>NC_090272.1:116143666-117571166 GCF_040414725.1 Anabrus simplex
TTACTCAATAGACCTAACATTAACGAGAATATTCGAAATGAACTCTTTTGATATCGATCTAAACCCCCATTCCATGCCAGGACTTTGAAGTCACATGCACCCTACAACACAAGCCTGAATTGTAGATGTTGTATACTGACGTTAGGTGACTTACGTTCAGTTTCTTTTCCAGGTTTAGGAACACAAACAGACACCCCCCCCCCCCCCAAAAAAAAAAACTTTAGATGCTCAGTATTATGTATTAAAAGAATATTATCAAGAAATTTGGCTTATAGGATAAAAATACAGGCACGTGGCTCTTACGATTTCATTTATAGAGATGTATAGTCCAGCCCTAAATTAATCCCACCGAATACGTTAACAAAATTATATAGTTCAATACCAAAGTAGTCTCACTGACTAATATATTCCGTATATATCAACATGGACTCATTCTTATAGACCTAACTCCAACTATAAAATCTCTACATTTTAATATAGGCCTACATTGGCTAAAGTGTTCTGAGTAAGGATATTCGTAAGTACGGACAGTGTAAACAGACGCTATTCGGACTAAATGCTGTCGTATTAATCTAGAAATTCACACTAAGTACGGCTGAAATTGCTTTTCAGCTCGTTGTTCGATAGATAGTTCGCTCTAGTATAAAGTATTGTTTGCAACCAGATCTTTGTTTATTCGGTAAACTGTCAACAATTAGTCGTGGAAAATGTACCATCATTACTATTACTAACATGTTGTCAGTAGAGCGCTGGTGTTTGCATATCTAATACAATGACGGTCTGCCTTCTCAATCCACTACTCTGGCACAAAGTATACATTCTCCGTCACTACATATCATAGCATTGAATCATTTCACGTGAAGTTGATGAGGAGTAAATGCGCGATCCTCGCAAACATTCCATATGAAATTACTCCCACTCGTTCTCATGCAGTCCCGTACATCGTTGGTAGCTGATACATTTCAAACAAACCATAGTAATTTTAACTCAGATAGAGAAGAGAATATATGTTTTCGTAATCCGAAATCTAGCAATTTCTTTTTCAATTTTCTATCTCCAGTGTTATCGCAGACAGATCTCCAAATATTTCATAGCAAGGGCAGCTTTTGATGAAGCAACTCACACTTCTGAATTCCAAACGTGATACAATAAATCATCTATCGAGTCAAAAGTGTTATTGCAAACAAAAGAGAGAATTAATAATTGGTTGAACAAATGAATTGGATATTATAATAACAACCTAAAATTAAATAAAAATTAATATAAAATCGAATTATTATGACAAAGAACAGTACTAAATGAAGGAGTTATAAGTTTTATATTTTAATATTAGTAAAGATAAGTTATTTTGGTCCTAATCTTATTTTCATAGTAACATAGGTAGGTTGTGTTACCACTGGAATGGGATAGGACTGGAACTGGGTAGAAGTCGTCACATAAATTGCGATATGATTTTTCTGGTGTTAAAATGTGGAATTGCGCAAAACCACCTTCAGATCAACCACGGCTGGGTTTGAACTCACTGTTTTCTAAAAAAAAAATTACAATTTTGCATTGCGTCTCACCGACACAGATAGGTCTTACGCCGTTAAGGTGTTTACAAGGATCCTTCTTCCGCCTTCGCAGCCATTGACTGCCAACTTCTGATGAAGTTAAGTGCCATTTCCTTCAAAAAGGCTTCATCTGTCCTCCAAAAGGAGAATTCCTCCGCCTGTAGCCGTTGGGCCCCTTCTGGTTGTCAGGTTTGGTAATGGCTACCTGACCCTCAGCCAGACAGTCGCAGGTCGTACCGTCTACTGTCACATACGGTAGCAGGATATACCTGACATGACCGGGATTCACTTTCTTAAGGAAAAAAAAGTCGACTGTCTTAATCACTTCGAATTCAGACGGTAGCCATTGACATGTTTAAAGATTTATATTAATTGCTATGTACTGCATGAATAAAATATACCAGGTGCATGCCTAAGTCTTTACCGGTTTCACTAAGAGATGCCTCGAGCGAACAGTACGCATCGTATGAATTTGACACATGCGTCAGTTTGTTTGTCTAACATTAACCTACCAACACACACGAGTTGAGTCAGCCAAACACTAACGTCTGTGTTGTATCGTTCAGCGATCATGCCTGAAAAAGAATATTTTGCGGCACGCATCGCTCTTCTTGTTTAATCAAAAGAAAAATGCTGTGGAAAGTCATCGTTTGTTGCTAGGAACATATGGTAAACACGCACCTTCTATTAGAACATGTGTGAAATGGTCTTTAGAATTTAAACGTGGTGGTTTCAATGTGAAGGTCAGCGCGCTCTGGTAGACCACAAAAGTGCGAAGACTCTTGAAGCCCGGCGAAACAGTTAATGCACAACGCTATCGCTAACAAATGATTAATTTTAATCACGCATTGATCGAAAGACGACCGGAATGGGCCAGAAGACATGGCAAAGTAAGGTTGTTACACGACATTGCGCCATCTCACACAGCAAAACCAGTGAAAGACCATGAAATCGCTTGGATGGCACCCGCCGTATTTCCCCAATCTGGCGCCATCTGGCTATAACTCTTCGCATGAATGGGGCACGCGCTCGCAGAGCAGCACTTCAGCAGTTTCTAAGAAGTTGGAAAATGACTCGACCAATGGTTTGCCGCAAAAGACAAGCAGTTTTTCTGGCATGCTATTCATAACTTACGTGAAAGATGGGCGAAGTGTGTAGAAGCTGATGGCCAATATTTTGATAAACAAAAAATGTATTTCCCTTGAAAAATAAGTTTTTCCTTTACCGCAAAAACCGGCAGAAACGTACGCTTACACCTGGTATATTTTAAAGGGTGTCAAGAATGAAATTTGAAACATCTATAATTTATCTGTTATCGTAACCAAATTTGAAACATAAGCATATACTAATAAAATATGTCACCACACAATATTCGGAGTTTAATTTTTTTCAAATTTATTGAAAATAATATTTATTTTTAAGCGTTGCATGGAAAATGCTCCTTGTGGCACAGTTTTTATTATTTTAGTATTTAATTTGGAAGATTTGTCAAAAATACCCTTTTGATTAGAAATAACTCTGGATTTTGCGGTCAGCTATAAACTGTCGGAGATATAAGTTTTAAGTTCTTCATTATTCATACAATAACCCTTTCTGTACTAGTGGTTTCGCAGTGAAACCATGTTTAGAAGTTCACTTGCCTGGCTTCCTGCTGGTTTTCATAAGAAACCGGGTTGCCTCTCTGTTAACTGGAGCAATCTGCTGGCTGTTTCATGTATCTAAGGGAGCTGAAGTTGTTTTGCAGTTGGCGCACAGTGTTTAGTTCATGGAGGTATTCATGTAATGGCGTCTTGCCTACTTGCTCTTCATTACGATTATAAATAACAACTTATGTGCTAGTGAACCGTAAGTATTTGTTCATTTTCTTATTACTAAAAACCTAATTAACAAGTTTGTGGGTATTTCAGTTTATAATTATAGAAATATTTTCTATTTCTATGTGAAATATACGTGGTTTCAACCTGAAACCAGTGGGTCACTGCCAAGCTCGATGGACGTAACCACCAGGTCTACTTTAACAATTATTTCACCTCCGTAGCACTAATGCAAACTTTGCAAGGAGAAACGTTTACGTTTGTGGTACGGTGAGGAAGGGCAGAGTACAAATGCCAAAAGATTTAGTAAACGAAAAACAACTGGAACGTGGTGCTTCTGATTTTAGATATATTAGTAGTGGCATTGTGACACTTATTTGGAAGGACAAGAAAGGAATCCTTTTTCTTTCAAACTTTCATCACCCGTCGCAGCAAACTACCGTTTCATGAAAAATGAAAGATGGAACAACAGTTACTGTCAATTGTCCGGTGATGGTTTCAGATTATAACTCGAACATGGGGTTTGTGGACAAGGCTGACATGCTGAAGTCGGTGTATGAAGTAATCCGTAAAGGTAAGAGATGGTGGTTGGGCATATTCTGGCCCTTCGTTGATGTATGCATTGTGAATGCTTACATCCTGTTCAAGCAGAGAAGTGAAGGTGGTGCCACACTAACTCTGAAAAATTTCCGAATGTCAGTGGTTGCGGGAATGATTGGGGCCGAATCAACTCCAACTAGAGGCAAGAAAACCCCACGCGTGGAGAACAAATTCAAGAAGTACGTGGCACCAGAAATGCAATTTGACAAAGCTAACCACATGCCAGCTGTGCTCATTGCAGTACTATATCAAATCCCCACCGAACCAAATGGGCATGTCTTGTATGTGACGTAGGTTTGTGCCTGAACAATGAAAGAAACTGTTTCGGCGAGTATCACAAGAAGTGCAAAAGTGCACTATCTTCCCAGTGGTTTCCTGATGAAACCACACCTGGTATGGACACCCTATATTTGTGACGAACAAACTGAGTGTGCTTTATGATTCTGTGTACCTATTGTATAGTCATCTTGTGAATAAAATAAATTTTCAACTTTAACTTCTTTTCATGGGGCTCAAAGGGATAAGTATAAAGTCTAGTTTTGTGCTATTGGAGGTGCAGAAGTATGAAGATAATATTCAGCTGATAATAAAATGAACTAACTTTAATTCCTGTACATATCGAAATATTATCTGAAAATTTTAGTTGAATCTGATAGGCGCAGTAAAGAGCTGAATATATTTTAAACTAGAAAATTGCATTTGAACATTTTAGGAATCATACTTGTTTTAAAACTGCTCTAGACTGTAAGTTACTCTCTTAGACTGCTTTCTTCTCTCATGCACAGAGCATACCTACTACAAAACCAAACCAAACCCCATGGCACTACAGACCTTGAAAGGCCTTGGCCTACAAAGCGACCGCTGCTCATCCCGAAGGCCTGCAGATTACGAGGTGTCGTGTGGTCAGCACGACGAATCCTATCGGCCGTTATTCTTCGCTTTCGAGACCGGGGCCGCTGTCTCACCGTCAGATAGCTCCTCAATTCTAATCACGTAGGCTGAGTGGACCTCGAACCAGCCCTCAGGTCTAGGTAAAAATCCCTGACCTGGCCGGGAATCGAACCCGGGGCATCTGAGTAAGAGGCAGGCACGCTACCCCTGCACCACAGAGCCGACAATACCTACTACAAGGTAAATATATATTCCAGCGGGATTATTGAAATGGTAGTCCGAAAGGCCTATGAAGCCAATATTATCTGACAGCGTGAGAGACATGGGGCGTGGGCTTCGTTCTTTACACGCCGTGCCGGTACCCTTTAATTCCGGCATTTAATGGAATTTGAAAGGGGAAGAACTCGGATATTTTTAAGGTTAAAATTGAAAATTTCAAATTTTGGTCGAAAATCGCTTATATTTCAGTTATGACTCCCCTTAAACTGATACAGGTATCAGCAGTTGTAATATTAATTATGCCGCTATTACGACTCATTTATCTTGTAACTGGGACAAAGTGAGATATAATGAAATGATGCTTCCATATTCAGTAGTGCTGCCATATTATACTTGATTGATTACTTATATGACCGTGAAAATTGATTTTAGAGTATTCTATGTAGTGGCGTTGAATATTTTATAACTGATCTCATTTGATTATTTATATGTTCAAATTCGGAGTATTATTTTAAACAATATGATGTCCCTCATTTGTACGCAATTCCTTGCTGAATTGTGTAAATTGTGTAGATTCATCATCATCATCATCATCATCATCATCTGTTTACCCTCCAGGTTCGGCTTTTCCCTCTGACTTAGCGAGAGATCCCACCTCTACCGCCTCAAGGGCAGTGTCCTGGAGCTTCAGACTCTTGGTCGGGGGATACAACTGGGGAGAATGACCAGTACCTCACCCAGGCGGCCTCACCTGCTATGCTGAACAGGGGCCTTGTGGAGGGATGGGAAGATTGGAAGGGATAGACAAGGAAGAGGGAAGGAAGCGGCCGTGGCCTTAAGTTAGGTACCATCCCGGCATGCACCTGGAGGAGAAGTGGGAAACCACGGAAAACCACTTCCAGGATGGCTGAGGTTGGGAATCGAACCCACCTCTACTCAGTTGACCTCCCGAGGCTGAGTGGACCCAGTTCCTGCCCTCGTACCACTTTTCAAATTTCGTGGCAGAGCCGGGAATCGAACCCGGGCCTCCGGGGGTGGCAGCTAATCACGCTAACCACTACACCACAGAGGCGGACCTCTGTTAGATTCCTCAAGATTATAGTGGCCTTTCTTGTGACGCTTGTACGGATTCAGACAGGTCCTTGTGCACTAGAATGGATTTACACACAAATATTTTCTACAGTATTGTACTAGAGTCTACTGGTGCAGGAAGGATATACTTTGTGGTTGATGTGTAAATAATATTTTTAGGCTTTCGTGGGCTTTAAAATTTCCAGGAAGTCCAAATAAGTGTTGAGGAAATTCTTCGTGATATTAAGAAAGTGACCTGTACTCATGAATGCTAGTTTAAGTGTGGAGATATGAATGATCGAAAATAATGAAAATAATGAAGCATTTGTGTTTGCCTCTGTGGTGTAGTGGTTAGTGTGATCAGCTGCCACACCCGGAGGCCCGGGTTTGATTCCCGGCTCTGCCGCGAAATTTGAAAATTGGTACGAAGTCTGGAACGCGTACCACTCAGCCTCGGGGGTCATCTGAGTATAGGGGTTCGATTCCCATCTCAGCCGTCCTCGAAGTGGTTACCCGTGGTTTCCCACTTATCCTCCAGGCAATGCCGGGATGGTACCTAACTCAAGGCCAAAGTCGCTTCCTTCCCTTTTCGTTGTCCATTCCTTCCGATATTTCCATCCCCCACAAGGCCCCTGTTCAGCATAGCAAGTGAGGCCGCCTGGATGAGATACTGGGCCTCCTCCGAAGTTGTATCCCCAGCCCAAAGTTTCATGCTCCAGGACACTACACTTGAGGGGGTAGAGGGGGGGATCTATCGCTGAGTTCGTGGTTTGGAGGGTAAACGGATTAAGAAAGAAAGAAAGAAAGAAAGAAAGAAAGAAAGAAAGAAAGAAAGAAATATGAAGCACTTACAGGTATCATTGAATCTAGAAACTTGGTGCCTGAGGACACGATATTCCCAAGATCCTTCAAAAAATGAAAAGTACTCAAAGCTCTCAGACGGGCTTTTACGTAACTTCATTGTTGAAAACAGCTGTTCATAGAGATACGTATTACCGAAGGTACTGAAGATTTTAGCAGTCAGTCTGTGTAAGTGCTAAATATTTTCTTTAGATATATTTTGGTATAAATTGTGAATATTTTCGAACGATAGACGATATTCTTCTCTGAGTTGCCGTTCACTCTGAAGAGTTATGATTATTATTAACAACAAATTCATCACAATTGGGAAATGTATTTCGGTGATAGTAAACTTAAAACTTCATTGCCCATCAACAACGACGTCACAATTACAGCAACAAGAGTACAACAAGAAATTCCCTGGAGAGAATACATTACAAAAAGTACTACTAGTTTAACATTCTAAATCGCCGGGCTGAGTGGCTCAGACGGTTAAGGCGCTGGCCTTCTAACCCCAACTTGGCAGGTTCGATCCTGGCTCAGTCCAGTGGTATTTGAAGGTGCTCAAATACGACAGCCCCGTTTCGGTAGATTTACTGGCACGTTAAAGAACTCCTGGGGGACTAAATTCCGGTACCTCGGCGTCCCCGAAGACCTTAAAAAATGTAGTTAGTGGGACGTAAAGCAAATAACATTATTAACATTCTAAATCCAGCATCATCATATACAAACATTCAAACACAACTTACATATTTCCAGTATTTAATACTACGGCTTATAATACTGTGTGTCGAGCTTACTACTAATTTAACATTACAACACTGTCATATACAAATTCACGCGTACCTTAAGTATTTAAAAATTTGACACTATGACTCAGAGTATATTGAACGATCCAATTACTATTATCTTAGCATTGTGAATACAGCACGTTCGTATAGGGTCTACAAATCCACACTTACCGTAAATAATTCAGATGCCTTAATATTACAATTTATTATTTGCAGTGGGGTGAGCGTCGCATTAAAATATGACATCATCAGATGGAAATATACACACAGTTTACAGAATGATGGAGTCTATTCTTGAAGCATCTTATATTTTTGTGAAAAGACTCAAAGACAGTTGCAGATAATGCGGACCTTGAATTCGGTCAGCGCAGAGTGAGGGGTTGTGACTGCGGTGAGGAAGGTAGGAAGGTAGCAGCATAGGCAAATGTACAGCGAGAAGGAAATGGCCCTCCGCTTGAAATAGGCATTTACCAACTGATTAGCCCAACTTAGCACACTGGGGCGAAACGCAGGCAACCAGGAATGAGTTAATTGGAAACCTTATAATGTCCAATAACGGACCAACTGTAATGGCATTTGTGAAAGGTAACAGAAGTCACGCTATACGCAGTTCGACCTCATGCCGACAGATATAGCTAACAGGTAGCAATTTCAGCTGTTGAAAACTTCCAGTTTTCTCAACATCGCTGTGAATGACAGAGATAATTAGGCATTATATATATATATATATATATATATATATATATATATATACTAGCAAGATACCCGTGCTTCGCTACGGTATTATACTGAAATTTATAATTGAATGGATATCGATTTATATATAATCCGTCAAAATTCGAGATCTAACTCGTTTTCTGAGAGATTACGGCAAGTCCCTCCCATTTTTCAATCTTTTCTTCCAGCAATCGATTTCGTACTTCCCGGGCTAGGACCACGTATTCCACCCGGTCAGTTCGGTCCCTAAATGTTTGCCATTTTTTTCCTATAAGCATTTTTAATATGGATCAAATTCTTGAGGAGATTCGGCGTGGTGTCTTCTTGGGTGCCTTGGCAGTACTGAACCCGCGGCCGGACTGCATTTGTAGTCATTACCCGTCCAGACCCGTTTCCAGCGCGGTCCGCACATTTGACGACGGTCCAGAATATTCTTCTTCTCCTTCTTCTTCTTATAATATTATTATTATTATTATTATTATTATTATTATTATTATTATTATTATTATTATTATTATTATTATTATTATTATTATTATTATTATTATTATTATTATTATAGATGTTCTGGACCCCCACAGCAAGATTCAAGACCGCTAATTGGCGGTAAATTCCATCTGCTGCCATTGTCATTTTTGACATAGTGACCAGCACCATTGTCGCGCGTAGGCAAGTACGCGGAATTTCTGGCGATACCAATGACATACTTCCGTGCATTATTGACCTTATTATAGAGGTGAACAATTGGACAATCAATCTCATTCCTATCGTTTATTTCATATGTTTTTAATTTTTATTTATGTGCCATGAGAATCTGCTGTAATCTAGGAACGTTCTCCCAAGGAAAATATTTTTTGTTTTTTTTTGTTTTTGCTAGTTGCTTTACGTCGCACCGACACAGATATGTCTTATGGCGACGATGGGACAAGGAAGGGCTAGGAGTGGGAAGGAAGCGGCCGTGGCCTTAATTAAGGTACAGCCCCAGCATTTGTCTGGTGTGAAAACGGGAAACCACGGAAAACCATTTTCAGGGCTGCCGGCAGTGGGGTTCGAACCTACTATCTCCCGAATACCAAGGAAAAGATGGCTCTTGAAAACGAACCCAGGAAAGATTAGAAATGATCGGTTTATGATAAGAATAAGTACATCGAAAATCCACAGCCTGTTTCCAGTCATTCGACAGGGTCAGGAATGGAATGAATAAACAGTAAAATCAATTAGTCTAACCTCCTTTTACACCCCACCGTCGTTAGTTTCATCCCCCCCCCCACAAAAAGAAAAGAAGGTGTGCTTCTTTATGTTTAAAAGAGATTCCAGACTCTAATGTTCACGTCTATAACCTTCAGTTTTGAGATATAAGTATCCCCATAAAAATAATTCATATTTTTTTACTTCTTTCACACTCCCCCCCCCCCCCTAAGTGAATTTTCCTGCAACAAACTCGTTTCTTTAATAGTAAAGGATCTTCTAAATACCAATTATCACGACTCTAACCTCTTCAGTTTTTGATTTATGTGTCCTCATGAAAGGAATTCAACTCCTTTTCACTCCCGCCCCCCAAGATTATTCCCCCCCAAAACGCGTTTTTCTTTGATTTTAAAGGAGATCGAAATACCAATTTTCACGCCTGTAACGAATATAGTTTTTATTAGATGTAAGTATTCTCATACAATTAAGTGAATTAATTTTTCAATAATTTCACACCCCCCTCATTGGATTTTCCAAGAATACGCGTTTCTTAAAGAGTTTTTTTTAAAGCAGATTCCAAATATCAAATTTCACGTCTGTAACATCTTCATTTTTGAGATATCAGTAGCCTAATTAAAAGAATTCAACACTATCTTCAGTCAATTTTACCTCCCCCCTCCACCCAAGTGGTATTTCCGAAAAATAAAAATACAGGTTTCTTTATTTTTAATAAGATAGAAAATACAATTTTTCATTTCTGTAACATGCGAACTTTTATGAGATATACTGTAGAAATTCTCATTTTAAAATTTCACCGCTTTTAGTTCCCCTTAAGTGGAGTTTCCAAAAACAAATCACCTATGTTTCTTTACATTTACAGGAGATTCCAAATACACACTTTTTACGTCTGCAACATTTTACGTTTCTCAGATGTTCTGTAGATATAGTCTTTCAAAAAATTCACCTCAATTTGTCACTCCTGTTTAACCGCCATTAATTGGATTTTCCAAAAAAAAAAATACTGTTTCTTTGTTTTTAAAGGAGATCCCATATACAAATTTTCAGTTCTGTAATATCTTCAGTTTCTGAGATATATGTATCCTCATTAAAGACATTCAACCAATTATTCACCATTTTAAACCCCTCCTATTGGGATTTACAGAAAACAAAAAATTACGTTTCCCTTCATTTTTAAGGGAGATTCTAAATACGAATTTTTAAAGTTTTAAGATGTAGACACACTTATTTTAAAAATTCACCCCCCCTTTTCACCCCCCCCCATTATTTGGATTTTCAAAAAACGAAAAAATACCTGCTTCTTTAGTTTTAAAGTAGATCCCAAACACCAATTTTCAGGTCTGTAATATCTTCAGTTCCTGAGATATAAGTATTCTCTTTAAAGGCATTCAACCACTTTTTCACCTCATTTCACCCCTCCTATTGGGATTTTCCGAAAACAAAGAAATACGTGCTCCTTTATTTTTAATGAAGATTCTAAATACCAATTTTTACATCTGTAAACTTTAAAACTTTTGAGATATAGATGCACTCATTTCAAAAATTCACCCCCCTTTTCACCCTCCCATTAATTGGATTTTCCAAAAACAAAAAAATACGTGCTTCTTTATTCTTAAAAACGAACAAAATTTGCAATTTTCAGGTCTGTAATGTCTGCGGTTTCTGAGATATAAGTACCGGTATCCTGATTAAAAGGCATTCAACCACTTTTTCACCCTCTTTCACCCATCCTATTGAGATTTTCTGAAAATAAAAAAAAACGGGTTTCCTTATTTTTAAAGAAGATTCTAAATACCAATTTTCACATCTGTAAATTGTTAAACTTTTGAGATATAGATACACTCATTTTAAAATTTCACACCCCCTTTTCACCCCCTTGGTGACGGAATATCCAAAAATCCTGTCTTAGCGAGCACCTACATCTTAATATGAATATATCCTCAAAATTTCATTCCTTTATGTCCAGTAGTTTTGGCTCGGCGATGATGAATCAGTCAGTCAGTCAGGACAAGTTACTTTATATATATATATATATATATATATATATATATATATATATATATATATATATATATAAAAATGCATTACATATGAAATTAAATGTTGAAAGTACAATGTAATATCACCAAACTATTAGAATTGAAATGCTGAATGCTCAATCCACTGAAGTACGGATGGAGCAGCCAACAAAAGGACATGTATATGTCCACGCTGCGAACATTCAGGGAATCCAGTCACTATGTGTTGGATAGTCTGTCAAGCTGGACCACAATAACATGCCGGTGACTGCACTTTGCTCCACTTATGTTGGAGGTAGCCACATCTTCCATGGTTTGTGCTCACTCTGTTTAGAGTTACGCAAGTTTTCTGAGGGTCCTTTCTTTTCGTGTCCAGGAAGTCGTGAAAAGCAGGCGCTGTTTCCTATTTTCATTTTTGAATCCACATTGTTGTAATGTTGTATCTTGTTCCATCTGTTGGGCTGTTGATATAAGGTGTCTTCGTAATTTAAATCTCCTATTTCCAGGGGCAGTAGAGACATCCCTGTGTACTGGTAGATTGGGGTTATTGTTTGTCTTCCTGTGCTCACGAACCAAAGCATCCTGTCGACGAAGATATGCAGGGAATTTCTGGCTGAGCGCAATGAGCCTGTGTGTGTGTGTGTGTGTGTGTGTGTGTGTGTGTGTGTGTGTGCGTGTGCGTGTGTGTTTTTTATGGTTCCTGACAACATTCATCAACAACCACAAGTAATCGGCAGATACAATTATGTTAAATTCAGGTGTCAGAAAAGCGAAGGACATTTCGCTATTTCGAAGATAAAGCCTTTCAATTTTTATAAGACTGGATGTGATTTATTATAATGTCAAACATTTTACAACCTGCTCCAGGATAGATAGATCCATAAAGCTGGTGTGTGTTCGTTCACTGTAGCAGGAGGAAAGTGGGTTTTAATTAGCGGCACGCGCTTTGTCATTACTTGATCAAAGAGCTACCAGCAGATACGTGATACAGAGTATTGTTATATAAAACCTGCGCTCTATACACACACACGAGAGGCATATAGTATACATAAAAAAATCGTTCTCATTAGGAAGTATATTATATATCAGAACGTGTGTGTGGTATCACGTATTTTCTCATCCGTCATTACAATTTGGCTACTCTGTTGCCGTCTTGATACGTATGTATAATACTGATGTTTTTATGTCCCACTAACTGGTACTTTTTGACGGCTTTCGGAGACGCCGAGGTGCCGGAATTGAGTCCCTTCTGAGTTCTTTTAAGTGCCAGTAAATCCATTGACGCTAGTCTGACGCATTTGAGCACCATCAAATACCACCGGCCTGAGCTAGGATCGAACCTACCAATTTGGGCTCAGAAGGCCAGCATCTCAACCGTCTGAGCCACTCAGCCAGGCGATACTTATGTATAAGAATTAGATTGATTAGATTGTAATATTCAATTATCATGCCCATCTGATTACCATGGACGTTAAGGCGTGAAGTTCTTAATGGCGTGACACAGTGGTTAACCGGTTCGAGTCCCGTTGATGGAAATTCACCATCAGAATATTGCCTGGCAGGGAAGGAGAGGTGGCAGTAGGCGTACCATTTCTAATCAATAGGGGGCAGATGTCTATGACAAGTCATATTATTTTTCTAACTAGAATATCATGTAGTCTTGTATTTTAAACACGTTTCCAAGCATGATACCCAAAATGTATTATTTTTATTGGGCATATAAATACATATTTAGGCTTTATTTAGTTTTGTGGGATATTTTGACAAAATCTCTTTATAACGACACATTTTGCTAATTTGCATTTGAATTTCGTTTTTTAAAATCAGAGTAAGCTATAGAATTTTTTTCTGGATAGACTGGACTATATTTGTACTGAACAACCACTGAAAAGTAGGGTATGGAATTTTTTTATCAGTTAAGAACTATCGTTTGCTGGCTGGGTCAATTCCTGCAAACCGGGCTATTGTTTTCACGGAAAACAGGCAATTCTGCAGTTATTTTCCTTCAGATTTCCACGAATTTTCTCCAGGTGATTTAACTCCATTCAAGTACGCCCCCGTGACATCAGACGAAGTTTTTCTCGCTACGAGACGATACCCAGCATTAACAGGAGAGCATTCTCATTCAACATCCTTAAGATTCATGTGGTCGTGCCAGGGATATGACCTACGAATTTTAGGTAAATGAATTATAATAAAGTACGAGAATGTATTTGTTATTTATTCCTAGAAATTACAATCATTTCTTAATCATCGTTATCCGGCCGATTAGATTAGCAGTTTTCCCTTTTCTCCCACTACGAGTGCTAATGTGAGTCAACGCAGAGTTTCACTAAAGCCCTTATAACTACATTCAGTTTGGACATTTTTCAAAAAATCAAAAAACTCCTGAGGCTACTCAACCAAGGAACACATTATAGAAAAGTAAAATATATAAATAACTTAATATTGCTAAAATTTGAATCAAAAAGGGAACTAGTAAAGAAACAGGCGACTTAGGCTGTTTATCCGGAACTGCATATAGGCCGAAAGTTATTTTCGAAAATTTTTTTTTAGTTTGATAGAGCTATCCAACACTCAAACTTTGAAAACGTTCCGGGCCCTCTTTCCCTTCAACCATAGCGTATCGAAGAGGAAGTGCGACATCTTCACGAGTTACCGTGGACCGCCGCACAGATGGCACTGCAATACACAGTGATGAACGAGCGCGAGGATAACAGAGGCATTATCGGGACTACTACTTCAAAATCTACTAAGAAACTCAAGCATGCAACTTACGTTTGAAAACGATTTCATCTGCTGGACACTTTGGAATATTTCCTGGATGATTTCGCTGCCCTTCGCGCGGAAGAAGAATCGACATTTCAAGTAGTGAAATACAAGTTTTGGTAGCAAACACAGCACATGATCTTCACAGCACCCCAACTGCGATGACTTCACTTTAATAACATCTCATTTATCCGAGCACTCGAAGAAGGTATCACCCCATAAACTATCCATACATGATGGCTTTTCCGCAACAACATTTTCCACTCGCAACAACACATTATAAACACTTTCCGACGCATACGTGAGATATGTGGCGCTTCGCATCGAGCCGTAATCTCTAATTAGTGTTAGAGAAGCAGGCACATTCCCAGTCGGTTTGCCGAAAAGGAAAGGACGACATAAATCACACTGAATCACTTTAGAAATATTCCGCACTATGTACCCTTTGCTACAATTCCGCCCACTTAACTCAGGTAAACTGTTTCCCCGTTTGGTATTTGAATGTCATTTTCGATGTTCACAATTTATTCCCTGATTTCATCTACAGCTTGTGTCTTCACTGCACGATTTTTACTTTCAATTTCTCTTGCAAGAATATGCATTTGATTAACAAGAGACGTCAGTGGGTATTCAGCTCTGTACTCACAGTTTCCGCCAGACGATAAGTCAAGTTTAGTCGGTACGCAAATAGACTACAACGTATGTAAAAGTCAATAGTGGATGGATGATCATAACAACTTAGTGATCGCAGGATAACGAAATGACGACCTAGGGGATCTTGATTAAATTTTCCTGTCAAAACGTAGCTATAATTGTGTTACCACAAATATTCAGACACTTCTAAGGCACTTTCTACGGTAACTCTCAAAGACTCCAGTGTCCTTTGTGAAGCGAATGAGTTTTGAGTATCTCTGAGAACAATCTGCCATTTAAAGTTCCATGTGCCTGTGATCCTTTATACAGTGCTTGAGTGGGAATAGCCGAATTTAATGTGTCAATCAGACAGTTTAAATCGCTTGTGAAAATTTCCGATTGTTTACTGTCTTCTAAATCCTCTGTTTTAATATCCCGATAGAATGCTATACCATTAGCGACCGATCTACTCAGTAATTGAAATGCCAGTCTTACATTCATTCACTGAAACGAATTAGGATCCAAGTGGGCAGAGGTCAGTTTGTAGCAAACTTTCAATCCGAAAAATTCAGGAGACGAGTCACATTCGTAAACTTTCCTGTAGAATGAATAATCAACAATATTGCCATTATAATTAATCTGTCCTTCGTCATGAAAATTATTTCTTACAGATTTGAAGATATGTGGCGCGTCTGAAAATGCCGATAATTTTCTGTTGTAGTCAGCTGGATTGGAAATATTTTGGAAATATAACACTTCAGATACTGCCATTCACAATCGAGTTGGGAAGTTTACATTATGACTGGAGGCTCCATTGCCTACTGCGCGGCCACAATCGATTTGGGGAGCTTTCGTTATAATGGTAGGCAACCTTTCCTACTTCCAGACAGATTACATTTGAGGAGTTTTCATTATAATGGCAGGCAACTTCTCTACCACCAGTCAAAATTGAGTTGTGCAGTTATCATTATAATGACAGGCTAAAACGTATACTTTTGCTAAATTTCAATTTTCTAGCTCATCTGGCAGATTGTGCCGCAATCCTGATTTTGGGGGAGGGAGGTAAAATTTAGGTCTTTCAGGAAACTAAGCTAGAAGATATGCAGATGTCCATAATTGCCCCTTAAACGGATAGCTGTACAAAAATTTCGGCAAAATAGTCAATCTATAGAAGTAAGATCGTTACTATTTTACTTATATAGATAGATAAGGAATCTGCTCCACGTTCAACAACCTTAGGGCTATGTCCCCTGGACATAGCCTGCTAAACCGACCGTTCATAATATCTCCCTTATTAATCCTCCCTTCGAAAAAATGCACATGAGAATAAGTTTTAGAAATGGATTTCTATCAAGGTTGGTCGATTTCCAGTCGGGTTGGTCTTGTATATATTGTGGGAGAGTAAAATCACTGTTTCAGTTCCCTATAAACCCCCAGTCCATTCCGGGATTTTGAAATGGTATGGACCTTCAAACCTACATTTGGACAGGTGGATGCTAAATATAAAGTTTGGTTGAAATATTTTCAGTAGTTTTTAACTTAAAAGAAATAAGCTTTACAAGGACCCGCTTTTGAGTTAAATCCGTCGGGACTTATGCTGAAAAACCGTTCGATTAGGCCTAATTACCCTTTATAGACCTGACTGTAATTATTTCGTTTCTGATTAATACTGCTGTCTTGAAGCCAAAGGAATGGGGTTTCGAAACATCAGAATTACTATTTCCTCAGTTCATCTCTTGCCAGACAGGTAGATACATACAGATTTCAGTGAAACCTGCAGGTTGATTACAGGTTGCTTAAAACCTACTCTGGCAGATAAGTGCTCTTACCTGGCTGGAATAGCACCACCCTGCGTATGTAGAGAAGTAGTTGCTAAGAGGGAGAGGCTTAAAGTGGAACAGAACAGCGCCCACCCGCTGCACGGACATAGTCATCTTCAGCAACGGCTGAGATCCCGGAAGAGCTTCCTATGGACGTCTGAGTTGCTTACCATCTCACTACAGAGGCAAGGCTGGAGCTCTGGAAGTAGAAGACACCTCAGCCCTGCGAATGAATGGCAGCAACTGAGCAGTTACCAGCTGGACATAATGAAAATTGGCTGGTATTGAACTCCCCGAATAGGTTACGATCAGGAGTGGGAAGATCCCGGGATAACCTGAAGAAATGGGGATTCAGTACAAGTGACATAATGTGTGAATGTTGACAAAAACAAACCACGAACTACATGATTATTTTAGTGCCGTCTGTGCCCAACATCCTGCACAGAGAATGATCTCCTGCAAGCCTCTCCAAGTGCATTGGACATTGCAAAATATTGGTATTGTGTAATATGATTTCACACGTTATGTTTCGTGTACTACAAACTGAATTGTACATTAACAGTAAATTTGTATGTTTTCGACTCGAATATAATAATTGAAATGAATGATAAATTACTTTATATACTGATGAGAATGGCTAACTTATGCGGTGTTCCTATTAACATATTTAGTCGTACAAAGAGACTTCACACAGCAAAATATACTTTTCATTAATTTGTTATCCGATTAATGTACCTCAGTTTTCCTATCCTTAGTGCGAACCCAACTCCAGTTTTTACATTACTCATTGAATATGTCATTCTTGTTTTTGACAGGTTTATTCCGAGAAAGGTTCCCCTCGAACAGCGCTTACATCTGTCAATTCTGAGCAGTTCAATTTAACACTCCGTAAAGTTTTCGCAATTGCTTTTGTGACATGAATTCAGCTTTTGATAAATAATGCTTCTGATATGAAAATTCCTCTACGAAATATGTCCTTGACAAATACAATGGGAAATAGTTGCAACAGTACACAAAAGGCGGGCTTGAAGAAAAGCTGCATAATCTTGTAGAAGAAATCGAAGGCTCATATTGATGGATAATTTTAATGCACACTATATTCATTACAAAATGTCCCAGAGAAAGATATCGGTTAACTCAATATCAGGACCGAAAACGAGAAGAGAAGTCACTGGCATCTGCAAAAGAAAGTTTGATTAGAATATATTGTGATACACGATTTATCTGGAGTCTGCAGCCAAAGCGATGTCAAATGTTCAAATCATTAAGTCTAGATGTTTTGATTAGTACGGGTGAAATCGTATTCACTAAAAATTCAGTGTGCAAAGAATTCACACAGTACAGTAAAATATTGATCAATGCTTCAAGCTACTTTCACAGCTAAGCCGTAGAACCTACTTCGAAATACCATATCTTAGGTACCAATTCACTAACGTGTTCTGATCCATGCCCTATGCTCATATAAATACTACGTAAAGATGATGTCTAAACGTACCGGTATTTACATTAGAAGCATTTCATCCCCATCGTAGACAGACTTACAGCTAGTTAAGATTTCAATGACATGCCAAAAATCATAGGGATATGGGTCTATAGTCGCGGCCACCAAATTAGGAGGGTCAGAGAAACTACTGTGTTGCCGAGGTTACTGTATGAAGCAATTAGCGAAGAAATGTCTAATACTGAACACATAATTTCGGAGCGCGAGGCAGTTTGTTCTCTCCTTTTACCTCCTACAATGTTCCAAAACAAATTATACTACAACCTTCTGAAAATATTGATGATTTCAGCGGTATATCTACTTTCCACATAAACCAATTAAAATAATTATTATGAACAAAAACCTGAAAAAGTAAATTTAAATCCGTAAAATCATGTATTGAAAGTTTCAGTAAGAGGCCACGTTTTTGTTTTTTTCCAGTCAATTAAATGTTGTCTGCGGGAAAAATATTGACAATCGTCTATTTTAAATGTTTTATCTGGAACATGTTTCTATGGGTCGTTTCGTTTTCCTGAAAAATGGCTCATAAAGTGGCAGGGTAAATATCTCTAGCCGAGTTCATTCGGGTCGCGTTAGCGCAGGACACAGGACACGGTAAATACTTTCGGATTACGTATTTATCTGTATCAGTTTTATTTAAAAATGTGTTTATAGTTTAGAGTATAGTTTTACATACTTGAATACTATATATTGGACAGTGTAATATAGACAACACTGCACGATCAGCGTTACCATCACAATCAGGTAAGCGACTTTCGACCATCTGTCGCGTTACCGTTCCCATATATGACGACATCGCACTTTTCCTCACTTGCCTAATTCAGTGGTCGCAAGTTTAGTATCGTGTAGGCAGCTAGCTTGGTCAAGAGGGACAGCTCGTCATGGTAACGATTCCAAGTGGAAGACACACCTGTGAAGAGATTCTGACCCTTGCCTTACAGTTTCCTGCCATGTGTAGCTGCAGAGTAATGGGCCTGAAAGGACCTCATCATCACGTCCCATAAATCATCGACAGGTTTCATATCAGTCGAACGATGTGACTAAAGCAGTCGTTGAAACTCTGCTGAACACTGCTCAAACCAATTCTCGACAACTTGGGTCTGATGACACGGAGCATTATCTTGCTGGAATATATCATCGTTGCAGGTGTGTGTGAAGTCCATGAAGGACTGAAGATGGTCGCCAAGCAGTTGAACGTAGCAGTCACTGGTCAACGATCTGTACAGATGGATCGGCGGATAAAGCCCATATCACATAATCACACCCCACACCATTAAGAAGCTACTACCAGCCTTTAGGGTGCCTTGTGAACAGCTGGGGTCCATAGAATCATGGGGCCTGCGCCATATCCGTACCCTACCATTAGCTCGGAACAAGTGGAACAGTGACCCATTGTCCCAGGCTACATGTCGCCAGTCCCCCAGAGTTCAGGTAGCAACTTCACGCACTCAGGTGAGACGCTGTGGTCAGTGTTGTGGTGATAACGAGGGCACTCTGGCAGGTCTTCTGGTTCCATACCCCACCAACGTTACAGAACGATGCACTGACCTGCTGGATATGCATCTTGTACCTCCTGCAATGATTGAGGATGTGATTTGAGCCAGTGTGCCTTGTCTGTTACCATGAAAAATTCTAGACAGATTAATAAGAATGTTATATGTCTTTACGTCCCACTAACTACCACTACGGTTTTCGGAGACGCCGATGAGCCGGAATTTAGTCCCGCAGGAGTTTTCTTACGTGCCAGTAAATCTACCGATACGACGCTGGCGTATTGGAGCTCCTTCAAATACCACCGGACTGATCCAGGATCGAACCTGCCAATTTGGGGTCAGAAGGCCAGCGCCTCAACCGTCTGAGCCACTCAGCCCGGCTATTCTAGCCAGACGCCGCTAATTACTATCATTAAGCATCCGTGGTCAGCCATTGCGTTGTTCACTGTAGATATTTCCAATATGCACTTGACACCGTCGACAGAGGAATTTCAAATGTCCGCACAACATCGACAGCGGAATGTTCCATTCGACTGGCCCCCACTGTTCGAAAGACGGTAATTCACGGCACCTTGCCATGGAGCGAGTTTCACTCAGCCTTGTGACCAAATGGGGAGTTGCATGATATGAGCGGCAGCGAACTTAGTCAGAACAATAAAATAATCGGAGGGTACGATAGCTGGCTGGCAGGGTAACTGGCTGTTCTCCAAGTAGCAGGCATTCGAAATTCGGACAATGTACGAGGATATGTTTAAAACGAAATGTCACGTCCCAGTGTTTCCGGTTCCACGTAAATCGTGCGATTATGATGAAGATAGCAAGAGACACGTAAAACTAGAAGATTGATTTGCTTGCTTTCTTAGTTACTTAACTGAGGACGTCTTGATGCTCAACTCGAGGCAGTCTAATATCTGCAAGCCATCTGAAGTCTGTCGTACAGGCAGATCGAGTCCATTCATAGGCTGCAGCATGTGCAAAGTGTTTGTTTTCATTAAGAGAAACAAGCATTTCACATTGTAATAATAATAATAATAATAATAATAATAATAATAATAATAATAATAATAATAATAATAACAATACCGAGGACGTTGGCCCCGCGGTTAGGGGCGCACAGCTGTGAGCGTGCATCCAGGATATAGTGGATTCGAACCCCACTGTCAGCAGCCCTAGATATGATTTTCCGTGATTCTCCATTTTCACACCAGGGGAATGTTGGGGTTGTACCTTAAATAACAAAGCCACGGTTGACTCCTTCCCATTCCTAGCCCTTTCTTATCCCATCTTCGCCATAAGACCGGCCTGTGTCAGTGCAACATAAAACCAATTGTAAACCAAAATGAAATACAGTATAATAATACACCCATGTTCATGAAAACAAGAACACCTTGAAATACTAGATAGAGGAAGTTCATATTCACAGGACATGTGCATTAGTATGTTGTGAATTATAATTTGAAACATGTAGGCTCTCAGGTTCAAGGTCCATATCGATATCTCGGCGCACGACCACCAACTGGTAAAATGTGCCTGCGGCTCTCGTTGTCGCTATAAACCGAAGGTAATGGATCAGTGTGACTTGAACAGACGTGCAGGATGCCTCGCATACGTATGCGAGAACCGTACCGTCAAATCAGTGAGTTTGAATGAGGGCGCATTATTAGCATGAGAGAACGTGATGCAACCATCCGGGAAATTGCTGCTCGGGTGGGACAAAGTGTGTCGGTAGTGCAACGTGTGTTTACAGAATGGTTCACAGTAGGCTGTAGAGCACTACGAGATGAGTCTGGTCGCACTATCCCCTCCCCCCCCCCCGAGAGGGGGATTCATCATCCGAAAAGCATTGTAGAAGAGATCTGCGTCCTCCTCGGATCTCGCGCAACAGTGGAACAGTGTACCACGTCGTACACTATCAGGAGTGACACTCCGTTGCCGTTTATTATGGTCTGGGAACGGCGCGTCGTCCACTTCTCCGCCTACCTTTGACTAATGTGCATAAACAGGCTAGACTGAAATGGTGTATGCAACGACGTCACTGGGGACAGGAGTGGCAGCAGATAGTGCTTTCGGACGAGTCCAGGTTCTGTTTGTTTGAAAATGATGGCCGCATTTTGGTTCGCCGCAGACAGGGGGAGAGGCAGCACATTGACTGCATTCGCACAAGACATAGAGCGCCAACTCAAGGCCTTATGGTGTGGGGTGCTATTGGGTACAACCACAAATCACAGTTGGTGCGTGTCCAGGGCACTGTCACCAGTTTCACCTGCGTGAATGACATCCTGCGACCCGTAGCCATACCCTTTCTGCACGACACCCCAGACGCCATATTGCGCGACCAAATGTTGCTGCACGAACACGTGCCTCCTTGTTGTCACAGGATGTCAGACTGTTGCCCTGGCCCGCCCGATCACCGAACTTGTCGCCAATCGAAAATGTGTGGGATATGGTGAAACGACGAGTGGGGTGCTGTGACCGAATGTCAACCACCGAAAATAAACTGTAGAACCAGGTGACTGCAGCATGGATGGCTATACCCCAGGATGCCATTCGCGCGTTATACGCGTCGACGCCATCACGCATGGAACAAGTTATCAGTGCCCATGAAGGACCCAGTGCCTATTAGGCAATAGGACACATGCTGAACTTACGTGACTAAAATGCTAATCGTTTCTGCAGAACATACTAATGAACATGTCCTGTGAATATGAAATCTCTAGTCTTCTGTTTTTTATGAACATGAGTGTAATAGTATCGTAAACTCACCCAGTGCTAAGCGCAAATATCTTTCTATGTACCTTTTTCACACCATCAATCGATCTATAAAACCAGGACATTTGCATCACATAAGTACATTTTTACTTATAAATAATTTTTAACCATTTTGAACTACGGAAAGAAGCAAATTAAGTTATGTTATCAAAATCAGGTATTTTAAATTTATCTACGCCTGTTAATATTGAATTAACATATTAAACCTATGGCACACTGGCAGACTGGCCGATCAGATATTGGAATGTACCGTAGTGAGTGTGACAACATCCTCTGTCATATTACTTGGTTCCCGCGACGAGTCTGTTGCGCTCGTATCAGACTGCTTTCAGTTCTCACGAGGCTGAGCGAATACCGTGCTAGCTTCCAGTCCGGAGTCTGTCTTGAAACTGGCCGGAAATCGAACCCAGCTCCTCCAGGTAAGAGGCAAGCATGCTACCCGTGTACCATTGGGCTAATAACGGTAGGATACAACGGAAAGAGAGCTTCCGTGGCTCAGATGGCAGCGCATCGGCCTCTCACCGCTGGATACCGTGGTTCAAATCCTGGTCACTCCATGTGAGATTTGTGCTGGACAAAGCGGAGGAGGGACAGGTTTTTCTCCGGGTACTCCGGTTTTCCCTGTCATCTTTCATTCCAGCAACACTCTCCATTCTCATTTCATGGCATTTATCAGTCATTAAATAAATCACCTTGGGAGTGGCGACCCCACTGTAATAACAGCCTATATATGTTTCATTCATTACATCCCTGACCCGGTCAAAGACTGGAAAACAGGTTGTAGGTTTTCATTTTCATTTTCACAACGGAAAGAAAACATTCGTATTGAAATAATAATAATAATAATAATAATAATAATAATAATAATAATAATAATAATAATAATAATAATAATAATAATAATAATGTGTCTTCAGCTAAAGCATGCATGCAATTTTGGCATTTTATTTTACTCTACTAGATGTCACAGTGGACCTGTTTCCTGTTTGACGGTCAATGGGTGAATATGAATTCAGTTTTTGAATAAACATCAAATGTGTTACAAGGTACACTTGCAGACATCGAGTATCAAATACCGTATAATTTTTCCGCCCTTCAGAATTCTGATTATATCTACCGGGTTTGAACTTGTTATCTCGGTCTCCGGAGGCTGATTCGCTACCACTGACACACATAATAATAATAATAATAATAATAATAATAATAATAATAATAATAATAATAATAATAATAATAATAATAATAATGATAATAATAATAATAATAATAAATCATTCATATTACTTTATGCATCAGGGACTGTCTGGCCAAGGCGTTAAAGGAAACCCGGAAGAACGTGGGTTCGATTCCCCGTCGGGAAGTCGAAAATTTGAGGAACGCATTTCCTCTTCCTGAGGTGCACATGGTTATGAGGTTCACTCAGTCTACACCTAAAATTAGTACCTAGTTAATTCCTAGAGGCATAGGTGATACAGCATAGAGCTAAGCCCTCTACCCCACCAAATACCAAGGCTACGGATAGTGGAAAGTTTTACCTTCCACTCAATGGGCCTTCATTTTTCTAATAGATATGATCAAGATTAATGAGTGTCTAATACGTAACAGGAAACTAGTGATGGACTAACCGGACATCCAAAAGAGAAATATACTACGAAAGATACAGGGACCACTCTAAGAAAATGGGGGAATGCAGAAAGCGGCTGAACCAGGAGTTGAACAGGTGCACTGAAGAGATCATAGACGTATTTACGAAGAGACGCCTAACCTTCTACGGACATACCTCAAAGATGATTCAAACAGACTGACTTCCTCCTTATTACTCACAGGAACAATACAGATTTTAAGTCACCATGGCTAACAGAAGTGACCAAGGGCATGCAGGTACAAGGAATGTCAGAAGGTGACATCAGAGACTGATTACCTCTCAGAAGGATACTGAGACACAATGGGTTCCATGACACAACACCACGAAATAAGACAGGCGCCCTGTGGACGAAAGAGATAAAGGAACAGCATATCCAGAAAATGCGACATTACTGCCCAAACAACAAGGCCCACTCCCAGCAAAATCGTTGAACATCAATTCCTAATAAATAATTATAATAATATAGGAAAGAATGTTGGACCTACGTGGTGCAGTCATTTTATTTCCCGTTATAAACTTTCAAATACTCATTTCGCAGATGAGTCAGTCTATCTGCGAAACGGGTACAATTACAGCGCAGATTACATTTGTACTGATTAATCCTTTTCGAAAATACATTGTGAACTGGAGATATAGGACAGATAGTGTTCCGTTATAGAAATGAGTAATTTGGCTTCAGGACATTCGGTTGACAGACAGTTGTAATAAATGTAATATTCTGATCAATGGATCGTCATATGACCAGTATTCAAATAATTGGGAATTAATTTCAATTAATTAACTAGCTGAAGTCAACCCGCTTCGCTCGGTATTTCTGTACATTTGTGCGATATAATACAGAAGACGTGCGTCAAAATATCAGACTTTTCTGTTTCCTTAACTTTTATTATCTTTTTGGTTACATAGATATCTTACATACTAAGTAATTTAATCAAAATACACTGACTGACAGTGACAATGCAACACCAAGGAGGAGTGGTTCGAAAGGGATGAAAGTTGGGGAAAAAACAGAGACGGCACGGACGAATAATTGATGTTTATTTCAAACCGATATGCAGGTTACACAATGCGCACGGCATCGACTCAGTAGGATGTAGGACCACCGCGAGCGGCGATGCACGCAGAAACACGTCGAGGTACAGAGTCAATAAGAGTGCGGATGGTGTCCTGAGGGTTCGTTCTCCATTCTCTGTCAACCATTTGCCACAGTTGGTCGTCCGTACGAGGCTGGGGCAGAGTTTGCAAACGGCGTCCAATGAGATCCCACACGTGTTCGATTGGTGAGAGATCCGGAGAGTACGCTGGCCACGGAAGCATCTGTACACCTCGTAGAGCCTGTTGGGAGATGCGAGCAGTGTGTGGGCGGGCATTATCCTGCTGAAACAGAGCATTGGGCAGCCCCTGAAGGTACGGGAGTGCCACCGGCCGCAGCACATGCTGCACGTAGCGGTAGGCATTTAACGTGCCTTGAATACGCACTAGAGGTGACGTGGAATCATACGCAATAGCGCCCCAAACCATGATGCCGCGTTGTCTAGCGGTAGGGCGTTCCACAGTTACTGCCGGATTTGACCTTTCTCCACGCCGACGCCACACTCGTCTGCGGTGACTATCACTGACAGAACAGAAGCGTGACTCATCGGAGAACACGACGTTCCGCCATTCCCTCATCCAAGTCGCTCTAGGCCGGCACCATGCCAGGCGTGCACGTCTATGCTGTGGAGTCAATGGTAGTCTTCTGAGCGGAGGCCGGGAGTGCAGGCAGTGCAGGCCTCCTTCAACCAATCGACGGGAAATTGTTCTGGTCGATATTGGAACAGCCAGGGTGTCTTGCACATGCTGAAGAATGGCGGTTGACGTGGCGTGCGGGGCTGCCACCGCTTGGCGGCGGATGCGCCGATCCTCGCGTGCTGACGTCACTCGGGCTGCGCCTGGACCCCTCGCACGTGCCACATGTCCCTGCGCCAACCATCTTCGCCACAGGCGCTGCACCGTGGACACATCCCTATGGGTATCGGCTGCGATTTGACGAAGCGACCAACCTGCCCTTCTCAGCCCGATCACCATACCCCTCGTAAAGTCGTCTGTCTGCTGGAAATGCCTCCGTTGACGGCGGCCTGGCATTCTTAGCTATACACGTGTCCTGTGGCACACGACAACACGTTCTACAATGACTGTCGGCTGAGAAATCACGGTACGAAGTGGGCCATTCGCCAACGCCGTGTCCCATTTATCGTTAGCTACGTACGCAGCACAGCGGCGCATTTCACATCATGAGCATACCTCAGTGACGTCAGTCTACCCTGCAATTGGCATAAAGTTCTGACCACTCCTTCTTGGTGTTGCATTTGCTCTGTCAGTCAGTGTACATTCATATACACTACATTTCATGTCTTGTTGTATGGCACATGCACAAATGGATTTTCTGCTAACGTGACACGTGAGAAAGCAACGTAGGGATGACCATGTGAGAAACAGCATTCATTCAAATTAACTCCGCAACAGTGGAAAATTTGACACGGAGCTTTGTGATAGCCATTTTATAAGCTGGAAATTCTAATCGTATGAAACAAAAAGATAAATGAAGAGTATCTGTCCCAAAAATTAATCAGTGTTTCGTTCACTTGCATTGCAGTAGTTGAATATTATAGATTGCCATGAACAATTCAGACAAGGAAGACGTAATTGCTCAAAAGTTGTCCCAAACCTGATCATGGATACGTTCCATGTGTCTTTTATTTTACGTTTCTTGCTCTTCTCCCACAACTTTATTAAGGTGGAAGTAGCACCTTTGACCAGAAACTCATCAGATCACTTGAGATCAATGGAATTCCAGGTATGAAACCAGATTTTCCTTTCTTTTTGGCGATTAGGATTTCTGTCTTGATGATATAGTTGGAGGAGCTGTTTCATTAAGTATCACCTTTATTTACATGAACTACAGAAAATACGCACAGATGTACTCAAGCTGCAAACTACTATGGATCTGAGATCACCATATTCCTCCCAGATGAATTATAGATGGTATGCAAAACTAAGAAGTAGTGTGCGTTCCCACTCCGATCCTTCCAGTACGTTCTTATACATTTTAGTACATTCATGGACGAAGTCTGCCAATTTCGACCCCCACCCACATCTCCCACACTACCACAGCTACCGACACGCAACCACTATAGTGCACGATGGCAGAATCAAGGCGACTACCACACACAAACATCACAGGTCTCCGGTTGGTAGTTGTGGCTTCAAGGTGAGATATACTGACACACACATCAATTTTTATATACAGTAGGCCACAACAGATATAGATAAAGCGGAAACATTAAATGAGCGCTGCGGAAAGGTTTTCTTAATCCGGCGGCACAGTTATTCGGGGACGATTTTGCGAAAACAAAGAATGATTTCCAAATTAAAGATTCATTATTGGGTTAAGGTCTTTCTAAACTCAGAAGAAATAAATCTTATGGACCAGATCCTATTTCCGGAGAGGTAGTTAAACTCAGGGTGAAGCGATCCTACCACACTTAATAAGAATCCTTAATATATCACTGAACAATACGAAGGTGCCAGAATATTGAAAATCGACCATTGTAGTTCCTATTCACAAAAGGGGTGACAAAAGCGAGTTGGACAACCACAGACTGGTAAGTTTGACGTCAATTGTATGAAAACAAATGTAACAATTAATAGTAGATTATATGAGGTTAAAACGTGATCCCTCTGGAATAATATTTAAGGGGCAGCATGGTTTTACGGAAGGCTTCTCCTGCGAAAGCCAGCTCTGTTCCGTATGTCAAGGTATATCGGATAAGCTCGACAATGGGTCAAGGATTGATGCAGTAGTAATTGATTTTGCTAATACATTCGATCTTGTACCCATGACATCCTCCTTAACAAGTTAGCGGATACGGACATTGACATCAGAGTTGTGAAGTTGACACGAGAACTCCTCAATGGAAGAACTGAGAGGGTGCGCGTGGGAGAAACGCTACCTTCTCCAATAAACATTACGTCTGGTGTGGTTCAGGTTAGCATTATTGGGCCAATTATTTTCATACTTTTCATGAATGATATATCTAATTCCATAAATTGTCCGACTCGTTGGATGAATGGTCAGCGTACTGGCCTTCGGTTCAGAGGGTCCCGGGTTCGATTCCCGGCCGGGTCGGGGATTTTAACCTTCATTGGTTAATTCCAATGGCTCGGGGGCTGGGTGTATATGCTGTCCCCAACATCCCTGCAACTCACACACCACACACAACACTATCCTCCACCACAATTACACGCAGTTACCTACACATGGCAGATGCCGCCCACCCTCATCGGAGGGTCTGCCTTACAAGGGCTGCACTCGGCTAGAAATAGTCACACGAAATTATTATTAGTCTATTATTCCATAAAATAGGAAATGCGCCTCTTTCCTGATGATTGCGTCATATACCTGGAGATAAAGGCAGAGGAGGATGAACTATTGCTTCAGCAGGATTTAGATAGACTGAAAAATGGGCGTGTGAAAATCGAATGAATATCCACAGCAGAAAAAGCAAGAAGTTGTGTTTCAGTAAAAAACAAATGATAGGAAGGAGCGATTACGAACTTGGAGGGGAAAGTGTTGTTGAAGTTACGTTACACTTGAAGGTGCTCAAATACGCAAGCATTGCTTCTGTATTGGTATTCAAAATAACTCCCGATGGGAAGGAAATCTCGCCCTTCAGTATGTCTGAAACAATAAATGTATTCTCTAGGACTTAAAATCCATAAACTTACTATTAATTTTGAACCGTGTGAATTACGTTCGCATTCTTTTGAAGGGTGTTCGGTATATATATAGAATTTTATGACATTTTATGCTCAAGATATCTGCACAAATGTGATCCATAAGCATGGACGGTTTCTCTTTAATGATGCTGTATATTACTGTCTTAGTTATGTAATCCTGTCCCATTCGAAAATAGTTGGTTCCCTGATAAGGTTTAGGACGGTCACATAAAATTGTCTCATACTTGTCTTTTAATTAATTCCTCCCATCATCCTTATATACCTTCGTACCCTTAAGGACTTGTTCCAAATCCTCCATCCACGGTTTCATTGGTATTCATCTCTGTATTGTATTTATTTTTTTAATTTTTTATTTTATGTATATATTTTGCAGAACGTGGATCGGTTATGGAAAGCTTGGTAGTTTGTAGATGTTATATATGGTTAGGGGGTCCCTGTTGTTTCACGTCCGTAGGTTTAAACTTAAGGTGCCCTACACGTGTCCTCCAGGTGGTGCTATGAAAGCAACATAACTGGGTGCCAGACAATCATTTTACACCTCCTGGCTGTACAATACATACTTACCCCTTCCTGTGACTCTTGGCGACTTGATATTAGTAAACTATTTCTCACTTTAATTGTAATTGTAAAAATCACAAACATCTTCCAAGGCCCTTTACGGCAAAAATATAATCAGTGTACATTCATTCATATCCTAAAGGCAAGGCCTTGTCGCTGCAAACACATTTGTCTCTCCTCTGGTGAGCGTTTCAGGTCAAATTATTTTTTCGAATTAAGTCTGTCCATCACGGAATCCAGATACTTCTTCCTCGGCCTTCCTCTTCCCTCCTTACCCAGAACTTTCCCTTTCAGTATATTCGTGAGGAATGTGTTATGAAGAAGTGTGTGGCCAAGGATTTTGATTTTCCTCTTTTCTACAGTGTCGATCAATTCCCTTGTTTGGTCTATTTCCTTAAGGACCATATTGTTTGAATTTTTCTCTGTCCAACTAATTTTCAACATTCTCGACCATATATACATTTCCATTGCTTCCAGGCGTTTTATATCCTGTTTTTCTAAGACCCATGTTTAGCAACCATACAACAAAACACCCCACACAAATATTTTGGGAAATTATTTCCTAATTTTAATGGTAATGTTCCTGCTTGTCAGAAGCTGTTTCTTGATACTGAAGGCTTGTTTAGCTAGAGCAATCCTCCTCCTGATTTCTGTGGAACACCTGTTGTCCTGAGTGATAATGCTTCAGTGTACAATGGTCAGGAATTTAAAATTAGACTTCGGTGATAGTTTTCAAATTTAAGCCCTGAGTTCCTGTAAAGTGGCCAATTCACAGACGTATTCGCTAGCCTGTAAGATGTGCAAACAAAGCGATGCCAGAAAGTCAAACGACGCGTTCACTCGCTAAGGTTCTCCGAAGAGTACTGAGTGCGCGTAATTGAGCGCTGAAAGTACGAGGCCTCAACGGTGAAATGTATCATGCTAAATTTATTGTTGTGCCAATTAACTGAGGCCGTGAGTCGTCTAATATATTGGATTGTAGAATGTATGACTTATATGTTACGAAAAACAGCCTGTCAGATACAGGTTGATCTTCATCAGACATTCAAACATCAAAATATCGATACTAATAAGGAATCTGGATATACGAAGAAGAGACCAAAAGATAAACGGTGTAATTCACTGCGTGCGTCGCTCTTTTATTTCGATCTTTCCCCTCTAACTGGACGTTAAGTAACACCTCTTGAGTCCGTATACCAAGCGGCGTAGCTTCAGACTGTTGTAGCGAGCCCCTGTGACAGTTTTCATGCGATGTGTTTTTCGACCGCTTCGAATTTTGTGATTTTGTGAACGGTCAACCAAGAAATCTACCTGAGAGTTTTTAGGCGAAAACCCAAGACTGTTCTGTTTAAACGGCCCAAGTTTGGCAGAACTGGGACTGGATCTTCCATCATGACAACGCTCCTGCTCACACAGCCATTTCTCTGTGTGATATTTGTGAGACACCGCGTGACATCGCTTCCTCGTCCAACCTACTCGCCAGACCTCGCACCTTGTGATTTCTTCTTGCTTCCCCGTATGAAAAATGAGGTAAAAGACTAACGTTTAGGTGACATTCCTAAAGTGAAGAGAGAATCGAAGGCGGGCCTGCAAGACACCCGAAATGTCAAGTATGAAAATGTTTTCTCCGAGTGAAGAAACCGTTTGAACAAATATTCTATATTAGACTTAATGAAGAGTAATTCGAAGATAACTAACGTTTTTAACTTCTGTATTTAAAAAAATGGTTCCCGATTATTTTTGGGTCCCTCCTTGTATATGAGGTAGACCTTCTTATTGGCTCACCTTCTATGTAATTGGACGAGTTGTATGAAGAGAGATATATGGTGCTGATGATATTTTTTATAACTAGCTTTACTTCGCACCGACACAGATAGATCTTATGGCGATGATGGGATAGGAAAGGGCTAGGAATGGAAAGGAAGCAGCCGTAGCCTTAATTAAGGTGTGAAAATGGGAAACCACGGAAAACCAGCTTCAGGGTTGCCGACAGTGGGATTCGAACCTACTATCTCCCGAATACTGGACACTGGCCACACTTAAGCGACTGCAGCTATCGAGCTCGGTCGGTGTTGATGAAAAAAGTTGTTTTGGCTCTAAGGAACTATAAGAATATTGTTAACATTAAGTCATTAATTATATTTTTCTAAACGTAATTATGGTGAATAATCCATTTCAAGATTTATGCAATATTTTTCGAAACGACTTATCAACTCTTATCGTTCTTACGGGCCATCAATATTTCGAATTAGGTGAACAGAAGAGAATATCAAACACGCATGACCTGTTGTACAACTAATGTCTTATGTATTGCCACATGCCCATTTTTATGGTGAATATTGGATATTCCCTCGACCTTCATTTTCTCTTTCAGATACCTTGCTATTGTACGCCCTCTGAAACCAAGGATGTCCAAAGTTAGTGCTCAAGTTACAATTGTCGTCATCTGGACGGCCAGTTTAATACTGGGGTCACCCTGCCTGCTCTACTCCAACACCATCGCATACAGGTAAGAGCTGAGAGCTGTTTGGTATAGGAAGTAATGGCAGTGAAGGTACAGAACCGGGTATATGTGAATATATATTAGATATGTTACATGAACTCGAATGTATTCTCTGGCTCTCTAGATTCTATGATTAGTGTATAGAATCCCATTGTCTATCTCTTGATCCTCTGTCTTACTTGGTAGGCATTAAAGGTTGGTATTGTGTAGTTAAAAAAACAGTAAATATAGACTAACACCACAAAACTTAAAATGCATTAAGAAATATATTTTATACGAAATAAATAAACTATCTACCAAATAATGTAAACAGGGTGTATTATAACTATACCGATAAAAAAATCAGGGATGCTCTTCGTGTAAGAACGATTGTGCAATCGGATTGAGGGATACATTTTATTTTCAAGAAAATTAGATTACATTGTTACTTCCGGGTGCACAATTCATATTGACGAACTTGCCTATTTGCTATGCCAGAGAGTCAGCCACTGACTGTTTTCGTACGTCAGAGGAGGGAAGGGCAGAGTGAGCAAGTGGGAAGTGACAGAGGTAATGCTCGGTGCACAGGTTTCTCGTTCGTTTCGAATAGTCACTTCCCAGCCCCAACAGGAAGTATACAGTTTGTTCTGTACAAATTGACAACTAAGTCTGCTGCATAAATAGAGAAGAATGGCTCCTTTTCGGTACACAAGCGAAGAAATGGCTCATATGCGGCTATCCTATGGCGCAGCAGTTGGGAGCGGGAGAGAATCCTCACGAATTATGGCATCCGGCACCCTAATGGGCGCCAACCTCATCATTCAACCTTCGCGTCATTGACAGGTGACTGCAAACCCCATATAATAAAATTTTACCAAGAATACGTACACCTTTCCAGGTCATTCGCGACACAACGCAGTCTGATCAGAGTCCAGGAATCACTGCTACACTGCTGTGAACTGTGTATCGAAGTAGGAAGGGGGGGATATTGAAAGTGTACTTGAATCAAACCATTGGACGTATTATTTCTTCGTTCAGTATTTCATTCCAATTACAATGGTGTGAGTAAAGTAATACACAATCGTGGGGGGAGGGGGCAGCGTTGCATCCTCGAGGAAGTTAAAAATAAAGAACGTTACTGCGACCAGCAGACGAGAGGAGAAACGATCTGGTGCATTCCTTGATTGACAAGTGCTTGTCTTAATTACAGTGTGTTTGTTTTACTGTGCGTGCAGTTACGACTGTTTATTACAAGAACAAAGGATATTGCCTGTAAGAGAAAAGGACAATCTTGTGGGAGTCGAACGAAGAACTTTGTGCATACGCGTGGAGCATTACCTCTTTGTGCATCGTACAACCCTCTTCCCCTCCCTACCTTTCTATTCCCTGAATCATGGACATGACATAGCAAATACGGCGAGTTCATCAATTTGAATTGCGTGTCCGGACGTAAAAGAAGTAACCTTATTATCTGGAAGAGAAAATGTTTTTCCACCAATCCGACTGCACCATCGTTCTTATTGTAACACGAAGAGCATCCCTGATTACTTTTATTTTCGCTATAATTATAAGACACTCTGTACATACATGTATCATATTGGTGGCTGCCCCAACAAGGGGTATCCAAGGATCGGCCTTCTAAACAATTCCAAAGAACGATGGTTTATGAAAAGAAACTCGGGATTATATTTTTGAACATATTCGGTATATGGCTATAAGCATGAGAATAACTTTTACCGACTTCATCATCAAGAGTACAAGTAATGATTTCCGATATTAAGTGAAGAAACAAGTACTGATAGTCAGAATGTTTGAAAAATGTATGGAAAAGAAGGAAAATGTACTATTTATAATTTGGAATCACATAAATAAAATCGTCCCATCGATACAACTTAACAAGGCGCCCCACTATCTAAAGAAACGACCTTATGTTCAAAAACACTCCACTCAAGAACAAAACAGCAAATGTAATTTATATCGACAGCAAATTATAGTTGGACGACACTGTAGGATGTTTTAAGTACTGGTGCCTGCGACTGGTCGGAAAACGGCGGCGAAAAGAGCGACGCACGGCCAGTTGAGAGTTAAAATTCTTCCCTAGAAACTATTGGTATTCTAATATCGCCCACATAAATAGATAACGAACAACAAAACCATGGCGGTAATTACGGCTCCGGCATCTGGGAGATAGTGGGTTCGAACCCCACAGTCGGGAGCCCTGAAGATAGTTTTCCTTCATTTCCCATTTTCACACCAAGCTGTACCTTAATTAATGCCACGGCTGCTTTATTCCCACACCCAGGCCTTTCCTCTCCCATCATCGCCGTAAGACCGGTGCGACGTAAAACAAATTGTAAGAAAAAATGTTGTAGTATAACGTGAATGATATCATCGTCATCATGGTGTGGTGAAATCGTGATGATCTCTCATGCATTAGCTGTAATTAAAACCTCGATCGTCTAGGTGAGAACTTGGTGAAGATTGTCAAGTCAGCTCTTCCGTACTCCTTGGGAATAGGCACGCCCGTTCAACACGATGTAGGTAACCAAGTTACGCGGGTAGCTGATATGCTGTCACTCGACATTGGTCTTCCGCATCCATGCTGGGAATATATAACGCAGAATGATCAATAACAGCATTGGTTCTACGACTTTATAACTAGTTTCACAGTTCCCAGAGACGTCTTGATGCTGAAACTTTGTCCCTTAGGTGTCGGTAACGTGCTAGGAAACCTGCCAACACCCGAGATCTCTATAAACACCGCAGTTCGCTATGTTTTATTGTGGTTTTCCAAACAGTCCTGAAGAAGAAAACTATTTTTTGCAACCCTAATAGTATCAAAATGATACCTTTTTGGACTTCCCATCTCCAAAGAATCCTATAGGCTATTATTATCAAGTACGAAGCAAATTTCCCTAGTTCAGCTCCCTAGATAAATGGTCGGTATAGTCAAGCGGATTTAATTACAGTTGGGTGATCCATGAAACTGCACCTTGTTAATTCCTTTGGCTTGGGGACTGGGTATTTGTGTTCCTTTTGGTATATAAACCTTGACTTACAAACATTACATCATAACACTGAAACACATAATAATCAACGCCTACAACTAGGCTTAAAGGAAAAGTAGTGATAACCTCCAAGTAATCAGAAATATGTCGGAGAAGGAGGAAAAATTCGAGCCAAATTCCTCAATGTTCCAGGACACGTGGAATTTTTTTTATATAAGTTGTTTTACGTCACACCGACACAGACATGTCTTGTGGGAAAGGGCTAGGAGTTGAAAGGAAGCGGCCGTTGCCTTAATTAAGGTACAGCCCCAGCATTTGTCTGGTGTGAAAATGGGACACCACGGAAAACCATCTTCAAGGCTGCCGGTAGTGGGGTTCAAACCAACTGTGTCCCGAATACTGGATACTGGCCGTACTTAAGCGACTGCAGCTATCGAGCTCGACCACGTGGAATCAGCAGAGGCTGAGAAGAATCACGTCCTTTGCACATTTTGAGTCGGCTGCACATTTTTTCCCGTTAAAATGAGTTTTCCTTCATGGAGGTTTTTGATGCAAATCCTTACGGCCACTCGGTGTAATCATGCGTATGAAAATTAATCGAATAAGCAAACTTGTTTTCAAATAATTTGATCCAGTAAATTCTTAGGAATCATCTGAAAGGTCATCGTAACCAGTTTAATGTTGGCAAAATTTATTTGTTAAGAAGGAAGCCATACTTTCCAGTGTCACTCTGTCAAATATCAGAGCTCTTCAGGACATTGTTAACAGACGTTCTAGAATTTAAGATCCTAAATATTAAATAGAGATAAACCTAAATATTATTTCTAAATATTTGAGTGGCACTTGATAGAATCTGATGAGTTTCTTTTAAAAAGGAAACGTGTCATCCTTTGTTTAATAGTGTGTATATTTTAACCATTGTTAAATATTTGATTACAGGTACGTTGAAGTGTAATATTTACACTGACTGAGCAAATGTCATGCGATAGCGGAGGACTAGTGCACAGGTGTGTTGTCTGCGCAGCACACGCCCCCTGTACCAGCGGCAGTTGTATAGGAGACCTTGTGAGCAGTGGCTGTGCATGTGACAGGTGTAACATGGAACGTCGTCGTGAGCTGACACAGTTCGAACGGGGTATGGTGGTCGGTGCCCGATGGATGGGAAGTGCGATTTCGGAAGTGAGGCGGGAATTCGGCTTCACAATATCAACCGTGTCCAGAGTGTATCGTGAATGGTTGAATGCGGGTGTCACCGTCCACAACAGACGAACGACCGGTCGTCCAGCCACCCTCGATGACCGTGACCGGTGGCATCTGGGACGGATTGTCAATAGTGACTGATGGGCAACCGTGCAACAAATCACGGCTCAGTTCAACACAGGCCGTGCTAGACACGTCTCCCAGTGGACAATCCGTAGGAACACGGGTTCTATGGGGTATGAGAGCCGGTGCCGGGTGCCAATGTTAACCCAGCGTCAATGGGCACTACGAGGCGCATTTGTCGTCAGTCACCAGGGATGGGCACTGGAACAATGGCGTAACGTGATATGGTTGGACGAATCACGATTTCAACTGCACCATGCCAATGGGAGGCACCGTGTATGGCGCAGACCACGTGAAGCGATGGATTCCGCCTTCCTCGGAGGTGTGGTCCAGGGCGCTGGTGCCTCTGTTGTGGTCTGGGGTGCATTTTCCTGGTATGGAATTGGGCCCCTTGTTGTTCTGGAAGAGACTTTGAATGGTACGCGGTATGTTGGGCTGCTCGGAGACCATCTCCACCCATTTTTTGCCTTCCAGCGCCCAGACGGTTTTGCGGTGATTCAAGATGATAACGCGCCGCCACATCGCTCCCTCATCTCCCGGGAATGATTCCAGGAACATGCAGCGAAGGTCCAACGACTGCCATGGCCACCCAGGAGCCCCGATATGAACCCTATATAGCATATCTGGGATGTTCTGGAACGCAGGCTCCGTGCCATGGATCCTGCACCCACGAACAGACCAGCATTGGCGTCGGCTCTGCAAACGATTTGGTGTCAGCTGCGTCTAGAGGACTACCAGGGACTTGTCGACTCACTACCACGGCATATCACTGCAGTTCTCGGGGCCAGAGGAGGCCCCACACGCTATTAGGTGACTATCCCATGACATTTGCTAAGTCAGTGTATATTTACTATAGTTTGTGTGTTCGACAGACTGACGAGCTTTAGTTACATTTGGAAATAAGTTTTTATTTTAAGTTTTTGTAAATTATTGCCGGGATGAGTAGCTCATGTGATAGAGCGCTAGTCTCCTGGGATCAAGTTGCCGAGTCCGATCTCGGCTCAGTCCGGTCCTATTTTAGGGTACTCATGTACATCAGCCTCGTGTCGGTAGATTTACCAGCACCTAAATGCTCGTTGAATCTCTAGTCTTCTCAGTCTTCTTGTAAGGCACAGAGACTTGGACCATCCTCAAACGTGATTGTGAACGGATAGAAAGCTTTGAAATGTGGTGCTGGAGGAAAATGATAAGGATTCCTTGGACAGCTCATCGCACGAACACATCAATCCTGAACCAACTACAGATAAAAGTTCATCTATCGTGTAAGGTCTCCCATCGGATCGTACGCTGCTTTGGACATATCATGCGCCGAGATGTTGAGGGCAAAGTCCAGGGAACCAGGCAACGAGGACTAGTACCAACGCGATGAATTGACATGGTGAACGGTCCCCTACAGAGTTCTCTCAGAGCAACCACATTGAAAGCTCTAGATAGGGAAGAATGGCGGAGTATGGTTCATCGGCTAGATGGCTGAATATTATGGTAGTCACGATGCCTCAGTCATGAGGGAAAACAAAGAAGAAGAAGAAAAAATGAACTCCTGTAGAACAACTCGGCATCCCCGAAAACCGCTAAAGTAGTTGGTGCGACTTTAAACTAATAATATTATTATTACAAATTACTGAAACCAATAATACATCTACTTTCCAGCGGCAATTTTATGGAATCATTTACAAGTAGTCATAAGTATTAAAATATAACGAGATGTACTAATTAAACATTTAGTGTGTCAGAACTTTTAAATACACTGGCGGAAAATATCCAAACACTATGAAGTAACGCATGTAGAACACGGAAATTTTAGCAATGTATTTGTCGAAATTATTTAATTGATTAAATGTACAAGTCTGCAATATCCGTGTGAGAAAAGCCATCGCAAATGTATCATACTGGTCCATTAATAACCGGTGTAATCGCCTGACTGTTGAAAGCAGGCATGCAAACGTGCATGCATTATGTCGTACACATGCCGGATGTCAGCTTGTGGGATGGAATTCCATGCCTGTTACACTTGGTCGATCAATACAGGGACGGTTAATGCCGGTTGTGGATGACGCTGGAGTTGTCCAATGATATCCCATAACTTACATGCTCGACTGGGGACAGATCGCGGATCGAGCAGGCCCAGGGAAACATTTCGAAACTCTGTAGAGCACGTTGGGTTATAACAGCGGCATGGGAGGGGGGGGGGGGTGCATTATCCTGTCGAGAAACACTCCCGGTATTCCTGCGAGAGTACCTTCTCGTGACCACTACTGCCAGAACGCATGCACAGTAGAGACATTCTTGCCAAGTAGTTCTGCAGTATCGCAGAAGGAAATCCACCTTCACGTAGCCATATAATACGGCCTCGTTCAAGCGCAGTGATCCGTTGATACTGGCCTCTTCGTCGTTGTAGAGGCGTTCTTGACCCACTCACAGTCCAATCTCACAGGTAACTAACGCTCTCACACAGTACAGCCCGTATTTGAAGCAAACATGATGTAGGCCTACAAGCGCCACGCTAATGCGATTTGCGGGAAATTTAAATCAACGTCATATTTCAGGTGTATAAACACAGCTACCAAGTTCATTAATCTAGCACAACCTCTTCTTGGTGTTTGGGTAGTTGTTTCCGCCAGTGTAACATGTCAGCACTGTAATACAATTTAGAATAAATAGCTTACGATCAATGTTTGAAAAGGCTGACTCCTTGAATGACTGGTCAGTATCCCAGTCTTCGACTCAGAGGACCGAGCGAATTGAACGCGCGGTTAGGGTCGCGTAGTTGTGAGTTTGAATTAGGTAGGTAGTGGGTTCGAATCACACCGTTGGCAGCCCTGAAGATGGATTTCCATTTTAACATCAGGAAAATGTTGGGGGTGTACCATAATTAAGGCCACTGCTGCTACCTTCCTAATCTTATCCCCTTCCCAACCTTGTGACGCCGAAAATATGTTAGTGCGACTTTAAACTGCTAGCAAAAAGGACATTCATTCAGATCGTCCCGGGTTCGACGTGGTTTACAACTGTGTATTATGAAATCCTATAGCTCAAGAACTGGGTGTTTGTATTCGTCTTGATACACATTTCTTCATTTGCATGAAACACACCTCACATCAAACCAATAGAAAGTGACGCAGTGGAGTGAATACATCATTCCATACAGAGTTGCCGTCAGAAAGGACAGTTGGCCGTAACACTGAGCTAAGTTGGAGTATAATATTAATAGCAATTAGAAGGTGATGATCAACATTAGAACGACCAAACCAGTCATTTTGACGGGTGAGGTCTTTTCTAGCAGTAAATCCTACATATTGTGTAATATTCAGCCAAAATTGTACAGCTTTTAATAATTCTTTATGATATTCGTACCATATTTTTTTTTTAAACTTGTGTAGCTTTTTACGCTTTAAACTTGTATTGCTTTTGTTGAGATACTAATAATATCAAGACAAAGTTGGAATTCAAGAGGAATATTTGGGCAAATATTAATTTATAGGACAAGGAGTTAGGGATTCAAAAATTTATCCAGGGAAATTTTCGAGAAATGTCCAAGTTATGTGAAAATATTTAAGAAAAGATCTATACAATTCATAGGGAACCTGTCCCCTGGACGACAGACCTATATGTAGATCCTTGATTGATTGATTGATTGATTGATTGATTGATTGATTGATTGATTGATTGATTGATTGATTGATTGATTGATTGATTGATTGATTGATTGATTGATTGATTGATTGATTGATTGATTGATTGATTGATTGATTGATTGATCGATCGATCGATTGATTGATTGATTGATTGATTTGTCTCCTTACTTAGAAGGAACATCACCCGTCAAAATAACCAGAAGATAATTAATTTGTTAACCCATGTCAAATACCGTTTTCTTGCTGTTGTGAAAAAAGAACGGAGGTCACGTATTTATAGGATAATCCATCAGATTTCATTACAGCAGCTGTAACAACGACAAATTATGATATCCATTACAGACGATTGTTGCAAAGGAAAAGTTTATCCACAGTGCGTAACAAATACTGTAATTCGATTATCCGTCATAACTTGGTTTCCTACACTTAATAATATTAAATGACGTGGTATAATTGTTTTCCGTATAACGCAGAAAATTATTACAGTATTGAGCAATATATTCGTGATTTCAAAACCACAACCTACACTTATGTTTCACAGCTGTCAAATTGACGGGTCTTGGACATTCAAGGTATGCTTTTAATCCCGGTCCTCGTAATGTTAAGCAAATTATATACCGTGAAAATTTCATCGTAAATATGAAGCGTAGAAAACAAAATATTGGCTTACAAAATTATCAATGACGTATAATCCACCCCCTAATAAATATTAATTTTTGTTGGAAGTTGCTTTACGTCGCGCCGAAACAGATGGCAGCAAAGCGATTGGAAATGGCTATGAGAGGGAAGAGAGCAGCCGTAGTCTTAATTAATTAATTTACAGCCCCAGTATTTGTTTGGCGCGAAACTGGGAAACCATCTTCAGGGCTGCCGAGGGGGTTCGAACCCATATCTCCCAAATGCAGATATTATTATTTTATGGTTGATAACATTCCCTTCATTAGCTAGCTAAATGCATATCGATTGACGCAGAATACACATAATGAAGATGGAAAAGTGTGAGAGCATTAGCAAGGCACGAAATTTGACTAGTCACTTACGGCTTTGTAAGTATACACCGAATATATGTTAAACATGCTACCCTATCATCCTGAACCCGTGGACATAATCAAGAAACAGTATTGGAATCACGTATCTCACGTTTAAGTTGGAGGTCACGTTACTGACTATTCCCGTTAATTGGGACGTTTTCTGTTGTGCCGGGGAATCTGGCGAAGTGCTTTCCCTTGTTAATTCCACGAAAGCAGCGTATTTTGGTCACACCTACTTACATGACAAATACAGCGTGATAAATCTGATCATAGAGGGCATTGTACAAGGAAAATGAAGACGTTGTTGTTGTTGTTGTTGTTGTTGTTGTTGTTTTGGTCATCAGTCCATAGACGGGTGTAACTCAGCTCCCTATACCACCCTATACTCTGCTAAACTTTTCATTTCTACGTTACTATATCCTATATCTACTCCAATCTGTTTGTCATATTCTTACCTTCGTCCACCGCTGCCTTTTTACCACCTGCACTTATCTCAAAAACTAACTGAACAAGTCCTGGGCCTCTTAAAATGTGTCCTGTCATTCTGCCTCTTTCTCTAGTCAAATTTCGCCAAATCCTTCTCCTCTTACCAGTTCGATTCAGTATCTCTTCATCCGTGCTCGATCTAGCCACCTGAATTTCAGAATTCTTCTGTAACACCACATTTCCAAAGCTTCTATTCTTCCTTTTTCTGTGGTAGTTTTCGCCCGTGTTTCACTTCCATAGAATGCTACACTCCAGAAGGTAGTCTTTAAAATCGTCTTTTTAATTCCTATATCAATGTTCGAAGTGAGAAAATTTCTTTTCTTAAGAAAGGTCTTCTCCGGTTGTGCTAGTCGGCATTTTATGTCTCCCTTAGTTTCGTCATCATTAGTTATTATACTACCCAAGAAACAATATTCATCTACTTCTTTTAAGACTTGATTCCCTAATCTAATATTTCCTGCAATACTTGACTTCTTTGGACTGCATGGACTGCACTCCATTACATTTATTTTAGATTCATTTATTTCCACCTTGTACTCCATCTCCAAAACTGTGTCGGTACCACTCAGCAATTTATCCAGATCTTCTGGAGACCCAGATAAAATATCAATATCATCGGAAAATCTCAGAGTTTTGATTTCCTCTCCTTGGATTGTGAATCCTTTTCCAAATTCCTTTACTGGTGTTACATATCAACACTGCAAAGCAGAGGTGCAGACTTCAGCCTTGCTTGACTCATTTATGGATTGCTGCTCTTTTTTCATAGCCTTCGATTCTCATCACTGCAGACTGATTTTTGAACAGATTGTATATCATTCTTCGTCTTCGGTATGTGATCCCGATCACCTTCAGAGTCCGGATCAACATTATCGAATGCTTTTTTTATATATCTACGAATGTCAGGTACGTGGGCTTATCTTTATTAATTCGATGTTCTAAGATCAGACGTAAAGTCAGGATTTCTTCACGTGTTCCTACATTTCCTCTGAGGTCAAACTGAACTTCTCCCAACTCAGCTTCAACTTGTTTTCCATTCTTCCCTAAATGAAGACGTAGATGGGGAAAAACAATTCTAGGGCAGAACTTCCGACAGTGTTTCGATATCCATGACACAACACTAATACGGAAAGCGTAAAAGACGGCTCTAGAATAATATGAATACCGGCTTTTTGTATTGTAAGAGACCCTTCCATTTGTAGTTAAAAATTGGCATATCATATTCATGCATCACGTAAATCACCTGAGGGGAAACTACATATCAAGAGTGAACGTGTGGAAACGAACCAATGAGCGCAGCCACTTGTCCATGCTGATAAATAGTTTTCTGGCCCCTATATTAACTATGTAACTCACTTACTCATTTATTTCGCACAAAGCGTACGGTCCGGCGAAATGAGTTTTTACACAGTTTTTCCGAACGTGTTAATTTACTTTCAAATTTGTTGTTACATCGAAGGGGGTAAAGCAGTTACCAAATTAGTACTCTATATAGCATTGATTGTCGCCAGCAAACTGACAGCGTGCAATCTAATAAACATCGTTGCCCTTGACCTACAGACAGACCTTGCCTTCAAAACAAGTAAAACTAAACAACGAATATTATAATCATAACTTTTCTGATGGTATACTTTTCTCCTATTATTTCGGATCCAAAGCAGGGTCAATCGTGTTCACCAACCATAGAGAATTGTTTTATTGTGGTGATGCGCGAATATCGGTACTCAACTACTGATTAATAATAATGTTATTTGCATGACTTTCCTTCAGTTCCTACCCATTTTACGGACACCTTTGTGCTCAGTTATGGTCTCGGAGGACGTCATTAAAGTCCCGGAAGCCAGCGTCGCGGAGATGTCGAAATGTGAAACGCCATATCGTACCTCCCCAAGAATAGAGACACAACTCAAAAATGAGAGTTTTCAAGAAAACAAAGCTTAAAAGCTTAAAACACCATATCAAATCAAGGGATGTGTTTTATAGGAATATTTCTACGTGATAAAATTGAACGTACATTGCATCACATTTGCACAGAGTTTGAACGAAATAACTATAACTAAGAAGTGTCAATATTCCTAACACGAAGTTCAGTATGCTGAATTGCTATAACGGCATTTGTGAATTCGCAAGAAAAAAGGATTTACCGGGCGAGTTGGCCGTGTGTTTAGGGGTGCGCAGCTGTGAGCTTGCATGTGGGAGATAGAGGGTCCGAAGCACACTGTCGACAGCCCTGAAGATGATTTTCCGTGATTCCCCATATTTCACACCAGGCAAATGCTGGGGCTGTACCTTAATTAACGCCACGGCCTCTTCCTTACTACTCCCAGGCTTTTCCTATCCGATCGTCACCATAAAACATATCTGTGCCGGTGCGACGTAAAGCAAATTCAAAGAAAAGGAAAAAGGAGTTACCTCTTACGACATTTTGTAGATCTAAAGAGTGATTTGTTTTGCATATGGTGCATGTCATAACTAAAAATGGCATTTTCTGAGTTGTGCCACTATTCTTGCGTGGGTGTAATATGATACTCATTAATACAGAGACTAAGATCATATTGTGCGTAGACATATACATTCTTTACATTCACTGTCGAAAATGAAAAGCACCGAGAATGAATTTCCAAATTAATCGTAATTTTGTAATCGTGTATACCATGCATGGGTGTGGAAATGATAAAGTTATTGGATTTTACGTCCCACTAACTACATTTTTGCGATTTTTGGAGACGACGAGGTGCCGAAATTTAGTCCCCCAGGAGTTCTTTTACGTGCCAGTAAATGTACCGACACGAAGCTGACGTATTTCCGCACTTTCAGATACGACCGGACTGAGTCAGGATCAAACCTGCCAAGCTGGGGTCAGAAGGCCAATGCCTCAGCCGTCTGAGCCACTCAGCCCGGCACGTGTAAATGATTAGACTTATAATGATCTGTGCCGTTGACTATTATTACACGAGTGCTTTAATCGTACCGCTACATTCGTAGTTGTAGTGTCATCAGACATGAATGGAATGTCGAACTGTCAGTCAATACAGTGATGGAAAGTCACTGAACAACGAGAATATCTCGTAGTCGCCTTACACAGTACCACTAGCATTAGTTGGAGTTTGACAGGGGCCGCATGTTTTATGTCCGTGAGGTCAGATGGTCCTATCGTGCAATCATCAGATTCTGGAATTACAATATCACAGTGGCACGATGTTGGAACCAGTGTCTGTAGGCATATTAGCCCACCCACACACTTCGCATAGGTTTCAGTCGACTATGACAGACCACATCAAAGGAGGAAAACATATTGTCACCAAGCATTACGCTACGAAATGACATCTTTGCTTAGCTTCAGGGCACAATTCGCTGGATCCTCTCCAGAACTTCACATCATCCCCTACGTTTCAGTGTAGAGACGGTGACAGTAATAGTGCCGTAACCGAGCGGATAGTGATCATCTTCAGTGATAGTGATATACAGAATGACCCAAAAGTTCGTTAACATTTGACGAGGCAACACTACACGCAATATTGGACATAGAGAGGCAATAATTGGCGCTGATGATTGGCATGACATGGGGTTTTATTGACACCGAAATAAAGTACACAAAATGGCCAACAGATGGCGCTTGACAGTAACACATCCGCATGAGATCTGTGCATGGTATAAAAGGAGTTGTCGTGAGAGAGGACGTAAGATTCGCCTACAATCGTGGCACGATGACGTTACCAGTAAAGGCACTGTTAGTGAAGCTTTATTTACTTTATATTGGTGTCAATAAAATCCCATGTCATGCCCATCATGTGCATCAGTCATTACCTGTCTACCTCCAATATTCCTTGAAGTATTGCCTCGTCAAATGTTAACGTACTTTTAGTCACCCTGTATCTCGAATCTGTATTGCAACCGATGAACATCATGTTGTCCGTCTTGGTAGCGTAACGGTTATAGTTACTACCTGCCGTCATAGGAGGCCGAGGTTGGCAACATGGCTGGTACGTGCTTAGCAAGGTGGTAAATGCAGTTCTCCTTCTCTGGAGTTGTGACTGAAGAGACCTGCGCCATCTCGAGGAACACGGAGGCACGAGTTTAATATTACCATCATGTTGGATTATAGCGGGCCGTATAAAGAGGACACATTCTGTCAAGGTTATCGAGAGACACTCTGGTGTTACTCGTGGAAACAGTGTGAAGGGCCGTAGGTTATGATTTCCGATCACTTGTGATAATGAATCGAAGGACTCCAAAACAATAGAGCGGTACGTGTGTCACATACATCCGTATGCGTTACCTGTCATGATACTCCACTCTGGCGCAGTTTTTCAGCAAGATAATGCAAAGGACAAATGCTTAAAATAATGTACTTACACGTAAAATAATCACCTCCACCAACCCCAACAACAATAAAGATGACAACAATAACAAATAGACAATGTTCATCTCCACTTTCTTGAGATATTCCATGGCCAGCAGGATCACTTGATCTTTCCCCGACAGAACATTTGTGGGATGAGTTCGGACATTAACCCTGTGTTGATCTGAAGAATATCGAGGGCCAGTTCAGATAACTGTGGGTCAGTTGAATACCTGCTGGCAAAAACGTTGTAACCCTCACTTTTCTAGAATGCTGGGTTTCCGTGTATAAACGATGTATACGGTCAGAGTGAGGCATGTAGGAAGTTATGTTGGCAAACTTAAACGTTAAGCGCCTTTTCTCTTTTGTTTAAATTTCGCAACGGATCTTGCAGGTACAGATACGTTGTATCAATAGAAAAATTTGCATTTTGAGGGTTACAACGTTTTCGCCGGCAGGTATTCAATTTATCATAGAAGATAATTCAACAGTCGTATGATTTCCTACCGATGGGAATCCTTGCAGGTACCTGGGTCGGAAATAATAATAATAGTAATAATAATAATAGTAATAATAATAATAACAATAATAATAATAATAATAAACGCATAAATTCGCTACCATATGTAGGCATTCTATTTTGACGCAATTTAGGCTGCCTCGTGTGAATTTTGACGTTCCATGTTACACTAACACATGGTAGTGTAAATCGGATACGAGTTCTTTAATTGATTTTGTCGGGTGACCAGATGTGTCACCAGAGATCTTTCTCTTGCCGAGATTGCACCACATGCACTTTAGAATGGATATTATTCCTCTCTTCTTCTTTATTTGCTTACCCTCCAGGGTCAGATTTTCTCCTCGACTCAGTCAGGGATCCAACCTCTACCACCTCAAGGGCAGTGTCCTGGAGCTTCAGACTCTGGGTCGGGGGATACAACTGGGGAGGCTAACGAGTACCTCGTCAGGGCGGCCTCACTTGCTATGCTGAACAGGGGCCTTGCGGGGGATCGGAAGATTGGAAGGGATAGACAAGGAAGACGGAAGGAAACGGCCGTGGCCTTAAGGTAGGTACCATCCCGGCATTTGCCTGGAGTAGAAGTGGCAAGCAACGACAAACCACTTCCAGGATGGTTGAGATTGGAATCGAACCCACCTTTACTCAGTTGACCTCCTGAGGCTGAGTGGACCCCGATCCAGCTCTCGTACCACTTTTCAAATTTCGTGGCAGAGCCGGGAATCGGACCCGGGCCTCCGGGGATGGCAGCTAATTACACTAACCACTACACCACAGAGGCGGACTTTCTTCCTCTCTTCAAACATATAACTTCCTCTGAGAGCTCGAACCCGCTATTTTGGGAACGGGAGGCTGACACTCTACCATTGATCCAGAGAGGAAGCGTCAGAGGTAGTGCCACAAATTTCTAGCGTGACACCAGTAGTATCAATCAATCAATCAATCAATCAATCAATCAATCAATCAATCAATCAATCAATCAATCAATCAATCTGTATTTATGACTGTCACTTGTACACTTTTCTATCGGTGTTCGAGACCGCTTTAACGAATTATTTATAGTTCTGCCAATAGGGCACGAATTAGAAGAAATATGGATTCTTCCTGACCTAACCAGCAAGATGCCCAAACTTGTTCAATGTAGAAAATTATCCTTGAGGTTTATTAAAGATGAAGTCAGTCAACACCACTAGCAAATAACGGATGGACTGTGGGCTGACGTGACAGAAGAAGTAAATGCATCAGAAAATACCCATTTTCTCAGCAAATAATCTGTCCGACTCGTTGGCTGAATGATCAGCGTACTGGCCTTCGGTTCAGAGGGTCCCGGGTTCGATTCCCGGCCGTTTCGGGGATTTTAACCTCCATTGGTTAATTCCAATGGCCCGGGGGCTGGATGTTTGTGCTGTCTCCAACATCCCTGCAACTCACACACCACACATAACGATATCCTCCACCACAATAACACACAGTCACCTACACATGGGAAATGCTGCCCACCCTCATCGGAGGGTCTATCTTACAAGGGCTGCACTCGGTTAGATATAGCCACATGGAATTATTTAATTATTTATAGCAAATAATCTTGCTGAACATGGAGTCATATTTAGTTGTGTTTCGTTAACGACTTCCACTATATAATCTCATCATGACTTTACAAGATGAAAAAATTAAAATGAATCTCATTTCAATAACGATGGTGCTCATTGTGGTATTCGGAACACGTAATTAGTTAATTATGTCAATGGAATGGAATGGCGTATGGCTTTTAGTGCCAGGAGTGTCAAACGACCTGTTCGGCTCACAAGGTGCAGGTCTTTTGATTTGACGCCCGTAGGCGAACTGCGCGTCGTGATGAGGATGAAATGATGATGAACACGACACATACACCCATCCCCCGTGCCAGCGAAATTAACCAATGATGGTTAAAACTCCTGACCCTGCCGGCAATCGAACCCGGGATCCCTGTGACCAAAGGCCAGCATGCTAACCATTTGGCCATGGAGCCGGACAATTATATAAAATAAGTGACTGTATCTGTCTCACTATGAGACTGTAGGTATATAACGTGAATTCCAGTAATTTGTAGGTAGGGTCACAGCATCCCGTTAAGGTCAAGGCATCTGCGCTAAAGCTCATTGCGGTGAAGTATATTCCTATAATAAATTAATATACTACAATAATATTTATAACATTAAATCACTTCACATCACACTTAAGTTTCTATTACAAAATATTAGTATATCATAGAAATATAATGATATGTGTATGTTTTGTGTTGTATAATCGAATTATTTCATACTGGTACACTGTAAGAGTAAACAAACAGGCAAACAAACAGCTAAATATACAAGGAAGAAAATGTAACAGTCAATTCCAAAATGTATTAACTCTACAATTTTACTCTACTTATGATAATTATTTAACTTAATTTTGAACATTTGTATTGAAGAGGCGATCTTTATATCTTCTGGCAGTTTATTATAGAGACTAGTAGAATAATGCCACAATGAATTACATCCACATGTATTTTAATGGATAACTGTACGGTAGATATTATTAACATTCCTTGTATGGTTAATTAATGAATTTGTTTTACACGATGTACATGAGTGTGCCAAATTACAAAAAAGTTTATGCATCATGACCAATGAAGATTTTTGTCGTAGACTATCCAGTGAAAGAACATTGCATAAACTTTACAATTGTTTAGTAGGAGTTAACAGAAGAAATTCTAAAAAAGTATTTTCAGCGCTATTTTGTGCAGTATAATAACTCTAGTGAATAATAATTTACAAATATATGCCCATATATGGTTCATTCTATACTAATATTATAAAGAGGAAAAATTTGTTTGTTTGTAACGAATAGACTCAAAAACGACTGAAACGATTTTACAAATTACTTCACCTATAGAAAGCTACATTGCCAGTGAGTAACATGAGCTGTATTTTATTTTCAAAACAATTCGAGGTGGGGGGCATGGAGGGGGGGAGAAATAGAAATAATGGGCTAATATAGGCAAAATATCGAATTTGTCGTAAAAGGATGAGACAAAGCTCAATTTAATCCTCTTGACGCAAATAACAAAATTCGGTAAGCCCGAAAACCATGTTTTAAGGCCCTAAAACCAACCACACTACCCCTGCTCTAGGAATCGGATAAAGTAATGAACTGCCGTAACCATGGCAACGTCAGCTCCAGGATTCTACAGCAGCGAAATTATCTACAATAAATCACAAAAACCTAACATGTTACAGACATGAACAATGATATTTGGAATCCCCTTTACAAATAATAGAACACAAATATTCGTTTTCAGAAAATCCACTTAAGGGGAAGCAAGTGGGGGGGGGTGAAAAGAAGTGAGGAAGGAGTTGAATTATAAATATGATAATAAATATATCTCAAAAATGAAGATGTTACAGACTTTAAAATTGGTACTTGGAATCTCCTTTAAAAATGAATACACTCTTTTTGGAAAATCCACTTAAGGGGGTGAAAAGAATAAAAAATCGGGTGAATTTTTAAATTAGTATCTTCTTCTTCTATCGCTTCATCCACACATGTGGGGTTGCGGGCGCGAACTGTGTCGCACATGTGGTATTGACCCTATTTTACGCCTGGATGCCCTTCCTGACGGCAACCGTATGTGTAGGGATGTACTCTATACTTTTATACTAATATTATACAGTGGAAAAATTTGTATATTTGTTTGTAACGGATAGATTCAAGACTACTGAACCAATTTTAAAAATTACTTCACCTATAGAAAGCTACATTGCCAGTGTGTAACATGGGCTGTATTTTATTTTCAAAACAATTCGAGGGGGGTAGCGAAGGGGGGAGATATAAAAGTATTAAAATAATAGGCTAATATAAGCGAAATCGAATTTGTCGTACAACGACGAGACTAAGCTCCTTTTAATCCCCTAGACGCAAAGAACAAAACTCGGTAAACCCTTCGGGCCCGAAAACCATGTTTTAAGGCCCTAAAACCATCCGTTACAGACATATTGGAACCACACTACCCCTGCTCTAGGAATCGGATAAAGAAACGAAAATCCGTAACCATAGCAACGTCAGCTCCAAGATTCTACAGCAGCTAAATTATGCACGTTCGTTTGGGCATAGCTGCCAACCAAAATTGATACACATATGACTTACCATCTGGAAAAATAAACTATTGTGCAAGACGCTCATAGCACTCCTTTGGGCGGGGATGGAAAGGGAGTGACGTATAAAAATAATACCCCCGGAGATCTGCGTAGTACAGCGACCAGCGATTGCCGACGGGCCTCCATTTTTACGTACTGGCTTAGGTTTCAGCATTTTGCTGACTCTGTTACGTATAGTTTAAAGTGTTTTCTATCAAATCATGGAGTAGTAGGATCACTGATGTTATTAGTGCCAATATTTTGGTCCACTTTTACGATCATTGTAACCATAAAAACAACCCATATACTGTACACAATTGTCAAGATGGTGCGCCCATGACTTGAAAAAATTTCTCAACATTTATACTCAGATTCATTATATGAAGTGCGACATGAGTGACAAGCCCCGAGAATTATAATTCTCGATGATTATATCCGTTTCTTTTATTTATCGCGTATTTCCTTGATCATTTGTAATAGCTACGAGATGTCGGATCAAACAAATACATTCAATAATATTTATATTTGTGGTACTATCTAGCGGAAGTATACATGCACTAAATCTGCAGTTTTGTGAAGGGAGCAGGTATATCTAGGTGGGAATGAAGGAGAAACATGGTGGCAAAAGGTCTTAGAGGTCGACGCTAATTACGAACTAATATTTAGAGGCCCCCATGAAGAAAAGAAGAAGAAGGTACACTATAATTCCAAACATGACAAATAATTTCCACGTACTTAAGTAAATACACCAGTGATATAAATATCTAATGAAGTCGCTCACACCGATAGTATGAGTAACTAAAGCCAGTTTCTGATAACCCGTACGAAGAATGGGCACTTGTGCTAGTAAGTAATATGGCTCTTAATTAGTGCTTGGAAAACACTTTTCAGTAAATTTTAAGCTATGTTATAATTCAGTCTGTTTAGAATGCCGATAGGTGAGATCAGTTTGCTACTTGGAGACAAACCTAAGAAGATTGAATGTCGAGTAGGAAATATGAACCTGGAGCAGTTGGATCATTTCAAGTAGACCTACTGACGGTGTCAGTTGTAATCCAGCCAACGAGATGAACGGCCGTGTAGTGCTGAGCGTGTGACTAGAGTGCATACTTGGAGGAATAGGAGTGTTGACCGAACAATACAAGTGTGTTATAGGGAGGTGGCATTGTATGATGAAAGTGATATCCATTTACCATGTCAACAGTCCCTGTAACTTTACACAGTTTGTGCAGTGATGATTCTGTTTGGTGATCGGTTTAATCCGAGCCCTGGACTGTCTTGGCAGGATTCTTAGAAGCTGAAGGAAGTTACGAAGGATCTTTTGATGGACCAGAACAAGGAACTGCAAGACATGAAGACTGATTAAAAACGTAACTAAGTAAGATCAAGGAGTGTCTGGTTCAAAATAACTTTGAGTTGTAGGAAATTAAGAATACATTTCTGGACTTAAAGGTAAGGGTAAGGAAGCTTGAGATGGAGTAATCGACGCGAGAAAGGGAAGATAGGAAGATAAATATAATTATATATGGACTGGCTGATTCGGAGAAGGAAAATTTTAACAAGATATTGGACAGAGTAACTGCCTTAGTACGTGAAAAGGTCGAAGTGGAGTGTAGTGAGAGTGACGTTGATAATGCTTTTTGAACGGGAAAAAATACGGAAGGAGGCCAATTAAAGTAACACTTATGTATAGTGTAAAACCTAAAAACCCTATTTTGGAGCGCGAAACGCCTGAAAGTATCAAAAATTTGGATTAGGAAGGAACTGGGTGCGAAAGAAATGAATATTAAAGTACTAACCTTCCATTTATTTCAAGCTAGGAAGTCAGGTCTAAAAGCATTTATCGCCTGAAACAGGCTTGTGGTGGTAGGCGATTCCCGGTCGAGAAGATGGCGAGCTGAAGGTAAGGTCAGTGTCACGGCTGGCGCATGCGAGAATGCTGAAGCAGAAGTAGTAGCGGAAGTAGAAGTGTAATTACAGCTACAGGCTCAGCGTACTGCAATGTCGGAGAAAGAATGTGAACAAACAACTGTACCTACAGAAGCCGTGGACGTCGGTCTAGCGGACTACCGGTTCGAGCCACGTGCCGGATCCACCAGAGGGACGTAAAACAGGAGAAGAGAAACAATGACTAAAGGTAAAAGTTTAAATCTAAAGGACTTAGGGTCCAAAAAGGGCAAGTCACATGAGGACACTATGGACAACGAAACTATTCGTTCACTAGAAGGCAGCAGTTTAGAAGTAGAAAAATCGAGAGTAACAAGAAGCAAGGATACCAATCTGACAGAGGCTAAAAATGAAAAAGTGAGTGGAATGGAGACTAGGATGTGTGAATATAGGGGATTTTTGAAAAAGGTAGGAAACGAAGAGGTGAAACAATTAATGACCGAAATAGATATTATTACCTTTGTTAAGAGTTGAATTGCACCAGGATATGAAGTTCATGTGGACGGTTTTAATATATGTAACAAGGCAAGAGATAAGAGAGTTCGAATGGGCAGGTAAACTGGTGGAATACTAACCCTGATAAGGGATGATAAACAGGAGAAAATTGAGCTTGTAGAAAGAGAAACCGAAGAAGTTCTTTGGATAAAAATAAAGACGAATGGGAAGGGTGAAATAAACTTATGTATTAGTGTTGTCTACAGCTCTCCGGAAGGTTGCCCATTTGCAAACAAAAATGTTTTCCTTGAGATTGGAACCGAAATAAAACAGTTTAAGGAATATGTATGAAGATAAAGGTACCGTATTCTGCCTACGGGGGACTTCAATGAGAGGATTTCACATCGAAAACCAGTGTATGGTAAAGAGGTAGAGGCAAAAGTAGTTAATAAGAGAACAAGTCAAGATGAAGGGTATAATATGTACGGCGATAAATTACTAGAGCTATGTGGTACAGAAGAACTGTATACTCTGAATGGATGGTGGCCAGGAGATATACTTGACGTGTATAACAGAAACGGGAGGAAGTGTTATAGGCCTAGTCTTATGTTCGAAATACTCGTCGAAAAGATAACAGTTAAAGACTGGGCAGTATCCAACCACTTAGCAATAATCATCAAATTGATAAGTGGGGGAGAGCATATGTGGCTTCCTATCAAGGAAATAAAAAGAGATTATTGCCAAAATATAGATAGAATGATGACCTCAGGAAAGACTTTGAGGATATTTTAAAGGAACAAGTTTTGAAATTATGAAGATCGGGATAGAACTTACGATTGCAAATAACCAAATAGCTGCGTGAATTCAGCTTATAGAAGACACTATATTGATAGCAGGACAGAAGATTGGAGTGAAGAGAACAGGGCTGCCAAAAAGAACGGTTGATGCAACAATGAATGCAGAAAGAAAAGGGCGGAAGTAACGGAAGTTTCAAAATACACTGACTGACAGAGCAAATGCAACACCAAGAAGGAGTGGTCAGAACTTTATGCCAATTGCAGGGTAGACTGACGTCACTGAGGTATGCTCATGATGTGAAATGCGCCGCTGTGCTGCGCACGTAGCGAACGATAAATGGGACACGGCGTTGGCGAATGGCCCACTTCGCACCGTGATTTCTCAGCCGACAGTCATTGTAGAACGTGTTGTCGTGTGCCACAGGACACGTGTATAGCTAAGAATGCCAGGCCGCCGTCAACGGAGGCATTTCCAGCAGACAGACGACTTTACGAGGGGTATGGTGATCGGGCTGAGAAGGGCAGGTTGGTCGCTTCGTCAAATCGCAGCCGATACCCATAAGGATGTGTCAACGGTGCAGCGCCTGTGGCGAAGATGGTTGGCGCAGGGACATGTGGCACGTGCGAGGGGTCCAGGCGCAGCCCGAGTGACGTCAGCACGCGAGGATCGGCGCATCCGCCGCCAAGCGGTGGCAGCCCCGCACGCCACGTCAACCGCCATTCTTCAGCATGTGCAAGACACCCTGGCTGTTCCAATATCGACCAGAACAATTTCCCGTCGATTGGTTGAAGGAGGCCTGCACTGCCTGCACTCCCGGCCTCCGCTCAGAAGACTACCATTGACTCCACAGCATAGACGTGCACGCCTGGCATGGTGCCGGGCTAGAGCGACTTGGATGAGGGAATGGCGGAACGTCGTGTTCTCCGATGAGTCACGCTTCTGTTCTGTCAGTGATAGACACCGCAGACGAGTGTGGCGTCGGCGTGGAGAAAGGTCAAATCCGGCAGTAACTGTGGAGCGCCCTACCGCTAGACAACGCGGCATAATGGTTTGGGGCGCTATTGCGTATGATTCCACGTCACCTCTAGTGCGTATTCAAGGCACGTTAAATGCCCACCGCTACGTGCAGCATGTGCTGCGGCCGGTGGCACTCCCGTACCTTCAGGGGCTGCCCAATGCTCTGTTTCTGCAGGATAATGCCCGCCCACACACTGCTCGCATCTCCCAACGGGCTCTACGAGGTGTACAGATGCTTCCGTGGCCAGCGTACTCTCCGGATCTCTCACCAATCGAACACGTGTGGGATCTCATTGGACGCCGTTTGCAAACTCTGCCCCAGCCTCGTACGGACGATCAACTGTGGCAAATGGTTGACAGAGAATGGAGAACCATCCCTCAGGACATCATCCGCACTCTTATTGACTCTGTACCTCGACGTGTTTCTGCGTGCATCGCCGCTCGCGGTGGTCCTACATCCTACTGAGTCGATGCCGTGCGCATTGTGTAACCTGCATATCGGTTTGAAATAAACATCAATTATTCTTCCGTGCCGTCTCTGTTTTTTCCCCAACTTTCATCCCTTTCGAACCACTCCTCCTTGGTGTTGCATTGTCACTGTCAGTCAGTGTACTACAGGAAGGAAGAGGTCTCGAAACAAGAATTGCATTCTGTACTAAACGAAAAGAGTATAGAGTATTCATGGCAGATGAAATAAGGTGAAAATCTAAACAGAGATTCTAACAGAAAGGACAGTAAGAAAGTGTGGAATATAATAAACCAAGTCTGCACAGATAGAAAGAAGTACAACACAAGCGAATACAAGTAATGGGGAATGGATCAAGCATTTCAGACAGCTATTAGATGGGAAGGATAACTATAAACCCAACACAGAAAATTCTGGGATTCCGATAGGATTAGCGTGCTCCTTGCCTACCTTAGATCAGGAAATTTCAATTATTGAAACAAAAGATTGAGTAGAGAACGGGCGAAAAGGTAAAGCTGGAGCAATTTCAGATATTATGAATGAATTCTGGACAGAAGTATTGAACCCATAATTCTACGGAGAGAAAAATATTTTTTTTCTCAACATTTATTTGGTCTCAAGAAACTACTTTTATGTTTGAGGGCAGCCATGTTGCGCTCCTAAGAGCCCCGATGTCGCGTGGGGAGGATCTCACTCACGGCAAGCTCGTGAAATACTGGGACACCTCGGCGGAACTCGAGTGCCCGACAACTCTTTAAATTCATGGAATTCTACATAACGAGGGATTTTGGCAACACAGTAAATAATGAAATAAATAAGCAAAATTATTCGTACACCCTACGTGAAGACAGAGCCCCCAGGGAAAAACATCAATGCAGTTAAGCCCAAGTACATGTTAGCGTCAGATCAGCGAAGCAGATACACGTGCCAAGGTCAGTGGATGAGGAAAATGCGCGAAACGCACGGGCAGAAACAATTTATTTCCCCTGTTGTGAGTGTAGTAAAATTATAAGATTAACATCTAAAATAAGTGCAAGCCTGTCCGGAGTTCTGGGACAAGTCTCATCAAAATCGGTCTATTAGACGCAAAATTAGCAGATTACACAATCAAGCCTCATAGGGGGATAGCGTCCCTCCTGAGATTATAAAAGAAACCCCCCACCGTATATTTTTCAGTGTCGATCTGGAACTTGAAGCCGCGGGAGCTAGTGCCCGTCGTCATTAGAAATTCGCGCCAGATTAATAGACAAATAATTAAATACATGTCCGTGGCTAAGGTCCACCTACTTGGTTAAGAAGAGAAGGTGATTTGAAAGTTCTGAACGTTTGCTGACGGACTAGGAAAGTGTAGACGTTTGAAAGTGAAGAGGGTTTGGGGAAGCTAGTCAGAGTAGTTCTGCTCCCTTTATCTATTGAACACCTGTTTATTGGAGTAACGGAGAGAGACAACTCTGGGAACGAGTCAGACAGTCATAGCCGACGGCAGAACGAGGGAAGTTCGTGGTGCCAATTACAGAGGAAAGTGCGTGATTTTATGTGGTAATTTTAATATCGTGTGTGAGAAGGGTAGTGTTTGTAAGAGTGAGATTTTGGAAATGAAAATGTTATCTGTGAAAATGTACGGCTAAGCACGAGGTCAGCTGGTGACGATGTAACCAGAATGCTGGGAATGTCACCATTGTGCAGGTCTGTCTAATTTATATTATGTTGTAGTTAGTCATACTGTTCTGTCCCAACAAATTTTCAAGATGATTGTCGGGTTGATATTCGTAATTATCAGGCAAAAGGTGTTGTAATTTTGGGTCAGCGTGTGAAAAATTTCAGTGTGTAAATTTCATGTCAAGAAAATGGTAAAATGCGACGCTTAAAATTTGGCGTTAATGTTCAATGAGATATTGTCCAAGGCGTGGATTTTTGGGAAGTTATAAGTAATAAATTAGTCGTGGCGAATATCTAAATTTCAAATATTAGTTGAATTCAGAAATGTTTGCCGATAATAATAATAATAATAATAACAATAATAATAATAATGTCTACCGCGGGATAAAGAAATTTTTCTATGTTAAAAGTGCATTTAACCAGTAGGTTTACAAGGATCGCAGGTATATTTAGATAATTGCGGTGAAATTGGATAGAGTTACCATTATTAATGGGAAGGAAATTTTGAGACATCGCGTATATCAATGATACGAAAAGTCGCGGTGTGCTCTTGGATTCTTGAGGTCTGAAAGTCGTAATAATAGTAAAGTAAGAGATGTGTTTAATAATGGTTGTTGTTTTCACCAGAGGATTGAATTATGAAAAGGTGTCTTGGAAATATAAGGAAAGGGATTGAGAGCGACGAATTTATATGTATGTGGAGACGAGAGAGATGGATGAATTGAAGCTTGGATTTTAAGTGATACCGCTGGAATAAAGCGAGGAGAAGGCTGTGTTGAGACAGGCTATATTTTTGAAGAGGAGGTATTTAGGAAACAGGCTGTATTGAGGCAGGCTGTATTGTTTTCCGTAATCAATCCGAATTTGAGACGACTACTGTGTGAAGCACCGTAAATTTATAGAAAGATCCCAAGTGAAAACGATTCTAGTAAAAGGTTAAAATCTTGGTAGTAAACGTCCAGTGATTTTATTACGTAAAGCCTCTATGAATAGTAAGATTATGCGACCTCAAGGATAAAAGAGCACTTTGGACACGCGGTTGGTGTTGTATTGAATTTGTTCACTGGATAGGTCATTGATAAAAATAGTTGGAATTGATGATAGGCGATTTGAGAATTTCGAATGCGGTAGTGATGATTATTATTTTGAAGGCAGCCACTATGGTAAACGTGTGTTGGGAATTTTCATTTGCTTCCCTGACACTTCAGTGCACAGGCTGAGATTGTGTTCGAGGTGGAGAATCGTTCGTCACGTATATTTATTTTTGAGTTCACGTATTATAATGAGGTAGAGACTTACTGTATTTTTCGACTTGCATTCATTTGATAGTAAGAGACGTGGTTCCGTCGTGTGGTATTTGTCTGACCAGGCTTAGTATTGAAAGTCGGAGTTGTTTGAAATTGCTAGTTCGCCTGATATGTTGAGGGAGGCGTAGTACGACCCACTTTGACGCCCGACGATAGGATTAGGACGTCACACGTTATCCTTGGAGTCACTGATGATGAGACGTTCAAGTGGACGCCCGACGATAGAATTTGGAAGGTATCATGTACATAGTGATTAGTGTTAGGATGTACAGATTTCAAGTGAGCCCGACGATAGGTCTGGGATGGTAGCTGTACACACTCAAGTCTCAGTTTAGATGTTTCTTTTGTTTTTTTGTTGAAGTTGCCTGGACGAAGGTAGCATTTACTGTATAATGCGAATTATGAAGAGGGTCTGTGCGTATCCTTGAGATAACAGGACCGCTATCAGTGAATGAGGGTTGCCCAAATCTTGGACCTCGACCTGATGGAGATTTTGTTGTAACCAAGGTTGAAGTTTACAAAACACAACTTTTATTGCTTCACTTTATGATATTTACATAAATAACTGAAATTTATTTTGAAGCAAAAAGGAGTATTGAATCTTGAGAAAAGTCTGTCTTTATACAATATGTACAGGTTTGCAGTCTTTATATACACTTCTATCTTGAAAAGATAGTCTTCGTGAATTGACACTTTGATAGTCGAGAACTATCTGGCACACTAACATAAATGTCATGAGAGTCCTTGTTGGTTGAAGTGCCTGAATTCCTAAAAAGCAAGTTCAATTGATTGAAGAAATTCCACCTAGCGAAACTAAGGGAGCTTGCATAAGTTAGGGAATGAAAATGGCTTGTAAAAGAATTACGGAACATAGGCAGCGGAAACAGGTAAGGGAACGGTGACCAGAGGTGAGACCTCGTACTGCCAGAAATTCAGTCCACCTGGTCGAAGCACATTTTCAAGAGGAGTAGCCTCCGTGCTCGACGTAGGGTGTATTCTGGAGCTGGACACCGGGGCAAGTGGGCAAGTGAGCAGGCCGGGAGCTCCTATTTATAGTACACTCGATGGTCAGGCACGCGCACTGAGGTCTGCGCGTCGAAGCTAGCAGAATGATACACAGGCGCGCGTGCAGCTGGCTGGCGGAGCGAGAAAGGGAGCGCCGGACATACAACACCCTCCCCTCCTAAATACGCCGGTACGGCGTGAAACGGCGGCGGCGCTGGCGGCGACTGCGATGCTGGGGCGGAGCTGCTGATATCTCTGTTGTATTGTCCGGAGCTGGAACTGGGCGGAGTGGCGCTGTCTCGTCCTGAAAGGAACCCATTGTTATTAAATGATCTAAAGCTCTTTCAGCAATAGATTTATCTGGTTTAGCAATAGCATCAATAGCTGGACAGGGGCGGTAGCGCAGACGTATCTGATCTTGATGGCGGCAGATACGTTTCTCCGGAGTCTGTATCTCGTAGAGACGATGACCCAAAGATCTGCAGATGACTCCAGGTATCCAGAGTGGGTTGGTTTTGAATGTCCTGGTGTAGACCTTGTCGTTGAGGGAGAACTTCGTTGGTGAGGTCTTATGCTGGGCCGGAAGAGGCTGTAACAGAGAAAGTAAAGTTCTGTGAGGTCGTCCATGGAGCTTCTGTGCAGGAGTGATATTATCAGCGCCGGGTAGAGTTCTGTAGTTGTTTAAGAGTTGGAGCAAGGCTTGGTCTTTGGTTAAGCCTGAAGAGACAGCTTTCTTCATACTTCTTTTAAATGTTTGTACGAAGCGTTCAGCTTCACCATTAGATTGAGGGTGAAAAGGTGGGGCTAGGATATGACGAATGCCGTTATTTGTACAAAAGTTCTGAAAAGCAGTAGCTGTAAATTGAGGTCCGTTGTCCGAAATGAGTACTTGCGGTAAACCTTCTGTAGTAAAGATTTTCTGGAGAGCACGAATGGTAGCTTCGGTTGTAGTAGTCGAATGCATATCCACTACATATGGAAAGTTTGACAGTGAATCGATGACTATTAACCACATGGAATTGAGGAAAGGACCTGCGAAATCGATGTGAACTCGTTCCCATGGAGTAGTAGCAGGAGGCCATGAAGCAAGATCAGAAGACGGGGCGTTCTGATTCATTTGACATTGCGCACAATGACGTATTAGCTTTTCGATGGCGGCATCAATACCGGGCCAGTAGCAGTGTTGACGGGCGAGTTGCTTTGTTCTGGAGATACCCCAATGGCTTTGGTGTAATAATTCGAGAACTTGTTTCTGGAGGCTAAGTGGGATAACCACTCGGAAGATGGTGCCTGCTTCTAGTAGTACAACTCCGGCACGAGTCGTGAGACGATGCTGCATACGATGATAAGGTGCCAGGTGGGCAGGAAGGGTGCTCTGAAGAGGCCAACCGTTGCGGATGTAAGTACGTACAGTAGCAAGTTTACTGTCCTTATCCGTAGCTTTAGCTATGCAGGTAGCATCAATAGGAAAACTGGATACAGCATCTTCAAGTTCTATGTCCAACTGAAGACATTCAGATTCTTGAGAATCGAAGGCAGTATCAGGACCAACGGGTAAGCGGGAGAGGGCATCAGCATTACAATGCTGGGATGTGGCTCGATATACAATCTGATAGGAATAATCAGAAAGGAACATGGACCATCTTTGAAGCTTTCTGAGGGAATTCTCTGGGATCCTATTACCAGGATGGAATAAGTGTACGAGAGGCTTATGATCGGTAATGATCAGGAAATGGTTGCCATAAAGATATTCATTGAAACGGCGAATACCAAAGATGATGGCTAGAGCTTCTTTCTCTATCTGTGAGTATCGACGTTGATGGTCATTAAGTGTTTTCGAAGCGAAGGCGATGGGGCGTTCTTGTCCATGACGATCCTTCTGGGAGAGAACTGCACCGACACCGTAGTCTGAAGCGTCAGTAGCTAGCGTGATGATCTTGTCAGGCTGAAAATGAGTGAGTTGTATAGCTTGAATTAAGGCGTTGTTGATTGTTTTCCATGCCTGTTGGCATTGCGGAGTCCACTGAAACTTAACACCTTTTTTACGTAGAGCGTTTAATGGAGCTGCCACTGTAGCGAAGCGGGGAATGAACTTATTATAATAGTTCGCTTTGCCTATGAAGGACTGAAGCTGCTTGAGGTTCTGAGGTGCTGGCATGTTTACTATCGCGGAGACATTCTGCATACTAGGACGAATTCCATTCTTATCAAGTATATGTCCGAGGTAGTGAACTTGAGGCTGAAAGAAGGTACATTTAGCGAGATTCGCTCGTAGGCCATTATCTTTCAATTTCTGGAGAAGAAGTCGGAGATTGGTTAGATGTTCCTGATGATCTTTTCCAGTAACAATAATATCATCCAGGTAGTTAGCACAACCGGGAATTGAGGCAGTGAGTTGAGCCAAATAGCGCTGAAAAATAGCTGCTGAGGATGAAACACCAAATGGGAGCCGCTGGAGCTGTAGCAGTCCTAGAGGAGTGTTGAGTGTGAGAAATTTCTTAGATTCTTCGTCTAAAAGTAGCTGGAGATATGCTTCTTGAAGATCAACTCGAGAGAAGAATTGTCCACCAGAGAGACGACGGAATAAGTCTTCTGGACGTGGAATAGGAAAGATATCAGTTTCGAGTTGCGAGTTGACTGTAGATCGAAAATCGCCACAAAGTCGAACATTACCATCAGGTTTCTTGATTACCACGAGTGGAGTAGCCCATTGACTAGAAGTAACTGGTACTACAATTCCAGTTTGTATCCATCTTTCTAATTCTTTCGTGACCTGGTCTTGAAGTGCTAGGGGTACTGGACGTGATTTGAGGAAGCGAGGCTTAGCTCCGGATTTCAGCTGTATGTGAGCTGTATAGTCTTTTGCTGTTCCGAGCTGAGAGTCGAAGACTTCAGGAAACTGCGCTAGGAGAGCGGTAACATCAGAAGTAGGCTGCAATGTAGATACGACGTTAATGTTGTCATGTATCTGGAAACCAAATAAGTTAAATAGATCCATGCCCATAATGTTTGATGCAGTGTAGTTGTTAACTACGAGAAGAGGAATGGCCTTCTGAATTCCTTTATAACTAGCCTGAAGCTTAATTTGACCTTTGATGTCAATTTTCTTCTTGTTAAATGTCACGAGCTGTATGTCAGCTGGAGAGCATGAAGGTGAACCTAAGACGTGGTAGGTAGTCAGGTTAATAATAGAGACAGGTGATCCAGTGTCTAATTGAAAATCGACAGATCGATCAGAGAATGAGAGAGGAATGATGATTTTGTGAGAATCCTTTGCGGGAAGAATAAGATTGATCTGATCAACTTCCATGTCTTGGCGGGGCTGTATATGCTTCCGGCGCGCTGCAGTAGTCTTAGCAGGGCGGAGCGAACTTTGACAGACAGTCTGAATGTGTCCAAGTTTATTACATCGTGCACAAGTAGCTTTGAAAAAACGACAGTCACGACGTTCATGATGCTTGAAACAACCTCGGCAGGAAGGCAGGAGTTTCGAGGTGTTTTTAGAATTGAGCTTCCGTGTAGCATTACGAGAGGGAACCTGGCGAGAATGCTTGGTGGAGAGCGCCTTATCCGTACGGTTCACTGCAGCAGAAGACTTGCGGGCCTGAGGCGAGACTTGTGCAACTTCGTGTGGAGAAGCTATGGCTGCGGCAGTCTTGGTAGTAAGCTCATAAACCGTAGCAATACGCTGGACGTCTTCTAAAGAAGGGTTACTCTGCTTGACAGCGTCAAAACGTATTTTGTCTTCAGGAGTATGTAAAATTATCATGTCCCGAATGAGAGAATCAGTGTAGGATGAACCACAACCGTCCTTGGAGCAGATGAACTGGCAGGGTTTAGCTAGACCACGCAATTCAGTTATCCATTCAGTATGTGTCTGATGGGGTTGCTTTCTGCTCTGAAAAAATTTATAGCGAGCAGCCACTATGTGAGGAGCTTTGGCATAGTGTTCCGTGAGACGGGCCAAGAGCTGCGTGAAGGGTACCTCAGATAAGTGTTCTTCTGGACTTAATTTACGTAGTAATTCACACGTAGCATTGCCAACCGAACTAAGAAAGAGTGCGCGGCGGCGTTGATCATCAGTGACAGAATGGCAGATGAAATGCTGTTGCAAGCGGGCTAAATAAACTGACCATTCTTCCTTAGCCGGATCAAAAGCAGAGAACGGAGGAATAGCTGATGGCTGTGTAGAGATAGAAATAGCTTGAAGAGCCTGAATTAATGCTGCCTGTTGTTGTTGCATAAACTGTTGTTGTTGCTGCTGTAAGGCTTGGAAGACCGTAGCGAGTTGTTCCGCAGTAGCCATTGCGAGATGCGTGCAAGAAAGAGTAAGGTAATCTGTGTGTCAGAACTGGTTGGAGTGTCGTTGCTGTTTAGCACGTCGCCGTAGAGTTGACAACTGGGGCCCGTTGAATTGTAGTGTTGGTTTCGTGTGTACCTCGTCGCTATAGAGTTGGCAACTGGGACCGAAGAATTGTAGTTTGTGCTTTTTTACCTCGTCGCCATAGAGTTGGCGACTGGGGCCGAAGAATTGTAGTGTCGCTTTTTACCTCGTCGCCATAGAGTTGTGTTGTAACCAAGGTTGAAGTTTACAAAACACAACTTTTATTGCTTCACTTTATGATATTTACATAAATAACTGAAATTTATTTTGAAGCAAAAAGGAGTATTGAATCTTGAGAAAAGTCTGTCTTTATACAATATGTACAGGTTTGCAGTCTTTATATACACTTCTATCTTGAAAAGATAGTCTTCGTGAATTGACACTTTGATAGTCGAGAACTATCTGGCACACTAACATAAATGTCATGAGAGTCCTTGTTGGTTGAAGTGCCTGAATTCCTAAAAAGCAAGTTCAATTGATTGAAGAAATTCCACCTAGCGAAACTAAGGGAGCTTGCATAAGTTAGGGAATGAAAATGGCTTGTAAAAGAATTACGGAACATAGGCAGCGGAAACAGGTAAGGGAACGGTGACCAGAGGTGAGACCTCGTACTGCCAGAAATTCAGTCCACCTGGTCGAAGCACATTTTCAAGAGGAGTAGCCTCCGTGCTCGACGTAGGGTGTATTCTGGAGCTGGACACCGGGGCAAGTGGGCAAGTGAGCAGGCCGGGAGCTCCTATTTATAGTACACTCGATGGTCAGGCACGCGCACTGAGGTCTGCGCGTCGAAGCTAGCAGAATGATACACAGGCGCGCGTGCAGCTGGCTGGCGGAGCGAGAAAGGGAGCGCCGGACATACAACAGATTTAATATATTTACTGTGATTCTCCGCGCGTGTTAAGCTTTAATGACTTCGATAGGTTAATTTATTTTTACGGACTTCATTGTTTTATCGTTTTGACATCCGTTTCGTTTGATAGTGTGCATATTGACACTCAGTGTATTAGTGTGAGACTTGAGTTGCGAATGCGGTTTCGATTCGTCAGCCAGTAACACTATTTTATTTTCAACCATTGTTGTATTTTCTTTTTATTCATCGTTAAATTTAAGTAAGTAATCATTTTATAAGTAGTGTGCTGGGACAGACAGTAAATAGATAGATCTGTACTGGTAGCATTGTTTTTCAAGGGAAAGAATTCCTTAAAGTTGTAGTAAATTTTAGCGTGGACTGGTAATTTTATTAAGCATAACAAGCCCATTTCTAACCTGAAAATCGGTTCGATAATAATATTTTTCAAGTGACTTTCCACTTTTTTATTAACTTCAGTGTTTGGCATTTCTTCTAAATGCATGATTAGTAAGTGTTTCCTGCATTTCGCAGTTTTGTTCCTTTAGAACGACATAACGTAAGATCCTCATGGATCATGTTGTTGTTGGTTCCTTCCGAACAGCTGTTTTGGGTGATGCACATTTAGCATCGGGATTACCTTATCACTTAAGGGTGTCATGAATGACAAATACATGGTGGAATTTTATTTTAATTGTAAATGATGCTGTTAATTCGTAGTGAACACCATGCTTTCACATAACATTTCGCAACCTATCCAAAGCAACTGATAGTCAGTTTGGTTCGATTAAGGGTCCATTCGGCGGGTGTTCCGTATCCGTAAAGGGTATTCGACTGGTGGATAACCTTAATTGAGAGAAAATCAGGCGTTCTACTTGTTGAAAGTCAGATTTTCCACGGATCGTGTGGATTAACTCTCAGTTCTCGTTTGGAATAATAGGTGCCCGGTTTTCAGGTCTTCCCTTTTTCGATTTTTCAGTTTCGCTGTCCACTAATATAGTAACTTCTCCGAAGCAACTCTTCGATATTGTAAGAAACAAATCAACGTTATGTAATGTGACTGTGTTTGAAACATTCAAAAATCAATAATTTATAATTTTTTTATTCAAGAATGCATATTAAATTAATAATGTTATCGTGCTATTTTCAATTTAATAAAAGTTAGTAAGCACATTTTGCTCCTCATTTCAAGTAGTTAGGCTCTCTTCTGAACCCCATTGTTTGGTTAAGATCGTGACCGAATTTATTCCCGCAACGACCCATGATTTAAGAGTTCTAGATTGTTCTACTGTAGCAGCCGTGGCCGACCAACGATGGAATGGTAAGTTCAAGGGTTCAGTAAGAAGTGGCGCCATCAACGGTGGGGCTTAAGTCACGATAACGATGAGGATCCCAAAGCCACGATTACGATACGATGCCACGATAACGATAATGAAATTATATATTGAAAATAAATGTTAGAAAAAATAAATAATGTTGAGGCCTAAGCCACATTATAAATAATACAAGCGGGTGAGAACTATGGCTGAGCCACAGTTAAACGAATTATGCCCAATGAGAGTGCTAGATATTATCACGTTTAACGAGGAGCGTAACTACTTGGTAGATAATAATAACAGTCACAATGCATTTTAGGAAATCAGTACTTAAAGCTTTATTGAAGCTTATGTCATGTTGCCAATATAAATTTTGGAAGTGGTAACGCTGAATTACATTCAAAGTTTATGCGTTAACATGTTCTTTATTTAATTAATTTATGGAAGCGAAACCATTTTGGGATATTTATCCACAGTAACTTATTAACTTCAGAATTTTCTTTTATTAAACAATTTTGTGATACCAGCCACATAAATAAAATTTTTATAAGACAACGGTTGGAATGTTGTCAGTTTCGGTATTAAATTATAATAGCGTTTGAATGTGAAAACGCAGTAGATAGTGAATTCTTTCCTTAGTAGTTTGGAGTATTCTGGTTGCATCAACAGCCAGCGTACTCATTATTGTATTTTTTGTGATATTGTGAGATGGAGGATCAGGCGGTGATGGAGATGCTAAAGCAGATGAGGGAGGACATGAAAGTTCATAATGAGAGGTTGGATAGTAAGATAGACAGTTTGGATAGTAAGATGGAGGATACGAAAGGGCAAATGTTAGAGAGTTTTGATAGTAAGATGGAAGACACGAAAGTCCAGAGTGAGAATTTGAGAGAGGACATGAAGGCTCATAATGAGAATTTAAATAGTAAAATGGAGGATATCAAATTTCAAAGTGAATGTTTGGCAGCTAGTTTGAAAGACACCCGTGAGGGGTTACAGTCTAGTTTGAAAGACACTAGTGACGAGTTAAAGAGTAGTATTGAGGATACCCAGTCTAGGTGTAAAGAGTCTAGTGATGAGTTGAAGTCTGGATTGAAGAACGTAGTTCATGAGACACACACTATGTGCACCGAACTTCAAGAGGAAGTTAGGGGTGAGATAGGTAAACTCAACCAGCGTTTTGATGATAGCCGAGTGGAAATTAGGAATGCAATTGATAAACAATTTGCGGAAGTGCAGGTCAATTTAAAGAACGATTTCGATAAACAGTTTTCCAAAATCCATGACAGTTTAAAAACCGATATGGACAAGCGTTTTGACGAAAGCCACGACATGTACAGTAGGTTATGCGATAGTCAGGAGGAGATGCGGAAGGAACTTGACAAGCATTTACTGGAAAGCCAGGCAGCGCACAAACAGCTGATCGACAGTCAGGTCGAATTTAAGGACGACATTACACAACAGGTCGTAGAGATGCGGATTTCCATGGATAAGGAAAAGGGAAAAACGCTAACCATAATAGAAGAACAACGTCAGTTATTATCAGCGGACATTAAGTCACTGAACAACAAGGTAGATAAAATTAGTGTGGAATTGGATAGCCAGGTATTGTCAAAAACCGAAACCATGGAGAAGAAACTGTTGCAAATTAATGAGGAAGCAATTAGTAAACTCCAAGTGGCTAATGAGGACTCCGAAATTTTAATTAAGGAAATTCAAGAGGAGTTAGTTGAAATGAAAAATGAACATAGCCGGGAATTCAACGACAGGCAAATTAGTATAGAACAGTACTTAAGGGAAATCACGTCAGCCCAGGAAGAAACGGACAAGAAAGTTGGGTTCATTAAGAACGAGGTGAGCAGTTGGATTAGCAGCGTGGTAGATATGCAGTCCAAGGTGGACAAAGTATTGAGTCAAACCTCGACAGCTGTTAACTCTGACCTCAGTGGTCAATTGCCAAATATCAGTCATGTAAATAACAACGGTCAGAGCTCGAATGTAGATACCAGTCGATCTCAAGGTTCAGGGGTCACAAACGTTATTAACATGATTAAGTTACATGAGGACCAGCCTAAGAAATTCAATGGAGGTCCACATACCACGCCGAAGGGATTTCTTAAGGATCTCAGGGAGTACATCCGGGACGCCAAGATTCCTGAGGAACGTCAGTGAAGGGTAGCTGAAAGGTATTTAGAGGGGGCACCACTTTTATGGTTCAAAGGCTTCCGATACCACTTTGACACCTTTGATGAATTCCAGAGGGCGTTTCTAAATAAATTTTGGAGCACGGAAATTCAGCAAAGTCTCAGATTAGAACTATACTCACGTCGTTATACTGCAATAGGCCCTACTAAATTCAGCGAGTATTTTATTGCACAAATGGTAAAGTTCAGAGAACTTGAGGCGCCGCCCTCGGAGCAGGAATTGGTCCAGGCCATCCAAAAGCAGCTACTTCCCGAAGTGCAAAGGATGCTCATTGCATCAAAGGTAGAGACCCCCATGCAAGCAGAAATGATTCTTAGACAACTGGACCATACCCATAATCAAGTAGCACCTAGAGGGGGACGATCGCACGAGCAGCATGTAAATACCGTTAGCCAGGTTCCAGAGGGAAGTCAAGAGGCACCTGAGCAGGGGAAGCCACAGCCGACTGAGCGGAGGCGTGAGTTTCGTAATAACTGGGAACCCTCGCATCCACGAAATGAGGATTGGAAAAGGCGTAGGGGTAATTGGAATTATCCGCAGAGGAGGAACCCTTACTGGAGGCGATAAGATGGGGGCGGAGAAAACCAGAGGAATTTCAGAAATAGATATAATAACCGCAGGAAAACGTCTATGCTAAATTTGCTCCCTTATATGTTGGGCCTTTCAAGGTGGTCAAAAGTTTCAGGAATAATTCCTATAGAATTCAGAGTCTGGATGGCAGCAGCGAAGCTATATTCAATGCAGCCAATTTAAAGGTTTATCATAGAGCAGAAGAAAGAGTTCCACTACAGGATGACGCAGCCTTACCAGCTGGGAAAATGGTCACCGAAGAAAAAGAAGAAGAAGAAGTGCAACCCGTAAATATGATCATCACATCGAGAGGAAGACATGTCGAGGCACAACTCCAAGAGCAGGCAAGCAGCTGTAGTAATCAAGAGGAAGACGCTGAGTGTTTACAATGTTCGTTCTTAAGAGAAGACTTTATTGATGACATGTGTAACGCTATTCTATTGTTGGAAGAAGAAAACTGGGAAATACGTGAAAGTAACAGAGCCCTACGTCAAGAGTGAGATCGACTGGGAAATTTTACGTAGAATCATGGTTCATTTGTATCAAAATTCCCATGTACAATTCAGAATTTTGAAGGAATATATATATGTTTAAATATTTCCCCTTTCTGGGTAAATATTTCGTCGTTGTAGGTGGATTATGAACCCATAATTCTACGGAGAGAATAATATCTTTTTTTCTCAACATTTATTTGGTCTAAAGAAACTACTTTTATGTTTGAGGGCAGCCATGTTGCGCTCCTAAGAGCCCCGATATCGCGTGGGGAGGATCTCACTCACGGCAAGCTCGTGAAATACCGGGACACCTCGGCGGAACTCGAGTGCCCGACAACTCTTTAAATTCATGGAATTCTACATAACGAGGGATTTTGGCAACACAGTAAATAATGAAATAAATAAGCAAAATTATTCGTACACCCTACGTGAAGACAGAGCCCCCAAGGAAAAACATCAATGCAGTTAAGCCCAAGTACATGTTAGCGTCAGATCAGCGAAGCAGATACACGTGCCAAGGTCAGTGGATGAGGAAAACGCGCGAAACGCACGGGCAGAAACAATTTATTTCCCCTGTTGTGAGTGTAGTAAAATTATAAGATTAACATCTAAAATAAGTGCAAGCCTGTCCGGAGTTCTGGGACAAGTCTCATCAAAATCGGTCTATTAGACGCAAAATTAGCAGATTACACAATCAAGCCTCATAGTGGGGATAGCGTCCCTCCTGAGATTATAAAAGAAACCCCCCACCGTATATTTTTCAGTGTCGATCTGGAACTCGAAGCCGCGGGAGCTAGTGCCCGTCGTCATTAGAAATTCGCGCCAGATTAATCGACAAATAATTAAATACATGTCCGTGGCTAAGGTCCACCTACTTGGTTAAGAAGAGAAGGTGATTTGAAAGTTCTGAACGTTTGCTGACGGACTAGGAAAGTGTAGGCGTTGGTTAAATATACGCAGCAGACTTTACTTATATCATCTCATATACGTTTGAAAGTGAAGAGGGTTTGGGGAAGCTAGTCAGAGTAGGTCTGCTCCCTTTATCTATTGAACACCTGTTTATTGGAGTAACGGAGAGAGACAACTCTGGGAACGAGTCAGACAGTCATAGCCGACGGCAGAACGAGGGAAGTTCGTGGTGCCAATTACAGAGGAAAGTGCGTGATTTTATGTGGTAATTTTAATATCGTGTGTGAGAAGGGTAGTGTTTGTAAGAGTGAGATTTTGGAAATGAAAATGTTATCTGTGAAAATGTACGGCTAAGCACGAGGTCAGCTGGTGCCGATGTAACCAGAATGCTGGGAATGTCACCATTGTGCAGGTCTGTCTAATTTATATTATGTTGTAGTTAGTCATACTGTTCTGTCCCAACAAATTTTCAAGATGATTGTCGGGTTGATATTCGTAATTATCAGGCAAAAGGTGTTGTAATTTTGGGTCAGCGTGTGAAAAATTTCAGTGTGTAAATTTCATGTCAAGAAAATGGTAAAATGCGACGCTTAAAATTTGGTGTTAATGTTCAATGAGATATTGTCCAAGACGTGGATTTTTGGGAAGTTATAAGTAATAAATTAGTCGTGGCGAATATCTAAATTTCAAATATTAGTTGAATTCAGAAATGTTTGTCGATAATAATAATAATAATGTCTACCGCGGGATAAAGAAATTTTTCTATGTTAAAAGTGCATTTAACCAGTAGGTTTACAAGGATCGCAGGTATATTTAGATAATTGCGGTGAAATTGGATAGAGTTACCATTATTAATGGGAAGGAAATTTTGAGACATCGTGTATATCAATGATACGAAAAGTCGCGGTGTGCTCTTGGATTCTTGAGGTCTGAAAGTCGTAATAATAGTAAAGTAAGAGATGTGTTTAATAATGGTTGTTGTTTTCACCAGCGGATTGAATTATGAAAAGGTGTCTTGGAAATATAAGGAAAGGGATTGAGAGCGACGAATTTATATGTATGTGGAGACGAGAGAGATGGATGAATTGAAGCTTGGATTTTAAGTGATACCGCTGGAATAAAGCGAGGAGAAGGCTGTGTTGAGACAGGCTATATTTTTGAAGAGGAGGTATTTAGGAAACAGGCTGTATTGAGGCAGGCTGTATTGTTTTCCGTAATCAATCCGAATTTGAGACGACTACTGCGTGAAGCACCGTAAATTTATAGAAAGATCCCAAGTGAAAACGATTCTAGTAAAAGGTTAAAATCTTGGTAGTAAACGTCCAGTGATTTTGTTACGTAAAGCCTCTATGAATAGTAAGATAATGCGACCTCAAGGATAACAGAGCACTTTGGACACACGGTTGGTGTTGTATTGAATTTGTTCACTGGATAGGTCATTGATAAAAATAGTTGGAATTGATGATAGGCGATTTGAGAATTTCGAATGCGGTAGTGATGATTATTATTTTGAAGGCATCCACTATGGTAAACATGTGTTGGGAAATTTCATTTGCTTCCCTAACACTTCAGTGCACAGGTGAGATTGTGTTCGAGGTGGAGAATCGTTCGTCACGTATATTTATTTTTGAGTTCACGTATTATAATGAGGTAGAGACTTACTGTATTTTTCGACTTGCATTCATTTGATAGTAAGAGACGTGGTTCCGTCGTGTGGTATTTGTCTGACCAGGCTTAGTATTGAAAGTCGGAGTTGTTTGAAATTGCTAGTTCGCCTGATATGTTGAGGGAGGCGTAGTACGACCCACTTTGACGCCCGACGATAGGATTAGGACGTCACACGTTATCCTTGGAGTCACTGATGATGAGACGTTTAAGTGGACGCCCGACGATAGAATTTGGAAGGTAACATGTACATAGTGATTAGTGTTAGGATGTACAGATTTCAAGTGAGCCCGACGATAGGTCTGGGATGGTAGCTGTACACACTCAAGTCTCAGTTTAGATGTTTCTTTTGTTTTTTATGTTGAAGTGGCCTGGACGAAGGTAGCATTTACTGTATAATGCGAATTATGAAGAGGGTCTGTGCGTATCCTTGAGATAACGGGACCGCTATCAGTGAATGAGGGTTGCCCAAATCTTGGACCTCGACCTGATGGAGATTTAATATATTTACTGTGATTCTCCGCGCGTGTTAAGCTTTAATGACTTCGATAGGTTAATTTATTTTTACGGACTTCATTGTTTTATCGTTTTGACGTCCGTTTCGTTTGATAGTGTGCATATTGACACTCAGTGTATTAGTGTGAGACTTGAGTTGCGAATGCGGTTTCGATTCGTCAGCCAGTAACACTATTTTATTTTCAACCATTGTTGTATTTTCATTTTATTCATCGTTAAATTTAAGTAAGTAATCATTTTATAAGTAGTGTGCTGGGACAGGCAGTAAATAGATAGATCTGTACTGGTAGCATTGTTTTACAAGGGAAAGAATTCCTTAAAGTTGTAGTAAATTTTAGCGTGGACTGGTAATTTTATTAAGCATAACAAGCCCATTTCTAACCTGAAAATCGGTTCGATAATAATATTTTTCAAGTGACTTTCCACTTTTTTATTAACTTCAGTGTTTGGCATTTCTTCTAAATGCATGATTAGTAAGTGTTTCCTGCATTTCGCAGTTTTGTTCCTTTAGAACGACATAACGTAAGATCCTCATGGATCATGTTGTTGTTGGTTCCTTCCGAACAGCTGTTTTGGGTGATGCACATTTAGCATCGGGATTACCTTATCACTTAAGGGTGTCATGAATGACAAATACATGGTGGAATTTTATTTTAATTGTAAATGATGCTGTTAATTCGTAGTGAACACCATGCTTTCACATAACATTTCGCAACCTATCCAAAGCAACTGATAGTCAGTTTGGTTCGATTAAGGGTCCATTCGGCGGGTGTTCCGTATCCGTAAAGGGTATTCGACTGGTGGATAACCTTAATTGAGAGAAAATCAGGCGTTCTACTTGCTGAAAGTCAGATTTTCCACGGATCGTGTGGATTAACTCTCAGTTCTCGTTTGGAATAATAGGTGCCCGGTTTTCAGGTCTTCCCTTTTTCGATTTTTCAGTTTCGCTGTCCACTAATATAGTAACTTCTCCGAAGCAACTCTTCGATATTGTAAGAAACAAATCAACGTTATGTAATGTGACTGTGTTTGAAACATTCAAAAATCAATAATTTATAATTTTTTTAATTCAAGAATGCATATTAAATTAATAATGTTATCGTGCTATTTTCAATTTAATAAAAGTTAGTAAGCACATTTTGCTCCTCATTTCAAGTAGTTAGGCTCTCTTCTGAACCCCATTGTTTGGTTAAGATCGTGACCGAATTTATTCCCACAACGACCCATGATTTAAGAGTTCTAGATTGTTCTACTGTAGCAGCCGTGGCCGACCAACGATGGAATGGTAAGTTCAAGGGTTCAGTATGTAAAACAAAACCTACAAAGTAAAGTAAAAATATTCAGTAAGATATTTGAAGGAGTGAGAGCACCAAAATTATGGCAGGAGGGAGTTATTTGCCCTATAAATAAGAAACGGGGTGAAAGTTCAAATACAGGTAACTATAGAGGGATAACGTTAGTAGAGTCTATAAGTAAGATTTTTACAGGGATATGAGCAAAAAGGCTAATGAATTGGGTAGAGGGGTGTTCAGATCTGTCAGAACTCAATCGGGATTTAGGAAGGGTATGAGGACTAGTGACAACATAATGTTTGTTAAAACATTAATGGATAAATACATGAAGAAGAGGGGCAAATTTTATATCAGCGCAATTGATTTAGAGAAATCCTTTGACTCGGTGAGTAGACGGGCTGTCAGTCTATAAATTGAGCCATCACGGAATATCAAGGAAGATGATAAGGACAATTGAAAATACGTATGAAGAATTTAAATGTTCTATCAAAGTGAAAGATGGGGTAGTCGTGGGAGAGATTTTTTCAAAACTGGGTCTCAAACAAGGTTGCAAATTATCACCAGTATTGATTTTATTATTTATTAATCACATTTTCCATTACGAAGGCTTTGAGAAAGGAGCATATCTATGTTCCGAGAACCTAGATTTTCCAGGTCTTAGCAGACGATATCCTGCTGCTCACATTAAACCCTGTCAAAATGCAAAACAGTATTAATAGAATAGTAAATAACTGTGGAATCTAAAAATCAATCCAAAGAAAACCAAAGTTATAATGTCTAAAAGGGAATACAAACTCTCAAAACGTGAACATTGGTGGATGAGTAAGACAAAATTAGAAGTTGATAAAAGAATCGAATACCTATGGACGATCATAAGCAGCAATGGAAAATGGTCAGAACAGATAAAAAGAGCTAAACTTAAGGGAGTAAGTGTTCTGGCTAGTATAAAAATATTGGACAGAAAGATGCCTAACATCGAATATGGAGTTCAGAAAAGTGTATTTAATTCATTAGTTAAAACGAAGTTATTGTATGGAGTAGAAATATGGGCAGTATATGATGGAATTGTAACAATAGATATAGTTGCAAGTAAATTTGCCAAAACAATAATGGGACTTCCAAGCTGTACCGCAAATAGTGGAGTGAGAAAGATGTGTGAAGGGATGAGTATACGGGCGGATATTGTTAAACGAATAATTAAATATTGGTGTAGGCTAAGGATGGGAGAAGGGGATGAAATTTTAAGTATAGAGTACCAGCACCAAATGAAACGTCAAAAACGGGGTTATCGGGTAGGGAGTGAAGAAGCTACTGGATGATATAGGAATGGAGTACTACTGGGAAATAAATTTATCAAGAAATGACAAGAAGTTATGTAAAACGGTGGTTCAAAGAGTGAAAGAAATTGAAAGACAAACAGTACGGTTAGACTGTAACAGCAAGAAAACACTGGTTGAATTTTGTAAAGTTAGTGACAATACGACAGTAAGGACTGAAATTAATGAGTAAATATTCAAGATAAACTTAAATATTATAACTAAGTGGTCCGCCTATTCAATACAATATATAATTTATTATATTTCGTACAGGTTTCGTCCCATAGATTCATATTCATTCATAGATTAATTTATCCTATCCAACCTCATGCCTTTTGGCGGGACCTAGTGTTCAAAGTGCACTATGTCCTCTGGTGTAGGCTAAGGAAATAATTTAAAGTCAACTCGGGGCCGTAGGGGCAAAGTTGACTTTAAATTTTTTAGACTGAATTCGCTATTCAAGAATGAAAGCACGGTGTACTTATGATAACTTTTTCTTAAACTGGAAGAAACACACTTGAAAGTAGCGTGAAAAATTCCTGATGCGGACAGGTAGGAGGGATGTCAAGAGAGGATTCACAGGCAGAATATAAATGACAACTTACGAATGAACTCGATGGATGAAACTGTTCATATGAACTTGCTCCAATGAAGGGATATTTTTATTATTACATTACACATCATTATTTCCAACCATAGTACACCACCATTGATTGATACTGAGCAACTACTATCCCCCTAAATCTATAGCTAAGTATCTACAACATCTAGTCTGTAGCATCCCACACATGTGCGGATAGCCAGCACCACGTGTAAGATGCTACCTCTACAACCGTCTGTTGTATGTCCGTCGCTCCCTTCTCGATCCGCCAGCCAGCTACACGCGTGCCTGTGTGTTATTCTTCGGGCCTCAACGCGCAGTCCTCAGTGCGCGTGCCTGGAACGTCGTGTGTGCTATATAAAGGAGCTCCTGGCCCGTCCAGATGCCCCACTGCCCCGGTGTCCAGCTCCAGAATACACCCTACGTCGAGCACGGAGGCTACTCCTCTTAAAAATGTGCTTCGGCCAGGTGGACTGAATTTCTGGCAGTAAGAGGTCTCACCTCTGGTCACCGCTCCTCTTGCCTGTTCTGTTGCCTTGTCTAGTCTTACCATTATATGCCACTATCATTCCCTAGCTAATGCAAGCTCCCATTATCAACTTAGTTTCGCTAAGTAGGAACTCTTCAGTCATTGAACTTACGTTAATGAACTCAGACCCTTCGACAAGGAAAGACTCTCTGAGGTATTTAAGTCAGTGCTTCTGATAGTTTGCGACTATCAAGAACTTTTCATGTCACAAGGACTATCTTTCCGAGATAATAGTGAACGTGGATACTCCAACGTGTATATAGTGTACAAAGACAGACTCTTTCTCCGAATTCATAGTTCATTTCGCTTCGAGATAACTTTCAGTTTTGTTAGTGTAAATATTGTAAATTTACATGTGAAGCAAATAAAGAAGTTGTGTTTGTGTAAACCCAACCTTGTTTACAACACCATCTACCCTAACTACTTAGCTACCTTATTCTAAGACTAAGTTTAAAAAACTGACTGGTAGCGGCATCCCCACTGGTAAGGAAACATGCCATCCAACACGCTGATACCACCACCAGCCCTGCATCGTGAGGCCGGATACCGAACCCACATCCCCTTGCTGACAATGTGTTTCTCACCATTCCTTACGTAACAGGCTGCGTGTTGCGGAAACCTGCCGAACACTCGGCCTGTCACACTCTTATTTCCTGTCTAGCCAGATGGAGGGGTCTTACGATGGGAATGATGCAGTCTGCCGCGGAGAGTAAGTGAAGCGAAAGTGGATCAAAGTGTTGACGGTTGGATTCATTTTATAATGCGGGGACGTGTGAGATGAAATCTGGCCACAGTGTTATTTAGATTTTGAGATTCGTCGAGGTGGTTGGTTAACCTACAGAGACGCTATAGGTCATAACAATTTAAAATAATTATAATGACTTTGGTTTTACGTGTGAGTAACTACTTTTATGGCTTTTTGGAGACACCGAGGTGCCGATAATTTTTCCCGCAAGAGTTTTTTTACATGCTCTCTAAAGTTGGCTTTTTTGAGGAATTTTAAATAGGCCTAATGGACTAAGCTACGGTGAAACTCGCTAACTTGCGGTGATGCTGGGGATTATTGTTTTAAGAGAAAGAACAAAGATGCAACCATCCTCTATTAACACTAATCAGAGAGAAAACGTTGAAGGGGTCCGACACTTCGAAAAATGAAGAAATCGGTCAAAGAAAGACTAGGGCCACGAAGAGCGTGAAAATGAAAGACTCCCTAGGCCTCGCAGTCCAATACAGTCGGGGGCGGAAAATTACGAGAGTTGACCAAGGGAGGTTGAATGTATGTATTTTCAGTCCTCAGCCCTAAGGCTGGTTGAATCCGCAACAGCTCTGCCATCAGCTGTTATAGATGGCCTAGGCATCACTGAAGAGGCGTACTAGGTAAATTTGGGAGTGTGGTAGTTTCCCTTTGCTTTCCTCACTGAGCCAAAGTTGCTAATACATATAAGTCTGCCAAGCGCACTGAAATGCATGGATCAACCGGCCCTATGAGCAACATTTTCACACTATTCATAGCAGGGACTGGCTGCATAAGAATGACATTGCTAGCATCACTCATACCTCAGTCACTTTCAGAAAATAACAAACTTTCCTTAGCCTACACCAGAGGAAGTAGTGCACTTTGAACACTAGGTCCCGCCAAAAGGCATGAGGTTGGATAGGATAAATGAAAGTGAGGAGCCTGGCACAATTAAATGGAAGCAATGCCAGGACACAAGTAAGGGGCCCGTGGTCACTAACCCACGTTCACAAGTCATGATCCCCTTTTAGTCGTCTCTTAAGGCAGACCGTAGATGTTATTCTACCGTCTGCACTCACGGGGGACAACTTGGGCTGGAAGGACTACGTTCTACCGTCCAATCTCAAATGAAGATATACCTTATATATTACTTTACATCATGTATAGTATAATAAAACTTCATCATGGATATTTTGTAACAATGTTATTGTTTTTACGTCCCACTAACCTTTTACGATTTTCGGAGACGCCGAGGTCCCGGGATTTTGTCCCGCAGGAGTTCTTTTACGTGAGGGTAAATCTTCCCACACGAGGCTGACGTATTTGAGTACCTTCAAATACCACCGAACTGTGCCACGATCGAGCCTGCCAAGTTGGGAGCAGAAGGCCAGCGCCTCAAGCATTTGAGCCGCTCAGCCAGCGTCTTGTAAATTTTAGACGTTCAGTGGAAAAATTAATTATGAACAAGAGAGGAAACAAAAGTTCTCGGCAATGCTCAGCCTGCCACATAGCCCTAGGCTTTTGTAGTCACATGTGCTTGACAGGCCATTTTAGAGCCAAAGGTGAACATTTTTGAAAAGCCGTTTGAAACTAATATTGTATATGAGTTGTAGCAGCGTAAGCCTCCAATTAGGACGAATAGGCGTGTAATCAAGTTAAAAAGTTCCCACCCGATAGCAAACATATTACAGTACATTGTCCATACTGTGGAGCAAATTAAGTACATCCTGAGCCATATTTCTTGACTCAAAAGGCACTCCTGGTGGTCATGGTCATTAAGGCGTAAAGAGTTTTTTTGTTTTACACCTAAGTTCCCCAGTTTGAGTCCCGTTGGTGGAAAAAATTAAACCTTGGGAGGGTAGGATAGGTGGTGGTATACAATTCATAATCAATGGATTGCATAGCAAACCCCTAGGATCAATTCCATATATCTCTACAGTACTCATATGGACTGGGTTTGTTATTACGCTGTTGATGGCGATTTATTCGTGGGATGGATACGTTAAGCCTTGAGCAGACCCAGTGGTGATATTCGACGGAAATAGGCTATGGGTTTATCCCTCTCCCTGCCTCATGATCATCATGATCATCATCATCATCATCATCATCATCATCATAGTAGTCATCGTCATAACACATAACATGCAGTCATTACACTGGATACCGAAACACATTCCACGCGCGTAAATATCTACCCGTTCGGAGGCTCAGGTTCGATTCCAGGCTCTACCACGGAATCTGAAAAGTGATACGATGTGTAGAACGCGCTCCACTCAGCCTCGGGTAGTCAATTGAGTAACGGTGGGGTCGATTCCCACCTCAGCCATCGCCAAAGCGGTTTTGCTCGGTTTCTTACTTCTCCTTCAGGCAAATGCCGGGATTTAACCTAGCTTACGGCCATAGCCCCTTCCTTTTCCTCTTCCTTGTCTATCCGTTCCAATCTTCCCATCCCGCACACAAGACCCTTGTTCAGCATAGCAGGTGAGGCCACTTGGGCGAGGTAGTGGTTCTCACGCTGCAGAACACTGCCGTTGAGGAGGTAGAGGTGGGATCCCTCGCTGGGTCCGAAGTAAAAATTAACCCTGGAAGGTAGACTGATTAAGAAAGAAAGAAAGAAAGAAGGAAAGAAAGAAAGAAAGAAAGAAAGAAAGAAAGAAAGAAAGAAAGAAAGAAAGAAAAAAGAAAGAAAGAAAGAAATGTTCGCCCGTTCGTTAGGGAGTAACTATCTCCTTGGCCTAAGATTTTACCAACAAATAAATAATTACTGCAAACAACGCATTATCATGGCCAATGGATTCGTATCCGAGTGCTAGGGAATAACTGCTTACACACACATATTATTTGACATTGTACTTGCATTTCAATTAGACGAGGTAGTTTTACAACCTAGTGAAGACATTCCTTAAAAATGTTTACCGTGTGAGGGCGAATATTACCATGGGGGCTGTTGGAAGCTCTGCTGAGAGTGGCAATACGTTGAAACACACACTTACCACTGCTCATAGTTCATAAGTATAATATTAGGTTTCATATTTTAATTTTTATTGTAAATTATTTATAAAATTAGAAATAAGAAATGGAAATGTTCTGTAAGTGGGTAGAAATACCTGTTGAACGATAAATCAAATAAATAAAATACGCATGGCCCCAGGATGTCTTGGATTCGTCGCAGAACAGTAAAGCTTTCTGAAACCACGACTACAGGAAACCGATTGTCGTATGGCATTACTTCCCAGATCACATGACACAAGCATCTGGTAATAATAATAATAATAATAATAATAATAATAATAATAATAATAATAATAATAATAATAATCATACGTCGGCCTCTCACCGCTGGATACCGTGGTTCAAATCCCGGTCACTCGTGTGAGATTTGTACTGGACAAAGCGTAGGTGGGACGGGTTTTTCTCCGGGTACTCCGGTTTTCCCTGTCATCTTTCATTCCAGCAACACTCTCCATTCTCATTTCATAGCATCTATCAGTCATTAATAAATCACTTTGGGAGTGGCGACCTCATCGTACTAACAGCCTATATCTACTTCATTCATTACATCCCTGACCCGGTCAATGACTGGATAACAGGTTGTAGGTTTTCATTTTAAATAATAATAATAATAATAATAATAATAATAATAATAATAATAATAATAATAATATGGCAACTGGCCTCCGGAGACACCTGATACACGCGTCAGGTTTGGCCTTTGTTCCACCACGCATATTTAACTGGGGTTTAACGTTTGAAATCATAAGGTACCTCAGCCGTTAGAACTGAACTTTAGTTCCGGAGTTGTAAGATCGAACATGATCACGTTACGATAAGTTTCAATGCATTCAGCCTTATTTTACAGACGCTGTAGTGTCAAAAACCTGAAAACAGATTGACGATACATTTAACTAATCTACAACGATTTGATGTCTACGTTTCCATTGACTGGATTGACAATTTTGTCAAGATTTTGACAGTTTGGTTCATTTCTCGAACTATTTTTATGATGATTTTTTTTGAGATAGTGACAGTTAGCTACTTTGTATGGCCGTCTAATGTAGGGCCTCTCATGGGTTATGCACCGGTGCATTGCGCGGCACAAGGTGCAAAAGACGACTTCGCAAGGTAGACCAGAGTGCAGACTCCCACTCTTCGCTTTGAGAAATAGAGCTCTCTTTTTCTTTCCCTACGCCTATCTCACTCGCTCCACCTTTCTCCTACTTCCTCACTTTCTCTGCAGTGCTCCACAACCCGAGCAGGGTTGAGCCGAGCATAGCCGAGTCGTTCCGAGACAAAACGCTGCTCCGAACCGAGTCCAGATGGACGCATGCACGGTACACAGAACCTCTGCATCTCGTTTTGCACGCGTGAGGAGTTCGAGCGTTTGAGAGGTCCTGGTTTAATGCAAGATCATTTTGTCATTCGTAAGTTCACCAGCTTAAAATCTTCTTCTTTTTCTTCTTCTTCTTTCCTGGTCGTATATGCACCCATTAAACGGGCACCTCTAAGCTCGCTCAGGGTCGGCTCGTCTGACTCGGAGAATGTATGTCCAATGTTCTTGCATCAGATCTAATGGCACTTAACTTTTCCTTAGGGCATCCTCGGTAGTTCGTTTCAATGTTGCCTTAGGACGCCATCTTCCTCCCTTCTCTTCTTCGATAACAAGAGCTTTCTGTACTAGATGGTGTTAATTACGTCTTCTGACGTGACAATAACAGCGGAGCTTTCTCTCTCCACCTTATAGCTGAAGGGCATAATTTTAAAGCAACCTAGAATATGCTCGTTGCACACTTTGTTATGCAGAGTGACATATTGTTATTTCGATGATCTTACAGCTTCTGCCTTGCCCAACATTAAGGCAGGTCGGACAGTGTTCTTTTTAACACTTTGCCCTTTAAACGGATTGGCTTCCGCTTATCACTCAGAACACCAGTAAGAGACTGCCATTTAGCCCAACCAAAACTGATGCGGTGATCGACATCTGCGTCGGTATTACCATCAGGTGTGATTATTGATCCAAAATATTTGAACTTGTTGGTCATTACTGGGCCAACTTGCTTGGGCAGGCCAAAGCTTAAGAACATTCACTCTGTCTTCTTGCAAGTTACTCTGAATCCAACTCAATATAACATGAATTTTTCTGGACATTTATTGGCTTCTGCAAAGATGTATTTAAGTAAATATTCATATGCAGACCTCTATATTCAACCTGAATCTCGCAGAAAGCAATAAATTCCACCAAACTAACCGAGAGACCCGTTGAGATACTTTCTACGCCGTTTAAATATTCGATTCCATATTCTAATTCAGAAAACTTCAGATGGAAAGTAAACTGAGAAACCTCTTTGGAATTATTCACACACATTATTATTACTTTCGTTTTGCTAATGGTCTAACGTTGCACTAAAACACTCAAGATTTTGACGACGCAAGGATGGGAAGGAAACGGCCGTAGGCTTAATTCGGGTACAGCCACAGCATTTGCCTTGTATGAAAATGGGAAACCACGAAAAACCATCTTTAGGGCTGCCTCCCCGCCGGTTTGATTTGAGCTCACCACCTCCCGAATGCAAGCTCACAGCAACGTGACCCTAACCACACTGCCAATTCACTCGGTACCCATGTTTTAACAACGTAATTCTGTAGAACACTCAGAAATTAAGATACGCGGATAACATTAAATACTTTCAATGAGAGACAATTAAAATTAATCTCTCACTCGTCACATGTTAACACTCCCTTAGGTTGCGGAGTTCTCAGTAGAAATAACGTTAGTTGTTTTATTCACATTACAGCAGCTTGGCAGATGTGTAAATAATCTAGTCATAACATGGACATGTGCTGCTTGCATAGCAAGAATGACGAATGCACAAGAGTGATAACTTTGTCGTTGTTTCTACGTCGTACTAAATGTGTCATTCCTATAGGTCTTCTTTTACGTGATGGTCAGTTTAGTTATGTATTTTTAAATGTATTTATTTATTAATGTTTTACTTATTTGTGGTAGTTATCAATTCATTAATTAGTTCGTTGTAAAACGTTTCTGGTTTTTTACCCACTGTGGGTGGGGTACTCAGACGAAGAATACACCCACGGTATCCCCTGCCTGTCATAAGAGGCGACTAAAAGGGGCGAGCAAGGGATGATTGTATTAGAATCAGGAAGCTACTAGTGATTAGTACCACCTCGCGAGGAACACCATGGGTCGTCTTTACCTGCGCGTAGTACCATATGTTAGGTACCAAATAGGATTGTGATTAGTAGCAACAGAGGGCGTTGCCGGCCTTTACAGTGCCTGTGATTAGTACCACTTTAGGAGCGACACCATGGTTCTGGTTTGCCTATGATTAATACACACTATATGAGGAACACCAAGGGATAGTGCGAGTCCCTGTGGTTAGTACACGTATGTGATGAACATAGTTTCTAGTTTCTTGCACATTCGTCATTCTCTTCGCTACTACCTTCAGCTTGTTGTGCAAGCAGCACATGTCCATGTTATGACTAGGTTATTTACGTATCTACCAAGCTACTGTAATCTGAATGAAACAACTAACGTTCTAGTTTCTAGCCTGTAAATGGCAACGCAATGTGCGGAACACCATAGGTCTGTATTGCATGTGCGAATTTCATTACCTGTGAGTAGTAAGATAATGTGTGGAATACCGCGCGTCTACGCTACTTTAATTAGTATCTCAACATGACAAACACCATGGTTCTACTTTCCTAGTGATAAGTACCATTGTAACGGACCGATGAAATGGATATTGGGCCCCTTTAGACTACAGGTATCATTGATTCAGTATTATGCTATAGAAGCAGTCCCTTGGTCAGTAATATGATTCTTTAACGTCAGTTTCTGTGAATGTAAGGCATTGCGGGTCGGATCCACTGATTGTTTTAAATTCATATCCATCCATTTATTTTTCGTCCTCGTATTTTGAATTCTGGTCAGTGGAGGATTTTGGACTAATAATTTGTTATTACATTTCGTCTCATTTCGTATCATTAGGGGCCGATGACCCAGATGTTAGGCCCCTTTAACATCAAGCATCATCACCATCAGTTTCTGGTTTCTGTTAAATTGGCTGCCTCGTGAGACTAAAGAGCTGAAATATTACTGTCGTTGGTATTTGCCTGCTAGTCATCCAAATTCTGAATGGATATGCCACTTAATTTCATCAGGATGGTGGGCAAAGTAAAAAAAAAAAAAATCACATTCATGTCTTTGATATTTCAGTGACTCTCAGTGGGACCATCCGAAGAGTATCGGCTAAATTATTATCAACACCTTCATGGTTTATCAGGGCACCCAGCCGCCCGTATGGGAAACCATCCTTCAGAGCCATATGGCTTGTATTACTTGTAGCATCTCAGGTGCCTCGACGCATGTGATATAATTTATAACCAAATTAAAAGCAATTCTATTGACTCTTCAAGAAGTGAATATTTTTTCCTGAACTATTTAGGCGATACTGAAGTTCTAGCACGGTACTGCTGATCTAGGCTAGCGTATTCTGGCTGCGGAAGCAAGCTGAACAATCTAGTCCCTCATGTTACTAATAGAATGCCAGGCTGGGTAGCACAGACGGTAGTGCGTTGGCTTTCTGAGCTCAAGATGGCAGGTTTGATCCCAGCCCGGTGCGGTGGTATATTCAGGTGCTCAAATACTTCAGCCTTGCGTCGGCAGATTCACTGGCATGTGCGGGGCAACAATGCGGCACCTTCGTCTCTGTATCTTGCCCATGGACTCAGTGCAGTTGGATCATAATTGGACAATTTTGACCACATAACATTCGTGATTTTCAGGTGACAGTCTGTTTATGGATGCTTCGCCCTCACCTACATCCTTAAAAACACTTTGTTGGCGTTCAGTCACTGTGAATGTTTTGTTTAGAAATGCTTATCCTATCACATATATTCACTGTATAAGAACCATTACTTGAAAAACTTTGCAGCGTTCATCCACTTACTTGGTTTGGAGGCTCTTTAGCAGGGAGATCCCCCGCGATCACCATCTTGTAGACTCTACAGTGCCGTAAATCGTTGTTCCACCTGGCGCCCAACTTAGAGACTCGCAACGAGGTGCTTATAAATAACATCATACCATGTTTCATGCGTCAGGACGCGCAGAATACCCTATAAATTAAAGTTCGTCCATAAATTTAGCTTGACCAAAAGTGTGGTATACAGCGTTCTTTGGTGGTGTGCTTCAGTTCATTAACTACTGTATAAGTCTTGGAGGCTAGTAAATTTATTAGCAACATGATTATAGTACCATTCATCATTCTCAGTTTGTATGGAACATCCCGTTTATTGCTAAACTAATAATAAATTCGGTAATATAAGCAAGTTTATCTTCTCCGTGGTCAATTAAAATAATGACTAAAATTTTGTAGATAACCTCATACCTAAAGTAAAACTTCGTCCGTTACTTCATTTTTCGAAGTGACGGATCCCTTCTTGTTTCTTCTTCTTTATCTCTGTCTACCAACTGTAGGTGGGGACGCAGACGAAGAATACGGCCGTGGTATCCCCTGCCCGTCTTAAGAGGTGACTAAAAGGGACAACCAAGGGATGATTGAATTAGAACCATGAAACTACTTGTGATTAGTACCATCACGCGGGGTCGCCTTTACTTACGAGTGGTACCACTGTGTTATGTACGCAATAGGTTTGTGATTAGTAGCAACAGAGGGTGAATCAGTATGGGTTTTACAGTACCTGTGATCAGTACCATTATGCGAGAAACACCACGGGTCTGGGCTTTGCCTCTGATTAGTACCACTATATGAGCGAAACCGTGGGTCTGCGTTGCCCTTCACTAGTACCCAGTATGTGAGGAACACCATGGATTTGCGTTTCCTATTAGTGGCGCCATTATGTGAGAAACACCATAGGTCTGCGTTACCTGTGCGACGTACAACACTTGTGAGTGCTACCATAATGTGTGGAATACCGTGAGTATTCGCTACTTTTGATTAGAAGCGCAACATGACAAATACCATGGTTCTACCTTCCTAGCGATAAGTAACGTTATGGAGGGTAGTTGACTTGGATTTTGGACCCCTTTAGACAACAAGCACACTCGATTCAGGATTGTGCTTCAGAAGCAGTCCCTTGGTCACTAATACTATTTTTTGTGGTAGTTTCTACGAAAGAGGGGCATTGCGGGTCGGATCCACTGATTGTTTTAAATTCATATCCATCCATTCATTCTTCATCATCACGTTTTTTATTCTTGTCGGTGGATGAATTTGAACTTTTAAATTGTCATTATATTTCGTATCATTAGGGGCTGATGACCTGGATGTTAGGCCCCTTTAAACAACAAGCACCATTATCATAATAATAATAATAATAATAATAATAATTGTTACGATGTTTTGTGGATTTGCAGAGGTGAAAGAAGGTGCTGGCTGGAATAGGTCTCAACAACAGAATTAAAGTTAATTTAAAACTTTAACAAAGGTTATATTTTCTTTTCAAAAACAACAGATAACAACAACAGAGTAACAGGTACCAAGTAGCAGGAAAACAAGTTAAGAAATTACAATTGTTACAAGATTTGGGCTTCGAGCCCCAAGATTAATTTCTGAGCTCTCACCTCACCACCACAATAGCTGAAGGGCAGAAAACCCCTAAGTACGAGGAGCACTTGCTCCTAATTACAGTGTTAAGAAAAAGAGCAGACCCGCTCTCAATCTGACAAGCCTATCAAAGGCAACAACAAACTTCATTTCTATCTGCCCTTAAGGCACACCAAGAAACAGGGGTATTTGATACCCAACCTACAGGGCCTTTACATGAGGAAAATAAAACATCAGGTTAAGTTACTGGCCCATAATACAAAATAGAATGGAGGCGAAGCTTGCACTCCTAATACACTCTTGAAACCTACTTGGCACTAGGCCGCTTACGCAAGGGCTAATCCCATACTAAGGAGGTGACACGATAAGAAAACTTTATTACATTACGAAGAGAAGAAAAAACGGTTATGACAACGTAGTCACCTCAAAACTATATGAGTGGGAGCTCGAGAGGGTTAGGCACTCTCTATCCCAATTTATAGTTAAAGAGACGAAATTTTACCAAATGTCTATTACATTTTAAAGATAGGTTACATGAGAAAAGTTTCGAACCTGCCCCGAGGGTTAAACTGCTGAGCTAGCAAGAAATAAAGTTATTAAGCGGCCATTACCTTGTGGATGAACTGCTGCCCGAAGAAAGAGGCGCTTCCCGCCCCCTGCTACATAATCACACACTAAGCAAGATGCGGATGAAGTGGCCCCGAGACAAGAAAATCAGCAGTTTATATACCCTCGTGGAACATTTGAGACCTTTCATGAATGATAACAACCCGCCCACAAACTTTTATTGGCCGACAGCAAAAACTGATACACAAGACGATGAATAAACACCTAATTGGTGGAAAATTAATTACAGAAATTTATGATTGGCTAATTTCAAAACTGGAGGAAGGAAGGGATTATATTGCCAACCCACAAACCACAGAACAAAATTTAGTAAAAATAAAACTTAGGAATACAATATTTCTTCAGGAAAGTTCATTCCATTGCACCAGAGTGTGTTACCATAGTTTTGGGTAACGACATCTGTTAGAGAATGTTCAAACTTCATGATACGGAGCAAACAAACACAAATCAAAATAGACACAGTTCAGAACACTTCAAGATTACCAAATTCACAGTAGTGACATCTTCCGAGAAACCGTTGAGTTAATACAGTAGTTAAAGTTCAGGGTTTCTCCTGTAGAGAGGTTTTAACTGGCGCAATATTTGAATTCGTGGCGTAGAGGTGTACCGCCCGGTACAATAATAATAATAATAATAATAATAATAATAATAATAATAATAATAATAATAATATAACAACACTACGGTCTCAGCTACCCTATGCAGGCAATTTAATTCATATGCATCTAGGCTGATATTTGTTGTTGTGAATTTCAACGTTTCTTTTTATCCTATCAGATGGCAGTGTTAAACACGTTTTCCTAGGTAATCTGTGGCTGAATTTTAGTTAATTTTATTAGGTAAACATCAAATATGTCATTACATGCCGACCTTGTAGTACATGGTGCCTGGATTCTACCTTAATTCTGGCTTTCAAAAATTCAAGTAGCTCTGCCTGCGGGGTTTGAAAATGAAATATTAGGTTCCGAATGCCAACACTCTACCAGTGCTCCACAGAGGAAACTGGGTTCCTGTTGGTCATCCGTTTTTAGAATTTATTTGCTTCATGTCTCACCGACACAGATAAGTTTTACGTTGACGATGGGATAGGAAAGGGGGCTAGGGGTGGGAATGGAGCAAAAATGGCCTGAATTACTGTACAGCTCCTGCATTTGCCTAGTGTAAAATTTAGAAAACCATCTTCAGGGCTGCGGACAGTGGGGTTCGAAGCCAGTGCAAGCTTACAACTACGTGATAAAAACCACACAGCCACTTTCTCGCTGTTCATCACCACGAAGAGAAAAGAGTTCTTATTTTGATTATATTAGAGTTGAAAAAATTAATTGTTCTATTAAAGGGGAGGCACTGTTTTGTTCGCCCATCAGCATCCAATATCAATTTGGTCATCGTGAAGAATAAACAGAAACTGTTTCATTGCATTAATGTCTTAACCGTACGGTTTCAACCATATGGAAGTGCTTCCTCTCCTATGCTATTTCTCTCGTTTTATTCAACTTATTTCTCATTAGAGCTTCATTTCCAGTTCAAATCTGTACTGGAATGGTGTATAATTCATATGTGCTTTGTTGGCAATTCACTACAGTTATCGTTGTCCTCATGTTCACATTCTTTCACGCCAGGCAAATACTTGTTTTGTACCTTAATTTAGGCCACGGCCGCTTTCTCCCCACTCCTAGCTCTTTCTTATCAAAGTGTCACCATAAGACCTATCTGTGTCACTGCGACGTAAAATAGATTGAAAAAGAGAAAACTTTTAATTCAATTCCTTTGCTCTCTGGAATTTCACTGACAAGAAAGTCACTCTGCTGTCATTTTCATCGATACCTGCCTTAGATACTGTAATATTTCTTCATTCGTCGGACGACTTGACGCTGCACTTATTGTTCAATAAATAATACCAACTTGGAGCATAATTCAAAACCAAAAGGATGGATGTCACCAAAAAAATGTGCCCCTTGTGTTACGTCAGTCTCATAGTGACTATGTGATAGGAACGGGGTAGGACTGGTATGGAAGATAAAGGAAGAAAAGGAGGAAGGTCGGAAGGAAGAAAGGAAGGAAGGAAGGAAGGAAGGAAGGAAGGAAGGAAGGAAGCTGCCATGGTCTTAATTAGGGTACAGACCTATCAATGGCTCGATGTGATAATAGGAAAACACAGAGTGAGTTGACCGTGAGGTTGGGAGCACGCAGCTGTGAGCTTGCATTCAGGAGAAAGTGAGTTCAAACTCCACTGTCAGCAGCCCTGAAGGTGGCTTCCCGTGGTTTCACATTTTCATACCAAGCAAATTCTGTGGCTGTACCTTAATTAAGGCCATGGCCGCTTCCTTTCCATTATTAAGTTCATTATTCCATCGTCGCCTTATGACTTATCTGTGTCGTTGCGACGTAAAGAATAAAGAATCCACAGAAAACTTCCTTCAGGGTTGCCAATAGTGAAATTCAAGCTGATATGTACGTGACACAAACCACGTACCCAATTCGTTTAGTGTCACGAGATGTTTGGTAGAAGCGATTGTACGTATACGCTCATAGTAACTTAAAAAAAACTCCGAAACATACCACCTGACCATCTGACGCGTTTGATATTCTACGTAATGGTGCAAGTGAAGTGATTGAAAACTTAAACACGGCTGACCTTTTCAACATCTATTTGGTCATCCTGAAGAGAAAATAGATTCTCCTTTAGTTGTATTACTGTTTTAAACACACCTGCTCAATTGTACATCCAGCTGGCCATTCTGAAAGGTAAAGGTGGTAGTGATTACTGTTTTAAGACACATTACGACTGGATGCGACACCACGGATGGGGGAAAGCGGTAGAAGAAGAAGAATCATTCTCTCGTAACACTAATTAACAGGAAGAGATCCAATACTGCTGAAACCACAGCGGGATCCCTTGGCATTAACTAGACGAAAAATAGTTACGCGTGAAAAATGAAAGGCACGCTACGTCTCGCAAACATCTTACAGCCTGGCTCGGAGGAGAACGCTAGTTGACCGTGGAAAGTCGAAAGGAATGATGAAAGAGGGGAACTTGGAACAAGGAAGTGGAAGCAGTGTTAAACTTGCCCTGTGAACACCGACTTGCACCTCTAATATGAGAGCCCATGGGGTTCCCCTTTATTTCGCCTCTTAAGACAGCTAGAGTATGCCGAGAATGTAATCCACCATCACCGTGCACAGGTGTGCTGAAGAGTAATTAAGTCCCTTGATTGCCTTCGTCTCCTAAACTTCACTTATTCACTCCTATAATCTGGAGCTGGCCGTCGTAACTTATTGTCTGTTCTGCCTGAGAGTGGTATCCAGTTTTAGCTACTAATTAAAGATTCCTTCGAGAACTGAGTTGGAGTACAGTCGGGTTCTAGTAACAAAATTAGGAAGAGAATTCAATGATTCCACATTATGCCATACTAGAAGTAGAGACATGTCATGGACTCTGGTCTGTTAACTTTGAGTTGTTTATTAATCAGTACAGTAATTTTTACATTAGGAATCTTCGTGGTTAAATTTATACTGATTAATGATGGATGCAAACATATCACCTAACTAGGAGGCTTCTATGTTTCTCGTCTCACATCAGTCACCTGCTCGTATGCCAATTAGTGTACCTAGCGTTGTGGTTTTGAAGGTATACGACAGCCTCTTTTGATGACCTGAATACTTTGTGATAAAGTTATAATTGGTTGTTTTCGTAGCCACAATACACTTACGCAATTTATTTGTGCATCATAGTATGGATCTGCTTCATATAGCACTACAGATTCACATACACCAAACGTTCGTTACCTAATTAAAAGATATGTCCATGCAAATTATGAATTCGAAAATAACTCGATGAGAAACTGTAAAAAATAAGGTATGGTCTGAAATTTTACAATTAATTCTAAAGAAAAAGTACTGGGCAGCTTTGCTCTCAAAGGTGAAGATCTCCCGTGTATATCGACGCTATGCAAGACATTTCCTACTGTCTGTGCACTTACCGTCTTGTTAGATGTTGTGGCGACGTTCGCAGCTAACGAGGCAGCACTTCTTCTCGAAGTTTTTTTTTGACTAAATGTACGATGAGCCGTCTCTCTCGTTGTGTGAGTATGTGTGGGCGACCTGATCTGGATTTGTTTTCTGTAGATCCATGCTCCTTATATTTGTATATAATAGATCGCAAAGTGGAGAATCTGACAAGTAAGCATTCTACCGATCTCTCTGCTTTGTGAGTGGAGTAACACTGTGTTCTCCTTTCTTTGGTCCAATTTTGACAGTACTGAGCACTACCACTTCTACCGTGAGACTGACTGGTAAACAAGCCTTAGTACCGAGCTCGATAGCTGCAGTCGCTTAAGTGTGGCCATTATCCGGTATTCGGGAGATAGTGGGTTCAAACCCCACTGTCGGCAGCCCTGAAAATGGTTTTCCGTGGTTTCCCATTTTCACACCAGGCAAATGTTGGGGATGTACCTTAAGGCCACGGCCGCTTCCTTCCCACTCCTAGCCCTTTTCTGTCCCATCGTCGCCATAAGACCTATCTGTGTCGGTGCGACGTAAAGCAACTAGCAAAAAACAAGCATTAGTGACGATACAGAAACATGACTTTGTGTTCAATGCTGTTTACACCACCAAGGGGTACGAGGGCTCCGCTGTGCTGACAATTATTTGGTGATTCTAATACCGTGTTTCGAAGTAGCTCGTTGCTCGTGTCCCTGCATAATATCGTACGTAATACTGTGTATCTACCGCAGGGCCTCTCAAACGCCCAAAATCTCACGCGTGCAAATCGAGGCGCAAGAGCTCCGTGCACTGTGCATCGGTACCGCTCGGCTTGGTTCGGCGCAACTCAGCTCGGTTTTGGAGCGCTACGAAGCAAGTGCGGAAGAGGGAGAGAGGTGGAGCGAACGAGACAGGCGTGAGGAAAGAGATAGTAACCGATATTGCTCCAAATAGAGGAGTGGGGGGTCTGCACTCTGGTCAACCAAGCGAAGTCGTCTTTTGCACCGTGCACAGTGCATGCACCCTGAGAGGCCCTGATCTACCACGAAGATTCTCTACCTTCTCGTCAAAAGCATGATATTCATTGTTTGTGTAAGTATTCTCTACACTGAGTGGCCAAACGTCATGAGAAGACACTGAATATGATGTTAATAGCGAGTTGCTCGTCTGCGAGCCCTCAATACGGCAGCAATGCGGAGAGGCATCGTGAGAATCGTTCTGGAGGGATGTAGAACCACACATCTTACACTGCTACCCACGATTGATCTTTTGTATTTGGTGCGGGGTTCATTTAGCGTACACCAGCATCAACAGCATTCCATAAATGCTCGATTGGATTAAGATCGTGGAATCTGAAGGGCAAGTTCATGGTCGTAACTTCACTGGAGCACTCCCCAAACCACCTTCGTGCCACCACAGAGCTGTGACATGGCGCATTTTCCTGTTGAATTATGGCATCTCCATCAGGGAACTCTAGGACCAGAAAGGGATGCCGATGGCCTGAAAGAATGTCCACATAATGTGCAACTGTCAGCGCTCCCTGCAGCGGACAATGGAGCCTGATTGCGACCATGAGAACGCCGCCCAGACTAGAACTGAGCCACATCTCGACACAACCTTGTTGACGCGCATAATCCATATCTTCATGGGGCATACGCCACACTCTCACACGCCCATCAGCTCGATACAACTAGAACAGGGATTCATCGGACCATACCGCACGCCGCCACAGTTCCGTGGTCCAGTGCCGATGTTCGTGGGCCCATGCACGTCGTTGAGCTCTGTGTCGAAGTGTCAGCAAAGGGACACGAGTTGGTCGTTGGCTGGTGAAGCCTATGTGGTGCAGTTGCTTCCTTAAAGTCCTGGTAGAAATGGGTTCCCGACACCCAAGATTCAACTGGGCGGTGATCTGACTCACAGTAGCTCGTCGAGTAACCAGTATGGTTCTTCGGAAGCAACTTGATGTCCATTCGAACAACTGTGGTCTTCTCGTGCGGTGGTTTACGCGGGTGGTAACATTATCTCTGTGACAAAGAGGATCAACCCTCGACACTGTTGACCTCGGAAAAACGAATTCGCGTGTAATTTCCACAATGCTATGGCAGATGCGCCGTGCGCCGATGTTCATCCCACGTTCGAAGTCCCGACATGTTGCCATCTTCACGATATTGGTGTCTGAGACAGACTGCTCAGCTACGCCGCTGCTAGTCGCAACGCTCTGGGGTCATACACGGTACATTTTCTAACGGGACAACCCTTCCCTTGCCTTTTGGCTACTCGGTGTATGTTCTATTTGAATAAATCGGTAATTTTCTGTACAGTTGCCAGTTTTTCAGTCTAAAATCTCTGACCTCTGGATATCAAAATGAATGCATCTTAGGAGAACTGTCGCAATGAAAATGTCAGTGCTACTTTCGTCAATGGCGCGCTAATCACAGCTTAGCGGTGTAGTATACAAGTTCAAACAAACCTCTAATTACTGATTTCTTAGTTTCTCTGGCATCTATGTCCCCAGAAAATTTTGATTTAACGTTCTCATTGGATACGTTTGTATATGCTACAAATAGAAAAAATATGCTATCGTCTGCCACTAGCCCTCTGTAGTCAATAGCAGTCTCTGCAGTGTGAGCTTCTCCTTTGCACCCTGGAAAATGAATAACTATATTTTTCCCTTTTGTGTGACCCATTAAGGAATAGTATCCTTGTACAGATTCACTGAAAAATATACCTTCATTGTCTGAGTTATAATCATCATAAGATATCAAAACCACTTTATTAAAATGCTGATATTATTATTATTATTATTATTATTATTATTATTATTATTATTATTATTATTCAAATTAGTAAGTCGTATCAGCACACAATTTTTTAATTTGGAACCAATTTTCAGGCTCTTAGTTCCATCATAAGTGGTTAAAATTATCTAAAATAATTCATAATAAGTCAGAATGCAACCAAGGTGAAATAAACATTGGAAGGGCTAGCTGCACTTATAAAGGGTCTATCAAATAAACCCAGATCGAACGCACGGTGTTTGTATTCTTCGCTACGACAGCTGCAGTACGGGAGACAAGCGCATAGTTCTTGACCTTGCAAGCAGCCTGCACATGTTCCACCGGGCAAACAAGAATCGTCAGCCTGAATTCCATATGTTAACATGGTTTCGCCTTAATGGTCGTGTGAACAGTCGTAACTCACGCTATTGGTGTGCTGAAAATCCCAATGGTGTTTATTAAGTCCCTCATTATGATAGGAATATTGGTGTTTGGTGTGCTGTTAGTGAAAGGCGAATAATTGGACCTATTTTTTTCGAGACGACAGTAAATGCAGAAAGGTACCTAGATAATATTTTGACGCGTTGGTGGTTTGAACAAAATACTACCACTGCTCATACAGCAGAAGATTCCCTTCTTACAATCTCGGAAGTGTTTGCAGACAGAAGAGATCAGTGCTGGTTTATTTTCCCCTCGTTCTCCAGATCTAACAGTGTGTGATATTTAGTTGTGGGGTAAACTGAAACGAAAGTTGTATCGAACATATCCTCACAAAGTGGAGGATCTGAAAGAAAACATTACGAATGGAATTAGAAATATTACAGTGGAAAGACTCACTAGCGTCTGCCTGAATGTGGTTACCAGATACAATGCTTGTATAATCCAGGAAGAACGACACTTTCAGCATCTTTTATGAGGTATGATCTCATAAAAAATTGTATACACGCGTGTGACATAATTTCTGCTGAGGCATCTGCCTTAGTGTAGAGTACAAACACCGTGCTTTCGGTATGCGTTTAAAGCTCGTAGATAGGTACACCTAAGTGGATTAGCGTGTTTTAAATAATTTGTAATCACTTGTGCTGGATCTTAGAGTCTGTAAACCGGTTCTGAACCGAGCATTGTGTCCTAATACAACTGTTTCTTCTTCATTCTTCCTTCCGATGAGGCCTGCTAAGGACCACGTGCCAATTTCAATTCAGTTCTTCATATTTTGTTCTTTTCTCTTCCGCTCCTTCCAATATTTTTGCATCCATTCACTATGCTGTTCCCTTCTGTCCTCGGACCACGTCGCACCAGGCTTCTTGTTCAGTCTTCCTTGGAATCCTTCCATACTTACTAACCTGTTCCTAAAAATTTCTCGCCGGGCTGAGTGGCTCGGACGGTTAAGGCGCTGGCCTTTCGACCCCAACAAGGCAGGTTCGATCCTGGCACAGTCCTGTGGTATTTGAAGGTGCTCAAATACGTCAGCCACGTGTCGGTGGTTTTACTGGCACGTAAAAGTACACCTGAGGGACTAAATTCCGGCACCTCAGCGTCTCCGAAAACCGAAAAGTAGTTAGTGGGACGTAAAGCCAATAACAAAAGCAATTTTCTCTGTCCATAGTTTCTTCTCTTATATTATTTCTTTTTAAATCTCTCTTTACTTGTTGTTGCCTTTTTGTCCCAAAGGTACTTGAAAATCCTTTTTTTTGTTAATCTGTTTAATAATAATAATAATAATAATAATAATAATAATAATAATAATAATAATAATAATTAAAAAAATAATTACCGGGCGAGTTGGCCGTGCGCGTAGAGGCGCGCGGCTGTGAGCTTGCATCCGGGAGATAGTAGGTTCGAATCCCACTATCGGCAGCCCTGAAGATGGTTTTCCGTGGTTTCCCATTTTCACACCAGGCAAATGCTGGGGCTGTACCTTAATTAAGGCCACGGCCGCTTCCTTCCAACTCCTAGGCCTTTCCCATCCCATCGTCGCCATAAGACCTATCTGTGTCGGTGCGACGTAAAGCCCCTAGCAAAAAAAAAAAAAAAAATTCATTTTCTGACTTACAAGTCCCCTCTTTATCTATTACACAATGTCCTAATCAACGAGAAATTTAGAACTCACAATAAACGTAAGTACGCTGGATGGAAATTACCCAAGACTGACATTAGTTTACAAACGCGCCAACAGCTCAAACAATTCTAATGTTAAGAGACTAACAAGCAATCAGAACTGCATGGCAGAGTTCACTTGGAAGGAAGCGGGATGTTGAAGGCGGAATACCCGTTACACCTAGAATTATTCACAATTAATTTTGTTCTGGGTAAAATATAGTCACATGGGCGTATTACCGGCTAGAGATATTTTAAATGTATGACGTAGACTCTTTATCCATCCTCCAAAATTCGACTATTTCTGTCGGATTTGCACCCGCGATCCTGGAAACTCGAGGCCGAATCTGTACCACTAATCCATTTAGTGAGTAATTTTAATATGGTTCGTAGTATCATATATTAAAATATTGTGTGCCTTAAAGGAAATGTTGAACTCAAATATAGATGCAACTGTTGTAAAAGGCGTAGGTTTTTTTTCTTCTGTTAGTTCAGTAGAGTCATATCGTGGATGCAGCTTGAAACTCTGTTAGTCTGCAGTCTCCGCAGCGCAGCTGTAACTGGAGATTGCAATTACGAAGGAGCCCAGGAACTGTCACTCGAAGTTCACGGCGAGGATTAAGTTGAGTCTTAACGAAGAACCGGTGGGGATATTTCACAGACTGATTGAATGTCACGACTAAGTCTTTGAAAGAGCCACAAGAATATTAACGAGCGCCATCCTTTTTCAGTTACCTGACGATCAAGTTCTCGCGACCGAATTATTTTTAGGAGGATGATTACGAATTTACGATGATAATAATAATAATATATACCGAGCAAGTTGGCCGTGCTGTTAGGGTGCGCAGCTCTGAGTTTGCATTTGGAAGATAGTGGGTTCGAGCCTCACTGCTGGCAGTCCTCAAGATGTTTTTCCGTGGTTTCCTGTTTTCACATACGGAAAATACTGGGGCTATGCCTTAATTAAGGCCACGATCGGTTCCTCTCCACTCCTAGCCCTTTCCTATCCCTTCGTCGCCATAAGACCTACCATTAACGGACCGTTATTTCGTACAAGTCCCACAGGACTTAACGCAAGAGCGGATGCGCGCAAAGCATATTTCTTACAACTTGAAAACTACTTAAGATATTTGGACCAAACTTTATATTTAGCACCCACTTGTCAAGAGCGGGTGCGTGTAAAGCGTATTTCTTACAACATAAAAACTACTGAAGATATTTGAACCAAACCGTATATTTAGCATCCACCTCCCAAGGGTAGCTTTTAAGGTCAATACCATTTCATATTTCCAGAATGGACTGGGGTTTTATAGGGAACCGAAATGGTGATTTTACTCTCCCACAATATATACAGTACATGACCAACCTGGCTGGAAATCGACCAAAATTGATGGAAATATATTTCTAAATTTTCTTCTCATGTGTTTTTTTCGACAGGAGGATTAATAAGGGAGATATCATGCAAGGTCGGTTTCTCAGGTTAAATCCAGCGGACATAGCTCACACATATGCAAGATTACCTCACAATCTGCCACACGAGCTGGAAAATTGAAATTAAGCAAAATTATACGTTTTAGCCGGTAACATACGGAAAACTTCCAAGATCTTTAAATTTTTCACTTTTTATTCAGAAGAATACCGAAATATGGGGGGAATTTAATGACGGTGCAGACCTTCGTTTCGAGGTATTTCGCGGTTAAACGGTAAGTCCTATCACAAAACGGATGGCACAATCTCCGTTCAATTTGGAGTGATCTACAACTTTGGTCCCGTGACATTTTGTCGTCTCTCTCCCACCCTTATAGGGTAGATTTGGATGTATATTTCGATTGTTCGTAAATTTTGTGCTTTTTACACGTGTGTTAGTTTGACACACTTATAGGAAAGATAGCCATCGAATTTGGCACGCACATCGACACGATTAATGGTTATATGCGAACCAAATGTCATGATTCTAGCTTCCACATAAGTATGTTGAAAATAACGTAAAATGTTAAAAATATACCCAAATTTCATCCCATTCAAATATCGTAACTCAATCGAACCCATAAGTATGGGAGATACGAGGAAATGTTTTAAGTCAAACATGAGCGATAAAAGGGACGTCTGAGGGTGCAAACCGTTTGTTAGTATGATCTAGTGTTTAGGAGCAGTAAATCTCCAAATGAAGGTTTGCACTTAAAAACGTGCCCATGCTTACCTGTCATCTACATAAATATAATCGTAACGACCGTCTGTCTGAACATTGACTATTTTGACGGAATTTCCGTACAGTTATCCGTTTCAGGTGTAATAATGACCATCTGCATATTTCTTAGCTTTGGTGTCTGTTAGTCTATTTGATTGTATGAGTTCTTAAAACTTGAAAACTACTGAATATAATTGCACCAAACATGATATTTAGAATCCACCTGTCCTTGAGTAGGTTTTAAGGCCAGTATTATATCTGAATACCTAAATTTATTTATTTATTTATTTATTTATTTATTGATGTCTTTATCTGTGGCGAAGTTAGGGCTCTTGGCCCTCTCTTACACTTAACCACATTATGCAGCTTAATACTGAATCCAAACTTAATATTCAAACTTAACACAGTGTATATAATATAATAGTAATATAACTTAATAAACTCTAAAACTAAAAGATTACATCCTAAGTCTAAATTTAGAAAAATAAATTCAATATTAACTACTCTAGGTGGAAATCATAAAATATAACAGTAATTTATGTAAACTTTTGGGAACTATTTACTCCAGACATTCACTCTCACATTCACACATAACTATATGATATAGCCTACGTATTCAAGAGGAAATCTTTAGACTGTCTTTTGAAGGTAATTAATGAGGAACAATTTCTAATTTCAGGGGGTAAAGCATTCCATATTCTAGCGCCCGACACAAGGAAAGAATTACTGAAGGCAGATGTATGATGTGGAGGTATTGCAATTGTTGACCCAGATCGCGTGTCACGGTCATGAAAGGAGGATAGAAAACGGAAATTACTGGAGAGATATTCAGGTATATTTTCGGTCAAGAGTCGATAGATAAGGGTTGATACATGGTGAATCCTCTGCTTCTCTACTTTTAACCAAGAAAGTTGTGCATAAAAAGGGGATACATGCGAGGCAAAATTCAATGAAAAAATAAATCTAATGCAGGAGTTTAAAGCTCTCTGCAATTTCCTATTTTGTTCACTGGTAGCATCCAGCAACACAACATCACAATAGTTAAAAATTGGAAGTATCAATGTTTGAACCAGTTTTATTTTTAAGTTGAGAGGTAATACTGTGTGGTGAATCTTAAGGGGATGAAGTGATGAGTGAACTTTCCTGCATACGTTAGTGACATGCTCATCCCAGTTTAAAGTTTCATTTATAGTGACTCCAAGGCTTTTTACTGATTTACAGAATGGGATAGCAACGCCATTTAGTTGAATGACTGGAATTTGTAGACTGTGTAGATGGACAAGCAGTTTCCTCTGGCCTAGTATAATAGCCTGTGTTTTCGTTGGGTTGATGGAGAGAGAATTCTCAGCTGCATAACAGCTGATCTGTTCTAAGTTTCGGTTCATATTTTCAATAGCTGCATTTATGTCATTCACTTTTGTGTGACAGTAAATTTGAAGGTCGTCGGCATAGAGATGGTAGTTGCAGTTTTTCAACTTAGAAGAGATGTCATTCAAATATAAAATAAACAACAGGGGGCCGAGTATAGAACCTTGTGGCACACCATTAACTTTGTACTTCCACTCCGTTCTGTTATCATTCATGACAACACACTGTCGTCGGTTATGGAGGTAGGAAGCGAACAATTTGAGAGCAGCGTGGCTAAAATGGAAGGAATACAATTTCGCTATTAGTATGTCCGTACTGATAGTGTCAAAAGCACTGCTGAAGTCTAGGAGAATGAGCACGGTCACTTTGCGTTCGTCCATTGCTTTTCTTACGTCATCCGTAACTTTTAGAAGAGCAGTAGATGTACTATGTCCTTTTTTAAATCCAGATTGCAGGTGATCAAGTAACGAATGATGCATCAAATATTGGAGCAGTTGTTCATGCATGAGTTTTTCTAAGACTTTCGAAAGTGAAGAAAGTATACAGACAGGTCGATAGTCAGATGAAGAATTTGCTAGAGATTTTTTGGTGCTGGGAAAATTAAGGCATCCTTCCAAACCGTTGGGAAGTAGCCTTCGAAAAGACATGAGTTACATATGTGGGTTAAAATTGGCAGTACTACATCTATCAAGGTAACGACGAAGGATATCGGGATGTCGTCCACTCCGATTGCTTGCGATTTGATTGATGTTAGTTTTCTTCTTACATCGTTTTCATTTACTTTACGAAATTTGAACAAAGGCCGTTGTGGTAATGGAGTAGATTGAAGAGAATTTATTGTTGTTTGTATAATATGAGGGTGGGTATTAACTATTTCTCTAGTAAAGTGGGCATTTAATTCATCTGGATTTATGTCATGCGTATTGGAGTTTGTAGTTTGCCTCCCAATACCTACGGATCTGAGTTGTTTCCAGGTACGTTTTGTGTTTAAGTTACTGGCTAATTGTTGGAAGTACGCATTTTTTTGTTTCTGATTATTTGTTTAACTTTATTTCTAAGCACACGGTACTTTTCAAAATCTTCAGATGATAATGTCTGCTTGTAACATCTGTGTAGTGCATCTCGTTCAGCCATTGCGGACTTAATGTCATTTGTTAACCATGGAGCAGCTTTGCGAGTCACCCTAGCAGTACGTTTAGGTACGTGTTTGTTATACAATCCCAACAATAATGTGTTAAACCTCTTTACATTTTCGTCATTGTCAGTCAAGTGCAGTATTTCGTCCCACGGGCAGAGATTAGCATCTTGTATCAATTGTTGAGGATTTAAATTTTTCATGTCTCTATAGGTTATCCACTTCGGCTTTGTTTTGGGAACTTTCAAAGAATAAGCTAAATATATGAGATCGTGGTATGAAATACCAGGTACAGAAGTTTGTCCGTGTTTTAGTATTTTCTGAGGATTATTTGTGATAAGTAAATCTATTAGAGTGTGTGAGGATCCGTTAGCCGTGTGCACGTGGTGAGTGGGGTTAAGTGGCAACACTGACATGTTACAAGAGGTAAACGATTTGCTTCAACGGAGTCTATTAACAGGTTTGTGTTAAAGTCGCCAAATATGAGTACATGTTCGTAGATAGGTAGGAGTCTTAGTAAATTTTCTTCGAAGTCTGTGATGTTTCCTGCTTTTGGTGGTTTGTAAACAACTCCAATCAGTACTTTAGTCTTATCAACAGATAGTTCTACAAAGATATATTCAGTTAAGGTATCGGTAGATAATGTCGAAGTATGTATAATCTTCCCCGTTAAATTATTTTTGTAGTATAGAGCTACTCCTCCTCCACGGCGCATCGGTCTATTGTGAAAAACTGCATTAAATCCTTCTATATTTACCGAGTTCAGAGGGACCGAGTCCTTCATCCAACTCTCACTAATTGCTACAACATTTACCATGCTTCCTTCAAAAATAGCTTTCAGCTCAGTGTGATGGGCAATTATAGACTGAGCATTGACATGGCACACAATAATGAGCGGGGAAAGGACGAGAATTCTCTCTCCAGGTGACTGCGGGCGGGGTGAGAGGGGGTCAGGGAAAGAGAAGGGTGGGAGGGTTTAGTATCAAGGTGAAGGTTGTTTACCCTGCCCAGGGAGAAAGCTACGTTATTACCTGTGTTAGCCATAATCAAAAATAAACAGAGGGCAACTTACCATGGTTTCCTCTTGCCTACGTAAGCCACTTGAATCATTTAAACATTCACTCACACTAAACTTATAATAAAACCACTTATAATTAAATCGTAAATCCATGAGTCATGTACTCTACTAATCACCTAGCCCTGAAATAACAGCATTTAGTTCCGCTGTAGTGGTCACAGTGAATTTGTTTTTGTTTTTGCCTAGAACTACTATTCTTCCTTCCTGGGTCCAAACGTTACGCACTCCGAGCTGGTCTCGGGCTCGATTTAACAGATCTTTTCTAGAAGCAGTCAGTGACTCCGTAACCAATAGTTTGGTGCCTTTGAAGAGCTTCTTAGCGCGCCAGACACGATCGCGAACATGAAACCGGACGAATTTGACTATAATCGGCCTGTTTCCAGAGGTCACGACTTCCGCAGCTGATCTGCGTAGAGGTCCCAATCTATGACAGCGATCGATGTCATCCATCGATAATTCCACTTGTAGGTAAGACTTTACTGTCTCTATCACTTTGGCATAGACATTCTCAGCCGGTTCTTCTTTCACCCCGTGTATGAGTAGACAGTTCCGTCTACTGTATTGTTCGGCTTCGTCAGCCCTGGCTTCGTGCTGGTCAAGACGCTGTTTAACAACTAGTAACTCCTCCTTTACACAAGAAATTTCCGCCGAGATGTACTGGCGAAAGTCTTTGAACTCGGAACAGAGGGAAGACAGATTTTCATCGGCGCGGTCGTTAGTGTTGGCAGCCCTGCTGGCACTGGCTGATGTCAACTGTTCCAAGCGAGCTTGGAACTCATCCATCCGTTTAACAAACTTTATTTCAAAGTCCGACACACGCTTATTTACACTTTTTACGGACATGTTTTTACTAGAACTAGACGTCAGTTGTCTGGTGTAATTACTGAGACACACTCACCGGACCTGTCTGCTAATAATCTTGCTAATTCAGGCTGATAACACAGAGCTCTCCTACACAACACACACAGCACGCGCCATTTCTGGGGGTTTATCTGAAACCGAAACTATGATTTTGCACTCCCTCAAAATATGCATGGAAATTAATGGAAATTAACAATCCTTGATGGAAATCCATTTCTAAAACTTTTTCTCATGTGTATTTTGCGACAGGAGGATCAATAAGTGAGATATCATGAACGGTCGGTTTTGCAGGTTACGTCCAGCGAACATAGCCCTTAAGGTGTTGTACGTGGAGCAGATTCCTTATCTATATAAATAAAATCATAACGACTGTGTGTGCCTGTACATTGACTATTGTGGTGAAATGTTCGTACAGCTACCCGTTTGAGGGGTAATAATGACCATCTGCATATTTTTGGTGTAGTTTCCTGAAAGTCCTAATTTTTACCCCGTTCCCCAAGAAAAAAACATACGGCACTTAACACCCTTGAAAGGGCATTGGCCTGCCCAGTGACCGCTGCTCAGCCCGAAGGCCTGCAGATTACGAGGGGCCGTTTGGTCAGCACAACGCATCCTCTCGGCCATTATTCTGGGCTTTCGAGACCAGGGCTGCCATCTCACCGTCAGATAGCTCCTCAATTCTAATCAGGTAGGCTGAGTGGACCTCGAATAAGCTCACACGTCGAGATAAAAATCCCTGACCTGGCCGGGAATCGAACCCGGGGCCTCCGGGCGAGAGGCAGGCAAGCTTCCCCTACACCACGGGGCCAGCTAATTTTTAATCCCCCTCACCCAAAATCCAGATTGAGGCATAATCTGCTAGACGAGCAAGAAAATTGAAATTTGAAAAAGTGATACGTTTTAGCCTATAACGGATGGGAAACTTCCAAGGTCTTTAAACTTTTCAATTTTTATCCCCGAAGAATATCGAAATATGGAGGCAATTTTAATGGTGGTGCAGACCTTCGTTTTGGGGTATTTCGTGGGATAAATGGGAAGTCCTATCACATAACGGATGGCATAATCTCCGTTCAATTTGGAGTGATCTTGAACCTTGGTCTTATGACTTTCTGTCGTATCGGTATCCCTTATACGTTATATTCGTCTCTATTTCTTGATTTTAAGTAAATTTTGACTTTTTACCAGCATAATTCGTACTTTCAGTCATTTACAGGAAAGACAGAATCATCATACTCTACACGAGCATTGGCCCACCCAGTACCCATATGTGAGCCATATACTATGTCGCATAATTATCCGAAAAGTAATGCGATGTAAGATAATCTTACACAAATATCACCCTATTCAACGTTTCTAACTCAATCTGACACAAGAATAGATGAAATGAGAGAAAATATCATAGGACCGGCCTTTTAGGCCACTAAATACTGCGTCTTATGGCACAATTCTTTGTTGAAATGACGTACCGTTTAGCAGCAATTAATCTGTAAATGAATGTCTGCAATATTGTAAACATGCATATACTTTTATATGTCGATCTATATATATTCGTTGATTTTATTTGTAGCGATCGAGAAAGGGTGTATCTACTATTGTAATTAGTACTCCCACACCGACTTTGATCTGGCAGTAGGAATGGAGTCCTTCTCTAACTTCTGTGTAACTGGCATTAGTAAGGAGGGCCTACCATTGTAGTGAATAATTCACTTCTCGATTTGACTTGCAGAAGGTAAGGGAGTATGGAATTTTGTTCAAAACTCCCCTACCCGATTGTGTTTGGATGTAGGCCAGGGTGCCCGCCATTATAAACTAATGTATCCATCTAAAATATGACTAGCATTCGGCATAGTTGGCTGCGATTTTAATGGAAACTCACCATCTTGGGGTGACCGGCAGTAAGCTGGCTGGAAGAAGGAAAAAGGGCCTGCCATTATAATGATAACTGCATAACTCAATTTTGACTGGTAGTAGGGAAGTTGCCTGCCATTATAATAAATATATGTCTGGTAGTAGGAAAGGGGACCTGTCATTGTAACGAAAACTCCCCAAATTGATTGTGACCACGCAGTAGACAATGGGGTCTGCAATTATAATGTAAAGTTCCCAACTCGATTGTGAATGGCAGTAAGCAAGTGAGTCTGCCGTTATCATCACAACTCAGCAGCCCACACTTTACATTGGAAACAACGTATGGGGACCTCATCATGCTATTTCTCGGATAACGCTAAGAGACGCGCAATTTTAAAACAATCTTATTTACTGCACCTACAGTATTTACTTTGATATCCGTATACAAAGTAGAATACCGTAGCGAAGCACGGGTACATTTGCTAGTATTAAGAAAAAATTGGAATTCAAGAGGACAAATTGGGGCAAATATTCATTTGTATGAAGAGGAGTTAGGTAATAAAAGTCGTAACAAAGTTACCAAGGGAGATCTTCAATAAATTACCAATTTCTTTGCAATCATTTAAGAAAAGTCTAGGAAAACAACAGCTATGAGATCTTCCAGCTGGGCGACTGCCCTAAATGCGGATCAGCAGTGACTAATTGATAGATCGCATCACGAATGAAGAGATACTGAATCGAATTGGTGAGAGGAGAGGAGATCGTTGTGGCTAAATTTGACCGGAAGAATAGGCAGAATTATAGGACATATCTTAAGACACCGAGGACTTGAGGGAAGTGTAGGGGGGTAAGAACGATAGAGGTAGATCTAGGTATGAATATGACAAGCAGATTAGAGTAGGATGGAGCAGTTATGTAGAAATAAAAATGTTAGCGCAGGATAGGGTGACATGAGTTCTGCATCAAACCAGTGTATGGAGTGATGACTCAAACAACAACAACAACAACGAATATAAAATAATGAATAACAGCGAGCTCTGTTGTTGATTTCTCAGTAACCAGTGTGCGTTTCTCGCTATTAATACCTGAATACCCTTGGCATTTTACTCTTATGCAAGTGAGTTTAATTACAGTGTGCTAGATTATCGGTAAACTCTGAACTACTCCATAATTAGTTCAGCGTGTTCTCTATCGTGTTCAAGCACATAACCGTGCAAAGGAATTTCATAGAATGTTCTAAAGTTCCATCCAGGAATTACACCAGATATTACCGCATACAGATAATTATGTGAGGGGCGCTGTCATTAGCACGATGGACTACTCAATGGCTTGCTACTCAGATGGATGAGGTCAGGATACGGCGCATCGTACGGTGGAAATTTATACCTAATTAATGAAATCACTTTAGGAAGGGGATTAGTCCTTACATCTCGGACCAAGAATCGAAACCATCCAGTGTGGCTTCAAAAATAGTTGATGTAACCTGCTGATCTTATTTGATATTAATTTAATGATATTGGTTTTACCTCCCACCGACTACATTTGTTATAGTTCATCACATCCCAGCACTGTATTTATCACGATATATTACTATTTATTTATTGGTGTATTAATAATGTAATCATATTTTAAGCTGGAAGGTCTCTATCTTAGATACTAGTAGTTTATATTGTACAGGCAGTTGAGAATTCCATGTTTGAAAAACCTCCAGGGAAAGTTTTAGTGAGTCATACGAAGAATCAAGTCTGGGACATGGATATCTTGAAGTCAGCCCCGTAGCTAGCTACGGACCTAAAAGTGATAGGTTCGAGTGTTGTCGGGTTACTGCCACATGGGTACCACATCAAAGGAAGTCTCTCGGTCATGATTGGACAGATACGCCTGTATGAGCTTGGCTATATTGAGACGGAGTAGGGGGCGAGGAAGCCTACATATGCGCCCTAAGGTCGCGGACCAGCGAACAATCTATTCTTCAGTTTTCGAATACTTAAACAACTCTTGTGCTAGTTAACTGCATACTACGTATACTTCGTCTTCTGTGTCTCATGACAACTTTCAGGAACATATATGGCCGGTTTCATGGCATAGCCAACAGCGTGTGTTCCTGCAAGCGAAGCTGTCTCTAAAAGCATCTGTTAGTCTCATTGCTGAAGGAGGTACAGTGTCAAAGTGGTACACAATGTGTTGATGGTGAGAGCGGGCAACTTGTGTTGATACACAAAAAAATAGTTAAGGGCTATATATATGTTTTGTAACTATTGGCAATCAGCATCACTACAAATGGTAGTGGAATCCTTGCTGTCGCTTCCGACTGCCTTTTTTCCAGGGTTTTTTAATGTATATTGGGAGTCTTTCAGCAGTTGTTCATGATTTGACAGTACATTGCATATTTTTGTTTATTTATGAAGTGCTCATGTACTGATACAAATCACAATATAGATACATTTTTAGAATCAGTGGAGAACGTTTAGGAGAACCTAGGTTCAGTTACTACCCGTTTAAGCGTTTTCGTTGGGTTCGGTATGGCCCATAGCAGATGTACCAGTACACAGCTTTACGTACACGCCCTGGGAAAGAGAATTATTGTGCTCTATCATAATTCGAGAAGTCCGTTTTGGTGAACTCTGCCACCCAAATTACGGACATTTTGGTTAATAATTTAAATAATTTAATGTTTATAATATTTGATTATTAAGCGGGTATTTCATTTAAATTACAAATGACGACAATCATTACTTTATTTACTTGATTTATATTACACATTTACGGTTTTTGGTGAACCGGAGGTGCAGGAAGTTCTTTTACGTGCCAGTAGTTCTACCGAAACGAGGCTTGCGTATTTGAGTACCTTCAAATACCACTGGACTGAGCTGAGACGGAATGTACCAACTGCAGGTCAAAAGACCAGCAATCTATCGTCTGAGCTAATCATTCCAAATAAATTTATATTTCTTTCTCTTTCATTCACATTGCTAAAGTCATTATGTGAAGAGAAATGTTTGATTCTCAATTTACCTCAATGAACGTTACAGGATAAAGATACACAAATGCGCAAAATAAAGGTAATTGCATATACTCTTACGAGTGTTACTAATAATAATAATAATAATAATAATAATAATAATAATAATAATAATAATAATAATAATAATAATAATAATAATATTGGCTCCAGCCATAGTGTGAAAGTATTTTGATTTGAAGCAATTTGGGTTGCCTACGTTTGAATTTACATTCCATTTGCTCTACCAACAAACATGTGCCCTCTCACCAGCACTATTCAATGGGTACATCGAGAAAGCTCTAGATGAAACAAGGGAGAAGCTAGGACAAAGAAGTGGTCGTAAGATTCAAGTAGAGAGAAATGACACAATTCGTTGTGCTGACGGCATAGCAATAATTGCGGAGAGTGAAGAACAATACAGTGCTGGAGGAAATGGACAGTACTTTTACATATGGATATGATATGAGCATAAATTCAGACAAAAAGGGGTAATAGTGATAAGTAGGCAACAAAGGAAAATGAATATAGCTCTGCGCGGTAACCAGCGTTGAAGAGTGTTCTTATTTAGGAAGCAAAATAACAGCTGATAACCGAAGTAAGAGAATCAACGAGGCAATCATTGCCTTGAATGAAAAGAGAAAGCTCGTCGCACCTAAAAATATCAGCTTAATACCGAGGAACCATTTAGTTAAGACATATGTACGGAGCATATTTCTGTACGGAAGTGAGAACTGGACACTAGGGATGGCGGAGAGGAAGAAGGTAGAAACCTTTGAAAATTGTGCTATAGATGAATACTGAAAATTCCTTGAACAGATAGAGTTACTAACGAGGAAGTAATGGAAAGAGTTGGAACGATTATGAAGAAAAGAAGAAATATATGGATTGGACAAATAATCAGACATGAGAGTTTACTAGCCTTCATCCTGGAGGGCACTGTGGAAGGAAGAAAGTGTAGGGGAAGGCGTATCCTGGAATATATTGGTCAACTTGTGGATGAGCTGGGATGACAATCTTATGTAGAACTGAAAATAATGGCACAAAACCGGAACTTTTGGAGAGCTGCTGCCAATCAAGTTTTTGGTTGTATACTTTAGTAGTAGTAGTTACATTACCAGAATGCAGAGAAAGTGATCCCTTTTGGGCGATGTATAGCTGTTTTAATTATTTTTATCGGGTAACACATAAGCGTCACTTGAAGACTTTTACATACATATGTCGTACGACATGTAATACCGAATGGACCTCTTTTCACTCTTCAAATATCCGACTACATTTACAAGACATGAACCTGTGATCATGGGGCCCAGAGGTCGATCTAGAGAAAGCATCCTAAATTGACAGCCCTTTTCATACCTTCCATTTGGACATTGTGGCGAGTTGTCACACTGTGTCACACGAAGGCCGAGAAATAATCCAATCAGTTGTAAATATTAGATTGACAGCACGCCATACAGACTGTATTCATTCTCATCACTTGCGAGTTGACAGATGATTGTGCAGTGAGATAATTGATCCCAACGCTTGTCGTCATAGTAATTACTTCTTTCGGTGTTGACATCCTACAGTGGTATTGTTCTAGTTAACGTCAATTCATCTTCAAAATACCAGACTCTCTCAATTTAAAAAAATTATGCCCAAGTGGTTCGGATTCAGTATAAAGCTGGAGATGCCGTGACAATGATTACGATATCAACTACCACAAGCTTTGTTGTTACTCATGAGTACTTACGGAGTCAGACGAGAGAAAAGTCACGTTAAAATGTTAAATTCTCTATTTTGCACATTGGTAGTTGTTTTTAGTCTCGTAGTGCAGTGGTATCAAGCTTGCCTCTTACCAGAGGACCTTGGCTCGATATCCTGACAGTCCAGGGATTTTAATTATGGACTCAGGCCTGAAGCAGGGTTCACTCCGCTTGGAGAGAAAAACTGAGGATAGAGAGCAGTGTGGTCACAAAATCCAAGCAAAATGACCGAGGACTCAATCATTTGACCATGTGGCACTTCAAAAATCTGTAGTCCGTCTGAATGGGCAACTGTCGTATCGACAGGCCAAGACCCATCATGGGCTGTTGTGCCACGGGTTTGTTTGTTTGTTTATTTGTTTGTATTCGTTTCATCTTCTTGGCTGAGCGTCATAACTAATCCTCTGCGGTAGACTTGGGAGTTCCACACAATGGATTTTCGAGATTTAAATCCCGCTACTGGCGAGATGTAGTGTTTACAGTGCACTATGTCTTCTGGTACGGGCTAGAATAAATTTGTTACTTTCATTGACCTGTCTCAGTCTCATCCTTGGCTTTGACAAAATGAAGGTGACCGAGGTATGAGCGATGCTAGTAATACCATTCCTTATGCAGCCAGTCCCTATTATGAATGGTGCGAAAATATCGCTCATAGGGTCAGTTGGTGCATGTATTTCAGTGGGCTTGGGAGACTGATATGTAATAGCAACTTCTGGCTCGGTGAGGAAAGCAACGGGAAACTACTCATTCCTCATTTTCCTAGCATACCTCTTCAGAGACGCCTAGGCTATCTATGGCAGCTGTTGGTGGAACTGTGGAGGATCAAACCAGCCTTTGGGCTGAATACCAAACATACATACTATTCAGAGTTTGGCCTTTTACTTCGTTTATCATAGGTGAGGTGGTAACGGCATGCTCATTTCACTTTGTAGGACGTGGGTTCAATTCCTCATCAGGAGCTCGAGAAGTTCATAAACGAGACTACCACTTTGAGAGAGACACATGACCTAGAGGTTCACTCACCCAAAATGAGTACCAGGTTAATTTCTAGGAGTAAGGCGGCCACGCATAGTGCTGACCACCCTATCGAATTTAGTACCTGGGTTACGAACAGTGGAAACATTTGTCTACTACTCGTCCAGGGTTATTAATACCCTGTACGGAGAAAGCTTTGTTTTGGTTGGAAAGAAACATTATTTTTCAGTATACCGCAGACTGTTCCTGCTGTTCCTCGAACCATTCCAGCTCGTATACAGTTTTGGGCAGTATTCTTCAGATTATAATCGTAGCTCCTGCCCGTCGAACAGGTTGGCTACAAAGTTTGACCCAAGTTTTTCATGTCGGAATATTTATTTCCTCTGATATTGTCAAGCATTTGATATTTTTTTCTTCCACTTCCTCGTTTGCCTTTCACCATTCCTTCTTTATGTAAACAGTCCCTCCTCAAACAATGTCCGATCCAGTTCATTTTTCTCCTTCTGTTGATTTGCAATATATTTCGTTCTACTCCAGCTCTTCGTAATACTTCCTCATTCCTCGCCCGGTCTTCCCATTTCACTCGTTCTGTTCTCCTCCATACCCACATATCTAGTGCCTCCAATCTTCTCTCACCTTCCTTTCGCAAAGTCTTTGCGCCATACAGCGCTGTGCTCCATATATAGCCCTTAGCAAGTCTGGATAGTGTATTTGACATACCGTAACCAACTTCTGTGTAAGTATCAGTAATTGAGGTTTCCTTACCAAAGTAAATGATAATAAATGATCAATGATGATATTCATAATTAAGTCGGTTTTCATAATGAGGAATTAAGAAAATGCAATCTCTCACACTCTCACTCAGTGTAATGTTATATATTTCTGCCTTTATTTTGATGTACGCATTGCTATAACCGTATTCTCCAGTGTTTGCCTTATGTAAATACTTCAGCTCTCTTCTTGACATTTATTATTACTTGTCGGACTGAAGAAACACCACGCAGTAATAATACACACAAGCAGATATATTACATATACATGTGCCGTAAGTCAATAAGAATATACAAAGGCTAAGTCTGTAAACCACCGAGCTCGATAGCTGCAGTCGCTTAAGTGCGGCCAGTATTCAGTATTCGGGAGATAGTAGGTTCGAACCCCACTATCGGCAGCCCTAAAGATGGTTTTCCGTGGTTTCCCATTTTCACACCAGGCAAATGCTAGGGCTGTACCTTAATTAAGGCCACGGCCGCTTCCTTCCCACTCCTAGTTATTTCCTGTCCCATCGTCGCCATAAGACCTATCTGTGTCGGTGCGACGTAAAGCAACTTGCAAAAAAAAAAAAACCTGACTGTATAGTGCCAACGTACCAGATTAACGGTGACTGTAAGACGTCGCCGCTACGTCTCGTTTACGTACTATCCGTTCTGGTAACTTCTGGACTCGCACTTGTGCGACTATATAAGCGTGCTCAAGCCTCTGATCGGGGGTCAGATATTGTGTGTGAATATTCTGGAGTGGAGAGAGCAGCTATATTCGCAAGCGGCTGGTCCGTTGCGAAATTTTAATCAATTATTTTGAAATGCTACTAAAAATTCATCGTACAGCTAGCTGAGTGAGCAAAAATTTTTATTTTCAACATGTTTGGTGCTTTCTCTTAAAGACTTCAAGACGTGATGATTTACTATTGCATGCCCTTCAGGCCTTGGCTGCAACCTAATCTTGCAGACCGATGTCTCTAGTTGTTTTCAAATTCATGTGGTGGACTTATCATGGACAAATGTTAGAAGTGTTATCGCATCAAGAACTCTTTGACCGGGCGAGTTGGCCGTGCGCGTAGAGGCGTGCGGCTGTGAGCTTGCATCCGGGAGATAGTAGGTTCGAATCCCACTATCAGCAGCCCTGAAGATGGTTTTCCGTGGTTTCCCATTTTTTTGCTAGGGGCTTTACGTCGCACCGACACAGATAGGTCTTATGGCGACGATGGGATAGGAAAGGCCTAGAAGTTGGAAGGAAGTGGCCGTGGCCTTAATTAAGGTACAGCCCCAGCATTTGCCTGGTGTGAAAATGGGAAACCACGGAAAACCATCTTCAGGGCTGCCGATAGCGGGATTCGAACCTACTATCTCCCGGATGCAAGCTCACAGCCGCGCGCCTCTACGCGCACGGCCAACTCGCCCGGTGTTTCCCCATTTTCACACCAGGCAAATGCTGGGGCTGTACCTTAATTAAGGCCACGGCCGATTCCTTCCAACTCCTAGGCCTTTCCTATCCCATCATCGCCATAAGACCTGTCTGTGTCGGTGCGACGTAAAGCCCCTAGCAAAAAAAAAAAAAAAAGAACTCTTTGCTTGGCAGCGCAATGTACGCGCTCACTGTTAACTTTGTGTGATTAAAGCAGCCTGAAGCCTACTAAATGTAAATGAAAACGTGTATTATGACGAATATTATCGCCTATCCCCCGAGCTAGAGGAAACAACCAGATATAGTTCAAATCCTCGATCCGGCAGGGAATCAAACCCGGAGCCCTCTGAACGAAAGTCCGCTATGCTTACCATTCTACTAAGGAGCTCAGTCCGACGTTGAAACGCTTGCAAATATGATGCATACTGCCCACTGCTTCTAGTTTGATTCCCTGATCAATCGCGTATTGTATCCGTAATTCCGGATTAGAACACGTTACACTGTTTTTACGTAATACAAGTCAGACGTCCTGGAAGAAATTTTGTGTATTTTCCGTCTTCAACACTAGGAGAATCGGGATACTTCATGGGAAAATTAGCCCAAATCCACTTATTTAATATCCACCCATAATTCTTATTCTGGCCTCTTCTCCAATTTATCAGGGTCGGTAATTGACACTGATTTGGCCCAGCTGCACAGCGGGATGGCCTTCCTGATATCAACCCTATATGGAAAGGTGTATTCATTATTGTGTGTTTCTGTAGTGTTTGGTAGTTTGATGCGTTAAGTGAAGAAGAAAATATGCGTTAAGGAAACTGGGAAGTGTGATAGACTCAAAAATGTCAATTTTCGTTTTTGAGCTTAAAATATCTCCAGTCTTTCCTGAAGAATTTGGTGTATCAATTATTGTGCTGAATTTATATTTGAGGCAATAAAATGAGGTTCAAACATAACTCGGCACGCTGATTATCATTAGATGCCAGCTACCACTGAAACATTCTTTTTCGATTTTCTGTAAATCATTTTTTGAAACTTTGTGTACCTACCTTTTCCTCAGAAACTGTCATATCAATGTATCTGAAACTTTGTAGTCTCTTAGACACTATGTAGGTCTGCTTGTGGAAGTAAATTGGGTCTGATATCTTGATTAGTTCATGGAGGTCAGCTTGAAGTGCACAGAAAATTTTGCAGAAAATTTCAGTTTCAACTAGGATATAGAAAATAATTTCTCAACTAGTGTAAATAAGAGAACAATGAGGTTTATTTAGTAGCTCAACAAATGCTTAAAAATCATGCATGCAATGTTTCTTAGGTCTGGTTTGAGTATTTTCTCAGAAAAACTTACATGAGTTAAGGGAATATTTATCAATAATTAAACAAAATATTATTTCTAATGTTCTTTATAACACAAAATATTAAACTTAGAGACGTCATAATCTACGCAAGTGATGAAGAATGTATTCTGAATATATCAAAAAAAAACATTCAAGAAAATACCTCTTTTAATTTCTGAGATATGTAACTAATCATCGGAAGTTACATTTTTCTATCGTTTTACACTTTCCGGTTCCCTTAAAATACGAAAAAACCGATCATATCCGAAGCTGAGGAATTAACCACAAGCATTTAAAATCGCCTGCCCAAGTGCGAATCAAATTCGGGACACTCCAAAACCACTATGCTGACCACCGGTCCATGGAGTCTCTCCAATGCTGATTGTATGTAGACAACCCGGCTGAAACCGTAGTAAAACAGTCTGATTGATTTCTACTGAGTGAGCAGATTGCGTATAAAATACAGGGAGACAATGAGGAACGAAATACTTGCTTCCGCCGGTAAACGACTAGATTTCATGATTTAAACACAATAAAACAGAACGAGGAAACTTGATGGGGTAACAGTCTAATAACATATTTTCTTTCTTTGCTCTTATAGATAGAATAATGTTTATTGGAGCACGCTATTTGAGATCAGATACCGAGAACGAAGAATTATCTACAACCTGTACAAAAATCAATCTGTAGTTATTAAAATCGTGGGCTTTGTTAAAGAGGCGTAAATCTAGGAAGGAGTGAGGCAAGGCTGCGGTTGGTTCCCTCTCATTTTCAATGTTTAAATAGAACTGGCGATAAAGGAAATCAAAGAGGAATTTCGAAAGCGAATCAAAGTCGAAGGAGAGGAAACCAAAATCCTAAGATTTGCCGATGATATTGTAATTTTATCTGACTCTGCAGAAGATCTTGAGAAATTGCTGAATAGTATGGACAGGGTCTTGGGGAAGGAACACAAGATGAAAATAAATTAGTCCAAAACAACAGTAACGGAGTGCGGTCGAACAAAGTCAGGTGATGCAGACAATATTAGATTAGGAAGTGAAGTCTTGAAGGAAGTGCACCAGTATTGTTACTTTGGTAGTAAAATAATTAATGATGATAGAAGTAATAAGGACATGAATTGCAGACTAGCATAAGCAAGGAAGGCCTGTCTTAAGAGAAAAAATATTTCAGCTCGAACATTGATACAGAAACTAGAAAGATGTTTTTGAAGAATTTCTTCTAGAGCATGCCACTGTACGGAAGTGAAACGTAGACAATAACTGACTCAGATAGAAAGATTTTTTTTTTTGCTAGTTGTTTTACGTCGCACCGACACAGATAGGTCTTAAGGCGACGATGGGACAGGAAAGGACTAGAAGTGGGAAGGAAGCGGCCGTGGCCTTAATTAATGTATAGCCCCAGCATTTGCCTGGTGTGAAAATGGGAAACCACGGAAAACCATTTTCAGGGCTGCCGACAGTGGGGTTCGAACCTACTATCTCCCGAATACTGGATACTAGCCGCACTTAAGCGACTGCAGCTATCGAGCTCGGTCAGATAGAAAGAGAACAGAAGGTTTTGATATTTGGTGTTACAGAAGAATGCTGAAAGTGTGATAGTCACGAAGGAAGAGATACTCAATCGAATTGGTGAGAGGAGATTAATTTTGCTCAATTTGACAAGAAGAAGAGATAGAATGATAGGACACATCTCAAGACACCAAGGACTTGTACAGCTGTTTTCTTTTTTTTAGGGAAGTGTTGGTGGTAAGAACGGTAGGGGTGGACCAAGGTGCGAATATGACAAGGATATCAGAGCATATGTAGATTGTAGTAGTTATGTAGAAATAAAAAGGTTAGCAGACGATAGGGTGTTACGGATAGCTGCATCAAACCAGTCTATGGACTGATGACTCAAACAACAAAAACAACAACAAATACCAGGTTACCTTTCGATTGATTGAAGTTGAGGCAGGCACAGGTTTCGCAGGTAAACTGCTCACCCAGTACTTCATAATATGCTCTTAGTTCATGGGACTACGAAGTGCTAGAACCCTTTACACGGAGCAACAGGAAGAACATTGGCAGTAACGACAATGGAATCCTGATCCACATATATTAAGCAACTACATCACTACTCTCATCCTGTGGGTAGGGCATCTCCGATATCCTCTGCTTGTCGCAAGGGGATACAAAAAGGAATAACTCCAAGGAGATCACAACTTCGGAGTACATGTTGGTGACCTTGCCATGTCTGGAATTGTTTCTACTGACTTCCGCTAACCTCCTCACCTTCATCAATCCATCACGACCTCTATGCACCAACTCTTGTTCTATTCTGACTCCTAAAGTACTAGGTTTATTCAGCCTAGGGAATTTTTCATTTTCACACACTTCGAGGTTTTTGCTTTCTTCTTCCGATTCTTCTGGCTCGATTATTTTTGATACCTGCTTTTCGCAGAGAATGTCTCTGGGGGTGTCGGAGGGGGGGGGGGGCATTGCACTTGACAGCGGTGGTTTATTTTATTTATTCGTGTCAGAAGTACAAAATATGAAACATGGGGAAAAATAGAAGAATGGAATGGACGTAAGTACACAAACATGTATTCATCAAGTAACTTCGAACAGTTCCCACCCAAATAGACACTTCGGGAGCACTTAATTAGCTTGAGTGAAGTCATTCGTTGTACATCTGGATGGGCACAACATACAACATAAGAGAAATTTGAAATTTGCCACAATCACAGAGAACTGCCTTGGTCGGTAAATGCCACTTACATAAGTTGTCCCTTGTTCTTGCAACTTCAGCTCGCAGTCTGTTCAGGGACTTCCAGATTGGCCAGTTCTCTGTGTGGCCAGGAGGTAGAGATTCCTTCGGTTCCATCCATTGCATCTCCTTCCACATGGCAACTCATGCTTTTGCAACTGTTCCTTGTAACGGTTGAGTAATTGTTAGGAAGCTCATTCTCGATTTTAATCTTCTTTCGGCACGTTGATATCCGTAGAGTGCGGGTGAGATCATAGTAGATATTTTTCTCTTTCATTGTTGGCAGCAATCCCAGCCAGATAGTTCACTTTATTATGGGAGTTGGCCTCAAACAACCTGAAATAATCAGCGGTGGTATTCACCTATGAGAGTCGTTTGTGTCGTGGACAAAATTATGGTCATGGTTTTGTCGTTAGACATATTGGTGGACTGTAAAATTCATTGTGGATTAGCATACATCTTTCATGTCTTACACCGGGAATTATTATATAGGGGTAGACTTAATAAGTTACATATTCCATTCACATCTGGCATTCGTTCAGGAAACGATGGTGAGGCCTTCGCATATCCATGACGCCCTTCGACTATATCTAATAAACACAAGCTTTCATCAGCATAACACATTAACCCATCCCGCAAAGACAACACAACGTTCTCTACGCGGTATAAACTTCCACACTGACCTGCTAGGTCCCTGGTCCTCACCTCCCGCGAGGGCATGTGGGATACGACGACAGGAAGGTGTCTTACCGCGTCAACTACCACCACCTACTTTCACGTAGGATAATGTACCACAGACAGATAATCGGCATCTGTACGAAAGATTACCTGTTTGTGTGACAGCTATCAACAGTCATACGCCCGCACTCCATATGAGCACTGCGGAGAGGTTAGGAATTGAATCCAGGCTTTTGGCATGCCCTAGTGATTAGAATTTCTGTAACACCACCACCCACCCTTCCAGTCTACATTAATATGCTAAAAACCAACGTAAGGATACGAACCGGCCAACCACATTGGCAGATCATATCACATTGTCAATCATCGCTACCAGGTGGGCTGCTTTATCTTACGCTTATACAAATATAAACAAGAATGAAATAAAATATTAATTCATTTCACTGAAAGACAGTATCTTTCACTGAACTGTTCAAGTTCAACTCATTCTAATGACAACTTTGTGTTTTTACCACACTGTATTTAATGTTTTGATCGGTAACTCCATATCATTATCTTGTTCTTGGTACAAACTTTAATATAGATACCTAAACAACGATCAGATGCTCTCCCATGCAATGAAATGAAATGGCGAATGGCTTTTAGTGCCGGGAGGTGTTCGAGGACTTCGGCTCGTCAGGTACAGGTCTTTTGATTTGACACTCGTAGGCGACCTGCGCGTCATGATGAGGGTGAAATGATGATGAGGACGACATATACATCCAGTCCCCGTGTCAGGGGAATTAACCAATTATGGGTAAAATTCCCGACCCTGCCGGGAATCGAACCCGGGACCCCTATGACCAAAGTTCAGAATAATGACCATTTAGCCATGGAGCCGGACTTTCATGCAATTATACCAGTGTATGACTATTTCAGAGTATATTTATATTAGAAAATAATGATTAACAGGAATTATAATACAACTAGTGCATTATCCTGTTTTCGACAGTCGAAGTTACTATGTACATAAAGTAATCAGAAATTCTAAATGGTTTATGATTATATCGTATGAATAAAAGTTTCTTTTCCCAGGTTTTACACGGCATTCGAATGGAATCAGAACAGGTGTTGCAGTGTTTCCTTACAAACCATATTGAGTGCAGTTCTAGCTCGGAGTTGTACTTTGAAGTCTATGGATCTGCGTACACTTAAGAAAGCTACCTACAACTTTCCAAAACGAATCACTATAAAGAGCGTCATATGCCCTCACTCCATATCAGTAATGCGGAGTCGTTTGGAATATAATAAAGGATTTTGGCACGCGTTCTAGTGATTGGAAACTGCGAAACACCACCTCTCATACCCTGCTGGTCAACATTCTGATGGTAAAAATCTTTTCAATGTACAGGTCTCGAACCGACCAACCATAGTGGCTGATCATATAGACACTACACACTAACAGTCATTGCAACGAGGTGGGCTGCTTTATCTCGTGCTTATACAAATAAACCCAAGAATGAAGGAAAAAAGATTAACTCAGTTCACTGAAAGATAGTATTTTTCACTGAACAGTTCAACTATGATGGCCATCATTGCATTGTTATTGTAACCCATAACTGATACCAGTTCAAGTCTCTCAATCGTTCCTGCTTTCTCGGTATGTCCGTAGAAGGCAACAAAACTCAGGATGTACGTAGTTCGAACTCATGGCGATAGATGTCGCTGTGTACCTAAGTCATCATGGCGAATATCTAACAAAACACTGATAGAAACATATATTTCTTCTAAAAACAAGCACAAAAGTCGTGATCGTGGGGGATTCGTGACATTCTTCTTGTAAAGAAGACATATGAAACTATGACAGGTACCAATTTCAGCTGTTGAAATATTCTCGTTTTCTCAATATCACTGTGAATGACCGACAGAATGGGGATTTCGTATATATAGATGATGTCAATGTCTAAAGCCTTCACATATGAAACTCTTTAATATCTACAAAAGTACTCCTCGCATTTGTACAATAAGTAAATCATTGGACGTATCGCTTGGTTCTTAGTTGTTGTGTGTATGTACGGTTGGTCCTAAGGCTGGTTGAATCCTCAACAGCTCCCCCATCAGCTGTCATGGATGGCCTATGCAGCACTGGAGAGGCGTACTAGGAAAGTGAGGAGTGAGGAAGTTTCCCGTTGCTTTCATCGCCGAGCCAGAAGTTGCTACTACATATCAGTCTGCCACGCCCACTGAAATGCATGCATCATCCGACCCCATGAGCGACATTTTCACACCATTGACAGCGGGGACTGGCTGCATAGGAAATGGCATTACTAGCATTGCTCATACCTCAGGCACTTTCATATTGTCAAAGCCAAGGATAAGACTGAGACAGGTCAATGAGAGTAACAAAAAAGCTCTACCCCATACCACAATATACAGTACATTATAGACACTAGGACCGCCATCAAAGGCATCTCAGTTGTTTTGTTGGGCGAAATTAGAATAGTCCCATTTAAAAAGCGAAGATGCTACCAGTATTTCGGTAATTACATATTATGTTATGGAGATGAAATGTACAGTGTTTTATGAGCCCTTTAATACAATTAAAGAGTTTTGAAACAGGACATATATATTTTCAAAGGGTCAGACGATATTTGAGGTGGGCTGCTGCTGCTGAGGTTATTTCATTCCTGTCCTTTGACAGGCGGGCCGTCAGCTAAACCAGTAGCTCTTTGGCCTTTGATTGTTGACTTATTGATACTTTGGCTTTAAACTTGGTTGTATGTGTTGTACATACGTCATTAATTATTGTTGACTTGGCGCAAAGATTGCCGGACCACCAAGGGGAACCAACCCACGGAGAGGACCCGCACCACACCCTCCCCCCCCCCCCCCCATAGTCTTCCCCCGCTAGACCCCGTTTATTGAATTCTTTCTCCGTACATTTATATTTACATATATTTACATTTGGTAATTGTTTCCTTGAGTTTCTTCTTTGGTTAGAGTCTTTAAGTCCTTCTTGCTGATCGTAATTTGACTGAATTACAGTATAGATGTTATTTGTGGCTCTACTGTGAGAGGTGAAATATCTGTACAGGCCGATCTATTTGAAAGCCGTCGAATAATATTTTTTCAGCGTGATCCTCTTCTTCGATGTAATCATAGCTATCAGATTAATAATTATTTTGTAGTGTTGCTCAACTACCTGTTCGTTTTTAACAAGGACAATATCATCTCAAACTTTCACCCATTTCACAAGATAGGAGTTGTTAATGGTTGGTAATTCCACCTTTACAATGCTATACAATTTGTATTCCTTTTCTCTATTTAAAAAGGGACATGTTTCTTCTCTCTTATATGAAACATCTTCAGCCTTGAGATAATTGTAGTAAACAACACATAATATTCCTGATAACAATGTAAATCAATGACTTATACATACATCTAGGAGTCAATATGGCCGTGCGGGAGATTGTGGGTTCGAGCTCGACTGTCGGCAACCCTGAAGATGGTTTGCCGTACTTTCACATTTTCACACCAGGCATATGTTGGAGCTGTAGCTTAATTAAGGCAACGTCCGCTTTCTTCCCACTCCTAAGCTTTTCCTACCCCATAATAATAATAATAATAATAATAATAATAATAATAATAATAATAATAATAATAATAATAATAATAATAATAATAATAATAATAATCATAATAATAATGTGGTTTTCCATGGTTTCCCATTTTCACACCAAGCAAATGCTGGGGCTGTATCTTAAATAAGGCCACGGCCGAATCCTTCCCACTCCTAGCCCTTTCCTGTCCCATCGTCGCCGTAAGACCTATCTGTGTCGGTGCGACGTAAAACAACTAGCAAAAAAAGAAAATAATAATAATAATAATTAATGAATTGACGAATTCAATTAGTAACATAATACCACAATATTATTGTGTTCAGAACATTGTTGCTGTGATATTGCAATTTTTTTAAATTTACGAATTTTAAATCCAATGGAACTTACAATAACCAGCAGTCTATATTCATGACATAATATTTTCATTACAATATGAACTGTTTACAGTTACTTTTTACTTGATTTGACTTAGTCATATTGGCACCTATATTTATGTACAAGGCATTATCTTATATTGTTATCAGGACTGTTATGTATTTCTTATTATAATTGTACAAAGCCTGAAGATGTCTCGTATAAGAGAGACGAAACATGACCCTTTTTAAATAAAGAAAGGAATATAAATTGTATAGTATTGTTAAAGTGTAATTACCCAACCATTAAGAACTATCTTGTTAAGGTTGACAATATGGACTAACTATGAAATTCATTTGTTGTGGTTTCACCTATTTGTTGAATGAAGTACGTGCATTTCTCCTCAATCATTTTCTTCCTAGTGGTTTAACGTCGCACTAACACATCGAAGGTTTTCGGAGAAGTAAGCAATGGAAAGGGCTAAGATTGGGAAGGCAGCGTCCGTTGCCGTAATTAAGGTACAGCACCAGGATTTTCCGGGTGTGAAAATGGGAAACTACGGAAAACCATCTTCAGGGTGGCCGATGGTGGAATTCGAATCCACCATCTTCCGTATGCACCCATCCATCTGTATGTATAATGAAACTACTTGAACCTTTCCTTTTGCACCTGTCATCTGCATTCGTGTCGATATTGCAAGGTTAAATGATCTTGACTCTATCACTAACTTACTTATTTGAACATGTGCAACGTCACGAAACACAATTGCACAGCAGCAGTATGCCGCCTGCCCTGCCTCGGTGCGTTTTGCCCTCGGTGGGCACGGCTGGTATAGAATACAGACCTTCATTGAAACTCCCTGTCACCCGCTGCTAATCTGGAAGTGTAATGTGCTGCTCTTCATGCAATTATTCATAAAAGCTTTCCTATCAGTGACGTGCTTGTCTGGCTGCGTACACAAACACATGCAGTCACTGAACTTGAATGAGAGAGTTTCGTTTGACGTTAGCCTACGTTGACGATAGTACAAGCCTAGTGTTCCTGATGAAATTAAACCGATAGCCAATTTGATAAGCTTGGCAGAAATGGGGTTTATAAAACATTCCTGGGTGGCCTGTGAAGAAATGTTTGATACACACGATTTTCGAACACATTTCATCAGAACAGCAACAACAAAACCATAGATGATGATGATAAAATTAATAATAATAATAATAATAATAATAATAATAATAATAATAATAATAATAATAATAATAATAATGTTCTACAGTTTGCTTTACGTCGTATCGACACAGATAGGTCTCAGGGCGACGAAGGGATAGGAAAAGGCAAGCAGTGGGAAGGAAGTGACCGTGGGCTTAATTAAGTTACTGTGAAAATGGTAAACTGCAAGAAACTATCTTCACCGGGTGAGTTGGGCGTGGGGTTAGGGGCGCGCAGCTGTGAACTTGCATTCAGGAGATAGTAGAATCGAGCTCGGCTGTCGGCAGCACTTAGAATGGTTTTCCTATCGCATCGTCGCCATAAGACCTATCTATATCAGTGTGAAGTAAAGCAAATTGTATAAAAAATAAATCTCTCTTCAGGGCTGCCGACAGCAGGGTTCAAACCCAGTTGACCCAAACCCAAGCTGACAGCTACATGACCCAAACCAGGCAGGCACTCACTTGGTAATAATAATAATAATAATAATAATAATAATAATAATAGTAATAATAATAATAATAATAATAAAAACAGAAAATATCACATCCCAGGTTCATGGTGTAGTGGTGTCGGACCTACCTCCTACATGGAGGTACGGGATTATATTCTTGGTTTTCAATTCACCGCTGAGTGGCTCATGTGATAGTGTATGGATTGATTGATCCCGGCTCGATATGGCGATATTTAAAGGTATCCAAGTACGTCAGCCTCGTATCGTACACTTACCGGCAACGTTGCGTCTCTGAAGACCATTAAGGTAGTTAGTTAGTGGAGCGTAAAATTGCTGTAATAATAATAATAATAATAATAATAATAATAATAATAATAATAATAATAATAATTGTTACGGATTTTTCCGTGGTAGGTAGCGGTGAAAGAAGGTGCGGGTGTGAATAGGTCTCCAGCTACGAAAGCAAAATTAATTTAAAATTTAACAAGGTTATATTTTCTTTTCAAAAACAAAGAAATAACAAGCATGGCAGGTACAAAGTAGCAAATCAAAAAGGGTAGTTACAATATTTACAGGGATTGGGCTTCGCGCCCAGATTTTACACTGCTTGGGCAATCAGCTCGGTTTTACCCCAAACACGAGTTTTAACAGAGGGGCAGAAAACCCCATTCATACCTAGGAGCCCTTGCTCCAAATTACACAGAAAAGCCTCCACGAGGCATACAACATTCAATTTTCAAAAGAGCCACTCGCTCTCAAAATTTAAACCAAACTCCACCTTCAAGTTGTCCTCACTGGACATAGACACAGGGGTAAAATACCCAACCTACTGAGGTCTATTAAATAAAAATGGGCAATTACATGACCTCTAAAATAACAATTTGAGAGGAGGCGAACTTGCACTCCTAATACACTTGTTTAAAAAACCTAATCTGGCTCTAGGCCACTAATGCAAGGGCTAATCCCATACTACCGAGGTGACTTTAGAAAAGAGCAATTTGTTTTACATTAACGAAGAATAGGTTGAGAAAATAAGTTCACCTCAAGACAATGTGAGTGGGAGCTCGAGAGGGTTAGCACTCTCTATCCCAATATGCAGCTTAAAAGAGAATAGAAGAAAAGATCGTTACATTTTAGGAAAAGGTTACATGGAGGAACGCCTCGCACCCGCCCCGAGAGTTAAACTGCTGAGCTAGCAAAGAAAGAATTTATTAATCGGCCATTACCTTATTGATGACCGCTGCCGAGGAAAGAGGCGCTTCCCGCCTCCTGCTATGTACTTTATACACTGAAAGATGGAACAGAAGTGGCCCGGAGACCCTAAAATCAGCAGTTTATATCCTCTCGCGGAAGGTTCTAGGCGTTAGGGGAATGAAAACACCCTCCCACAAACTTTTTATTGGCTCGGGTACAGAAACATATCCAAGTTGGGGGAAGATACATCGGATTGGTCGGAAATAACTCAAAGAAATTCAGGATTGGTTAAATGCAAAACAAGGGGAAAGAGAGGGGTATACAGCCAACTTAAACAATAACTGAAAAAAATTGTAGCAAAGACAAACATTTGAAATAAAAATTTCTCCAACAAAATAGTTCTTTGACTCCGCACTAGGTTGCACTATTGTTGATCTTCAGTAGTGTCCTCTAGAAGAGAAAGTTCACACTTCTTACTTCAAGTGAAACAAAACCACATCAAAAATGGCACAGTTCAAAAACTCAAAATTTTCCACGTGGTGACATCTTCTGAGAAAGTAGAGAATTAATAGCGTAGATAAAGTTCAGACTTCCTCCAGCAGAGGAGTTTCAACAGGCGTACATTTTAAATTAGCGGAGTGGAGGTGTACCGTCCGGTACAGACCTCCCCCCCCCCAAAAGTTCCTCCCGGGGTGACACATGAAATTGTTTGAAAACAAGGTCCAAGTTTTGATGTAGATATGGAGATTAATTGCCAAAAATTATTTATAAGATTTTCTTAATTTGGTTTGATTCAGTTTCAAAATTTTGTTGTTGCAGGTGAAGTAAAGTTTTTAAGTTTGTAGAAGTAGAATTCCGAAGATGGACTTTTAATACTTAAAAGTGATGAAACATTTTGCAATGTCCACCAAATATTGCTGTTGAATTCCCAAGTGTAGTCATTGCTTATCGTAACTGTTCATGTAGTTGATGTTAATGAAGTTGGATGGCCAGACCGGCCGTTGCAGCTTGCGTCCAAAGGAGGCCGCTCGGAACCCTCAAGTACCCTGAGATACCGCTCGCCCGCACATGAGGGGAGCAGAGGTGTTGAAACACGCCGCGCCCGCGGAGAACATATACAGGCTGCGGGCAAGTAGCAGGTCGTGCGCCGCACATCAGCCTTGGCCGGGAGGAGAGCTCCGGCTCGCCGTGCACATGTCGTCCTCGCTGGGGCCGAGGGGGCCCGTCCTCGAACCCAGCCGCGGCACAGCGCCGCGCGGCTGCGGGGGCACTGAAACATTAAAGCTAGGCGGCAGAATTGTGTTGGACCATCATGTTTCTTTTGAGGGCACAGGCATGTAGAGAGATTGAGGGGCCAGCGGCGTGCAGATATCCATGGCATTTCATCAAAGCCAGCCACTGTGTGTAGTGGAGCAGGAGACGGGAGCGTGGTAATGGCCGTGGCAAGGACAGGATGGCAGTTTAACAAATCGGGGGAGGTTTCACAGAAATGCTTACATATAAAATAAAATAGAAGGAGCAGAATGTCTTAAGAGTGGAACTCAAAAAAAAAAAATATAACCTTCATATTCCTATCAAATTATATGAAGCAAGTTGACACAAGATTTACACCGGTTTCACCTGGGACAGGTGAACCCTAAATATCCTCTCGGTGGCTGGATTGCTTACTAACAATGTAACCGGAGTAAGAAAATCGAGAATGATGCATGTCCCATGAAATCTGGGGGCAAGCTTGCCCGCGGGAACAAAATTCTTGTCCATCACCTGGTCACCTACCTTCAAAGTGGTGGGTCTCCGTCCACGATCATACTTTTCCCTAACCTTTTCATGAGATACCTTAAGATTGGCTTTAGCCTTCTTCCAAAGATCTTTAATATTATCCGGATCTATTGTCTCGGGTAGAATGTCACTCAGAGACCAAAGGTTAGAGAGCGGCGTGTTGGGCACAAACTTGAACATCAAGGAAGCTGGAGTGAACTTATGAGATTCATGAACCGCCGAATTCAAAGCAAAAGCTAACCAATGCAGGGACGTGTCCCACCTGGAATGATCTTCATGATGATAGGCAATAAGTGCGGACCTGAGATTACGATTAACCCGTTCAGCCAGAGATGGTTGAGGGTAATAAGCAGAAGTAGTTACATGAGAGATGGATAAGTCAAAACAGAATTTACGAAATAAATTAGATGTAAAAGCCTTAGCATTATCAGATACAATATATTGGCACGGACCAAAAGAAGCAAAAATAGAATTTAAGCAGGTAATGGTAGACTGAGCGGTAGCCAGCTTAGTCGGAAATAACCAGGAAAATCTGGTAAAAACATCTACACATACAAAGATGAATTTGTTGGCATTGCCCTTTGACTGGGGGAATGGTCCTACATAATCAATATACAGGCGTTCCATGGGGCGCGACGCTTGCTGGGAAGACAAGAGGCCTACCTTGGTGGACATGGTCGGTTTACTAAGCAAACAGGATTTACAAGCCTTTACTAGTTCACGGATTTCACCGTCCATACCTTTCCAGATGAACATTTCACGAATCTTTTCACGAGTTTTAAAGATACCAAGATGCCCTCCTAATTGGGTCTCATGATAATACTTGAAGATCATAGGTACAAGAACCGCTGGAACAACAACCTTCATCATCTTATCATGCCTCGAAGGGCAACATAGAACACCATTCCTCAGAACATAAGGGACAACATGTTCCCCAGAAGAAAGGGTTTCCATTATCGGAGCCAGCGTCGGATCTTCACGTTGGTATTTCTCGATATCCCTAAAGAGCATGGGAGCATCCGTTAAGATGGCATTAACATCAGATAGTATGGACTCGGGAGGTGATGAACTGTCGACCGGTTCTTGGGTCTCGACGTCGTTTGAAAACATACGGCTGAGTCCATCAGCGACAATATTTTCGGTACCTCTGATATGTCTAACATCAAACTGGAAGGCAGAAATACGGATGGCCCAGCGGGCTATACGACCAGTACGACGCGGCCTACCTAAGACCCAGCTTAGGGCTTGATTATCTGTCTCCAGGTCGAATTTGACATGTTCCAGATAGAGACGGAACTTCTCTAAGGCGAATAAGACTGCCAAACCTTCGAGCTCATAGATGGAATACTTGGCTTCTTGAGCCGACAATGTCCTAGACGCATAGGCGATGGGGCGCCTCCCTAGTTCAGTCTCTTGAAGAAGGACTGCAGCTACCGCTGACGACGATGCGTCGGTTTGGACAATGAATTTCTTCGAGAAATCAGGCATAGCAAGTACAGGGGCATTGCAAAGAGCTAATTTAAGGTCTTCAAAAGCGGCTTGTTGAGAAGGTCCCCACTCGAATTTGATGCCTTTCCTACGAAGAAGGTTTAAGGGCGCCGCTCTATTAGCGAAGTTAGGAATAAACTTCCTGAAGAAATTCACCATACCAATGAACCTGGCGATACCTTTAATGTCCTTGGGAGGTTTGAAATCACGGATGGCCTGTGTTCTAGAATGATCGACTGCTACACCATCAGGTGACACAATATGCCCTAGGAAAGACATAGAGGGCTTAGCAAAGGCAACCTTGGACAACTTAACAGTTAACCCAGCCTTACGAAGGCGATCGAGAACCTCTCGCAGATGATCTAGATGTTCTTCAAAAGTCTCTGAAAATACGACGACATCATCCAAGGAGTGATATAAGTACTCAAATTTGATGTCGGAGAAGACCCTATCTAGTAGCCTAGTGAGTACAGCTGCTCCGGTGGGGAGCCCGAAAGGCACGCGGTTGTATTCGTATAAATTCCAGTCCGTGGCAAACGCTGTAAGATGTTTAGACTCTTCGGCAAGAGGAATTTGATTATAGGCCTGATTCAAGTCCAAGATAGTAAAGAACTTGGCCTTACGAAACCATGAAAAACAAGAATGAAGGTCGGGAAGGGGCACAGATTGTAACATCACCTTCCGATTGAGAGCCCTGTAATCAATGACAGGCCTGAAGCCTCCTTGGGGTTTCGGGACTAAAAAAATAGGCGAAGAATACGCTGACTTAGAGGGCCTAATAATACCGTCCTTCAACATCTGATCGATGATTTCTTTTAGAGCCTTCATTTTAGGTGGAGATAGCCTATAAGGTGGAAAACGGACAGGAATCGAATCCGTGACCTCAATTTTGTATTCAATAAGATCAGTAACACCAAGAGTATCAGAGAACACCTCGGGAAACGACTGACTTAATTTGCGAATACTATCAGCCTGCTCCTCAGGTAGATGTCTAAGGTCTAACAACATCTCATCCTGGGTAGGCGAAATAGAAGAACATGATGCAGAATTACACTTTAATAGAGGGATATTACAATTAGAGGCAAATTTGAAAGTGCAAGCCCTGCTCTGAAGATCGAGCACAAGACCAGTGTGAGAAATAAAATCCGCTCCCAATATAATGGGGCAAGACAAATGCTTGGCCACAAACAATTTAACTTTCCATGTGAATTGAAAAATACGAATTTTGACATATAAGGAACCGAGAATTTCTAATGGAGAGGAATTAGCCGCAACGTATTGGATCGCCGACAAACAATAGTTAGGAAGCTTGCAAACAGATTTCAATTTTGAATACCAATCAGCCGAAATAATAGACCAAACACTACCTGAATCTAAGAGAGCTGTTATAGGCTCGTTATTTAACTCAATTTTGAGAAAGGGGACCGGTGCGGGGGAATCCGCCGCAATCCTAAGACACTCTTTGGGACCTTCAAAAGATGAATTTGAAAATTGCTCGTTCCCTGAAGTTACAACCTGTTTACCCGGGGCTGAGTCTCGGGAAGATGGATTAGTCGACTCAGCCGAAGCCACTAGTCACTTTTTGTTATTGGCATAGGTGGAATTTGCACCAGAAGTTGAGCAGGAGGGGGTGCTATTCGATTTGGGACAATTCTTGGCGATATGTGAGAAAGCCCCACATTTAAAACAGCCTTGTGATGACCCGGCTCCATTCCTTGTCCCACTTGACTTGATCAGTGGACACTTGTTGCGCAGATGGTCAGGCGACCCGCAAGCATAACATTTACGGGGATTGACTGGTCGGCGAGGTGGAGGCCGAGTATTACTAAAGGAAGGCGGGGGTTCTTTCGCGACACGCAAAGAATCGGCGTATCTAACTCCTTCCGCTGAGACGGCCAATGCTTCAAGTTCAGAGAAAGTTTGCGGGCACGCCGCGAAACACAAATATGACCTGTAGGGTGGTGAAATCCCTTCCACAATAGCTTGTACAATCTGATCCTCAGGGAAATGAAGAGCAAACACCCTAGTATAAAACTTAATGTCCTGAATGAAATCAGCCAAGTTTTCATCCAAGCGTTGTACACGGTAATAGTACTTCTGAATAAGGGAGGACCTGGCCCTAGCCGGGATGAAGTTAGCTAGCAAATGGGCATGGAAATCCTCAATAGATGATTGCTCGGCAATGGCTCTTACGATTTTATCTGAGAGAATACCCATAGCATACGGATAGATAATTTGCAAAATTTGACATGGAGAAAGCGAAAACACAAGGGCATGATCCTGAAATTCAACTAGAAATCTTAAAAAAGAAATACATCACTGGTGGTATTAACGGAAAACTTAGAGATACCTCTGAGCAACATTGCCAATGGATGAGGCAAGCTGCTAAACCCGGGTGACATAGTAGGTAAAGGTTTCAATGGCAAAGAAGTTAATTCAGAACGGATGTTACTCAATGATGCACGACGTTCAGATTCGTTGTCCAATGGGGCAGGGATAGTTTGAGCAGCAACGGTTATCCTATTCACTTCTCCCTTGGGAGGCGCTTCCTCACTACCTGCATTCACTGTGGTGGGTAGATCGCTTTTGGGAGGAACCTCCCCTGTTAACAATTGAGTGACCTTGCTAGATAATTCAGACATATTTTCAAGCAGCGTACTAGCTTCCTTCTTCTGAACGTCATTCAACTTTAGAGACAACAGATCGTTAACCCTATTCGAAAAATTATATAGCCTAGCTTGCACACGCTTAATTTGATTAGGAGAAGGATCATTTTCGTCAAAATAACTAACTACAGAAGCTAGCCCAGTAATATTCTCCGTGATCGTGGAAAGAGAGTCGTCAATTTCTTTCTCTCCCAAATTGGGGATGGAAATAGGCAAATCTAGGGACTCTCTAAGCTTGTTTGTGTCTACTGCAACCGTGCCTCCAGATTGTACATTTCTAATAGTCAATTCATAGATCAACTCCTCCTTGCGCAAATAGTTAAGATGGAGAACATCGCGAGGGCCGGGCATGGTGACAGAACAATTTTGAGAAACTCAAAAAATTCCAGCAACTGGGAAAATAGTTAGAATTCGGAACAAACAATATTTAGCCGTCAAAATGGGCTAAATTGAGACCCATTCAACCACGCTCTGCTACCACTTGTTACGGAGTTTTCCGTGGTAGGTAGAGGTGAAAGAAGGTGCGGGTGTGAATAGGTCTCCAGCTACGAAAGCAAAATTAATTTAAAATTTAACAAGGTTATATTTTCTTTTCAAAAACAAAGAAATAACAAGCATGGCAGGTACAAAGTAGCAAATCAAAAAGGGTAGTTACAATATTTACAGGGATTGGGCTTCGCGCCCAGATTTTACACTGCTTGGGCAATCAGCTCGGTTTTACCCCAAACACGAGTTTTAACAGAGGGGCAGAAAACCCCATTCATACCTAGGAGCCCTTGCTCCAAATTACACAGAAAAGCCTCCACGAGGCATACAACATTCAATTTTCAAAAGAGCCACTCGCTCTCAAAATTTAAACCAAACTCCACCTTCAAGTTGTCCTCACTGGACATAGACACAGGGGTAAAATACCCAACCTACTGAGGTCTATTAAATAAAAATGGGCAATTACATGACCTTTAAAATAACAATTTGAGAGGAGGCGAACTTGCACTCCTAATACACTTGTTTAAAAAACCTAATCTGGCTCTAGGCCACTAATGCAAGGGCTAATCCCATACTACCGAGGTGACTTTAGAAAAGAGCAATTTGTTTTACATTAACGAAGAATAGGTTGAGAAAATAAGTTCACCTCAAGACAATGTGAGTGGGAGCTCGAGAGGGTTAGCACTCTCTATCCCAATATGCAGCTTAAAAGAGAATAGAAGAAAAGATCGTTACATTTTAGGAAAAGGTTACATGGAGGAACGCCTCGCACCCGCCCCGAGAGTTAAACTGCTGAGCTAGCAAAGAAAGAATTTATTAATCGGCCATTACCTTATTGATGACCGCTGCCGAGGAAAGAGGCGCTTCCCGCCTCCTGCTATGTACTTTATACACTGAAAGATGGAACAGAAGTGGCCCGGAGACCCTAAAATCAGCAGTTTATATCCTCTCGCGGAAGGTTCTAGGCGTTAGGGGAATGAAAACACCCTCCCACAAACTTTTTATTGGCTCGGGTGCAGAAACATATCCAAGTTGGGGGAAGATACATCGGATTGGTCGGAAATAACTCAAAGAAATTCAGGATTGGTTAAATGCAAAACAAGGGGAAAGAGAGGGGTATACAGCCAACTTAAACAATAACTTAAAAAAAATTTAGCAAAGACAAACATTTGAAATAAAAATTTCTCCAACAAAATAGTTCTTTGACTCCGCACTAGGTTGCACTATTGTTGATCTTCAGTAGTGTCCTCTAGAAGAGAAAGTTCACACTTCTTACTTCAAGTGAAACAAAACCACATCAAAAATGACACAGTTCAAAAACTCAAAATTTTCCACGTGGTGACATCTTCTGAGAAAGTAGAGAATTAATAGCGTAGATAAAGTTCAGACTTCCTCCAGCAGAGGAGTTTCAACAGGCGCACATTTTAAATTAGCGGAGTGGAGGTGTACCGCCCGGTACAATAATAATAACATATAAATTATTATGCTTGGCTTATCAACTGGCCAAAGGCGTATACAACAAGAAAGTTCATATTCTTGAACGCAAAACTCAGACATTATTGAACTGTCATGAGACCCGAGGCTTTGTATGCAGCGGAATTCCATGCTATGAGCAAGAAAGGTCTGACAGAGAAATTGGAAATTAAAGAAAGAAAAATCTTAAAGAAAATTCTTGGTCCAATTAAAGACATGATAATTATTATTATTATTATTATTATTATTATTATTATTATTATTATTATTATTATTATTATTATTATTGTACCAGGAGGTACACCCCAAAGCCACGCATTCAAATTTAGCGCCTAAATGAACTCCTCCATTGGTAAAACAGTGAAACTGAAACTACACCAACTTAGAACTTAACTCTGAAGATGTCACCACAGAAATATGATGTAATTTTGTTATTGTGCAGTTGCCTAAACTGAGTGAATTTCTCCTGGTTTTGTTTGCCATTCATCAAGAAGTTTGGGCTTTCTTCCATAGATGACACTACAAAAACTATGATCATGCACCCTGGTGCTAGGTGTAAGAAGTTATAATTTAAAGAAGTTTTGTATTTCTAGGCTTTTGTAGCTGATTGATGTTCATTTATTTTTGGGTTGGCAATATTTCCTTTTTCTTTCCGCCAGTTTCGAATCTAGCCAATCCCTAATTTCTGTATTTAATTTTCAACCTATCACAGGCTTCTTGTTCGATTCTGAGTGTAACATTGAAATTGACCAATTAAATTGAGATGATGTGGCTAGTTTAGTCTTGAATGATTTCGAACCTTTCCTGAGGGTTTATAAACTGCTGCTCTTCACGTTTCGTGGCCAATTGATCGTCATCTTTCTGAGTGTGTGTGTTAAGCAGGAGGCGGGCGGCCTCTTTCCTCGGCAGCTAGAACATCTACAAGGTAATGGCCACATAACTTTATTCTTTCTTGCTACCTCTGCAGTTTAATCCGAGAGAAGGTCCGAATCATTTACTATGTAACCTATTTTTCTAAAATGTAACTTCTCCTTTAACTTCATTAAATCTTTAACTGTAAATCAGTGATAGAGAGTGAATTATCCTCTCGAGCTCCCCTTAATCTTGGTTTTAGGTGACTTCGTTTTGTAAGGGTTCTCTGCCTGTAAGGTGTTAAACTAATTTCTATACGAGTCACCTCAGTAGTTTGGGAATAGCCCCTGTTTCATCGGCCTAGAGCCCCTTAGGTTATTTTAGGGGTTCATATCTAGGAGTGCAGGTATACGCCTCCATTCATTTTGTGTCCGGGTCATTAATGTAACCTGTTATCCTTATTCCACCAAGGCCCCATAGGTTGGGTATTAAATATCCCTGTATAAATTATTTTCAAATTGTAAGTGGTGCCTTGAAAGGCCAGAGATTGTAATTTGATGTTGCCTTGAGTAGGCCTGAGAAACTGAGAGCCTGTTAGCTCTTTTCCAAAATGTGGTAAGAGTACGAATACCTCTTGAAGGCTAGATGTTGTAATTTTGGGAACAAGTGGGGATTTCTGCCCTTGTATAAATGATTCTTTAGTGTGAATTAAAGCTTTGGTAAACTGAATCTGGTATCGCTGACATTGCCAAATAGGGGCTTGAAGCCCAAAATTGTTAAAGTTCTGAATCTTGGATTTTCCTAGTCTTGTTACAAGATATATTGTTATGTTCACTCAGTGAAAAATATTGTTAAGTTTGTTTTTGGAAAAGAAATATAACCTTTTATAGTTTTAAATCAGTTCTTGATATCGTAGTTAGACCCATTCAAGCCCGCGCCTTCTTTAACCACTTTCTGCTCCACGGGTATCCCCGTAACGATTATTATTATTATTATTATTATTATTATTATTATTATTATTATTATTATTACTATCCTCCGTGGCTCAGGCGGCAGCGCGCCGGCCTCTCACCACTGTGTTCCATGGTTTAAATACCGGTCACTCCATGTGAGATTTGTGCTGGAAAAAGCGGAGGCGGGACATATTTTTCTCCGGGTACTCCGGTTTTCCCTTTAATAATTCATAATTCATTCCAGCAACACTCTCCATTACCATTTCATTTCATCTGTCAGTCATTTATCATTGCTCTAGAGGAGTGCGGCAGATTTCGGCAGCCGGCACAATTCCTATCCTCGCCGCTGGAAGGGGGCTTCATTCATTCAATTCCTGACCCGCTCGAATGACTGGAAACAGGCTGTGGATTTTCATTTCATTATATTTATTATTATTTTAGAGATTAATTTACGTCGCACCGACACAGATACGTCATGTTGATGATGGGAAAGGAAGGGCCTAGCAGTGGGAAGGAAGCGGCCTAGGCCTTAATTTACGTACATCCCCAGCATGTGCTGGTATGAAAATTGGAAACAACGGAAAACCATCTTCAGGCCTGCCGACAGTACTGTTCGAACCTACCATCTCCCGAGTGCTAGCTCATAGCTGCATGTCCCTAACCGTATGGCCTACTTGCTCAGTTGCAGAATTATGAGAAAAGCGCTGAATAGGGATTTGAAGAATCCGTAACTAAAGAGCATCACGAGGCTTGGATAGCATTCCCGCCTAGTCTAAGTGAAAAATCCTGAATAAGAATAAGAATAAGAATAAGAATAAGAATAAGAATAAGAATAAGAATAAGAATAAGAATAAGAATAAGAATAAGAATAAGAATAAATAATGAAAACGGGTGAAATAGAGAAAAAAGAAGGGAAATATTAAGGAAAATTTGGGGACCATAGAAAACGAAGGAAGAAAAGTTTGTACATAGGAGGAATAAAGATCTATACAAGGATAAGGAAAATGAAAGGCTGTTAGACACGATCAGAAAAAGAAATTTTTCCGCCACATAATGAGAATGTATAATAGTAATGAAATGAAATGGCGTACGGCTTTTAGTGCCGGGAGTGTCCGAGGACAAGTTCGGCTCGCCAGATGCAGGTCTTTTGACTTGACACCCGTAGGTGACCTGCGCGTCGTGATGAGGATGAAATGATGATGAAGAGGACATATACACCCAGTCCCCGTGCCAGGAAAATTAACCAATTAAGGTTAAAATTCCAGAACCTCTAACCCGGGACCCCTGCGGCCAAAGGCCAGCACGCTAACCATTTAGCTATGGAGCCGGACGATGTATAACAGTGGATTGACCAAACGAGTGTTTAACCGTGCTTACAAGGACAAGAATGGCAATCAGTGGATCAAAGGAGTAAGAAAAAGGATATGACAAAGTTTGGAATAACAAACGATGTAATACAGAAGTTTGATACAAATTTCAAAGGCTTTCAGGAGAAGGAAAAGAGGAAACGACACTCACAAAAATCTCGAATTGAACTGGGATGCTGAAAGTATATTTTTGTCCATTCATGTCATTAATCATCATTTGCTTGTCTGTTAGGCTCTAAATATCTTTGGAGACAGTATGACTCCTTACAAATAGTATGGAATAATTATTTGTTGATATGATATGGAGTACATCAGAGATTGTCAAAATGTGTGGGAGGATAGATGGATTTTAATTTGTACGACGAATTTGGACAGGTAATTTATAATGAGGAAAAAATTAACATGAGGGTGAATGAAACGTTTGATTAATGGTTCTCCGAATAAGCAAGTCTGATCGCTACTGGCTTCATAAATCACAGTAATGACCTAAGCGTACTTTATAATGGGGATGAACCTGGACTTATACAGGAGATAATGTATGGATCGTTTATATTAATCATGGTTTGAATTTTTAAATGTCGGAAACATTTCTTAACAGACAAAATATGGGTCCCCATATTATGAAACACACAAAATTAAGCAGTTTCCTTGTGCCTAAATTTGAAGTTCTAAAGGGTGGGAAAAATTTCTAATTGTAAGTCTTGGATATCTCTATGAAACTAAACAAAACGCATTTCGAAAATCTCTTCCGGCCTAAATGCAGTTCTGGAAAAAACCTAAAATCGCTTGTTTCTCTACTCGTTTCCTATTTCATTCAAATCCTAGCCAAATTAACTTATTTACATAATTGTTTCTGTAATGCGTTCTTTGGTTCAATGCTCTAAGGCATTTTTTTAAAAATTATCAGACCAAATGTAGTTATAAGGGCTTAAGTGAATGCATTGATTCACATTAGCGCTCGTAGTGGTGAATAGGGTTGGGCACTATGTCCCTGTTTCGGCACACTCTGAAGGTGCACAGTTGTGTTCCGCTGTTCCGGAACACCGAGTGTCAATTGTTCCGAAACATTCTCAAGCGAGACCGAGATAGTGACTCGCTATCCCGTCGACAGCACCACTATGCACTGCCCTTCGCCTACAAGCTGACTGTCGTTACCGCCTGTGTCCCGCCGTGTGCTGAAGTGTTCCGTGTTCCGTGTTACATCTTCTGTCATATCCTTTTTGTTCTGTGAGTTCCGTTGCACTGGCAACTGGCCTTCGGTACATGCGAATATCGTAATGTGTTCTATTTTGTTTTCAACAATTTGTAAGAGTATTTTCATTGAAGCGTAATAATATAACCGTACGAAAGACGGTAAACGTTGCATAATATCGCACAGGAGTCCTGTTTAGCACATTTTTACTAGAATAAAACCGGACAGAGTGAAATGCAATCTATGTTTTTCTATTTTGTCTGCAAAGGGATCTCACCCGGCACAATGACAAGACATTTCAAACTTAAACATCCCACAATTTTTATTTTCGTGTTCTGTTTGTATAGTTCTTTTTTTAATCTCCTGTTCCAGTTGTATATAGTGTTTAATTTTTATCTTCGTGTTTTGCTTGTTTGGATTAATTTTGATTTTCCTGCTCCGCTTGTATATTCTGTACGTAAATAAAGTACTGACGAATGTTTCTTCAACTGTGCGAGTATATTTTTAATTGGTGAAAATAACATTGTGACATTTGTAAACAAATCTACTGCCAGTGTAATTCTGGTAGGTGTATTCCAGAGTGAATGAAAACATTCTTATCCTAAAAACAACATTTAGACACGATTTTTGTGTGCGTTTTTCAGAGTTCCGACTGCGTTTTCACGTGCCGTGATGTTTTATCCTGGCATTAATTACTCAGAATACAGGCCGATATATTGAAATGATGAAAACATCCTTGGAATAGTTACTTTTAAACCCTGTACTGCCATTGTAATCGTGGTATGTGTATTTCATATTGACCGAAAAATCTTAACCTAAAAGCAGCCTTTGAAAGTGTTTATTGGATATGAATTTCAGTGTTCCGACTTTTCCTTCACGTTCCGTGCAGCTTTATGTTGGCCGTGATTACACACAGCACGTCCGGTACAGCAGTACTTTCCCGCTGACGCGGAGCATGTCATTTTTGCCTCGCGGAGTTTTCTCTACTGCGCAGTTACAGTCCCGTGGTCCGTGTGCCGGCACTCTGTACCGAAACATTCACCTTAAGTTCCTAATTTCCCGGAACAACTGACTGTTCCGGTCTGTCCAACCCTAGTGGTGAAGTGAAACAATGCATTGACTCACATCTGCGCTCGTAGTGGTAGAAAAAAGGCAAAATGCTTAACTAATCGACCGGATAACGATAATTAAGAATAGGATTTGACTTTTTAGGAATACATAAAGAATATATTCTCACACTGTATTATATTTTATTTGCCTAAAATTCGTAGCTCATATGCCTAGGATGTTTTCAACATTGAGTTACTTGCCTGAATGGACGTTGAATTCTGTGGTTGTGCCCTTTATCTTACATTCTTGTAATCCTTCTGCAGATTACCATACATTAGACTAATATGATGAGTATTTGGAACCAAGAAATTAGTGAACTTCTTCAAAGAATTTGAAATCACACCAGAAATGCTATACCTTGGTTCAGTCGTTTCCATTCATGAAACTGTGCTCCTGAGATTAACAGAAGAACTGCTAGGCCTATGGCCAAAACTGTTATGATGAATATGTTCCTTTTATTTTATCCTTTTTATCACCGAATATGAGAGTAGTATTTTGTCGGTTATTTACACGTTTTCCTCCAGATAGCCCAGACGTGGGCTCCTCGCGTTATAGACCAAAATACCTATTAAAATGTGTTACTGGAGAAGAATGTTACGCAGACCTTGTACAGTATATCGCAATAATAATTCCATTTCTTAAGAGTCCTAACACATCACCATCAGTGTGTAAAGAGAGTTTTACATTCCGTTGGGCATGATATGCGAAGAACTTACCATTCTTGGGACTGTTTCCAGAATGGGATCGTGGACGATTTCTCACTGGCCGCTCCATCATTATCGAGAACCTACTTGGGTTGATCCTCTTCAGTGTAATACTTTTGGACAAGGAGCAGATGTAGTAATAATAAGAAGAATGGCGTATGACTTCCGGAGAAGCGAGGTAGAGGTTTAAAATTTGACGCCCTGAGAGGGACCTGCGCGTCTATAAGGTTGAGCTCCTATATACGATAAATTCTACCGTTGAAGAGGACACAAACACCCAGCCCCTGAGTCAGAAGAATTAAGCAACGACGGTTAAAATCCTACATTCGGCCGGGAGTCGAACGCATGACACCTTGGACAAAAGGCCAGTATTCCAACCATTTAACCATAGAGCCGGACACAAGAAGAAATGAAATCATACAATAGCCTCTCGGAGATCTACGATCCTCAAAATTAATGAAACGTTAAGAGAGAGCTACTGTTGTTTTCCCATCTTCTTTGCCATCGGGTAGGCATACTTTTAGTTAGATCACTTATTTCCCCTCTCAGAATATAGATTTCCTTATTGCATTAGTCTAGTCGTCTTGGACGTTTTACTTTGCCTTAATAGCATTGCTTAAGCGGAGAGCTCTTTCAGGCAAAAGATAACAATATGAAGATAAAGGTGGAATTCAAGAGAACAAATTGGGACAATTACTCCTTTATAGTAGGGGAGTGAGGGTTTGGAATAGTTTATCAAGTGAGGTGTTGAAAAAAATTTCCAAATTCATTGCAATCATGTAAGAAAGGGCCACCTGGGTGACTGCCCTAAATGTAGTTCAATGTTGATTGATTGATTGATTGATTGATTGATTGATTGATTGATTGATTGATTGATTGATTGATTGATTGATTGATTGATTGATTGATTGATTGATTGATTGATTGATTGATTGATTGATTGATTGATTGATTGATTGATTGATTGATTGATCGATCGATCGATCGATCGATCTAGTTTAGACATATGAGGAGGATCTTATTCATCAAAATATATTCGAGTCTTGGGACCGGTAAGCCACTGTCATCGCTCTTAAGGCGTTCATTTAAACGTGTTCAATGCAGTATCTACAGGAGAGGAATAACGTGCATATATCTTCATTGTAGAGTATTATGCCTTTCGATGAATGTAGTCTAATGAAACTGTAGTTTTTAAACCAAGAAAACACCAAATTCTAAAATGAAATGACTTATAAGAAAACGATCAAATGCTTGTACCCACAAGGTTTCTCCGCTGTGGAGATAGAGGAAAAATGTAGCCACCTCTCTATGTTTTAATTCCCTACCATGAAGGGATAGAGCTGGCCACCTGAATGGTAGCACCTTCTCTGTGGACAAGAGAGAACTGCTAAAGCAGCAGGCACAACAGTTTATCACCAATACTAATGTGTTCAGACCTACCACTCCTTTAAGTCCACTTAAGGTGAAATGTTTTAAACTGTCATATTTAACATCTAGAACATAAAAGAGTAGCCATCATGCTGAATTTCAACTTCGTAAATCAAAAACGTTTGGGGGATTGAACAAATTGTTTCCGGAGCGAACCCCATATACATACATCATTTAGGTGTGGGATGTTTAAAAATATTTCCTGTTTCACATCTGGGTTATACGAAAGCAACCATCATGTGAACTTTAGACTTCGTACTTCAAACGGTTTTGGAGGAATGCATATTAATTTTCTAGGGTCTTAACCCTCTTTTAAACCCATAAAGGGAGAGGAGTGGTTTTGTACGCCGATCACCTAAAAGCCAACTTCTCGATATTTCGCAAGTCACCTTTATCTTCATCCGAATACACAAATACTATAAAAATGTCGTGTAACCTGATCGCAGAAAGATCGGTTCCCGATAAAACTTTCAGCTCAGCCCGTTGCCGCCAAAACGGTAGCAACGAGATCGAAACACTTGGACATGTGCTGGGGCTCTGCAACAGCACCGAATTACTGCGTGACAATCGTCACCATCGATTAAGGGCATCAGTTGCTCAAGGCCTGAGGTAACGTGGCTGGGAGATGGGTGCACGAAGATGTCCACTGCGTCTCTATCTACGACTCAACGAGAAAAGTGGACATCATAGCCATCATTAAGAAAGAGACTAAAGTGATCGTGTTAGATCCTACCATTTGCTTCTAGAGGAACCTGCGACAAGCTCGGGATGTTAATTTGGAAAAACAAGCAATTTATACACCATGTCTACCATGACTATCAGCCAAATATTATGTTTCTCATGGCCAATGGGTTCCCAGAGGCCTCCTGTTTGCATCTAGAGGTATTCTGCCAAAGAACACAGCCACTATCTTTCAAAATGTAAAAATTCCATTTTACGACATACAGAAAATTTTATTAGAGATCATACGAGATTCTCTGCATATTATACAGTTGCATTTATGCTTCAAATCGTAGTATCCATACGATGGATTTTCCAGAAAAGATAATATTTCATTATGTATTCCGGACCTTTATCGTCACACTAACTGGAGGATGGATGATTTATTTTTGAATAAATCTTACTACTTAAAATAAATTTATTGATAATATCTAGGACATATAAGAACAAACACGATTTGAATTTCTTACTTCTTATGCCAAACGGTTTTGGAGTAGGCCTACTGAAGGACTACTTTTTCCTTAAAAAACCTCATTTTAAAACCCTTACGGGTAAATGAAAATTATTTCATGTTTAGCATCTGGGACATTCGAAATTTCAACTTAATATGTCAAGCGGAGTAAGAGAAATAATTAATTTGTTTACCGGGTCAAATCTCCATTTAATACCCAGAGGGTAACACTTTTTCAAACTTCGTCTTATTCAACACTCAGGACATAAGAAAACAACTTACCGCGCCGGGCGAGTTGGCCGTGCGGTTAGGCGCACGCAGCTGAGAGCGTGCATCCGGGAGATAGTGCGTTCGAATCCCACTGTCGACAGATCCGAAGATGGATTGCGTGGTTTCCCATTTTCATACCGGGAAAATGCTGGGGCTGTACCCTAATTAAGATCACGGCCGCTTCCTTCCACCTCCTGGCCTTTTCCTGTCCCATCGTCGCCATAAGGCCTATCTGTGTCGGTGCGAAGTAAAGCCACTAGCAAAAATTAAAAAAATAAAACAACCGATGTTAAACTCTGTGCGGTGGATGGTATCGGAGGTGTGAATATTTTGGTTTTAGGGCCTTAAATCATTTTCATCCCCTGTGATGTGGAATATTTGTTAGTGAGACCCTAACAAAAAGATCAATGATTGTAAATAAATTAAACTTCTTAAGTTAGGGTATTTCGCGGATACTGTGATCAGTTAGCGGATTTTCACATTTACGTCTATGCAGTTTTTAAGTTTTTTAATAAATACTGTTGGGAATGGTACGTCTAAGTTATTAAACTTATCGCCTCTGTGATGCAGTGGTCAGTGTGATTAGGTGCCACCCCTAGAGGCCCAGGTTCTTTTCCCGGTTACGCCACGAAATTTGAAAAGTGATGCGAGAAATGGAGCGGTGTCCACTAAGCCTCGGGAGATAAACTGAGTAGAGAGGGGTTCGATTCCCACCTCATCCATCCTCGAAGTGGTTTTCCGTGGTTTCCCACTTCTCCTCCAGGCAAATGCCGAGATGGTACCTAACTTAAGGCCACGGCCGCTTCTTTCCCTCTTCCTTGTATATCCCTTCCAATCTTCCCATCCCCCGTCAAGGCCTCTGTTCAGCATAGTTGGTGAGGCTGTCTGGGCGAGGAACTTGTCTTCCTCCCAATTGTATGCCCTCGGCCCAAAAGTCTCACGCTCAAGAATACTGCCCTTGAGGCGGTAGAGGTGGAATACCTCGCTGAGTCCGAGGGAAAAACCAACCCTGGAAGGTAAACAGATTAAGACAGAAAAAAATCACATTTAAGTATGAAATAAATTATTAGAAATCAACGCACAGATTAAGAATACATAGAAGTTGAAAACAAAGAACGTAACCGGGGTGAATCTGAACTATGGAGTCAAAACACGTACATAAAAAAACAGTAAATTATGACTGGTGCCCAGGGGAACTGAAAATTTATCTAAGGAATTCAAACATATAGTCAATATGAAATGCTTAGAAATATATTCAGCTATGCAGTCAAAAATGCTTACAAAAGCTCATTAATGTACAATGTTAGAATTATCTTCCAATCCCTTGTGTTTTCTACTGCCTGAAATGGAAACATATCTGCCAATGAACGATTGCACAAGAGGAAAGGCCAAATACAGTTGTTTTGAAAAACATCAGTATCTGGTGTTGAGGTAGTATGCTATGAGTCAGTAATGGCGGGATGGAAAAAAAAAAGGCCGCTGAATGGAATGACGCAGCTTGGTCATTTTACATAAACCGAAGAGGACATGTTTTGAAGAAAATCGGTCACTCGATCAGAGTGATGGCAAAGTAAAATACCGCGATTTTGTCTTACACGATCACGGCTTGATTTTTCTATTTAGGTTTATAAAAGACGCTCCGATATTTTGAAATGACACTAAGAAAGTTGAAATGGAATGAGTAGTTCGCAACTTCTGAGCCGAAAAATTCGAGTTACGGAAATCCTACCGGGATTTGTTTAGGTTGATCGGCGAAATCTGAGAACTTCGTGAAATTGTAGAAACAAACTCTGAGTGAAATCGCGTGTATTTTGGTGCAAAGTATCTTACAACTACATCGCTGTTTTCCTGAGTAGTAGCCTAGCGGTGAACAGGGAGAAAATCCGGATAGGAATTTACGTTTCCTATTTTCCACCACACATACAGAGGATTTTCCCTCGACAAGATAAAGCCCCAACCTCAGATTTGCTCTCAAATTGCGCTCATTGAGGTAAACATTAGGATACGATTGAGTGATCGAAAAGTGATTTAGAAGGAAACGGAACTATTTGCTTCGTTTTCTTCTATTCATTTTTTAGACAAAATGTGTATTAATACAGGGTCGAAATTAATCAAACCGGAATGAAAAAAAACTTTTCGACTGATATCTCAATGATAACTTGTTGACTGAGTTGTCGCATAGATTAAGGGATATTTACAGCAGAAATAACGTGTGTGTTTTTGTTCTAATCCTCTGAAAGACGCATAACTGAGGTCCGACTGCAGTGTTTAAATTTAAATCACGAAGCTATTTCTGAGCTCTCCACAACAATTGAACTAGAAATTCCAACAGTCATAGAGCGTTCTGGCCCTAATTCACCTTAACACCTCTGGATAGATAGAAACAGCATCAGGAAAAGGTCATTTAGTTGTACTTTCCTCTGAAACGATGACTTGACAATCAACACAACCATCACCACTACTACCACTACCCCAGGCCTAAACTTCCCACGTCATTAGCATGGAGGTAGAATTACCTGTGGAAATCGCTACTCAGGTTAGTCGCAATTGGTGTTGGAATATGAACCTGATGTACCTTCGTGGCGTGCCTTGGACGGCTCAGCTAGGTGGGTTGGTGAGACGAGCATATTAGCGATATAATGTATAACGTGCGAAATAATGTCATTATTTGCACTGATTATTCAACATGAAGAAAGTATAAAATGCTGTATGAAAATAAAGGGCATGGATAAGTACTCTGCCAGAACAGAATGGAATAGATATGAAATGTGTAAGAGGGAAATCAAATTTACCTTTAATTACGAATTCCATTAAAGGGACAATATGATGAAGAAATTATACCAACAGTGGAAATGCAGATTTCATTTTCCTTTGATATGGATGGAGTTGTATTGGTTTGAATTATATTTTGGTGACGGTGTAATTACCACAGTAGTTTACTCGTTGGCTCTCGACCCGAATGATGAGGTTCTACGTACTTCTAGTCGGTCCCTGGTTGAATTGTTGGATTTTTACGTGAGTTATATGTCATCAGGACAAGCAGCTCCACCTTAAACATCAGTCGGAAGCCTAAAATGACTGAGAGACATGGCTACATAGTACAAACCCTGTGAGACTGCTCTCGGTAGAGGGTGGGTTCAAAGAAGCCTTGAAAATGGTCTTGCAAGATTTCCCATTTTCAGACGAGACAAATCCAGTCTGTGCCTTACTTAACGCTGCAGTCACAGTTTTCTCCTTCCACCTTCGTTTAAAATCTTCATGTGTCAGTGCGACGTTAAATTACCTACCATTCAGAAAAGTGAACATAAAGCTAGGGGGATCTTAGAAATCCCAGAAATACGTGGGTAAAATAGAAGAACGAATTCTTAAATTTCTTGAAACAAAGATGGTTGACTTCGACAGTAAATGAACTGTGATGGGAAGAGTACAAGAATGGATTCAATGTTGAAAACATCCTAGGGGTATGAGCTACGTACTTTAGGTAAATAAAATATCATAAAGTATGAGAAAATATTATTTATTTATTCCTAAAAATTACAATCCTCTTCTTAGTTATCGTTATTCGGTCGATTAGATTATCAGTTTGCCTTTTTCTACCCCTACGAGCGCTAATGTGAGTCAACGCATTGTTTCACTTAAGCACCACTACGAGCGCTAATGTGAGTCAACGCATTGTCTCACTTAAGCACCACTACGAGCGCTAATATCAGTCAACGCATTGCTTCACTTAAGCACAACTACGAGCGCTAATGTGAGTCAACGCATTGTTTCACTTAAGCACCACTACGAGCGCTAATGTGAGTCAATACATTGTTTCACTTAAGCGCCACTACGAGCGCTAATGTGAGTCAATGCAGAGTTTCACTTAAGCACCACTACGAGCGCCAATATCAGTGAACGCATTGCTTCACTTAAGCACCACTACGAGAGCTAATGTGTCGTGACCTACCTGTCCAGTGAGACGATCTCGTAGGTTGGTCACCAGGCCGTTGGATGTTGAAGTATTACCTGACCTGCCGAGCGGAATGTAGGGAGGTAATTTGTAGGTATGACTCGTCCCGCAACTCCCGAAATAAAAGATGAAATTATTTCCCTGTCCTTTATTACTGAGGACAACTAAAACTACTATGTACAGTATATTTACAAGTCTGAATGTAATGATCTATAGAGAGAGCGAGCTTGTTCCACGCGCCTACTGTTCTACTACGCGTCTATCTTAATCTTGCCCTACGGCACTTGGGCTATGCCCGAACAGAATCTCGTCCTGACAAGTACGAACTACTGGCTGGAAGAAGGCCCCGCGCCATCTTGGCCAGGGATCATATCTCCGCTCCTGAACTCAAAGTTCTATCCCCACCTCCTACCAAGGGGTTGGGTCTTACGGGCATTACCAAACTGATCACCTTGTCACTAGCGCCCTCAAGTGGCTATTCTCAATAGTTGTCACAGTAAGTGCTGCCACCTAGGCACTACTGTCTTCTGTCTCACTTTCTCCTCATCCTTCCTTGTTTTCCTAAAGTGCATCTGTACTGGCCTTGACTGGCCGCGTACTCGCTTTGTTCCTTTGTCGGGCACCAGGCGGTCCGCCTGGCCCGCATACCAGCTTTGTTTGTTGACACACAGTAAATATCTTATTGTAGTCAACAGCTTTCGTAAGCTAGCGCGTTTCACAAACTGCTCTCCAATACTTAACTGAAAGCTTCCTTCTGCTTTCCAATTATTAAATCTAACTATAATTATTATACTTATTATACAATTAATCAAGTACTACAAGGTGTCTCCTGTCGTTGATCATTATTCTAACACTAATTAATCTCATCTGACACCTTGAGTTCAAGACTCGGCAGCGAACCCGGCTGCCTTCCACCTGGCAGTCCGCCGGTTCGAGACCGTGGGGAGGTCGGTACACGACATCTCCCCCCTTAGGGAAGAAATGGATGCAACCATACGTTGCGTCCATTTCTGTCCCATACTATTTACACTCTGATGTTACTTGTGCGTAACGATCGGCGACCCTGTGGTGAAGGGGAACGTTGTTCTCTACTCTGATTATCACTTGTGTCTATTTCTACTGCTTCTATAGATCTCACAGGCGTACTAGGGCGTCCCCCAGCAGGCCTGGAGTGTAATTCCATGATCTCCTCAGACATCTCCGGGCGTCCCCGGATCCGCCTGGGACGTTGGAATATGGTTAAATCCTCATCTGAAGTCTTAACATTATCTCCCTTCGTGATTACCGTTTGTTTTATACATATATTAGGGCAATGAGCCCGTGCGTCTTCAAACCATCTTTTTGTTGGAAACCCTAGTTTCGGACAACAACAATTACAACAGTAAGAAATTAAAATTAAACTTATGATACCAACAACTAACCACACAATATATTTGTACACATTAATATGCTGATAGACCATTTGTCTTTGCAGTTCTTCTTCTTTTTGTCTCACCATATCTTCCACTTCTTGTGTCTTATGGGTAGCCCATTGTAAATCGTTGATGTGATTTAGCAAATTATTTTAGGACAACTTATTCATTTCGGGTATCTGTTCTAACTTGATTTCACTACCTATCTGTTCACAACAGTCATAATCAAGTGTGACTTCTGGTACAAGGTCTTTATTTTGTGTAGTGTTCACTTCACCTACACCTTGTATTTTACTATGTGGCCCATATACTGTGCAACCTGCACTTAAAACAAGAATACCAGTGCCTGATAACCTGATATCACTGGTGGTATCCTTACACACACATGTTACCTTAACTTCTTCTGGGGATACATATATATATCTGTTAGCTCTGATAGGTATCCACATAAGCTGTTGAACGGGAAGCACTCTTTTATCACAATTATCTGGAATTTGACTAACTCCAATAATTAACTGAATCGCACAACTCTTTTGAGTGTACACTGTATTAATAGGGCATTTAACATGACACAGTTTCCAACTGGGTGTTACTACCTTACATTGATTTACTTGATCTTTAGCTAACTGAACATAAGTTTGTTTCTCTTTGTCCATAAGGATATAGTCCTTGGTCTCTTGAAGATAAACAAAATGGTGTGGATTACTCTTCATATACGTGGGGTATGGAATCATGTGATAAATTGTATAAGTTACCCTATCTGTAAGGGGTGTCTTGATGGCGTACACTAGATAATTTTTGTTAGCGAACACTTCCACTGTGGCTACTTTGTAAATCAAGTAGCCGTAAGCTGATTTTAAATCAAATGGCAAGGACAATCCCTTAGGGAAATCTCCCTGAGCTTTCTTATAACCTGCACCTGAGCATTCATTATACCCGATTATACAACACTGTAATGCTCATACAGTTGTTTGAGAAGGCCTTCAATCTCAATTAAATGCCTATTCACTGAGTTTTCTAATTCTACTTGCTTAATTGCTTCCGTAATCTGAAGCGTGCTATTGGCAAGATAGGATCTAATTTCTGCAATGTTTTGAGTTAATCTCTGCTCATTGGCTTTGACATCGTAGATCGTAAATGGTGCTGTTCATAGATTGCAATGTTGATTTTACTACTATCATCTGGTCTTTTGCAATTTTCATAACTGAAAGCTGTTCCTGCTCTAACTCACTAATTTTTGACTCATATTTATCGGCATCATCTTGACTTTATGTTCCAAATAACGCCTTTGCGATGGAACCTACTGCGTTAATTAGGCCTCGTTTTCGCCTAGTGTTATCCGTTTCCCCTATTGGTTTAGTAATCCTCGTAATTAATTCCTAATTAATTCCTTCGATTCCTTAATTCTCTCTAATTGTGCACTTAGCATTCTAACATCCTGTTGACATGTTAGATTAGTACTTCTTTCTAACTGTGTACATATTAATTGAGTCCAGTGTATGTGTCTCTTGACATTTGAAAATACATCACTTAATTTATTCAGGTTTACATAGGTAACTAGTGTCCATTCCGTATGGTATAACTGTATCTCACCCTGATTGTCGAAGTATGCCCCTGGAGTACTCTCATATGGTGTCACCTTGACATCCAGTACTTCTCCGGCTATTCTGTAGCGGTGTGACGTCACGACTATCACTGCGACTACGATGGACAACAATCCTAGCATTCGCGCCATATCTGCTGTCTACCTGCAAGGTAAAGACAGGAATACATTCGCTTCCCAGTTCTCATTTCACTCATCTACAAGTACAATTTCAAACGATTCTTATGTACCTTAACCCTTTTTCCCTTCTTGTTCATCTATAGGGTGCAGTTCACCCCTGAAACATCTACTATCTCGTACGGACCTTCGAATGGTGGGCTTAGATTTCTGGATTCTCCTCTTCGCAATGCGTCATTGCGTAAGAGCACCTTATCACCTACCTGAAAGGTGACCTCATTTTGCTTTTTGTCGTAGTGTTCTTTCTCTAATTCTTTTCGCTCTATTAAAGTTTTTCTGGCGGCCTCGTGATTTCGCCTAAGCTGTGCCGTCAGTTCCTCCACCACGTTCTGGTGTTCGTTGTAATTCATCTCAGGTGGCTTTTGCAGCACACCTGGGATATTTGCCTTCCTTCCAAAAATTAATTCGTAGGGTGTGAACCCTGTACTTGTGCTCTTCGTGGTGTTATACACAGAACCAGCTGTAGGCAAATACTTGTCCCAGTCATTCTGCTCCCGTGAGCAGATATAATGCCTTAGGTACTCCGTGAGCACCGTATGGGATCTTTCTATGCTACCGTTAGATTGTGGCCTGAAGGCCGTAGTGTGTGTTTTCCGAATGCGCAGCGTTTTACACAGCGTCTTAAACACATCACTCATGAAATTACTACCCTGGTCAGTGAGAATCTGCTCTGGTATCCCGTAGATACTTATTACGTTATTGATTAGCGTCCGTGCCACGGTTTCTGCCTCCTGATTGGGCATGGCATTCGCCACTAGGTACTTTGGCAGCTGATCTTGGCATGTCAGAATGTACCTGTTTCCTGCCTCTGTCAACGGAAGAGGTCCAACTACGTCTAGGGATATCTTCTCAAAGACTGTGTTCGGGGTATCCGTGATTCTCATGGGAGCCCTGACGTCTGGTCTGGTCCCTTTATTCTTTTGGCAAGAGGGACATGTGCGTACATAGCGCTCAATGTCCCCTTTCATGCCCTTCCACTGAATTCGTTCACGTACCCTGGCGTACGTGCGCGCTATTCCTTGGTGGCCTCCCACCAAAGAATCATTACATTCCTTCAAAATGGCTAGCTTTTCAGCTTCGCCTAATTCGTTCTCTTCCTCAGATAAGCTACCTTCGAGCGAAATCTCCTCTGCGTTAGCGTCCTCGGAAACCTCGCTACCGTCCGCTTCAATTCCCTCTGCCGTAGCGTCCTCGGGTTTTGAAGACAGTACCTCCTCTCTATTCTCGTCTGAGGCCTGAGTTTCTACTGTTGTCTCTGAGTGAGACCTGTGCTGAGCCGAGTTAACCACTCGCGCTTGGCACTTGGGTTCAGTAGGATTCCTTCTCAGGGCATCTGCATTGCAGTTCTGTTTGCCCTGCTTATATACGACGTCGAAGTCGTATTCCGCCAGCTTCAGCCTGAACTTTAGCAGGCGTGAAGACGGATCTTGCACGTTGAAGACCCACTTCAACGGCTTATGGTCTGTCACAACAGTGAATTTTCTACCAAACAAATATGGTCTGAAATACTTTACTGCCCACACTATTGCCAACAATTCTTTCTCAGTTACGCTATAATTCATTTCTGCTTTATTAAGCGTTCTACTTGCATAGGCAATTGGAAGGTCTTTTCCGATAGGTCCTTGTGACAATACTGCCCCAACCGCTTCGTTGCTCGCATCAGTGGTAACAGCGAATGTTTTTCAAAGTCCGGATACTGCAATATAGGTTCCTCAATTAGCTTTTGCTTTAGCGTCTGGAACGCTTGTTCCTGATCGTCTCCCCATACAAAGGGAACGTCCTTCGTCACTAACTGATACAGCGGTTTCGCGATTTTGCTGTAGTTAGGTATGAACTTCCTATAGTACCCACTCAGCCCGCAGAACTGTTTGATCTGGCGGCTAGTGGTCGGTCTCGGAAAGTCCTTAACGGCCTGTACTTTACGCGGGTCTGGTAAGACACCTTCGTCAGTGATTACATGTCCTAGGAATGCTACTTCGGTTCTTAGGAATTCACACTTATCTGGCTGGAGTTTCAACGTGTTCTCTCTCAGCCTTTGAAATACGTCTCTTAGCTTCGCATTGTGCTCCTGGATTGAACTCCCGTACACAATGACGTCATCCAGGTAACACAGACATTTTATACCTGTTAGCCCTGTGAGCACATTGTTCATCAGCCTCGTAAACGTGGCTGGCGCGTCCATCAAACCCATGGGCATTTTTCTGAATTCGTACTTGCGCCCTAGCGCAGAGAATGCTGTCTTTGGCCTGTCTTCAGGCTTCAACAACACTTGGTGATAGCCACTCGCGAGATGTAAGGTCGAAAAATATCTCGCCCCCCCCCAAGGGCGTCTAACAGTTCTGAAATTAATGGCAGGGGATAACTGGTACCTATCGTTATCTCGTTCAATTTTCTAAAATCGATCACGACCCGCCATTTTTGTTTCCCTGAGGCGTATAATTTCTTGGGAATTAAAAGCAACAGGGCGTTCCAGCTTGATGTGCTAGGTGTGATAATTTCATCATTCAGCATCTTATCTATCTGAGCTTGAATTTCACCTTTCTGTGCTTCGGGAAGTCTATACGGTCGTACATTAATTGGAGGATCATCTTGGGGTGTAGGGATCTCATGCTGTAGTATATCAGTGAGAGTTAGTTTGTCTCCCTCAAGATGGAAGATATCATTGTACTCAGCACAGATGGCGTACATCCCTTCCTTATCTACCTGCGTGAGGTGATCAACTCGCAAAGAGTCTATCACCCGCTGTGATCGGTGCTTCTGGGTGGCCGGTTCTCCGTTTGCCACTCTACTGTTCTGCTCTACCTTTCGCACTTGTACTAGGCAGGTTTTATCTACCTCCTGTATGTGCACTCGTGGACTGTGTAAAGTCACCGCCTTTTCAGTGGTATTCATCATGCTAACCACTGCTTCGTGGTGCGCTGATTTAGTCAGGCACCCTGCGAGGTATACCCCTGGTATCACCTCTTCCTTCTCAATAATTCCTAAAGGTATATTTCGATCTACTTCTATAACAACGACCTTCTGGGTCCTTGGTTCGAGACGGATCACCTTCGTCTCTCGTGCCCCCATAGGGTATTGTCGCCCTCTTATGGTGACATGACACTCCTTATAGTCAATCACACTATCTGTCAGGATGTCTCGTCCAATTATACCATCCTTTGTTAATTGGAAATCACTCCCTACCACATGAAATGTGTGATTTGTGTTTCCAATGGCAAAACGTACAGTACCCTGGGTGTAAATTATTCCCTTACTTACACCCGCTAATTCAATTGATTTGCTCCCGTCAATCAGGCATTCCTTGGGTACCGATTGCCTCTTAACTAGGCTGACATCGGACCCAGTATCTATCAAAAATCTCAACGGACTTCCTTGGTTCGCAACCTGGATCAGCACCGTGCCTTCTACATCAGAATTGTTGGGACCTTCTGGTCTGCGGGCCTCCGTAACTGTCCCCTTGCTACGGGCCCGTTCTAGTTTGCCGCCTGAGCCACGGAGGCTTTTGTGGCGTGCGTACTGCCGTTCCTCTTTTTGAACCAATAGTCTTGGGTTCGGTGTGACCATCTATCACAATGTTCGCATTGGGCTCGGTATCTTACTACCTTGCCCCCTGCGCGACCACCTTGAGTTTGGCCTTTCATGGCCCTGTTGCCCGTGGACTTGCCTTGGGCTTTTCGACAATTTCTCTGAACGTGGCCCTGTTGGCCACACGAGTAGCACCTACGGCTATCCGTTCGCATCACCGGAGTGTGTGCACCTTGTGTGCGTGAACCTTGAGTGTGTACACTTTGTCGGCAATTCACTGTATATGCCCCTTCCGACCGCAACGATAACAAGTTCTGTTTTCCCTTGTCACTGTGTTTGGGTGTGTGCGTACTATGCGCACTGTCTCTCGTACCTCTGTTTCCTTATCCCTTTGTTTCTTTCTACAGTCACGGTCAATGTGCCCTGTCTTCCCACAATAGCGACATTTTAATTTACTGAATGTGCCCCCTGTAGCTGTATTGGAATTAGCGGTCTGTATGGCGTGAGCCCCCTGCGTTCCTGTGTTCTTACAGTTCTTTGCTATGTAGCCTTCCTTGTTACAAATATAGCAGACCACCCTAACACTAGCATGTGTTGGCTTAGTATGCCACTTTGGTGCTGCACTGCGCTCCTGTTGTGGTTTGCGCTTGCTAAAACCTGAACTATGTTTGTGTTGTAGGCCCTCTCGTGCCTTCTTTGACATTATTACGGTTTCCTCCTGTTGGGCAAGTGCAACTGCCTTTTCGAATGTAATGGCCTTTTCTGACTGTACCCTAGCTTGTATTCTAGGGTTGGCTAACCCTTGTATGAAACTAGCAACACATATTTTTCTCGTCATTTTCAACTGTGCATCGCGGTTTTCCTCTAATTCGTCCTCAGGTATTGCCTCTCTAAAAGAAGCTGACAATGTTTCTATCTTGTGTGCCCAAAGTGCGACTGATTCTCGCGGGTCCTGCGCTGTTTGGAACATTTGACAAATGTACAAATCTAATGTGCCTTGCTGGCCATAATATTCTGTTAATGCCCGCTTGGCTTTCTCCCAATTATGTATATCACGTCTGTACAATAATTTATCTCGGGCTCTGCCCGTAACCTTAGTTAAAATGTACTTGAAAAACAACTCTTGATCCTCATACTTAATCATACGAACAGCAGCATCTACGTTAGCTATGAACTCATGCAATCTATCTGGTTGACTGCCATCAAACTCTCGTCCAATGAGACGATGTCCTTCTACTACTGTAACAAAAGGCCCACTCATACTTACTGATTCCACCTCGTCCTCGAGCATCTCAGTGCCTCGGTCTGCTGGTACTGAACTATTCTGTCGTGCCATTTGAAATAAATATTCAGCTTACCTTAATCGGCAATGCTGCTTCACTGCTGGGCTGTATGAGTAGTCGGCTGTATAGCTGCGTCTCCACCGGATGGCGTTGTCTGCTACTGGACTGCTAACCCTCTGCTGGGCTGGCTTAGTAGGCTGCGGTAGTGTTGCTCCTCTTCTGCGATGCGCGGCACACGAACGAAACTACACGGTAGCGCGGTTCGGACAATCTTCTGCAAAGTCGCGATTTTCTCACACGGAAATCTTCTACGATGTTGCGATTCTGTTACGAACAATCTTCTACGAAGTCGCGGTTCTCTCACGTTATTTCGGTGAGTCGACTGTTCGGGAATCCAACTCGGGACCCTGCACTACCTGACACCAAATTTTTATACGTGCCTGTCGTGACCTACCTGTCCAGTGAGACGATCTCGTAGGTTGGCCACCAGGCCGTTGGATGTTGAAGTATTACCTGACCTGCCGAGCGGAATGTAGGGAGGTAATTTGTAGGTATGACTCGTCCCGCAACTCCCGAAATAAAAGATGAAATTATTTCCCTGTCCTTTATTACTGAGGACAACTAAAACTACTATGTACAGTATATTTACAAGTCTGAATGTAATGATCTATAGAGAGAGCGAGCTTGTTCCACGCGCCTACTGTTCTACTACGCGTCTATCTTAATCTTGCCCTACGGCACTTGGGCTATGCCCGAACAGAATCTCGTCCTGACAAGTACGAACTACTGGCTGGAAGAAGGCCCCGCGCCATCTTGGCCAGGGATCATATCTCCGCTCCTGAACTCAAAGTTCTATCCCCACCTCCTACCAAGGGGTTGGGTCTTACGGGCATTACCAAACTGATCACCTTGTCACTAGCGCCCTCAAGTGGCTATTCTCAATAGTTGTCACAGTAAGTGCTGCCACCTAGGCACTACTGTCTTCTGTCTCACTTTCTCCTCATCCTTCCTTGTTTTCCTAAAGTGCATCTGTACTGGCCTTGACTGGCCGTGTACTCGGCTTTGTTCCTTTGTCGGGCACCAGGCGGTCCGCCTGGCCCGCATACCAGCTTTGTTTGTTGACACACAGTAAGTATCTTATTGTAGTCAACAGCTTTCGTAAGCTAGCACGTTTCACAAACTGCTCTCCAATACTTTACTGAAAGCTTCCTTCTGCTTTCCAATTATTAAATCTAACTATAATTATTATACTTATTATACAATTACTCAAGTACTACAAGGTGTCTCCTGTCGTTGATCATTATTCTAACACTAATTAATCTCCTCTGACACCTTGAGTTCAATACTCGGCAGCGAACCCGGCTGCCTTCCACCTGGCAGTCCGCCGGTTCGAGACCGTGGGGAGGTCGGTACACGACAAATGTGAGTCAATACATTGTTTCACTTAAGCACCACCACGAGCGCTAATGTGAGTCAGTACATTGTTTCACTTAAGCACCACCACGAGCGCTAATGTGAGTCAATACATTGTTTCACTTAAGCACCACCACGAGCGCTAATGTGAGTCAATGCAGAGTTTCACTTAAGCACCACTACGAGCGCTAATGTGAGTCAACGCATTGTTTCACTTAAGCACCACTACGAGCGCTAATGTGAGTCAACGCATTGTTTCACTTAAGCACCACTACGAGCGCTAATGTGAGTCAACACATTGTTTCACTTAAGCACCACTACGAGCGCTAATGTGAGTCAACACATTGTTTCACTTAAGCACCACTACGAGCGCTAATGTGAGTCAATGCAGAGTTTCACTTAAGCACTTATAACTACATTCGGTGTGGACATTAAAAAAAATCAAAGCGTGAGGATATTGAACCAAGAAACACATTACAGAAAGAATGATGTAAATAATTTGGCTAGGATTTGAGTCAAAAGGAAGACGAGTAAAGAAACAAGCGATTCCAGGCTGTTTTCCGGAACTGCATTTAGACCGGAAGTTATTTTCGAAACTTTTTCTTTGTGGTTTGATTGAGCTTCCCATGACTCACAATTTTAAACCTTTCCGGGCCCTTTATCTCTTCAACTTTCGGCAAAATTGAGGAAAATGTTTAATTTAATGTTTTTTCGTTATAAAGGGGACTCCTACTTTGTCTGCTAAGAAATGTTTTCAACGTTGAAAGTAATTAGCTTGAAATATTGTATTAAAATAAATTAAAAATTATTTTTTCGGCCGGGTTGAGTGGCTCAGGCGGTTAAGGCGCTGGCCTTCTGGCTCCAACTTGCCAGGTTCGATCCTGGCTCAGTCCGATGGTATTTGAAGGTGCTCAAACACGTCAGCCTCGTGTCGGTAGATTTACTGGCACGTAAAGGAACTTCTGAGGGACTAAATTCCGGCACCTCGGCTTTTCCGAAAACCGTAAAAGAGTTGTTAGTGGGACGTAAAACAAATAACATTATTATCAAATTAATGTTTCAACGAGCAATCAGAAAAACTAATATTAAAATTACAATTACTTTACGGAACGCTAGTCATAAGGAATTCAGATATACAGGGTTGGTCGGGAACAACGTGAACCGGGTATATAAGCGTTAGAGGGTTGGTCGTACTGATAAATGACTTGGAAAAATAATTTGATATCTCACACCGTTGTCATTTTATCAGCAGCTGAAGTTAGCCAATCAGGTTGCTTAGCGGGCTAATTCAAGTGGGCTTTGCGAGACGGTGTTGCTAAATCTGCACCTGGCTTAAGGTCGGCTTGATTGCAACAGTCGAAGGAAAAGATTTGAATACGGACCTCCGTATGGGCGCGCCATAGCAAGTCCGCTACGGTAACACCGGGTGAAACCCACAGTATGTTTGCGTTTGAAGTTGATTTCTCGGCATGCCTCTCAAACCGGTCACAAGCCGCCTGAATATTTAGCAACACCGCCTCGCAAAGCCAATTTTAATTCTCCCGTGAAGCGATCTGATTGGCTAACTTTAGTAGCTTATAACGGCGGGAGGTACCGAATTCACTTTTCAAATTGTTTATCAGTATTACCTACCCTCTGATGCTCATATACGCGGTTCACTTTGTTTCCCACCACTTATGGTTATGAGAATATTTAAGGACTGTAGTGAAAATCCACAGCCTGTTTCCAGTCATTCGGCCGGGTCAGGAATGTAATGATTGAAGCCCCCATCCAGCGGCGAGGATGGGAATTGTGCCGGCTGTTGAAGCCTGTCGCACTCCCCTGGGGCAATTATTAATGCCTGATAGATGAAGTGATATGCTATTGGAGATTGTTGCTGGAATGAAGGATGACAGGGTAAACCGGAGTACCCGGAGGAAAACCTGTCCCGCCTCCGCTTTGTCAAGCTCAAATCTCACGTGGAGTGACCGGGATTGGAACTACGAAACACAGCGGTGAGAGGCCGGTGCGCTGCCGCCTGAGCCACGGAGGCTCTTAGGGACTGTAGTAAGGATGTAAATGAGAGGGTGTATTATTCGCTTGTAAGACCATAATTACAGTATCGTTCCAGTATTTAGGACAATTGGCATGAAAACTTGATTAGAGAACTGGAAAAGATCCAAAGGAAAGCAACATGATTTTTTTGTCGGTGGTTTCCGACAAAATAGTAGTGTCACGAAAATTTTTCATACATTGAGCTAAGAGGACTTGAGTATAAAGTGACGACCTGCTCAACTGAGCGACATGTTTCGAGCTCTGATTGGGGAAGTAGCATTAATTGACGTAAATAGAAGAACACGCTTGAATGGAGTTTTTAAAAGTTTGAGAGATCATATTCTGAAGATAAAGCTGTATTACAATAGTTTTATGGGAGACTGTATATGAATCATTCGAAACCATCCACCATTAGCTGTAATACCCATTAACTAGGAACGTTTTTGTGCGTAGTTACTGACGTGAGATCCCACGGGCCAATACTGGGAATATGGGCTAGAAAATGTCAAAGAATTCATTTTGATGTTTTAACTACATCACACAGGCGGACAACTTTTAATCATAAGATATATTAATTTATTAATTTATAGGTAGTATTTTGGACTGTTGAATACAGGCTTTATTATGTGCTAGCAAATAAATAAATCGTATACTTCATCGTTAATGCAAGGCCTTTTTGATGTGTATAAGTAACTTGTACAATGGTCATGCTATGAGCGAAACTGTATTATAATGAAAAGTCGAATTCACGTTTATTAATACCTATAGGGTAGGTAATTATATGTATTTGCTCAATGATTGCACGATAATTATGTAAGAGACAACAAATTGAGAGGAAATAGTAGGGGGATCATTTATTCGTTGAATTATATAATTAGCTTTAGCGATTCACAGCATAAATAAATTTAGACAGTTACTTTGTGGTGAATAGAATACAATCTCCCTCCATTGGACACTCCTCTCTCATTAAGTGGAACAATTGGATGTAGCCTGATTGTGAAATGAATTATGCTATAGTTAATCGACGGTAGTTATTGAATGATGTGGTTGATTATTTCAGTATGTTACAGGGTATTATTCACTACTAGCTGTACAGGCCATATTTCATATTTTACATGCACCGTTTCATAGATGGCAATTACGCATTGTACGTAGGTGGCTCAATATGACAGATAACAGGCCCGCTCATATTTATATTTTAACTGCCTCACATTCCACTTCCTCACAGCACCAGAGCGAGTAGTCCGCCACTTCCCTTGCGGCTATATGACAGCGCAATCTATCTCTATCTGTAAAATCAAAAGTTTGTTTGTTTGTTCGTTATACTAATCCACACGCCTCCACGTATCAGTACTAGAATTTTTAACAAGGCTTATGAGGCACACAGACGGGTCGTAGTTGTAGTTATATCGTCGAAGATTTAATAAAATTAAATTGGTCATAATATTTGGTATACAGGTGGAAGGTTTTTGTGCGTTGACGCCATTTTTGATACCAAATCTCTTAACCCTAGAACTGCTGAACGTCGCCCTTGCGACGCATTATAATATCACTAGAATGCCAACGTTGCATGCGAAACGCACAGTACATGCATTCGCTTAATCAGCTATAACATCATTTATCACTTACGCTATTGTAAAACGTAAGATATTAAAGATTAAGTGTCAACTCGTTCGTCACAAATTCCTCACTAGCCGCAAATGACTCGCTCAGAGTCAGAGTAGGCATAAGTTCAGCTGCCTTTTCCTCATCCCCCTGTGGTCTAACTTGCATGCAACTTCGTGCTCGCTCGCTGTTGCTGATAGTTTCTGTGAATTCCTTTCGTCATCTTTCGGCCAATTATTATTTTTATTTTTATATTGTTTCTTTGCAAATATAATTGCAGGGTGCAGAACTTCTGGAGACCTATGAGGCCTGGCAGGAAAAGAATACCGTTCGAGAATGACTCCGAGTTGTGACCAGCGGCTGACGTAACTGTGTGCAGATAAGAACTTTGAATTGCTTTTTTTTTTGTCTTTACCTCTGAGAATTTAATATTTTAAAACTAGAAGAAATTTGGCGTGTTTTATTATATTTTTTACAAGTTGGTTTACGTCGCACCAGCACAGATGTTATGACGACCATGGGACAGGAAAGGGATAGAAGGGGAACGAAGCGGCCGTGACCTTAATTAAGGCACAGCCCCAGCATTTGCCTGGAGTGAAAATAGGAAACCACGGAAAACGATCTTCAGGGATGCCGACAGCGGGATTCGAACTCACTATCTCCCGAATATTATATACTGGCCGCAATTAAGTTATTTCAGCTATCAAGATCAGTGTGATTTTCTTTAATCGTTAATGGTGAACTTGAAGATGTGAAAAGCAAAAAAATATTTAGTTTTCCAGACATTTGATGGCTTGATAATGACCAGATAAGTGCGTAAATTAATAAATATGAGCATGTTAAATAAATGTTTTCGTATAATATGGTGTGCTGCATGCCTGACCTTTCTCTAACAAAGCGTGCTTATTTTTTTAATGTATAAATGTGCAATGCAAAAGTAAACGGCCTGATCGGAAAAAACACTCAGCACTTCTGGGTTTAATTAATATACAGGAAACGCAACTTGGAACTAGAATAGCAAGGAATATGGTCAAATCTCATAGACAGGTACAGAACCGAATTCTTCCTAGGGAGTTCCCTGCACTTTTGCTCTGTGATACAATCTAGCGATTTATTCTCTGGAAAATAAACCTCAACCACATGAATGAGCATCAAATGATTGCTTATAGGTGTAGAATTTTGGTCTGCGATACAACATAGCAATTTGTTGTCTGGAATGAGTATTAAGTGATTGTTTACAAAATTATTTTCTTATGTCTGTTTATTCCAAACTATGCAGCTTCGTATTAGTTGTATATCGGCGCGTCCTAAAAGTAGCATCAGTACTCGCGTCGTATCTGAGAGACACATAAATTCAGTCCATCTACACAACCCCTATACAATATGTGGAAGATGGAAAATGCAATTTAAGGTTTATTTACAACATATCCATCGAAATTGTGATAAAGGGCATTTGCATATTTGAAACAACTGTCTGATTGTTCTTTTCACAGTCATCAGGATCCTCGGATCGTAATGTTACTGATTAATCAAACAACTCTATGAACACAATGCAGTTTTAAAAATCATCATCATCATCATCATCATCATCATATTGAAATTCAAACGATCTTGTGCTGCAAGCACTAGCGCAAACAATGATGAGATAATTCATAGCAAATCAAATGTATTAGAGATAACCAAGAATACTTTACGAATTTACTCACGCCGTATCTGCGAGATTAAGCTGACATGAGCTCGTGACATTTGTATTGCATGAAAGTCACAACACTACTGGATGTCACCCCTTCCGAGACAGGAAGCCAAGAGGGGAGATAGGCTTCTAGCCTCATGCAAGCTCAAGTTGCATCAAATAATCACCACCGTGCATGTCACAGATAACACGCGACTAATGCAGTGATATGGGATTACTGTACTTGATTCAATCGCATGTACCATAGTTATGCATTCCTCTACGTTTCTAATCTCACATCCATAAATGAATCCAAGAAAGGTTAGATTGAATCGAGAATCTCACTTACAATACTTCTTTGTTTTCTTTATTGCAAGTCTATGTAATTATGTAACATAATCCAGCACAAAATCTAAGTAAAATATATAAAAGTTCATGTTTCATTTCTAATGTGGAGCATCTTTAGCTAAAAAAGATGCAAAATTTGGTGTAAACGAAATAAAAAAACACTTATGATGATGATGATCACAATAATAAGATAAAATGTCACTTCATGTTGGGTTATAATCTCAACAATAGCTGCCTCTGTGGATCAGTGGTAGAGTGTCGGCCTCCGGATCATAAGATAGCGGGTTCAAACCTGGCAGAGGTAGTCGGATTTTTGAAGAGCGGAAAAAAGTCCATTCGACACTCCATGTCGTACGATGACGGCATGTTAAAGATCTCTGGTGACACATTTGGTGTTTATCCGATAAAATTCATTAAATCTCACCCATAGACGCCCAAGAGAGTTTCAGTTTACTCGGTCTGCCATCTAGTGGGCCTAGAGTAAAACGAAACGTCGAAATTGACGAGCAGACAGCCAGATGGCGTCAAATTGAAATGTCTGCACACGGTAGCTGAGGCCATACGATTATTATTATTATTATTATTATTATTATTATTATTATTATTATTATTATTATTATTATTATTATTATTATTATTATTATTATTATTACCGCAACAATTCAATGTACGAGTTTCAGATAAATATCTGACGTAAGGGATCTTCTTTCTTCAAAAGCTGGAGAAGTATATACTTTTAGTATCTTGAGGATAGACTTAAAATGTACAATTTTAAAATACGATGATCGAGGGAAACACTTTCACCTCATATACATCATTTGGAGAATATTACATCCTATTATGTCAACAGGTCATGCGTATATTACTCCATAACCTCTAAACCATTCAACTTTGCAATATGAATAACGTGGTATATTGGGGATGGAGCTCGCGGGTAACTGCTAGTCAATAGTACTGTCGTGACATCAGTTTCTGGATTACGGGGATGGTATTAAAATTGTTAATCGTTGAGGTGCCTAGTAGGATCATATTTCTGCGTATGAATGGCCCATCACTATCTAGGGAAGCAAAAGACTCGACCTGAAAAAAATTGCAGTGACTAAGTTTCGTTCTGTACGCGATAACGCCAGGCTGCACTCGCCCCACTATACACGTGACTCGCGATGCCACTGCCGCCGACTAACACTCATACCTTTTGGACTTTAAGGAGAATCTATATGCAAAATTACCGGAACCAACACTGAAGTTAAGTGAGTTAGTATATCTCGATGTTAGATATTTGACATCAGTTATTTCAACGCCAAGGAAGAAGCTTTGGTGTACCGTTAAAATAAAATATGCTCGGGCTTGTGCTAGTGTCATGTGTAAATAAAAAGTGTACAAATTCAATGCTATATATTTAACTATTTACACAATTAGAGGTCATATTACCTTATATAATGAATTACATCCGTATGTGGATCTCTGTTGGTGGTGTGTAAGTTTCGTGTTCCAAAGAGAAGGCAGATGCCACACGTCACCATAACTCAAGGATGAGAGCAAATTTCACCTTCCAAAGACGATGATTCCTGACGAAATAATTATTTTTAAAGAATAAATCACTTTCAGCATGGCGCTACGGTACTAAATGAACTTGACCAATCAAGCAACAGCTGGTCATCCCAAGGGCCTGCATATTACGAGGTGACGCATGGTGAACGTGATAAATCCTCACAGCCGTTATGTTCGACTTTCTAGGCCGAGGCCTGTTTGATCGTCAGGCAGCCCCTAAATTATTGTTCACACGTAGGCTGAGTAGACCTCAATCCTGTCCTATTGTGGTATACAATAATGGTGCGTGGCCTCCAGAGAGGCATAGCCCTCGATTTGGCGTCTGTGAGGACGGAGCCCTATCTAGGATGAAGTGTAACGCTGAAGACGGCACACTCAGCCAGCCCCAGAGACATGAAGGTTAAAATCCCCAACCCATCCAGGAATCGAAGTCCGAACCCTTTGGTCCAAAGGCCAGCATGCTAACCATTTAGCTATGGAGCCGGACACATATTGTTGTTAAAAGCTACCAGGAGACTTCAAAATCTGTGAATTGTAACTTAGTCTTCTTCTGCGCGTTTGTCTGTTTCTAGGCCCATAACGTGTTAGCAAATTAATTATTCAGCATAAAGTACAGCAGCAAGTCAACGGAAAGCAGCAGGTTATTGCACAAACATGCCGTTTATTATTCCGACAGCTTGCATTACACACACACGTGATTGTTTGTTTGATACGCTGAACGATATCAAGCTTCTACTGAAATGCTAACTATGGTACAATGCCAATACTGAGTTTACCCACGCCAAATTATAGACCGGCGGGAATGTATAATACTAGCTACAGTGTACGTCACTGATGGATGATCAAAGAACTTCTCATCAAAACAGATAAAACTTATTATGAGCCACCAGTTTGAGCACAAGAACATTTCTCTGTGTGTACAGACAAAACTATAATTTTGTCTATACAGTTCAGTTATTGAGTCATGTTTCGTATGTATCTCTCATTTCAATATTAACAAAAATTATGTCGAAAATGGTCTACTTTTACAATACTATATTACGTAATGTTTACATTATATTTTTTAGTCGAGGAACTAGTTCCGACCTTGGCTCGCCATAATCAGTCATAATACAAATCTGTACAAACACATCCAATAACAAAAACAAAATGTACACACATACTCAAATGACGTCAAAAGGTATTAAATCATCTAGTGATCCTGAAATGAACAATGTGCACAACACGTAAAATATAAAATGGAAATAAAATAGGGATCTAAAATGCAATGCATCCCGTTAAAAACATGTTTCATTAATGCTCTCCGTTAAAACTTTGAGTAACTGTCTTGGAAACGCTGAAAAGTTCCTCTATTGGAAGTTGTAAAATGGTCGAGTCAAAGACGGCACACGAAAATATGTCTGAATAGCTTGCAAGTTCTTAGGCTACAGTTGGTAGAGAAGTGACATTCGCAATTCAACGCGGTGTCCATGAAGTTAACCTTTCATTGCAGCATGTGGTTGTGTGGCCTACTGTTCTGTGTCTCATACTTTTAACGTGTTTTAACACGATGGAATGCATCCAAGGGTTTCAGATCTCAATGAAATGAAATGTGGTATGGCTTTTAGTGCCGGGATATCCCAGGATGGGTTCGGCTCGCCAGGTGCAGGTCTTTCTATTGGACCCCCGTAGGCGACCTGCGCGCCGTGATGAGGATGAAATGATGATGAAGACAACACATACACCCAGCCCCTGTGCCATTGAAATTAACCAATTAAGGTTAAAATCCCCGACCCGGCCGGGAATCGAACCCGGGACCCTCTGAACCGAAGGCCAGTACGCTGACCGTTCAGCCAACGAGTCGGACTCAGATCTCAATAAAAGCCCTGTTTTAATTCCATTTTATAGTTTACGTGTTGTACATATTGTTCATTTCGAGATCTCTGGATTCCTATAATACCGTTTAACATTAACAGGTTTGTACAGAAGCTAGTTCCTCGAACAAAAAAATATAATGTAAATATTACATAATATCGTATTGAAAAGATCCTCCGTGGCTCAGACGGCAGCGCGTCGGCCTCTCACCGCTGGATACCGTGGTTCAAATCCCGGTCACTCCATGTGAGATTTGTGCTGGGCAAAGCGGAGGCGGGACAGGTTTTTCATCCGGATACTCCGGTTTTCGCTGTCATCTTTCATTCCAGCAACACTCTCCATTCTCATTTCGTAGCATCTATCAGTCATTACTAAATCACTTCGGGAGTGGCGACCCCATCGTACTAATAGCCTATATATGCTTCATTCATTACTTCCCTGACCCGGTCAAAGACTTGAAAAACAGGTTGTAGGTTTTCATTTTCATCGTATTTTGGACATAATTTTTGTTATTATTGTGATCACAATTCAATACGAATCAAAACATGAATTTTATATTCTACGATATCTCTCATTAGGTACACAAAAGTTGAAATTAGGTTAATATCAGTTTTTATCTGTCCCTATGTCCGTCTGCCTATCCCCTTTATTTAATATTTTTGTTTTCTGTTGGTTTAAAATCGCATCGATTCAGAGTTTTACGACGAAGATTGGATGTAATAGGGCCTTGACAAGGAAGCAACCATGACTTTAATTAAGGTACAACTTCATCCTTAGGCAGTTGTGAAAATATGAAACAAAGAGACTGCTTCCGGTCTCAGGAATGCAAGTTCCTGGACACTTGAACCAAACTGCAAAACCAACTCGCTTGATTTGCCTATTCATTTGTTCACCACGACATCATGGGAGTAAAGTTGAACAGGATTTTTCTGGAAACTCTATATTAAGATTCAGTGATAGTTGATATTGATATTGTTCCTATCGTATGTTGTTCAACATTCTTGCATTTCACTCAACATTTTCTCCTACCTTCGGCGTCGACAGGGCCACCTAAAGCTCGCATGATCTTCCCAGCGTCATCTCAGCATAAACATCTCCGCTACGTGCAGGGTCTGCTCAAGTCTTCTTGTCACTGGACATCATGCCACCCCATACAGTATCGCTGAGCCGACGATAGCCCGATAGATCTTCGATTTATGGTATCTTGCAATCATAAAAGATTCATATATTTTGGTGTTACTTCAGCCAGACTGCATGAACTCGTACTTGAACGTCCAAAAGAGTGTCACCGTTAGCTGTCACATGGAAGCCAAGGTACTGTCTTCGGGTGTATGATAACTTCGAACAATGTTGTGCCATATATAAGCATGCCACACTCATTTTTTGTGAAGTTTAACCCCAATCCAAATATTTCCTATCTTTATTTCCACTGGGTGACCAATTCGTTAGCCCTGTTTTATAAGTCGCTAGCTAGCATAGCATCATTATCATCTGCATAGAGAAGGGTCCACTGATGGTGTGTTTGCAGGTCTGTGGTTACTGTACCCATGCACAGATTAAAAGGAGTGGTGAGAGAGCAGATCGTTGATGGAATTCCACTAGAATATCAAACGGCACCTTGACACCAGCGGCAAAGCGGATAGAGCTTATAGAGTCATGGTAGAGGAACTGAACCCAACGGACATGTTCCTCTCAGACACCATGGGTACGAACCGTCTACCGGATGAGTTCCCATGGGACCCACTAAAAATGACTTCTCTAAATCTATAAAGCCCTTATGGATTCTTGTTTTCTTCTCACTGTGTCTCTCTTCTAGCAGCTGTACAGCATTGTTCCGCAGCCTTTAGCGAAACCACTCTTTAGACTCTGATGCGTGTTGATACGACGTTAAAATCTAAGCTGAAATGTCAAATAGTCTGTCGCCTACCCTCTTTCTTTATCCAGGCTTGAGACTGGCACTAAGAAGTCCGTGGCCTGCCTTTTAGTAGCGGAATCTGTACTAGGTTTTGTGTCGTTCGATATGTATACACAGGAGTAGCACGAGGGACCATTCTCAGGCTAATCGTGGACTTCCTGAAAATATTTGGACCGAGTATTATCCTTCACCACTCAGCCGTATTAAAGGGGTCAATAGACATTTCAAGGAACGACATTCATGGACCGTAACAGCTACATCATTGTCATCATCATCATCATCACGATCATTATCATAATCACCTTGAAAATAGTTCAACACTGCCAATAATTCCTTACATCATACTATTTGCTTCAATTACCTCCATAATATCTCGATAAGTTTCTCGAACAGATTCTAGGAGGATGATGGAAAAATTTGTTTGGAGCTTCTTTTTTCTTGCTAGTGTTATAACGTCGCACTAACCAATGGAATGTTCTCGACGACGGAACGATGGGAAAGGGGTAGGACTGGGAAGGTGGCCGTGGTTTTAATTAAGCACTTGCCCGGTTTGAAAATGGGATACAACGGATAATATCATCAGGGCTGCCAACAGTGGGATTCGAACCCACTCTTTACCGAATGCAAGTTCACAGCAACAGCAACCCTAACTACACGGACAACTTGGTCGGAATTTTTGGAACATTCAGAAAACATTTATACTAAAAAACACCGTCGAAAAGAAATTGCATTGGGTGAAACACTGCTTGCGCTTCAGTGCTAATGGTGTTTTCGCTGCTGAGCCTAACTTTTGAACTTTCCATCTTGGCCTCTTCGGGAATGTCCGGGATTTTTCTATCATAGTGGTATGAGGTTATGTGGTACCAAGTTTTAAGTTCCCATGGTAGTAGTATAATGGGAGAGTTCGGCCGCCACCGCCACCTCCGGCTCCCAGTGGCCACCTCCACCTCAGCCAGAGGCCTCTTCCAGTACTGCCAACTTAACCTAACTAGCGCGACAGTACTGCCAACTTAACCTAACTAGCGCGAAATTTGAATTTGTAAACAAAGCCACGTGCTTTTTGACAGCTGTCATCGACAACAACGCATCGCTAACCTCAGTACTGCCATCTTGACGGGCCTAAACCTCAGTAGTGCCAACTTAACCTAACTAGCATGAGGTAAACAAAGCCACGTGTTTTTTGACAGCCACGTGCTTTTTGACAGATTTGTAAACAAAGCCACGTGCTTTTTGACAGACAACAACGCATCGCTAACCTCAGTACTGCCATCTTGACGGGAATAAACCTCGGTGGTACCAACTTAACCTAACTAGCGAGAGGTAAACAAAGCCACGTGCTTTTTGACAGCCACATGCTTTTTGACAGCTGCCATCCGCCATCTTTGAGCACCGTGCTGCCCTCTTTCGTCACCTGTCATCGGCAGTGCTGCCATCTTGACGGGTCTAAACCTTAGTGCTACCAACTTAACCTAACTAGCGCGAGGTAAACAAAGCCACGTGTTTTTTGACAGCCGTCATCCGCCATCTTTAATCCATAGAGCACAGTGCTGCCCTCTTTAGCTACTTACCTTTGAAATGTGGTGGCGGATAATTTGAAAAATGCTTTTTGACAGCAGCTATATTGCATCGCAAACCTCAGTGCTGCCCTCTTTAGCTAGATACCTGTGGTAGCAGACAATTCCACGTGACAGCAGCCATCTTTAATCAAGAGAGCACCGTGCTGCCCTCTATGTGGTGGCGGCAAATTGAAAAATTCCACGTGCTCTTGTTTGGAAACAAACTCACGTGCTTTTTTGACAGCTACCATCCACCATCTTTAATCAACAGAGCACAGTGCTGTACTCTTTAGCTAGATACCTTTGAAATGTGGTGGCGGCAATTTGAAAAATTCTATGTGCTCTTGTTGGGAAACAAAGCTACGTGCTTTTTTTTGACAGCTGTCATCCGCCATCTTTAATCAATAGAGCACTGTGCTGCTATCATGCGGGCAATTTCGTTAGCTGTCATCCGCCATCTTTAATCCAGAGAGAACAGTGCTGCCCTCTATGTGGTGGCGGTAAATTGAAAAATTCCACGTGCTCTTGTTTGAAAACATACTCACGTGCTTTTTTGACAGCTGTCATCCGCCATCTTTAATCCAGAGAGAACAGTGCTGCCCTCTATGTGGTGACGGCAAATTCCACGTAGAAACAAAGCCATGTGCTTTTTTGTCAGCTGTCATCCGCCATCTTTAATCACCGTGCTGCCCTGTGACGGCAAATTCCACGTAGAAACAAAGCCATGTGCAGCTGTCATCCGCCATCTTTAATCACCGTGCTGCCCGGTGACGGCAAATTCCACGTGGAAACAAAGCTATGTGCTTTTTTGACAGCTGTCATCCGCCATCTTTAATCACCGTGCTACACTCTATGTGGTGGCGACAAATTCTAAATGCTTTACAAACCCATGTGCTTTTCTGACAGAGCTGTCATCCACCATCTTTAATCACCGTGCTGCCCCGGTGACGGCAAATTCCACGTGCTCTTGTTTGGAAACAAAGCTTTTAATCCAGAGAGAACAGTGCTGCCCCGGTGGTGGCAAATTCTACGTGCTTTACAAAGCTATGTGCTTTTTTGACAAAAAAAAAAAAATTCTGCTCTCGAGATACTTACCGAACTATACTTACGAAACTGCTCATCACCTTCTTTCTTCTTCTATGAGTAATAAACAAAAACTCTATCCTGCAAATAAGGAGCGGGAGGAAGGTGATACCTAACCTAAAATAAAAGAATATGCCAATTCTACATTATTTATTTACATCTTGTATGTACAAGTTTTATCTCGAATCATTTCACCCTAGCGTACTTCTCGATGCAATTCTTGAATGTACAAGTTTAGACTTGCCGTACCAGCGTTCCTCTCCCGAATTGTGATGTAAGACAGCGTAACGTAAGTACACACACCTCTAGCATAATGTTTATGTAAAGTAGTACTTATCAATATACTATGCCCCCAGGCTAGCGTGTTGGTAGAATTTGGAATGACAAACCGTTTACAATCATCGCTATTAAGGGCTACCTTACTAATTAAATGAGTGTACAACTGATGCTTCTTGCTTCTAATGACAGACATTTGCTTATGCAAAACAGGTGGATTACTTTTAATGCAATTGTTATAGTTTTCAAAACTTAGCTGATTCTGAACGACATTCTTTTTAACCCCCTTCAATCTCTTTATTTGTAATTCATTTAAGAGTTTTATGCAATATGACTTGGATTTAGTACCTACAAATGAATCGATAATATTCCCAGCACATTCATCTTTCATTTTACCTAGAACCTTTTTGTTCACAAGCGGTAGATGATATTGATTATCTGCAGGATAGTTACTTGTATCAAACCTACCCAAGTCAGGCTTTATATCATTGTAATAGTCATCAGTTTTGATTTGATAAATAAACGAATCGGTATCTGTGTAGAGCAATTGCGCATTATGCGCGTACTTCTTCATCATATAATCGTAATGGAATTCATACATGAGTGTTTTAGCCAATTCAAGTACTGTGAAGCCGACGTAGGTAGGTTTGTCATACTTAACCTTGACACGATTCATCTGTATAATAACTAAATTCTCGTGTATGATGGTGCAGCTGTGGAAATTTGGTTTACTTATTAAATAGTTAGCACCATACCTTTTCTTAATATTATCCCAGTTTGTAATCAATTTTACATCAACGCGTTTGTCAACATTCTCCATAGTCTTACCAAACACACTATTATTCATGAGCTTGTAGAAATCTTTTTCAAACTCGTTAACCGCATTCGTTCTTAAATTATTGTTCAGATCGATATATGGCTTTAGCCACGGTGACTGATTAAATTCTAGTACGCGATGAATTTTGGATAACTTCAAACCATGCTGCAAACACTGTTTTAAATTTCGGTAATGAATGATATACTTAGATTTATCGCATAAATTAGCAATGAGCATTTTCGTCGTTGATGCAATGTACGGGGACTTCATATTTTCAGGGCAGAACGGTAGGTCATTATGAGAAGTGTGTAACTCTTTAGGATACTGTAAGTCAACTTCGAGGAAATAACCTTTATCAGCTTCATCACCTAGGGCGTGTAGCTGTAAAGCATCAATTTCGCACTGCGTCAGCCAGCGGAAACCACTCACCGGTAGATGCTGACTCATCGCCCACCCATACTGATTATTAGCATCGAGGTAAACGATATACCGAGATTCCTGACTGGAATCGAAACTCGGCATGTACTTATTATTAGCACTCGAATACCGGCCGCTGCACTGACTCAGACCGCCTCGAATGGATGCTTTTATAAAGTGCACCATATCAATATCGGTTAGCAGCTCCAAATTCACACGCGTGTATTTTAACATCGCGTCCCAACTTAACCCAGGTGCAGTAAAATACTGACATGGGTCAGGGCTGTAGGTGTTCATGCAAACACAGCGAAAATTTTCAAAAACATCAGCTAACAAAAGTACATCTGTCTTTAAATATAAATCGGAGTATTCACCTAGCGTTTGAATGTGGAACTGCTCCCAGATATGTTGTGCATGTAAATAGTCATCATCACTAATATCTGCTGAATTCAGCGAGCTGTAAAAGGATTGTTTCGATGGTAAGGCACGTTCTTCGAGGCGGTCTAAGCATTCGAGATATTCGTAACAAAAAACACCCTTACGCCGAAGTAAATTAAACTGCGTTTCTTCAGGGAAAACGCGTCGAATTTCTGTAAATTGTTCAGGCTGTAAATGACTAGAAAGTTTATCGAGGCTACTCGCCATAAAGCGAAACGAGTCAAGGAATCTCAGTTTTATAGAATGCTCAGCATCTACTTTTACAGACTTTGCAAACGCAATGTACCGCTCTTTATTCTGAGGGATTATATCTACTTTTTCATCCGAAGCTCCAAATTGTGAAATGATGAAATGAGAGTCGTAACCAGAGAAGTTATGAAAAATTACAGGGATAAATTTAGGAACTCTATACTTAAGATTACAGCTATAATGAGCGGCACATCTGTAGAAACCAGTTAAATGATCATGATCAAAAACTTTAGGGTCATTTTCGGAAAATTCCCCATCACAAATGCTACACTTTGTAGCACGTTCATGATCATTTAACTGAATGTCGATGAGTGGCTTCATAGGAATATTACTATTCAGAATACGACCGAGACGAACTGCATCACTTTCAAGTCTTTCTAAAAATACTTTAGCAGCATCATGTCCTCGATACAGCTCTAACTTGTTAAGCGTACTATCGTAACTACACTTGATGTAATACGCGAAGCTATACGAGACATGCATGTGCGTAGTATTAGTGAAAGAGTTGTCAGGATTAGGTGAGCATGTGTTGCATGGCGTGAGGATGGCTTCAAAGTCTGCATAAATCACGAACGGTACCCACATCTGCTTGTGAAAATTTGTAAATTTTAAAACATTATTGCCTGTAGTAGGTATCTCCGTACGTACATGATTGCAGTCATTCTTGGAATGCTCCGTTAACTGATCTTCGGTTTTAAAATACTGCAAGCATCCATCACATAGCCACTTTTTACCATTACGTTTTGACAACTGACTGCCAACAAGTCTACTCAGATTTTTAATCCAGCAAAAGTGGCTATTCACACTGTTTTCAATATAGAGTAAATTAACGTGAGTACTCTTCTTATGACATGTATAATACAGAGGACCTACTACAGACTTTTTCTCTACACCATACACATTAATACTAATGTTATTTAGTTCCTCAAAGCGCTTAATATCCTTTAACTGTACGGGAAATTCTATACTATCGAAATTTAGCTGCGTTGAATAGTGTGGATACGATGATGTTCTATACGCTACATTCGATTTAGCAGGATTTAAAGCCGACATCACCGCCCATGCAAAACATGCTTCGTCATTGTTTTGGATGTTTACAACAGCTTCTTTTCGCTGAATCCATGTCGGTAGCTCGATGTGCGAAGATCCACGCATAGGATTGTACTTATTGATGTTAACTTCTAGATACATTATTTCAACTAAAGCCCACCCTGATTCCTTTTCCTGAAATTCCTCGCTCTTAGTTGAAATAATGTTAGAGACATCCCTAAGTACATCACTAAAATTAGTCGACTCACTTATGACAAAATTCTTCGTATTAAATGATTTAATGTCCGTTATTTCGGATTCATCCATGCTTTTAATGTACAAGGCGAAAAGTTCAAAATTAACTTTAAATAAACTATGATTGGACAAAGATTTAGCAAGAAGCTGTTGTACATCCGGTTGAACGCAATTTAAAAAGTTTGAAGTGCTCTGAAACTTTTGACTGGTGCGAATTCGGTAACTAGCAATCCTACTTTAAAATGCTGTATTAATTTCCTCGATGTTTGCGTTACTACCACTTCTACACGCATTATTTTTATGCGCATTACTCCGTAAGTGTCCCTGAAAATGCGAAGATGGTACATCAGTGTTACAGTGCTCGCAGTGAATAGTTTGAAGTTCATTTTTCCTAGGTTTTTTACTACTAGTACTTTCTACAGCTACATCAGTAGCTGCACGCTTTTTCCCTACTACTACCTGAGGGCAAGTAGATATTTGATGTACCTCTGCTAAGTGAGCCTGGTATTGCTCTACATTAGCGAAGTACAGCCCGCAAACATCACATAAAGCAGATGTTATGCTAGGGTGTTTTGATTTTATATGACGTGCGAGGTTATCCTGTCTTGCGAACGTTGCCTTACACTGTTCGCAGGGGAACATAGTAGGGTTATAGTCGCAAGCAGATAGCTGATGATGTTTTGTTTTTACATGGCGTGCAAGGCTGTCACGTCTTGTGAACATTGCCTTACACAGCTCGCATGGGAACATAGTGTCTTCTCTTTCTTCGAATAAAGTGTTTAGGTGAACAGCGTATGCAACAAGTTCTGAAAAGAGAACAACCGATAGAGATTAGCCTAAAGTTGCGATGTTCAACCTATAGAGGTTGGACATGGCTGTGAGTTAGGCCTATAGCATGAGGATTGAAGAGAACGACTAAAGTTACGATGTTCGGAAGAAACCAACTTTCAACCTGTTGAGGGCAGACATAGCTATGTGTGCGTGTTTGAAATTATACCACGTCTATAGTATGTTGATTAAAGAGAACAACTATTTATGATTAGCTTAAAGTTACGATGTTCGGAAGAAACCAACTTTCAACCTGTTGAGGGCAGACATAGCTATGTGTGCGTGTTTGAAATTATACTACGTCTATAGTATGTAGATTAAAGAGAACAACTATTTATCAATATACTAAAGTTACGGAAGAAACCAAGTTTAAGCCTGTTGAGGACGGACATAGCTATGTACGCACCTCGTCTATAGTATGTAGATTAAAGAGAACAACTATTTATCAATAGACTAAAGTTACGATGTTCGGAAGAAACCAAGTTTCAACCCGTTGAGGGCAGACATAGCTATGTGTACGTGTTTGAAATCATACCACGTCTATAGTATGTTGATCAAAGAGAACAACTATTTATGATTAGCTTAAAGTTACGATGTTCGGAAGAAACCAACTTTCAACCTGTTGAGGGCAGACATAGCTATGTGTGCGTGTTTGAAATTATACTACGTCTATAGTATGTAGATTAAAGAGAACAACTATTTATCAATAGACTAAATTTACGGAAGAAACCAAGTTTCAGCCTGTTGAGGACGGACATAGCTATGTACGCACCTCGTCTATAGTATGTAGGTTGAAGAGAACAATTATTTATGAATAGCTTAAAGTTACGGAAGAAACCAAGTTTAAGCCTGTTGAGGACGGACATAGCTATGTGTGCGTGTTTGAAATTATACCACGTCTATAGTATGTAGATTAAAGAGAACAACTATTTATGATTAGCTTAAAGTTACGATGTTCGGAAGAAACCAACTTTCAACCTGTTGAGGGCAGACATAGCTATGTGTGCGTGTTTGAAATTATACCACGTCTATAGTATGTAGATTAAAGAGAACAACTATTTATGAATAGCTTAAAGTTACAGAAGAAACCAAGTTTCAGCCCGTTGAGGGCAGACATAGCTATGTGTACGTGTTTGAAATCATACCACGTCTATAGTCTGTTGATTAAAGAGAACAACTATTTATGATTAGCTTAAAGTTACGATGTTCGGAAGAAACCAACTTTCAACCTGTTGAGGGCAGACATAGCTATGTGTGCGTGTTTGAAATTATACCACGTCTATAGTATGTAGGTTGAAGAGAACAATTATTTATGAATAGCTTAAAGTTACGGAAGAAACCAAGTTTCAGCCTGTTGAGGGCAGACATAGCTATGTACGCACCTCGTCTATAGCGTGAGGATTAAAGAGAACAACTATTTATCAATAGACTAAAGTTACGATGTTTTAGAAGAAACCAAGTTTCAACGAATAGAGGTCAGACATACCTTAAAATCTTCGCGCTGCAAACTGTTACTCGGATGAATAAAATGCGTGCGTTCAAGCCTGAAACTCGAACGGTACCTAAAAAAGAAAAGAACAAACATATATGAATGCAGTGTAGGGTGTATCAGCTAGCCTAGTTATCTTTACAACTCAAAGTTCGAAAACATACCTTTTAAAAAAATGCACGTGCTTCAGACTGTTACTCGGATGAATAAAATGCGTACTTTCAAGCCTGTAACTCGAACGGTACCTAAAAAAGAAAAGAACAAACATATATGAATGTAGTGTAGGGTGTATCAGCTAGCCTAGTTATCTTTACAACTCAAAGTTCGAAAACATACCTTTTAAAAAAATGCACGTGCTGCAGACTGTTACTCGGATGAATAAAATGCGTACTTTCAAGCCTGTAACTCGAACGGTACCTAAAAAAGAAAAAAACAAACATATATGAATGTAGATGTCCAGCGTAGAAGTTGCTTTGCAGACAGTAACTAACAGTTCTAGCTTACCTTAAGATAAAGGCTGAAGAATAATATTCACAGCAGACGGGAGATGTGTGTGTACGTGATAAACGCATACAGAGAACTGTGAGCACTTCACGCAGACTGCTGCGGCTAAATATTCTGCTTGTTACCAAGCGGATGTGGAAAAATCGCTGAGCTGACAACTGCGGTACAGTCGGAACGAATGCAACAAGAGCTCCCACCTATAGTCCCGCAGGCTGACGTATTTAAGCCGGAATCGAACCTCCTGTTGACGCCGAGGTGTCAGAATTTAAGAGTTCGATCCTTGGAAAGTTAGCGTGTGATCCTCGACTTCTCGAGGGTACATACGCGGTATTCCTTACCTGTAGGTATTGAGCTAAAGCTAGATCATGTAATGACGATCGCGCAGGCCCCTCGCCTAGCATTTACAGCTTCTAGTTCGAACCCGCTATCCCCGTTGGATGGAGGTGTTAAGCTGACTTCTTCGGTAGGAGTAGGCTATGTCGGGATATCGATTTAAAATCCTAGTCAGGAAGGGCAACCGGCCGTATAAAGCTATGGTGTGAGGCGGGGTGTGCAAAAAAGCTAGCTATAAGTAAGGGCTGTTGATGGGGACGTTAAACCTTGTGCAGACTCCTTCGAAAATGATTTTTTGAGTACAAGACTTGACGGTGATTCATTTGTCGGATGGAGGCAATAAGCCTTGTGCAGGCTTCTTCTAGTCGGGAGTAGGCTATGTGTCGGTACCGGGATATCTAGTTATAAAACCCGCTACAACAAATTTATCACGTATACTGCGATTTAAAATCCTAGTCAGGAAGGGCAACCGGTCGTATAAAACTATGGTGTGAGGCGGGGTGTGTGTAAAAGCTAGCAATAAGTAAGGGCTGTTGATGGGGACGTTAAACCTTGTGCAGACTCCTTCGAAAATGATTTTTTGAGTACATGACTTGACGGTGATTCATTTGTCGGATGGAGGCAATAAGCCTTGTGCAGGCTTCTTCTAGTCGGGAGTAGGCTATGTGTCGGTACCGGGATATCTAGTTATAAAACCCGCTACAACAAATTTATCGCGTATACTGCGATTTAAAATCCTAGTCAGGAAGGGCAGCCGGTCGTATAAAACTGGTGTGAGGCGGGGTGTGCAAAAAAAAAGCTAGCAATAAGTAAGGGCTGTTGATGGGGACGTTAAACCTTGTGCAGACTCCTTCGAAAATGATTTTTTTGAGTACAAGAGTGTTGATGCTGATTCATTTGTCGGATGGAGGCAATAAGCCTTGTGCAGGCTTCTTCAGTCGAGTAGGCTATGTCGGGATATCGATTTAAAATCCTAGTCAGGAAGGGCAACCGGCCGTATAAAACTATGGTGTGAGGCGGGGTGTGCAAAAAAGCCAGCATTAAGTAAGGGCTGTTGATGTGTTTTAACCTCTCCGTACAATCATGATAGTTTACGTTAGGAACTTACATAGGCTAAATGCTACACATTCCATGGCAGAGCCGGGAATCGAACTCGGGCCTCCGAGGGTAGCAGCTAACTACTGCACTACAGAGGAGGACTATTTCAGAATATTTTACAACCTTAATTAGTACTGTGTTTTAAGAGCTTGAATGGTACTCAGCTAAGAAGACGTTCGCGAGTTACAAGCCGCTTATCAGTGTCCTCGCTCAAGGTCGAGCCGGAAGATACGTGTACAATTTCAGCTAACACATGCATTCCACACAACTCGCTCAGAATGACTGTGCCGATACTTCGAGGACTGTAGAACAAATCTATAGCCTACAGTATGCATGCCTCTCACCCGGTAGTCTCGGGTTCGATTCTCTTGGGAATAAAAATGTGTTTAAATCACATGAATGTGTTGAGTTGTCCTTCCTGATGCAAAACTAGCAGTATCTAACCTCATACACCATAGTTTTACGACCGGTTGCCCTTCCTGACAACTCGGATTAAGAATCTGTTTTACAACGTCTAACACGGGGAATCGGGGATTTACAGCTAGATGCACTTCTTAGATTTTAAATCACGAACTATTGTTTTACGGCCGGATGCCCTTCCTGACGCAAAACTAAGATTTTAAATCGCAAGAATTTGTTTTAAGACTAGTCGTCCTCCCTGATGGAAAACTAGTAGTATCTAAGCTCTTGGTTGCCATTCCTGACAACTCGGATTAAGAATCTGTCGAGAATCGGGGATTTACAGCTAGCTTAGATTTTAAATCACGAACTAACAAGAGCACGTAGAATTTGCCACCACCGGGGCAGCACTGTTCTCTCTGGATTAAAAGCTTTGTTTCCAAACAAGAGCACGTGGAATTTGCCGTCACCGGGGCAGCACGGTGATTAAAGATGGTGGATGACAGCTCTGTCAGAAAAGCACATGGGTTTGTAAAGCATTTAGAATTTGTCGCCACCACATAGAGTGTAGCACGGTGATTAAAGATGGCGGATGACAGCTGTCAAAAAAGCACATAGCTTTGTTTCCACGTGGAATTTGCCGTCACCGGGCAGCACGGTGATTAAAGATGGCGGATGACAGCTGCACATGGCTTTGTTTCTACGTGGAATTTGCCGTCACAGGGCAGCACGGTGATTAAAGATGGCGGATGACAGCTGACAAAAAAGCACATGGCTTTGTTTCTACGTGGAATTTGCCGTCACCACATAGAGGGCAGCACTGTTCTCTCTGGATTAAAGATGGCGGATGACAGCTGTCAAAAAAGCACGTGAGTATGTTTTCAAACAAGAGCACGTGGAATTTTTCAATTTACCGCCACCACATAGAGGGCAGCACTGTTCTCTCTGGATTAAAGATGGCGGATGACAGCTAACGAAATTGCCCGCATGATAGCAGCACAGTGCTCTATTGATTAAAGATGGCGGATGACAGCTGTCAAAAAAAAGCACGTAGCTTTGTTTCCCAACAAGAGCACATAGAATTTTTCAAATTGCCGCCACCACATTTCAAAGGTATCTAGCTAAAGAGTACAGCACTGTGCTCTGTTGATTAAAGATGGTGGATGGTAGCTGTCAAAAAAGCACGTGAGTTTGTTTCCAAACAAGAGCACGTGGAATTTTTCAATTTGCCGCCACCACATAGAGGGCAGCACGGTGCTCTCTTGATTAAAGATGGCTGCTGTCACGTGGAATTGTCTGCTACCACAGGTATCTAGCTAAAGAGGGCAGCACTGAGGTTTGCGATGCAATATAGCTGCTGTCAAAAAGCATTTTTCAAATTATCCGCCACCACATTTCAAAGGTAAGTAGCTAAAGAGGGCAGCACTGTGCTCTATGGATTAAAGATGGCGGATGACGGCTGTCAAAAAACACGTGGCTTTGTTTACCTCGCGCTAGTTAGGTTAAGTTGGTAGCACTAAGGTTTAGACCCGTCAAGATGGCAGCACTGCCGATGACAGGTGACGAAAGAGGGCAGCACGGTGCTCAAAGATGGCGGATGGCAGCTGTCAAAAAGCATGTGGCTGTCAAAAAGCACGTGGCTTTGTTTACCTCTCGCTAGTTAGGTTAAGTTGGTACCACCGAGGTTTATTCCCGTCAAGATGGCAGTACTGAGGTTAGCGATGCGTTGTTGTCTGTCAAAAAGCACGTGGCTTTGTTTACAAATCTGTCAAAAAGCACGTGGCTGTCAAAAAACACGTGGCTTTGTTTACCTCATGCTAGTTAGGTTAAGTTGGCACTACTGAGGTTTAGGCCCGTCAAGATGGCAGTACTGAGGTTTGCGATGCGTTGTTGTCTGTCAAAAAGCACGTGGCTTTGTTTACAAATCTGTCAAAAAGCACGTGGTTGTCAAAAAGCACGTGGCTTTGTTTATCTCGAGCTAGTTAGGTTAAGTTGGCACTACTGAGGTTTAGGCCCGTCAAGATGGCAGTACTGAGGTTAGCGATGCGTTGTTGTCGATGACAGCTGTCAAAAAGCACGTAGCTTTGTTTACAAATTCAAATTTCGCGCTAGTTAGGTTAAGTTGGCAGTACTGTCGCGCTAGTTAGGTTAAGTTGGCAGTACTGGAAGAGGCCTCTGGCTGAGGTGGAGGTGGCCACTGGGAGCCGGAGGTGGCGGTGGCGGCCGAACTCTCCCATTATACTACTCATGGTGTTCGGAATTTTCTCTATTATCGTTTTAATCCTCCCTGTGAATCATGACACAATGCTGCGATGGAGGGACTTGTGTGTCCCAATGAAACATTTATATCGATCCGTAGGTGCAATCATATCTGATGGGTATCTATCGATATTTGTATGACGAGATGTATACACATGAAGACATGTAGACCAGCTAATGGTTCATAGAAAGTGGAGTAGCAGCATTTCGGAAGTTGCAAGTGCGGCAGTCCGGGTGACTGACTGGTATGGCCTTGTAATAATATTTAACATGACTTAACTATGTTCATAAATTACTGTTACACGGAGGAAAGCAACGGGATTATTGTTGCCAAAATAGATGCCAAGCCAGTTCCCACTACAATAGTGCAGGCATATTTGCCTGCTAGTTCAGTGGGCGATGAAGACACTGAAAAAATACGTGGAATAGAAGATTTTATAAAATGTGTAAAATACGTTGATAATCTAATTGGTATGGGAGAGTGGAATGGCCAAGGAATATAACTCAATGCAGTGTGAGATTACGGACTCGGACAAAGGAATGAAGGAGGAAGTTACCGAGCTCGATAGCTGCAGTCGCTTAAGTGCGGCCAGTATCCAGTATTCGGGAGATAGTGGGTTCGAACCCCACCGTCGGCAGCCCTGAAGATGGTTTCCCGTGGTATCCCATTTTCACACCAGCCAAATGCTTGGGCTGTACCTTAATTAAGGCCACGGACGCTTCCTTCCCATTCCTAGACCTTTCCTATCCCATCGTCGCCATAAGACCTATCTGTGTTGATTCGACGTTAAAAGCAGCTTGCAAAAAAAAAAAAAAAAAAAAAAAAGGAGGAAGTTGTGCCGATCATGATTTAGTCCTGGCTAATACTTGGTTCTAACCACAGAAACGACGGCTGCATACGTGGAAGAGGCCTAGAGAAACTGGAGGGTATCAAATAGACTTCTTCATTATTAGGCAGAGATTCAGAAACCAGGTATTGGATTGCAAGACATTCACAGGAGCAGACGTGGACTCTGACTCTGGTCAAGAAATGTCTTATCAAGTTGAAAAAATTGAAGAAAAGAAAGAATGCAGGAAGATATGATCTAGGTAGAGGAGACAGGTATTGTTTCAAGAAATACACTATGTACCTGCATCATTCCTATTCGTACAAGCAAACCGATCACTTGAAACAAAAAAAAAATAAAGGGTTCCTGGAACATGTTGGTATCTTGTGGATTGTCCCGAAGACTTTCTAACTGCCTAACATCGTCGCCGCATAGAATACACTCATTTCTTGCACATGTCGGGGCTGATTTTCTGCCATTCGTGAAGAATCACACTTTTAAGTTCCACCTTCGTACGCATACGTTGCCTACGGAGATTCCTCTTCAACGTAGCCCAAAGATGTTCGATGGTATTTTAATCCGGAGACTGGGAAGGTGTTCTAAGCTGCTTAGGAATGTTCCAGATCAACCATGTCTTTTTAATATCAGCAGTGTGTTTCGGATCATTATTATGCTGGAATATATAAACAAGTGGCATACCCATATTTTCGGCACTCTGCTTCACGTTTGCCCACGGGGTTGTATTATAGCCCTTCTTGTTCATTATTGCGTCGATGAAATGCATGTTACGCACACCTCTGGGTGACAAACAGCCCCAACGCATTACAGACCCTCCACCGTATTTAACAGTTGGGAGTGTATTCGCCACATCATTGTCCGTACCAATTTTTGTCCGACTCGTTGGCTGAATGGTCAGCGTACTGGCCTTCGGTTCAGAGGGTCACGGGTTCGATTCCCGGCCGGGTCGGGGATTTTAATCGCTTCTGATTAATTCTTTTGGCTCGGGGACTGGGTGTATATGTCCGTCCCAACACTCTCCTCATCATATTCAGACAACACACTACACTACCAACCACCACAGAAACACGCAATAGTGCTTACATCCCTCCATAGAGGGTTGGCGGCAGGAAGGGCATCCGGCCGTAAAACAGGGCCAAATCCACATGTGCGACGCAGTTCGCACCCGCGACCCCACAGGTGTGGGAAAAGCGGCAGGAAAAGAAGAAGAAAGAAGAATTGTCCGTACCAATTTTTCTCCATATTTTGTGGATGCTATCTGACCCAAGAAAGGTTTATTTTTGTCTCATCAGACCAGATAACATCATTCCAGAATTATTTCTCCTTATTTATATGCTCCTTAGCGAATATTAGTATAAGCCGTCTGTTTTTTATACTTACATATGCCCTTTTCCGAGAGATTCTTCCATAGTACCCATGCCGTTACAGGACCCGACGGATGGTGGAGTTGCTGATCTTCTTTTCAGTTCGCTCCTCTGTGAGTTGCCTCAGTAGTGGTGCACTTGATTTGGAATCTGCCTTTATAAGCCGAAAAACAAGCCGTGCTTTCCTTTCATTTAAACACTTTCTCTTGGGTTTCCTTGGCGTGTTCTTACTAGTGCCTTTGTATTTTAATGTATCAACCACATATTTCACCCCAGAATGTGTTATATTGACCAGCTGTTCAATCTTTCGTAATGGAAGTCCTTTAAGTGTCAGTTTAAGTATAGTGTTCTTGAGCTTCGTACTTAAATATGCACTTCTACCGATGTCCACCACAGATACACTAGGAAGGAGGCTATCGCACTTGACCAGTCGTATGCCGTCACTGAGACTTTTCCGTGTATCGCAACCAAACGGTGGGCATCATCCTGTCCATGTGTACGAATACAACTGATACAGCCGTTTGACGATGCCCGCACAGTAATATCAAATCTTCTTGCCTGTATGTAAATAATTATGGTTTTCACTAACGAATTGTCATTGACAAACGATGTTTTTACCCACAATGTACGTTTTATTTACCTTTTCAATCGTTAATGTTAATATACAAGACTTGATAAGAAACTGAAGCCTGTACGAGGAACAGAGACACATACTGTATGTTACAAATGTAGAGTGGACAGTCGTGAAGAATTAGATCAGTATGAGTGCTGAAGAAAGTTTAGCTCAAGTAAGAATCAGTTGATAACTCGAGAGTTATTGGACCTGAAAGTAAACGAATGCAAAAGAATGAGGATGGCAGAAAAAATGCAGACGATTAAAAATGTAGATAAAAAGTGCAGGACAGCTAAAGAAGAATGGTTTAAAGAGAAATGCAAGGATGTTCAAGGTTGTATGGTTGTAGGAAAGGTACATACTACGTGTATGAATATCAAGAGTCCAGACGAAGGCCACTTCTAAGGCAAGACGACAAAGCAGAGAAATAGGAGGAATATAAACAATTTTATCAAGAGAAGTAAGTAGACGAGAAGGTTCCAAGAACAAGAAGAGGCTGCTGATGCTCCTGAAATGAAAGATTCAGTTTTTAGGTCAAACCTGGACAGAGCTTTGAGGTACCTAAGTAGAAACAGGGCATCTTTAATTGAAGACATACCCTTAGAAGAAACCAGTATGGCGAGGTTATATCATTTAGTGTGTAGGATGTATGAAACAGGCGAAGTGCCATTATACCTTAGACAGAATGTTTTTATACCTATTCCCAAGATACCAGATGCTGACAAGTATGAAAACTACTTATTATTTACAGAGGAATAAGTAAATTCATGTTCTCATCCCGAGGTGGAGGAGCTCTTTTCAAGCACACCCCGAATGAAGGTGAGCTACATGTACCATTACATCCACATACCAGCCCTCCTGCCAGTTTTTAATTTCTGGCAGTACCGGAAATCGAACGGGGACCTCCGAGGACGGCAGCTAATAACACTAACCGTTACGCTACGGAGATGGACTGCAGAGGGATGGAAAGACATGTTGAGGTTGATTATGAGAAGATCAGCTTGCTACGTCTGATTTTAGAGGATCAAATTAAGAAGAGCAAGCCCAAGAATATAGCATTCGTAGATCTATAAATGGCACTCGATAACGTTGATTGGACCAAGCTATTTGAGATTCTGAAGGTGATCGTGATAAGATACAGTGATAGGAATCGAGGGCCATGTAAACTAATGAGCAATCCAGAAAGGAGTTAGGCAAGGTTGCAGTTTGTCGTCTCTACATTTTAATGGTTGTATAAAACAATTGGTAAAGGAAATTAAGGAGGAATTTGGAAAGGGAATTAAAATCTAAGGAGAAGAAATCAAAACTCTGGAGATTTGCCGATGATATTGTTATTTTATCTGAGTCTTCAGAGATCAGGAGAAATTTCTGAATGGTAAGGACACAGTTTTGGAGTAGGAGTAAAAGATGAACATAAAACCGAAAAAATTATTGGAGTGCAGTTGAACGTGGTCAGGTGTTTTAGGAATTATTAGATTGGGAAATGAAGTCTTATGGAAGTAAATGAATATTGTTACTTGGGTAGTACCGAGCTCGATAGCTGCAGTCTCTTAATTGCGGCCAGTATCCAGTATTCGGGAGATCGTGGGTTCTAACCACACTGTCGGCAGCCCTGAAGATGGTTTTCCGTGGTTTCCCATTTTCACACCAGGCAAATGCTGGGGCTGTACCTTAATTAAGGCCACGACCGCTTCCGTTCCACTCCTAGCCCTTCCCTGTCCCATCGTCGCCATAAGACCTATCTGTGTCGGTGCAACGTAAAGCACATAACAAAAAAAAAAACTTGGGTAGTATAATAACTAACAATGGTAGAAGTAAGGAGGATGTGAAATATAGACTAGCGCATGCAACGAAGGCCTTTCTTAAGGAAAGAAATTTGCACTCATCAAATATTGATGTAGGGATTAGAGAGACGGTTTTCAAGACTTTCGTCTGGAGCATGGAATGGTATGAAAGTGAAACTGGAAGATACCTAATTCAGAAATATTTTTTCTCTATGGACTGATGGCCCACAAACAACCTTGTTTTATACCAGGTTTAACAAAATTCACTGTTCAAATGTGAATGCCGGGTTGAGTGGCTCAGGTGGTGGGGGCGCTGGCTTTCTGAGCCCAAGTTGGCAGGTTCGATTCTTGTTCAGTCTGATGGTATTTGAAAGTGCTCAAATACGTCACTCCGGTGTGAGTGGATTTACCGGCACGTAGAAGTACTACCGCGGGTCAGAGTTATGGCATATCGGCGTCTCCCAAAACAGCAAAAATGGTTAGGGAGATGTAAAACCAATTATTGTTCATTTATGTGAGTGAGAATAAAACTATCACATTTAAAATTAATTGTAATTATTTACTTTTGTATTTTTTTATTTGCTTTACGTCGCACCGACACAGATAGGTCTTACGGCGAGAATGGGATAGGAAATATCTAGGAATGGGAAGGAAGCGGCGTTGGCCTTAATTAAGGTATAGCCCCAGCTTTTGCTTGGTGTGAAAATGCGGAAACCACGGAAAACCATCTTCAGGGCTGCCGACAGCTGGGTTCAAACACACTATCTCTCTGATGCAAGCTCACAGCTGCGTACTCCTAACCGCACGGCCAACTCGCCCGATAACATAATTCTTTACGAAATATGTTCGAAAGTGTGGCCTCATGCTGCTGCTGTCCAAAGACGTGCGACATTGAGCACCGTAAGAGCTCAAAAATTTCTGGGGATATTGTAAGGGCTGCAGGTACCGGAATACCGAGCTCTTCCTGTGTTCAGTTGAAGTTTCATAGACCAGGGCTCTTCATATTTCCCACTCATGAACTAACCGGGGTGAGGTTACGAGAACTATATGGTACTGCTGCAGGAATCCTTAGTTCTGAGCATTTCTTTGCAAAGAATTACCATTGACTTGAAATGCAACTGTTTGCAACTCAGTCAGGTCAAAAATTTCCCGAATTTTTTCAATTGCCGACGTGTGTGTATTTAATAAAGTATATACACCGTGTCCGCCTCTGTGGTGTAGTGGTTAGCGTGATTAGCTGCCACCCCCGGAGGTCCGGGTTCGATTCTCGGCTCTGCCACGAAATTTGAAAAGTGATACGAGGGCTGGAACGGGGTCCACTCAGCCTCGGGAGGTCAACTGAGTAGAGGTGGGTTCAATTCCCGTGGTTTCCCACTTCTCCTCCAGGCGAATGCCGGGATGGTACCTAACTTAAGGCCACGGCCGCTTCCTTCTCTCTTCCTTGCCTATCCCTTCCAATCTTCCCATCCCTCCACAAGGCCCCTGTTCAGCATAGTAGGTGAGGCCGCCTGGGCGAGGTACTGGTCATACTCCCCAGTTGTATCCCCCGACCAAGAGTCTGAAGCTCCAGGACACTGCCCTTGAGGCGGTAGAGGTGAGATCCCTCGCTAAGTCCGAGGGAAAAACCGAACCTGGAGGGTAAACAGATGATGATGATGATGATGATGATGATGATGATATACACCGGACAAAAATTAGTCAACTAGTGGGCATGCACAGATGGATCGTTAAGCCTTTACAGATGGCATAGAGAACGAGCTCCATGCTCAACCGCACGCGCACTGCATCTACGTGAGCATAAGTCAGTAGCGATCAGTGAGACGTTGATGTTTCAAGCAGACAGTGAACGTCAGCAGGAGTAGATGTACGCATGTGACAAAGTGGCAAAAAAAAAAGGGGGGGGCAATCGTTTTTGGCCGTGCACATGGCCATACGGTGCATTAAGTTACTGTATTTGTTGGTGTTTCGCAGCAGACTGTTCAACGAGTCTACAAGCAGTAGTGTACTACACGTGGCCACGAAATATGACGTCAGAATTGTACTCGGAAGGAGATCCTGACTGAGTGGGACCGGAGAAACGTTTCACGCCTTGTGAATCAAAATCGCTTCCAAACCCGACATAAATTGCTACGGGCTGGCAATGAAGGTACATTCCAACCTGTTACCGAGTGAACATTGCGACTGGAACTGCATCCAATGAACATTTGGAGTCGGTCACCTCGCAGAAGGCCATTGCTGACACATTCAAATAAAGCTGCGCGTCTTCATTGGGCTAGAAATCATCAAGATAGACAGTAGCTGACTGGCGGAACGTAATGTGCTCTGAAAAATCACGTTTTTGCCTGTATTCCAATGACGCACGTCGACGAATGCACCGAAGGCCAAATGTAGCATTCCATTCTGGATGTGCAAGGTCAGGTTCAAGTCGGTGGGTCTGTGATATTTTGGGGGTCTTTTTAGTATAATGGATTTGACCCACTCACTGAGGTGACCAATAACGTAAAGCAACATGTTCATTTAAACGTTTTGGATGATCAGGTATTGCCTGTCGGTCAACATCTGCATGATGAGTATGCTATTGATACCCCGGTCTTTTAAAATGACAACAGCAAAGCTCATCGCGCTGGACGCCTATGTGACTGCTTCTATGAACACTGCACACCCTATTACATCTCAGTTGGCTTGCTAAATCATCTGATGTGAACCCCATTTAAAATCTGTGGGACATGTTGGAACAGTGGGTAAGACATGATCAGCATCCCCGAAATTTGGTGAAATTGCGCGAGCATATCCCCAGCGAGTGGCTTAACATGGATGCGGTGTACCTACACAACCTTGTGGACTCCAGGCGGTTATCAAATCTATAGGCGGATTAACACGGTATCAAATGATGCAGTGGAAATGTGGCTATGGAGGAAGATGACTAGAACTAGCTGGATTGAGAAGAAAACTAATGAAGCAGTGCTTAGAGAAATAAACACCCAGAGGCATTTAATAACAGCGATAAAAAGGAGAAAAGCATCAGTTTTCGGTCACATTCTTCGGCATAATAACTTCATAAAGAACTTGTTCGAAGGCAAGGTGATGGGAAAGAAAGGCAGAGGGAAACCACGGAAGAAGATCATTGAAGAGGTAGTTGAGATGATGGGATGCCAAGGTTATGGAGAGATGAAAAGGATCGCAAAGAGAAGAGATCAATGGTTGAGCGACAAGGCGAAGCCTTTAGATGATGATAAAGATGATGATGAAATTATGCCTGTAATGATTTCTCCCGGGGTGACTATTTATTTATTTTCCGATGAGCTTATATTTCTTGTGATCTCTTCTATAACTTAATCTCCTGAAGTTGGAGTATTATTTCTGTTACACCTGGTACTGCACTGTGCTCTTGCATTATTGTAGTAATAAAGTAGTGAAAACCTATTGAAATAGCTAAATTTTGTGTATATCTGATTCATTTAGCGGTGTTTATATAGTGGTGTTTAGTGCTTGTTGGTAGAAATTGGGAGTAGTGATATTTATTTAAATTTTGTAACAAGTAATTCGGTTGGTCTTCAGTAAATTACGTTTTCTAGGTTAAGTAGGCTAGCTAGGTGTACCTTGTTTCGATTTTAGGTTTAGGAAATACTTTAGGTAATAATATTTAAAAATATTTGTTAATATCTGTAGGTTCGTTGGTTATACTTACAAAGGCAGATTATCATAAGGAATAGTACCGTAACTTCTGCAGCAACTTCTCCGGTATCGCGTATAGATATCCGTTCAAACTATCGCAAAGGTAATAATTTACTACATAAAAAAGCACGATACGCCTGTAAACTTCCATTTAAAAAGAAGTTAAAGAGATTACACGGTAATAGTTAACAGTCGTTGTACTGTTATTGATTATTGTCGCTCCTCATATTCAAATATTGCATTGTTGGCCACAGTTGTGAACAAAGTGTGTAGAGTAGTCAAGTAAATATAAATAAAATTCAGCTGACCTTGTATTCCATTCATTTGTACTCCTAAGTAGGTAGTTAAAGTATCCGTAATTTATATTTAGCTCCCTCGATCTTTCAGTATTTATGAGCGGTTAGCTAATAATAATAAAGTTCATATATCCCAGTAATTGCAGTTCAAGTCCCTGGAGTAGTAGTAGTAGTTTTGATAGAAATATTTGAGAAAGTATTGTAGACAACCTCGTATTTTTCAGTAGGCCTAATTAAGGACACTTTTATTCTCCGTCCCGTGGAGTAGGGAAAATAATAGTAATACACCAGCTGTAATAATCACATAACCACATTTCAGTAGAATTGTAGAATTGTAGTGAAGATAAGGTATAATATATTAGATAGTATCTTGCCAGTTATATTCGTGTTTTTCTTCGTGTACGGCAAGCCTTTCGATATTTAAGCATTTAACCAAACGCAGTGTAGTGTAGATACATTGTAGTATAGATACAGTACATTTAGATAGTGCCGTTTCTTGCCTGCTATATTCGTGTGTTATTTTTCGTGTGTATCTATTAGACCGTAATACTAATAATAATTTGTCTAAGCATTTAGCTTCGTTGGTAATCTTTGAGTACAGTAGTTCTTGCAAATTTCATTTCTGTTGTGCTTAGTTTAGTGACATACGGTACGGTACCGGTATCGTAATTAGGATACGACTGAAAGTAGTTTAAAATTACTGTAGTGTACTGTACAGTAGTATACGAGTAATATCCTATTAGAATTTAGTGTGATTATTTTATTATTGTAAAATATTTGTGTAGTACTGGTGTAGTAGAGGTATGCGTAGAAACTCTTACTAAAATACTGTTGTTGTAATTAGAATAGGCTTAATTGCAGTTTGGAATTGTGTAGTTCTTGTGTAGGCTATTACTTTCGATATTCAGTAATTAACAGCAGTTTGTATCCTGTCAGGGGTTGTAGGATAAAAAATAGAGCACGACTAAGTAGTATTGTAGTGTAGTCGTAATTACCTTATTGTTGTGTACTATCCCAGACAATATATCCCTCCGTTCATTTATTTTTTGCAAATAAGTTATTTTATTTTTAATTTCATTTTTTCCCCCGTAAAGAATGGCTAAGGAGCGCGAGTGTAGTTACTGTGGGTGTGGCGAGGCATTGAGGGCGTATGAGGCAGGAGTTGGAAAGTTTGAGGGAGATAATTAGGATTCTCACAGAAGACAGGAAGGAAGATAGGACTCCCTCAAACAACGTACAGGTTACAGTAGGTGTACAAGAGGGAGGGGAAGGAAAGGGAGGAGTTGTAGAAGACAGGTGGTCTAACGTTCTAAGGGGAAGGAGATTGCAGGCTAAGAGCTCTATTCAGGATCAGAATTCAGGACAGGTGTCTGTGCGAAATCGGTATGAGTCGCTCCAGGTAGAACAACAGAGGGACGATGAGGGACAGGGAACTGTTGCTGAGATGTGTGGAAGTAGGAGGAAGGGAAAAGGTAGGAAAGGAAAATATAGAGTAGAGGATAGGAAAAGACAGGTGGAACAGGGTCATGGGAAGGAGAAAAGGGAGGAGGAAGTAGCTTCTGCAGCTATCAGGAAAGATAGGGCTGACCACGAGGGGAGGGGATCAAACGAGGTGGGTAGGGTTGAGGCTCTGGTCATGGGGGATTCCATCGTTAGACACGTGGGGAAAGTGTGTGGAGGAAAGGGTACCAGGGTAGAGTGTTATCCAGGAATTAGGTTGAGGCAGATGTTGAGGAAAGTAGAAGAGAGGGTAGGAGGGGAAGGAGAAGGTGGTAGTGTTTCACGTTGGTACCAACAACGTAAGGCAAGCTGATATAAGTACCAACATAGTTGGAGATGTGTGGGATCTGGTAAATGCAGCACGGGTGAAGTTTAAGAAAGCGGAGATTGTTATTAGTGGAATACTGTGTAGAAAGGATACTGACTGGAGGGTGATTGGGGATTTAAATGAGACAATGGAGTGGGTATGTGGGAAACTGGGAGTGAAATTTCTAGATCCTAATGGGTGGGTAGGAGATAGGGATCTGCGCTCATATGGCCTTCAGTTAAACCGCAGTGGTACGTATAAGTTAGGAAATTTGTTTGGAAGGGTAATAGGGAGGTACATTCAGGGAAACGGGATGACCTAGGGAGCGGTGATAAGGGAACAGGGAACTGGAAATCAAGTAGGGATGACATAAAATTGTTAGTGTTGAACTGTAGAAGTATTGTAAGGAAAGGAATAGAATTAAGTAATTTAATAGATATATATATTTACCAGATATTGTAATAGGAGTTGAATCATGGCTGAGAAATGATATAATGGATGCAGAAATTTTCTCACGGCACGGGAGTGTGTATCGTAGAGACAGGATAGGAAGGGTGGGAGGGGGAATGTTCGTTCTGGTGAAAGAAGAATTTATAAGCTACGAAAAAGTTAAAGATGAGACACATGAAATTCTAGGTGTAAGGCTCGTTTCTAAAGATAATAGGCAACTTGATATATTTGGAGTGTACAGATCGGGAAAGGGTAGCACTGACGCGGATTCGGAATTATTTGATAGGATAGTCAGCTATGTGGGAAACGACATGGAAGGAAATGTGATTGTAGCGGGAGATCTGAATTTGCCAGATGTCAATTGGGAAGGAAATGCGAACGACAGGAAGCATGACCAACAAATGGCAAATACGTTAATATGGGAAGGACAGCTGATTCAGAAAGTGATGGAACAAACCAGAGGGAAAATATCCTGGATGTGGTGCTGATAAAACCAAATGAGCTCTATAGGGAAACTGAAGTAATAGATGGTATTAGTGATCATGAAGCTGTTTTTGTGGTAGTTAAAAATAAATGTGATAGAAAGGAAGGTCTTAAAAGTAGGACTGTTAGGCAGTACCATATGGCTGATAAAGCAGGCATGAGGCAGTTTCTAAAAAGTAACTATGATCGGTGGAAAACGGTAAATAAAAATGTAAACAGACTCTGGGATGGGTTTAAAGAAATTGTTGAGGAATGCGAAAACAGGTTTGTACCATTAAGGGTGGTAAGGAATGGTAAAGACCCACCTTATTATAATAGAGAAATAAAGAGACTAAGAAGGAGGTGCAGACTGGAAAGAAATAGTTAGAAATGGCTGTGGAAGTAAGGAGAAATTGAAGGAACTTACTAGAAAATTGAATCTAGCAAAGAAGGCAGCTAAGGATAACATGGTGGCAAGCATAATTGGCAGTCATACGAATTTTAGTGAAAAATGGAAGGGTATGTATAGGTATTTTAAGGCAGAAACAGGTTCCAAGAAGGACATTCCAAGAATAATAAATGAACAAGGGGAGTGTGTATGTGAGGATCTTCAAAAGGCAGAAGTATTCAGTCAGCAGTATGTAAAGATTGTTGGTTACAAGGATAATGTCGAGATAGAGGAGGAGACTAAAGCCAAAGAAGTAACAAAATTTGCATATGATACCAATGACATTTACAATAAGATACAAAAGTTGAAAACTAGAAAAGCGACTGGAATTGATCAGATTTCTGGGGATATACTAAAGACAATGGGTTGGGATATAGTACCATATCTGAAGTACTTATTTGATTATTGTTTGGTCGGAGGAGCTATACCAGATGAATGGAGAGTTGCTATAGTTGTCCCTGTGTATAAAGGTAAGGGTGATAGACATAAAGCTGAAAATTACAGGCCAGTAAGTTTGACATGCATTGTATGTAAGGTTGGGAAGGCATTCTTTCTGATTATATTAGACATGTTTGTGAAATTAATAACTGGTTCAATAGAAGGCGATTCGGTTTTAGGAAAGGTTATTCCACTGAAGCTCAACGTGTAGGATTCCAGCAAGATATAGCAGATATCTTGGATTCTGGAGATCAAATGGACTGTATCGCGATTAACCTGTCTAAAGCATTTGATAGGGTGGATCATGGGAGACTACTGGCAAAAATGAGTGCAATTGGACTAGACAAAAGAGTGACTGAATGGGTTGCTATATTTCTAGAAAATAGATCTCAGAGAATTAGAGTAGGTGAAGCTTTATCTGACCCTGTAATAATTAAGAGGGGAATTCCTCAAGGCAGTATTATCGGACCTTTATGCTTTCTTATATATATAAATGATATATGTAAAGGAGTGGAATCGGAGGTAAGGCTTTTTGCGGATGATGTTATTCTCTATAGAGTGATAAATAAGTTACAAGATTGTGAGCAACTGCAACATGACCTCGAAAATGTTGTGAGATGGACAGCAGGCAACGGTATGTTGATAAACGGGGTTAAAAGTCAGGTTGTGAGTTTCACAAATAGGAAACGTCCTCTCAGTTTTAATTACTGCGTTGATGGGGTGAAAGTTCCTTTTGGGGATCATTGTAAGTATCTAGGTGTTCATATAAGGAAAGATCTTCATTGGGGTAATCACATAAATGGGATTGTAAATAAAGGGTACAGATCTCTGCACATGGTTATGAGGGTGTTTAGGGGTTGTAGTAAGGATGTAAAGGAGAGGGCATATAAGTCTCTGGTAAGACCTCAACTAGAGTATGGTTCCAGTGTATGGGACCCTCACCAGGGTTACCTGATTCAAGGACTGGAAAAAATCCAAAGAAAAGCAGCTCGATTTGTTCTGGGTGATTTCCGACAAAAGAGTAGCGTTACAAAAATATTGCAATGTTTGGGTTGGGAAGAATTGAGAGAAAGAAGAAGAGCTGCTCGACTAAGTGGTATGTTCCGAGCTATCAGCGGAGAGATGGCGTGGAATGACATTAGTAGACGAATAAGTTTGAATGGCGTTTATAAAAGTAGGAATGATCACAATATGAATATAAAGTTGGAATTCAAGAGGACAAACTGGGGCAAATATTCATTTATAGGAAGGGGAGTTAGGGACTGGAATAACTTACCAAGGGAGATGTTCAATAAATTTCCAATTTCTTTGAAATCATTTAGGAAAAGACTAGGAAAACAACAAATAGGGAATCTGCCACCTGGGCGACTGCCCTAAATACAGATCAGTATTGATTGATTGATTGATTGATACCTTTGTACACCGCTATACGTCATCCTCCATTCATTAGTCTAGATTCATTTCTAAACCCATGTAACACTCCTTTGATAAATGGTCAGCGTTGTGACCTTCTGTTCAGAGGGTCGTAAAACTTAGCCAAACCTACATGTACTGCTGATCACAAGTAACAAAATTAAATATCTCGAAGGAAATAATGATTTCTGTATATAACTAGCCACTACGAACAGACGTTTTTCTGCCCGAGTTCATCATCATCATCTTCATTTCCCGTTTCCAGCTTCCCGGGTCAGGTCGTAAACTAAGTACCTCCACCGTTGCCTGTCTGTCCACCACTTTTCTCCTCCCCTCTCCTCTATGCACCTTCATTAAAACTGCCTCCATATTTCTATATTTTTCGGAGGTGAAAAGTGAAACATTTAAACATTGATATTTTCCCGTCGATTACATGTTAAAAGCTAAAATTTTTCCGTATTTCAATTTTCTACCTCGTCTGGCAGATTTTACACCATCTTGAATGGGGGGAGGGGGGTGAAAATTAGGACTTTCAGAAAACGTTTAAGCCCATGAAACCTGTAGGTTATCACTTTAGATAAACATATCCGACTGCGTTATTATACTGAGACCCAAACTTGAAACCCTCCCAGTGTGACCTCATAATGTAATTTTCAGAATTTTTGAATTTTTCAGGGCTCCTGGGATCATCAGCTTCTTTGGTTCAAGTTTTGAGTTTCTAAGATTCCTGGAAGTTTCTCATTAATTCACGTATATTTTCATGTTTATACCCTTATATATACAGTACTTATATACCGTAGATTGCTCCAAACCGACTTCCAGTTATCCATATGACTGGAAGGAGATGTTTTCTGCATATAAGGAAACTGTCATTCAGAATGTTTGCATGGTAGTCGTATACTCGCTGGACTGCGAAAGTTTGATTACGCGTGTGCAAGCATGCATTTTTCTCTTATGTAAAAAATGAATCGACAGAATGTTAAATTGTTTCAAACTCCTAGGATCCACTGTTGGTAGCGATGGCAATTTAGATTTATGAATGACTAGCAGAAGTGCCCATTCTTCGTACGGGTTATCAGAAACTGGCTTTAGTTACTCATACTACCGGTGTGACTGACTTCATTAGATATTTAGATCACAGGTGTATTTACTTAAGTACGTAGAAATTATTTGTCATGTTTGGAGTTACAGTGTATCTTCTTCTTCTTCTTCTTTTCTTCATGGTGGCCTCTAAATATTAGTTCCTAATTATCGTCGATCTCTCTAAGATCTTTTGCTACCGTGTTTTTCCTTCATTCCCACCTAGATATACCTGCTCCCTTCACAAAGCTGCGGGTTTAGTGTAAGTATACTTCTGCTAGATAGTACCACAAATATAAATATTATTGAATGTATTTGTTTGATCCGACATTTCGTAACTTTACAAATGACCAAGAAAATACGCGATGCATAAAATAAACTACTATAATTATCCAGAATTATAATTCTCAGGGCTTGTCACTCATGTCGCACACCATCTGAGTATAAATGTTGAGAAATTTGTTCAAGTCATGGGCGCACCATCTTGACAATTGTGTACAGTATATAGGTTGTTTTCATGGTTACAATGATCGTAAATGTGGATCAAAATATCAGCACTAATAACATCAGTGATCCTACTACTCCATTATTTGATAGAAAATAGTTTAAACTATAGGTAACAGACTTCGCAAAATGCTGAAACCTAAGCCAGTACATAAAAACGGAGGCCCGTCGGCAACCGCTGGTCGCTGTACTACGGACATGTAGTATACTCCACTCCCTTTCCATCCCCGCCCAAAGAAGTGCTATGAGCGTCTTACACAAGAGTTTATTTTTTCCTGATTGTAAGTCATATGTGTATCAATTTCGGTTGACAGCTATGCCCAAACGTACATGCATAATCTAGCTGCTGTAGAATCCTGGAACTGACGTTGCCATGGTTACGGCCGTTCGTTTCTTTATCCGAGAGCAGGGATAGTGTGGTTCCACTATCTCCATAACGGTTGGTTTTAGGGCCTTAAAACATGGTTTTTAGGCCCGAAGGGTTTACCGAGATTTGTTCTTTGCTTCAAGGGGCTAAAAATGAGCTTTGTCTCGTCCTTGTACAAGAAATTCGATTTCGCCTATATTAGCCTATTATTTTAATATTTTTATATCTCCCCCGTCGCCCCCCGTCGAATGTTTTGGAAATAAAATACAGCCCGTACTACTCACTGGCAATGTAGCTTTCTATAGGTGATGTAATTTTTAAAATCGGTTCAGTAGTTTTTGAGTCTATCCGTTACAAACAAATATACAAATTTTTCCTCTTTATAATATTAGTATAGAATTGTGGATTACATCCATTCACATACGGTTACCGTCAGGAAGGGCATCCAGCCGTAAAACAGGGTCAAATTAACGTGTGTGTGTGTGTGTGTGTGTGTGTGTGTGTGTGTGTGTGTGTGTGTGTGTGCGACGCAGTTCGCACCCGCAACCCCACAGGTGTGGGTAAAGCGATAGAAGAAGAAGATTCTCATGTTAAAAATTCACCCGCTTTTTTTATTCTTTTCACCCCCTTAAGTGGATTTTCCAAAAAAGAGTGTGTTCATTTTTAAAGGAGATTCGAAGTACCAATTTTAAAGTCTCTAACATCTTCATTTTTTGAGATATTTGTATCCTCATATAAATAATTCAACTCCTTCCTCACTGCTTTTCACATCTCGCCCCCCCCCCCCCCACTTAAGTGGATTTTCTGAAAACGAATATTTGTGTTCTTTTATTTTTAAAGGTGTTTCCAAATATCAATTTTCAGGTGTGTAACATGTTACGTTTTTGTGATTTATCGTAGATAATTTCGCTGCTGTAGAATCCTGGAGCTGACGTTGCCATGGTTACGGCAGTTCTTTTCCAATTACTAGAGCAGGGGTAGTGTGGTGCCAATATCTCCGTAACGGTTCGTTTTAGGGCCCGTAGGGCTTACCGAGTTTTGTTCTTTGCGTCAAGAGGATTAAATTGAGCTTTGTCTCGTCCTTATACAACAAATTCGATATTCTGCCTATATTAGCCTGTTATTTTTATATCTCCACCCACCCCGTGCCCTCCACCTCGAATTGTTTTGAAAATAAACTACAGCCCAGGTTACTCACGGGCGATGTAGCTTTCTATAGCTGAAGTAATTTTTAAAATCGGTTCAGTAGTTTTTGAGTCTATTCGTTACAAACAAACAACTTTTTCCTCTTTATAATATTAGTATAGATTATCAGGGTGCAAGCTGACTGATCAAACGGAAAAAGTTTGTCTGGTGTTCCTTGTGACAGGAGAAATTATGTCCAAATGAAGGGAAAGTATTTTAAGTGCACTGTGTGACCTGCCAATTATATATTGAGCAGAGACTCTAGGAACAGTCGCGATGCAAGAGGCTGGAGATAGCCGATATGAAAATGTGCAATTGATTTATAGTGTATCGAGGACCGTAGCAAGAACATATTCATGAGAGGCAGTACCGATGAGTCTGAAATAATAAAGAAAGTTATATGATATGGTTTTGTATGATCAGAGCTTGAGAATGTCGTAGATTGAGTATTGGGCAAATTTCAAGTTCTGCCAAAATTTAGGCAAATCTGCTACCAAAACATTTGATATGATCAAGTCGAAATCGCCCGGATAACCACGATGGAAAAATCACGCGAAAAGACAGGTCAAAAGACTATGTGATCCAAGAACTGTCAGCGCCAGTCCACGAACGTATTGACTCTAGTACGTACGTAGGCGTACACTAAATTGCCTAAACTGTAAGCGCCAATCCAAGTAGTCATGGACTGTTGTACACGCGTGTACGTCGTGTTGCTTACACTGTAGGCGACAGTTCACGAACTCATCGACCGGTGGTATACAAATGAGCTGATGAAACTTTAATGTAATCATATCAGTTTAATTACATGTTCTAATTTAAGTTAATTGCATACGTACACTAGGGATTAAACGTATACCAAGAAGTTCATGGTATCTCCTGTGATGGCAGCAGTCGGTAAATAGAGACACTCGTCTTCAAGATAAATTTTATTCTTCATAATAATACAGTACATCACACATGCAACAATAAGGTTTGAGACTCGCGTTAATTAACTCGGGGAAGTTGTTGCAGAGTAGAAGGACATCTATGAACTTACTCTTGAATATTTCAAAGAAAAGTATTACCTTACAGATACATCAGTTACTGGTCTGACGATTGCATCGAGAGGCATCATATCGATTTTTTTTTGCAGGCCTCGGACAACGGTTCGTACTTCCCAAAATATGCATCACTACCAATGCAATCGGCGCATTAAAATTATCTCCGATTTTATGGACCACTTATGTGGACCTTTAAATTATCACTTGTTTCACTTTTCTTCAATATTATTAGAATGTTGAGATGAATAGGGCCACACATGACCAATATTTGTTATTTTGACAGCCTGAAAATGGTGTAGGAAGAATTGAAAATACGAAGGGAACCATAAAATAATCGGACACCATTTCTTAAAACAGAACTTAATTTTTCTAGTTACACACGTTAGTCAACTTGGAAAGACTCGCCATTAGCACTTCTACTTGTTGTAGTGGCTTTTCCAGTACTAAAGTTTGGCCACAGTGATAGCGAAGTCTGTACGATGTTCGTCTTTCCTCATAAGTCCAATCCCGTAAGTTCCTCAGCAAATAGTTTTTCCTTAGACCGCGACCCCTACGTCCATGAATTTTACCCTGCATTATTAACTTAAATAGGTTGTATTTTCCATTCCTCATAATATGCACAAGGCAGGCTGACTTTCTTTTCTTGATAGTACACAAAAACATTCGTTCCGTCCTGATGTGTTTGAATACGGCAGCATTGGAAACGAGGTCAGTCCACGAGATCCGTAACATCCATCAGAACACCCACATCTCGAAGAGATTCATTTTCTTAATGGTGTTACGTTTCCGAGTGAATGTTATAGAGCTGTACAGAAGCACTGAATATACATAATATCTGACGAAGTTGTGTCATTTTCCAGGCGGAGGCTTCTGTAACAGATTCCTCATTTTCAGAAAGCTAGTACGAGCCATTACTATCCGTAATACTAATATATTACTCAAACCTTCTTTCCACTGCGCTAAACATCGTTCCTCCTCCTTATTTCGGATGCCTTGCGGCACCGCCGTCGATTCCCTTTTCACCTCCGGAACTTCTGTAAAACCTTTCCCTTTCAGCTCCCTGTTCCGGAAAAAGAAAAGAAATTACAAGGTGCGAGATCCGGTGAGTAGGGTGGGTAAAGAAGTGGTGCCCTGTGGGTTTTCGCCAAACAATCACGCACAAAATGGCTGTGTGAGCTGGAGCGTACAAGCAGACCACACTCTACCAAAAATCGGGCCGTTTAAACCAAACACTCCTGCACAACTGCCTCAAAATACTCTGGTAAAAGACTTGGTTCGCCGTTCACAAAATCACAAAAATCGAAGACGTGTAAAAATACGTAGCACGAGAACAGTCATAGTGGCTCACTACAATCGTCCAAGGCCACATCGCTTGGCATACTGACTCAGGAGGAGTTATTTAACATAGTCTCGTCCACACACGGCACGTGTTTCTGTTAACTGTCTGCGTGATGTTGAGGCACACCCGTAACCAGCAATATCCCCAGACCTGCGCGGTACCTGCTCGGACGTCAACTCCGTCCAGTACCAATATCCAGGATATCAAGGACGAGTTACAACAGTTGTGAGCTAGCTTGCCTCAGGAGAGGACACAGTGGCTTCATGACACCCTTCCCAACCGAGTCAGTGCATGCATCCAGGTTCAATATTATACTAACAAAATGCGCTCGTACTGGCAAATTCTTTGTAAATTTGATTCAATTTTGTAATCACTGAAATAACATCACATACCCTCTCAACACGTGAATCTTCATTTCGTTTTATTTTCCCCTTATGGGTGCTACACTTTTTTTGCCAGGAAGTTTTTTTACCCTTTGATAGAAAATGCTGTGCATTTTTGAATTCAATATATTGGACATGAATTTTAATGAGAAGTTAATTGCTTCATTGCACTGAATATCTAGTGAGTAAGGATATTACTTTCGGCCGTTCAGTATGTGTGTTTTTTACATCGAAATACCAGTAGACGAGTATGATGTAGTTCAGAAGACAGATTTCTATTGCGCATCATGTAGCTCCCACCGTGGATCAGTCACAGGATGTCTGTTTCTGGATTCCAAGATTGTGGTGTGACAGGGAAAGTTTGATATATATATATAGTATACTAATGAATTAAACTACGTTGCTCAATATCCAGCGCCGCGGCGTAGGGGGCAACGCGTCCGCCTATCACCCGGCGGGCCCAGGTTCGATTTCCGGCCGGGTCAGGTGTTTTCAGTTGTAAATGTTTCATATCCTTGGCCTGGGGACTGGGTGTTTGTGACGTCCTTAATGTTACTTTCCTCACATTCAACACTCTACACTTCCGCAATTCCAGTTACACGCAGGTTCATATCATATTATGGTGCAAGTAGTGGCAAAAGATCCACAGGGGTCGACGCCACGAACAAATATCATAATAAGTCTCAACGTTTCTCAGTGATCACTGGGCAGTGTTGAAACGTAATATTGTATGCTTTCGTGACATTCAGGAAGCAATCTTTATATAGATTTTGCTCGCTTAGAAAGTCTCTGGATATGATGGCAGGAAAAAAATCCTCCCGTTCTTATTCATACTGCCTACTGGTGGATAGGGGAAGAAGTATAGCTCCCTACAATTGTAGACCAATTCAGTTCTGAAGTTCACTTCCCTTTCGTGTCATTATGATTTAATTTCATTTCATTTCGTTTCGTTGGATGTAATTGGATTGGATTGGATTGGATTGGATTGGATTGGATTGGATTGGATTGGATTGGATTGGATTGGATTGGATTGGATTGGATTGGATTGGATTGGATTGGATTGGATTGGATTGGATTGGATTGGATTGGATTGGATTGGATTGGATTGGATTGGATTGGATTGGATTGGATTGGATTGGATTGGATTGGATTGGATTGGATTGGATTGGATTGGATTGGATTGGATTGGATTGGATTGGATTGGATTGGATTGGATTGGATTGGATTGGATTGGATTGGATTGGATTGGATTGGATTGGATTGGATTGGATTGGATTGGATTGGATTGGATTGGATTGGATTGGATTGGATTGGATTGGATTGGATTGGATTGGATTTTATTTTATTTTATTCTATTCTATTCTATTCGATTAACAGAAAGGACTCTGTTAAATGTTAGCCGCTAAAAGTATGGTGTAGCTGATAAATAACATACGGTTCCTTATTCCATTCTGTGTCTCAGATCGACCTTCCTTATCTTAATTGAACACAATATTAGGCTGTATACACTGGGACGTCACTACTAAGGACATTCTTAGACGACAGAACGGTCGTATTAGAATCGAGTTTTGTCTATACTACATCGATGGCTTGTTGTACATGTTTGTATTGAAAGTTCTCAAATAGAATTTGTTATTCTGTGTATATAATATCTTCTGTTAAAAAATACTTTCTGCAGGTTGCAGAGGATTTTCATGGATGAAATATGGCAAGTGTATGGTTGCGTTATGCCTTCATAATAATCTCAAGAATTACACACCCACTGATAGTCAGCTCAAAAATAAAAAGTATGTGTTAGAACTGAATTATCTTTTTTTCATTAAATATCGAAATTAATTTACTGCATGTATTTTCGATCACTTTCTTTGTGTCTATTTGTTTTACTTTCTTCAATTCTTTCCGTAATTTCTCTGTTGTATATAGTATCTGCTTTCAAATGGACAATTTCACTAAGAGTTAACAGTCAGTGAAGACAACTAGTGTAACACAATATTGTATGTCTGAAGTGGTAGATATTTGATGTGCCTGATGAACTACACACAGTTAAGCGTTTGTTATTCACATTTATTTCAGTAAAAGAAAGTATATATTTAGGGAGGTACTATCATCGCACAAGAAGGTTCCTTAAAGGCTTAGTTTTGATGTCATCTTAATTTTTACAGCTTTATCACATGTGAATACCAAACACCATGTGTGAATCCTTCATCAATTCGTTAGGTAAATTACTTTACACTCGTGAGATTGACCTCTCTTTGTGACCGTCATATTGAATTACCTCTTAAATGATGTAACTAGAAATGTTATACCTCGCACTGGGTGTGAAATGTTATATTCTTCCACTTTTTATATTTTCAGGCACCACGGTCGAGTGCGAACTGCCTGCATTCTCGTTTGGCCTGATGGACAACCTACAGTTTCAACTATGGATTATGTGTGAGTACTGTAGCAGAATTTTGCTTCCAGAAACTTTCCAGTGATATTGTCTAACTTTTCCAGAAGTTCATGCAATGCTATATTTAATTTTTCTGAAAATGAATTTAACTATATTTTCCAATTAGAAAATTACTACTTAGGCCTAAACTTATATAATTCTACTTGTACAGTTTGATTAAATCAAATCTGACCTTGTTAGCCTCACATGCAATGAACGATATCTCTCTGTAAACATTTAAGCGCACTATGTGTTTGCAATATTAACAAAAGTGGATGTTAGACCACTATGTCTTTGCCAACTACATTATTATTCAACACAGTATTCGTGCCTTACAGATGTTCAGCAATTTTCAAACTTCCCGTTCCAAACGAACCCGCTTCCATGGTAATGTGCTATCCTCATACTTAAGAAAAATTCAGCGATGAATTTCGACTCCTGACACTCCTTCAGACCAGAGAAATTAGTTCAATGATGGCTACTCCTCTTTCGTGACGAATTGCCAAAGGAGAGGCTATGTTACAATGAATAACCTTTATTTTCTCCAGATCTGTACAGTAAACAAAACTAATGGATCTGTTGGGATTAAAATTAAAACAAAATTATAAATAAAAGGTTTGTTACATCTAAAGTTACAGTACTTCTTATTGAGCGTGTGACCTCCTGTGTATCCCACTGCCGAGCAAACTTCTTCCCCTCTTCCTACGGATGTTCAGTAGAGAGATTTTCCCCTCCCCTTCCGCAGATTTCCAGCAACAGGAGCCGCCTATTTGGTCACTCCCAACCTATCTCAACCTCCTAACCAGTTTGGCCACGTTTGAGAGGCTACCTTTATGCTACAATAATGGCAGGAAAATCTGATAGATCTACAAATCTCATTCACTCACTGACTGGAAGAGTCCGAACGTATCTGAACGTTGACAACAGTGTGACCAATCTAAACTATCTTCTGGCGAAAAGGTGGATGAATATTAATTCTTCCTCGTAATTTCCCCTCATTATATTATTGACCATTCATATTGACGTTCTCCAAAGTCAAGTTTCTCGATTTTTACATCACAGAGGTTTTGGTTTCTAAGCTTTTTCTACAAGCAAAACTGTCAAACGTCTCTCGCCCACTCCCTTCCTGCACTCAAAGATATCAAATCCACACAGGGAATTCTTACCTGGGGCAGGAATACAGAGGCCACATCGTTCGGTCGAGACAAACACGGACGATTTACACGTCAATCCTATCATACGCGGGATAAATTAATTACCTACTATGAAAACAAAGGCAGGGTAAAGCAGAAAACACAGGTTTATTAAAGTAAAAGGAGAAGAAAGAGAATTACCGGATAAAGCACAAGGGTATTTTAACCGTTCACAGTACTGATCGATGTTATCATGGCAACTAGAGACGGTGCGATTGAACATGAAAGCTTATGAATAAAGCAAAACAAACAGTGTATTATATAAGAAAATATCGAGGAAGTCATGTTATTAGTACGCCAGAATTAATTTATAATGTTGTAGGGTACATATACAGCTATAAACGAATATTTCCCCCATTTTTCTCTTGAATTCCAACATTATCTTCATGTTATGAACTTCCTTACTTTCGAAGACAGCACTCAAACATATTCGTTTACTAATGTCATTCCACGCCATCTCTCCACTGACAGCTCGATGTAAAGTAGAGGGCATATACGTCTCTGGTAAGACCCCAACAAGTGTATGGTTCCAGTGAATGGGATCCTCACCAGATTACTTGATTCAAGAACTATAAAAAATCCAAAGAAAAGCAGCTCGATTTATTCTGGGTGATTTCCGACAAAAGAGTACCGTTACATAATTTACGAGGTAATTCAATATGACGGTCACAAATAGAGATGAATGTGACGACTGCAAAGTAATGTACCTAATGTTCCAAAGTTTGGGCTGGGAAGTCTTGGGAGAAAGTAGACGATCTGCTCGACTAACTGGTATGTTCCGACTGTGTCCCGTACCCTCTCTTTTTAATATCTACTCTCAGGCTGTGCTCAGAGAAGCTGTTGAGTAGGTTAACCTAGGGGTTAGGACATATGGCAATGTCATTAATAACATCCGCTTTGCTGATGATACCGTTGTGTTGCTGATCTTCAAATTATGATTAACAACATCGTAAGGATCAGTGCAGCATTTGGTCTGTTCATGAATATTGGCAAGACAAAGCCGATTGTATTTTAGAAAACACGTAAGTAGACCTCCCTATACATTAATAACAAAAGTGTTAAACAAGTGTCATCCTTCAAATAACTTGGAACTGTAATGTCTGAGCACTACGATCCTAATAATGAAATTTTATCCAGGATTGGGAAAACCTAAAATTTGTTCAAAGGTATAAGGGTTCCATTTACCAGTAGAGATCTTAAGCTTCAGCTCCGAGTTCGGATGTTATGATTCTATGTTTTCACTGTCCTTCTGTATGGTTTTTAAGGCTGGACGCTCAGTCCTTTGCTGAAGAGACGGATTGAAGCTTTCGAAATGTATTTGTACTGAAGAATCTTTTGAACATCCTGGGTAGAAAAGAACACCAGTGAGGAAACATCGGGATCGTCATGAGAGTCGTGTTACGTACATTTAGTACGAGTTGAAGAGATGTTACATACAGAACAAAAATGGTCAACTGGACACCAGTGGGATCCGAACCCACAACCTCCCGAGGTAAGAATTGTTCAATAGCAAAGAACTAACACCAGTGCGAATAATATTTGTAAAACATATCTGATCATCTGGACTATATTTCGGGAGGTTGTGGGTTCCAATGATTTATTGGTAAGAGCGAGGAAAGTAAATGAGACCACAAAACTAGCTACAAATAGAGTATTGGGGAGACGTTTAATAAATTAGCAGAGATTTGCAGACTGAGCGCTGAAGGGCTTAACAGTCTATAATGAAAATGTACTTTTTATATACTGGCAGTTTTCCTCGGGCTCCATCCGCAAAATAACATGTTATACATTATTACATTCACGGATGCACGTGCAAAGTTTCTTGATAATGAAATAATACACTTGAACAGCTGTGGTATTTTTTTTTTTTGCTAGGGGCTTTACGTCGCACCGACACAGATAGGTCTTATGGCGACGATGGTATAGGAAAGGCCTAGGAGTTGGAAGGAAGCGGCCGTGGCCTTAATTAAGGTACAGCCCCAGCATTTGCCTGGTGTGAAAATGGGTAACTACGGAAAACCATCTTTAGGGCTGCCGATAGTGGGATTCGAACCTACTATCTCCCGGATGCAAGCTCACACCCGCGCGCCTCTACGTGCACGGCCAACTCGCCCGGTAGCTGTGGTAATAGAAGGTAATATTACGACAATGAACACTTAAAAATGCATTTAAAATAGGAACTTAATTACATTAGTTTTTCTGTAGATTCATAACTTTATGAACATTTTGCGAATTACACTGATTTACAAGTGGTAGATATCTCTCATGATGTTTACTGCTTCTGGTGAAGTTTCTCAAGCTGATTTCAAATCTGAAAACCGTTTTGCTCTATTACGTCAGGTTTGGTTTTGAAGATGCTGAAAATAAGAAGTTATCATATTAATAAACACCACCTTTCCCATTCACAATAATCCTTTATATTTAGGATAAAACCATTAATAGATATTACAAGTAGGACATGTTTCGCTCATTCTTAGTGAGCATCATCAGCTAGAGATAACTTAATCCATAAGCGAAACATATCCTACTTGTAATATCTATTAATGGTTTTATCCTAAATATAAAGGACTATTGGGTATTGGAAAGGTGGTTTTTATTAATATAATAATTTCTTATTCTGAAATCCAATACGGTTTTATAATGAGATTCATAACTTGTGATGTTGAAAAGGTTTTATTTTTCATAGAAATGAATTCATCCATAATTGTTCGGATTGTTTCTCATTATTTTTCATACAAAGCCGAACATTTTAATTTGCTCCATTTTTATTGTCAGTGACAGTGGACATTATGGCGTCTAGAGGATACATAAACTCAACAAAGCTGTTTTGCTACGGGTGCGGCTTTGTAACAAACAAATCCAATATGTCCCATGTGTTGCATTTGCAAAGATCTTAGCTAAAGCCACGTTCATTAGTACTCCCCGTAGCAATGAGTGCTCTTGTGAAACTTCTGTCTGCGAGTTGTTTTTCTTGATACAATGTTAAATATATGTAAATGGTTGATATCGTATATCTAAAAAACGGTGGCTGATAGAGAAAAATGGTTAGCATATTTTTAATCAACATGTTTCAGTTGTCTTAGAACGCTTGTTGGACACCAAGATATCCGCAAAAAGTATTTTATTGTTGTTCAGTGTTATTGATATCTATTCGTGAACTTCGTTCATCTCTTCTAACTGCGAAATCATTAAGCAAGTGCCATAGAATAAAAAATATTACATATCACACTATTAGGAGCGTAAATGAATAAATTCCTCTGAGATGGAGAAATCTACATAAAATTAACCACGAACGAAACACGAGCTCCAAAATTTAATCCCTGCAACATTCAGTGATTGTTTTTGAGCCTTGTTGGCATTCATCATGAAAGTTTCGTTACGCTGATGTACGGTACTACAATCTCATAAACTAGCAACAGTTTTTACTATTAAGCTTGTAGTTGTGATTTTCCGTAATGTTGAATTTGAGGTGAAAGATCAGAGTAAATGAATGTTGAATTTTCACGACCGCATTGTAACTTAAATCTTCTCTGGAAGTCAACTAGGCCCACAACGGGCGATTTGCACGCACTCTACAGTGTGAAGGCAGTAGTGCCAGACCTGTAGCTTAGATCCTTTCCAACAGAACCATAGCTCAATCGGTAGAGCAACAGATGCGAAATCGGGAAGCTGTGGGTTTGGATCCTACTGGCGTCCGGTTGGCTATTTTTGTTCTGTACTTAACATCTCTTCAACACGTACTACATGTACGTAACACGACCTAATAGGTTGAAAGTCGATTTCCATTCAGAGTAAACTTTCCAATTGCTGTAATCTACGACTAAAACGAAGTCTCTACGGTTGAAAAAGAACAGAACCAAAAAAAAAATACTTAATAAACACATCATTTGAAATCAAAAAGCGTAATGCCCGAGTTCACCAACGTCGGTAAAGAGAATACCGCGGTAAACTTCACAATCCACCAGGGTAAAGAGTCGTATTTCTGTTGCGCCAAGCTCGTTTTCTAGTTTACCGACGTTTTACCGCGGTATAATGTTTAAGGCCCGTGAAGGAGCGTTATCTAAGAAAACCATGGTAAAGTTTTATTGATTTGTGTTCAGTGGTGAAGATTCCAAACTGGAGCTTAACAACTACAGGTTATATCTCCAGTAGCTTAAACAATTTGAAAGGAATGAAGGGAGAGTTATAGAAGAGGCGGGATTTATTTGAAGAACTAAGCGATGCTTCATTCCAGAGAAGTTTTCGATTACGAAAGGAAACAGTGAGTTATATTTTAAACGTATTTGGTGAACAATTGGAACTATCCTATATTGCCTAGAAATCACCTAATAACACTTCGGTTCTATTCCTTTTTCAAGGAGGGATCGGTGACGCCTGTGATGTTGACAGAACAACAGTATGCCGCATAATACATAAGGTTTCTGATTTAGTTGCCTCGTTATCGCCACAGTTAATTAAACTCCCATTTACACAATGGGAACAAAGAGAGGTTATGGAAGGCTTTCACAGAATAGCTGGGTTTCCTGGTATATTGGGTGAGCTAGACTGCCCTCATGTGAGAGTACAGTCACCCCGAGGTAAAAATGGGGAGGTATTTTATAAACAGCAAAGTTTATTTATCTGTAAACGTGCAAACTGGGAGCGATTCGAACCTCATCATACATATAGCAGTAAGATGCCCAGGCTGTCTCACTATAGCACTGCATTTCACGAATCTCCGCTGAGAGCGAGCCTCGAGACGAGAGAATTAGCTAATGATTATATTTTGGGTGATAGAGGTTATCGATGTAATCCCTCCTCACCTGGTGAGTTGGCCTTGTGATTAGGGGCACGCAGCTGTGAGCTTGCATCCGGGTGATAGTGTGTTCGAACCCCACTGTCGGCAGTCCTGAAGATGGTTTTCCGTGGTTTCCGATTTCCACACCAGGAAAATGCTGGAGCCCTACCTTAATTAAGGCTACGGCCGCTTCCTTCCCACCCCTAGACCTTTCCTATCCCATTGTCGTCTTAAGACCTATCTGTGTCGTTGCGACGTAAAACAAATTGTAAAAAAAAAATGACTGTTGAAACGATCATTGCTTTCCGGTTAAACTGAAGATAAGCAACTCTTGAAATGATCACTGAATTATCACTGAATACTGCTTCGAATTTCTTCCGACAGGAATAATTGCGAGAAAAACAAGCGTTAAGAAACTGCGGTAATGAAACCGAACGATAGTAATGGTGCACTGATTTTACGACAATACCACGGTAAAAGTTTTACCACGGTTTCGTAAAGGCTGATGATTACCGAGCTTGGTGCACTGGGGCGTAAGAGGAAAACATCCGATTGAAGCAAGCGGGTACTCTGCACCTGAAAGTAATCATTCCACACTTTCTAGACTGTATCATAGCACAAAATTCAGCTGTAGAGCAAGCTATCGCAGCAAGCCTTGAATACTTGGAAGGAAAAGTTTTTTGAGGACGTCGAGTGATGGCAGAACAAAATACGCAGGGTTGTTGACGCTAGTTCCGCCATCTGTGGGTACTGCCTTTCACTAAGCAAAAGGGAAAGTTGAAAGCTGCATCTTGAGTTGGCGTTACAGTGGTTACGACTGGTCATTTCTTGATCAGTTTCCAAGAGTAGAGGGATTTTTGGAAATGTCTCGGAACGGTTGATTTTAGCGTCTTACATTGCGACATCGTCCGACATGGAGTATTAAAATTACTTCTACATCATTCAAAAATCCGACTCCCTCTGCTACTGTTCCACGGAGGGAGCTGGATGGCAGAGTGTTTTATTAGTGAATTTCTTCAGGGTGCCAGCTTTCTCTGCCTTTCATGTACCACGTGGTGGAGAACAAAGGGTATGTGCAAACACGATGGAAGAAGGTAGCCCATACTGCTTTTTCCAAGCCTTCCAAATTTCCTCAGTTCTCCCTAATGGCATTTCTATAATTTTCTTTAGATCGCTTATACCTTTTGTTTATCGATCGACCTAAACTTATTAGAACTGCCATAAGAAATTTTTATTCCACAACTACCCCCTTTGGGTGGAGGACGCAGGCGAAGAATACAACAACGGTATCTCTTGCCTGTCGTAATGGGCGACTAAAAAGGGCGACTAAGGGATGATGTCATTAGAACCATGATTAGTATCATTACGTGCTGATCACCATAGGTCGACGTTACTGGTGACTAATACCACCTTACGGGGAAAACTATGGGCCTACGTTACATAGGAGCAGCACCATTATGCGAGGAACACTACGGGTCTGGGCGTTGCTTGTGATAAGCGTCATAGTGTGTATTCCACCGGTCTGTTCCACTGTGTTCAGAAAGGGTCTGCGTTAGCTATGAGTAGCCCACTGGGTCTGCGTTGCCTGTGATTAGTACCACAATGTGAGAAACACCGCGGGTTTGGCTGGCAACCGTGATTAATACCAGTATGAGCAATACCACGAGTTTACGTGGCCTGCATTTATTTCCACTATGTGAGGAACACCATGTGTCTGCGTTGCTTGTGAGTAGTAGCCTTATGTGCGAAACACCATGGGTTTGTGTTATCTGTGAGTGGTACCACTGTGTGTACATACTACATACCATGAGTCTCCATCACCTGACATTAGTACCATCAGGCTAGGAACGCCATGAGTCTACGTTACCTGTGATTAGTACCACTATAGGAGGAACACCATGATTCTGCTTTGCCAGTGATTACTATTATGAGGGACCGGTGACGTGGATATTGGACCCGTGTAGACAACAAGCATCATATCTCAAAATAAGAAATTGTGAATTGGTTTCACTGACTGTTTTGGATTCGTGGTCTTTTTTAAAATCATAATTCGTTTTAGGTTCTAGTCAGCGGATGCATTTTGAAGTTTTAAATATCGAGTAATTTCGTTGTACCTCGTACCATTAGGGGCTGATGACCTAGCTGTTAGGCCTCCTTAAACATAAAACATCACCACCATCATGTTCCATATCTAATTTTATCACGTTTTTAAACAAGGATCCATAGTGTTGAATGGACTTCTATCCACCCTACAGAAACCATATTAAATTATTTACGGATTCAAGGGCCCGAAAATGCATTCGAGTACGGAAATACTTAACGACCACTTGATCAATTTATGAAGCACAAATGTCTCCACAAATCAAGAAGAAATGGCCTGAGACTGTTGGTATTTTAAGAAAGGAGGATTTTAATAATACGGAATGACTGCCATTATGCAAAATATTTAGTACAGTTAAAATTGTAGATCACTTATACATTTTACATAGAAATGGTCGAACAAGAACGTACCATCTAATTCTATAAAAATTAAAAGTTCAATTGAGTCTAACGTTCTCTTACGACTTTTCAATATAATAATACCTTCTGCAACGTTCCTAGTTGATGATATGAATGATTTGTTCTTGATTAGTGTATTTCAACATATCATGATGTATCAGTTCCATTTGCGACTAAAACACAACAACAAACGTCACTCAATTTATACTTAGATATTCTCTGCGGTCATATCATGCAACCTCACATCTGCCACTCTCTATACCACAGAAGTTTCAAAATTGACTATGTTAATTATACTGTACGTTCCCTATAAACACAGAGATCTATGCAAGTTTCGCATTACTATTATCCGTGAAAGAGCATTACTTTTAATAGACATCCACAATGAAATATTATTTTTCTCTAATGCTATTATATCTACCGTCGTTTGATTCTTCGAAATATTAAAGCCTCCAGGAAACACTCGTGTACCTATCTAAATTACGAGGCAAGGAATGCAACCCTCCTTCCGAGAAGTAACAAGTTTTCGGACTTCACTTCTCAATATTTCAATGCCGATTCTTTTAAATAATGGTAGCTCCCTCATACTTCATTTCCTAGCAATTTTAACGCTGCCTTAATTTAGGCAGGGTTTCGGTGTCAATGGTTTATGGAAACGTTAGGGCTCGAAGGAAGCGACCGTGACTGATTAATGAGCAGCCGTAGTATTTACATGGCATGAGAACGAGAAACCACGGAAAAATTATCTTCATTGTTGTCAATAGTGAGGTTCTAAACTACTATCTATCAGAAATAAGTGCACAGTTACACAGCGCGTACCCAGCAACCATCTTGTTCTGTTGATAGGAAAAAGAAACCAATAAAGATAATTCAATGGTACGTCCTTCCCACTCCTAAGACTTATTCCATGTCGCCGTAAGACATATCAGCGTCGGTGCGACATAAAAGCTAATAGTACATACGTACATACATCTTTATCTCCTTAGCTTGTATACATCATGAGATAACGGGTCAGGTCAGTTTTCGGAAAATGAGTTAAATGTAAGACACGATGTTCACTAACACATTTACACATGCCTTTCAGCGTTCAGTGAAAGTGGGGAGTACGAAAGCCCTACCTTGAATCTGTTAATTTGACAGAAAAGACATCCGAATATCACAGGAACTATTAAGGTTAATGTTTTGACATTTTTACCACTGATTAACACAATCTTCTACTAGGTATTGAACTAGAATGACGTGGATTGAGCGAACATCAGTGCATTTTTAATGTTCCATATTTTAGCAGAAATAGTCATTAAAATTGCTCTATGTTAGAAACCAATCAGGCGAAATACGTTTTACTAGTTCAGTAGTTGTATTAAGGCATAAAATAACTCTCGGAAAAGAAATAATCTCATTAGCTTGTATATTTCATAAGATAAAGGGTCAGACATGCGCTTGTAAGCTCGGTACATTCTTCTGAAGACCTACAGGGTGATATCTGAGGTTGTGCGATAATAGTGATGAAGACTTGGACTCTTTTGTCCATCCTTTTGTTTCCTGGCTAACCACTCTACCCCATCAAGTGCCGAGGTTACGGATAGAGGAAGCCTTTAACTTCCACCCCTCCCAGGGTCTTCATGGCCTGTACGGAGAAGACTTTGCTTTGCTTTTTTTTTGTTTCCTGGTTATGGAAGCTGATAAAAATAATACTGTTGCAGTGTATGTGTGTGTGTGTGTGTGGCCTTTGCTGTTTGAGTTGATTTAATTCTCCTTTATACCTTAATTGCATGTCTTCGCAAGCATTGAGGTTTATATTGTACTTCTTTTTTATTAATAATGGTTTAATTTAAACTGGGAAACATTTCCTACCTATTCAAAAATGAACTTTGTTAATTGTAATTGTCGTAACTTAATTAATGCGGCCACAGCTTATACCCCATGATTCCATTTCGATTGCCTTACTGACTTGTAAACTAAAAGGAATTTCAATATAATTAACTTCGATTTAATGTCAGAGGCGGGAATCAAACCCAGTCCTCTGGAGGTGGCAGCTAATCTCCCTAACCACGACACCACAGAGGCAGACTCCCTTGGTTATATGGTGGAATTTGAATCGTTACTAAAGCCCCAGATGTGCTATTTGTACATGAATTTTGTGGGCTGGTTTACTCATGGAATCAGAGGATACTACTGTTACTACTACTACTACTACTACTACTAATAATAATAATAATAATAATAATAATAATAATAATAATAATAAAGATAATAATCATTGTTACGGAGTTATCCGTGGAATGTAGAGGTGAAAGAAGGTGCGGGCTAGAATGGGTCTAACTACAAGTCCGAAAGATGAATTAAAATTTCAATAAAGGTTCTGTTTTCAATAGACAACAAGATTTAACAAATTTTCAGTAGGTGAAATAACAATGAAAAATCAGGTACAATTATAACTTTACAAACGAAAGCACAACTTAAAGGATCTTTGTAAATTCTGGGCTTCGAGCCCTAAGTTTATAATTCCTGAGCCCTCAGCTCACAACCACAAATTACCAAAGGGCAGAAAACCCCTCATTACATGGAGCACTTGCTCCCACCCAGTAATGTCAAGCCTCCTAGAGACACCTTTCAAAACACCATAAAGAGCTGACCCACTCTCAATCTTTCAAGCCTATTAAAGGTAATACTATGCTTTACAATCACTTGCCATCGAGGCGCAACTTACAAGAATTAAACAGGGGTATCTCGTACCCAGACTACAGGGCCTTAAAAGAAAAATAATAGGTTAATTAAATGGCCCAAAATACCAATATTAATGGAGACGTAGCTTGCGCTCCTACATAAAACCTTATAAAACTTAAGGGGCACTAGGCCGATGACACAGGGGCTATTCCCAAACTAGGGAGGTGACTCGTATAAGAAAATTTTAATACATTAAGAGTAGAAAATCGGTTGTGAAAACGTAGTCACCTAAACTCAAAATGAAGGGGAACTCGAGAGGGTAAAGCACTCTCTATCCCCGATTTACAGTTAAAGTAATAAGAAACTGTTACATAAGCCGGCACTAAGTTACATTTTTGGAAAGGTAGGTTACATTGAAAAGGATTCGGACCTTCCCCGAGGGCTAAATTGCTGAGCTAGCAAGAAATAAAGATGTTAAAAGGCTATTACCCTGTAGAAAAGCTGCTGGCGTATGAAAGAGGCGCTTCCCGCCTCCTGCTATACTTCCATACACTAAGCTAGATGTTGTACGAGTGGCCGAGAGCCAGGAAAATCAGCAGTTTTTATGCTCTCGGGGAAGATTCGAGACCTTTCATGAATGATTGACACACCCACAGTCGTTTATTGGGTAGCTTACAGTTACACATCAACATTGGGGAAGAAAGACGCCATTGGCTGAAAATTAATGACAGAACTTTACGATTGGCTAATTTCAAAACTGGCGGAAAGAAAGATTAATATTGCCAACCCACAAGTGAAAGAACAACATTTAGTAAAGAACAAACTTATGAAAACCAAATATCTTCAAGAAAAGTTCCTTCACTTCTAACCAGGGTGCATGGTCATAGTTTTAGGTAGAGACATCTGTGAGAGAATGTCCACACTTCTTGATAATTAGTAAACAAAAGACAATTCGAAATTAACTCAGTGACATTATCTGATGAATGGTTGAATTGATTCAGTTTTAAAGTTCAGAGTTTCAGCTGCAGAGGAGTACTTTAAGGCGGAAAATTCAAATGTGCGGCGTATAGGTGTACCATCCGGTGCAATAATAATAATAATAATAATAATAATAATAAGAAGAAGAAGAAGAAGAAGAAGAATATTAATAATAAGAATAAGAATGATAAGAATAAAAAATACAACCGCCTCAGTAGCGTAACAGTTAGTATTATTAGTTACCATCCTCGGTGGCCCGAGTTCTATTCTCTGCACTGCCAGAAATTTAAGAATGACACGAGGGCTGTTATGTATTCAAATAGTACATGCAGATCATCTCCATTGAGGATGTGCCTGAAAAGAACTACCTTACCTCAGGATGAGGACAAAAGTTTGCTTTTACTATTACTACTGATTTTTTAATTTTATTTCGCTTTTTAAATACAAGTTGTTTTACGTCACGCCGACACAGACAGGTCTTGTGGCGTCGATGGGAGAAGAAAGGCATAGGAGAGGAAAGGAATCTGCCGTGGCCTTAATTAAGGTACAGTCCCAGCATTTGCCTGGTGTGAAAATGGGGAAACCACGGAAAACCATAATCAGGGCTGGCGACAGTGGAGTTAGAACCCACTATCTCCCTAATACTGGATACTGGCCGCACTTAAGCGACTGCAGCTATCCAGCTCGGTTTTTTATTTCGTATCCTGAAGTGCTGCGGTGCGTCTCTTAGAAGGTGACGCCTTCTCCCAGACCAACGACATTTGAATTGATGAATGATGGTGATGGTAATTATTGTTTTAAGACGCAGTACAGATGGGCAACCATCCTGTATTAACAGTACAGTAATAGTGCAGAAAAATGTAAGGGATCCGACACTTCGAAAAATTAAGGTATCGGTCAAATGAAGACAAGGGTCACGAAGGGCAGCAAAATGATAGACTCCCTGGGCGTCGACACCTTATACCGTCTAGGTCGGGAGATGGGATATGGTAGATGAAACTGAGAACCCTGACATGAGTGCAAAAACTTCCAGGACTCAGCCAAGGGCCCCATGGTCACCAACCCGCGCTCTCAACTTAAGAGCTCATGCGGCCATTTTTGTCGCCTCTTCTGACAGGCAGGGTATCCGTGAATGCTAATCTATCGCCCACATCCACAAAGGGAAATTGGTGAAGGATATCAAGTTAACTATGGTGAAGGTGAAGGGTTTCGCGGCCGTGGCCTAATAGGAACTGTCCCGGCATTCCGCTTAGCACAGGAGAATGGAAAACCGCGGGAAGCCTTTCTCACGACAGTCGACCAGCCCTTTTCCATCTCCCGAATGCAGAGGTGTATAGCCACGATAGAACCGTGGCCACTTGTCCTCTGTTCGGTTTGGTCGATCGAAGTGCAGATCTGTCAGTCCACGGTCCCAGTCCTGGTAGCATCCGTATGTGGTTGTATTGAGGATACAATTCTTGTCAATGGTATTTTCATGCACAGTGTACAGGCAATTGTTTATGTTCCTTTCTTAGTACCGTAGTTATTAGATAAAATTACAATTGCTAACAGGAATATGTGGTATTTGTTTCCAAATACCGGTAGTGTTTTATGAATTGTTAACAATATTACATTTTCTGCTTATTCTTGCAGTCGTAGTAGTTTAAAGTGTTTAACAGCAGAAGGTCGTTATGCGAAATTCCAATTCCATTACTAGAAAGCTGATATTTTTAGTGTTGATCTACATATGAACACCGAAGAAGAGCAAGGCGTCTGGAGGTTATTAAAGCGTGTGGGAAAGGACTTCCCGTCCGATGAACTGAGAGAGAGTTGTCAGTTTGATAGCGCTACTGACTTACATCTCATCATCAGTCACCACTGATCTGCATTTAGGGCACTCGCCCAGGTGACAGATACCCTATCTGTTATTTACCTAGTCTTTTCTTAAATAATTTCAAAGAAATGGGAAATTTAATGAACATCTCTCATGGTAAATTACTCCAATCCCTAACTCCCTTTCCTGTGTATGTGTGTATGTTCAGTCTTCAGCCCTAAGGCTGGTTGGATCCTCAACAGCTCTGCCATCAGCTGTCATAGATGGGCTAGGCATCACTGAAGAGGCGTACTAGGGAAATGAGGTGTGAGGTAGTTTCCCGTTGCTTTCCTCACCGAGCCAGAAGTTGCTATTACATATCATTCCGCCACGCCCACTGAAATGCATAAACGAATATTTGCCCCAATTTTTCCTCTTCCATCCCAACTTTATCTTCAAACTGTGATCGTGCCTATTTTTAAAAATACCAGTCATACTTATTCGTCTACTAATGTCATTCCACGTAATCTCTCCACTGACAGCTCCGAACATATCACTTAGTCGAGACCTCTTTTCCTTTCTCCCAAGTCTTCCCAGCCCTAAGTTTGTAACATTTTCGTAAAACTGCTCTTTTGTCATAAATCACCCAGAACAAATAGAGCTGATTTTCTTTGGACTTTTTCCAGTTCCCGAATTAAGTAATCCTCCTGAGGGTTCCGTACATTGGAACCATACTCTATTTGGGGTCTTACCAGAGACTTGTATGCCATCTTCTTTACACCCTTACTATAACACCTAAATACTTTCTAAATCATGTGCAGGGATCTGTACCCTTTATTTACAATACCGTTTAGTGACTACCCCAATGAAGATCTTTCTTTATGTTAACACCTAGGTACTTACAATGATCCCCAAAAGGAACTTTCACCCCATCAACGCAGTAATTAAAACTGAGAGGACTTTGTGAAACTAACAGTCTGTCTTTTGACCCCGTTTATCATCATACCATTGCCTGCTGACCATCTCACTACATTATCGAGGTCATTTTCCACTTGTTCACAATATTGTAACTTATTTATTACTCTTTACAATATGACAGCATCCACAAAAAGTCTTACCTGCGATTCCAGTTCTTTACACATGTCATTACTGGGCGAGATGGCCGTGCGGTTAGGGTCACGCAGCTGTGAGCTTGCATCCGGTAGATAGTGCGTTCGAACCCCACTGTCGGCAGCCGTGAAGAGGGTTTCCCATTTTAACACCAGGAAAATGCTAGGGCCGTACGTTAATTGAAGCCACGGCCGCTTCCTTCCCACTCCTAGGTATTTACTAGCCCATCGTCGCCATAAGACCTCTCTTTGTCGGTGCGACGTTAGTAAATTTTTTTTAAAAGTACTCATATCATTTATATATACAGGGTGAAGCGTAATTCGCGCACTCGGGCGTCGCAGCGAGATTCCTCACATCCCAGCAATGAGAAAAATGTCTCTCACAAAAGTTCGTCCTGTGAGTATATCCGGCAGAAAAAGGACGTTGAAGAGTCACAGTCTGGCAACACTGTAACCATATGTAGGGTAACTACCTCTGTGAGCATACTTCAGTCGTGCTGTACGGTTGGTGCACTGGATAGAGTTTTGGGTTAGCATGGAGGAGGTCGAGGGTTCGATCTTTGGTTGAGGCGCATTTTTTTATTTGCTAATTTCCATCGGATATTACATACTGTAATACAGTAAGACACCATTTCTTAGGTCACATCCTACATTTACAAAATTTTGGAACGCTGAACACGTTGAAACGCATTTAGTTGATGAAGTGGTTCGAATAAATTCACGCACACGATGTGGAAAGGGGAAAGGGCGTATTTTAAAGCTGACCAATGACAACGATTGTTCGTCCATTTCTAGGATCTTAGTATGTAAGTGCAAATGGTTTCTAGAGAACCCCTGCAATCGCTGTTGACGATTAAGATGCCAGTTACCATAGCACCTGGACTACATTTACGAAATAAACAACATACTCCTCAACCCAGGATCGATCCCTCGACCTCCTGCATGCTAACCCAAGACTCTATCCAGTGCGCAAACCGTACAGCACGACTAAAGTGTGCTCACAGAGGTAGTTACACTACATATGGTTACAGTGTTTCCAGACTGTCAATCTTCGTCCTTTTTCTGCCGGATATACTCGCAGGACGAACTTTTGTGAGAGACATTTTTTTCATTGCTGGGATGTGAGGAATCGCACTGCGATGCCCGAGTGCGCGAATTACGCTTCACCCTGTATAACAAAATATTTACTTCATGAGTTGTACTCAAATGAGACATTCTGTTCATATCTGACAGCGCCTCCGTTCCAAATACAGAATAGAATAAATTACTCCGTTCGCCTATGTGGTGTAGTGGTTAGCGTGATTAGCTGCCACCTCCGGAGGTCCGGGTTCGATTCCCGGCTCTGCCACGAAAATTTGAAAAGTGGTATGAGGGCTGGAACGGGGTCCACTCAGCCTCGGGAGGTCAACTGAGTAGAGGTGGGTACGATTCCCACCTCAGCCATCCTCAAAGTGGTTTTCCGTGGTTTCCCACTTCTCCTCCAGGCGAATGCCGGGATGGTACCTAACTTAAGGCCACGGCCGCTTCCTTCCCTCTTCCTTGCCTCTCCCTTCCAATCTTCCCATCCCTCCACAAGGCCCCTGTTCAGCATAGCAGGTGAGGCCACCTGGGCGAGGTACTGGTCATACTCCCCAGTTGTATCCCCCGACCAAGAGTCTGAAGCTCCAGGACACTGCCCTTGAGGCGGTAGAGATGATGATGATGATGATGATGATGGTGATAAATTACTCCGCTCCCCCAGTTCTGGATCGCCAAAAACTAAGGAGAGAGTATTTATTTTATTGGCAATTAGGCATATCACAGCCGAAACAAATCAACAAACAATCACTTGAAAGAAAAACACAGTACGGAGCACATGTCGATGAATGGGAAAGTTGCCAGTTAGAGAATATGCAATATATAAAACAATACGATCGAAACTGGACAAATAATAAAACAGAACAGGATATTAAGTTTTAAATTTAAAATCCAGTGCTTTTGATTCGTCATTTTGTATTGTCCGTACCAAATATACAAATGCGGTCGAAAATACAGTTCATTTCATCTCCCCCACATTTAAATATCAACCACTACATGTCTTTCACATGCACCAATTCCGGTTTGGTTCTAAGCCTCAAGTCACTTCAATAGGATATGTAAATTACCAATCAAATCCTTCTAGGTCTGCTCTGCTTATTACAACTCGCAAATGCAACAATGATTACGGATTACCAAAGAGTGAGTCGATCAATAGTCTTTGTATCACCACACCGTCAATAGTGACCAGCTTTCACCTCGCTGAATGATATAAATTGACTGGGCAATATGAGGACGGCTATTGTACACGCTGAATGGCCTACCTCCACTCGATACGGGATGTATGAAGCCGTCAGTAGAGGTTTCTTTATGAATCAGGAGTGAATTATTGGTAACACTTGAGGTGAGTTTTGTCTACTCTTGATTCAACCGCGATGCGGCTACTTGTTCACTTGTGTCAGCTATACTCTTACAACAGCGACTAAGTGCCAAAGTATAATTTGATTTTGCATGCTGTGATGAATGCAACCTGTGCTGGAGAGGTCACTGAAAACACCTGCATGTTTACCATTTGGGTCTTCAACTGCCACAGTATTTATGTTATAAAAGGGTACAGATCTCTGCACATGGTTTACAGGGCATTTAGGGGTTTTAGTAAGTACTAGCTAATGTACCCGTGCTTCGCAACGGAATTCTCAGAAAGACTGACTTTGTGGTTTCCCTAACTGAAATCAACATAGGTCATTAGAAAAACGTAAGTATGAATGTAGCGATTAAAAGCAATGCTATCATATAAAATACTCGATCAAATGGAAAGCCGCACGTTTTATCACTTTTAACGAACAGTGCTGCGGTTAGATAGTCCAAAGTTCCAGAGCTGGGATAACCAGGCCGCAGATTGCCATGAACACTCATCTGTCATTATTCCGCTAAATATGCACACTGTTCATTCCAGTCAGTACCTCAGAGTAGGGATTGAATAGCCCGAATGCTATGATGATCCAGTGTGTTACGTACCAGTAGTATCAGAAAATTTATAAACCAGGGGAAATGGCATGCTAAAGAAGAAAGTTATCTAACTCACCAGCTACTTCCCATCAATATTCAGGCAGGCTGTTACACTCTGTCCGACTGGGCGAAATGACCGTGTGGTTAGCGGTGCGCAGCTGTGAGCTTGCATCCGAGAGATAGTGGATTCGAACCCCATTGTCGGCAGCGCTGAAGATGGTATTCTGTGGTTTCCGACTTTCACACCAGTCAAATGTACCTTAATTAAGGCCTAAGTCACTCCTAGCCCTTTCCTATCCCATCGTCGCCATAAAACCTATATATGTCGGTGCGACGGAAATCAAATAAAAAATACTCTGTACGCAGCAATAATCCTATCTACCGGAGATGAGGGGCAACAGAAGACACAAAGCACATCACGACAAACAATGGTCAATGTAATGTTATTGTTGATCAGTGTTATGAGCTTTCTATATTGTAGGCCTACACATTTAGTTTTATTTCGACTCTGTGATTTGTAAAATATTTTATACCGTAAACTGTAGTTTCTTATTCTCCGACTTTACATACCGATTTTCATTAAATACTGTTTACCCATTTTCTCGTTACTCGGCGATGATATGGACTTAGTAACAAAAATTCAAATTCATGAATATCTTGGTGATAATAGCGAGTACGGTAACAATGTATAAGACATGAATAATAGGAAATTAAATACTATATAACCTTAGTTATCTAGCATTCATCGACTACACTTCTAATAAGAAATATTTGAGAATTACATTTTAGGCCTTTCCCGAAACTACCATTTCACTCAGCGTGAATAAAATAATGTACAGCCTAGACTATAGCGACTTATTTACAATTATTGACAGCCTAGATTGTAGCAATTTATTCCCCAACTTTGCATACCCATTTTCTTTAAAATACGACCACTAATAACATAAATAGTTGAGAATTCAATTTTAGGCCTTCCCCTAAACTACCATTTTATCGTCGCCATAAGACCTATCTGTGTCGGCGCGACGTAAAGCCCCTAGCAAAAAAAAAAAACTACCATTTTTACTCAGCGTGAGTAAAATGATTTATAACCTAGATTGTAGCGGCTCATCCCCCGACTTCACATACCGATTTTCATTAGACCACTAATAATATAAATAGTTGAGAATTCAATTTTAGGCCTTTCCCTAAACTACCATTTCACTCAGCGTGAGCAAAATGATTTATAGCCTAGATTGTAGAGGCTCATCCCCCGACTTTACATACCGATTTTCATTAAATTCTCTTCAACCGTTTTCTCGTGATGCGTGTACAAACATACATACATACATACATACATACATACATACAGACGACAGACAGACAGACAGACAGACAGACAGACAGACAGAAATTACGGAAAAGTAAAAAGTGCATTTTCTTGTTACTATGGACATGACCGATACAGAAATACCATTATTTTCAAATTCTGAGCAATGTACGGACAAAACTCTTATTTTATATATATTGTCCTCTAGGTCTACAAACGTATTACGCTTTTGTAATGACTGCTTTATTACCCCTTTTCCGCTTGATACAGATATCATCAGTGGTTCGTTTGCAATTAGACAATGGCTAGAAATACCCATTTCTGGCCAAATTACGTAAATGAGCACTGGGACCAAACACATCAAATACTCATCAGCAAGATCACCCTCCAAGTTCTTCCGATAATGACTGACAGTCACATTCAAGTTTTATTATTATTTGAAAAATAATTTCAGTGGTTCATAGTGTGGGTTACTTTAGTCACGTTCTAGTTCGTGACCCATGGGTAACGCCTGAATGGCCTCATACGTTGTCTTGAGAGTCAGAATACCAGTTGCTACGGAATGGGAGTGAAGTCATGGCCCTCCTTGTGCTCAGGCGGGTAGGACTTTAAAATCCACTGTAGTCCCTAACCCGTTAGACGAGAGGTCCTTACTTGGACTATGTATAAGTAAGGGTAGCATCCTACTTCATAGAATTTACCGAGCTCAGAACATTTTAAGCAAGCCTCGGACCTATGGAGGTAACGGAATCCCACTTACATTTGACTTGTGAGGAACTTCTTGGAAACAGCTTGGGGAACGGAATGGAATTAGATGGGGAGCTATCAATAATAATGGGGCTAATGAAAGACAGAAAGTGGATTTAGCTGAGTCATCAAAGAGGATGCATCTGGATGTTATGGGAGTAAATGATATTCGGGTAAGAGGACATAACGAGGAAGATATAGAAGGTTATAAACTGGACTTGACGGGTGTTAAAAAGGGAAGGGCAAAATGTGGGGTAGGAATGTTCATCAGGAATACCATTGCACGCAACAAAGCTTCTGTTAGGCATGTAAATGAGTGATTGAATTCGGTATATTTAACTGTTGGAGTAAATAGTGAAGGATCTGTTCGTCTCAACGGGAAACTAAACACTTGATTCATTCCAACGAGGACTGACCATTAGTTTACGAAATCGCCACTCTCAATGCTGTATAAACTTCTCTAACTCATCATTGAGGGAATAATCGTAAAATTCTTAATTTTTCGACTTCCATCGGGAATCGCACCCACGTACTTCCGGTTGAGCAAAGAACATCTTTACGGCCTCGGCAACATCTCGTTCTTGTCAACTCTGAGAACGTAACTGTAAAAATATTGAGTAATCCAGTGTGCCCTTCTAAATCACGAAGGAGGGTAAGGTCAACAAAATAGAGAAGAGTTGAGGGTGTTGAATATTTTTAGTCTCTACACATGAATGAGTTTGCATTATGTCGCCCGCTGCATGTGAAATATTCGACAACGTTGATGACTTTGGACAGACTTTGCCAACGGAACCGGAGCAGCTGTGTGGCATTTCATTCGGAAAAACGCTCTCTCATTTGAAATATGGGAGTTGATTTTGGAGACAATCCCGACAGAACACGATTTTCCGAGATACATTTATCTCTTGGCAATGGAACGTTGCGAGGAAGTAATAAGATAAATTTTGTACATCACTTCCGAGTATAGACGACGTCATCAAAGTAGACCCTCAGTATTCTAACCTAAAATCGACTGAATGGCTGTGTGAGCGAACAATACTAAATCCGACCACCAACGAGACTGGAGCTATCATTGGGTCCATCATGAATACACTTCCAGTCTAACCTAGTCAGCGTTCAGTGGCGGACGTATTGTGTGGAGGTGTCAGGAGAGCCGGCGTGGAATGTGAACGGTGGGCAGTAAAGTAATTCGAGAGGGAAGAGGAAGATGATTGGCGTGAATCAATATCGTGTGGCTATTGGAAGATGGCAGATGAAATGGAAAAAGGAGATAGCTAGAAATAAAGGAAGTATAATGGAAACAAGAATGATGGACGAGATGATATTGACGGCAGTGGTGATTATGATACTACTAGGTATAGGAGGAGTAGAAGTAAACCCCGGCCCGACTTCTAGTGACAACATGAACTGGGAAGACGTGGAGGTCATTAGAAAAGTGGTGAAAGAAGTGGTGGAAGAAGTATGCCCGTTTGAGCAGATGAAGAATATGATGAAAGAGCAAATGAAAGAACTTGAGCATATAAGGCGGTGGATACAGGGAAAAACAGACGAGACAATGAGTAGAGTAGAAACCAACGAGAGAGAGATCATATCACTTAAGTCAAAAATAAGGGAGATGGAAGGAGAGGTGGTGAAGTTGCGAGCGGAAATCGAAGGCTGTAACCGAGAACGGAGGAAGAAATGCCTATTCATATATGGAGTACCGGAAGACAAAGCAGAAGATAAAGTACTGACAACATACAAAGTTGTGGAAGTCATCCAGAAAATGATGAGAATTAATTTTAGCGAAATCGATATTGATGATGTAGAAATGATAAGTAAAAACGGGGTGATAGACCAATAAAACTGAAGCTATTCTCCACCTTGATGGCGGAAGTAGTGATAAGAGGTGCAGATAACATACGGAACACAAAAATTTGGATTAAAGAGGACATTGGTAGAGAAGGGGTAAAGAACATAAACACTTTGAAGAAACATTTGGCCAGGGCTAAATTACAGGGGTTAAGAGCTCATATTAGGGGTCAAAAATTAGTAGTGACCAACGGTATTTGGACTAGAATGCGGACTGCGAAGAAATTACTAGAAATGGAAAATGACGGGAATGACGAAGTGGTAGTGGGAAAGAGAGTGGAGGAAAGGCAAGCCAGAGACTGTAAAGTGGGGGAGGACGGACATGGAGGCAAAGAAAGTAACAAGGATAATAAGGCAAAGGAACCAAGCTCACAGCATGAAGGAAGTAACTTGATAGATTTGTTAGCCAAAGCGAACAGGGAGGCATTTGCAGAGATGAGGAGTGTGATAAGGAAGGAAACCAGGGAGGCCTGGGCATCAACGAAGGAGTCCAGGACGGAGGCCAGTGGGAGAGAAGAAAGAAGGTTACAGGGGGAGATTGTGGGAGTAGAAACACAGGACGTAACAAGAACAAGCAAACGAAGTGAAAATACGACTGGGAAGCAGGAAGAAGAAGAAGCAAGAGGTGCCCAAGTGAGAGGGAGAAGTCTGAGCCTAAGAGAGTTATGGGGCAAAAAGAACAGAGTAGACGAAGGCATAGTGACAAGAAGCAAAAAGTTAATGTGTAGTGAGAAGTAAATGGCTGTATACACGATAATAGTGGAGTGTGTGCGTATTATCCATAACTATGTTAAGACTGAGTAAATAGTGAATTAATAGAGGTTGAAGAGTGATCAACAAGAAAGAAATGTAAAGTTTAATAAATTGCGCATCGGCACTGCAGTGGAGATAACACGTAGTCAGGTTCGCAACATAATTAGAATATAAGAAAGGTCAGTGTCTAAGAGAGAATGTGCTGAGTGCGAACCCGACCGGAAGTGGAACATTCTGTGGTCTAGTGCAGACTCAGCCCGACACAGCACTGTACTCTGCTCAGTTATATGTTGCCAGTGTTAGTTTCACATTGCCATTAATGCCATACTGTCTATAGATGGAATTACCTTGTTGCAGTAGTTCTTTTAGTCTTCGTTTTACCCCTTTTCTTAATAGCAATATTGAGATTTTTTGAGGTTTTGTTTTTATCTGAAAAGATAACAGTGACTCATTGACATTTGATCATTATTATCTCCAGCAACTTTGATTTTCCAAATTTGGTGTTAGCTATGTTTACTTTACGACTATTAGTATATGTGTATAGCATCTTAAGCTGCCTAGGTTGGGCATATTATTTTTCTCCCTTATTAAGGCTTCATCGCTGTAGATCTGGAAGAAAAATAAAGGCTTTACTTACTTACTTGCATGAATACACTTCAAGAGCGCAGGAGGTAGTCGATGAACCGAGTCGTCAGTCAGGTTGTCGTGGTGTAAATTCTTGTTGAATTCCTCAATTCTGTCACAGCGCGTGGACTGCCGGTGCATATTATAACTCTGAAAATAGGAGCACCCATGATGCTTCTCAGGAACCTGTCCCCTCCGAAACATTGCGATAGCGCTATGCTACAACTAATGACATTGCATATGCATGTAATCCAGGCAGTTACATTCACTGGTTATGGCGAAGGTAAATCCGTGTTCATACCAATAATTCTGCTAATTCCTATGAACTATCCGCTCCAGTTAATCCATGCTTCGAGACGACCTTCAACAAGTCAAAAAATCAAGGCCACCACGCACAGAAAGCTAAGCTAAGCTAAGCTAAGCTAAGCTACGCTATGCTACGCAACCCAACGAAAAAATTCGATCCAGTGAAGTTGTTTGGAATGGCACACACAGTGTGCTTCGCTAAGCTAAATTTCACCGATCCCCAAGGTGGGGATTTTCATCGTTGTAGCTGGCTTCGAGCATGCGCAGATCACTTTGTTTTGCCCGGCATATAGCAAAAAACCTTCCATGCTTGTGGCGTTAGTGAATAACCTCAATAGAGTAGCTATTATATCCCTTAATTGTGTCTGTGATTGTTAATTGTCATGGATGGTAGACGAAAGAAAGTGATACTGATCGAAGAGGAAAATATACTTGTATGTCAAGTTATTTTTCTTTTTTTAGAATTTGCTTTACGTCGAACCGGCACAGAGATCTTATGGCGAAGATGGGAGAGGAGTGGAGAGGAGAAAGCTAGGAGTGGGAAGGAAGCGGCTGTGGACATAAATAAGATATAGCCCCAGTATTTGCCTAGTATGGAAATGGGAAACCACAGAAAACCATCTTCAGGGCTGCCGACAGTGGAGTTCGAACCCACTATCTCCCGGATGCAAGTTCACAGCTGCGCGCCCCTAACCGCACGGTCAACTCGCCCGGTGTTTAATAATTAGAGAGATATAACCATGAAAGACAACTGTTGGCAAGAAATAAATTACTTGGGGCCGATGACCTAAATGTTAGGCCTCTTTAAACAAGTATAATTTATTACTCTTACATACATTTTTACCCTACATTCTAAATGTGGGTACTTTATATTCATTTAATGATAATATTATCCTCAGTGCCAGCTCCGTGGTGTAGGGGTAGCGTGCGTGCCTCTTACCCGGAGGCTCCGGGTTCGATTCCCGGCCAGGTCAGGGATTTTTACCTGGACCTGAGGGCTGGTTCGAGGTCCACTCAGCCTACGTGATTAGAATTGAGAAGCTATCTGACGGTGAGATAGCGGCCCCGGTCTAGAAAGCAAAGAATAACGGCCGAGAGGATCCGTCGTGTTGACCACACGACACCTCGTAATCTGCAGGCCTGCGTGCTGAACAGCGGTCGCTTGGTAGGCCAAGGTCCTTCAAGGGCTGTAGTGCCATGGGGTTTGGTTTGGTTTATTATCCTCAGTGATAGAGAAAAGTTCATGAAACTGATCGTCATGTAGACAAAAGTAATTTTCAATCCTTTATCACTTTATATCAAATGATGGAATTCACCACGAATTATCCACTTTACAATTTCACAAATACATAATCATCTCCTCTTCCTTCATACTCCATGACAGCGGCCAATAAAATAGCCTCCTCCTCGATTAATCCGCCATTTTCCTAGCCTAGTTTATTTAGCTTAGCTTTTTTATCATGATATTGTATAACACAGCCTGGCATTGCTTAGCTTAGCGTACCTTATCTTAGCTATCTGGGTGGCCTTTAAACTCGGCAAGTTGCAGGACTTGACCTCAGGTTGAGATGCTTCTCACACAGCCAGCTGTATATCACATGCTCTCCTGTTAGCAGTAGTAAATCACCCTTCGTTTGTGCTCACGGTAACAGACGACGGATGTGGTATACAAAGTAAGATTTCATCAAATTATTGGCTCCATGTATCTCAATATAAAATTGGCCTCACACGTAGGGGAGAGTCCTACTGTACCGGACACCTTAACTTTTTCCCTTATAAAAATAAAATGCTCTACGGTATGAGATTTTCATACAATAATCTTGTACTTTACTAAAAGCTTTTTCAATGTAAGGGTGTGATTTCCATAAAATCTTACCAAAAGTTATTAATATTTAAAAATACAACAAAGCTTAATTTCCAAGGACTACAAAAATCTTCTTCCAGTACCGGCCAGTTACTATTTTCTAAGATATATGTGTCTAATGCATTACTAATATCAAACAAATACATAAAGAACTCGACAACACATAATTATTGGAATTGGCATCCACTAAATTCAAGTTTGGTTTATTTTTTGCAATAATTACAAATAAAATACGAAATATTTCCGTGGTCTACACATCCGACATGCGCCCAGTATTTGCATTTGGTACACTGCACCCATTCTTGATCCAATGAGTCACAACAAATAATGCATGATGTGTCTTCTTCCATTTCCTTAGTATTTACACAATAATCATAATAAAGCTTCTTTCCGGCAGTTTTGTTTTCTTTGTTGAACTGGTGAGGTAATTTTGAATGCTCGGTCAAAGCGAATGCTAAGTGTACATTTTTTTCCCTGGCCAGAGATATGAAGATTTTCTAGATCCTTCACATAAGTAACCAACTGATTTTACATATCGTAATAAAAGGCTTTTTTAATTCTTCCCATCTGAGGAGTTAGATCCACAGCCACACCCACTCTAAGTGCTCTCAGACGAACTCCTCACGGACTTCTTGGCGCACAAAAAGCCTCAGCAGCTTTCCCTGCAGTCATTTTATTAGAAACAATTTAGTTCAGTGCCATCTTCATCCCGTCCTCGATCCAATTTCATTGTATTTTATCCCATTTCTCTGTCATTTCACTATGAAAAGTGATAAGAAGTGGATATCATTTTATTTCTTTAAAAGTCCTATTGGCCGGTACTGGAAGACACTCACGTGAAGGAACTTTCCCAACTGGATAATGTTTAATAGACGATGTCGTGAAACTCTTACCAGCTATAGCGTCCTCAAGGAATGTATATAATATATAAGTAAAAACAAAATCAACAGCTTGCCTGGAAATGGAGTACCTGGGGATTGAAAATAACTTTTCGCGCACGATCATAAGCCGGCCAATGTACAATACTCACATCTCACATAAGACTTAACGCTAAACGAAACCCCCAAAGTATGACACGCGGGAATGTAGCATCCTTCATATGCCACCTGTAAGCTACTGCCATATAGCACCTAAAACGGGAACCAGCAATGGCCGGTACTGGAAGCCGGCCGGTACTGTAGGACTCTCCCCTAAGCACCTAAAATTCAGTATGTCAGCAATGAAAGAGTTACGTATCCTTTATGTGTCAATCACTAATGTTACTATATACCATTTTCATAATGTTACATTGTTTCGGGCAATTAAATAAGAAGAATAATGTATGATAGCCATGCTGCATTTAGCCTCTACAGTAACACAAAACTAATATTCATATTCGAATGTTCCTTTAAGTTGTACTGTACCTTCATTCTGATGAAACCGTCAAGGCGAGTGGGCACAGCAAGTAATAAATAATTCACGGTTCATCTATTCTGAGTAAATATGGTGTCGATTTATATGTAAGCAAAGAGACTGGCTAATACAACAATCAAGAAATATAAATGACAAACTCATATAGTTTTACTAATTTTTGGACACGCTATGTGACGTGGAAATGACAACATAGAAGAACTGATCATTTTTGGAAATTTTCCCGGCAAGAGAGATCTTGAACAAATTCCCACTCGATGGTCGAATATTGTCAAGAATATAACTGGGTTGAACCACTTCAGTGCAGCAAGCCTGGTCGGGGTCCGCAAGAGGTGGAGAAATCTGACCAATAGCCTTCTCGGAGATTACGATCCTCATAACTGAGTAAACGATAAGAGAAGATAATGACTTTACACCCAAATAACATTTTCTTTGTAGGTTACAATCCAAGAAGTTCAAAATGTAGGGTTTAATTGAAAGGAAACTGATGATATTAGTAAGGCGAAAAAAAATCGAATACGTGCGCTTCGTCAAAGGAACGTTTAACTCACAATTCGTCAACAACATGTTATCCCCGACAACTTTGAGGGTCACTTGCCTCGATCTCCCATCCGCTATCAACCTCATCGCCGAGACTCTGTGCTTTGTATCCCATTTCGCGTACTATCAAATGAAATGATACTCAAGAGTCTTTCACCCACTGCTGCATTTCCTTACCCTGCCACTAACAAATACATTTTTTCATCCAAACCCGCACACTCTCTCATCGCTGTCGCCTCCCATGCACTCTGTTGTGCATATGACACGATATACCCATGTTCTCTTCTTTTTATTAAGGATTTCACATACTATATGAGGTTTACGTCATTTCCTACCACTATGTAATGCAATAGCAATTTTCAATTAATAAAGTATTAGGGTAAATTATTGAATTGATGTAATATTGCACTTCCTCTGTTCTATTTGCCTTTGATCAGAGAATAAAATAATCAATTGTCCTTTTATTCCGTCCCAAACCATTGTTCTATGCTACGAAGTACAAACGATTCAAATCCGATTTCTCCCAGTTTCATTAAATTTATCCCATTGACAATGAAAATATGATTTAAGTGTCACAGGCAGATATTCCTATTAAACGAACAGGACGTTGGCTAATCAGATAGACGTGCCGTATCTCCTCTTGTCAGAAACAATCGTAATTCTCTCCGTTAAGCAGGAACGTGCTCTCGTCTTACATCAGCTTACACACTCCCTACATGTTATCTTCTACGTCAATCGCATTATTCTAGTTAAATTCAAGAAATAACCCCAGGCCAGCTGATTACCAAATTTGGGAAATATGCCGTGTAGTCATAGGAATTGCTTTAATTTCTCGTACTCGTAGTTATATACATAATTATTTACTATTAAATATTTTCGAATTATTCAAAATTGTTCAGCATGTCTAAGCTAAGATTCTTGCGTAATAACTGGCCTAAATTTGAAAATATTCAAATTCTGCTCATTCTACTTTGATGCTTGAAGTCTGATGGAGACATTCGGCCTGAATAAATTCCTACGTGATTAAGTAAAATTGATATAGTTATAATTTGTGTATGTTTTTTGCATACACTTCCGTTTTGATTTTTAAGGGAACCCTACAAACTATGAAGCATAGGGGCATCATTCTCGCCACGTCCCTAGATCATACTCGTACTTTCATATAAAATAAAGTTTCAGTTATGTATAACTTGCTATTCTTGAATTATTAGCAATAAAGTTTCTAAAAATCAGTTAAAAGAAAATAACCTCATCTCGTCCACTGACAGCTGCTATAGCCGCGTGAAGCGTCCTGGGAATTAAAACATAACTTTAAACCTAATGCGTATATTTGAATGGGTCGTTAAATTAAACGTAAATATTTACTCTACCATATACAACTTCTTTGAAATAACCGTTTATAATCTGATAAAGTAAAGACTTGAGTGACCATGCGAATCAAGAAATTTGATCGTGGAAATGCATTCTTTTGTTCAAGACATGATTAAAAATTGGGGTTGCTAAAATATTATATACAGGTCCGTTAACATTTGACGAGGTAATACTTCACGGAATACTGGAGGTAAAGAGGTAATAATTGACCCACATGATTGGCAGGACACGGGGTTTTATTGACACCAAAGTAAAGTGCACAAAGATCATGCTGAACAGCAACACGACAGGTACAAATGGCCACACATGCCTGACACGACATGGGGTTTTATTGACTCCAACAACGAGTGCAAAACAGGCAAACAGATGGCGCTGGATAGCAACACGTCAGTGATGCCGCATGAGATCCGTGTGCGGTATGAAAGGAGCTACCGTTAGAGAGGGCTTCAGATGCGCCTGCAATCGCGAAATGTTGACGTTACCAGAAGCTATATATACTTTATTTTAGTGTCAATAAAACCCCATATCATACCAACCATGTGTGCCACTTATTATACATCTACCTCCAGAATTCCGTGAAGTATTACCTCGTCAAATGTTAACGGACTTTTGGGTCACCCTGTACAGTGCCAGTCAGGATCCCCAGGTTCTGAAACAGCTGAGATTCGAGCTGCCATTTTTGGTCAGTGGTTGTGCGTGGTAGTCTGCGACTAAATTTGAGGAACCTTCAATGTGCTCAGTGTTGGTTGTGAACTATGCAATCAACGATAATTGGTTCAGTAGCACAGACACGAGTCCATCACGGCGTTGTTGGAACGCGTAAGAAAGTGGCTTAGTGTAAGTGCAGATTAAGATATGGTAAACTAATGAGCTTCCAAGGTATGCACAAAATCATGGAGAAGAAAGCCAATGGTTGACGCGTTACTTTTATGAACTGCTTCAGACTAGCCCCGTGGCTATGTTCGATGCATCGATAAACAGTCCCTGTGGTGCTTCGGAATTTGAATGAATTAAGAGCGTCGATTGGTTTGGACTGATTTCCACCTCCAAGCAGGTTGGGATCCGTGTAGACTAGATGCTGTTGTGTGGAGGGTCGCCTCATATTCTGAAGCCGAAGGTGGGAATCGGTGGTAGAAATTCACCATTCCTAAGAAGCGCGTGAGATTACGGGCTGTTCTTGGAAGAGGAACTTTTGCAGGGAGGAAATCCGGTCTAGTAGTGGTGGTGTGTCTGAAGCAGAAACTTCATATCCCAAGAAGGTAACGTATGCTGAGGCTAAGACGCTGTTATTAGCGTTGACAAGCATCTCGTAGTCTGACAGTCGTTGGATAGGTTAAAGTGAATTCTAATCCGGGCAGAGCTTCGTCAATGAATCTGCGGAAGGCATGGCATTAATGGAAGCTCCATTTATCCGAAGGGTAGGATTATTCCTGTCTTTGGAATGTCATCCGGGTTCACAGGTATTTGAGAGTCCTCCTTGACCGGACCAATAACAGAATTAATGCCCTGGGAATGGCGGGACGCAAACGAAGAATAAACCTACGATATTCCCTGCCTGTCGTAAGAGGTGACTAAAAGGGGCGACCAAGGGACGCTGAAACTTGATTCATGAGATTACCTGTTATTAGTACTACTGTATCACGCGATGAACACGCCATGAGTTGACTTGTGAGGAATACCATGGGTCTGTGTGTGGATCACTATAGGTTCATTGTACCCGTCTATAGTATCTGCTCCTATGACGGAGGCTCACCCTCTGTCCAGATTTGGTTAAAGACCCCAAGGAGATAAAGGGAGTCAACCTCGCTGGGGTGTTTCAGCATCGGTTTACGGACATCATGGATCTGCGTTCCGAGGAACACTACGGTTCTGGGCGTTGCCTATGGTTAGTACCACTATATGAGCGACCTCATGGGTCTGAGTTGCCTGCGATTAGTACCCACTAAGTGACGAACACCAAGCGATAGTACGGGTCCCTGTGATCAGTACCACTATGTGAGGAACACCATGGGTTTACGTTGCATATGAGTGGAGCCGTTATGTGAGAGACGCTATAAGTCTGCGTTACCCGTGCGTAGTACATTATCTGTGTGTAGTACCACATGTGAGGAGCACCGTGAGTCTACGTTACTTGTGATTAGTACCGCTACAAGAGAAATACCATGGTTCTACTCTACTAGCGATAAGTACCATCATGAGGGACCATTGACCTGGATTTAGAACCCCTTTAGACAAGCATCATCGATTCAGCAATGAGCATAGGAAGCAGCCCCTTGGTCAGTATATTCCATTGTTTAAAGTTAGTTTCTGGGAAGGTGAGGCATTGTGGGTCGGATTCACTGAGTGTTTTAAGTTCATAATCATTGGTCATCGTCGACTTTTGAATTATAGTTAGTGAATTTATTTTGGAATATTTTTAACTTTAAGTATTGTAACTAGGATCTGCTGATTACTTTAAATTCATATTCATCCATTCCTCCATCATCAAGTTTTAAACTTTGGTCAGTGGATGAATTTATAATCTTAATTTCCCATTACATTTCGTACCATTAGGGGTTGTTTATTTATTTACTCGTGTCAGAAGCATACTTAATCATACATTTAAAATAAAGTAATAACTAGACTATTTACAAAAATTACAAAAATTAACAAACAAAGGAAAATTGACCAAATTTACTGTACATCTAGATGGTGCTTTTCCAAAACTGGGCCACGCCTATGGCATCGTCATTAGCAAGCATTAAATCTTGCTATGAGCATGAAAATGGGCAGAGAGGACATTGATACATTTGGTTCACTGTTTGTTCTTCAGTTGCTGTTTTCTGATGTGAAGCTCCATAACTTAAGTGAGGAATTAGCCCTGCCGACACCGGTTCTTAATCGGTTAAGGGACCTCCAAACACTCCAGTCTTCATTGTAGCCAGCCGGAAGATATTCACGCGGCTCCATCCATTCTTGCTGCTTAGATTTCCACAAGGAAAGTCTTACCTTATCTGGTGGTCCTTTCAAGGGCTTTGATGACTGGAGGAAACTTTTCCTGGATTTCAGTCTAGATTGAGATTGATGATGACCAAACAGCGGATGAGCTTCAACGTTCTCAACCTTCAGTCGTTCTTGATCAGCAGCTACTTCTCAACGAATACTTGGAGGTGCAACGCCAGCAAGACAGTATAGCTTCTCAACAGGGTTAGGTTTCAAGCATCCTGTGATTAATCTACAAGCTTCATTCAGGGCAGGGTCCACAGTCTTGGCGTGGGTTGATCTATACCACACAGTGGATGCGTATTCTGCAGCAGAGTAACAAAAAGCCAATGCAGTGGTTCTAAGGACTTGTGCCTTTGCACCCCAGTTTGTATCTCTCAGCTTCCTCAGGATGTTGTTTCTGGCACTGACTTGGTGTTTGATGTTAGAACAGTGTTTTCTGAAAGTGAGAGAACGGTCCAGCGTTACCCCTAGGTACTTAGGGGTGAAAGAATGTTCCAAGAGGGTTCCATTCCAGGTGAAATGTAATTTCCTTGATGCCTCTCTGTTTTTGAGGTGGAAAGCACAAAGCAGAGATTTTGACGGATTCGGCTGTAGGTGGTTAGCCTTGTAATATGTGCCTAATTCCCTCAGAGCGCTGTCAAGAGTGAGTTCTGCCTCTTCAAAAGTTGCACACTGGCAGGCTAGCGCAAGGTCGTCTGTATATATGAAATTTATTAAGGGCTAATGACCTAGGTATTAGGCCCCTCTAAACAAGAAATCACCATCATCATCATGATAACATAAAATATATTACATCAGCGTAGTTGGTGGCTGAAGTCGTGAAAATGATGGGAATGGTGCCTGAATGGTAATATCCGTGAACTGGGGTCTTGATAGACGCCAACTACCACCATTCTTTGGCACCACGTGGAGGGGTGAAGCCATTGGTCCTTCTGAGCACCACGCTATGCCTTTCAAGAGCGTCTCATCGAATTCCTTCTTAGTAATCTGCAGACGGTCTGGAGTGAGGTGACGAGCACGATGGGAGACATAAGGTCCAGATTTAGTTCGGATGAAATGTACTGTAAAACCCTTTCATTCCCTAGGAGTTCCAGATGGGCGCGTGATGTCGGGGAACTCTCTTAACGTCTTGTGAAAGGCAGTGACGGCATTGAATGATTTCAAGCTAGGCTGTGTTACGAGTCGTTGGCCAAGTCGGAGTTCGATAATTGAGAACACCCTTTCCTGGCCAGTGGGTGATATAATTCTCACTTTTTTCCGCTACTGATCCATTGGGTAACTTGATTCCTATATTTGATTTGTGCTGCTATCTGGCGTGGACACCAGAAAATCTAGAAAAAATTCTCCTCTGGTATATTTGCAGTTTCTAGGTTGGTGGACGTGTTTGTTCACATGTGTGTAGTGTAATGGCTGCCAGGAGCGTGCATTTTTGGGAAATGAAGTGATTTTCTGCACCAGAAAGATGGATCTTAGTAATTCTAAGCTATTTACATTATCAAAAATTATTTTCTAGTGCTTCCGACATAGATTGAGCATATTTTTTGTCTCAGTACGGGTAAATAAATAGGATTTATGTAAAGGTGAAACACAGGAACATAATTTCTTCATCTTGCCATGATTATTCACCTCCAGAATTCTTTTGTTATTTTATTTTATATCATTTTATTATGTTACTGAGTTCCAGAAATTCCGTGAAATGTAATGTATTAGTTGCTTGTTTCATGACAAATAAAAGAGTTCAGATTATATTTCCAATTGTGGATGTATTATTCGTTTGGCCTTCACTTTGTACACCCCTTATTCTACCTGAAATGATGGTTACAGCTGTATGAAGTTCAAATTATTTATACTTCTGCGTGGTATAAGATGAAAGCACATATTCACATTCTATGTCTATGTGGGCTTGCGTTTGGTCATTGGGATATATAGTTCCCACATTTTGTTTTCCACTGTTCCAGTGTTTGAAAAACAATGTTAAAATATATCCTCTCATTCCTTGACATTCCATCACTACGAAAACATGTTTAGTTCCAAAAATTAATTTCTTAAATAATTTGGCCAGGAAAGGGTTAAGGGATCAATAATAATAATAATAATAATAATAATAATAATAAAACCGTTATTATAAAGCAGGCATACGCAGTTGAAAATAAGGCCAGTGGCATCCAGGGATGAAGAGAGTGATAGCGACAAAATGTAATTAAAGGAAGTGATAGTTTCAATAACAACAATTATTTTTACTTTAATAAATGCAGTGTGTACATTTCCGACCAGCGGGGATAACAAAAAAAAATTCAGGAATAATGTCCGACGCAAGTTTAAGCTATGTTTCACAAAATGGTAGGTGATTACATTACCAAAGTGTGATGAACTCAGGTTTAGTCAAAACAGTTGAACTAGGACCTTATGTGTACGTACACCAGTGTCTGAAAACTTTACGTAGACTAATGTGTCAGGGAAATATAAGTTGTATATAAAGTTAGGTAAGCAAAATAAGCCTATGTAGCATGATCGAAAATGAAATTCAACAAAATTGCTAGACAAATTATGAAATAGAAGCTAACGTTGTTAAATTCTTATACAAAATATCTTAAGGATCGGAATACTGTGACGATACTAACAACTTTTAACAAAATATAGGATAGGTTGGGGAAATGGAGGAGGTGAAGGAAACCGAGAGACACGGCCATAAAATTTAGTTGTTAGGTTTATGAAGCAACAAGTCCAAAACACACGAGAATAGATTCAAAGTTAGAACAGTTCTAGTGCACCGAATGATAATATGACTATCAAGTCTATCAAGAACGACGAATATGAAAAATAAAGATATCTCACTTTATTTTCTTTCTATATCTCACCTGGAAATTTGTTACAGTCCATGGCGCAGAGAACCATCTCTCTCCAAGATCATGTGCTCATACATCCACTAGGGAACAGGCTATACCGAGTTAGGCCCGATGCGAGTATTTATATGAATTTGAGCTCATTGTAGAAGTTACAAGAAGTAGAATTGACGTCAGGGGTGCGGGAGATTCAGCTGATTGAGCAAGATGTATGTGAAGAACAAGAGCGGAAGAAGGTAGTTTTAAAATGGATATGCAAGGTAAGTCCGGAATATTGACATCACAGTACAGCTGTTCGAAGTTCCCAGTATGTACACACACAGTTTATCCGTTGACGCCGTCAATTATACGCTTATGATGAAAGTCTGGGAGCAGGCGATAGTAGTCAAGAAAATCTGATCCTATGATTTGAACTGCGACTTATAATTCTCAACAACATACTAGTTATCAACCACCAGGACAGATCTCGTCAAAAGCCTAAGTTCAGCTTTAAACACAAATTTCCGTAGATGGGAATGGTGCAATTATTCGTTGCAACAAGTTCGCACTTGGTATGTTTACGAACGCCTTTCGTGAAATTTTGTGGAAATCAGTATAAATCGGAGCAAGTGTCGATAAGAAATTCATGCTTACCCTTCATGTTCAATAAAGAGGTAGCTTCCATCCGCTGGGCAAACATTCACCGCCATCACTCGTTGCCGTCGGAGTTTGACTGGTAGTTATATGAATGGAGAGTTGCTATAATAGCCCCTATGTACCATCGAGCTCCTTCCGCTATTTTACTCCAACCACGCCCCTGCCAAGTGACCTATCGCGAGGCTTGACATGCAGCGGGCAGTTCTCAGCCTATACAATACCTGTTCCTGGTCTGTGTGTGAACCTCTGGTTTTACCGAGCTCGATAGCTGCAGTCGCTTAAGTGCGGCCAGTATACAGTAATCGGGAGATAGTGGGTTCGAGCCCCACTCTTGGCAGCCCTGAAGATGGTTTTCCGTCGTTTCCCATTTTCACAGCAAGCAAATTCCGGGGCTGTACCTTAATGTAATTAAGGCTACGGCCGCTTCCTTCCACTTCCTAGGCGTTTCCTATCCCATCGTCACCATAAGACCTATCTGTGTCAGTGCGACGTAAAGCAAATAGCAAAATAACCTCTGGTTTTAACGTACGTGAGTTATGTATTCCATAAGGAATCTTACTCTAAACCCATTTTAGGTAGGAATTAATATTATTAGTACTGGAGGCAGTAGCTGAATATATTACTAAATGCTGACTCCACTATTCAAGTTTGAACAGACAGTATGTACATTGGTTATCCAATAACGGATGAGTCTAGAGACTTATAATTCTCAACAACATACTATCTATGAATCCAGAGTCCAGGATGACCCATGCACCCATGGCATTGCACATGAGACCATCCCACCAAAGTCCATCCCCGACCCTACCAATTTTTCTGTGACGTATGTCTTCCTATTCCCTGTTCATTAGAGAGTAAGAAATCAATGTATCCTACCACTTAACTACTAACCAATAATAACATTGTGCCCCCTCTCTCTCTCTCTCTCTCTCAGAATCAAATCTCTGGTATTCAGGAACACACCTCTTCGAACGCAGCAACTAAACTGGTTGACTTCTAGGCGTCATGACTGAAACTCAAAACTTGCATATATTAATTGCCAACGACTAATAAATACTCTGCATGAACAATCAAGTTCTTACTTCATTAAATTAGATATCACGCATCCAGAAGAAAGAACTCACGAGACCCAGTGTCATAACAGCAGTAAGAAAAATCTATAAAATTAACTAAAAATTAAAATTAATTAATTAACTCTAAAGAGGGCTCTTAATCCGACAAACGTAACTGGGAACCCGTCCGAGATAAGTAACGATTATCCTAGCCAGATAATCTACGACCAAGTCTGAATAGTGTTCTGACAACCTTACAAGGATCCCTTTCGTCACTACACACACCAGCGACACTAGAAGATGTAGTCGTCGATTCAGTGAATACAGCCGCCTGATTGAAGTAAGCAGCCGACAAGGCTACAAGAGTGCCTTTCGACTACTATCCTCATGAAATAAATTGTAATATTCATCATAGAGATTTTTCGCTTTTCCTTTTCGATTTCATATTGCGCAACATGACCTAGCGGCAGTAAATGTACACTCAGTTGTCCGGCTGGCATTAAATCAATTGAATCTGCATTTAAAAATTCGTAACATTTTAGTTTTATATGAACTGCTCCGACTGCATCGCATTGCACCAAGTGACTTTTTCATCTGTTGATGATTCAACATGCACTTATTTTAATTTATACGTATATCATATGAATATAAGTTTTATTCACGTTTTATAACTTTTAATATATATATTTTAAGTTAATTCTAGACGGATGAAGATGGTCTAATGAGGCCGAAGCATGTCCGGTTATTTTAATATGATGTTTTTGCAACTTTGAATTGTAAATAAATTATATATAGATTTATATATATGAAACAATGGTGCTTTATTGTGTCACTGCTTTAGAACATGTTCTGCATAAAAAATGGGCGCAACAGAAATTGTCACAAATTCAAAGAGGTTTCGTATTACACATCACGCGCGCTTACCGTACAATATCCACTGACGCTGCCCGTATTATTTCTGGTATAGAACCTCTGCATCACACAGGACTCAGCATGTCAACTTTAAGGAGAACAGAATACATCCCCGGGATTTGGAAGGAGTGGAACTTGAACTGCCTCTACATAATACTGCCGCCGTACATCCAGCAGATTATATGAGCTCTGTATTTTACCACCCTTGTACCAGAGATCATAGCCATTCAATATAAACAGATGGTTCTCGCATTTCCAGCAGCGAAACACTAGTCGGCTGCGCCTTCGTTATATATGAGGGTGAAGACGAAGTTCATTCTGAGAAAATCGAACTAAAGGAATACTGTTCTGTATTTCAAGCCGAGCTGCTTGCAATATTGAAAGCAGTCGAGTGGTGCATAAACAAAAGTATGTGTGCGGTTATACTCAGTGAGTCACAAGCGGCGCTGAACTCCATAAAAAATAAATATAATTTACACAATTTGGCAGTGCATGTGAGAGAAAATATATCAAAGTACAATGTTTCGGTTGGGTGCAAGGTCATTCCGCCATAAAAGGGAACGAAAGAGCTGACGAATTGGCCAAGGAAGCATGTAATTTAAACTTGTCAGAGAGTTATACTAAATGTCCAATTTCTTTTGTCAAAAGTACCGTAAAGGGTGAAATGCTCTCTCGTTGGAATGAACCGTGGTTAACAAGCAAAAATGACTTAGTATCCAAAGACTTGTTTTTCCAGAGGTATATAGTAGGCTGGGATGTGAATATACAGGGTTATTCACCTAACATGTTACACGCAAATAACTTCTAAACCATTAAAGATATCAGCATTCTGTTTTTATATTCGTAAATGGTACGCAGGGTCTTGTAAAATAACGTGCTACATAGTCTCATGGGGTGATTAACAACCGACATATTGATAGTAACTCTATATTTTTAAATGGAACGGCACAAATTTATACAGCTGATTTAAATTTCATCTGCATACAAGTTCAAATGTGTATTTTCAAGATCGGACAATTACCTTTTGAGATATAAATAAGAACAGCATGCGCGATTTGGCATGCCGCATCAGACGGCGTGAAGTCGGGCAAGGACATATTGACGCGCAAGCTGCTTCCTGGCCTTGATTTCAGCCACAGAACGGATGCCAGGCATGTACTGTAAACATAATGTGATGTACCGTAACATACCCTGGGTGTGCAACGTTATTGTATGACTGGCGAACACACAACGGGGAAGGGAGATTAAAGTTGTATTGTTTTGTTTTGACATTTAATAGGCTGCGCTCAGTTTAGCGTTTTTTATCACGGATGGGAATGGGAAGGATTTGGAAAGGAAGTCGACCGTGGACTATCACAAAGGTACCTATCCGGTATTTGCCTGGTGTTGAACATGGGACACCATGAAAATCAATGTCAGGTTGGGCGAGGCAGGACTCGAACCTACGCTCTCCCGAATGCACGCTACTGCAGTCGCGCTGGAGCTCTGGGGAGATTAATGCGTGCAAAAGAAAACATAAATAACAGTGTTGCTGCCATCTCACTACGATCAGCTCTGAACATTTGTTTTTCTAGAAGGAGCTCTTCCGGTGTTTTGTGTTATGTTTATTTCTCAACTCATATAGTAGTATGAACTGTACACTAAAACCAGTGACAATTATAGCTTTCGTTATGTTCCTTTCAAGGCAAAGTACTTATTTTATTCGTTTTAAACACATCAACCCTTTCTGTCCTGTCATGTGTTCGCCTGGCATACACACTTTGCAAACCCAGCACATGTGTACGAGGTGCTTACATGCCTGGAACCCATTCTGTGATTGAACTCACTCCCAGGAAACTGCTTGCGCCTCAATATGTCCTTGCCCAACTTCACGCCGTCTGATGCGGCATGCAAAACAGCGCATGCCGTTCTTATTTATATCTCAAAAGGTAATTGTCCGATCTTGAAAATACATATTTGAACTTGTATGCAGATGAACTTTTAAATCAGCTGTATAAAATTGTGCCGTTCCATTTAAAAAATATGGAGTTAGTATCAATGTATCGGTTGTTAATCACCCCCATGAGACTAAGTAGCACATTATTTTACAAGACCCTGCGTACCATTTACGAATATGAAAACAGAATTCTGATATCTTTAATGGTTTAGAAGTTATTTACGTGTAACATGTTAGGTGAATAACCCTGTATAGTGTGCAACTTCTCTTTAACTCAAGTGCTTTTAGGTCGTGGTAAATTCAATGCTTACTTCGAACGATTCAAAATTCCAACACAAAATGGCTCACAGTGTTTCTGCACCGAAGACATTCAAACTGTAGAGCACAATCTGTTCAAATGTCCTGCTTTTGAGAAAGCATGTTTTGAACTTAAGATGCATTCGTACCGGACGAGTTGGCCATGCGGTTACGGGCGCGCGACTAGGAGCTTGCATCCGGGAGATAGTGGGTTCGAATCCCACTGTCAGCAGCTCTGAAGATGGTTTGCCGTGGTTTCCCATTTTCACACCAGGAAAATGCTGGGGCTGTACCTTAATTAAGCCCACGGCCACTTCCTTCCAATTCCTGGGCCTTTCCTATCCCATCGTCGCCATAAGACCTATCTGTGTCGGTACGACGTAAAGCCACTAGCAAAGAAGAGGCATTTGTTAACTTGCAGGTGCAATTTCGAAAAACCACAAAATTTTATATTTTATAAAAAAATGGTGCTCTCTTCAATTTTTCGAATTTATTGATTGTGTATTTAAACGCATATAATTTGATATGGTCTGCTTATTTGCTGTTTAACATATCGTCGTTGCCGGGACGAAACCTCCTATGTGATAATATTTTTGGAGATATACTGACCCGCAGCACGTACATTATGAAGAGCGAGAATGCCTTTACAATACTCACACAATATTGCACCTTAGATGACAGAACCTTACCGGCCAATGTTCTAAGTTAAAATATTTCACACCGGGCGAGTTGGCTGTGCGCGTAGAGACACGCGGCTGTGAGCTTGCATCCGGGAGATAGTAGGTTCGAATCCCACTATCGGCAGCCCTGAAGATGGTTTTCCGTGGTTTCCCATTTTCACACCAGGCAAATGCTGGGGCTGTACCTTAATTAAGGCCACGGCCGCTTCCTTCCAACTCCTAGGCCTTTCCTATCCCATCGTCGCCATAAGACCTATCTGTGTCGGTGCGACGTAAAGCCCCTAGCAAAAAAATAATAATAATCATAATAATAATAATCTATATAAATAAAATTGTTTCTGTTTGTCTGTTTGTCTGTTTGTCTGTCTGTTTGTCTGTTCCACCATCACGTCGAAACGGCTGGATAGATCTCAACCAAACTTCATATTTAGAGTATACTGACCCCGGGGAAGGTCTCGATATGCATATCATTTTAAAATCTTTGAAAATACGGGGGTTTTATAGGAAAAACGGTTTTCCTCCATTTTCTCTTATACTATTATAGGCAAAATATCGAATTTGTCGTATAAGGACGAGACAAAGCTCAATTTAATCCTCTTGACGCAAAGAACAAAACTCGGTAAGCCCTACGGGCCCGAAAACCATGTTTTAAGGTCCTAAAACCAACCGTTACGGAGATATTGGCACCACACTACCCCTGCTCTAGGAATCGGATAAAGAAATGAACTGCCGTAACCATGGCAACGTCAGCTCCAGGATTCTAGAGCAGTGAGATTATGCATGTACGTTTGGGCATAGCTGTCAACCAAAATAGGTACAAATAAGACTTAATATCTGGGAAAAAAAATATACTGTTGTGTAAGGCACTCATAGGACTCCTTTGGGCGGGGATGGAAAGGGGGTGAAGAACGAGTGTAAAAATCTATATAAATAAAATTGTTTCTGTTTGTCTGTCTGTTTGTCTGTTCCACCATCACGTCGAAACAGCTGGATAGATCTCAACCAAACTTCATATTTAGGGTATACTCATCCCGGAGAAGGTTTTGATATGCATATCATTTTAAAATCCTTGAATAAACAGGGGGTTTATAGGAAAACCAGAATGGTTTTTCCACCATCACGTCGAAACGGCTGGATAGATCTCAACCAAACTTCATATTTAGAGGATACTCATCGCGGGGAAGTTTTCCATATGCATATCATTTTAAAATATTTGAATATATGGGGGGTTTATAGGAAAATCAGAATGGTTTTTCCACCATCACGTTGAAACGGCTGGATGGATCTCAACCAAACATTGTATTTAGAGTATACTAATCCCGGGGAAGGTTTAGATATGCATATCATTTTAAAATCCTTGAATAGACGGGGGGTTTATAGGAAAACCAGAGTGGTTTTCCCACCATCACGTCGAAACGGCTGGATAGATCTCAACCAAACTTCATATTTAGAGGATACTCATCGCGGGGAAGTTTTCCATATGCAAATCATTTTAAAATATTTGAATATATGGGGGGTTTATAGGAAAATCAGAATGGTTTTTCCACCATCACGTCGAAACGGCTGGATGGATCTCAACCAAACATTGTATTTAGAGTATACTAATCCCGGGGAAGGTTTAGATATGCATATCATTTTAAAATCCTTTAATAGACGGGGGGTTTATAGGAAAACCAGAGTGGTTTTCCCACCATCACGTCGAAACGGCTGGATAGATCTCAGCCAAACTTCATATTTAGAGTATACTCATCCCAGGAAAGGTTCCGATATGCATATAATTTTAAAATCTTTGAATAGACGGGGTGTTTATAGGAAAACCACAGTGGTTTTCCTCTATTTTCTCTTATACTATTGATTTTCTGTAAACTTCGTTTACCGTACGTGAAACGTCTCTTCATTATAAACAACTTTCGATATGTTCATAATTTACCTTACTCTTCACATGACGGAGAAATTTACAATTTTCTGCTGGTATCATGCTCTGCATTTAGTGACCGACAGACCGACAACGAACCTACAGGTTACCATGGCAACGTCTCTGACTGCATGCCAGTAGGGAAGTAACGTATTGCCATTTTCCTCATCATGCTTTTAAATTCGTGGTTGTTCCTTGGGTAGATGGCAAGAGAGGCATCAATCGGCTCATCTGCGGGATATTGGCGGAATATCGTTGGAGGTTATAACCGCCCTCGAATAGATTAAGTAATAACACCATTAGTCATCTTCATATTTGTTTACCTAAGAATCACTGAACCTAAATTTCTCCTCTGTTAGCGCTTTATTATATCCATAACTCACGGCATTTATTTATTTGTCGTTATCCGGCTGTCCTCAGTTATAATCCATTTTCTATTAGTTTCAACATTCTTAACTGTATTATTTTCTTCCTTAATTACGCCGTATGTACGTGAATGCTAGAAACTACTGGATGCATTTCCACCAAGATTCGTATTTAGAATACACCTGTCCTTGATAGGTTTCAGGGCAAATATTGTTTCTAAATCCCTGAACTAACTGGGGGTTTATACGAAACCGAAACAGTGATTTTGCACTTCCAAAAAATATACACAACAAAAGTTTATGGAAGTCTACCTACCTTGGTAGAAATTAATGTCTAAACCTTTTTTTCTCATGTGCATCATTTCGATACGAGGATCAATAAGGGAGATATCATTAAAGGACCGTTTTTCTGTACAAGTCCCATCGGACTTAACTCACGAGCGGGTGCGTGTAAAGCGTATTCCTTACAACTTGAAAACTACTGAAGACATTCGAAACAAAATTTATATTTAGCATCCACCTGTCCAAAGGTAGGTTTTAAACGTAAATAACATTTCATGTTCCGGAATGGACTGGCGGTTTATAAGGAACCGAAATGGTGATTTTACTCTTCCACAATATATACAGAACAAGACCAACCTGACTGGAAATCGACCAAACCTGATGGAATTCCACCTCTAAACCTTTTTTTTCATGTGCATTTTTTCGTCAGGAGGATTAATAAGGGAGATATCATGAATGGTCACTTTTGCAGGTTAAGTCCAGCGGACATAGCCCAAAAGGTGTTTTACATGGAGCAGATTCCTTATCTATATAAATCAAATCGTAACGACTGTGTACCTCTACACTGACTATTTTGGCGAAATTTTCCTACAGCTTTCCGTTTAAGGGGTAATAATAACAATCTCCATAATTTTTGATTTCCTGAAAGTCCTAATTTTTACCCGCCTCGCCCAAAATCCACATTGTGGCATAATCTGCCAGAAGAATAAGAAGATAATTGAAATTTGACAAAATTATACGTTTTAGCCTGTAACGAATGAAAAATCCTATATCATTAAATTTTTCATTTTTTATCCCCGAAGAATATCGAAATATGCAGGCAATTTTAATGATGGTGCAGACCTTCGGAAATTCCTATCACGTAACGGATTGCACAATCTCCGTTCAATTTGGAATGATCTACAACCTTGGTCTTATGACTTTATGCCGTATCTGTATCCCTTTTACGTTTGATTTTTCTCTATTAATCGATGTTAAGTCAATTTGGAATTTTCACATGCATTATTCATACTTTCAATTACTTATATGAAATACAGAATCATCAAACTCTTCACGAAAATTGGCCCACTCAGTAGCCATATGTGAGCCAAATGCTACGTATGTAGCTGTCACATTATTATCCGAAAAGTAATGTAATGTGAGATGATCTTACAAAACCTTTACCCTGTTCCACGTTTCTAAACCTGACCCAAGAATAGATGACATATCATTGGACCAGCCATTTAGGCCACTAAATCCGGCGTGTCTTATGGTATAATCCTTTGTCGATATGACGTACGTTTAGTAGCAGTTAATCTGTAAATGAAGGTCTTCAATATTGTAAACACGCATATACTTTCGTATGTCGATCTATATATATTCACTGATGTCGATTTAGCGATCGAGAAAGGGTCGGTCTGCTATTGTAATCAGTACTCCCCACACCGACTTTGACTGGCAGTAGGAAAGGGTTCCTTCTCCAACTCCTGTGTAACTGTCATTAGTAAGGAAGGCCTACAATTGTAATGAATAGTTCCCTTCTCGATTTGACTTGCAGAAGGTAAGTGAGCATGCAGTTTTGTTTAAAACTCCCCTACCCGATTGTGTTTGGCAGTAGGCAAGGGTGCCCGCCATTATAAAGAAATGTACTCATCTAAAATGTGACTGGCATTAGGCATAGTGGCCTGCTATTTTGATGGAAACTCACCAACTTGGTGTGACTGGCAGTACGCTGGCTGGCAGTAGGAAAAGGGGCCTGTCATTATAATGATAACTGCACAACTCAATTTCGAGTGATAGTAGGGTAATTGCCTGCCATTATAATAAAAACTGTAATCTGTCTGGAGGTAGGAAAGGGGGGCTGCCATTTTAACGGAAACTCCCCAAATCGATTCTGTCCGCATAGTAGGCAATGGGGCCTGCAATTATAATGTAAACTTCCCAACCTGATTGTGAATGCCAGTAGGCAAGTGAGCCTGCCGTTATATCACAAATCCGTAACAAACACTTTACATTGGAAACGTACGGGGACCTCCCCATGCTCTTTCTCGGATAACGCTAAGAGACATGCAATTTTAAAACTATCTTATTTACTGCATGTACACTATTTACTTCGATATTCGAATACAATGTAGAATACCGTAGCGAAGCACGGGTACATTCGCTAGTAATAAATAAGTGTAATAGGTATTGAGTAGGTGGTTCGAATATACAAGTTTTTTAACTTATGTACTATCCTCATGACACGCTGAACGGAATACGTTTTGAGTTCAGTTCCATGATAAAAGAAGACCTAAAATCTAATATTGGAAAATGAGGGCTTGGACTCGCACGGCCTGTTTAAGAGTCAAGCCTGATAAATCATCTCGGCAGAGTGAGGACAAAACTTGTTTACTCGTGAATCAGAATTGGATGAATTGAAGTCAAATTTCCAACAGAGAAAGTAATATCCTCTTGCACGGGATTTATCGATGTAGCTTTTTCACCAGAATATTACACGAATATTGGGGTTACTGCTTGATCTCTGACGTGTATCTGTGAACTAGATTGCTGGGGTGACTATAAAAACCCATAATGCTATTACGAAGCAACGGATAGAGAAAAATGTAATACTATGTTTCATTAATAGATCACAAATCTTTGCTAAGCAGGAAAATTACAGTAATTTGTTCAGAATAACGTTCTCGGCCGTGCTCGTAAAATACCATATCATAGAATTCAATATCTCGGAGAATGGATTAGTTGGAATGCTGTGGAATGTAAAGCAGTGGAATCCAGGTCTTCCAACTAACGAAAGATACATACAACAAGACATCCCTTTCATGGGGTCCAGAATTAAACATTATGACAAATTAGTGAACGTAAGTTTTAGTGGCTCATTGTATTAACATAAAGAAATAAACGAACTGGATTAAAGCCACTATATATATATATATATATTAATAATAATAATAATAGTAATACATGCATAACACCACCATGACACAGCGGGACGCACTCAAACTCTCGACAGAGGGCGGTGCATCAGTAACTTCCCTCCCAATCACCACAGCACAGCGCCACGATCCTTGAGTCCTGTAGTGGGGTAGGCCGTGGATAGTACGGGCATGACTTCCATGTTCCTTCAGATAATTTCTTTGCTCACTGTCGGAGGCAAAACTTCACATGTCCTGATGAAGGCCAATGCAATTTGGCTGAAAGCTTGACTTTATTATTAATAAACATATATATAGTGGCTTTAATCCAGTTCATTTATTTCTTTATGTTATTATGACAAAGTAATTAAACCAGAAGTGCTGTGTGCAGGAGAAACACTAAACATGAATTTTAAAGGGCAGATAGAGAAACTCGAGCTAAAAGAAATGTGGTTATTGGAAAGAAGGGATGCAAACTTAACGGTCACCATTAGAGTTGGGCTGTTTGGTCCTCCTTATAGTCAACATGTAAGATCAATATGCGTCAGCAACAGACAGTGGTCGAGTTGAAATAATAAGTCCTGTACTCTTTCAATATTCGTGAACCCGACAAAATTGAATTAATTTATTTAAAAATGAAACAAAACTCGCCCATTTAATTTCTTGTGGACGTCCCTTCTAATTTTATTCTCACGAATGTGGCTGACCATGAGGCACTTTGACAAGCACAATACCATCACAATATGCAATGCATGGAATACGTCCTGTACGTGCATTTATCAACAGAGCGTAATTCATGCAGGAGGACAATACACTGAACATCACAGCGAGTGGCGCATCGCTTTCAGTCTAATATCCACACACATGAAACTTTTTAATATCTACAAAAATGCTCGTCTGATTTTCAAAGTAAGCACATCACTGAATTTGTCGCTCGATTCTGAATTATTCTGTTGGCTGAAATTAGTACAGTCCCATTTAAAGAAACAAAATTGCTACCAGTTTCTCGGTAATTACGTATGTGACGGAGATGAATAGGACAGTATTTTATGAGCCCCCTAATACAATTTCAGAATTTGAAAACAGAATGTCTATACTTTTAACGGATCAGAAAAGAAATTGAGGTGGACGACTTAAATGAATCACCCTGTATTCGACAAACAATCTAGAAATATCGACTTCTAGAAATGTCCTTAAAATGGAACACGCCCGAACAACTGTCGACTGGCCAGTCGAGTAGAGTAGAGTAGATAAAACTCGAATGTTCGATTACAGTTTACAAACACACGTGGCGAGATCTATAACATTCCTAAACCTTCCACATACATATCTGGATGATAAAACATCATGGTAACTTTCCAGAAACCGCCATATATATCAAAATTATAGCAGAATACACCTAATGTACGAATATTACAGAATTTTCGACTACACATATTTTGAGGTTGGACGTATTCACAATATGTATTTGAGGTTATACAAATTTGCAATACTCGTACATATTTACAGGGAAATAATATGTTAGTCGTAATTAACATTTAATAAAAGATCATTCAAATATTTTAAACATAATAATTGAAGGGTGTACAAGAGTTGAGTTAGGTGCAGGATGACGTATATGCGACATCGGTACATTTACCGGCACGTAAAGGTACTCCTGTGGGACAAAATTCCGGCACCATGTCGTCACTGAAAACCATAAAAGTAGTTATTTATTCTCATCCGGCACTACAGCCCTGTGTGAGCCTTAGCCTCTTCTACAACACTGCAATTCTCTATCTATTTCAATCCTGAGCTGCTAGTCTCCAGGGTCGGATTGTCACTGTCCTAAGGTCAGCTTCAACTTCATTACTCCATATGTTGCGGAGCCTTTCCTGTGCCCCTCTTATATCTATTCGCGATGTAGATACTTTTCTTGGCATGCGATTTTCCTTCATCCTTTCCACATGTGTACACTGTCTCGATCTCATGTGCCTTAATACAGTGAGTTTCTCTCATCGGCAGGCGCGCCCAGCTTATCTGCCTCCCGTTGACTCATCACTCCCCGCTCCGCGGAATAGCAACAATAACAGCACTTCGCTCACTTTTTATCCGCGCATGATATGAGATAAGAATTAAAATTAAATTAGTAATTAAGATTTAAGGAAATAAGCTCGTACCTTATGACAGATATTGGGAATGTTCTCCTCCTGCATCCACGAATTTCTGGCATCGTCTTCTATGGTTCCAATTTTAACATTTTCGAAGCCCGCCATGCTGAATCTCTTCCGAACCCCCATCTTCTTGGGGATTTTGCAGGCGGATGTCCTAATCTTTCTGCGATTTCGTTTAATTTTTCCTTGTTACCTACGCGTTTTTTAACACTTCGCTTCTTATCGAGTAAAAACACAGTTCCTCTCAATATGTTTACGAGTTTCCGCACGGTGTCTCTATATGGAGAGTGTACACTTCCAAATTGTGTTACAAATCACCTAATGACTTCCCTGCAGACTCTGTTTTCACATAATTATCGTACATAAATACCCTTTCCTCTACCGTGTACACATGTGGAGGCAGTATGAGAACTATAGTAACTTTGACAATTAGAGAGCAGTTGGAGCGACAGATAAACAATGAAGCACGGGCTTGAACTGCGAATTCCGGGCATTGCCTTGCTGTCGCTGCGCTGTGTCACGGGAAGTGATGAGTCAACGTGAGGTAGATAAGCTGAGCGCACCTGCCGTCCAACTGATGATAAAAACTCACTGTAAATCTGTCTTCCACCTGGCGAGTTGGCCGTGCGTTTAGGGGCACGCAGTTGTGAACTTGCTTCCGGGAGATAGTGGGTTCGTACCCCTACGGTCGGCAGCCCTGAAGATGGTTTTCCGTGGTTTCCCATTTTCTCACCAGGTGAATGTTGAGACTATATCTTAATTCAGGCAGGGCCGTTTTCGTTCCACTCCTAGCCCTTTCCTGTCCCATCGTCGTCATAAGACTTATATCTGTCGGTGCAACGTAAAGCCACTAACCAAAAGTATTACTTCGTGTTTCTACATTCGTTCTTAACTTCCAACCATTCTGGTCTTGAATTTGGCCATATATTTGTCTAAGAATCTTTATTTCAAATATTGTTTGTTTGCGTCATCAACTAAACGATTCGATGTTTCTGAGCCATATGTCACTACAGGTCTAATAATGGTATTATTACTTTAAGTTTTGTAGGTCTAGACAATAAGCGTGATTTAAATAATGTAAGATTCGCAAAATAGGCTGTTTCCAGCCATTATTATATTTCCTGCAGCACATTTGCTCTTGCCATATCTAACTTCCAATCGCTTCCTCACACTCTGTATGAAATCAATTGTTTATTTTCTTTTTACCGGCAAGTTGGCCGTGCGGTCACGGGCGCGCGGCTATGAACGTGCATCCGGGAGATAGTGGGTTCGACCCCCACTGTCGACAGCCCTGAAGATAGTTTTCCGTGGTTTCCCATTTTTACACCAAACAAATGCTGGGGCTGTACCTTAATTTAGGCCACGGCCACTTCCCTCCAACTCCTAGGCCTTTCCTATCCCCTCGTCGCTGTAAGACCTATCTGTGTCGGTGCGACATAAAACCACTAGTAAAAATTTTTTTTTTTTTTTTCTGGCTATACCCAGGGGTTCTAGTGCCTCACATTGTGTGGACCTTTGCATCTTTCACCACCTACCATCTTTCCCAGATACTTGTCCAAATGTGCATTTGTGTTTGGAATTATTTCTTTCCCTCTAGTTGTAGTTCTTAGAGATTCCATTTCCCCCTTTCAGTAGGTTGTCTCGTCTGTCCTACTGCCTATTTTCGTCTCACTACTACTTTCACTAAATAATGATCAGAATCTCTGCATGTCTTTACATCAACAATTAATATCGCATGTCTTACTGTCTAAGACATGATCGGCTTGATTTACTACGGTGCCTCCTGGCACGTTCTATTATGTATTGTATGATCGAAGCAAGTGCCTTTAATTACGAGGCCACTCGTAATTGCAAACTGTCATAGATGGAAACGACTTTCATTCGATTCTTCTTGTACTGTATATTTCCCCACTATTGGTCTCATTCATTCTTCTTCAATTCAGCATTAAAGTCTGTTAAAGTAATAATCATGTCACGCCTCGGCACGTTTTCAGTTGTTTGTACTAACCCATCATCAAACTGTTCCTTTCCTCATCTGCATCATCAATATTTGTGCATGTGCTGACATGACAGTTACGGTATGTCCTAATCTTCCCCGTAATCCGTAGCTTACTGTACATACAGGCTTAAATCCTATTACATACTTCTTCATTTTTTCCATGTACTATAAATCCCGTGCAGAACTGTCCTGTTTTTCTCCCGGTCTCCTTCTGTCTTATTTCCTGTATAGGTACTGGATCATATCCAAATATTTGTTTTATTTACTATTTCTTGCGTTTTTCATTGTTTCAACATTTTTGTACATTACACGTCGCCATATTTTTTTTCCGCTTTCGTTACTCGTATCATTTTCCTATGACTTAGTCATCCTTGATTTCCGCCCTGTTTTCTCGTATAATTCTTCTCAATGATGCTTTTCTTAAAGGGGAGATCATTTATCCCACGCTTAACCCTGCCTTTCGTCTGAGAACATTGATTTTGGAGTATTCTACTTCACTTTGGGACTATATCACTAATTTTATGTAGGCTCTCCTAAAGTCAATCTCGGATATTTTGTGCTTGTCCTATTCCTTTCGATAAATTCTTTCTTCTACGGTAGGTTTGAATCTTCTTTAAATTAACCCTTACCGGGCGAGTTGGCCGTGCGGTTAGGGGCGCGCAGTTGTGAACTTGCATACTTGCAGCCGGGAGATAGTGGGTTCAAATCCCACTGTCGGCAACCCTGAAGATGGTTTTCCGTGGTTTACCATTTTTAAACCAGGAAAATTCTGGGGCTGTACCCTAATTAAGAGCACGGCCGCTTCCTTCCAACACGTAGCTCTTTCCTATCCCATTGTCCCCATAAAACTTATCTGTGTCGGTGGGACTTAAAGTCACTAGCAAAAAAAAAAAAATAACCCTTTGCCCTCATTTTGCTGGGAACATGCCTGACACTCTAGGTTCATTTAAATATCTTCACTTAGCAGGGTGACATAGATCATAAACTACCTACATAAAATGTATCTACAATTTACCTACAAAACAAAATACAACAAAATATTAAGTAAACTATGATACATTTTTGAAGGGCACTGTCAAGCATTTAGAACACTGATATTCATAAAGATTCGATTTCTTTTCATGAACCGGATACGTCTCTACAGCACCTGTTACCAAAATAAAACCCTCCAAGTACTCCCAAGAGTCAACAGATAACAGGAGAATATTGTAGTGCCAATTCAGGATGGTGTAACCGAATAACAGAGTGGTAGCCGGAAAGATTCGTTGTCGGATGTCCCCGACATAGGATCTGTGTGATAAAATTCCGATGATGGGGGTGTCCCGTCGTGTGAATACTAATGGTTAAGATATTGAGACGTTCTAGAGTGTTAACAAGCCCTTCAATTTTTTCACACAGCTTATCTTGTTTTGTCAAATATATTATCACAGATACAGATAGGCCTTACGCAGACGAAACGAAAGACGCCTCGTGGTACCTACTGTGTAGCTGTCCCAAGTTCTGCTAGTGTTAGTTTTTGGTCCCATATCACCACAAAATGGCTCACTATTATACCATCTGACCTTGAACTCTATTAGTATGGACTTTTTGGACCTTTCTCGTTTCAAGACATTTGTTATATATTTTTTTTACTCGTTACAGTTTTGAATTCATGGAAGAAACTCTGGTATACGCCTTTAGGGAAAACACCGATTTTCACTCAGGGACACAGTACAGGAACGAGACGATAGAAACTGACTCAAAAGACTTATGCAAATTCAATAATGAACTGTGTGTTTCAAGATGACATCAGTTCAGAAATTGCGAGTGATCACGTAGGTCTTGAATTCTAAATGAAAGAAAAATTAGGTGAATAAAATGGTCCACAACCATATTTTGAATGGCCAGTAGGATCCTGAATTCTAAATTAAAACCACATTAGGAGAATAAAATGATTAACAGCAATATTTTGAATAACATAAATCAGAATCTGTGTAATGGAGATGGTGATTTAGGATGCTTACTGAGTCTTTTATGATATTTGCTATGATGTTCTCTAACGTAGGACGATGAATATACAACCCCTTCATGAGACTCATTGGTCACACCACCTCTGCAGCCGTGTAACAAGCCTATTACAGTCCATCTGCCTGGACAGATGTTGCAGTGTTTACTGAGGCACGAGATGCACGGTTCGTAGATGTTTTTCTTTTAAGAGTCTACCTCCCTGGCTTGTTTACATCTATCTCAAAAACGGACAGTTGGATCGACTACCACGGCTCGATGCGATTGACAATGGATTCTTACAGATCCAGTAGAAGATAGACAGTGAACTTCTTCATGGACTTGCCAAACTGATTCCCACCGAGCTCGATAGCTGCAGTCGCTTAATTGCGGCCAGTATCCAGTAATCGGGAGATAGTGGGTTCGAGCCCCACTGTCGGCAGCCCTGAAGATGGTTTTCCGTGGTTTCCCATTTTCACACCAGGCAAATGCCGGGGCTGTACCTTAATTAAGGCCACGGCCGCTTCCTTCCAATTCCCAGGCGTTTCCTATCCGATCGTCGCCGTAAGACATATCTGTGTCGGTGCGACGTAAAGCAAATTGAAAAAAAAAAAAAAAAAAAAAAAAAAAAACTGATTCCCGCATTGCAGAAGCCAATGTGTCGAGTGTTCCTTTGCAATTCTCCCTTACGAAAGAATTCAAACACAAGTCCTATAGTTTCGATCACACCACAGTCTGCATAACGGCAGTGGGTTGTGCTTGGTCGTCTGTCGGGTACTACTCGAACCGCCGAAACGTTGCAAGTGATTTTCAGAGCGTTTGACCTCTCAGAGTTTGATAATCCCGTTCAATTGCTCACCCAGAAGTTTGCATATAGTGCAATACATTTTCCCTTTAATTTGTGAGAGGACAAGATGTAGAAGGTTTGTTCTCTCAAGAATTTCCTTATTCGCCTACCCGTCCATTCGACTTTGGCTGGGTACCGAGGTTAAGTTTCTCTATTAGTGTTCGCTTCTCACGTTCCAAACCTCGGAAGGAATGGACGTGAGCATTTTGAGGCGAAGCAAATTGTTACAAATATTGAAGTGCTGTATGAAACGTTTTTATTACCAAAGATTACGGAACCTACCGAGGTTAACAAGATTTGATACTGATTCCTCTGTACAAGTGATCATGCAGTTTTTCTGTCACAAAGTGTACATGCCAACATTTTACCTACAGACAGTTGCCTTCATGTGACGAAAATAAACTCAAGGGACACTTTCTAAATTTGAAACAGAATATTATTTCACCGCACTCCATTTTTGTTACGTGATAACAGCATCTTATAAATAAAGTTGTAGGGGGTCCGCTGTCTGTAATTCCTTTTGTTTTGCCAAATTTTCAAATATGTATCCGTTTCAGATCAACTCAAGACCGAATCGGTGGTTTTTACTTTTCGTATCTGTTTGTCTGTTTCACCATCACGTCGAAACGGCTGGATAGATCTCAACCAAACTTCATATTTAGAGTATACTCATCCCGGGAAGGGTTTCGATATGCATATCATTTTAAAATCTTTGAAAAGAAGGGGGTTTTATAGGAAAACCAAAACGGTTTTCCTCCATTTTCTCTTATACTATTGATTTTCTGTAAACTCTGTGGACCGTGTGTGAAATATCTCTTCATTATAAACAACTTTCGTTATGTTCATAATTTACCTAACTCTTCAAATGACGGAGAAATTTACTATTTTCTGCCGATACCATGTTCTGCATTGAGTAACCGACAGACCGACAACGAATATATGGGTTACCATGGCAACGTCTCTGACTGCTTGCCAGCATGGAAGTAACGCATTGTCATTTTCCTCATCATTCCTTTAAATTCGTGGTTGTTCCTTGGGTAGAAAGCAAGAGAGTCGTCAATCGGCCATTCTGCGGGATATTGGCGGAATATCATTGGAGGTTATAACCGTCCTCGAATAGCTTAAGTAATAACACAAATATTCATCTTCTTACCTGATTACCTAAGAATCCCTACGCCTAAATTTATCTCCGATTACCGCTTTCTTATATCCATAACTCACATCGGCATAATTTATTGAGGAGCATTTGATTTTCCAATACATTCAATTGGTATTTACATATTTGTCGTCATCCGGATGTCCTCAGTTATAATCCATTTTCTATTAATTTCAACTTACTAAACTGTATTACTTTCTTCCTTAATTACCACGTATGTATGCGAGTGCTAATCCCGAATGCTGGACACTCTTTTCTTTGAGGAAATATTCTAAGCTATGCAAATGTATATATCATAAACGGTCCGTTTTTCAGGTTAAGTCCAGCGGATATAGCCCAAAAGGTGTTGTACGTGGAGCAGGTTCCTTATCTGTCTATGTGAATAAAATCGTAACGACTGTGTGCCTGTACATTGACTATTTTGGCGAAATTTTCGTACAGCTACACGTTGAAGGGGTAATAATGACCATCTGCATATTTTTGGGTTTAGTTTCTTGAAAGTCCTAATTTTTACACTCTTCACCGAAAACCCAGATTGCGGCATAATCTGCCAGTCGAAGAAGAATATTGAAATTTGGCAAAATTATACGTTTTAGCCTGTAACGGACCGAAAACTTCCAAAGTCTTTAAATTTTCCCCTTGTATCCCTGAAGAATATCGAAATATAGAGGCAATTTTAATGATGGTGCAGACCATCGGGAAGTATTATCACATAACGGATGGCACAATCCCCGTTCAATTTGGAGTGATCTACAACCTTGGTCTTACGACTTTTTGTCGTATTTCTATCCCTTCTACGTTTGATTTTTCTCTATTTCTCGATGTTAAGTAAATTTGGACTTTTCACATACATAATTCATACCTTCCATCATTTATAGGAAAGATAGAATCATCTAACTATATACGAAAATTGGTCCACCCAGTAGCCATATGTGAGCCAAATGCTATGTATGTAGCTGTCACTCAATTATTCGAAAAGCAATGCAATGTGAGATAATCTTACACAAATTTTACACTATTCCACGTTTCTAACTCAATCTGACCCATGAATAGATGAGATATCATAAGACCAGCAATTTAGGCCGCTAAATCCGGCGTCTTATGGTACAATCCTTTCTCGATATGATGTACCGTTTAACAGCAGTTAATCTGTAAATGAAGATCTGCAATATCGTAAACAAGCACATACTTTCGTATGTCGAACTATATATATTCACTGATGTCGATTTTGTAGCGATCGAGAAAGGGTGTGTCTGCTATCGTAATCAGTACTCCCCACACCGACTTTGACTGGCAGTAAGAATGGGGTCCTTCTCCAATTCCTGTGTAACTGGCATTAATAAGGCAGGCTTACCATTGTAATGAATAATTCACTTCTCGATCTGACTTGCAGAAGGCAAGGGAGCGTGCAGTTTTATTCAAAACTCCCCTTACCCGATTGTGTTTGGCTGTAGGCAAGCGTTCCCGCAGTTATAAACAGATGTACCCATCTAACATATGACTGGCATTAGGCATACTGGCCTGCTATTTTGATGGAAACTCACCAACTTGGTGTGACTGGCAGTAAGCTGGCTGGCAGTTGGAAAAGGGGCCTGTCATTATAATGATAACTGCACAACTCAATTTTGACTGGTTGTATGGAAGTTTCCTGCAATTATAATAAAAACTCCTCAATTTGTAATATGTCTGGAAGTAGGAAAGGGGGGCTGCCATTGTAACAGAAACTCCCCAAATCGATTGTGACCACGCAGTAGGCAATGGGGCCTGCAATTATAATGTAACCTTCCCAACTCGATTGTGAATGGCAGTAGGCAAGTGAGCCTGTCGTTATCATCACAAATCCGTAACAAGCACTTTACATTGGAAACAACGTATGGGGACCTCTCCATGCTGTTTCTCGGATAACGCTAAGTGACATGCTATTTTAAAACAATCTTATTTACTGCATGTACAGTATTTACTTCAATATTCGTAAACAATGCAGAATACCGTAGCGAAGCACGGGTACATTTTCTAGTTGAAAATAAATTCATATAATAGGTTAAATGCTGTAAACTTGACAAACACCATAAAACATCATTTTGCCAAAGAAAAAAACATTGCTCTTCTATGTACTTAGGGTTCAATATGTTGAAAATAGATGGTAATTAATGAACTTGGAATGCATAGTTTCATTCCTAATATTCCAAGTGTTTCGAGTTGGTCTCTAATGCATGTTCATGTCCACCTGGGCTGCTTTCAGCAAAGTAAACATTTACTCTCACACACACTCTCCCTCTCAGAGCTAGATAACGTAGTGGGATGGCGTTGTAGAGGTCTTCGCTGGTAGTAACGGATAGCTATTAAATATAAATTCGGGAAATATTCGAAAATCGTGAAGTTAGGAACAATACCAAGAAATGTATCGTGATAACTTTCTACTGCAAAGAGCACAATTGCAGATATTAACTCAGTTTATAAGCAACCGTGTCACTTCAGTATAAGATATTGTAATGTTTATACACCATAGTTGGGAGACAATTATGTATAGTTTATGCTACCGGGCGTATTATGTGGGTATTCAATGTATTTAGCATTACCTAAAGAGGAAGTAATAATTATACGCATGATAAATTAGAATTTCGACATTGAATATTCCCTCGATGATTTCAGCTAGTCAGACGACTCTTATCTCCAAAGGTAATATAGTGCCTGAGACAGACAGGCGTCTCGTGCATTGGCAAGATATTCATATTCTATTATATATGAGGGGATCAGGGAGTAGAATTTTTAGTTTTAGTGAAGGGTGGTGCAGCTTATGGTCCGGCTATCCGCCTCTTCAGCACCACCAAATTAGTTTAAGTATGGAATAAGTTGTTTTATAGAGTTAAGTAGTTTTAAGAGAAATATAGTAGATTTTGTTAGTTTAGGGTAGGGTGGCGCAGCCCATGGTATGGGGACCCGCCTGGGCTACGCCACCAAATTAGTTAGGGCATGTAGTTAGTAGTTTTAAGAGACACAGATTAGATATTGTTTGCTTAAAGTATTGTTTTGTTTCTGTGTGTTTTGTTGTCTTTATTGCCTGTAAGCCGATGGTGGATACCAGGTTGGGCAATCAAGAGATGTTCATATCATATATGAGGGGATCAGAAAGAATTAATTTACTATGCATGATAATAAATGAATTTTAAAAACTATATGGCTGGTTTATTTACAATTGACAATCAATCTGGAGCAAAAACAATCGTCGAACATTCTTTTGGTTCTAGGAAAGATTGCGACACATTGGTCATATTTCTCACACATGCATTTTGAGCGCGCTGTAGCCTTAGGGACAATTCTCTCCTCACATCACTGAAAAATGGCATTCGAGAAAATAGACCTGTCATTATGAATTACTGAAGTAGAAGACAAACAATCTGCACCTTTTTTTTTCAGCTAAGCGAACCGAAGTCCATCCAGGTCAGAAAGAATAAATTTTCACTATGTTAGGTCGGTTATGAATTAATGAAGAATGTAACCTGACACAAGTCATAAGAAGCGATGCCAGATTGAACTGGGATCTTATAATGCCTCTGTACCATCTCTCTGACACCGTAAATTTAGAGCGCTAAGTTTAAGAACATCCCTAGACTTCGACGTTGGAAAGAATCTTTCTAGCTCTACTTGCAGAGCAGTGGTGATGATGATAACAATAATAAAAAGCAAAGCAAGGTCATGCCCATACAGACCATGTAGGCCCTTCCAGGGTGAAAGGTAAAGTGGGCCGATGACCTTCGATGTTAGGCCCCTTAAAACAACAAGCAAGCAAAGGTAAAGGTTTCCATTATCCATAATCTCGGCACTTGGTGGGGTAAATTGGTCAGCTCTACACCCGTCCACATTTGCCCCCAGGAATTAATCTGGTACCCATTGTTGGTGTAGTCTGAGGTAGGACCATGTGCACCTCTGAAAGTGGTAATCTTATTTTTTTAAATTTTTAGAGTTCTTCTGTGAAATTAATCGTAATAATTGTACCAGGAGGTACACCTCAACTCCGCAAGTATAAAAGAAGCGCCTTAAGGAACGCTATATCTCATTCTAAACGTGAAACAGCTACGGCATGAAGTTGGGACATTGACCACAAGATGTCACCATTGAATTATTGAGTAATGTGTTATTTTGAAGTTGCATAAACTGACTGGATTTTTTTTTTGTGTTTGTTTACTTCAAGAAATTTGAACTTTTCTCCATAGATGTCCTTACAAAAACTGTGGTCATGCACTCTAGTGCATGGTGGAAGAACTAGTGATTTAAAGAAGTTTTGTGTTAATATGTTTTCTCAACTAAATTAACTTTCATTTACTTTGTAATTTCAAGGTTTGCAACACTTCTTTCTCATTCCACCATCTTTTGAGTCTGGCCAATCACAAATTTTCTGTAATTATTTTTCAGCCAATAACAGGCTTCTTGTACCTTATTATTATTATTATTATTATTATTATTATTATTATTATTATTGTTATTATCATTATTATTATTATTATTATTATTATTATTATTATTATTATTATTATTATTATTATTATTACGATATGATGTTCCGAAACCGTTTAGCCTCAATCCAGTTGAACTTTGCTACCCAATAATGCCCATGAACTGTTGATCAGAGATTGGTTGAAATTAATAATTTTTTGTATACTGTAATACGGGCATTGGACTATTCGATTATGCAGTGAGTACTATAATGTAAAGATTGTTCTTGTGGCGCTCTCTTGCGGATTGGCTTATAAACTCTTAGTCGCGCTGTGAACCTATTCCACGCAACACGCAACAGTGAATACATCCCCCCACAAAAGATGGGCATCCGACCGTAAAATTGGTCTAGTCCTCATGTGCGACACAGCTCGTATCAGCCGTCCCACAAAGCTGCGGGAAAAGGTGATGGATGAAGAAGAATTATACTTTTGTCATTCATATCTGTGGTAATATTGTCCTCGCAAGTTTAAGACCCAAGGGATTTGATATTGCGGAACAGGCTCTTCCAGTTGACACAAGATATAAAGAAACTGTAGCGACGAGTCAGTATCTTAAAAGACGGGGCATCAGCCGAATGAACTGTCCTGGACAGTCCGCACACATGAATGCACTCGAGTATGTACGAGACCGTGACGTGCAGAAAACGGTAATTTTACGGCATCTAAACCCACCTGCTACCTTTCGAGAGCCCATCGATATTAACAATGGAGGAGTGGGACCCTTTACCACAAGACGAAACTGATGGCCAGGTACTGAGTTTGCCCGATAGAATGAAAAAGTCATTCATCCACGGAGAGGACTTAGTTGTTAGCAATACATCATAAGTGATGTGTTTCAAGCTGATCCGTATTGAAATCCACAATAAATAGAGAACCAAAAATGCTAAAATTTTTCCACTTATTCAATACATTAATTTGGGACTGATTTCGATCTCGTAAGACCATCTTCAGCCAAAAGTTGTTATATGCACTTGACAAGTCATGACATATAAACAGTGTTAAAAATAGGTGTATACTAAGTTAAAATTAACAGTTTTGGTGTGCATCGTCAAAAATTAAAATTACATAAATAGTCCTCTCGAAATTTGAAGTGAAACTTTCTGAACATTTAGTGCAGGTTCTCATAACCATTATACATCCTAATACACATACCTCGCAGTCCTTTCATTCTTCGGTCTGATCCGAATCATCTATCGTCGTCTTATTATCCTATTGGCTCTCTTAATGGTTGCGTTCAATGATCTCCTAAGCCACCCGTCATTCTCCATTCCTTTCAAGGCCCCAAAATCCAGCTTCTCTAGTGCAACGTCACTGCATTGTCGTACAAAGGAGTCTTTCAGTGGTGTCTCAGTGGTGCTCTAGCTATCAGAGTCTAGAAAATGTGTGAGAATCGAACTGGCGATCCCACAGCGACACGGCAGCAAAATTCTAGTAATTCGCGACTTAAAAGACCTAAAATTTGTATCATTTAACATCCATAATCAATGAATTTAAATTTAACTTCCCTTCTTGGAATGTCATGATTATTATTATTATTATTATTATTATTATTATTATTATTATTATTATTATTATTATTAATAATAATACTATTAATACGGGGCTTCCGTAGCTCTCAGAGGATTAGGAAGCGCCTGGGTTAAATGACTGGACAAGGAATTACTTAGAGCAACTTTAATATGGCAAATTTTGAGATTTTTTTATGCATAGAAAATCTGAATGAATAACAAACGATAGGACCAGTTATTAATGAGCTAGTCAGCTCTCAATAATATTATAGACTTAGAAGTCCTGAAATCAGGTACAAAATTTAGAGATAGTTTAACAAGTTGTTAGTTTACATATAGAGGAGCATTATTACTCCGGGCAGGCACAAATATATTACAAGAGCAAGGTTCGCTCGTAGCGTTTATATTACATAATATTACTTATATTATATAATATTATAGCCTCGCCGAGGCAAACGGTTTCTTTTGGCACAATGAAATTCCACCTCACATTAAAGTGTTCTTATGCGGTTGCCCCGATGTGGGCTTATTCATTGCTCAACAGTTACATTTATCATTGTTCCCAAAGGGGACTAACACAAGGGAATATTTCCATTCTGGAAAAATGTAAACAGGGGCATAATTGCCCATACTACGTGGCCTTAATGGTATAAAAAGAAAAGGTTGCACATAACCGGCCATAAACAAAAGGCAAGGAGGCAAAATACCAGCACTCCTTATAGAAATAGTTAAAACCCCAAGTGGACTTACAGCCCAATTATACAGAGGCTAAAACGAATGACTAAAAGCGAAACATTTAAGGCCGAGAGAAGATTTGCGAAATTTTCAGGTTTTAAAAGCCTTAGTCACCCAATGCAAGGTTGAATGGGAAACAACAGAGGGTAATCACTCTTTGTTCCCTTACATTACATATTTCCCGGTGGGGAATAGAACCACAGTCTTCAGACTTGCCGAAAATTCTACATTTACATCAGCAGTTTACAAAACTACATTAAAAGTAATTAGGTTGAAACTTTCACCTCAAACTATCCGCAGGAGCTATCATATATGTAGGTAAATTCTGCTATCATATTGTGCTGCGGGATCTTCTTCACGCAGGTATCACCCCTGCCTCCCTTAGGTCAAGTCGCACTCCCTAGCACTGGAGGAATTCAGACGAGACGGCACTAAAGTGTCCTGCTTTTATACTGTCGTAAGGGGAAGCTTCCAGAACTCCTTACTTATAGGCTGGATTGCTGTACACACCCCCGGTTTTAAGTGGTTACAGAACATATTTCCAAGTATCTGTTAGGTTGATTACAATTGAGGAGGAACCAGCAGAAGTGTTGATAACTTTGGTACATTAACAGAAAGCAGTCCACAGAAAAAGGTTTACCAATAACAAGAATGAAATTTCCTAAGCTGTAGGTTAGTTTTTAGTCCATAAGAGTGCACTAATAAATCGATGGTAGAGCCATCTAACAGAAGAAGATGAAATATCTTGGGAGTTTGCAAGTTCGATTCTGTTCACATAGATGGCCTTAGAGAAGGTGCGCAGTTTAAATAGACAGGGAAGGTGACCCTTGGTAGATTAATTATTCTTATTCTTATTCTTATTCTTATTCTTATTCTTATTCTTATTCTTATTCTTATTCTTATTCTTATTCTTATTCTTATTCTTATTCTTATTCTTATTCTTATTCTTATTCTTATTCTTATTCTTATTCTTATTCTTCTTCTTCTTATTATTATTATTATTATTATTATTACACGAACATGGTCAGGGTTTATAGATAATGCATCTTTATCTGATAGATATGTATGTTTCCAGTTTCCATTGGGAAACTAGTATAGAACGAATAGACTACTCCCGCACACACTAAATACTCCACTGTAAATTCATGCTGTGGTTCCCACTGAAATTTGAACAGCTGTTTCTACAACCTTCTGATTTTCATGATTCTATTTGAAGTTATTTTCAACGGATTTTTACGAATATATAATCAGACATGAAATGACTACTGTCAATTGAACCTGCATTGTGACCAAGGTACAGAGGGCGAAATATTTCACTTAAACATAAATTCACTTGCTGGAACGAGAATTAAACAAGGGAATTTTGCAAATGTACTTTAGGCAGTTTTATGCAAAATATAATACTTGAAAATCATCCCCAAGTTATATAAAACGTGCAATAAACTGAAGACTGTACGTTTTAGGCCAGCAGAAAAAAGTAGCCAAAAAGCCAAGCTCTCAACCTATTCATCATTGATCTACGGTAGAACCGTGAGACGGAGCAGCGCATTTCGGAAGTTATGAGAAAGGTTTTGCTCCAGTGAATATCAATTGTGCAAAAAGCGTGAAGGGAGCAAGTTCACAGGTCTGTACATCAAGTAAGGCGAGGTAGTTTCCGCTGATTTCCCACGCAGTCCATACAGGGTCCTGGTTAATGTATGGCTCCATGGCTGTTCTAACACGTTAGACACAGCACGCCATGGAAGTAACCACGTAAATCTTCTTCGAGTAAGCAACACGATTAAAACGTACGTTAATACCTGTTAACTCGAAGAATATATTAAAGGCACCTATTTATTTTAACACACAGAATATATCGCAGTTTTGTCTCGCATTACCGCTATGTGATAATGTTCAGGGGAGAAATACTGACCCGCCGCACATGTATCACTTAGAATGAAAATTTGTTGATACAGTTCATGCACTACTGAACCTTAGATGACAGAACCTTTCTGGTCAGAGTTCTAACCTGATATATTATCATACTTTATGTCAATCTCTGTTTTATAGTGTGTATTTCTTGATTTAAGAAATAACCGAGAATATTCTGGAAATGATGCGCAAGCAATAAATTTGGTATTTCGTTCGTTCAATATGTGGTGTTGGGGAGGATGCTTCGTGTAACATGGATGAAGAGAAGATTTTTTGTTCCTTTTTTCTTGTTTTACAATCTGCTTTGCGTTGAACCGACACAGATAGATCTTATGGCGATGATGGGATAGGAAAGACTTAGGAGTGGGAAGGAAGCGCTACTGTCCTAAATTTACAGCCCCAGCATTTGCCTGGCGTGAAAATGGGAAACCATCTTCAGGGCTGCCGACAATGGTGTTCGAATTCACTATCTCCCGGATGCTATGGCGATGCTATTACCAGATGCGTTCAAACAGGACCAACGTGCTGTTATTCTGTTCTTGGCTGGACATCCATCGGAGAGTGAAGACTGTGTATGGGGCAACATGTCTGTCTGGTGCACCAAGTTCCGTGCGGGTCGGTTTTCGACACAAGACGCCCGTCGATCTGAGGGACCAGCCTCATCCACTACGCCAACTCAAGTAGGAAGCACTCGAGCACCCGCCCTATAGTCCTGATCTCTCCGCATGCTGTTATCACGCCTTCGGTCTGCTCAAAAACGCCTTGAAGGATCGACGCCTCTTGTCGGATGAGGATGTACAGCAGGTGGTTACAGACTTCTTCACGCTGCAGGACACGGCGTTTTACCACATGGCAATCTTCAACCTGGTGCGTTGGTGTAATGTGTGCCTCATTGCTCACGGCGATTTTATCTGATTTTCACCACGCTTCAGGACTGTACGGCCGTCGAACGGAAACTTTTTGATCACCCTTATAAATGAATAAAGGAGAGAAATAATTATCTACAGTTGTTAAATAATGAAACAAAGAATGAATTACATCGGGAAGAATAGCAATTTTCTTTGTACTCTGAAGAATATGTGGCAAAAGAAAATTAAAAAGATAAGAATTAACTAAAAGAATGAGGGGTAGGATACATGTTTGTCTTAGAACATGTAGTACTGTACTACATCTAGGACAAAATGTAAGCTAAAAGAAAAAAACAGGGGTCATAATTTGTGAAATGAATATATAAGCATTATTGGCTTTAAGTATAATATTAATGTAGCAATTATCAAATAACTGTTAGAAGATTAATTTAATGCATGTATCAAATAAATGAATTGCAAGAAACGAATGGTTCTCTCCCCAGATTCAGGTGACCCGGAACTTGGGGATGGACGTATTCTATTCTAATGAAAGGCCCTCACATTTGCCTCTTACTGGTTCACGGGGCACTTGATGGTAATTTTGAATGAAACGGAATGAGCACATTTGTGCATTTTTAAACAGTTAGTTCTCCTTGCTGTACTCTATGAGAGATTTCGCTCTTTTTGCACAACTGAGTAGATGGTTATTTGTACATGTTTTGTTGGAAAATTCACATTTACACTTATCACTTGGCGTATAGAATGACTTGATCAAGCATATTTTATGATCGAGACTATTGACCGCGTAACGAGTCACCATATGCCTGAGCTCATCGTTTGCCATCGTCCAAGCTCTGTTCATCATGGCTTCAGTGCTGTAAAAATCTACCCAAGTACTTAATCTCTTTTCATACCTCCCTTTTATATGTTTCTCTTATGCAATCGTGTATGGAAATCCTAGTTTGAATTTGATATCCACTATATAGAAAGACTCCTTTACCAGTTCATATACCAGCCTCGTTTGTGTGAAGGTAATTTTAACAGCACGTAAAAGAACTCCTGCGGGGTAGGCTTTCCAGCATCTCAACCTAAAAGTAGTTAGTAGGACGTGAAACCAATAACATTCTTCTTTAGCAACAACAGAATATACTAGCGTCAGAGCTGCAGTGCCTCAAGTCACCGCTAATTCTCCACGATATGTACCTAACTGTTTCCAGGTAATACTTTTCATAGCCTTCAAATTCTCTCCAACCATCTCAGATGGATCGTATCGTGGTACACATAGTACCGGCAGGTTAAACCCACTGAGGCCAGTAGAACATAGTCAGGGTGAAAGATAGTGTCACAATGCTACGCGTGAACTTCAAGTTCTGCTAAAAATTGGTGAAAACTGAAACGGAGATGCATGAAATGTTGATGCAAGTTTACGGAAGGGAAGCCGTGTGCATAAAATGTCCCTATGCACAATGTGATCCGTGCACGCCAGTTTCTGGCTCAGCTCTTCATACCTTTTCTTCTGTTCTAGAGCATTTACCGTGTGGGTCATCATGACCCCTAGTGATTTTCCTTTCTAGTCTTTCTCATTTCCCACATGGAGAAAAGGGAAAAGGATTCAGCATAATATATAGTGGATATATGTTGTGTTAAGAGGAAGTGTGATACAACAGGGTAACAGCAATTCTTAACACTAATCAAAGAGAAAAAGGAAGAGGTTTGTGCCTTCGAAGAATGAAGGTACCGGCAAAAAGAAGGAAGGACTACGATGGGCGTGAAAATCAAGGAATTCCTATGCCTCACAAGCCTAATACCGTCGGAGTCGGTGAAGAATAAGAGTTGACCCACGAAGGTCCCATAGGGAAGATGAAGGCGAGGAACTGGCACAAGTTATCCAACAATCATCTAGACGCCCCGTGGCTGCCAAACCATATTTTTAAGTTGAGAGACCACGGGGCCCTTTTAGTCGCCTCTTACGACGGACAGGAGGTGACATGTGCGTATTCTACCACCTCTACCTACAGGTGAATTCAAAGTGATAGCTGAATGATATCGTCACTTCCTCCCTACTCACTAAGGCAGCCTTGGTTCAAACTCCGGCCATTGCATGTCGACGTATTGAAATTCACGTGCCTGTGGTTTGGATTCTACATAATACTAGGAGTTCTGAGGCCATGATCGTGATATCGGTAGTCATATAGAACTACAAGCTATTTTTGCCTTCTATCACAGAATTGTTTGGTTTAATATTGATTTCCAAATGAGTGCACCATTATCAGTTCTGGATCTTCCCTCGCTATTCGCATTAACCGTTCTTCTAACTACAATAAATCGTTCGTTGTGACTGGATTGAGACTTTTAAATACACTTCCAGCTGATGTTAGGAACTGTAAGACGTATATAATTTAACACTGCTTGCAGAGATTTCCTTCTGAACACCGCTGTCTGCTTAGTGTGACTGGTGATGTATAATAGACCGGGAGAGATGGCCGTACGGTTAGGAGCACGCAGCTATGAGCTTGCATCCGGGAGATAATGGGTTCGAACCCCACTGTCGGCAGCCCTAAAGATGGTTTTCCGTGGTTTCCCATTTTCACACCAGGCAAATGCTGGAGCTGTACCTTAATTAAGGCCACGGCTGTTCCTTCCCATTACTAGGCCTTTCCTATCCCATCGTCGCCATAAGAGTTATCTGTGTCGGTGCGAAGTAAAACAAAGAGCAAAAAAAGATGTATGAGAGACTGCGTTGTTAGGCCATTAGGTATGTAAGTGACTTTGTGATTTCCAAATTGAGATATGCAGTTATTTCCTAGAACTAATATTATCACTTATTATTATTATACATAATGCATTTTTTCCCTCTAAGGAGTACGTAAAACCATTATTTAGCATTGGACTTCTTGTTTTTCTTATCTTCAAAAAGCTTCCTCATCCTTTCACTATGGGCTTGTCTTCTCCCTTGCATCCAAGCATTTTTCAGTTTCATGTTCCTGGCTGTTGAGTTCTTGGATGTGAACTTACGTGAATTTATTTTCTGTCTGAATGTGGTCCGTGTAGTCGCCAGCAGTGGGTCAATACTAATTTCTGATAGATCGCTTTGACTGTCTACCAACCAGCGTAATTTGGTTTGTCGGGTTCCGTTAATGACGAAAATCGTTTTTGGTCAGTCCAGAGTCGTCCATTATTGTTATGTGTCCGTAAAATTTCATATGCCTTTTCCCAACTGAGGAGAATCACTCAGTTATAGAACACAGTAGTTTTTCTGAGCTTTTTTGCATCCAGATACCATTTTGAACCATGGGTCCAAATATCTGCCTGAGAATCTGCCATTCTATTTTCTCTGTGTCCCTGATTTCGATGGCTAAGGATGACGTCTCAGTTGCGTGTGGTAGTGAGGGAGTTTCTTTGGTGGAAAGTGATTTCTTATTGTACATATTCCCAGTGATTGTGTAGCTTTACGTAATTTTTCTGCACGTGAACTATTAGCTATTATTTCACTTCCAGTTTTCCCTATAATTTAACCTAAGCACTTGAAGTGCTTAACTTACGTGATGTTGGTTGCAGGTCATGTCGGGCTTTGGTCCTTGGGGGTCCATGTATTGCGTTTTTTCATTAGAGATTTGGAGCCAAGTTTTGACATGCTAGGGGCTTTACGTCGCGCCGACACAGATAGGTCTTATGGCGACGATGGGATAGGAAAGGCCTAGGAGTTGGAAGGAAGCGGCCGTGGCCTTAATTAAGGTACAGCCCCAGGATTTGCCTGGTGTGTGATATTTAATCTTTCAATTCGTGTACATAGCATTTAAGTAGTCACTGTTTACCACCATACTTGTTTTATGACAGATTATGTATAGGCCTAGTATGAATCCTTTATAATGTACCGTTTCTCATAATAGCTTTATATTTTTCTTTCATGCGCATTGTTAATTTTACTTATTATGTATATTTTAACTTATTATTTTGTTTACGTATCTAATTTAATGACAGTATTTCTTTATTATCTTGTAATTTACGTGTTTAAGTGAAAGAGAGGGCCATGAGTCCTAACATCGCCTCTGTTAAAGACCGAAATAAATAAAATAACAAAGTAGATTAGTTTTATGTTCCGTATTGATGTTAGACGACTATGGCAAAGGTTTTAGTTCCATTTAATCAATCCTCCTTATTTCACACCATTACACATTTTCTCCACTAATGCATTTTTCTATATTGAGAGATACACGCAGTTTCACGCTACCACGTTATACCTGTACCAGGCCTCTTAGCTACACGCTCTTCCTGATCTACATGACGTGGCATCGGATTAAAATCCCTACTATTCTCATGATTACACATTATGGATCATAATATATGGCATTATAACCAATTTTTTGGATTATAACTAATTAGCTGAACCCAGGATTGATGACAACGAGCAAAATATAACATAATGGTTCTACCAACACGACACAACTATGGCTATTAACAATATTATAGACTGACTTCGCACTATTTCTGAATCAATCTCGCTTCATGCGAATTTAATTTATTGAACAGCATACCAATACATAACCAGTCTGATCCCAGATATGTTAAAGCGTCCTACAAACAATGTGTTATTATTTAAACATTTGACGGTTAGAACGTGTCTCTCTGAATGTGCATATGCCATGATTGTATTTCAATTCATGTTTCATAGCCATATCAACAGCTGATATTTCACCAGTAGCTTCTCTGATATATATATATATATATTCGTTTACGGCCATTAGAGACCACGTTAGATAACAATTACATGTTTCTGGAAGCCTTCCTCACAGCCCAGAACTTCAGCATCCTCTCTCTGGCAGCCTGTCTTCTTTCGTCCGTCCACCCACGGTTAAGTTTTGGTTCGTCATGGAATCCCTGAAATCTTTCGATCACTGACCTAAACTTTGTTCGGTTTGAGATGTCTTCCGAATTTAGTCCCACCTGTCTGAGATCCTTTCTCACCTCCCTGAACCATTTGTCCGACACTTTAGGTCTGCTGTCTAGTATTGTGAAAATCCTTTTCGTTAGTCTCTTCTCATCCATTCTAAATAAATGCCCATAGAATTTAAGTCTCCGTTTTCTCATGGACTCACTTAGCCCTTCATTGTCTCGGTAAAGTTCTTCCCTTCCTCGCAGCCTATACTGTCCATCCACAATCTTTGGACCCATTATTTTGCGAAGGATCTTTCAAATTTCTCAGCTTCTCTCAGTCCCTCTTTTCCTGTTATTTGGAGGCATTCACTAGCATACAGACATTCCGTTTTTTTCACTCTATTGTAGTGCCTTAGTTTAGCTCGTCTGGAGATGGTTTTCTTATTGTATATAGGATATGTCCTACGAAAAGCCGCAGCCATTTTCTCCCGTCTGGTGTTGTTTGCTTCTCTTTCATTTGTTTTCAATTGCACTATTTCACCCAAATACTTAAAGCTATCAACTCTTTCTATTTTACCGTGTTCTGTCTTCAGGTACCGAGGGGCTGTTTTGATGTTTGTTATATATTTAGTTTTCTCGAAAGAAATCTGTAGTCCTGCTTTTTCTGCTTGTAGTTTTAGTACATTCAGCTGTTCTATTGCTGTGTCAGTATTCCTAGATAGTAGCTCAACGTCATCAGCAAAGGCAAGGCAATTAATCATGACACCACTTTTTGACCCTCCAATGTATACTTGGTTAAGTAATCCTTTTCTGTTTAGTTCTTTTTCCCACTGCCGGATAATCTTCTCCAACACACAGTTGAAAAGAATTGGTGACAATCCATCACCCTGCCTGACTCCTGTTTTAATTTCGAACTCCTTGGAGTTCTCTCTCATGAACTTAACTTTCGAATGTGTCCCAGTTAAAGTCTGCTTAATAATTGCTGTTGTTTTGGCGTCAATTCCAAATTCCACTAATATATTGAATAGCACTTCCCTGTCGACTGAATCATACGCCTTTTTAAAGTCTACAAAAATGACTACCAGTTCCTTTGAGAGATGATTCTCTAGTACACGTTTCAGACTCCAGATTTGATCAACGCACGATCTTCCCTTCCTAAATCCCGCTTGATACTCGCCTAGTTGGTGATCCACTTGTTCCACAAGTCTCCTCTGTAGTGCTTTAGAGAGTGTCTTATAAGTTACAGGTGTGATGGAAATGCCGCGGTAGTTGTTAGGATCTGCTCTATCACCTTTTTTTGTGTAGAGGATGTATGATAGCATTTTTCCAATCTTCAAGGATTACCTCCATTTCCCATATCTTTTCCATTTCTCGCCTTAAAATTGTTATTGCGATTTCTCCACCACATTTCAGCATCTCTGCTGTGACAGAGTCTTCCCCTGCAGCTTTGTTGTTCTTTAAGTCTGTAATTATTTCACGGAGTTCTTTTTCGTCAGGGGGTATTGAGTTTTCATTCCGTTGCTTTGGATCCTCTTTTGGATATTTATTTTTAGGTTTCTCACAGTTCAACAATTTCTCAAAATATGTAGCTAATATCTCACAATTTTCATTCTTATTCACTGCCAATTTCCCATCTTCCCTTCGAAATCCCATGTTAGATGGTTGATATCCATGTATGTGCTCTTTAAAGGTCCTATAAAAGTTTCTAGTATTGTTCTTCTTAAATTCCGTGTCAATACTTCGAATTTCTTCAGATATATTTTGAATATGTTAATATCTTTACAGTTGGCGGTTAAGTTTAATGGCTGATGATGACCCAACACTAGTACTATTTGTACAAAAAAATAGCTCGTCCTGACTGACTGACTGACTGATTCATCATCGCCGAGCCAGAACTACAGGACATAACGAAATGAAATTTTGGGGATACATTCACATTAAGATGTACGTGCTCGCTAAGAGAGGATTTTTGGATATTCCGTTGCTAAGGGGGTGAAAAGGGGGGTGAAGTTTTAAAATGAGTGCACCTATATCTCAAAACTTTAAAAGTTTACAAATGTAAAAATTGGTATTTAGAATCTTCTTTGAAATTAAGGAAACACGTATTTTTTTGTTTTCAGAAAATCCCAATAGGAGGGGTGAAAAAGGGTGAAAATGGGGGAAAATGTGTTGAATGTCTTTAATCAGGATACCGGTACTTCTCTCAGAAACTGAAGATATTACAGACCTGAAAATTGGTACTTTTGATCTCTTTTAAAAATAAAGAAACACGTATTTTTTGTGTTTGGAAAATCTAATTAATGGGAAGGTGAAAAGGGGGTGAATTTTTAAAATTAGTGAATCTATATCTCCAAACTTTTAAAGTTTGCAGATGTAAAAATTGGTATTTAGAATCTTCATTAAAAATAAAGAAACACGTATTTTTTTGTTTTCGGAAAATCGCAATAGGAGGTGTGAAAAGGGGTGAAAAAGGGGTTGAATGCCTTTAATGAGGTTACTTATATCTCAGAAACTGAAGATATTATAGACCTGAAAATTGGTGTTTGGGATCTCCTTTAAAAATAAAGAAACACGTATTTTTTTGTTTCTGGAAAACCCAATTAAGGGGGATAAAAAAGGGGTAATATTTTAAAATGAGTGTATGTATATCTCAAAACTTTTAAAGGCTATAGGTGTAAAAATAGGTATTTAAAATCTCCATTAAAGATAAAGAAATACGTATATTTTGTTTTCGAAAATCCTAATAGGAAGGGTGGAAAAGGTTGAAAAACGGGTCGAATGTATTTCATGAGTCTACTTATATTTCAGAACCTGAAGATATTACAGACCTGAAAATTGGTGTTTGGGATCTCCTTTAAAAATAAATAAACACGTATTTTTTGTTTGTGGAAAATACAATTAATGGGGGGCTGAAAAGGGGGTGATTTTTTAAAATGAGTGTATCTATATCTCAAAACTTTTTAAGTTTGTAGATGTAAAAATTGGTACTTAGAATCTCCTTTAAAAATAAAGAAACACGTATTCTTTTGTTTTCGGAAAATCCCAATAGGAAGGGTGTAAAAGGGTGAATAATGGGTTGAATGCCTTTCATGAGGATACTTATATTTCAGAACCTGAATATATTACAGACCTGAAAATTGGTATTTTGGATCTACTTTAAAAGTAAAGAAACAGGTATTTTTTCGTTTTTGGAAAATCCAAATATTGGGGGGTGAAAACGGGGGTGAATTTTTTTAAAATGAGTGTGTCTACATCTTAAAACTTTAAAATTTACAGATGTAAAAATTGGTGGTTAGAATCTCCTCTAAAAATAAAGGAACACGTATTTTGTTGTTTCCAGTAAGTCCTAATAGGACGGGTGTAAAAGGGTGAAAAATGGGTTGAATGCCTTTAATGAGGATACACATATCTCAGAAACGAAAGATATTACAGAACTGATAATTCGCATATGGGATCTCCTTTAAAAATAAAGAAACACGTACTTTTTACTTTTTGGAAAAGCCAATTAATGGCGGTTAAACAGGAGTGATAAATTGGGGTGAATTTTTTGAAAGACTATATCTACAGAATATCTTGGAATCGTAAAATGTTACAGACGTAAAAAGTGGTTGTAAATCTCCTGTAAATGTAAGGAAATATAGGTTATTTGTTTTTGGAAACTCTACTTAAGGGGAACCCAAAAGGGGTGAAATTTTAAAATGAGAATGTTTACGGATATCTAAAAAACTTAACATGTTACAGAAGTGAAAAATGGTATTTTTTATCTCTATTAAACATAAAGAAAAGTGTATTTTTAGTTTTCGGAAATACCACTTGGGTGGAGGGAGGGGGGGAGGGTAAAGTGACTGAAAATGGTGATGAATTCTTTTAATTAGGCTACTGATATCTCAAAAATGAAGATGTTTCAGACGTGAAATTTGATATTTGCAATCTGCTTTAAAAGTAAAGAAACATGTATTCTCGGAAAATCCAATGAAGTGGGGGGGGGGGTGAAAGAATTGAAACATTAGTTGAATTAATTGTATGAGAATACATACATCTAATACTAAAGTTGTTACAGACGTGAAAATTCGTATTTGGATGTCCTTTAAAAACAAAGAAAAAGGCGTTTTGGTGGGGAAACCATCTTGGAGGGCGGGAGTGTAAAGGAGTTGAATTCCTTTCATGAGGACACATAAATCAAAAACTGAAGAAGTTAGAGTCGTGATAATTGGTATTTAGAATATACTTTACTATTAAAGAAACAAGTATTTTTTTGCGGGAAAATTCATTTAGGGGGAGGAGAGATTATTGTGAAATGAAGTGAAAAAAAGTAAATTATTTTGATGTGGATACTTATATCTCAAAACTGAAGGTAATAGACGTGAACATTGGTGTTTGGAATCTCCCTTAAACATAAAGAAACAAGCATCCTTTTAATTATTTTTCGGGGGGGGGGGGGGGGTGGCTGTAAATAAACTTAACGGCGGTGGGGTGTAGAAGGAGGTGAGACCAATTGATTTTACTGTTATTAATGTACTTATAAGGATCCTCCGTTGCTCAGGCGGCAGCGCGCCGGCCTCTCACAGCTGGGTTCCGTGGTTCAAATCCCGGTCACTCCATGTGGCATTCGTGCTGGACAAAACGGAGGCGGGACAGGTTTTTCTCCGGATACTCCGGTTTTCCCTGTCATCAGCCATTCCAGCAACACATAATAATAATAATAATAATAATAATAATAATAGTAATAATAATAAAAATAAAGTTCTGGACCGTCGTCAAATTGCGGACCGCGATGGAAACGGCTCCTGGACGGGTAATGACTAAGAATGCAGTCCGGTCGCGGGTTCAGTGCCGCCAAGGCACCCAGTATGACAGCACGCCGGATCTCCTGAAGGATTATATCCGTATTAAAAATATTATAGGAAAAGACGGCAAAGATTTACGGACCCAACTGACCTGGAGGAATACCTGAGTCTAACCCGGGAAGTACGAAATCGATTGCTGGAAAGGAAGATTTAAAAATGGGAGGAAACGTGCCGTAAAATAATAGATCGGGAATTTTGGTGGATTCTCGCAGAGAACGAGTCAGATCGCGAATTTCGGCGGATTATATATCTAAAACAATAAGCAATCAATTATAAATTTCAGTATAATACCGTAGCGAAGCACGGGTATCTTGCTAGTATATATATAAAATAGCTTGTCCTGACTGACTGACTGATTCATCATCGCAGAGCCAAAACTACTGGACATAATGAAATGAAATTTTGGGGATACATTCATATTAAGATGTAGGTGCTCGCTAAGAAAGGATTTTTGGATATTCCGTTGCTAAGGGGGTGAAAAGGGGGGGTGAAATTTAAAAATGAGTGCACCTATATCTCAAAACTTTAAAAGTTTACAAATGTAAAAATTGGTATTTAGAATCTTCTTTGAAAATAAGGAAAAACGTATTTTTTGTTTTCAGAAAATCCCAATAGGAGGGGTGAAAAAGGGTGAAAATGGGGGAAAATGTGTTGAATACCTTTAATCAGGATACCGGTACTTCTATCTCAGAAACTGAAGATATTACAGACCTGAAAATTGGTACTTTTGATCTCTTTTAAAAATAAAGAAACACGTATTTTTTGTTTTTGGAAAATCTAATTAATGGGAGGGTGAAAAGGGGGTGAATTTTTAAAATTAGTGAATCTATATCTCCAAACTTTTAAAGTTTGCAGATGTGAAAATTGGTATTTAGAATCTTCATTAAAATTAAAGAAACACGTATTTTTTTGTTTTCGGAAAATCGCAATAGGAGGTGTGAAAAGGGGTGAAAAAGAGGTTGAATGCCTTTAATGAGGCTACTTATATCTCAGAAACTGAAGATATTATAGACCTGAAAATTGGTGTTTGGGATCTCCTTTAAAAATAAAGAAACACGCATTTTTTTGTTTCTTGAAAACCCAATTAAGGGGGGTAAAAAGGGGTAATATTTTAAAATGAGTGTATGTATATCTCAAAACTTTTAAAGGCTATAGGTGTAAAAATAGGTATTTAGAATCTGCATATATCTATATATATAAAGTAGCTTGTCCTGACTGACTGACTGACTGACTGACTGACTGACTGTCTGACTGACTGACTGACTGACTGATTCATCATCGCCGAGCCAAAACTACTGGACATAAAGAAATGAAATTTGGGGATATATTCATATTATAATGTAGGTGCTCGCTAAGAGAGGATTTTTGGATATTTCGTCCCTAAGGGGGTGAAAAGGGGGGTGAAATTTTAAAATGATTGTGTCTATATCTCAAAACTTTAAAAGTTTACAGATGTGAAAATTGGTATTTAGAATCTTCTTTAAAAATAAGGAAAAACTTTTTTTTTGTTTTCAGACAATCCCAATAGGAGGGGTGAAAAAGGGTGAAAAAGCGGTTGAATGCCTTTAATCAGGATACCGCTACATATATCTCAGAAACTGAAGATATCACAGACCTCAATTTTGGTACTTTCGATCGCTGTCAAAAAAAAAGAAACACATATTTTTTTGTTTTTGTAAAATCCAATTAATACGAGGGTGATAGGGGGGTGAATTTTTAAAATGAGTGCATCTATATCTCAAAAGTTTTAAAGTTTAGAGATGTAAAAATTGGTATTTAGAATCTTCATTAAAAATAAAGGATCACGTATTTTTTTGTTTTCGGAAAATCCCAATAGGAGGGTTAAAAAGGGGTGAAAAATGGGTTGAATGCCTTTAAAGAGATTACTTATATCTCAGAAACTGAAGATATTACAGACCTCAAAATTGGTACTTTTGATCGCTTTCAAAAATAAAGTATCACATATTATTTTGTTTTTGGAAAATCCAATTAATGCGAGGGCGAAAAGGGGGGGAATTTTTAGAATGTGTGCCTCTATATCTCAAACGTTTTAAAGATTAGAGATGTAAAAATCGGTATTTAGAATCTTCATTATAAATCAAGGAACACGTAGTTTTTCGTTTTCGGAAAATCCCAATAGGAGGGGTAAAAAGGGGGTGAAAATTGGGTTGAATGCCTTTAAAGAGAATACATATATCTTAGAAACTGAAAATATTACAGACCTGAAAATTGGTATTTGGGATCTACTTTAAAAATAAAGAAACAGGTATTTTTTCGTTTTGGAAAAATCCAAATAATGGGGGGTGAAAATGGGGATGAAATTTTTAAAATGAGTGTATCTATATCTCAAAACTTTTAATGTTTATAGATGTAAAATTTGGTATTTAGAATCTCCTTTAAAAATAAAGAAACACGTATTTTTTGTTTTCGGAAAATCCAAATAGGAAGGGTGGAAAAGGGTGAAAAAATGTTGAATGCCTTTAATGAGGCTACTTATATTTCAGAACCAGATGATATTACAGACCTGAAAATTGGTATTTGGGATCTACTTTAAAAGTAAAGAAACAGGTATTTTTTCGTTTTTGGAAAATCCAAATAATGGGGGGTGAAAAGGGGGGTGAATATTTAAAATGAGTGTGTCTACATCTTAAAACCTTAAACGTTTACGGATGTAAAAATTGGTGTTTAGAATCTCCCTTAAAAATAAAGGAACACGTATTTCTTTGTTTTCTCTAAATCCCAATAGGAGGGGTGTAAAAGGGTAAATAATTGGTTGAATGCCTTTAATGAGGATACATATATCTCAAAAACTGAAGATATTACAGAACTGAAAATTTGTAAATGGGATCTCCTTTAAAAATAAAGAAACACGTATATTTTTGCTTTTGGAAAATTCAATTAATGGCGGTTAAACAGGAGTGGCAAATTAGGGTGAATTTTTTGAAAGACTATATCTACAGAATATCTGAGAAGCGTAAAATGTTACAGACGTAAAATGTGGGTATTTGGAATCTCCTGTAAGTGAAAAGAAACATAGGTGATTTGTCTTTGGAAACTCCACTTAAGGGGAATTAAAAAGGGGTGAATTTTTAAAATGAGAATTTCTACAGTATAACTTAAAAAACTTAAAATGTTACAGAAGTGAAAAATGGTAATTTTTTAATTCTATTAAAAATAAAGAAACGTGTTTTTAGTTTTCGGAAATACCACTTGGGAAGTGGGGGGGGGGGTAAAAGTGACTGAAAATGGTGTTGAATTCTTTTAATTAGGCTACTGATATCTCAAAAATGAAGATGTTACGCACGTGAAATTTGATGTTTGGAATCTGCTTTAAACGTAAACAAACACGTATTCTCGGAAAATCCAATGAAGGGCGTTTGGGGGGTTAAAGGATTGAAAAAATTAATTGACTTAATTGTATGAGAATACATACATCTAATAAAAACTAAAGTTGTTACAGACGTGAAAATTGTTATTTTGATCTCTTTTAAAAACAAAGAAAAGCGCGTTTTGGGGGGGGAAATAATCTTGGGGGGGAGTGAAAAGGAGCTGAATTCCTTTCATGAGGACACATAAATCAAAAACTAAAGAGGTTAGAGTGGTGATAATTGGTATTTAGAAGATCCTTTACTATTAAAGGAACAAGTATTTTTTGTCTTAATATCAATTTGTGAGGGGGGGGGGAGTGTGAAAGGAAGTTAAAATAAGTGAATTATTTTTAAGGGGATACTTATATCTCAAAACTGAAGGTAATAAATGTAAACATTGGTATCTGGAATCTCCTTTAAACATAAAGAAACACACCTTCTTTTAATTTTTTGGGGGGTGGGGGTAAATAAACTTAACGGCGGTGGGGTGTAAAATGCGGTGAGACCAATTGATTTTACTGTTCCTAATGTACTTATAAGGAGCCTCCGTTGATCAGGCGGCAGAGCGCCGGCCTCTCACAGCTGGGTTCCGTGTTTCAAATCCCGGTCACTCCATGTGACATTCGTGCTGGACAAAATGGAGGCGGGACAGGTTTTTCTCCGGATACTCCGGCTTTCCCTGTCATCATTCATTCCAGCAACACTGTCCAATATATGATTTCATTTGTCACTCATCGATCATTGCCCCAGAGGGGAGCTTCGGCAGCCGGCACAATTCATATTGTCGCCGCTAGATGGGGCTTTATTCATTCCATCCCTGATCCTGTCGAATGATAGGAAACAGGCTGTTGACTTTCGATGTACTTATTCTGATCATAAACCGATCATTTTTAATCTTTCCTGGGTTCTTTTTCAACAGCCATCTTTTCCTTCGGAGAACGTTCTTAGATTAGAGTAGATTCTCCTGGCATATAAAAATTTAAACACATTTGAAATAAACGATAGGAATGATATTGACCGTCAAATTGTTCACCTCTATAATAAGATCACTAATACACGGAGGTATGTCATTCGTATCGCCAGAAATCCCGCTCACTTGCCTACGCGCGACAATGGTGCTGGCCACATTGTCAACAATGACAATGGCAGCAGATGTAATTTACCGCCAAGTAGCGGTCTTGCATATTGCTGTGGGGTCCAGAACATATAATAATAATAATAATAATAATAATAATAATAATAATAATAATAATAATAATAATAATGTTCTGGACCGTCGTCACATGTGCGGACCACGCTGGAAAACGGGTCCTGGACGGCTAACGACTAAGAATGCAGTCCGGCCGCGGGTTCAGTAGGCTACCGCCAAGGCACCCAAGACGACACCGCGACAGATCCCCTGAAGGATTTGATTCATATTAAAAATGCTTATAGGAAAAGATGGCAAAGATTTAGGGACCCAACTAACTGGGTGGAATACCTGGACCTAGCCCGGGAAGTACGAAATCGTTTGCTGGAAAGAAAGATTGAAAAATGGGAGGAAACTTGCCGTAATCTATTAGAAAACGAGTCAGATCGCGAATTTTGGCGGATTCTCGCAGAAAACTGGTCAGATCGCGAATTTCGGCGGATTATATATCTAAAACAATAAGCATTCAATTATAAATTTCAGTATAATACCGTAGCGAAGCACGGGTGTCTTGCTAGTATATATATAAAATAGCTTGTCCTGACTGACTGACTGATTCATCATCGCCGAGCCAGAACTACTGGACATAATGAAATGAAATTTTGGGGATACATTCATATTAAGATGTAGGTGCTCGCTAAGAGAGGATTTTTGGATATTCCGTTGCTAAGGGGGTGAAGTTTTAAAATGAGTGCACCTATATCTCAAAACTTTAAAAGTTTACAAATGTAAAAATTGGTATTTAGAATCTTCTTTGAAAATAAGGAAACACGTATTTCTTTGTTTTCAGTAAATCCCAATAGGAGGGGTGAAAAAGGGTGAAAATGGGGGAAAATGTGTTGAATACCTTTAATCAGGATACCGGTACTTCTATCTCAGAAACTGAAGATATTACAGACCTGAAAATTGGTACTTTTGATCTCTTTTAAAAATAAAGAAACACGTATTTTTTTGTTTTTGGAAAATCTAATTAATGGGAGGGTGAAAAGGGGGTGAATTTTTAAAATTAGTGAATCTATATCTCCAAACATTTAAAGTTTGCAGATGTAAAAATTGGTATTTAGAATCTTCATTAAAAATAAAGAAACACGTATTTTTTTTGTTTTCGGAAAATCGCAATAGGAGGTGTGAAAAGGGGTGAAAAAGGGGTTGAATGCCTTTAATGAGGCTACTTATATCTCAGAAACTGAAGATATTATAGACCTAAAAATTGGTGTTTGGGATCTCCTTTAAAATAAAGAAACACGTATTTTTTTGTTTCTGGAAAACCCAATTAAGGGGGGTAAAAAGGGGTAATATTTTAAAATGAGTCCATGTATATCTCAAAACTTTTACAGGCTATAGGTGTAAAAATAGGTATTTAGAATCTCCATCTATCCAGATATATATAAAATAGCTTGTCCTGACTGACTGATTCATCATCGCCGAGCCAGAACTACTGGACATAATGAAATGAAATTTTGGGGATACATTCATATTACGATATACGTACTCACTAAGAGAGGATTTTTGGATATTCCGTTGCTAAGGGGGTGAAAAGGGGGTGAAGTTTTAAAATGAGTGCACCTATATCTCAAAACTTTAAAAGTTTACAAATGTAAAAATTGGTATTTAGAATCTTCTTTGAAAATAAGGAAACACGTATTTTTTTGTTTTCAGAAAATCCCAATAGGAGGGGTGAATAGGGTGAAAATGGGGGAAAATGTGTTGAATGCCTTTAATCAGGATACCGGTACTTCTATCTCAGAAACTGAAGATATTACAGACCTGAAAATTGGTACTTTTGATCTCTTTTAAAAATAAAGAAACACGTATTTTTTTGTTTTTGGAAAATCTAATTAATGGGAGGGTGAAAAGGGGGTGAATTTTTAAAATTAGTGAATCTATATCTCCAAACATTTAAAGTTTGCAGATGTAAAAATTGGTATTTAGAATCTTCATTAAAAATAAAGAAACACGTATTTTTTTTGTTTTCGGAAAATCGCAATAGGAGGTGTGAAAAGGGGTGAAAAAGGGGTTGAATGCCTTTAATGAGGCTACTTATATCTCAGAAACTGAAGATATTATAGACCTAAAAATTGGTGTTTGGGATCTCCTTTAAAATAAAGAAACACGTATTTTTTTGTTTCTGGAAAACCCAATTAAGGGGGGTAAAAAGGGGTAATATTTTAAAATGAGTCTATGTATATCTCAAAACTTTTAAAGGCTATAGGTGTAAAAATAGGTATTTAGAATCTCCATCTATCCAGATATATATAAAATAGCTTGTCCTGACTGACTGATTCATCATCGCCGAGCCAGAACTACTGGACATAATGAAATGAAATTTTGGGGATACATTCATATTACGATATACGTACTCACTAAGAGAAGATTTTTGGATATTCCGTTGCTAAGGGGGTGAAAAGGGGGTGAAGTTTTAAAATGAGTGCACCTATATCTCAAAACTTTAAAAGTTTACAAATGTAAAAATTGGTATTTAGAATCTTCTTTGAAAATAAGGAAACACGTACTTTTTTGTTTTCAGAAAATCCCAATAGGAGGGGTGAAAAGGGTGAAAATGGGGGAAAATGTGTTGAATGCCTTTAATCAGCATACCAGTACTTCTATCTCAGAAACTGAAGATATTACAGACCTGAAAATTGGTACTTTTGATCTCTTTTAAAAATATAAAGAAACACGTATTTTTTTGTTTTCGGAAAATCTAATTAATGGGAGAGTGAAAAGGGGGTGAATTTTTAAAATTAGTGAATCTATATCTCCAAACATTTAAAGTTTGCAGATGTAAAAATTGGTATTTAGAATCTTCATTAAAAATAAAGAAACACGTATTTTTTTGGTTTTCGGAAAATCGCAATAGGAGGTGTGAAAAAGGGTGAAAAAGGGGTTGAATGCCTTTAGCGAGGCTACTTATATCTCAGAAACTGAAGATATTATAGACCTGAAAATTGGTGTTTGGGATCTCCTTTAAAAATAAAGAAACACGTATTTTTTTGTTTCTGGAAAACCCAATTAAGGGGGGTAAAAAAGGGGTAATATTTTAAAATGAGTGTATGTATATCTCAAAACTTTTAAAGGCTATAGGTGTAAAAATAGGTGTTTAGAATCTCCATTAAAGATAAAGAAACACGTATATTTTGTTTTCGGAAAATCCTAATAGGAAGGGTGGAAAAGGTTGAAAAACGGGTCGAATATATTTCATGAGTCTACTTATATTTCAGAACCTGAAGATATTACAGACCTGAAAATTGGTGTTTGGGATCTCCTTTAAAAATAAATAAACACGAATTTGTTGTTTGTGGAATATACAATTAATGGGGGGGGGGCTGAAAAGGGGGTGATTTTTTAAAATGAGTGTATCTATATCTCAAAACTTTTCAAGTTTGTAGATGTAAAAATTGGTACTTAGAATCTCCTTTAAAAATAAAGAAACACGTATTCTTTTGTTTTCGGAAAATCCAAATAGGAAGGGTGGAAAAGGGTGAATAATGGGTTGAATGCCTTTCATGAGGATACTTATATTTCAGAACCTGAAGATATTACAGACCTGAAAATTGGTATTTTGGATCTACTTTAAAAGTAAAGAAACAGGTATTTTTTCGTTTTTGGAAAATCCTAATATTGGGGGGTGAAAACGGGGGTGAATTTTTTTAAAATGAGTGTGTCTACATCTTAAAACTTTAAAATTTACAGATGTAAAAATTGGTGGTCAGAATCTCCTCTAAAAATAAAGGAACACGTATTTTGTTGTTTCCAGTAAGTCCTAATAGGAGGGGTGTAAAAGGGTGAAAAATGGGTTGAATGCCTTTAATGAGGATACACATATCTCAGAAACGAAAGATATTACAGAACTGATAATTCGCATATGGGATCTCCTTTAAAAATAAAGAAACACGTACCTTTTACTTTTTGGAAAAGCCAATTAATGGCGGTTAAACAGGAGTGACAAATTGGGGTGAATTTTTTGAAAGACTATATCTACAGAATATCTTGGAATCGTAAAATGTTACAGACGTAAAAAGTGGTTGTAAATCTCCTGTAAATGTAAAGAAATATAGGTTATTTGTTTTTGGAAACTCTACTTAAGGGGAACCCAAAAGGGGTGAAATTTTAAAATGAGAATGTTTACGGATATCTAAAAAACTTAACATGTTACAGAAGTGAAAAATGGTATTTTTTATCTCTATTAAACATAAAGAAAAGTGTATTTTTAGTTTTCGGAAATACCACTTGGGTGGAGGGAGGGGGGGAGGGTAAAGTGACTGAAAATGGTGATGAATTCTTTTAATTAGGCTACTGATATCTCAAAAATGAAGATGTTTCAGACGTGAAATTTGATATTTGCAATCTGCTTTAAAAGTAAAGAAACATGTATTCTCGGAAAATCCAATGAAGTGGGGGGGGGGGGGTGAAAGAATTGAAACATTAGTTGAATTAATTGTATGAGAATACATACATCTAATACTAAAGTTGTTACAGACGTGAAAATTCGTATTTGGATGTCCTTTAAAAACAAAGAAAAAGGCGTTTTGGTGGGGAAACCATCTTGGAGGGCGGGAGTGTAAAGGAGTTGAATTCCTTTCATGAGGACACATAAATCAAAAACTGAAGAAGTTAGAGTCGTGATAATTGGTATTTAGAAGATCCTTTACTATTAAAGAAACAAGTATTTTTTGCGGGAAAATTCATTTAGGGGGAGGAGAGATTATTGTGAAATGAAGTGAAAAAAGTAAATTATTTTTATGTGGATACTTATATCTCAAAACTGAAGGTAATAGACGTGAACATTGGTGTTTGGAATCTCCCTTAAACATAAAGAAACAAGCATCCTTTTAATTCTTTTTCGGGGGGGGGGGTGGCTGTAAATAAACTTAACGGCGGTGGGGTGTAGAAGGAGGTGAGACCAATTGATTTTACTGTTATTAATGTACTTATAAGGATCCTCCGTTGCTCAGGCGGCAGCGCGCCGGCCTCTCACAGCTGGGTTCCGTGGTTCAAATCCCGGTCACTCCATGTGGCATTCGTGCTGGACAAAACGGAGGCGGGACAGGTTTTTCTCCGGATACTCCGGTTTTCCCTGTCATCAGCCATTCCAGCAACACATAATAGTAATAATAATAATAATAATAATAATAATAATAATAATAATAATAATAATAATAATAATAATATTCCGGACCGTCGTCAAATTGCGGACCGCGATGGAAACGGCTCCTGGACGGGTAATGACTAAGAATGCAGTCCGGTCGCGGGTTCAGTGCCGCCAAGGCACCCAGTATGACAGCACGCCGGATCTCCTGAAGGATTATATCCGTATTAAAAATATTATATGAAAAGATGGCAAAGATTTACGGACCCAACTGACCTGGAGGAATACCTGAGTCTAACCCGGGAAGTACAAAATCGATTGCTGGAAAGGAAGATTAAAAAATGGGAGGAAACGTGCCGTAAAATAATAGATCGGGAATTTTGGTGGATTCTCGCAGAGAACGAGTCAGATCGCGAATTTCGGCGGGTTATATATCTAAAACAATAAGCATTCATTTATAAATTTCAGTATAATACCGTAGCGAAGCACGGGTATCTTGCTAGTCTCTCTATATATAGACGTGTGTGTCCATATATTTCACCTTGCACCCTAAACTACCCACCGGAGACAACTGGTGTTTGTGTGTGGTAGTAGCCTCATGCCTCACATCGTGCAATCTGGTTGTTGCGTTTCGGTAGCTGTGGTGGTGTGGGAGATGTGGAGGGTCAAAATGGCCGACTTCGTCATATAATATATCAAAATGAATAATAATGAACTGGAAGGATCGGAGTGAGTATGTACTCTTGAAGGATGTGATGTGTACTCGTTGGTTTTGTATACCATCCTTGATTCAACTGGCAGGAGTATGGTGATTCCAGAACCATAAGAGTTTGCTGCTTGAGTAAATAGTCTATGTGAGTATTTTTTGTAATTCATGAATATAAATAAGATAGTTACTTAAACAGCTCCTTAACATTATATTGAGGCAGTAATCATAACCAGCAAAAAAGAGGAAAATCGGTTTTTAAACTAAGAATTCCATTGATCTCAAATGATTTGTCATTTTATTTCAAACTTTTACAATATCCAGTGAGATTAGCATATACTGTAGTATGATTATCAATAAAGCTCAGGGCCAAACGTGCAACTATTACGGAGTTAATTTGTAGGATTCCTGTTTCACATATGGTCAGTATTACGTTGCTTTCTCCCATGTCGGAGAAGCAGCAAATGTGTCTGTACATGTGCCAGACAACATGACATCAAATGTAGTATATAAGAATTTATTTTTATGAAATGACTTAGTATGTATGATGCTTATATACCCCCGAAAAAGGAAGAAACCGAAAAAGAGTGGTCTTTTAATGCACTTCTTCTGTATTATATAGAGAAAACAGCACGGATGTACAGTACAAAAAAACCAGCGAAGTGGGTTTGTATTAAGCTAGTATGTATATAATACAAGAGTTTATAAAACTATTTGGTATGGATTAGGTGGAACTAAAACCCTTGCCATTGTCGTTAAATAAATACATTATTTTTAAAATACAGGTCGAGTCAATAGGAATGCCCACAACAGTTATCTCTAGAACCGTTAAATATATCGACGTATCGTTTCCATATTCTTCAATGATATCAAGGGGCTGTAAAATCAATGTATTTCCCTTTTTCATGAAATGATTAACAACCAGGCGCGACAGCCATCGAAAATCCCTACTATACTGACCAATACGCCAAGGAGTCGGACTTCCATTCCACGTGAGTATAAAATATTGACCAAAGTTCATAATCTGAGCTGTCGCGGACCGCGCCCGGATAATTACGCCTGCGCTGAGAAGTAATACCGTTATCGCCCACAGGCAGCAGCGAGTTCATTAATCCTCTCCACACACGAAGAGAAAATGGAGAGAGACAGCTCAAACTCGCAGAGAAAGAGACGAGACGTAGAACTGAATTTCCTTTGCACTACACCTGTGAGAATGTAATAGTTAAACTGCAGTTAAACCATGTCTAGGCGGACTACAGACATTCATATCTTCCGCCGGTGAAATATTTACTCGTCAGTCGAACGTCTATACTCAAGATTGTATGTTACTGCCTTCCTTTGCGTGTACTAGTTTTTCTGTTTGACGTTCATTGGTAAAAATGTTAGTTTACGGTCCTCAGGAAGTCTCGAATTTTTCTGTATTTTATTCCATGGTTCAGTTTGAACCCCACTGTCGGCAGCACTATAAACGTTTTTCCGGGATTTCCCTTTTTCACACAATGCAAATTCTGGGATGTACCTTAAATAAGGCCACGGTCGCTTCCTTCCCACTGTTGGCCATTTCTTATTCCATAGTCGCAATAAGACCCATCTGGGTCGGTGCGACCTAAAGCAAATATTAAAAGAAGAATTTCACGTCTCATTACATTCAATAGAGGATATGTTTTTCGGGGGACCTACTAACTCTAAGTTGGACAGTAAAGGAAGTCGATCACGAGAAACCCGTTGCCTTTGAAATATGGTGCTGCCGCAGTCTGTTAAGAAAACCGTGGGCCAAGCAGCATACGGATGTATCCATTATCAAGGAACTGAGAATTCAGAAGTAACATTATTAATGAGGAGGCTGTTTGTTTTGGTCGCGTAGTAAAAAGAAACAACTTCGAACCTTTGATGATAGAGGACAAGTAAAATGATAAGAGACCCAGAGGACGAATTGGTAAACGCTGTTCAACACAGATTTGTTGATCAACTGGCAGCAATTTTCAAACAGCAATCCAGGCAGCGAAATGTCGTAAGAAATGGAGGATGATATTGTCGCAGGCAGTCACCTCATCCCTGGCGAGGAGTATGAATAGAATAACCCCTCTATAGACGGATAGTCCGCTTTACTCTTCAAGTATTTTGTTGGTAATATCGCACATTTTCGGCGCGTTGCCAATGTATTCATTCCAAGAATGTTTAAAAATTCCTCATGCCTGCCGGAAGAGAGTTGCATCTCCAGGAATGAAAAACTAATCCACTTCATGAGGCTTATCTGTACTCTCTCCAGATGGTATAAGTGATACAGGAGCCACACCTCACAAGCATACTAGAGAGAGGGAATAAAACAGTGTTTTGGCACATGCAATATTACTTAAATTTTCACAATTTCTTTTTAAAAACGCCAGTAGTCTGAAAGATTTCCTTATAATGTTATCGATGTGTTTCTCAAAGGATAAGCCATTCCTGTTACTAAGAATTACACCTAAGTCATTTAACTCCTAAGTCATTTAAAATTCTTCACTGATTTATATCTGTAAAGTACAGGTGTTAATTATTTTCGAGTAAATTACATGTCACACACTTAACTTTATTTAATCTGAGCGAACACTTATCACTCCACTCGCATATTTGCTTCAAATCTTCTTCTAGATAATCGCTATCACTCTCTTCTTCTGTGACTTTGTATAGTTTCAAAGTTTTTCAGCGTAAATTTGACATTCACTGCTCTTAACGACTGTAGTGATATAATTTAGAAACAAAATAAATATAAGAGGCCCTAACAGTGATCCCTGTGGGACGCCAGATGAAGGTTGGTAGGCGTTAGGGGTCAAACCCTCGGACTTGACGAAACATATTCGTTTGGATGAGGGGGAGACTTTGGCAAAAGCAAACATGGACAGTGTCACCAAACGCCATACAGCGCACTCTTGTCGTTGTTATAGTAGCAATAACCATTGGTAAGCATAAACTTCAGCTGTGCAACCGAGCCTTTTTATACGTATATTGCATGCTTTATATATATATATATATATATGTATGCACATTTTAACAATATTAAGGTAAATAGCAATTGCCATTAGAATAATCTTATTTTTTCTGCCCTTTTTCCAACTGCCTAGGGTCGACACGTTGTATGGATTTAGCCCAGTTTTATGGGTCGGATGCCTCTCCTGACACTAGCCCTATGTAGAGAGGTGTATTTACTATTGCTTGTTTCTGTGGTGATTTTTGTGTGTGATTTTTTTGCATATAAATGAAATGAAAATGTGCATTAAGACGAACAAAATCAACCAACTTCATGCTACAGGTCTTAATCAGATGCAGTTAAAATCCTCCATCTTTGTCTGGAATCGAACCGGGTTCCATTTGATTCGAAGGCCATTACTATGACAATTAAAATAAAGAGTCGAACATAAATTAGTTATAGTAACAATAATTATGAATACAATGTAAATAATTACGCACCATTAATAAAAACAATAACGTCCGAACATAATCCTTTTATAAGTGGAAGTTCCTCTAAAAGGAAAAGGAGTGTGTAAAGTCGGATATTAAAATATTATAAACAGAGCCGCGGTGGCTAAGGCGTCAGAGCGTCGGCTTCTCATCGCTAGGTTCCGTGGTTCAAATTCCGGTCACTCAATGTGAGATTTGTGTTGAACAAAGCGGAGGCAGGACAGGTTTTTCTCCCGGTACTCTGGTATCCCTGTCATCTTTCATTACAGCAACGATATCATTTCATTTCATTTGTTAGTCATTAATCATTGCCCGGGAAGAGTTCCACAGGCTTCGACAGCCGGCACAGTTCCTATCCTCGCTGCTAGATGGAGGCTTAATTCATTCTATTCCTGATCGGCCAAAGGACTGCAAACATAGTGTAGATTTTCATTTTTATTAAATTATTATAAATACAATAAAACTTTTCATCTACATGTTTGTGTCATTTCATTGCAGGCTAATTAAGAAACGTAATGTATGGTGATTAAATAAAATTTGTTTACATTTTTTTCACTTAAAATGTTAATATACCCTTTAATTCTCCGAAAGATCTCTTCGTAGCTTTAACTCTTTCTTTCAATGATTTTTTTATAAGCATCTGTTAATCTTGACTGTAAACGACTGCCACCACTACAATTTAAGTACACTTACTTGGCGTTAGCAGATGTTGAGAATCATGTCAGGAACATTTATTATTAGCATTACGGCCAGCTATGGACCACTCTATTTCAACCTTTTTCTGTCTTGAGCTTTGACACATGCCAAGTACTCCCGCATCCTTCTCCTGTGGGCTTCTTTCGGTTCTTCGGTCCACGTCTTGCGAATCTTCATTTTAGGTTTCGTTCTAAACCTCTATAGACCTTCCATCTTTAAAAGATCACGTAGCAAGATGTCATCACATAAGATCCCCAATTCTTGAAAATCCTTTTCTACCTTGGTGAACGACACTCCTATAGTTTTTGTTATTATTATTATTATTACAAGTAGTTTAACGTCGCAATAACATAGCGAATAAATTTGGCGACTCAAGGCCGGGAAAGGGCTATGAATTGGAAGGTAGTGGCCGTGGTCTTAATTAATGTACAGGCCCAGCCAGAATTTGCCTGGTGTGAAAATGGGAAACCACTGAAATCCACCTTCAGGGCTGCTGACGGTAGGATTCGAATCCACAATCTCCCGACGACAAGCTCACAGCTACACGACCAAATCGCTCGGTGTACCAGGAACAATTAAATTAGGTAAGATCACCAGCGAGCGAATAAACTCAAGTCTTGGTGTGAACGATGGAAAATATTGAAGGTCAAGTGCCTTACCTATCTCTCAAACAGTTACTGATCGCAATGCACATTTCTTCTCTCTCTCACAAACACGCACACACACACACACGCACGTGTAACGCAGTATAATTTGCCATGTTATTTAGGCTGGTGGAGTTTTAGATGTTCTTCCAGTACGATGTTTACTATCTGTCTACTTCTCAGCGACCTTCACTTTTGACGTGTCAACTTTTAGAAAATCAGGCTACGTACACAACATTCAAACCTTCGTGTAACGAAATGATGAACTCCCATTGGGGTTTATATTTCCGCAAGTGAAGGTTTGAAACCCAATGGTTATGGTTATCATTTGAGTGTAAATGGGGACATAACAGAAAACATGACACCACGTGAGATTCAATTAAAACGGATGACAGAGCGACTTTGGGTCGCTTAGCTGTGGGCTAGAATTCCGGAGATATTGGGCTCAAACCCCATTGTCGGCAGCCCTGAAGATGTTTGTTACGTGCTTTCCCATTTTAACACGAGGCAAATGTGTACCTTTTATTAAGGCCACGGTCCCTTCCTTCCCACTACCAGCCCTTACCTATCATATCGTCGCCATAAGACGTAGCCACTATCTGTGTTAGTGCGACGTAAAGCACATTGTTGAAATAATTCGGAAGTTAGGGGTAGGAGTTTAATTGTATTCTGAGGTATTTGATTTGATTTGCAATTCATAATGTCAATGACATTAGGCGTCTAACATTCCCACAAAAATTCTTCCGAATTGAAAATTAATAACATGGCAAGAGAGAGACCCAAAATTTGAAGTTGGATATCTTCTTCATTTTATGAAATTAATTGCAAATTTGACCTTTTAAACATGAAATCTGAAATTATGACCCCTCATGTGTACATCATCACAAAGCTATCTCCGTACCCGAGATATTGGTTTGACTTTCCCTCATGCCGTTAGGGGCAAAGTTATGTCGGGGTCGAAAGTAGGCCATCTTATTAATTCTCTTTAAGTCAACTTCTGATTCTAAATTCCGTAGCATTTCATAATGTATCATTGGATAGACAATCTTACGCCGAACTTAGCTGTACTATTACTTTAGACTTAGGATAATTAGGACTGAAGTTACAAAAATGACCAAATTGATGTTTACAGAGTGTAATAAGTCAAACTTCTCCAAAATCCTCCCCTAAAGTGGATATTTTGTGATACGAATTACTTTGTGAACGTGCACATGAGATCTCGGGATCTTTCTGATGAATCAAGTTTCAAATAGCGTTTACCTCTATCTAATGTTGACAGAAATTCATCATTATTTTTTGGCTTCACCAGCCCCTTGATGAATCAATCTGTTAATGGTCTCAAGTAAATTCCGGTACAAAAAACATCAACCTACGAAGAAAAGTCAGCTCTAGGTAAGAAAAGAAAGGTAAAAAATAAGGGGAAATCAACCTGAGTGGTTGAAAGGCGCACTTTGTACTGTGTGTCTATACCAGGATAGTATAACCCCTCCGTAACTGCAGTAGCTCAGTAGCTGGTTATATTGTCATATTAATCACATGCATTACCTTTACGTAGTCCGACTCGTTGGCTGAACGGTCAGCGTACTGGCCTTCGGTTCAGAGGGTCACGGGTTCGATTCCCGGCCGGATCGGGGATTTTAACCTTAATTGGTTAATTCCAATGGCACAGGGGCTGGGTTTGTGTGCTATCTTCATCATCATTTCATCCCCATCACGACGCGCAGGTCACCTACGGGTGTCAAATAGAAAGACCTGCACCTGACGAGCCGAACCCGTCCTGGGATATCCCGGCACTAAAAGCCATACGACATTTCATTTTACCTTTACGTAAGATTTAGTAATTACTATGCTGTGTTTACTGTATTAGATTTAGTACAATTTGCTCTACAACAGTCTGCTTCTAACATTGGTTATAATATTTTCTTTACCTACAATGCAAATGTCATAGTCTGACACACGAATAAAACTGTTCCCGATGAAACATTTAATTTTATAGCCTAATATTGGGTGTATCTGAATTCCTGTTACTTACTTTGAGGTCTGATTCGAGGGGACCGACTAGATACCATCGAGCTGAGCCTGGATAGAACACACCAATTTGAGCTCGTAAGATATTTTGAATAGGAATCCATGCTAGAAATATACCGTTCCTCTGCTACAATTAAACTGGGTGAATTGGCAGTGCGGTTAGTGTCCTGCAGCTTCGAGGTTGCATACGGGAGATAGTGGGCTCGAACCCCACTGTCGGCAGTCCTGAAGATGGTTTTCCGTGGTTTCCTATTTTCATACCGGGCAAATGCTGGGGCTGTACCTTAATTAAGGCTACGGCCGCTTCCTTCCCCTTCCTAGGACACTTCTATCCCATCATCGCCATAAGACCTATCTGTGTCGGTGCTACAAACAAATCACCACCACGCCGAGGTGAGTAGGTCAGGCGGTAGAATACGGATCTACTGATAGCAAATTTGTGGGTTCGATCCCGGTTCACTTCGGTAGTAACTTATTTGAATGTGTTCAAATACGTCAACCTCGTGTCAGTAGACTTAATGACCGTAAGAGAAGTCCTGCGGGGCAAAACTCGGGCACTTTATGTCTCCGAAATCAATACAATTAGTTGGTAGTACGTAAATATGATTATAAACACCACCACGCGTTTTAATATTCCGCGTATGCTGTGTCAGCGTGCGTAGCGGACTACGTACGTTGGTGTTGCAGTGATTATGCGTCCATTTACAATATCTCAGAAGAAGAGTGGGATTTGCGGAACCCCAGTGGAATCAAGAAAATATCTATCTGCTCGTTTATTGCAGCGGCGGTTGTTCGATTACCAGGTGTCGAGCTGTTCTTGTAAGTGGACGTAGAAGCATTGCAACAACAACAACTTAGGTTCTAATAATGTTATTTGCTTTACGTCACACTAACTACTTTTACAGTTTTCGGTGACGCCGATGTGCCGGAATTTGGTTCCGAAGAAGTTCGTTTACATGCTAGGAAATCTACCGACACGAGGCTGTGGTATTTGAACACCTTCAAATACCACCGGACTGAGCCTACCATCCTGAGGTCAGAAGGCCAGCGTCTCAGCCATCTGAGCCACTCAGCCCAGGCAACGTAAGGACAGCGCTTCGCTCATTTAAACGCAAGGTGGTCTCTTGCTTGTAGTTCGAACGTACATGGGTTCCCAATCGAAATGTTATCTACTCGTTTCACCCCCTTCCTCACCCGTCTCCCTCTACACGCTCAGAAAGTGTGTAAGAGGAATTAGACTGCTGACAAAAACATTGAAGCACACAGAAGAAATAGTCGGATGTCAAGGTAACTTCGTGCACGTATATAACATCGGTGGGTATGTAAATTATTCGAGCTGTAATTCTCTGTGAATGGTAGAACGGGCACCAGAGTGCATTAGTGTTGCTCGCGTTTAGCGCTGTTGCCAGGCCTGTTAGGGTATATATATAGAACATGATAGCGGCAGATGTTGAGTGATTGCTATGAAGGACACAGAGATGCCGCATACTTGTGTGAGACAGCGTCATCAGTACACCTGACAGATTTCAAAATGGGCCTCATTGTGGGTCTCCATTTGGACGGCTGGTCGAATCGTGAAATATCCAGATTTGTAGGGCATTCGGATGCGACAGTGGTCCGATGTTGGACTGCATAAGAACGTGAGGGCAGGCATGCTCATTGTCAAGGTTGCGGTCGACCACGTCTGGTCATCACTAGGGAGGATCGCCGTATTGTGCACCAAGCACATCACTGGGGAGGATCGCCGTATTGTGCACCAAGCACATCACTAGGGAGGATCGCCGTATTGTGCACCAAGCACATCACTAGGGAGGATCGCCGTATTGTGCACCAAGCACATCACTAGGGAGGATCGCCGTATTGTGCACCAAGCACATCACTAGGGAGGATCGCCGTATTGTGCACCAAGCACATCACTAGGGAGGATCGCCGTATTGTGCATCAAGCACATCACTAGGGAGGATCGCCGTATTGTGCACCAAGCACATCACTAGGGAGGATCGCCGTATTGTGCATCAAGCACATCACTAGGGAGGATCGCCGTATTGTGCACCAAGCACATCACTAGGGAGGATCGCCGTATTGTGCACCAAGCACATCACTAGGGAGGATCGCCGTATTGTGCACCAAGCACATCACTAGGGAGGATCGCCGTGTTGTGCACCAAGCACATCACTAGGGAGGATCGCCGTATTGTGCACCAAGCACATCACTAGGGAGGATCGCCGTATTGTGCATCAAGCACATCACTAGGGAGGATCGCCGTATTGTGCACCAAGCACATCACTAGGGAGGATCACCGTATTGTGCACCAAGCACATCACTAGGGAGGATCGCCGTATTGTGCATCAAGCACATCACTAGGGAGGATCGCCGTATTGTGCACCAAGCACATCACTAGGGAGGATCGCCGTATTGTGCACCAAGCACATCACTAGGGAGGATCGCCGTATTGTGCACCAAGCACATCACTAGGGAGGATCGCCGTATTGTGCACCAAGCACATGGTAACCCCTTCACATCTGCGCCTGCCATACGGGAACAAGTCTTGGACTCCATGCAACATTTCTTTTCATCCCACACCATTAGTCGGAGACTAAGCAGCAGTCGGACTAGGTAATTACCGCCCCATGCGTAGACTGTCGTTAACACCACAACACGGTGTCGTCGCGACTGCGAACAGTCTTGATTGCGGACACCCCATTAATAGTCTCGATGTGCCTCGATTGCAGACACTATTTCCTACGGATAAGCCTACATGAAATAAAGCATCTATATTGTACTGTAATTACTAGTGCAGTCCGCCTCTGTGGTGTAGTGGTTAGCGTGATTAGCTGCCACCCCCGGAGGCCCGGGTTCGATTCCCGGCTCTGCCACGAAATTTGCAAAGTGGTATGAGGGCTGGAACGGGGTCCACTCAGCCTCGGGAGGTCAACTGAGTAGAGGTGGGTTCGATTCCCAGTACCTCGCCCAGGCGGCCTCACCTATCCCATCAAGTGCCGAGGTTACGGATAGAAGAAGCCTTTACCTTCCACCCCTCCAAGGGCCTTCATGGACTGTGCGGAGATGACTTTGCTTCGCTATGATTATTTCTTATCTGTAACACTCGTTATAATTTTAAATACACGCTGCTGATAATAAACTCTTTTTACCTCATATGATTTTTGAACGAACGACACGCTTACTCCATTCCGAGGACAAATGATATTACCTCCAAAAACCTTTCCAGGTTGCCACCCTCACTGTACTTCCTCGTGCTTCGAGCAATTCTTTCATCCAGTTTACAACACTTCTTTTCTTTTAGTTCCTTCCGAATGTAAGTCTATCCGCATAACTGAATTATTTGAATTCTCTGCTTCCAGCTTTAGACAGGTGATGAGATCTCTTATTCTTGGGCGAGGGCTTCCAATGTTACTATTCATTTTGCAATTCCACACTTCAATGGTATTGTTTATTATGTGTCTAAAGTTAAAATAGTTCCGCATCTCTAGCGAGATAGACTCATTCTGCAACCATTGCTCAACAAAATAGTCGAAGAATTCTGTCAACTTCACATCCGGCGGAGATTCCACTCTCTAAATATTCAGATTTCAGGCATGTAAGTGCAGCGCATTTCCTTACATTTCGTCCGACTTCTTCGTTTTCCTAGTGAGAGTTTTCATTCCTATTTCGTGAACCTTCCTCGACAGACACTGCGTACGAATACAATAGGAGTGATGATAGTTTCACTTTCACTACTTCCCAAGTCCACATGTTTCGTGTATAGTTGAGAAACATTTCCTTAGCTAAGGAACTGGCGAAAATTACCATTCTGTCATCTGTTGCCGTCATCTGAAAGGAGAAAGCTCCTTCCCACAAACATTTTCAACAGTTCTTCACTGAGGATGATTTCTGATGCTAACCTCTGTTCTTCTGCACTCCATTGGTCAATATTCTTTCCAGAGTACATTAAATGTTCAGTTTTTGCGCACTGAGGAATGTGTGTTACAAGTCTTTTATTATGCTAATTTTGAAATTATTTGTACAATTCTGAGGTATGGAAGAACTAGGCTCTTCTCTAGCCCATTCCTTTGCGCAAAATATTGCTTCTTTTACATCCAGTATCCATCATCAGGTATCCAATCATGATTTACAATTCTCACTTCCTCATTGCCTAAATAAGTGAGCAAATAATTAATAATTAAATAATGGTAATAACAAAGAGTACCTAATATTTAATAATAAACACAATTACTTTGGTTAATAATAAGTACACCCAAATTAAGTTAAAACTTTTCTACACGCTTCAAGACACGTGCAGAGCGACTCTTCAGTTTGCCAATTTGGAAAAAAATGAAATTGGGCTACAAAAAGTAAATAGAATTTGCACCTGAATTTTAAATCAAACAGAGTTGAAACTTAATAGAGAGGTATATATATAGCAATAATTAAAATATGTTAACATTAAGTTCTGCAATATAACTTTTGTAAATGATTTTCCTTTGCACTTTTTGGTTTTCTCCTTCGGAGAAATAATGGTTCCGAACCCCACTGTCGGCAGTCCTCAAGATATTTTCCGTGGTTTCCCATTTTCACGCCCCTACAAATGCTAGGGCTGTACCTTAATTAAGGACACAGAGGTTTCTTTCCCAATCCTAACCCTTTCCTATCCCATCGTCGCGATAGACCTATCTGTGTCGGTGCGACGTAAACATATTCTAAAATAAAAAATAGAAACGTTTCCTCTTACAAACAAATTCATGTGGTAACGTCATCTATTCTAATACATAAAGAGGTAAAGTTCGTTTGTATGTAATGGCAAATCTCAGGATCTACTGGACCGATTCTAAAATTTCTTTCACTAATAGAAAGATACATTATCCCTGAGTGTTATAGGCTATATTTTATTTTCAAAACAATTCCAGGGTGGGCGGCGACGTGGGAAGATATAAAAATACTTGGTTACTGTAGGCGAAAACGAATTTGTCGTACTAGGACAATACAAAGCTCATTTTAAGCCCCTTAACGCAAAGAAAATCCTCGGTAAGCCCTACGGGCCTGTAAACCATGTTTTAAGGACCTAAAACTAGCCGTTATTGAGATATTGGCACCACACTACCCCTGCTCTAGGAATCGGATAAAGAAATGAACTGCCGTAAACATGACAACATCAGCTCCAGTATTCTTACAGCAGTGAGGTTATCTACAATGTATCACAAAAACCTAACATATTACAGACATAAAATTAGGTATTTGGAATCTCCTTTAAAATAAAACAGCACATTTTTTTTCAAAATATCCACTTAAGGGATGAGGGATGAAAAGAAGTGAGGAAGGAGTTGAATTCTTTATGTGAGGATACATGTAGCTCAGAAACGAAAGATGTTACAGACGTTAAACTTGGTAGGCCGTACTTGGAATCTCTTTTAAAAATAAATGAACACACTTTATCTGGAAAATCCACTTACGGGGGTGAACATTTTTTTAAAAAGCGGATGATAGTTTAAAATGAGCATCTTCTCCTCTTCTACCGGTTTTCCCACACCTGTGTGGTCGCGAGTGCGAAATGTGTCACACATGTGGATTTGACGCTGTTTGACGACTGGATGCTCTTCCTGACGCCAACCCGATGCGTAGGAATGTAATTACTATTACGTATTCCTGTTTTGGTTGGCAATTTGGTGTGTTGAGTGAATATTAAGAGGAGAGTGTTGGGACAAACACAATCAACCTGTCCTCGAGCCAGAAGAATTAATCACACGCGATTAAAATATCCGACCCAGCCCGGAATCGAAACCGGAACTCTGTGAACTGAAGGCCTCAGCGATGAACTCTCAGCCAAGGAGTGGGGAAGTTTTTTTAATTAGTATATCTACAGTATATCTCATAAACTTAACATGTACCGAGCTCGATAGCTGCAGTCGCTTACTGTAAGTGCGGCCAGTATCCAGTATTCGGGAGATAGTGGGTTTGAACCCCATTGTCGGCAGCCCTGAAGATGGTTTTCCGTGGTTTTCCATTTTCTCACCAGGAAAATGCTAGGGCTGTACCTTAATTAAGGCCACGGCTGCTTCCTTCCCATTCCTAGGCCTTTCCTATCCCATCGTCGCCTTAAGGCCTATCTGTGTCGGTGCGACGTAAAACAAATAGCAAAAAAAAAACTTAACATGTTACAGGCGTGAAAATTGGAATTTGTAATCTCCTTTAGAAATGAGGAAACCCCTTGTTTTGACTGTTTCTCACATGTAGAGTTCCATGTCGCATGTGTCAGAGTTAGTGCTGCCAGTAGCATGGTCTCTTAGCCCCAAAATGTAATACTACAAACGTGGTTTACAAAGAGGTTCTGGCGTAAATGTCTTAGTGCAGTACCGAGGAACAATTAATTTTTATCAACTTACGAAATCCTCGCAAGCTGGTTTTTACTATTTCTAAATTTTCTGTAACTATAACCATGCAATAAAGCACTTGGCTAACCTTTTTTTCCATCTCAATAATTTCCATAACAACACACGATTGACGAACAGAAACAAGCAAATGAACTAAAAATTCAACACAGTGGTAGAGCTAATGCTCTACTAGAGCAGAACTGGATTGGTAAGACGGGTGGAATAGGGCTGGAAAGGAAATCCGGAGAACGAGCTGGCACTCTTCCCAAATATTTTGTGTCCGCAATCAACACGCAACCCACAACACAAATGTCTTCCCATACGTAGGCTACCGTTAACACACTGCGTTTCGGGTAGTGTCGTGACCAGGAAGCATGGACTGTAGATGAATGGTGAGGCATTGTGTCCAGCGATGAATCGCGTTTCTGCACTCCCCACCACGGATGACCATCGTCGGTTAGTATGACGGTGACCTTCGGAGAGGTCCCTTATTTCCTCCATTTTGGAAGGGCTCAGAGGTGTTACTCCTGGCGTCATGATCTGGGGAAACATCGGGTAGGTCTTCAGGTCATGGTTGGTAGTGATTACGAGAACTCTGATTGCAATACGTTACGTAACAAGTATCCTGCGTCCTCATGTGTTACATCTTTTCTCTCATGCGACAGTATCGTGGTGCCATTTTTTTTCTATAGGACAATGATCGCCCACACACGGCACTTGTCTATATAAACTGCGCGCGTGATATTGAAGTACTCCCGTGGTAGCAGGATCCCCAGATCTGTCCACGATAGAACATGTGTAGAATCAGCTCGGACGTCAACTTCGTCTCATTGCCATTATTCAGGATATCAAGGACCAGTTTAAAAAGTTGTGGGCCAGCTTGTCTCAGGTGAGGATGCAACGCCTTTATGACACTCTTCCCAACCAAATCACTGCGTGCATCCAGGCCAGAGCGGGTGCTACTGATAAGTGGGCCCGTACTGCCAAGTTCTTTGTAAATTTGACTCGATTTCGTAATCACTGAAATAACATCATTTAGTTTCCTCGTCCCCTTCTGGGTTCTTCAATTTCTTGTCAGACAGAGTAGATACGCGCTGTATTCAACCTGCTTCATCCCGATAAAGAATTGGCACCAAGCCTTTTATACTACGTGGAAGGGATTGGAATAATATTTTATTTTCTAGTAAATAACTGAGCATTTAACTAAACGAAAATGTATTATTCTGTATATTGGTTTCGATATCCAGCCTATCGAATTGTTATAACTTAATCTTCTAACTATTTTGTCCTCGCTAAACTCTGCGATATGCCTTTGCTGGCAGGACTTAGTGTTTACAGCGCACTATGTCTTCTGGTATGGGCTAGAGCAATTTTGTTACTTTCATTGATCTGTCTCTGTCTTATCCTTGGCTTTGACAATATGAAAGTGACTGAGGTATGAGCGATGCTAGTAATGCCAATCCTTATGCAGTCAGTCACTGCTGTGATTGGTGTGAAAATGTTGCTCATAGGGTCGGTTGTGTATGAATTTCAGTGGGCTTGGCAGACTGATATGCAATAGCAATTTTTGGCTCGGCGAGGAAAGCAACGGGAAACTACATCACTCCTCATTTCCCTAGTACGCCTCTTCAGTGATACCTAGGCCATCTATGACAGCTGATGGCAGAGCTGTTGAGGATCCCACCAGCGGAATCGCTGACGGACTGAACATACAAACTCTGCGATACAAAGTAAATGCAGGCTGTCAGTCAACACAAAGCAATTGCTAAAAGTAGATACGGTGCTGGCCCTGAGAGGGGAGAGACTGTTTCTATATCGGCAAGATTCCGTGCACTTCATTGTACGTCTACGGATGGAAGAAAAGACCCGTAAGTGACAATTCGGTAACTGCCGTTAAAATTTCCTATTATATTCTTTGCTAGTACAGTTCATGTGAAGTATTGATGATTCACAAGCGAAAACTGGTTTGCTTGACACGACTGAGACAGGATAAAATTAAAAATATTTCCTTCTGAGTGAAGTATTGTAAACTGAAATACCAAGTTTCATTAAAATCACCCATCCATTTGCCCATGATGCTGTTACAAACAAAGACGTATATTTAACTGAACTCGATATAGCTCATTACCTAGCGTCTGCATGATTATAATTTTGTCCACCCCGCATCTTCTTCCCCGAATTCTGAGGCCCATTAGCGCGAATTCCTGTCCCTGTCAGAGACTTGTGGTCACGTACTCCTTTCCTTACACTCTGTGGCCCTTTGTAGTTTCATATTGTTTTGTATTATTGCCAACCTTGATTTAATTTCTTCCTGTCGGTATATTTAATTTTTTTAAATACTGACAGATTTACAAAGTCTTTGATATGTTGCAGAACGATCTCCATAGCAACTCTCTTTACAGTCTACAGAGTTAGTTACGGCTCTTGGACTTGTCACACGACTGCCACTGATATTTCTCTTATTTTTGGCTGTATCTCAAGAAAGGTATAGAAAAAAACGAATGTGAAACCAACTGTAAGAATGATACATCGATTTTTATTCCTTAGGCCATTTCTGAAACATCTCTTCCTCTTGAATTTATGAACAACTTATAGCTATCATACTCGACCTTATTGTAAACTGATATACCAAGTTTCATGAAAATTTACCCATCCATTTCACGATCATGCTGTGACAAACACAGACGTATAATAAACTGAACTCGATACAGGTCATTACACTGATGTCAGCATTCTTTTCAGAACACTATATTAGCAGACTCTCACTTTTTACAATGCCAAGTTCCAGAGCTGGAATGACCCGGCCATAAACACCGATGAACACTGCTCTGCTGTTTACTGTTAAGTGTACACAGTATCCATTCCTTTCAGTGCCTCATAGCAGGGATCGAATAGCTGGAATACTACACTGAATCAATGTGTCTCGTATCAGTAGTTATCATAACACGTATGAACCAGAGAAATGGCATGCTAAAAAAAAAAAAGAAGTTATCTAACTCAGGCAGGCTGTTCCGCTAATACCATCTATCGAAGATCAGTGACAGCAGAAGAGACAAAGCAAATTTCAACAAACAATAGTCAATGTAATGTTATATTTGATCAGTTTTATGGAGTTTTGGTATTGTAGGCCTTTACTTTTAGCTTCCTTTAGACTGAGATATTAAGACATCCAATTCTAAAAGGAGTCCTTTCATGACGTTCCTTCACGACGTTTTTCTCATTTTGATAGCCATCTTTACGATTTTCCTTGCCGATATACGTTGATGAGCACGTGAATTTTCACCTTTAGACAATCGTGACCAAAGCGCCACCATGACCAGATAACACGAATAAAGAATACTTGTGTTAGCGATGCTCAGCGTCAATATTGACTAAGTAATTAAGGTGTAAATTATGACAAACTTCGTCATCATAGAGGTTACGGTAAAACTTTGTAAGACATACATGATCGGGAAAGTGTATTCTCTACAACTTTTGTTATGTAGTACTTATCGATAGCACAACTAATGACATCGGTAATATTTAAAAATAATAATTTTAAATCTTCTCCTAGTCTGCCATAAAATTATTTACAGTCTAGATTGTAGTGACATATTCCCAGACTTTGCGTAAAGATTTTAATTAAATTCTGTTCGTCCACCCTCTCTTATTGCGTGTACATACAGACAGAGAAAAAAGGCACGACTGATACAAAAATAAAATTATTTTTTTATTCTGAGCTATGTACCAACAATACTCTTATTCCTACTATACAGACGTAATGTTATTAGTGGGAATATTTACATTTCCAGGAGGATGTTAAGGCATTATTTACTTTGGCGAACATTACGGGTGGCGCCTTGGACAAATAGTTGAAAGTACCATATTTTTTTGTCCGACGGTCTTGCATAGGTAAACAATGGCCCAGCTATATTACTGACTCTACAAACATCCCATTTTAATGTACATTCGGTATTACACGAGGCTCTGTCCTAACTCCCTAATTAATTAATAAAGATCACAGGTATTGAATTGTAAGGATTTCTGTATAGGCGTCAAGTCTTTGTGGTCTGACAACTTGGTGGGCTGGATTGAGTCTCGTTGTTGCTCGAAGAAAGTTTCACCATCAGAATGTTTGCCAGTAGGGTAAGAGAGGTGGTGGTATACAATTTCTAGTCGCTAGGTTGCGAGCCAAAAGCCTGGAATCAGTTCCAAACATCTCCGCAGTATTCAAATGGAGTGAGAGTATATGACGCTGTTTTAGGTGCTTCGTCCGTCAGATGGAGACGTTAAGACTTGAGCAGACCCTTTGGTGTTATTCAATAGAAGAAGTCTATGTGGCGCACCTGGTTTCAGCCTTTCCCTTCCTACTATTATATATCACGTCATTCCTTTCATACTCCGATGAGGTTGTCATGAAGGGCATGCGGTCGTAAAAGCTCGTTACGAAAATTCATCTCACTTTATTCCCGACCCCGTGGAGAAACGGAGCAGGGGTTTTAAGCAAAGGTAAAATATTCATATGAACATGACATCATTATTCTCTATTAAATAAAGTAACATTACAAAAATTCCTTTTTACCTAAATCGCTTTAAGAAGTTAAATATTATTTTCTCATATTACATATAAAATACCATTCTACATGAATATGCCACATTTATTCACTTCCTTCGTTGCTGACTTCTTCCCTGATACTATACTTTCTTTCGTGCTTTATATTCCTTCGAAAGTTTTCTCATTTCTTTCATTTTTCCACTTCTGTGTTTTTAGCGGTCGACTTCTTACTTTAAAGCAGAGGTGCTCAGCTGGGCGCCCGTTGAAGCTAGCCCCGTGCGGGCGGGCTGGCGTGACGTACGTAGCTGCGGGCAGCTTACGTAGCAAGCATACGTCACAGTGAAGTGAGAGAGCGAATGCACTTTTCAGGGAGGGAAAGGTGACGTTCGATTGTCATTACGAAGCTCTCATCCGCGACTCAGCGAAATGCTGAATGGGGTACAGTATTTAAGAATAAAACGCTGTAATCGCAAGAAAACCGACCTTTTCAAGTTGTTATTGTTTGATATATCCTGCACTCGAAATAAGCATAAAGTTTTATTTTCGTATATTTATACATTCAAAGAAAACTAACACGTTATAATTTTCGTTTTACAGTTTACAAAGGTTTAAGTGTACAAGCTGCGATTTACAGTTCCTTGGATGGGAATGACAATATTTCCACTCCTTAAAAAGTAAAACTCCTATTGTTCATTCAGCAAAAAGTAATATATTTACACAATTCAGCACGTTTACTGCTTGATTTTGCACAGTGTTGTTGAGCAGTTTGAATTTCCGTGTTCACTCAACTTGAACATATTCTTTAAAACTTTTCAGGCGTCCGATGATAATAGCTAGCCTCTAAATGGTGACGGAGTTATATATCGAGGGGGGCATGGATATTTACTATCCAAGATCAAAGTACAACAATAATGTATCTAACAAATATTATTATTATACAATCTTCCTGCAACAGCTGATATTATTCCCGATAAGCTTGATTGTATTGTTGGTGAGTTTTTCAGATAATTTAAACACAAGTAATCACAAGCCACAGCTTATTCACTTAAACTGCGTATTATATTAGAAATGCTTGTAAAGCATCTCTTAAATATATTAATAGTGAAAATTGTCATTCATTACGTACGTTACATTACTCTTTATTGTATCCGGTCGAAATACCCCACTGTAATGAACAAAACTAACTTAAAAATGACGTAGATTTCTGCCCTCTTTCTCTAGTTATTTTCTGCTTCCATTTCAAACTCGTGTATCGCCGCAGCGACCGATATTGATTGGGAGATCTTCGCCCCACATTCACGTCTTGTGACGGAACCACGTCACTGTGCCTGAACAGCATACCGTCGTTGCCGGGACAAAACCTCCTATGTGATAATATTTTTGGAGATATACTGACCCGCAGTACATACATTATGTAGACGAGAATGCCTTGACAGTATGCACACAATATTGCGCCTTAGAAGACAGAACCTTACCGGCCAAAGTTCCAAGCTAAAATATTTCACATAGGACGTGTTGTCCCGGCAGCGACGATACGCTCTTTTCCTGTCTGCCTGCCCGCTTGCACATTTGGGCACCCGCTGGACTACACGCTCAGCGTGAGCACCTCTGCTTTAAGTTATTTACAGAGTTACAAGGTACAGAAATATTCCTGATCATATGCAGCATTATTTTAGTGTCTGTAATCTTTAAATCTGTATAATATCACAGTAGAGAATTTAAACAAACAAGACTACAGACCAAGATCAACAGACAAACCATAGGGAGAGTGATTTTAGACGAGGAGAGAAAATCAAGATCCGAAAGAACGAAGAAGTACTGGGCTGAGAGAAAATCAAAACATCCATTGTATAAATAACTTAAGTTGTCCAATGAAGGCCATAAATTATAAAATAGAATAAAAAATAAATAAATCACACATATATGTGGAATTTATGTATTGTACCATCATAGCTTGAACTTTATTTTTCTTCTAAAATTCTTATGGATTCGATTTTGCAACATTATTCTCGGGATGTATTCAATTTCTGTCATATTCTGGCAGCTTTCCCTGTGATTTTAATCATTATTGATTGAAGATTTAGTTGTAAATTATAAATGTTATTAGTTCAGTAGTTCGTGAGTCCTCAGCTCGGAGGTTGACATTACACAAGCGAAGGTTGTAAGAGAATCTGATGAGTATTTTAATATAATTATATCACGCTCTCACCCCATCCCCAAAGGGGGCTGAACTCTGGCCCCCCACCATTAAGGGTGATAGGGATGGCTTACACCCACGTGCTCGTCTCCGGGTAGTAAGTCATTAGTGTACCAAGTTTGGTTGGTATTTCTCCAGTGGTTTAGGAGGAGATATCATTTACATACATATCTACATATATATATATATATATATATATGTATATATACAATACATTCATTTTTATATACAGGGTTATTCACCTAACACGTTACACGGAAATAACTTCTAAACCATTAAAGATATTGGCGTTCTGTTTTCATATTCGTAAATGGTACCCAGAGTCTTGTAAAATAACGTGCTACTTAGTCTCATGGAGTGATTAATAACCGAAATATTGATACCAACTCCATATTTTTAAATAGAACGGCACGAATTCATACAGCTGGCCTAAAAGTTCAACTGGGTATAAGTTCAAATATGTAAGTACTTTCAAAATCGAACAAGTACTTTTGAAATATAAATAAGAATAGTATGCGCGGTTTCGCATGCAACATCAGACGGCGTGAAGTCGGGCAAGGACATATTGACGCGCAAGCAGTTTCCTGGGGTGAGTTCAGCCACAGAACGGATACCAGGCATGTACTGTAAACATAATGTGTTGTACCGTAACATATCCTGGGTGTGCAACGTTATTGTATGATTGGCAAACACACAACGGGGAAGGGAGATTAAAGTGTTTCGTTTTGACATCCATGTGTAATAGGTTGCGCTCAGTTTAGCGTCCTTTCCCACGGATGGGAATGGGAAGGATTTGGAAAGGACGTCGGCCGTGGCCTATCCCAAAGGTACCTATCCGTCATTTGCCTGGTGTTGAACATGGGACACCATGAAAGTCACTTTCAGGTTGTGTGAGGCAGGACTCGAACCTGCGCTCTCCCGAATGCACGCTACTACAGTCGCGCTTGAACTCCGCGGGGATTAATGCGTGTAAAATAAATAAATAAATAAATAATAGTCTCCTAATATCTAACCTATCCCAAATCAAATAATCCAGCATTGGTAACACTGCTCCTTCGCGTGAAATAACCCAGCACAAAACGGGGTGCGCTTTGTATTACACACCCAAGCAAACGGGGCTACATGACCACGCTGTCAAAGGCCCGGAAATGAAATAACAACAAACAGCCACTGTTCTCCTCAGGCTATTTACGGAATATACCCTATTGGTCTTGTGAGAACCCACACTTGCTCAGGCAATTGGACCATCAGCGGGGAGTGTCAATGTGTGGTGCGGGATAATCGGCGAACATGTAGTAGGGCCATATTTCCTTGAAGGTCCTTTAACGGGGAACAGATATGCCGAATTTCTGTCAGAAGTGTTACCGGTTCTCCTGGAAAACGTACCCCTTAACATACGACAGGATATGTGGTTCCAGCACGACGGGTCTCGTGCCCACTATTCGCTTGTGGCCCGGCAAGTCTTAAACGAGATATTCCCCGGTCGATGGATTGGACATAGAGGCGCCATTAGGTGGCCAACATGGTCACCTGATTTGACACCACTGGACTATTTCCCCTGGGGTACGCGCATGGACATGGTCTACACGCAAGCTCCAACAACACCGCAGGATCTCAAGCGAAGTATCGTCGCAGCATGTGCTGCAATATCGAGGAAAACTCTTCGGTCTGTGACATCATCCGTCGCGACACGACTGCAAATGTGCATTGCCGTTGATGGTCAACATTTAGGCCTGGTAGAGTCATGTAGGGTTGTGGAAGAAGTCAGGAGAAATTTTGACCGAACCTCTGGGAAGGTAGTCGATGTCAGCAAAAAGTTCCATAAGAGTCCTACAGCAGAATCCATGATTGGAAGCGATGGTAAAAGTAGCCAGGGTGCTACGAGGTGAGGTAGATAAAGCAGCTGAACTAAAACCAGATAACGTGGCTTCATTGAGGTTTTGTCCAATCACTTCCTGTGATGTTGAGAGATTTCTCTCAGTACAAAATATTCTGCCCGACAGGAGAACGAGATTGTTACCGGAAAACATTGAAACGTTGCTTGTTGTAATTGAGCGTGTTATTAAATTATACGTGTTTTTCATTCTTATTTTGTTGCCTATTTTACACTCTAGTGCCTATTTACATGCCTATTTTGGCTAATTTAAGAGCCTATATGCCTGCCTATTTTAACTGTTTTTAGTGCCTATAATTCTCGTCTCTACTGATAACTGTAGGATATTTTGGCCAAAATAGTCAGCGTGGAGGCCTACGGTCTTTACGATTTTTATTTATATAGATAATTATCATAAAAAATACTTTAACAAGTATTTCAAGGGCTCACCGCCCCCCCCCCCCGCGTTAAGGGGATTTTCCGAAAACTAAAAATACGTGTTCCTTTATTTTTAATGATTCTAAATACCGATTCTGACGTCTGTAACATCTTCACTTTTTGAGATATCAGCACCCTAATAAAAATAATTTAACCCCATTTTCAATTCATTTAACCCACTTAAATTTTTATTTTGGGAATAATTACTTACTTTTTATTTGTTTTTAATAGAGACTAATAATACCAGTCTTTATGTCTGTAACACGTTGAGTTTTTGGATATAGGTCGACTACAGATACGCTCATTTTAAAAATTCTTCCCCTTATTAATTTCCCCGTAAGTGGATTTTCCGAAAACAAATTATGATTGTTTCTTTACCTTCACAGGAGATTCCAAATATCAGTTTTCACGTCTGTGGAATATTACATTTATAGATATACTCTTGATTTACTCGTCTTAAAAATTCGCCCCTTTTTCAGTACTGTTCACACCCCGTAAGTGTATTTTCCGAAAACAAAACAATGCGTGTTTCTTTACTTTTAAAAGAGATTAAAAATGGCAATTTTTAACTTATAAGTATCCTCACAAAAGTTATTCATATGCTTTTTCACCTTTTTTCACCCCCTTAAGGGAATTTTCAGAAAACAAAGTTATTACGTCTCTGAACTGTCAAGTTTTGAGATATAGATGTACTCATCTAAACCGTCCACCCCTCTTTTCACCCCGTTACATATGGAATATACAAAAAATCTCCCTTAGTGAGCACCTACACTCTAATACAAATATATCCCCAACGTCTCGTTTCTTTATGTCACGTAGTTTTGGCTGGGCGTTGAATACAACCAGTCGGAGTTAACATTTTATATAGAGAGATAATAATATGAAATAAATAATTCTATATCTCGCACCGCTGTTACTTTATTTATCGCTTCGCGGGTTGCGCGGCACTGTTGCTAAGTCTGCACATGACTTACGAACGGCTTGATAGCTATGCGGAGAAATCAGCATCAGACACAAACTCACCGTTGGTTTCAGCCATTGCCACCGTAACTTACTTGCTTTGGCGCGATCCTATCAGCCCGGAGGTCTGTATTCAAACCCCTCACCTGGCGAACTTTTATTATGGGAATGGTGCTCTCATACCGTTATTAATCACATACAGATTTAGCAACACAGCCTCGTAATACTCATTTGAATTCACCCACGAAGCGATCTGATTGGCTAACATCAGTAGCTAATAATATAACAACGGTGTGAAATGTGTAATTATTTTTTCCCTCTAATGCTCATTTACCCTGTTTATGTTCTTTCCGAACACCCTGTATATATACAGTAGTGCATGAACAACGTTGAAGTCAGGAAACTGGGACCAAAGCATTCGCTAAAATACGAACTAAATACGGAACTCCAGACATTTCTTGTGACAGTACTAAGATTAAAGCCCTGTCTACTATGTACTGACCACTACATACTTCTATGTTTCTTGCAGACGCATGTCAAAAATGATAAATTCGGTTTCTCGAATAACATTTTTAACATGACTGGACGACTCCGTAGCTGGAGTCTACCAAAACGGCCATGGTTCGAATTCCAGTCTATGCTTGTGAGCATGTTCACAATAAGTAGTTCGTCTCAGTGGTTCGGATTCTAATAAAACTATAAGTCCCATGACTTCATCTTTAAAATTAATGGTTAATTAAAAGTGATGTAAAGCTCCAGGATTGCTTTGTCACCATTACTATTATTATTATTATTATTATTATTATTATTATTATTGGATGCGTGATTAGAACAGTGACTCGGCTATTTACTTTCCAACAAAGTTATTCTAGGTTGGAATAGGGACTGAACTTAGGTCAGGGCCGATAACCTTAGATGGTAGGCCACTTCAAACAACAAGCACCATCACCGACTAAGGTTAGCTTTTTCGTCAGAAAGCCATCTGGTCCCTTAAACCACAGCTAAGGGGGTGGCTCCAGCAACCTCAGAAATAATTGAATCAGCGTATATGATGTCTAGTAGAATTAGTACCGGATTGACATGATAATTGAATTACTTCGTACATGGCTACGCATCAATAAAGACGTAGTTCGTATCCCAGCCAATGCCTTTGAGTATCTTGGAAGAAAAACCACTTCGCAGTGGACAGATTCCATCTGTAAGTCTCGTGGCTTGCGATTTTATGTTACACTAGTGGTCAATTAATAATCACGTAAAGATCAAAGCTAGCTCTGTTGCAGTGCGTATGCAGAGTTCAAAATTATGGAACGCACCACAGCCCGTGCTCAATGAACCGCTGGAAGGATTTCGCAATATTTTGTTAACGAACAAGAAAGGCTTGCGGCGCTGTGGCCGTTAAGGGTGGCGAGAGGACATTTATATCCGTTTTGGTACTAATGAGAGCAAACGAGAACATCTTAATATAGCTGTGCCAATTATTATTTCATCCAACTCTACTCACACCAGAACTAATGGCCAGAAGCATGCGTGAAGTAAAGAAATCAAACCAAACCAGTAATGCAAGTTGTCATCGGCACCGATAGTGAATTCGATGAATTGAGGAAATAAATCTGTTTCAGAGCCTCATAAGCACATTTTATAAACATACATTTATTTTGTTGTTAATTTAGAACAATGATATGAATGTTTATCCAGGGTACTGTGAGACACCACCGTGTCGTCAAAGAAATCCTGTGGGATGAAATTCCAGCTCCCCTGCGACTGCTACAGATTTACTCTAACAATCAAAGAGATATTATACTATTATTTATTTTATTTATTTAGTCTGATCCACGACACCCTAGATTTGTCATAAGACACAGAATAATACACAATAACAATTTTGAGGGAAGATAAAAAGATTAATGTTTAAAAAAATGATAGGTTAAAATTAACCATAATAAATGCCATGAACTCCATATAAATGGTGACGAAGAATCGAAACGGAGTATTTGATGAGTGAGACGACTATCTCATCTTGTAGGCTTCTCGCTAGTTTATATTTTTGTCGCCATGTGACGATAGATTTGGGAATTGTTCCCCTCGCGCCAAAGAAAAGTCCAGTCACCGTAATTTTGTTAAGGTTATACGACTCAAGAAAGAAAGGGATGGTTGGATTATAGATATCCTTTTTCTCATTGTCTACGTCAGTCGGCTGAGAGGCTGAAGATTCAAAGCGTACTTTAGGATCAATAATTTCTGCTTCGTTCCTCCGTCTGTCAATCGCTATAATATCAATCCTGCGAGTGCTGCCTCCTTCGGCGAGGCAGTGGACTTCTTCGTACACTTCTAGATTATTATTATTATTATTATTATTATTATTATTATTATTATTATTATTATTATTATTATTATTATTATTATTGTGCTTTCTGGCTGAGTACTTGATGCTCAGCATTGAGGCTTTAGTTCAAAGCGTAACAGATTCGATCCCGGCAAGGTCGGAAAATTGTTCCGCATGTGGTTAATCTAGGATTCTACCTGTTTGGGATTTTTCTTAATAATATACTGTGCCCTTTTCAAGGCAACAACTGCGGTGAACTCTTCCTTCTTCTGTGCGCCGGCTGCTCCTGTAATAAATGACATGTAAATCATACTCACCGCTGCATGTAGACTCTTCTTCCTCAGTCGTGACCGTCCGCTATCCCCGAAGAGAGGCCACCCGACGATCAAGGAGTGAGGAAATGAAAAGAGGGGTAAACTAACTAAAAATGACGGTACCCAAAGACTGAATTAAAATTTAAATAAAGACTAATTTATTGAATAAAATGCAAAATGCCAAAAGGAATGTAAGTGAACTAGACTGGTGAAAAAATGTAAACAAATGAAATAAATGAGACTAAGAAAAATTAAAGATTGAAGATCTGCCTTACACTAACACCATAATCTGCCTAATAAACTGACTGAAGGTCAATCACCTTAATTAAAATAATTCCAGACTATGTTGACACTGTCTTCAAGTTGATAACATGACTCAGTTTAAAACTCTGGTCAGAAAGACCACCTTCTTGAACTACAGAATGGTATTACGTAGAAAATATCTCTCCAAACTAAATTAAAATAGTTGAATCATAATAAAGTAATTAGTTACGTCATCAATCCACTGACTCATAGGAGTTATCAAATATTTATCACATGTGGCTCATTTGGTAAAAATACCCAACTTTAAAATAATCATGGCCTGCACTAACCAAGTGTATCACATCAAGAATAAATCGAAGAAAACAAAACAGCCATGAACACCCTTCATTTCCTACATAACCATTGTCTTATTCAAACACCTCATGATTAAACAAATAAATTATTGAAACATCAATCCGAGTGTTACAACCACTCATCTGATTTTTAAACTTCACTTGCATATCTGTGATAGACTGGACTGCTTAAAAATAATCCAAAAGATTAGGCCAAGTGCCTGATGTTAACATTTCAAATGACAGCGATCCTTGTACATTAAAATTTCTATTGAAATTTGCCGCTAACTGCATTTCATTATCAACTCATTATTTGTGGTACCACCACTAGATGGAGGCAGATGCCATATTGTTTACCTCATTCATTGCGGCAGTTTTATACAATTGGTTTATTAAAGATCGCTTCATTTTCTACATAAAATGTAGTGGATTTAAAAAAAAATTGGTAATTACTTAAATGCCTGGTATGAGCATACCACTACTATCGTTTCGACTGTGACTTAATGGACGATCCATTAACCTAACATCTGAAATCTCATTTACATCATTAAATCTGTTAAATGGAGAAACACTGCTCCGACAAAGAAAATACAAAAATCAAAACTAGCCTATCTACACCTATCTATTTACATCAAATCAAATATAAATAATTCACATACGCCTACGTCCTACAAATAAACGGTAATAAAGTACACTCAGAAAGAAATAAGATAAGCAAAACTAGATCCCACCATCGCGGCCTACTGGAAATCAAAGGATGGAATGCGCAAAATAATCTCGGAGTCTCCATAAAAATATACCCCGCTGCGAGTAGCAAAATATAAATATTGTGAATTTGACGGCAATCTCTAACCTCAAACGATAAATGTCTGGCCATGATACTATTTAACCTTTGTGGACAAATATTACTGTTATTTCATGTCATCCATGACTCTACATGATTATTGAAAAAAACACATTGACTCGTCGCTCTGCTCACATTGTACAATGGCTAGCATATTTGTCGAGCATCTACTTTCCCTGGAATTATTTAAACAAATACAGGCTTCTGCCTACAATCATAACCCAAGTCGTAACACATTTAACACTCTTGGCTAAATTATTCATTTCACAATTCTCTTTGCTCATTAATTCTCGACGTCATCATTATTCATTATTCTCACAATACGGCCTCGCTCGTATCCGGCGGGCAAAATATCTGTCGTGCACATTACGACTTCTTACGACAGTTCATGACATGGTCCAAATATCATATTTCCATTATCAACGTAGATCATCAGGGATATTAATCATCTAGCTCGATCTCTTGATCATTCTCTGCTTCGCATCTCACAAAAAAAATTAGAGCTGACTCATCAATGGTTTCCTGGCACTCACTGTTTCTATATAAAAAAAGGTGGCGAGATTGCCTCTCAAAACACAGATGTTGAAAGATGTGTAACCGCAACTACACAGAAATAAATACTCGCGTCTACCAAAAATCGTCGCAAATACACGGGATAAGTACTATCAGACGCGGTCATCTGAAGGATGATCCGACAACATAAAACAAGCTGTAAGCGCAAAATAGCAAAATGAACATTAAAATCATCGAGGCGGCGTTTACAAGATCAAAACTCCAACAAAATATGACTCTAAACCATCGATATAATAACATGATGAAATATAAAAATTACTTATAAATCGGCATTACACTCATAGATCAAATATCATAGCTGCCTAAACTGTCAAAGTGACATACTACAGAAACAATCCATAACAACACGCAAACAACATCTACCTAAACGAAGTGCACACATAACTATTATTATTATTATTGTTATTATTATTATTATTATTATTATTATTATTATTATTATTATTATTATTATTATTATAGTTACAATTATGATTATTTAAAAGATGTGAACTATTTACAATCCTACCTAATACTCTAAGCTACATTGATCATCGATTAGTCACGGTCCTACATTATTTATTTACATTATTTATTGATGCTCATACCTGTGTGATGGCGGCATGTTGGCTCACCCTCCGGCCTCGATCATGGTGAATTTAGAATTCCATCTTCAAGCTGATGTGGTATTCCAAATTTTTACACACGCAAATTTGACACATATTTGCCATGGCGTAACACACGCTTACGTTGACATAAAACACTCGTATTTCTCACACTCCACTGCAGACTCCTGTCGTGAAGCTAGACGGTCGTCCCCGCTACCAGCCTGGAAATCACCTGTTGGTCTGCCACCGTTCTCTCAGCTTTGTTTACCTAGCAGCTTACCGTACATTCACCCCAACGGGACATAACTGTTAGGTCAAGGTCTACCACTGCGGCCTTCCTTAAAGAAAAGTCATTCTCCTCCCTGTCTGTCTTTACTAGTTTCTGCCCGTAAACATCTCGCTTGCCAAACAGTTTATTAAATGGTAAAAACAAGCTAAATACAGTTCCAATGTTGTGGAGAAATTTATGCTGATAACAAAATGTGAAACTACCCGTGGGTTAGAGAGGTTTTATGTAATTGTGCTGCAAACATGGACTTGTTCCTCTCGACTCGTAATGTGAGCTCATTTAAGCCAAGTGTTGGAGGTGTAGCTCCTGCCCGTTATCTCTGCGTAAATAGTAAGAGTTTGTTAAAGTGTTCATTTCTGAAATGTTACTCTCCCAAGTGAAATAATACAAGGCCTTCTCAAAATGCCTACAAGTGTCTCTAATCACTTTCTTACCAGCCAAAAGTAAAGCTGACTAACTAAATTAGCTGTCACTCTCTGTCACACTGTCGCTCTGATTCGCACTGTCAAACTGAAGTTTCACTGAGAATTCTGAAGAATCACTGAGAGTTCAAGAAACACTGAGAATTCTGAAGACACACTGAGAAACTCAAGAAACACTGACAATTCAACCCCCTGGTCGCTGGGTTTTGTAAAGAGTTCTCCCCCCACCTAGAAAATAGTTCCGTGGAAGGGATGTGGCGTAATGATCTAGCTCTCGGGAGCACTTTATCGTACATCCGTAGGTTAAGGTTTTCAAAATTTATGTACAAAACTCCCTAATTTCAGTCTGACTTACATGTAATATTGCGCCGTGGGAAATGATCACAGGATAATCCACACGACGGCGCGCGTCACTGGTGTTATTTTCTTCCGGTGAATAGCTCCATCCCGCCATGACAGTTCATTCAGCTGGGCCCAATTACTCCTCCGTGTGAAGTTAAATTTTATTAATTAGGCACTAATTAACCACAGATTCGCACTGATAATTTTCCAAATATTATAAAGAAGTCAGGACACTGTTTTTCACCACCACACCGGGCTTCAGATCGTGAAATACTGATTGTAGATTCCCGCTTATGACAGTTCATTCAAATTTAGAATTTTGTAATTGGCTGAGACTTTCGCGCTCTTCGTAAAGTGGATACTTCCATTTCCTCCCAAGGATTGGCGGGTATTGTCGTTGTCCCTTTTGTCCTAGCTAAGTAGGTCAGGCCTCAACGCGTGATTTTCTCGTGAGAACCAGAAGAAAGTCGCCACTCCTAGGCGGTGTCATGAAATTTATTGGAAGGAGTACTCAGGGTGGTTTACAAGTTGGACGTGCTCTAAGGAGAGTTTTGTGGATTCTACTCGCCGCCTGACTGGCGCCAGAAAGTTCCTTTGTGACTGCTGGATTGCCAGCCTACTGTAGTATCCCATACGCGAAATATTCAACTTTTAATTTGTAAATTAATTACGTAAATTCGCTTATGGGTGCAATACTGTATCTTCATTCACATAGGCCTACTATATATCACTCTAAAAATTACCACAGAAACTAAACGTAGTATAACCGAACGAGTGGCAGCACGGTTTGTGCCACGTAGCAGCCAGTTGGTTCGAACCCGAATGTCAGCCCTAAGGTGGTTTTTCCATGGTTGCCCACCTTTACACAAGGTAAATGCTGAGGCTGTACCTAAATCAAGGTCACGGTCGATTCCTTCCCACTCTTGTATACAGACTTCTAGGCTTGCATGTCAAAAGCCTGGATTAAATTCAAATCTCTCCGCAGTGCTCATATGGAGTAAAAATGAAAAGCAATTGCGTATGGTTTTTAGTGCTGGGAGTGTCAGAGGAGTTGTTCGGCTTGCCAGGTTCAAGTCTTTTCATTTGACGTCCGTAGGCGACCTCCGCGTCGTGGTGACGATGAAATAATGATTAAGACGACACATACATCCAGCCCACGTCCCAGCGAAATTGGCCAATGATTGTTACAATCACCAACCCAGCCGGGAATCAAACCCGATATCCCTGTGACCAAAGGCTAGCACGCTAACCGTTTAGCCACGGCGCAGGACCTCATATGGAGTGAGGGCATATGACGCTGTTGATGGTGATCCGCCCGTCGATTGGAGACGTTAAGACGTGAGCAGACCCCTTGGTGCTTTTCGACAGGAATACACTATGTGCCGGCACCAGGTTTCACCCTCTCCCTTCCTATTATCATATATCACGTCATTCATTTCATCCTATTAACTCTGATGAGGTTCACGTCAGGAAGGGCATTCGGTCCTAAAAACCCTCCACGACAGATTTATCCCACCTCATACCCCATCCCATCGAGAAACGAGACAAGGGTTGGACAAACAAACATACAGACTTCTAGGCAATGTAGTATACACGTTGTGAGTAAAATTTGATTAAATCGCATGGCTCGTAACGTTACCCAGAAACATGACAGGGAGGTCTCCACATGTGGTTTTTCATATGAAGACCGGGTTAGGGAATTTTCATTGTAAGGCAGGCCCATTTCCGTACTACCAGTCATAATCAGGTTGGGGAGTTTTCATTATAATGACAGACACTAACCCTCCATCTGGCTTTTTATATCCTCAGAAAAGCTTAAAGGATCTCCCAATAGGCAGAAAACAAATATGACAGCAGTATTAATGGCAATAAAGGTTTCTTTAATACGTATCTACGTAAGTACGAATTCAAATGAAAAATTATTAATGATTAATATTATTTTATTATTGCAATATGTATATGGGAGAATTGGCCTGCGTATAGGTATCGTGTAAAACTGTTCCTAAAGGACAGTACGTTTCCAAAACATATTGCTAACATTATTCATAACAACTAGGAGAATATACACCTAATTATACAAATGTAAAAGGTCCACCAATTCACTGCACTATTTATTCAGATAAAAGTTATAATCTGACAGCAAATACTAGTACATGTTTCGTCCACTTGGTGGACATCTTCAGCTGAATACCATGAGTACTAAACCATTTACACTGAATTATTAAAAAGGAACAATGGAATTAAAATCCATACAAAAACTAGTACGTAACTCATAAAAACCTAGAACTAGACACCAAATTAAAATATGAATAGAAAGTGCATCTATCAAGTAGTAAAACATCACACGTATTACTGGCAAGCGAATCACTGAAGTTTTAAAATTGTTCTATGATGTATTGATCCATGAGGTCTTGATGCACTGAGAACCAAATTACGTGTCGTATTTAAGAAAGTGCATTAAAAACGTTTAAACTTGGATAAACATCCTCCTGTAGCGTGGATCAGTCTTTGTTTATGTTGTGATGAACTTCAACAGGGAACCATTGTACCTTTTAAATACCGAGATCTTGCTAATGACAACCGTATGCAACGAGCAAAACGTGTGATGTTCTCTGCTGGCCCCAATGAAAATTCTCAGGCTGGTCTGTATTTCACAGGGAACCAGTCGCATTCTAACAAGGTGGATGGTAGCCGCAGAAATAATAACTTTGTCAGTTCTGTCCCAGGGGGCGATCCAGTTGGAAATCCGGAGGGATACTATTATACCAGTGTATAAAAAACTAGAAATATAATTTCCATCGTTAAAGTATAATAATAATAATAATAATAATAATAATAATAATAATAATAATAATAATAATAATAATAATAATAATAATAATATGGTTCCTTAGAGTGAAGAGTGAGAAACTTCTTTCTTTCCTCGCGTACAGTGAATATTATTCCATATGCTTGTCGTAACGGATGTGATTAATCTTCAAAAATATTTATGACTTCATTTTAACTTGCTTGTCATTTCTTTCAGGTACAACGTCGTGCTCTTTTTGGTGACATACGTCCTTCCGATGGTGGCTATGGTATGTTGTTACACCGCCATGGGACGCGAACTATGGGGAAGCCGCTCTATTGGAGAGATGACCCAACGACAGAAAGACTCCATCAGATCCAAAAGAAAGGTACCGTTCCAATTTCTGCCTTAATATTGTAATATTATTCACGAATGAAAATCAATTACGGAGAAATAGTGCAATAATTCTACAAAATTATTTAAATCATTTATCTATGTTACCAAAACCGCACATTGTGGCTCAATAAAATGTGTCAGAATGCTGGACGTTAAGACAAGAAAACATAGCATTTTTAGTATTATTGTATGGCCATATTACCTCTATATTACAACGACAATATTGCACTGGGTTTAGTTTTGATAGTTTATTTTAGCATTGATTTTATAAAATGCTATTTGTTCGGGGCGTCGGCCTAGAAAGATCTTTTGCCCCTACTAGCACCATATGTGAGGAACCTGCATGCATTTTATAAATGGCGGAAGTGTAATGTGTTTAATGTGAGGAAAGCAACGTTAAGAACGACACAAATACCCAGTCCCCAGGCCAGGGATATTAATCATTTACAAATCATTTACAATTAAAACCCCCTGACCCGGCCAGGAATCGGACGCGGGGCCTCTTTCACTGGGGAGAAAGGACTTAACAGGTATTAGGAACGAAAGCGGGTATCCAAAAAAGAACTAGTCATGAGTGATCTCTCGTGGGCTTAAATCAGTAATAAAATAATAAAACTATTTCTACAGGAAGTATGGATTCTGAGTTAATTATCACTTACTTTTTACCCTGCTAAAAGTGTTATTTCCACATTAATTTCAATAGGCCAGCTTGTGTACAGTCTGAACCACTCAGTTCGAATTTCACTATTACAAAAGTAGGGAAGTGAAAGTAAACATTGAGACATAATATCCCACTTTCACTTGCATCTTGTCTGGGCTAAATTTATCTCTATGTCCGTCCATGAAAGGCTGCAGTAACATTGGACGCAATGAGTGCCCAGACGAATAATTTCCAGCAAACAGATATTCCATAGAGAAGAGGAAATGTGCGGTATGTGTTTTTGGTAGCGTGAAGCAGAAGAATGGAATGCTGTAGAACGGCCCTTTGAACGAAGCTGTGGCTCATAAATGGTTCCATCGATCCAGCTTCTGTAGGATGAAAAGGCCCGCGGAACAGTAATAATCCTTTCAGAATAGGCTAGATTAGGAATCTCAGGACATTCATCAACGTACAGCTAATGAGATAACTGTATTTCAGTATTATTGAACCGTCGGAGACTTTAGGTACGAAGTTGATTTCAGTGTAAGGAGAAAGGAATGCTTCTAGTTCGATGCCCTGAGAGGAAAGGTGACTGAGAATGAATGACAAGAACGGAGAAAATATTAGATGCTAAATAATAATAATAATAATAATAATAATAATAATAATAATAATAATAATTGTTACCGTGTTTTTGTGGTAGTTATGCGTGAAAGAAGGTGCGGGTGTGAACGGGTCTCAAGCTAGGGAATTATAGTGCATGTAAAATTAACAAGGTTATATTTTCTTTTCCAAATAAAGAAATAACAATCATGGCAGGTACAGAGTAGCAAGGCAATAAAAATACAATTACAATATTTACAGGATTTGGGCTTCGAGCCCCAGCCTCACACTTCTTGAGCAATTAGCCCAGTTTTACCCCAAACACAAGTTTCAACAGAGGGGCAGAAAACCCCATTCATGCCTAGGAGCACTAGCTCCAAAATACACAGTAAGGCCTCCTTGAGGCACGCAGAAAACAAAATTTTCGGGAAAAGAGCAACTTGCTCTCAAAATTCAGGCCTGTCAAAGGCCACACCTAATTCCACCTTCAAGCTGTTCTCCAAGGACATATACATAGGGGTAAAATACCCAACCTACTGAGGTCTATTAAATGAGAAGAAGGTTAATTACATGACCTCTAAAATAACAATTAGAGGGGAGGCGATCTGCACTCCTAATGCATTTGTTTTTAAAACCTAATCTGGCTCTAGGCCACTAATGCAAGGGCTAATCCCATACTACAGGGGTGACTTTAGAAAAGAACAATTTGCTTTACGTTAACGAAGAATAGGTTGAGAAAAATAAGTTCACCTCAAAACAATATGATTGGGAGCTCGAGAGGGTTAAGCACTCTCTATCCCGATATGCAGTTTAAAGATAGAATAGATACATTTTAAAGAAGGTTACATTATGGAAAAACTTCGGACCCGCCCCGAGAGTTAAACTGCTGAGCTAGCAAGGAAAGGAGTTATTAATCGGCCATTACCTTGTTGTTGACCGCTGTCGAAGAAAGAGGCGCTTCCCGCCCCCTGCTATGTACTTTACACACTGAAAGATGGTACAGAAGTGGCGCAGAGACCCAAAAATCAGCAGTTTATATACTCTCGCGGAAAGTTCGAGGCGTTTTAGGGAAGAAAACACCCGCCCACCATCACTTTATTGGGTAGGGTACAGCAACATATTCAAGTTGGGGAAAGATACATCAGATTGGTCAGAAATTAATTAAAGAAATTCGGGATTGGCTAAATACAAAACAAGGGGAAAGAGAGGGGTATACAGCCAACTTAAACAATAACAGAAAGAAATTTAACAAGAAACAAACTTTTGAAATAAAAATTTCTCCAAAAAATAGTTCTTTCACATCGCACTAGGGTGCACCATTGTAGTTTTTCAGTAGTGTCCTCTAGAAGAGAAAGTTCACACTTCTTACTACAAGCAAAAAAAAAATACGTCGAAAATGACACAGTTCAAAAACTCCAAAATTTCCAGGTAGTGACATCTTCTGAGAAAGTAGAAAATTAATACCGTAGATAAAGTTCAGACTTCCTCCAGCAGAGGATTTTCAACTGGCGCACATTTTAAATTAGCGGCGTGGAGGTGTACCGCCCGGTACAGACCTCCCCCCCCCCCAAAAGTTCCTCCAGGGGTGACACATGCAATTTGTTTGGAAACAAGGTCCAAGTTTTGATGTTGATATGGAGATTAATTGCAGAAGTATTTATAGGATTTTCTTAATGTGGTTTGATTCAGTTTCAAAATTTTTGTTGTGACTGGCGAAGTAAGGTCTTTATGTTTGTAGAAGTTGAATTCAGAAGGAAAACTTTAGTTTTAAAATTGAGGAAAAATTTTCTAAGTCCACCAGATATTGTTGTTGAATTCTCAGGTATAGTAATTGCTGATAGTAACTGTCCATGTAGTTGATGTTATTAAGTTGGATGGCCAGACCGGCCGTTGCGGCTTCCGTCCAAAGGCGGCCGCTCGGACCCCGCAAGTACCCTGAGATACCGCTCGCCCGCACTATGAGGGGAGCAGTGGTGTTGAAGCACGCCGCGCCCGCGGTGAACATATACAGGCTGCGGGCAAGTAGTAGGTCGTGCGCCGCACATCAGCCTTGGCCGGCAGGAGAGCTCCGGCTCGCCGTGCACATGTCGTCCTCGCTGGGGTCAAGGGGGACCTTCCTCTATCCCAGTCGCGGCACGGCGCCGCGCGGCTGCGGGTGCACTGAAACATTAAAACTAGGCGGCAGAATTTGTTGGACCATCATCCTTTTTGAGGGCACAGGCTTGTGGAGAGGTTGAGGGGCCAGCGGCGTGCGGATATCCATGGCATTAATTAAGCCACTGTGTAGAGTGGAGCAGGAGACGGGAGCGTGGTAATGGCCGTGGCAAGGACAGGATGGCAGTTTAACGGTTCGGGGCAGGTTTCACAAGAATGCTTACATATAAAACAAAATACTATAGAAGGGGCAGAAAGCCTTAAAAGTGAAACTCAAAAAAAAATATATAACCTTCATATTCCTTTCAAGATAATATGAGGCAAGTTAGCACAGAAATTATACAGGTTTCACCTGCGACAAGTGAACCCTAAATATCCTCTCGGTGGCTGGATTGCTTAATAACAACGTAACCGGCGTAAGGAAATCGAGAATGACACACGGCCCATGGAATCTGGGGGCAAGCTTGCCCGCGGGAACAAAATTCTTGACCATTTCTTGGTCACCTACCTTCAAAGGGGTGGGTCTCCGTCCACGATCATACCTTTCCCTAACCTTTTCATGAGACACTGTAAGATTGGCTTTAGCCTTCTTCCAAAGATCTTTAATGTTGTCCGGATCTATTGTCTCAGGTAGAATGTCACTCCGGGACCAGAGGTTAGAGAGCGGCGTGTTGGGAACAAACTTGAACATCAAAGAGGCTGGAGTAAATTTATGTGATTAATGAACCGCCGAATTCAAAGTAAAAGCTAACCAATTCAGGGACGTGTCCCACCTGGAATGATCTTCATGATGATAGGCAATAAGCGCGGACCTGAGATTACGGTTAACCCGTTCAGCCAGAGATGGTTGAGGGTAATAAGCAGAAGTAGTTACATGAGAGATGGACAAGTCAAAACAGAATTTACGAAAAAGATTTGATGTGAACGCCTTAGCATTATCAGACACAATATATTGGCACGGACCAAAAGAGGCAAAAATAGAATTTAAGCAAGTAATGGTGGACTGAGCGGTAGCCAGCTTAGTCGGAAATAACCAGGAAAATCTTGTGAAACCATCTACGCATACAAAGATGAACTTGTTGGCATTTCCCTTTGACTGGGGGAAGGGTCCTACATAATCAATATACAGGCGTTCCATGGGGCGCGACGATTGATGCGAAGACAGAAGGCCTACCTTGGTGGACATGGTTGGTTTACTGAGCAAACAAGATTTACAAGCTTTTACTAGTTCACGGATTTCACCGTCCATACCCTTCCAGATGAACCTTTCACGAATCTTTTCACGAGTTTTAAAGATACCAAGATGCCCTCCTAATGGGATCTCATGATAATACTTGAAGATCATAGGTACAAGAACAGCTGGAACGACAACCTTCATCATCTTATCATGCCTCGAAGGGCAACATAGAACACCATTCCTCAGAACATAAGGGACAACATGTTCCCCAGAAGAAAGGGTTTCCATTATCGGAGCCAGCGTCGGATCTTCACGTTGGTATTTCTCGATATCCCTAAAGAGCATGGGAGCATCTGTTAAGATGGCATTAACATCAGATAGCATGGACTCGGGAGGAGATGAACTATCGACCGGTTCATGGTTCTCAACGTCGTTGGAAAACATACGGCTGAGTCCATCAGCAACAACATTTTCGGTACCTCTGATATGCCGGACATCGAATTGGAAGGCAGAAATACGGATGGCCCAACGGGCTATACGACCAGTACGACGCGGCCTACCTAAGACCCAGCTTAAGGCTTGATTATCTGTCTCCAGGTCGAATTTGACATGTTCCAGATAGAGACGGAACTTCTCTAAGGCAAATAAGACTGCCAACCCTTCGAGCTCATAGATAGAATACTTGGCTTCTTGAGCCGATAGAGTCCTAGATGCATAGGCGATGGGTCGCCTCCCTAGTTCAGTCTCTTGAAGAAGGACTGCAGCTACTGCTGACGACGACGCGTCGGTTTGGACGATGAAAGTAGTATAATTGGATGGTTCTGGCGCCACCGCCACCTCCGGCTCCCAGTGGCCACCTCCACCTCAGCCAGTGGCCTCTTCCAGTACTGCCAACTTAACCTAACTAGCGCGACAGTACTGCCAACTTAACCTAACTAGCGCGAAATTTGAATTTGTAAACAAAGCCACGTGCTTTTTGACAGCCGTCATCGACAACAAAGCATCGCTAACCTCAGTACTGCCATCTTGACGGGCCTAAACCTCAGTAGTGCCAACTTAACCTAACTAGCATGAGGTAAACAAAGCCACGTGCTTTTTGACAGCCACGTGCTTTTTGACAGATTTGTAAACAAAGCCACGTGCTTTTTGACAGACAACAACGAATCGCTAACCTCAGTACTGCCATCTTGACGGGCCTAAACCTCAGTAGTGCCAACTTAACCTAACTAGCATGAGGTAAACAAAGCCACGTGTTTTTTGACAGCCACGTGCTTTTTGACAGATTTGTAAACAAAGCCACGTGCTTTTTGACAGACAACAACGCATCGCTAACCTCAGTACTGCCATCTTGACGGACCTAAACCTTAGTGATACCAACTTAACCTAACTAGCGCGAGGTAAACAAAGCCACGTGCTTTTTGACAGCCACGTGCTTTTTTGACAGCTGTCATCCGCCATCTTTAAACCACAAAGCACTGTGCTGCCCTCTATATCGCAGTAGCTGCAAAATTCGTCACCTGTCATCGGCAGTGCTGCCATCTTGACGGGTCTAAACCTTAGTGCTACCAACTTAACCTCACTAGCGTGAGATAAACAAAGCCACGTGCAGCTGTCATCTACCATCTTTGAGCATCGTGCTGCCCTCTTTAGCTACTTACCTTTGAAATGTGGTACGTTATCCGCCATCTTACATCCGAAACCTCAGTGCTGCGCTCTATGTAGTGGCGGCAAATTCCACGTGCTCTTGTTTGGAAACAAAGCCACGTGCAGCTGTCATCCACCATCTTTGAGCATCGTGCTGCCCTCTTTAGCTACTTACCTTTGAAATGTGGTACGTTATCCGCCATCTTGCATCCGAAACCTCAGTGCTGCGCTCTATGTAGTGGCGGCAAATTCCATGTGCTCTTGTTTGGAAACAAAGCCACGTGCAGCTGTCATCCACCATCTTTAATCACCGTGCTGCCCTCTTTAGCTACTTACCTTTGACAGTTGTCATCCGCCATCTTGCATCGCCAACCTCAGTGCCGCACTCTATGTAGTGGCGGCAAATTCCACATGCTCTTGTTTGGAAACAAATTCACGTGCTTTTTTGACAGCTGTCATCCGCCATCTTTGAGCACCGTGCTGCTATCATGCGGGCAATTTCGTTAGCTGTCATCCGCCATCTTTAATCCAGAGAGAACAGTGCTGCACTCTATGTGGTGGCGGTAAATTCCATGTGCTTTACAAACCTATGTGCTTTTCTGACAGCTGTCATCCACCATCTTTAATCACCGTGCTGCCATCTATGTGGTGGCGGTAAATTCCACATGCTTTACAAACCTATATGCTTTTCTGACAGCTGTCATCCGCCATCTTTAATCCAGAGAGAACAGTGCTGCCCTCTATGTGGTGGCGGCAAATTCCACGTGCTCTTGTTTGGAAACAAAGCCATGTGCAGCTGTCATCCGCCATCTTTGAGCACCGTGCTGCGAGCAATTTCGTCAGTTGTCATCCGCCATCTTTAATCTACAGAACACCGTGCTGCCCTCTTTATGGCTACTACCTTAAGCACGTAGTAGCGGGCAATTTGAAAAGTTCTGTTAGCTATCATCCGCCATCTTTAATCACCGTGCTGCCATCTTTAGCTAGATACCTTTGAAATGTGGCGGCGGATAACTTGAAAAATGCTTTTTGACAGCAGCTATCTTTGAGCACCGTGCTACCCTCTATGTGGTGGCGGCAAATTCTACATGCTTTACAAACCCACGCGCTTTGTGGCGGCAAATTCCACGTGCTCTTGTTTGGAAACAAAGCCACATGCTCTTTTTGACGGCTGTCACCCGCCATCTTTAACCAACAGAGCACTATGCTGCGGGCAATTTCGTTAGCTGTCATCCGACATCTTTAATCAACAGAGCACCGTGCTGCCCTCATGCGGGGTAATTTCGTTAGCTGCCATCCGCCATCTTTAAACACCGTGCTGCCCTCTTTATGACTACTACCTTAAGCACGTAGTAGCGGGCAATTTCGTTAGCTGTCATCCGCTATCTTTGAGCACCGTGCTGCTCTCTGTAGTAGCGGGTAATTTGAAAAGTTCTGTTAGCTGTCATCCGCCATCTTTGAGCACCGTGCTGCCATCTATGTGGTGGCGGCAAATTCCACATGCTTTACAAACTCACGCGCAGCTGTCATCCACCATCTTACATCGCAAACCTCAGTGCTACACTCTATGTGGTAGCGGATAATTTTAAAAAGAAAAATTCTACAGCAGCCATCTCTCGACGCTAATTGCACAAGATGGTAGCTATACATGACTCCTTAAAGGTGCTCATGCAAGATGATCGCTATACATAGACGCCCTTGGGATGCTTGCGCAAGATGGCGGTTATACAAGGCTCCTTATGAGGGATGCTTGCGCGAGATGGTGGTTGCTCTTATGAGGCGGCTCAAGGATCCATGGCTAGAGACGCCCTAAGGATGCTTGCGCAAGATGGCGGATGCAAGATGGCGGCTATACATAGCTCCTTATGAGACAGCTAGTACAACATGTGATCAGAACCTTGATTGATGTGTTCAGAACACAAAATAAGTAGAATCGAACGCTGTACTCGATACAACATGTGATTAAAACATTGTGTGGTGTGTTCAGAACACTAATCGAACGCTGTATTAGGGGATACCTTTGTTTAGATTGAAACATAACAAGACTAGAATTGAACACTGCACATTGATTGATGTGTTCAGAACACAAAATAAGTAGAATCGAACACTGTACTCGATGTCGTTAACTTCAACATGTGATTAAAACATTGGCTGGTGTGTTCAGAACACTACATAAGTAGAATCGAACGCTGTATTAGGGGATACCTTTGTTTAGATTGAAACATAACAAGACTAGAATTGAACACTGCACTCGATGTCGGAAGATCAGATTGAAAACATAACAAGACTAGAATTGAACACTGTACATTGATTGATGTGTTCAGAACACAAAATAAGTAGAATCGAACACTGTACTCGATGTCGTTAACTTCAACATGTGATTAAAACATTGTCTGGTGTGTTCAGAACACTACATAAGTAGAATCGAACGCTGTACTCGATGTCGTTACATGTGACCCGATACAACATGTTAGGGGATACCTTTATCCTAAGAACCGAACACTGTACAACATGTTAGGGGATACCTTTGTTTAGATTGAAACTAACAAGACTAGAATCGAACACTGCACTCGATGTCGTTACATGTGATCCGATACAACATGTTAGGGGATACCTTTGTTTAGATTGAAACATAGCAAGCCTAGAATCGAACATTGTTTGATGTGTTCAGTACAACTTCAGTAGTATAATACAGGGATTCGGCCGCCTCCTCCTCCTCCGGCTCCCAGTGGCCGCTTCCTCCTCAGCCAGTGGCCTCCTCCTCCTCCTCAGCCAGTGGCCTCCCAGTGGCCACCTCCTCCTCCTCCTCAGCCAGTGGCCTCCCAGTGGCCACCTCCTCCTCCTCCTCAGCCAGTGGCCTCCCAGTGGCCACCTCCTCCTCAGCCAGTGGCCTCGCAGTGGCGACCTCCTCCTCCTCCTCAGCCAGTGGCCTCCCAGTGGCCTCCTCCACCTCAGCCAGAGGCCTCTTCCAGTGCTGCCAACTTAACCTAACTAGCGCGAGATAAACAAAGCCACGTGCTTTTTGACAGACAACAACGCACCGCTAACCTCAGTACTGCCATCTTGACGGGCCTAAACCTCAGTAGTGCCAACTTAACCTCACAAGCGCGAGGTAAACAAAGCCACGTGCTTTTTGACAGCCACGTGCTTTTTGACAGATTTGTAAACAAAGCCACGTGCTTTTTGACAGACAACAACGCATCGCAAACCTCAGTACTGCCATCTTGACGGGCCTAAACCTCAGTAGTGCCAACTTAACCTAACTAGCATGAGGTAAACAAAGCCACGTGTTTTTTGACAGCCACGTGCTTTTTGACAGATTTGTAAACAAAGCCACATGCTTTTTGACAGACAACAACGCATCGCTAACCTCAGTACTGCCATCTTGACGGACCTAAACCTTAGTGGTACCAACTTAACCTAACTAGCGAGAGGTAAACAAAGCCACGTGCTTTTTGACAGCCACATGCTTTTTGACAGCTGCCATCCGCCATCTTTGAGCACCGTGCTGCCCTCTTTCGTCACCTGTCATCGGCAGTGCTGCCATCTTGACGGGTCTAAACCTTAGTGCTACCAACTTAACCTAACTAGCGCGAGGTAAACAAAGCCACGTGCAGCCGTCATCCGCCATCTTTGAGCACAGTGCTGCCCTCTTTAGCTACTTACCTTTGAAATGTGGTGGCGGATAATTTGAAAAATGCTTTTTGACAGCAGCCATATTGCATCGCAAACCTCAGTGCTGCCCTCTTTAGCTAGATACCTGTGGTAGCAGACAATTCCACGTGACAGCAGCCATCTTTGAGCACCGTGCTGCCCTCTATGTGGTGGCGGCAAATTCCACGTGCTCTTGTTTGGAAACAAACTCACGTGCTTTTTTGACAGCTACCATCCACCATCTTTAATCAACAGAGCACAGTGCTGTACTCTTTAGCTAGATACCTTTGAAATGTGGTGGCGGCAATTTGAAAAATTGTATGTGCTCTTGTTGGGAAACAAAGCCACGTGCTTTTTTGACAGCTGTCATCGGCCATCTTTAATCAATAGAGCACCGTGCTGCCCTCATGCGGGGCAATTTCGTCAGCTGTCATCCGCCATCTTTAATCCAGAGAGAACAGTGCTGCACTCTATGTGGTGGTGGCAAATTCCACGTGCTTTACAAACCCATGTGCTTTTCTGACAGCTGTCATCCGCCATCTTTAATCCAGAGAGAACAGTGCTGCACTCTATGTGGTGGCGGTAAATTCTACGTGCTTTACAAACCTATGCGCTTTTCTGTCATCCACCATCTTTAATCTAGAGAGAACAGTGCTGCACTCTATGTGGTGGCGGTAAATTCCACGTGCTCTTATTTGGAAACAAATTCTACTCGCTCTTCAGCTGTCATCCACCATCTTTAATCAAGAGAGCACCGTGCTGCCCTCTTTGTGGTGGCGGATAATTTGAAAAAATTCTTTTCGACAAGCAGCCATCTTTAATCCAGAGAGAACAGTGCTGCCCTCTTTAGCTACTTACCTTTGAGGCGGTTAATTTGAAAAAATTCTTTTCGACAAGCTGCCATCTTTAATCCAGAGAGAACAGTGCTGCCCTCTTTAGCTACTTACCTTTGAGGCGGTTAATTTGAAAAATTCTAGCTGCCATCTTTAATGAAAAGAGCATCGTGGTGCTATCTTGCGAGTAATATTTTACGTCACAGCTGTCATCTACCATCTTGCATTGCTAACCTTAGTGCTGCCCTCTTTAGCTACTTACCTTTGACAAGCTGTCACCCGCCATCTTGCATCGCAAACCTCAGTGCTGCACTCTATGTGGTGGTGGATAATTTGAAAAAATCTTTTTGACAAGCAGCCATCTTTAATCAACAGAGAGAACAGTGCTGCCATCTTTAGCTACCGCCATCTTACATCGTTTACCTCGCTGCTGCACTCTATGTGGTGGCGGTTAATTCGAACAAGTTTAATCATGCACTGGGGAAGCTAGAGTAAGGACGCGCTGCAGTGATGACGTCATCATGCATGTTTAAACCCGTTCGTTGACTAAAAGCTTTAGTCTTCGGGAAACAGTGATAGTGTGTGGAGTGCAAACATGACGAAAACATTAATAGTTGATGTGCAAGGCTTTAAAGTAAACGGAAACAAATTTGTGTTTAAAGAGGTGGTTGTGTTAGATTGCAGTGTGTTGTGGGCACCAAAACTTGTTAGTTTAGTATTTAGTCCACCGTTCCCTTACTGTTTGCAAACAGATGAAGATAAAAAGCAGACTCAGTGGATTGAAAACAATTTAGGTTTGAAGTGGGAAGAAAAAGGAATACCTTATCGTTTTCTACCTTTAATGATGAATGCACATTTGTCAAGAGCAGATCTTGTTCTTTTAAAGGGTTGTGAAAAGAAAGAATGGTTGCGTGATTTTCTACCATCATCGTGTGAAGTTATCGACATGCATGAATTGGGGTGCCCATCATTTAAAACTCTTCTGAAAGAGCATAGTAGAGAAACAACTAAACAGTCTTTACAACATGTATGCATGCTCTTTGATTGGTTGTGTCGCAGTGCATGCCGGGAAGTGAACAACATATGTAAACTGCAGTGTGGAAACAACCTTAGTGTAAAAGAAACATTTGTAGAGTAAAGACATCATGTCATTTCTAACATATACTAAGTGTAACGCAGTTGAAAAGGCGATCGTAAAGTTTTATGCATGCAAAAAGAAACTAAACACTTTTACTGAAGAAGAGTTAAATGCATTACCAAAGGCATTTTTGGTCAATGTAGCTGCGAATGCTGTAAAGAAGATTTGGGATAAGGTGCCTCGTGAATGGACTCAAGATCCTGTTTTGTCAGAGCTTCAAACGTGTAGTTTACATCATGAACACGTGAGTTTAGCTAGAAGACCTTCTGTGAGACAGTGCCGTACATGTCAACTAATTAAACTGTATCACGGACCTAAAACTAACGAGTTGTCTTCGCTTATAAACACTTATCATGGCTGTGGAGAGAGTAAACAAGGAAAAGGTGAAGAAACGTGCTGGGAGAAAGATGAGGAAGCATGTTGGGCGTGGACTCATCAATAGAGTGATTGATCTTCTTTTCTTCGTGCTTCATCTCCCCTGCGGCCCTAGAACACGTTCACCTGACATGTAGTTACATGCTGCCTGCATAGAGTATGTCGTGTAGCTGTTAAAATCTGCTTCGTAAAGTTATGCTGTGTGTGTGTGTATGTGTAGCTGCTCAGAAGAATATAGCAGCACTTGTCGTTGTTGGTGCAATAAAACGAAAAACTGAGTGACAAAGACCGTAACATGAACAAAGGATAAAAATGTATGTATATAGTCTAAAATAAATATGAATTGTCAAAACATATTACAGGTGTTGTTTAATCCTACAGCATGTCCTAGCGACTTAGAAGAAAGGAAACGTAGAGGATTAAAAGAAAACACACATAAGATTTAAAGTACATCCTCTTTATTAATCCATGAATTAAAGCTGTTATTAAAACCAAGCCATTTAACATACAGTTTATTACCACGACGTCGAATAACACGTTCAACTAAATAGTGATCAGGATATTTTGTTTTCTGCAGTTCTTCGATGTAGAATCCTCCTTCAATAGGCTGTCCTCTGAGATCGCGAAGTAAATACGTAACTGGATTAGTAAGCTTAACACTTCTGATTTGAAAAATTTCAGTGCTCCAGTTAGGTGTATATCCTTTTGCAAAGATAGACTTGTGTTTGCTGATGCGAACGAAATCACCTTCTTTAAAGCGATAGCGACGTGGATCAGCTGTTTTGATTACAAGATGAATAGCATCTAGACGAGGTGTATTCTTTGTAACAAGACATGGCTTTGTTCCGATAGTGCGATGAGGTGTATCGTTGTAGGTAGATAAAAGTCTAGGTAGCAGATCAATCCAACGATATGAACCTTGCGCTGTAAATTCTCGCCACATCATTGTTTTGAGTGTACGATTAAAGCGTTCTACAACACTTGCCTTGAGATTACTGAACGTAGAGTAGTGTTGAATGCCAAGTAACTTGAGGTAAGAAGAAAAATCCTTGTTGTAAAACTCTTTACCTTGATCAGTTTGAAGAAGCCTTGGGCAGCGTTTCGATTCTTCAACAATATGTTTAAATGCTTCTTTAACTTGAGCTGCTGTTTTAGAACGCACGGGTTGTGCAAAAGCAAACTTTGAGTACACATCGATAACAGTAAGTAGATACTTATAGCCCTTATTACTAGAAGCATATGGAATCATTTCTACTAAGTCTGCTTGCCAGAGATCATCTTTTCCTCGTGTAATAACGCGTCTGCGACAGTAGGTGCGACGTGCCGGTTTATGTAACTCATGTGCGATGTTTACCTTTACAGGTGAGATCTTCTCTTGACGAGCCATTATAAAATAATACCGGCATAACGTAGTTCTCTTTCTATTTCTAGAATTTCTGATCCGTGACCAGTGTGACCAGCCTCTTGCGATGCTCTTAAAAGTTGTAATCGTTCAACGAGTAAGTTTGGGTCATTCCAGTATCTTACATCCACATACGGCAACAAAGGCTTGTAGATAACGTCTAGACTACGTGCAGTCGGAAACAGCTTAGAAATAAACTCACGATACTTGTAACTCTTATTCGCATTTACAGCTTCTGTTCTCCTGTAATTACGTCGTGTTGCATCGGTAGCAAAAAGTATTGCTTTATACTTTTTAAGATCATCTTGTAAAATTATATCCTTGTCAGGTATTCGTGAGAAAAGAAGTTCTAAGAGTCCTTTCGTAGGTTTATAGGTAACACCTTTTACAATGAGTTTGTTGCTATTAATCTTAACATTTGAATTTCCTATCCGGAAACAGTCATCTTCGTAGCGAATACCATAGGTAGTGTCAGTTTGTCCTGTAAAAAGTTTTTCTATATAAGGTGCAAAGAGAGATCCATAGGTATCTTGAATAAAAGTTCTAAACTGATTGCGATATTCTGGTGTAATCATAACCTCAGACAAAGATGGTAGATTTTGCATTGATGTAGTAGGTGTTTCTGCAATAACATCTGTAGTTAAAAACTCAACACGCTTAGATGGTGATGCATCATTAAGTTCTTCTTCTTCCTTATCTTCCTCTTCTTGATCTACATCCTGCTTCTTCTCTTCCGTATCTTCTTCATGCTTTTCTTCTTCATGCTTCTCTTTATGATATGATGTTTGCATAGAAGCAAAACTTGAAGTAGACTGCGGTAATGAAGTAGAATTAAAAATTTCTTTGAGTGGTGTACTTAGTTGTGTTTTTAAAAATAAATCCGTGTCTGCTTGAATACGTTTAAGCTCTTTAAATTTCCGTCGAATATTGTTTCGAGCTTGGATGATATGTTTTGTGATCTCCTTGCTAGATGTTAACATGATGGTGGTTTTTAATCAAGTAGTTACTGTAATTCTGTGTTAATGCATATAAAATGATCGAAACCCATGCGATATCGTCCATGCTGTACATCACTTTCTTTATCAATAACTAAAAAGCTGTAACGGTGTAATGACCAACATTTAGCACACATACGTTTAAAGTCATCGAATGTCATATCAGTGTTAACATGATCGTTATACACATGTCGCATGTTGCGCTCATCTTGCCGAAAAAGCACAATAACATTTGCGTTGTCGCGTATCAACTGCTTGGGCACACGAGAATAGGTTTGGCACAAATAGATGCAATCAACATATTTATGTCGACCCATACTAAAGAATGCACGAATAACGTTTTGCTGTTCTGTTGCGACATCATCAAAGATCATTAGAGAATTAGGAAGCACATCGTCTGGTGATGGTACTTGCTCATGTGAATTAAATTTAAAATATCTTATTCCATCTTTAACTAGATCGTGCATTACAGTTTGTAGAATAGTATATAGCGGCTGATAGAGTGACTTTGCGAAAACGTAAATATTCTCGAAGCGTATACCATTTACAGAAGTAATAAGTGTGAGTAAAAGATTTGTTTTACCGCATCCCGACGGACCTGATATAATACATCGCACAGTAAAAGGAAACAACGTTCCATGACGTTTTCTTGTAGTTGTACTAGAACTAGGTAAGAGATGTGGTACAATGTCGGTAACAGGTAGCGTGTCTTGCTGCTTTATAATCTTCATGATAACTGAATCATAAAGTACGTAATAGTAATATATATTAAACGAAACAAGAGGCAACGGTTAGTTTATGATTTGCTCTTGACTAGTAAAGTCGTGTCCAGCATGGTGAAACAACGATATCCAAACGACATGAAGAAGAAGAAGAAAGTAAAAACTGTTGGATGGAAAGATGTTATAAAGGCTGCGCAAAAAGCTATTCGAGGGGAATACAATCCTCGTGTAGCTATTACTAAGGCGTTACGCGCAGCAAGAGCGAGAATTTCTCCAAAGTGCAGAGCAATATTTAGTAAACGTGCGCGAATTATTCCTGTACCAAAACGAGGAGGATTTCTTCCTGCGCTGTTTGCTGGCTTAGCAGCTTTAGGGTCATTGCTAGGTGGTGCTAGTGCTGTAGCGAGAACTGTCAAAGCTGTAGAAGAAGCGAAACAACAGTTGAAAGAGAGTGAACGTCATAACAAGACGATGGAGGCAATTGCGTTACGAGGCAAAGGTGTGAACATGAAGCTAGCGCCATACAAGAAAGGGCTTGGTATCTACATTTCTCCAAAAAACGTCTACTGAATGCACTGCCATATCGAGCTCTAACGCATGATGAAGTTTTTACGTTTGCTAAACAACTAGGAATTCATTATTTTCGAGGAGTGTATATGCGTGATCAACTACCAGCACGTCCACGTGAACGTGAAAGTGCCGTAATTAACTTGGACGACAGTCGTGGACCTGGAACTCATTACGTTGCTTATGTAAAACGTAAATCTAAAGTATGGTATTTTGACAGCTATGGAGATTTACCTCCTCCTTTTGAGCTCATACGTTATTTCGGAAGCAGTGCAGACATTGTTTACAATAAAAACCGTGTGCAAAACTTTAATACACGCATGTGCGGACGATTATGTCTTATGTTCTTATATCAAACCCAGACAGCAGAGAAAGTGCATTAGTGTATGCGTGATGACGAACAGTGAAAGAACGTTTGCTGTACGTGGAGAAGGACCTGAAACAACCGTCTATTTTAATCCACCAATCGAACTTGGTTATCAGCCGCATAGTCTTGGACTAGTATCGTTTGAAAGCTACAATAAAATCTATAATGTGCGTGATGGTTTAAACAAGTTCTATTACGATGAGTATGTGCTAACACTACCCTCAGGTAGTTATACAGTAGATGATATTCACGACTATATTGAAAGTACGTTAATTGATCAGTTTGGGGAAGATAGTTTTAGTAATCATAATTACAAGTTCTCAATCACTATAAGCAACATTACGCACAAATGTGTTATTGAATCATCATTTAAGATTGACTTCAAATCACAACCTGATTCGATTGGACCACTGCTTGGATTTTCATCGAGGGAGCTCCTACCGAACGTACGTTACGAGTCTGATCAACCTATAAAACTCTTCGATGATTATAATGTGAACATTACTTGTAATATTATTACAGACTTGAATAGTAATCTACAACCTTCACACGTCCTGCACGACTTTATTGTTACAGAGGAACGTGGATATACTATTTGTGAGAAACCAGCAGTAGTTCTTTATCATCCTGTGTCTGTAAAACACATTAGCAACATTACTCTTAGACTTGTAAATAAACATAATCAGCTTATTCATTTAGATCAGCACGCGTACGTAGCTTACAAACTACATCTTAAACCAGTATGAAAACCATCTATAAAACACGGTGTACATTCCGAAGGCATACTACATGTGTGCAGAGACTCATCGAGTTAACAGATACCCATAAGCAGATACTCCAAGATTTAGGATATACACTACTACAACAGAATGGAAGAAATGCTAGACATTACGAATACAGTAGAAAGTCGTGAAGGTGTAGTACGAAGTGAGCTTCATTCCTATCAACCTTTTACGTTTGGATTAAATAACAATGATGAAATTCATTTTATTATTAATCAACAAGATGTTTACACCTTACCACACGAAAGCTACCTCTATATTGAAGGACGATTAGAAAAGTCTGATGGAAGTGGACCAAGCACTTCACAACTAAACAACCATGCTCTAGCTTTTCTCTTTTCTGAAGCGCGATATGTAGTAAATAATGTTGAAATAGATCGAACGAAGAATGTTGGTATTACAAGTGCAATGAAACTCTACCCTTCTTTCTGTGATGAAGAAAGTAATCTTTTGCGGATGGCTGGATGGTGTCCAAAATCTACTAACAACTGGATGATTAATGAGGATGGAACTTTTACGGGTATGTTATCACTGAAACATATTTTTGGATTCGCGGAAGACTTTACACGTATTATAATCAACGCAAAACAAGAGCTTATTCTAATCCGTGATCGAAGTGATTACAATTCTCTTAAAGCAGTAGAAACATCTGTAGAATCGAAAATAACACTGCATCGTATACTGTGGCGGATCCCACATGTAACCTTATCTGATCGTGAAAAACTTCGATTGCTCAAGATTGTAGAAAATGATACACCATTACCTATACGTTTTAGAAGTTGGGAGCTGCATGAATATCCTGTGTTACCACCTACAAACATGCATAGCTGGGCTGTTAAAACATCACGTTTTACTGAGAAGCCCTTGTACATTATTTTTGGATTTCAAACTAATCGTAAATTCAATCACGAAAAAGATAGCTCACTGTTTGATCACTGCAAATTAAGACACGTTAGACTATATCTCAATGGAATTACGTATCCCTACGAAAACATCGACATTAACTTTGAGAAAAATAAGTTTGGGATGCTCTATGACATGTTTTGTAAATTTCAATCATCGTATTATCAGAAAGAAGATCGTCCGCTATTTACACCTCAAGAATTTAAAAATAAAGCACCGATTGTAGTTATAGACTGCTCTTATCATGAAGAATCTATAAAAGAATCTCCAGTTGATATTCGTTTAGAATTTGAAACATCTGAAAACATTCCTGCTAACACAGCAGCCTATTGTCTTATTATTCATATGAGTGATGTTACTTACCATCCGCTAACGAATATTGTTACGAGACTATAAATAAGAATAGATCTTTATCATTTTCATTAGTGTGCGCTTCGACATCGTACGCTATGGAAAAAAACTGTAAATGTGCATGCTGTTTGCATGCTCATACGCAACATCTTATTTATGTTTCACGAGTGAGTGAGGCTATTAAGATGTTCTATAAACGTAGATCGTCGATGCCGAAACATCTTATTCAATACTTACCACCAGGATTTTTATATACGTACGCTGCCTCTTACGTACATAATTTTTGGGACATCCTTCCTCTACACAGTAAGATGTCAATCGAAGTAGCTTTATGCAGAACTTGTGAGCGACATTACAAGCATCGAGGAGAAAATGGTGATGATGATTGGGATGGACCAAATCCGAGGATTGAACACTGTACACAGTGTATGAATGAACTTTCTCTAGTACTTCATGATGATGATGATGATGATGATTCCGAAAAGGAATAACAGCAAGGTAAGAAGTACATGATCTTCTCTGTAAAGCATAACATACTTAGTATAATATATTTCTAAATGCTTTGTTTAATTTGAATGTTGCAGGAGGCATTTCAGAAGCATACGTTGTTAAGAAGCACACTAACATTGTCAGCAGCAAAAAACGAACACTGTTGTAGTACATTTGTAAATAAATATTTGATCGCATTCAAAAATGTTGTACTTATTGCATTGCTTTACACCGACTTACTCTTAAGAAAAAACGATCAGGTCTAAACATGCACAATGACGTAATCACAACAGCACGTGCTTACTCTAGCTTTCCCAATGCATGTTTAAACTTGTTCGAATTTACCGCTACCACATCCCTTTACATCGACTTACTCTTAAGAAAACGGACAAGTTTAAACATGCATAATGACGTCATCACTGCAGCGCGTCCTTACTCTAGCTTACCCGATGCGTGATTAAACTTGTTCGAATTAACCGCCACCACATAGAGTGCAGCAGCGAGGTAAACGATGTAAGATGGCGGTAGCTAAAGATGTCAGCACGGTGCTCTGTTGATTAAAGATGGCTGCTTGTCAAAAAGATTTTTTCAAATTATCCACCACCACATAGAGTGCAGCACTGAGGTTTGCGATGCAAGATGGCGGGTGACAGCTTGTCAAAGGTAAGTAGCTAAAGAGGGCAGCACTAAGGTTAGCAATGCAAGATGGTAGATGACAGCTGTGACGTAAAATATTACTCGCAAGATAGCACCACGATGCTCTTTTCATTAAAGATGGCAGCTAGAATTTTTCAAATTAACCGCCTCAAAGGTAAGTAGCTAAAGAGGGCAGCACTGTTCTCTCTGGATTAAAGATGGCAGCTTGTCGAAAAGAATTTTTTCAAATTAACCGCCTCAAAGGTAAGTAGCTAAAGAGGGCAGCACTGTTCTCTCTGGATTAAAGATGGCTGCTTGTCGAAAAGAATTTTTTCAAATTATCCGCCACCACAAAGAGGGCAGCACGGTGCTCTCTTGATTAAAGATGGTGGATGACAGCTGAAGAGCGAGTAGAATTTGTTTCCAAATAAGAGCACGTGGAATTTACCGCCACCACATAGAGTGCAGCACTGTTCTCTCTAGATTAAAGATGGTGGATGACAGAAAAGCGCATAGGTTTGTAAAGCACGTAGAATTTACCGCCACCACATAGAGTGCAGCACTGTTCTCTCTGGATTAAAGATGGCGGATGACAGCTGTCAGAAAAGCACATGGGTTTGTAAAGCACGTGGAATTTGCCGCCACCACATAGAGTGCAGCACTGTTCTCTCTGGATTAAAGATGGCGGATGACAGCTGACGAAATTGCCCCGCATGAGGGCAGCACGGTGCTCTATTGATTAAAGATGGCCGATGACAGCTGTCAAAAAAGCACGTGGCTTTGTTTCCCAACAAGAGCACATACAATTTTTCAAATTGCCGCCACCACATTTCAAAGGTATCTAGCTAAAGAGTACAGCACTGTGCTCTGTTGATTAAAGATGGTGGATGGTAGCTGTCAAAAAAGCACGTGAGTTTGTTTCCAAACAAGAGCACGTGGAATTTGCCGCCACCACATAGAGGGCAGCACGGTGCTCAAAGATGGCTGCTGTCACGTGGAATTGTCTGCTACCACAGGTATCTAGCTAAAGAGGGCAGCACTGAGGTTTGCGATGTAATATGGCTGCTGTCAAAAAGCATTTTTCAAATTATCCGCCACCACATTTCAAAGGTAAGTAGCTAAAGAGGGCAGCACTGTGCTCAAAGATGGCGGATGACAGCTGCACGTGGCTTTGTTTACCTCGCGCTAGTTAGGTTAAGTTGGTAGCACTAAGGTTTAGACCCGTCAAGATGGCAGCACTGCCGATGACAGGTGACGAAAGAGGGCAGCACGGTGCTCAAAGATGGCGGATGGCAGCTGTCAAAAAGCATGTGGCTGTCAAAAAGCACGTGGCTTTGTTTACCTCTCGCTAGTTAGGTTAAGTTGGTACCACCGAGGTTTATTCCCGTCAAGATGGCAGTACTGAGGTTAGCGATGCGTTGTTGTCTGTCAAAAAGCACGTGGCTTTGTTTACAAATCTGTCAAAAAGCACGTGGCTGTCAAAAAACACGTGGCTTTGTTTACCTCATGCTAGTTAGGTTAAGTTGGTACCACTAAGGTTTAGGCCCGTCAAGATGGTAGTACTGAGGTTTGCGATGCGTTGTTGTCTGTCAAAAAGCACGTGGCTTTGTTTACAAATCTGTCAAAAAGCACGTGGTTGTCAAAAAACACGTGGCTTTGTTTATCTCGAGCTAGTTAGGTTAAGTTGGCACTACTGAGGTTTAGGCCCGTCAAGATGGCAGTACTGAGGTTAGCGGTGCGTTGTTGTCTGTCAAAAAGCACGTGGCTTTGTTTATCTCGCGCTAGTTAGGTTAAGTTGGCAGCACTGGAAGAGGCCTCTGGCTGAGGTGGAGGAGGCCACTGGGAGGCCACTGGCTGAGGAGGAGGAGGAGGTGGCCACTGGGAGGCCACTGGCTGAGGAGGAGGAGGAGGTGGCCACTGGGAGGCCACTGGCTGAGGAGGAGGAGGAGGCCACTGGCTGAGGAGGAGGCCTCTTCCGAGAGCCGTAGGAGGAGGAGGCGGCCGAATCCCTGTATTATACTACTAACTTCAATGATTAACATACACACTGTGCACATATCGCATAGCTAAAAACACACTGTGCACATATCGCATACCTAACACTTCAAATGATTTGCTTAGTACGAAAATAAAAATAAAAAATCTATACCGCGTAGCTAACTCGTTCATCACACTGCTAAGACGCTTAGTAATTGTGAATACACTCATACGAAAATCAAGAAAGCACACTGCGTAGCCAACTCGCTCGGCACGAAAAAAATCTATACCGCGTAGCTAACTCGTTCATCACACTGCTAAGACGCTTAGTAATTGTGAATACACTCATACGAAAATCAAGAAAGCACACTGCGTAGCCAACTCGCTCGGCTCACTCGCTTAGTAATTGCAACACACACGGATAAGAATGTTCCGAGATACTTACATGTTTTTTAAGGGGGGTGAAAGATCATAAATTATATGTACACACATGTTGTCTCCTCCAAGTTGTAAGATGAAATAGACGCAGTACTGCGAGTTTCCACTCTAGCTGGCGAACGGAAGTAGCATGATATCTCAGCAAAAAATAAAAATACGCGTGAGCTTGCAAGTCAGACACAATGATGGATACCGCGATTCAAATCCTGGTAACTTATGCCGTCGGGAAGGGCATCCGTTGAGCATCTAGCTGTAAATCCCCGATTCTCGACAGATTCTTAATCCGAGTTCTTTGACGTCAGGAAGGGTAGCCGGTTAACAAGAATTATCAAACACGCATCGCGAAGGTAGGAGTGTGCAGCGATATGCATGTTTAGACTTGCAGATTACGAAAGAAACATAACAAGACTTGAGTCTTAAAACAAATTCTTGCGATTTAAAATCTTAGTCGGGAAGGGCATCCGGCAGTAAAACAATAGTTCGTGATTTAAAATCTAAGAAGAGCATCTAGCTGAAGAACCCCCCCGATTCTCGACAGATTCTTAATCCGAGTTCTTTGACGTCAGGAAGGGCAGCCGGTTAACAACAATTATCGAACACGCATCGCGAAGGCAGGAGTGTGCAGCGATATGCATGTTTAGACTTGCAGATTATGAAAGAAACATAACAAGACTTGAGTCTTAAAACAAAATTCTTGCGATTTAAAATCTTAGTCGGGAAGGGCATCCGGCAGTAAAACAATAGTTCGTGATTTAAAATCTAAGAAGAGCATCTAGCTGAAAAACCCCCCGATTCTCGACAGATTCTTAATCCGAGTTCTTTGACGTCAGGAAGGGCAGCCGGTTGACAACAATTATCGAACACGCATCGCGAAGGCAGGAGTGTGCAGCGATATGCATGTTTAGACTTGCAGATTACGAAAGAAACATAACAAGACTTGAGTCTTAAAACAAAATTCTTGCGATTTAAAATCTTAGTCGGGAAGGGCATCCGGCAGTAAAACAATAGTTCGTGATTTAAAATCTAAGAAGAGCATCTAGCTGAAAAACCCCCCGATTCTCGACAGATTCTTAATCCGAGTTCTTTGACGTCAGGAAGGGCAGCCGGTTAACAACAATTATCGAACATGCATCGCGAAGGCAGGAGTGTGCAGCGATATGCATGTTTAGACTTGCAGATTATGAAAGAAACATAACAAGACTCGAGTTTTAAAACAAATTCTTGCGATTTAAAATCTTAGTCGGGAAGGGCATCCGGCAGTAAAACAATAGTTCGTGATTTAAAATCTAAGAAGAGCATCTAGCTGAAAAACCCCCCGATTCTCGACAGATTCTTAATCCGAGTTCTTTGACGTCAGGAAGGGCAGCCGGTTAACAACAATAGCGTATGATGTAAGAGCTTAGATACTACCAGTTTTGCGTCAGGAAGGACAACTAGTCTTAAAACAAAACAGATTCTTAATCCGAGTTGTCAGGAAGGGCAACCGGTTAAAAAACTATAGTGTATGAGGTTAGATACTGCTAGTTTTACGTTAGGAAGGACAACTCAACAAATTCATGCGATTTAAACACATTTTATTCCCAAGAGAATCGAACCCGAGACTACCGGGTGAGAGGCATGCATACTGTAGGCTATAGGTTTGTTCTACAGTCCTTGAAGTATCGGCACAGTCATTCTGAGCGAGCAGCGGAATGCGTGTGTTAGCTGAAATTGTATACGTATCTTCCGGCTCAACCTTGAGCGAGGACACTGATAAGCGACTTGTAACTCGCGAACGTCTTCTTAGCTGAGTGTAAGCTCTTAAAACACAGTACCAATTAAGGTTGTAAAATATTCTGAAATTGTCCTCCTCTGTGGTGTGATTAGCTGCTACCCCGGAGGTCCGAGTTCGATTCCCGGCTCTGCCACGGAATGTGTAGCATTTAGCCTATGTAAGTTCCTAACGTAAAGTATCATGATTGTACGGAGAGGTTAAAACACACACAGTGCCTACTCCTATCGAAAGAACCTGCACGGTACCGGCATGTAGGCTTCTCCTGGTGAAGGAGCCTGCACATAGTTTAACGCCTCCTATCAACAGCCCTTACTTAATGCTGGCTTTTTTTTACACACCCCGCCTCACACCATAGTTTTATACGACCGGCTACCCTTCCTGACTAGGATTTTAAATCGCAAGAATTTGTTGAGTTGCCCTCCCTGACGCAAAACTGGTAGTATCTAACCTCTTACACGGAATGTGTAGCATTTAGCCTATGTAAGTTCCTAACGTAAAATATCATGATTGTACGGAGAGGTTAAAACACACACAGTGCCTACTCCTATCGAAAGAACCTGCACGGTACCGGCATGTAGGCTTCTCCTGGTGAAGGAGCTTGCACATGGTTTAACGCCTCCTATCAACAGCCCTTACTTAATGCTAGCTTTTTTGCACACCCCGCCTCACACCATAGTTTTATACGACCGGCTGCCCTTCCTGACTAGGATTTTAAATCGCAGTATACGCGATAAATTTGTTGTAGTGGGTTTTATAACTAGATATCCCGGTACCGATACATAGCCTACTCCACTGAAGAAGCCTGCACAAGGCTTATTGCCTCCATCCGACAAATGAATCAGCATCAACACTCTTGTACTCAAAAAATAACTTTCGACCGAGTTCGATTCCCGGCTCTGCCACGGAATGTGTAGCATTTAGCCTATGTAAGTTCCTAACGTAAAATATCATGATTGTACGGAGAGGTTAAAACACACACAGTGCCTACTCCTATCGAAAGAACCTGCACGGTACCGGCATGTAGGCTTCTCCTGGTGAAGGAGCCTGCACATAGTTTAACGCCTCCTATCAACAGCCCTTACTTAATGCTGGCTTTTTTTTACACACCCCGCCTCACACCATAGTTTTATACGACCGGCTACCCTTCCTGACTAGGATTTTAAATCGCAAGAATTTGTTGAGTTGCCCTTCCTGACGCAAAACTGGTAGTATCTAACCTCTTACACGGAATGTGTAGCATTTAGCCTATGTAAGTTCCTAACGTAAAATATCATGATTGTACGGAGAGGTTAAAACACACACAGTGCCTACTCCTATCGAAAGAACCTGCACGGTACCGGCATGTAGGCTTCTCCTGGTGAAGGAGCTTGCACATGGTTTAACGCCTCCTATCAACAGCACTTACTTAATGCTAGCTTTTTTTTGCACACCCCGCCTCACACCATACGACCGGCTGCCCTTCCTGACTAGGATTTTAAATCGCAGTATACATGATAAATTTGTTGTAGCGGGTTTTATAACTAGATATCCGGTACCGATACATAGCCTACTCCACTGAAGAAGCCTGCACAAGGCTTATTGCCTCCATCCGACAAATGAATCAGCATCAACACTCTTGTACTCAAAAAATAATTTTCGACCGAGTTCGATTCCCGGCTCTGCCACGGAATGTGTAGCATTTAGCCTATGTAAGTTCCTAACGTAAACTATCATGATTGTACGGAGAGGTTAAAACACACACAGTGCCTACTCCTATCGAAAGAACCTGCACGGTACCGGCATGTAGGCTTCTCCTGGTGAAGGAGCTTGCACATGGTTTAACGCCTCCTATCGACAGCCCTTACTTAATGCTGGCTTTTTTGCACACCCCGCCTCACACCATACGACCGGCTGCCCTTCCTGACTAGGATTTTAAATCGCAGTATACGTGATAAATTTGTTGTAGCGGGTTTTATAACTAGATATCCCGGTACCGATACATAGCCTACTCCACTGAAGAAGCCTGCACAAGGCTTATTGCCTCCATCCGACAAATGAATCAGCATCAACACACTTGTACTAAAAAAATCATTTTCGAAGGAGTCTGCACAAGGTTTAACGTCCCCATCAACAGCCCTTACTTATTGCTAGCTTTTTTGCACACCCCGCCTCACACCATAGTTTTACGACCGGCTGCCCTTCCTGACTAGGATTTTAAATCGATATCCCGACATAGCCTACTCCTACCGAAGAAGGCAGCTTAACGCCTCCATCCAACAAATGAATCACACTAAAACACTCTTCAATCATTCTCGCTACTTCGGAAGATAGCGGGTTCGAACTGGAAGCTGTAAATGCTAGGCGTGGGACCTGTGCGATCATCATTACATGATCTAGCCGGATGCCCTTCCCGACGGCATAAGTTACCAGGATTTGAATCGCGGTATCCATCATTGTGTCTGACTTGCAAGCTCACGCGTATTTTTATTTTTTGCTGAGATATCATGCTACTTCCGTTCGCCAGCTAGAGTGGAAACTCGCAGTACTGCGTCTATTTCATCTTACAACTTGGAGGAGACAACATGTGTGTACATATAATTTATGATCTTTCACCCCCCTTAAAAAACATGTAAGTATCTCGGAACATTCTTATCCGTGTGTGTTGCAATTACTAAGCGAGTGAGCCGAGCGAGTTGGCTACGCAGTGTGCTTTCTTGATTTTCGTATGAGTGTATTCACAATTACTAAGCGTCTTAGCAGTGTGATGAACGAGTTAGCTACGCGGTATAGATTTTTTTCGTGCCGAGCGAGTTGGCTACGCAGTGTGCTTTCTTGATTTTCGTATGAGTGTATTCACAATTACTAAGCGTCTTAGCAGTGTGATGAACGAGTTAGCTACGCGGTATAGATTTTTTATTTTTATTTTCGTACTAAGCAAATCATTTGAAGTGTTAGGTATGCGATATGTGCACAGTGTGTTTTTAGCTATGCGATATGTGCACAGTGTGTATGTTAATCATTGAAGTTGTACTGAACACATCAAACAATGTTCGATTCTAGGCTTGCTATGTTTCAATCTAAACAAAGGTATCCCCTAACATGTTGTATCGGATCACATGTAACGACATCGAGTGCAGTGTTCGATTCTAGTCTTGTTAGTTTCAATCTAAACAAAGGTATCCCCTAACATGTTGTACAGTGTTCGGTTCTTAGGATAAAGGTATCCCCTAACATGTTGTATCGGGTCACATGTAACGACATCGAGTACAGCGTTCGATTCTACTTATGTAGTGTTCTGAACACACCAGACAATGTTTTAATCACATGTTGAAGTTAACGACATCGAGTACAGTGTTCGATTCTACTTATTTTGTGTTCTGAACACATCAATCAATGTACAGTGTTCAATTCTAGTCTTGTTATGTTTTCAATCTGATCTTCCGACATCGAGTGCAGTGTTCAATTCTAGTCTTGTTATGTTTCAATCTAAACAAAGGTATCCCCTAATACAGCGTTCGATTCTACTTATGTAGTGTTCTGAACACACCAGCCAATGTTTTAATCACATGTTGAAGTTAACGACATCGAGTACAGTGTTCGATTCTACTTATTTTGTGTTCTGAACACATCAATCAATGTGCAGTGTTCAATTCTAGTCTTGTTATGTTTCAATCTAAACAAAGGTATCCTCTAATACAGCGTTCGATTAGTGTTCTGAACACACCACACAATGTTTTAATCACATGTTGTATCGAGTACAGTGTTCGATTCTACTTATTTTGTGTTCTGAACACATCAATCAAGGTTCTGATCACATGTTGTACTGGCTGTCTCATAAGGAGCTATGTATAGCCGCCATCTTGCATCCGCCATCTTGCGCAAGCATCCTTAGGGCGTCTCTAGCCATGGATCCTTGAGCCGCCTCATAAGAGCAACCACCATCTCGCGCAAGCATCCCTCATAAGGAGCCTTGTATAACCGCCATCTTGCGCAAGCATCCCAAGGGCGTCTATGTATAGCGATCATCTTGCATGAGCACCTTTAAGGAGTCATGTATAGCTACCATCTTGTGCAATTAGCGTCGAGAGATGGCTGCTGTAGAATTTTTCTTTTTAAAATTATCCGCTACCACATAGAGTGTAGCACTGAGGTTTGCGATGTAAGATGGTGGATGACAGCTGCGCGTGAGTTTGTAAAGCATGTGAAATTTGCCGCCACCACATAGATGGCAGCACGGTGCTCAAAGATGGCGGATGACAGCTAACAGAACTTTTCAAATTACCCGCTACTACAGAGAGCAGCACGGTGCTCAAAGATAGCGGATGACAGCTAACGAAATTGCCCGCTACTACGTGCTTAAGGTAGTAGTCATAAAGAGGGCAGCACGGTGTTTAAAGATGGCGGATGGCAGCTAACGAAATTACCCCGCATGAGGGCAGCACGGTGCTCTGTTGATTAAAGATGTCGGATGACAGCTAACGAAATTGCCCGCAGCATAGTGCTCTGTTGGTTAAAGATGGCGGGTGACAGCCGTCAAAAAGAGCATGTGGCTTTGTTTCCAAACAAGAGCACGTGGAATTTGCCGCCACAAAGCGCGTGGGTTTGTAAAGCATGTAGAATTTGCCGCCACCACATAGAGGGTAGCACGGTGCTCAAAGATAGCTGCTGTCAAAAAGCATTTTTCAAGTTATCCGCCGCCACATTTCAAAGGTATCTAGCTAAAGATGGCAGCACGGTGATTAAAGATGGCGGATGATAGCTAACAGAACTTTTCAAATTGCCCGCTACTACGTGCTTAAGGTAGTAGCCATAAAGAGGGCAGCACGGTGTTCTGTAGATTAAAGATGGCGGATGACAACTGACGAAATTGCTCGCAGCACGGTGCTCAAAGATGGTGGATGACAGCTGCACATGGCTTTGTTTCCAAACAAGAGCACGTGGAATTTGCCGCCACCACATAGAGGGCAGCACTGTTCTCTCTGGATTAAAGATGGCGGATGACAGCTGTCAGAAAAGCATATAGGTTTGTAAAGCATGTGGAATTTACCGCCACCACATAGATGGCAGCACGGTGATTAAAGATGGTGGATGACAGCTGTCAGAAAAGCACATAGGTTTGTAAAGCACATGGAATTTACCGCCACCACATAGAGTGCAGCACTGTTCTCTCTGGATTAAAGATGGCGGATGACAGCTAACGAAATTGCCCGCATGATAGCAGCACGGTGCTCAAAGATGGCGGATGACAGCTGTCAAAAAAGCACGTGAATTTGTTTCCAAACAAGAGCATGTGGAATTTGCCGCCACTACATAGAGTGCGGCACTGAGGTTGGCGATGCAAGATGGCGGATGACAACTGTCAAAGGTAAGTAGCTAAAGAGGGCAGCACGGTGATTAAAGATGGTGGATGACAGCTGCACGTGGCTTTGTTTCCAAACAAGAGCACATGGAATTTGCCGCCACTACATAGAGCGCAGCACTGAGGTTTCGGATGCAAGATGGCGGATAACGTACCACATTTCAAAGGTAAGTAGCTAAAGAGGGCAGCACGATGCTCAAAGATGGTGGATGACAGCTGCACGTGGCTTTGTTTCCAAACAAGAGCACGTGGAATTTGCCGCCACTACATAGAGCGCAGCACTGAGGTTTCGGATGTAAGATGGCGGATAACGTACCACATTTCAAAGGTAAGTAGCTAAAGAGGGCAGCACGATGCTCAAAGATGGTAGATGACAGCTGCACGTGGCTTTGTTTATCTCACGCTAGTGAGGTTAAGTTGGTAGCACTAAGGTTTAGACCCGTCAAGATGGCAGCACTGCCGATGACAGGTGACGAATTTTGCAGCTACTGCGATATAGAGGGCAGCACAGTGCTTTGTGGTTTAAAGATGGCGGATGACAGCTGTCAAAAAAGCACGTGGCTGTCAAAAAGCACGTGGCTTTGTTTACCTCGCGCTAGTTAGGTTAAGTTGGTATCACTAAGGTTTAGGTCCGTCAAGATGGCAGTACTGAGGTTAGCGATGCGTTGTTGTCTGTCAAAAAGCACGTGGCTTTGTTTACAAATCTGTCAAAAAGCACGTGGCTGTCAAAAAACACGTGGCTTTGTTTACCTCATGCTAGTTAGGTTAAGTTGGCACTACTGAGGTTTAGGCCCGTCAAGATGGCAGTACTGAGGTTAGCGATTCGTTGTTGTCTGTCAAAAAGCACGTGGCTTTGTTTACAAATCTGTCAAAAAGCACGTGGCTGTCAAAAAGCACGTGGCTTTGTTTACCTCATGCTAGTTAGGTTAAGTTGGCACTACTGAGGTTTAGGCCCGTCAAGATGGCAGTACTGAGGTTAGCGATGCGTTGTTGTCGATGACAGCTGTCAAAAAGCACGTGGCTTTGTTTACAAATTCAAATTTCGCGCTAGTTAGGTTAAGTTGGCAGTACTGTCGCGCTAGTTAGGTTAAGTTGGCAGTACTGGAAGAGGCCACTGGCTGAGGTGGAGGTGGCCACTGGGAGCCGGAGGTGGCGGTGGCGCCAGAACCATCCAATTATACTACTGATGAATTTCTTCGAGAAATCAGGTATAGCAAGTACAGGGGCATTACAGAGAGCTAATTTAAGATCTTCAAAAGCGGCTTTGTTGAGAAGGTCCCCACTCGAATTTGATGCCTTTCCTACGAGGAAGGTTTAAGGGCGCCGCTCTATTAGCGAAGTTAGGAGTAAACTTCCTGAAGAAATTGACCATGCCAATGAATCTGGCGATACCTTTAACGTCCTTGGGAGGTTTAAAATCACGGATGGCCTGTGTTCTGGAATGATCGACGGCAACACCATTAGGTGACACAATATGCCCTAGGAATGACATAGAGGGCTTAGCAAAGGCCACCTTGGACAACTTGACCGTTAACCCAGCCTTACGAAGGCGATTGAGAACTTCTCGCAGATGATCTAGATGTTCTTCAAAGGTCTCCGAAAATACGACGACATCATCCAAGTAGTGATACAAGTACTCAAATTTGATGTCGGAGAAGACCCTATCTAGCAGCCTAGTGAGTACAGCTGCTCCCGTGGGGAGCCCGAAAGGCACGCGGTTGTATTCGTATAAGTTCCAGTCCGTGGCAAACGCTGTAAGATGTTTAGACTCTTCGGCAAGGGGAATTTGATTATAGGCCTGATTCAAGTCCAAGATAGTAAAGAACTTGGCCTTACGAAACCATGAAAAACAAGAATGAAGGTCAGGAAGGGGCACGGATTGCAACACCACCTTCCGATTGAGAGCCCTATAATCAATGACAGGCCTGAAGCCTCCTTGGGGTTTCGGGACTAGAAAAATAGGCGAAGAATACGCCGACTTAGAGGGCCTAATAATACCATCCTTCAACATTTGATCGATGATTTCTTTCAATGCCTTCATTTTAGGTGGAGATAGCCTATATGGTGGAAAACGGACAGGAATCGAATCCGTGACCTCAATTTTGTATTCAATAAGGTCAGTAACACCAAGAGTATCAGAGAACACCTCTGGAAATGACTGACATAATTTACGAATACTATCAGCCTGCTCCTCAGGTAGATGTCTAAGGTCTAACAACATCTCATCCTGGGTAGGCGAAATAGATGAACATGATACAGAATTACACTTTAACAAGGGAATTTTACAATTGGACGCAAATTTGAATGTGCACGACCTACTCTGGAGATCGAGCACAAGACCAGTGTAAGAAATGAAGTCAGCTCCCAATATAATGGGGCAAGACAAGTGCTTAGCCACAAACAATTTGATTTTCCATGTAAATTTAAAAATACGAATTTTGACATTTACAGAACCTAGGATTTCCAATGGAGATGAATTAGCCGAAACATATTGAACAGGAGAAGAGACATAGTCAGGTAGTTTACAAACAGATTGCAATTTTGAATACCATTGGTCCGAAATAATTGAACAAACACTGCCTGAATCTAATAGAGCTGTTATAGGTTCATTATTTAACTCAATCTTAAGAAAAGGAACAGGCGCGGGGGAACCCGCCGCAATCCTAAGACACTCTTTAGGGCATTCAAAAGACGAATTTGAAGACTGATCGTTCCCTGAATTTACAACCTGTTTACCCGGGGCTGAGTCTCGGGAAGATGGATTAGTTGACTCAGCCGAAGCCACTAGTCACTTTTGATTGTTGTTGGAAGTTGCACCCGAAGTTGAGCAGGAGGGGATGCTATTTGAATTTGGGCAATTTTTGGCGATATGTGAGAAAGCCCCACATTTAAAACAGCCTTGTGATGAACCGGCCCCATTCCTTGTCCCACTCGGCTTGATCAGTGGACACTTATTGCGCAGACGGTCGGGCGACCCACAAGCATAACATTTACGGGGTGTGACTGGTCGGCGAGGTGGAGGCCGAAGATTACTAAAAGAGGGAGGGGGTTCTTTCGCGACACGCAAGGAGTCGGCGTATCTAACTCCTTCCGCTGAGACGGCCAATGCTTCAAGTTCAGAGAAGGTTTGCGGGCACGCCGCGAAACACAAATATGACCTATAGGATGGTGAAATTCCTTCCACAATAGCTTGTACAATCTGATCCTCAGGGAAGTGAAGAGCAAACACCCTAGTATAGAACTTAATATCTTGGATGAAATCTGCCAAGTTTTCATCCAAGCGCTGTACCCGATAATAGTACTTCTGAATAAGAGAGGACCTTGCCCTGGCCGGGATGAAGTTAGCTAGCAAGTGGGCGTGGAAGTCTTCAGTCGATGATTGCTCGGCAATGGCTCTAACTATCTTGTCTGAGAGAATACCTATTGCATAGGGATAGATAATTTGCAAAATTTGACATGGAGAAAGAGAAAACACAAGAGCATGATCCTGAAATTCAACTAAAAATCTTAAAAATGAAATTACGTCACTGGTGGTATTAACGGAAAACTTAGAGATACCCCTGAGCAACATTGCCAGTGGATGAGGCAAGCTGCTAAACCCGGGTGACATAGTAGGTAAAGGTTTCAATGGCAAGGAAGTTAATTCAGAACGTATATTACTCAACGATGCACGGCGTTCAGACTCGTTATCCAATGGGGCAGAGATAGTTTGAGCGGCAACGGTTATCCTATTGGCTTCTCCGTTAGGAGGCTCTTCCTCGCTACCTACATTCATCGTGGTGGGTTGATCAATTTTGGGAGGAACTTCCCCAGTTAACAATTGAGTGACCTTGCTAGATAATTCAGAAATACTTTCAAGCAACATACTAGCTTCCTTCCTCTGAACGTCATTCAACTTCAGAGACAACAGATCGTTAACTCTATTTGAAAAATGATATAGCCTGGCTTGCACACGCTTAATTTGATTAGGAGAAGGATCATTTTCATCAAAAAAACTAACTACCGATGCTAGCCCAGTAGTATTCTCGGTGATCGTGGAAAGAGAGTCGTCAATTTCTTTCTCTCCCAAATTGGGGATGGAAATGGGCAAATCAAGGGACTCTCTAAGCTTGTTGGTGTCTATCGCAACCGTGCCTCCAGATTGCACATTTCTGATAGTTAACTCATAGATCAACTCCTCTTTGCGCAAATAGTTAAGATGGAGAACATCGCGAGGGCCGGCCATGATGACAGAACAATTTTGAAAAACTCAAAAAATTCCAGCAACTGAGAAAATGGTTAGAGTTCGGAACAAAAGAATGTTTAGCCGTCAAAAGGGGCTAAATTGAGACCCATTCAACCACGCTCTGCTACCACTTGTTACCGTGTTTTTGTGGTAGTTATGCGTGAAAGAAGGTGCGGGTGTGAACGGGTCTCAAGCTAGGGAATTATAGTGCATGTAAAATTAACAAGGTTATATTTTCTTTTCCAAATAAAGAAATAACAGTCATGGCAGGTACACAGTAGCAAGGCAATAAAAATACAATTACAATATTTACAGGATTTGGGCTTCGAGCCCCAGCCTCACACTTCTTGAGCAATTAGCCCAGTTTTACCCCAAACACAAGTTTCAACAGAGGGGCAGAAAACCCCATTCATGCCTCGGAGCACTAGCTCCAAAATACACAGTAAGGCCTCCTTGAGGCACGCAGAAAACAAAATTTTCGGGAAAAGAGCAACTTGCTCTCAAAATTCAGGCCTGTCAAAGGCCACACCTAATTCCACCTTCAAGCTGTCCTCCAAGGACATATACACAGGGGTAAAATACCCAACCTACTGAGGTCTATTAAATGAGAAGAAGGTTAATTACATGACCTCTAAAATAACAATTAGAGGGGAGGCGATCTGCACTCCTAATGCATTTGTTTTTAAAACCTAATCTGGCTCTAGGCCACTAATGCAAGGGCTAATCCCATACTACAGGGGTGACTTTAGAAAAGAACAATTTGTTTTACGTTAACGAAGAATAGGTTGAGAAAAACAAGTTCACCTCAAAACAATATGATTGGGAGCTCGAGAGGGTTAAGCACTCTCTATCCCGATATGCAGTTTAAAGATAGAATAGATACATTTTAAAGAAGGTTACATTATGGAAAAACTTCGGACCCGCCCCGAGAGTTAAACTGCTGAGCTAGCAAGGAAAGGAGTTATTAATCGGCCATTACCTTGTTGTTGACCGCTGCCGAAGAAAGAGGCGCTTCCCGCCCCCTGCTATGTACTTTACACACTGAAAGATGGTACAGAAGTGGCGCAGAGACCCAAAAATCAGCAGCTTATATATTCTCGCGGAAAGTTCGAGGCGTTTTAGGGAAGAAAACACCCGCCCACAATCACTTTATTGGGTAGGGTACAGCAACATATTCAAGTTGGGGGAAGATACATCAGATTGGTCAGAAATTAATTAAAGAAATTCGGGATTGGCTAAATACTAAACAAGGGGAAAGAGAGGGGTATACAGCCAACTTAAACAATAACAGAAAGAAACTTAACAAGAAACAAACTTTTGAAATAAAAATTTCTCCAAAAAATAGTTCTTTCACATCGCACTAGGGTGCACCATTGTAGTTTTTCAGTAGTGTCCTCTAGAAGAGAAAGTTCACACTTCTTACTACAAGCAAAACAAAAATACGTCGAAAATGACACAGTTCAAAAACTCCAAAATTTCCAGGTAGTGACATCTTCTGAGAAAGTAGAAAATTAATACCGTAGATAAAGTTCAGACTTCCTCCAGCAGAGGATTTTCAACTGGCGCACATTTTAAATTAGCGGCGTGGAGGTGTACCGCCCCTTACAATAATAATAATAATAATAATAATAATAATAATAATAATAATAATAATAATAATAATAATAATAATAATAATAATAATAATAATAATAATAAGTCGAACCAAACTTCAGCGGACACCATCAAATTCGTGGGAAAATATCCGTTACAAGACGTGTCCGCTAAAGCAAGGCTGTAAACATTAATGGGACATTTTAACAGCAAAGAACAAAAAGCAAAGCAAAGTCACTTCCGTACAGCTCATGCAGGCCCTTGGAGGAGTGGAAGGTAAAGGCTGCCACCATTGTTAACCTCGGCACGTGATGGGGTAGAGTGGTTAGCTCTACGCCCGGTCGCCTTTTCCCCCAGGAATTAACCTGGTACTCATTTTTGGTGTAGGCTGAGTGAATCTCAGGGCCTCCGAAAGTAGAAATCTCGTTTCTTAAATTTTATGACTTCCTGACTGAGATTCGAACCCACGTCCTTCCGCGCGAACCGAGCACGCCTTTACCACATCGGCCAGGCAGCCCCTCAACAGCAAAGAACATCCATATTAAATATAAGCATACATTCTAAATAATCTGGATATATTACAAGTGATTTTACAGCCCCTACATTTATTACAGCTTCCGGAAGTAATCATTCAGCTAGGTGTACAAATTGAGCACATTTTCCTTTACTGCGAATTCTCGAAAAGCCAATAACGATCCAGTGTGACACTCACATTCTTTATTCAATTAACGTCAACTTGCGATTTATCGCGCTTACAATGTTCATTTCTGCGAAAACTGACTCCCAATTTCTTATCATTCCTGCCTGACCTCGATCTTATCAGCGACAATATGAGTTATGAAGAGAATGGTGCAAGATATGCTGGAAAATCCCTTTGTAACTCGTGAGTAAACAGAATGTACAGTAATTAACACAAGAGCCCTGTATAAAACAATTAATTTCACGGCTACTTCAGCGTTTCTATGTACCTTTATTTCTGTTTTCCTTGACCATAAATAGTACAAGCATTCAAAAGGATTTCCCGTATGTTTTCAGAATGATTTTAAGATAAAACCGTGTGCAAAGAAGGTGACCTGCAACGTGTAAAGTGCCCGGTTAAGACAATTAGACGAGATTAGTGGCGATGTCCGCTGTCCGTAATCCGAGGTGTCTGCTTAAATGAGACTTACTTAACTAGTGTCTTATGTAAAATAAAATCGGTTCCGTGGAAAAATGTCCGTATGGGGAGGTGTCCGCCGAATAAATTTGTCCATCAGGGCAGACTGTACTACTACTACTACTACTACTACTACTACTACTACTACTACTACTACTACTACTACTACTACTACTACTACTACTACTACTACTACTACTACTACTACTACTACTACTACTACTACTACTACTACTACTACTACTACTACTACTACTACTACTACTACTACTACTACTACTACTACTACTACTACTACTACTACTACTACTACTACTACTACTACTACTACTACTACTACTACTACTACTACTACTACTACTACTACTACTACTACTACTACTACTACTACTACTACTACTACTACTACTACTACTACTACTACTACTACTACTACTACTACTACTACTACTACTACTACTACTACTACTACTACTACTACTTTTATATCCCACTATCTTTTATTAGTCTGAGATGTTGGAATTTTGTCACGCAGGAGAACTTTCATATCATGATAAGTCAACCGACAGAAGGCTGGCGTATGTAAAGTCCCTCAGATTCACTGGGTTGAGCCGAAATTACACCCGACAACTTGGGCCCAAGATACCAGCGTTTCAATCGTCTGATCTACTCAGCTCGGTAGATGGTATAAAATGGATATAGCAAATGAACGTCGAATTGTAGCGAGTTTTTATGACCAGATGCCCTTCCTGACATTAACCTCATCAGAGGAGTTAATGAGATGAAATGAATGTCGAGGTATATTATAATAGCCTAATCCTTTCGAATAGCACCAAGGGGTATGCTCAAGCCCCTACGTAAGCTAAAATCCTACAAGTACAAGGAGAGAGAACCAACTTCATGGCCTTGAATTAGCAAATGTCCATAAGGAAAAGGTAATAAATATTGAAGATATTTTAAGTCAAAACCGCGAAGGCTGGAGATTTCTAACTGGCCAAAGGTTGATTGATGTTGACTGCTAATACGTAACTGTACATGCACTATTTGCTTTACGTCGTACCGACACAGATAGGTGTTATGGCGACGATGGGATAGGGAAGGCCTGGGAATAGGAAGGAAGCCACCGTGGCCTTAATTGAGGTACAGGCCCAGCATTTGCCTGGTGCGAAAATGGGTAACCAAGGAAAACCAACTCTAGGGCTGCCGACAGTAGATTTCGAACCCACTATATCCCGGATGCAAGCTCACAGCTTCGCACCCCTAACCGCATGGCCAACTCACCCGGTCTGATGTACTTTAAACATTATTTAATGGAATTTTGTGGTGAAATAAATATCAGTAAATTACCTTAACCAGAGTTCTCTATAGACTACTGTAACACTTTTCTTAAAATAAACTTTGGAAATTGTATCACTAAGGAAATAAAATGTCCCAATTACTTGCGTTTGCTTTGTGGTATTCTTTTCTTTTTAGTTAGCCCCTTCCTTAGGGAATACTGAATCCACGTCTAACTTCGACTCCATTTTTCCTTTGTTCCTCTTTTCCATCGTATAAATGTCCGACTGGTTGGCTGAATGGTCAGCGTACTGGGTCCCGGGTTCGATTCCCGGCCGGGTCGGGGATTTTAATCTTAATTGATTAATTCCAATGGATCGGGGGCTGGGTGTGTGTGGCGTATTTAACATTAGAAATCATCTTAGGTAGGTCCCTCATCTTCGCAGACATTCAGGTCACCTACAGGCCGTCTACTAGAAAAAGACCTGCACCAGGCCTCTCCGGAGGCCATACGTCATTATTATTATCGTATAAATCTGATAACGAAATCACTCGTCATGTTCACTACTGACAGTCCCAAGAATTTCTGGAAATAAGTCAAAGTGGGAGTCCAAAATGTGACATTTTTGAAGACATGTTGCATTCCATGTATTGGTGAGATTTCAGAAGATCATTAATTATTTGATGAATGTTTTCTGATTTATGATTTTTCAAGAAAACCAGAAGAGATATTTTTAAATTATTTTCAGACTGTTTTTTTTTTTCAATGGATTTAGTAGCTCCTCCAAATTTTCATCATCGATTACTAAACTTATTCATGATCCTATAAGATTTCTCCCTTCAGTTTTGCATCACTGACCTCGGGATATTTAGTTTTCAAATACATAAATGCACCAGAATCGTTATCAATTGCTTTTACAACATTGTTCAAAACTCCAAGTTTTATATGCTGGTGAGGTAAATACACTTTCGTAGGAATGACCAATTTATCTGACAGTAGCTTGGAATAAGAGATTCACGTTTAGGCCATTGTTTTTTTTATGTAGTGAGACTTCCTATCTCTGCTATCTCTTTCACATAAGATTTACCAGATGTTGGTGTATTGCAGTTGCAAACCCAGTAATAAAAGTATATGACGTTCAAATCTCCTCAGAAAGTCCAGTTATATTTTGTATACTGTATTGTTTCTATGTATATTTTCATATGTGTCTTTCAAATCAGTGGTAGGTGGCGTGAGAGGTATTGATGGAAATTCATTGCCATGAAGCCGAAGTATGGACTTCAAACCCACTTTTGATGAGGCTTTTAATAACCACCACTCATTTTGTCTGCGGTCCATGTCCAAGACCCTCCATTACTGAACAAGTATTTTTAAAATAAACTTTGAAATCACTATCACTACTGCAATAAATGGGTATCCTTGTATCTTTGCTGAGTAGATTCCAACCTTTGATTCTGGAACTTAAGGATTCAGCCAGTTCTTCAGATAACTTTAAAACCTTTAAAAACTTTAAAGGCTAGGATGTTAATGACCTAAAATGTTTTAAAAATTATCCAAATAATGGCGACAAAAATCTAGTAAAATTATTCATAAAATGGCGGCGAAAATCTAGTAAAATTATCCATAAAATGGCGGCAAAAATCTAGTAAAATTATCCATAAAATGGCGGCAAAAATCTAGTAAAATTATCCATAAAATGGCGGCAAAATTCTAGTAAAATTATCCATAAAAAGGCGGCAAAAATCTAGTAAAATTATCCATAAAATGGCAGCGAAAATCTAGTAAAATTATCCATAAAATGGCAGCAAAAATCTAGTAAAATTATCCATAAAATGGCGGCAAAAATCTAGTAAAATTATCCGAATTTTTTAAAAAAGGACACGATTTTTTAATTAAATTTTACAGTCAGTTTTCTAATAGGGTCAGTAAAACCTATATTTTTATTATAGACATTATAATAAGATTTTAGGCTGTTGCCATGTCAAGAAAACTAGGTGCATTTCTTTTCGTTTCGCGGAGAACATTGCCCCGCGTCTTCAGAAGAAAATTTCGATGTTCACGAAGAAGACTTCTCCTATTGGAGGTCCCACTCCTGGAATGTGGAAATTTTCAAGAAGTAAGTGGTGAACAAATGTTCTTTAGTCTCTAGATTAACAAAGAGCTGTGGAGATTCTCAAGTTTCTGTATTTCTCAAGTTTCCGTATTCATCCTCACTTAAAATTGCGATAATATCCAATACCACACGCGTAAATGCGTCAAAATCCCCAAACATGTAAGAAAATGGCTCAAAAGTATAAATAGTCTAATAAACTCCATAAAATGATCAAATAATGACGTATAATTTTAGAAAATTAACTAAAAATTCTAAATGGCAAAAACGACAAAAAATGACCTAATAAATGAGCATTTCTACAATGTAGGAACTATGATCAGTATTTCCGTACAAGTTAGCAATGCCTGTTGTGCAACAATTAAAATATGACATGTCATCAAAATCCTAGCCCTGATCATTAAGTATCACTTCAGTCGGAATTGGAGTTATCACTCTTAATCAGGGCCCCTCAGAGTGCATGCACCTGGTACGTGCACTGTGCACGGTGCAAAAGACGACTACGCTTGGTTGACTAGAGTGCAGACCCCCACTCCTCGATTCGGAGCAATAGCGCTGTCTCTCTCTTTCCCCACTCCTGTCTCGCTCACTCCGCCTGTCTCCCTCTTCCTCATTTGCTTCGTAGCGTTCCAAATCCGAGCCGAGTTCAGCCGAGCTTAGCAGAGTAGCCCAGAGACGAAGTATTGGTCCGAGCCGAGCCGAATACGACCGTTGCATTGTGCACAGGAACTCTGCGCCTCAATTTGCACGCTTGAGATTTTGGGCGTTTGAGAGGCCCTTCTCTAGATCATGAAATCTGAATACTTTGGTACGGGATATTATTCAGTTTGTAATACAGACATTGTAACTTTTGTGATGACTACCAAATAAATAATAATAATAAAATCATGAATAAAAATATATAAATAAAATTACTCAAAAACTTAATAAAATTAATAAGCATAATTAACCGAAATGTCCGTAGTATGGGCGCCAGAGTTCACCAGAATGGATCCCTCGAATTTAGATAATAGCATGATAAACTGTATATCCCAGGGCGTGTACATAATGCTGCGTACTGGTACATCTGCTGCAGGCCTTACCTAACCTCCTGAAAACGACTAATTATGTAGGAACTGCACCAAGGTTCATCAATAACACTGATTCTAAAATAGCTAACTATATTCTGAACAAATTCCGTGCATGAGCACCTCATCAACATACAACATTATACATATAATACACACATAAAATATTGCTGGAAGACTCCATATTTACAACAACAACAATAATGAAAATCGTGGGAAAACGAAAGCGAGAACTAAGCTACCATTTGTAGATAGTCCGATGAACAATGTGCATACATGTAGATAAATACCCTTCACTGTCTTTATATCAGTTCGACTTACCGATTCTCATAATCGGCATAATCACATCACACAGATACTGTACCTTGTACTACTGTGTTCACATATTTTAACACTTGTTGTAAAGATATATACACACGTCTGTCGATCCTCAACATAATTTATGGAAAGTCTGAGATAGCTTTCACCAACATATAATGCTAAGCTGCCACAAGTGCTATAATACTTAATGCGCAAGCACTCTCCACAATCATCCACTTTCAACGAACATAACAAGACTACGCTCCACGAACGTTTGAAGTCCAGTCCATTGCAGCCGTGTCACTCCAGTACCGTGTATCAGCACCACTTCCTTCCCGTACAGTGCGTCAGTTGTAGTTGTAGTTATCTTCCTTCTCGTTCCTTTACCTTCACCTTTACAATCACCCTTACAATGTTTCTTACAATGTCCTTGGTTGCCGCCGTATGATCAACCTTTATAGACATCAACATCCCCCTCCTCTCAGATGATACGTCTGGATTGGTGCTTGCCAGCCAATCATGAGTAAACCTCTTCTTTCTCCCAAGTTATAAACAAACACTCGGGAGTTTTACATGAATCATCAAATTTCCCTGGTACAACAACAAGCTCGTCTCATCAGGCTGGGATATATACATGACTAATGGAATTTCCTGACACAAGTACATCACAACACACACTGGGGTAGCCAGTAGACTCATTCAAATTACCAGAGTTATTAAAGCAATGTTTTCCCACTCATGCAAAACAAATTACTCATACCTACATATGTGGATATCTTCCAGCTTATAAATATAAATGACAAAACATACAAATGAAATACCGATAACAATAATAATAATAAATCGAATACAGACAATAATATCTCTAACTTCTACATATAATTCGGGCGTGTGATATATGTACTATCACAACATTGATAGTCTACAGGTCGGGATAGTTAACAGTATATTTTGTTTTAGTTGTAATTCCTCTTATGCTAGTTAAAGAGAAATTGTAATTAGTTGAATGGTCCGTCTATTCCCTCCAAATCATAGGAACTCCAAATGGCATACGAAGTGTACCATTTTTCCATCCATTGAGAAGCAATAACTTGTTTTCCAGTATTTAACAAAATATTTCTTTTTAAGTGGCTTTACGTCGCACCGACACAGATAGGTTTTATGGCGACGGTGGGAGAGGAAAAACTTAGGAGTGGGAAGGAAGCGTCAGTGGCCTCAATTAAGATACAGTCCCATCCAGCATTTGCCTTGTGTGAAAATGGGAAACCACGGAAAACCATCTGCAGGGCTGCCGAGAGTGCGGCTCGATCTCACAATCTCCCGGATGCAAGCTCACATCTGCGCGCCCCTATTCGCATGGCCAATTCTCCCAGTTTTAAAAAAATCACCAATTTTGCACCCAAAATAAAGCTTTCGGCCCTAGGGTTTGAAGATACGATTTAAACACTTACTTGCCACATTGAAACTCTTCTAAAATAGAATATAACATACAAAACATTACACAGCATAAAACACAAAGGGTTGACTGTAACTTCAATACTTCAATGGAATATCTAAGTATTACAAAATGTATGACATATAAATAAAACTGCACAGTGTTGCAAATCAGTTATGAATAAAATTCTCTCACGTATAAGCAAAATGCTTGACTAAAAGTTCCCATTTTTTTGTATCTTATTAAAGTATATTCAAAAACCTATGCCTGGTAGAATTATTCTGATAAAATATTTTAATAATACACTGACTGACAGAGCAAATGCAACACCAAGAAGGAGTGGTCAGAACTTTATGCCAATTGCAGGGTAGACTGACGTCACTGAGGTATGCTCATGATGTGAAATGCGCCGCTGTGCTGCGCACGTAGCGAACGATAAATGGGACACGGCGTTGGCGAATGGCCCACTTCGTACCGTGATTTCTCAGCTGACAGTCATTGTAGAACGTGTTGTCGTGTGCCACAGGACACGTGTATAGCTAAGAATGCCAGGCCGCCGTCAACGGAGGCATTTCCAGCAGACAGACGACTTTACGAGGGGTATGGTGATCGGGCTGAGAAGGGCAGGTTGGTCGCTTCGTCAAATCGCAGCCGATACCCATAGGGATGTGTCCACGGTGCAGCGCCTGTGGCGAAGATGGTTGGCGCAGGGACATGTGGCACGTGCGAGGGGTCCAGGCGCAGCCCGAGTGACGTCAGCACGCGAGGATCGGCGCATCCGCCGCCAAGCGGTGGCAGCCCCGCACGCCACGTCAACCGCCATTCTTCAGCATGTGCAAGACACCCTGGCTGTTCCAATATCGACCAGAACAATTTCCCGTCGATTGGTTGAAGGAGGCCTGCACTCCCGGCGTCCGCTCAGAAGACTACCATTGACTCCACAGCATAGACGTGCACGCCTGGCATGGTGCGGGCCTAGAGCGACTTGGATGAGGGAATGGCGGAACGTCGTGTTCTCCGATGAGTCACGCTTCTGTTCTGTCAGTGATAGTCACCGCAGACGAGTGTGGCGTCGGCGTGTAGAAAGGTCAAATCCGGCAGTAACTGTGGAGCGCCCTACCGCTAGACAACGCGGCATCATGGTTTGGGGCGCTATTGCGTATGATTCCACGTCACCTCTAGTGCGTATTCAAGGCACGTTAAATGCCCACCGCTACGTGCAGCATATGCTGCGGCCGGTGGCACTCCCGTACCTTCAGGGGCTGCCCAATGCTCTGTTTCAGCAGGATAATGCCCGCCCACACACTGCTCGCATCTCCCAACAGGCTCTACGAGGTGTACAGATGCTTCAGTGGCCAGCGTACTCTCCGGATCTCTCACCAATCGAACACGTGTGGGATCTCATTTGACGCCGTTTGTAAACTCTGCCCCAGCCTCGTACGGACGACCAACTGTGGCAAATGGTTGACAGAGAATTGAGAACCATCCCTCAGGACACCATCCGCACTCTTATTGACACTGTACTCGACGTGCTTCAGCGTGCATCGCCGCTCGCGGTGGTCCTACATTCTACTGAGTCGATGCCGTGCGCATTGTGTAACCTGCATATCGGTTTGAAATCAACATCAATTATTCTTCCGTGCCGACTCTGTTTTTTCCCCAACGTTCATCCCTTTCGAACCACTCCTCATTGGTGTTGCATTTGCTCTGTCAGTCAGTGTACAAAGTAAAATCCTGCACTATTGACAGTATTCGGTTTCCTTGTAAAGAAATCGTGCAGTCCAACGTTATCGATGACAAAGGAATGGTTTCAATTATTAGAGACCTCAGATGGGGAGCTAATGAAAATAAAATGGACGAATATGAATGAAATTGTGAAAGGAACTAGAAGGAATAGCCTGTGCCTTATGAACAGGAACTTCCCCGGCTTTTGCCTGGAAGTGAAAATGGGAAACCACGGATAGGCCTACCCATAATGCGGAGTAAGATAGGCCATGTAATGTGTTTAAAGAATTGATCTGGGATCATATAAAAGTCTTATAGTCTTGTTGAGAAAAGGGAGAACCACCAGGGATCATTTGCATCATCATCAACATCATCATGAATTCCCTCCAGTGAGCAGGGTAGTATGTTTAAGAACGATGTGTCTCCATTTATCACAATACTGGTATGCTTCGTTTCTCTCCAGGGCGTCCCATGTTTTTCCTCTTATCTACGTCTTCTCTTACCTGGTCTAATCACATTTTTCTAGGGCGTCCAATTGGTTTTCATCCAGGAACGATATTTCCAAAATACTTCCTTGGTGTTCGAGTCCCCTGCATCCGCTTAACGTGCCCTAACCACTTCAGCCTTGCAAGCTCAGCCTTTCCTCCATGGTCAGCCTCACCTGCAGGTCTTTTCGTATCTGATCATTCCTAATTCTGTTCTTTCCTGTTTTCTGTACAACTGATCTAAGGAACTTCATTCCACAAGCTTGCAGTCGACTTACTTCTCTTTTATGTATGACACAACTCTTTCTAATTACAAATGTTTTTACGTCGCACCAACACGGATAGGTCTTATGGCGACGATGGAATAAGAAAGTCCTGGGAGTGGGAAGGAAGCGGCCGTGGCCTTAATTAAGGTACAGCCCCAGCTAGCATTTGCCTGGTGTGAAAATGGAGAACCACGGATAACCATCTTCAGGACTGCATACAGTGGGGTTCGAACCCACTATCTCACGGATGCAAGTTCACAGCTGCCCGCCCCTAATCGCATGGCCAACTCGCCCGGTCACACAACTCTCCAGACTATATGTCATGATGGGCAGGAGATAAGTCTTAAGCAGGGCCTCTCAAACGCCCAAAATCTCGCGCGTGCAGATAGAGGCGCAAGAGCTCCGTGCACTGTGCATCGCTGCCGCTCGGCATGGCTCGGATCAACGCTTCGTCTCTGGGCTACTCGGCTAAGCTCGGCTCAACTCGCCTATACTCGGCTCAAGTCAGCCCGGATTTGGAGCGCTACGGCGCAAGTGGGGCAGAGGGAGACAGGCGGAGCGAGCGAGACAGGCGTGAGGAAAGAGAGAGTAAGCGCTATTGCTCCAAATCGAGGAGTGGGGGGTCTGCATTCTGGTCAACCAAGCCAAGTCGTCTTTTGCACCGTGCACAGTGCATGCACCACGCGCATGCACCCTGAGAGGCCCTGGTCTTAAGTATGGTCTGTTTAGCCCTCTGAGGAGCTCCCTTGTCCCGTATTATATTAGGGATGTTGGTAAATGATGTTGAGTGGAGATGTATGTCCGGGTTACCTTAAGTGGTTGTATAATCAAATAAGTAAAGATAGTATACGGTGGGGTTTGAACCCACGCATCTTCCTAACGCAAAGTTTGGCTTCGTAGCCACTCCGATCCATCATTATAGACATTAATTTATAAAAATATTTTTCTTATCACAGCGAGAATACTGAAAGTGCATTAATTAAAACATTTAGAACAAACATTGATTCTCCGGGTATAACATTAACCTTAAAGTAACGAGGTAGAAAGTATAAAATTCCTGTGGATGTATTGTCACATAAAAACAAAATTGTAATTTTTCACCAGAAGTAAAGAAATGTTTACTCCCTATATATTGCCGTAATAAATGGAGAGCCTCAACATTTGCCTACCGTGAAAATGGGATAGATCATCTTCAGGCTTGATATTCATGGGGTTCGAATCCACAATCTCCCGAAGTGAAGCTTGCAGTTACATGGCCCGCGTCATGCAACTGACTCGCTGAGTTCTCAGCGATCTGCGACAGTTACGAATTATGTACATATTTCAACGAACCGGTATATTTTTAATCTCTTTCTCAACGAATGAAGGCTGTTTTAGAAGCTTAATAAGAATAAATACTCTAGCTAGTATTTCCTGCCAAATGAGTTGGCATGTCAATGAATAATCGACGCCCTCTTAAGAGGTATAAGTGGTTACCGGATTAACCGACTGACCAGGGGAATAATTTCGCTTCCGGTTTCCCACCCTGCCTCATGGACAGGATGAACCTTTTCGTATTACTTCCCACTTACAATAGCTGATGCCATTTTTAGTCAATTAGTTATTGTAAAGTGAGTGATGAGAAAAAAGTGGAACGTTTTTAAAAGCCAGCAGTACCTGAATGAGGCAGGAAGTTCAGATAATTATAAATTTGTGGAGTTAATTTGTAATGAATTAGGAGTTCGGAAGAGTAGTATACTGTATATAAATGATAGCCGCCACAATCGAAAATCTATTCAGGATTATTGTACTCATCGTCATCATCATCATCACCATTATCATAATTATCATCATCATACCCAGTTTCTACCTGCTGGCTGGATCTGCTTTATTGTACTCACCTGTAATTAAAAATATACGTTGAACTAGACGCATTTTGCAGAAGCAGACGAATAAAATTGTCAAGGAAGATTTATGGCTGTGATTTGAGCAACAGTGACGTGAAGTAACTACATTTACCAAACCAATGTTGCAGTATAGTACTGTAAATTGCTGGCTAGTACCCTCATTTTAATACTATATGTTTAACAGGTCATTTCGTTATTTAGACACATTCCGAGCAGGTGGGTTAACAGTGCGTCGCCTGTACCACATTCGTATATGATAAGCCAGAACAGATATCCATTGCAATTACAGCTTGGTGTTCTTATTAAAAAAGAGAGCATGTCTCTCCAGAAAATAAAGTCATTATAGTAGCTGGAACATATAATAGAATTCATGCTCCCCTCCCCCGCCGTCTCTCTTTATAAGCCTTGCTCCAGACCAAGGAAGATGACAGGATGGAGGCGTACAGTTCGCGACATCAAGAACCAAACCAATTACTTGCTTGCGTTTCCTCCATTTGTGGCAGGGATTTAAGTGAAGTGAAGAGAGTTGTTCTAGCACATGCACTGAAGAACCTAAGTGCATAAGGGTGAAACTAGACATGAACATATGCCAGACAAGTTGCGAAACAGACTAGTAATTTGTGAATTATGGTAATTTGCGAGGCAGTTACACTACCACTCAAGAAAATACAGAACGAGTTTCAGCCACGACATTAAATTAAACCAATGATTCAGAAACTTTATAGCCCAGTCAAAGATAAAAGACGCTTGCTGTAATGCTACTGAAAGAATATACTTGAATAAATCTGTGGACGGATGGTAGAAATACGTAAGTCTCAAGACATAACTTTTCAGGCAAGAGTGTTAAACATTCAAATACTTCCACTGAATCAGTGACTTGCAAAGTCACAGAAATATGTGAAAAGAATACAACAATGTAATAAAAATGAATATACCATCTTAGTGCAATTTGTGAAAGGTAAGTTCAATCAATCAATCAATCAATCAATCAATCAATACTGATCTCCACTTAAAGCAGTCGCACAGGTGGGAGATTCCCTATGTCTGTTTTTCAAGCCTTTTCTTAAATGATTGCAAAGAAATTGGAAATTTACTGTACATCTCCCTTGGTAAGTTATTTCAATCCCTAACTCCCCTTCCTATAAACGAATATTTGCCAAAGTTTGTCCTCTTGAATTCCAGTTTTTCTTCATATTGTGATCTTTCCCACTTTTAAAAGCACCACTCAAATTTATTCGTCTACTAACGTCATTCCACGCCATCTCTCCGCTGACATTTCGGAACATATCACTTAGTCGAGCAGCTCGTCCCCTTTCTCCAGAGTCTTCCCAGCCTAAACTTTGCATTATTTTTGTAACGCTACTCTTTTATCGGAAATAACCCAGAAAAAATCCAGCTGCTTTTCGTTGGATTTTTTCCAGTTAATGAATCAAGGAATTCTGGTGGGGGTCACGTTGCACTGGAAGCATATTCTAGTTCGGGTCTTACGAGAGACATATATGACCTCCCCTTTATATCGTTACTACAGTCCCCAAATACTCTCGTAACCATGCGCAGAGATATGTGCCCTTTATTTACAATCCCATTTATGTCCTTACCAATGAAGATCTTTTCTCATATTAACACCTAGGTACTTACATTAATCATCCCCATAAAAAAACTTTCACCCCAAAAAGGAGGAAACATCCAATTGCCTTGCCCCAACTCGAATGTTGGCAAACTAATCATTAAACCCAGCCAACCTAGAGGTCAATCATCAGGCATTCTGAGGCGGAGTTTACTTGCACTTGATAAGTTAGTACCTCTCCACTCCTCCCTCGAGCCACCAACAATTAAGCCACGCATTCAAATGATGACCACGTCAAAAATATTCGAAGAAAACACGGTATTTTGTATTTCAGAGTGGCTTCGTCGTTGTCCAGAAAAAAAGTAGAGTAGGAAATCACAATTAAGTTCACATGATTAGGTTTAGTTCACGTTATCATTATTGAACTTTAGAATATTTTCATAATGAAAAATTAAATGTCTTTATATCAGCTGTCCCTCTAGCGCCGTACTTTCTTTTTATAAGTATCCCGCATTCACTAAAGAATTCTGATCATATTTTTTCTAACGAAGAAAATAACATTGATAAACTGATTTATTCACATCAGTTCCTTTAAACCATGTATCATAACTGAAAAAGTAATATGCTGGATTTCCAGATTACGATTATTAAAATAATATTTAATTTATATGGCTTAGCAAACGAAATATACATGAAAATCGTGGAGTCAATTATTCACCCAGCCATTGGTATTGACCAGTGTAACACTTAAGTTAGAGAGCCTAAATTTCGTCCTCTGAGCAAATTTGGACGTGTATAAATTCAGTAAAATTATGGACAAGGCTAGAAATTGGTATACATATTAGTTATTATATTCTTCATTTACCGGCAAGTTACAATGAAACTGTTATAACGTAAGGTAGACAATATTTCGCATAAACATAGATACTATAAGAACTAAACTAACAAAAATACAACTATGTGCGTAATTTCGTCCCCAACCGAATTTATGAAACGTACAATTAATTTTAATGTCATTTTTCTTTCTAACATTATCAAACACTACGCCTATAATTAATTGAAGGCCATTTATGAAAAATGTTTTCTTGGTATTCTTTTTAACATAGTCTCTCAGCATTGCTCGTGGGATATTAAGCACTTTACTTGCACCTTTGTAACGCATTACCTTGCCCTCACTGACTTAATAGCTTTTTCCATGGCCTCCTTATCCTACTGCTTGCATTTTACCATCTGAAAATAATAATAAATTTCGTAAATAAGAAATAAAATGAAGGGAGACGAAATTACGGATATTTCCTGATTTATTATAATGGCCGTTACAATAACTCACGCCAGCTACCTCACTGTAGTGATTACACGCCAGGAACTACACCACACGACTGAAATGCAGTCCAGTATTTCGTACAAATACCAGTGCTCACTGTAGGAATAGGCTAACAGCTCTTAATTTGAATGGTGCACTAACTCAGCTCAGCATGAAAAATGCATCCTCCTTGTACACGGAAACTAAACGTGTTGCACACAATCAACTCGCATATCAAGACAACAGAATGAGGCACGCGTGTGCGAGCAGCTAAATATTAGGTACCAACCGTGCAAATTGAAAATCCCTAGGAGGCAGTCATTCTCGCAACTTTCACATCTGCCACTTGCAAGTAAGGGGAGTATGAAAGGTGGCATTGGTAGGAAATGTCGATTTTTAGTTTTTATGGAAAATTATTATTTTTGGTGTGCTCTTTAATTTGATGTGTGTTTCATTCATTTTGGATGACAGCAATTATTTACACATTTTTAAAGAATATATTACTGCACCTGATAAGAATCAAGAAGGGCACCCGGCCAAGTCTAGAGTTCACACGCACAAGAAGGCGGAAGACAAAGCTGGGAGATGGAAATCAAATTTATATACCACCACAAGACTGTCATTTTTATAAATGGTTTTAAAGGATAGCATCAATTAAAGCAGTCGGTATATACGACTATAAGGCTCAGAATGATATCATCCTGGAACGATGGACCTAAATTTTCACTTCTAGGATATGTCATTGAATGAGTTCCACTATGACAATAGTCGCATAAGTGAATCACACTCGTATCTCCAGTGGCCTCCAATTAAGCATCAAAGAGCTCAGTGTGATCATGTGATCATTCTAGTGGAAACATGCCCAACCAGAATGCGGAGAATTCGGATTCGAGTCCCGAGAATGGTCATTTTGAACTCAATTCCCTTTATGTATGCCCTACCCTTGACCCGTTTCTCTACGGAGTGGGTTCGGGTATGAAGTGAGATGAAACTTAGTAGCGAGTTTTTATGACCGGATGCCCTTCCTGACGTTAACCTCATCAGAGGAGTTAATGAGATGAAATGAATGACGAGGTATATAATAGTAAAAAGGGAGGGGATGAGACTGGCTTCCGATCCGTAGCCTAATCCCTTCGAATAGCACCAAGGAGTCTGCTCAAGGCTTTACGTCCCCATCCGACGGACGAATCACCCTCAAAAGCGCCATATGCCATTACTCGATGTGAGCATTCCGGAGAGCTTTAGAATTTAACCCAGGCTTCTGGCACGCAATCTAGTGATAAGAAATTGTATACCTCCACCTTCCCTACCCTGCCAGCCAACATTCTGATGGTGAACAATTTTCCGACCAACGGGACTGGAACCCGCTAACCACGGTGTAAGACTCTATAGATTTCACGCTTTAACGATCATGGCTACCAGGCGGAGATTATTATAATAATTATTATTATTATTACTATTTAGAACAATACTTTTGTTGTACAGAACAAAACAAATGCCCTGAAGATGGTTTTCCGTGGTTTCTCATTTTCACACAAGGCAAATGCTGAGGCTGTACCTTAATGCCGTGGCGGCTACCTTCCCAATTCTAGCCCTTTTCCATCTCAGTGTCGCCCAAATCATTCGATGTGTTAGTGCGACGTTAAACCACTAACAAACAAACACACCAACACATGATATTCTTGTATATTTAAGTAAACAATGACAATTTAATTATGCTGAAAGATTCGGATTCAGTTTGTTGTCTTTTTTGAAATAGTATCCACGTTTATCACCCGATTTGGTTTCCTTTGCCTCCATCAGGGTCAAAGAAGGAAGTAATGTAGTAATAGCTCCGACAAGGACAGGTAGGGAGAGGAGATTTCTCACCATGCAATGATACATTCGGAGGAGTAGTTCATGTTACTATTTTTGTACGATTCTCACCTCATCGAGTGTGAAATAGAAAAAACTGAAGTCACTAGACTGGTGAAAGAAAGAGGAAATATGTCATGGAAATTAAGGAGCAATGGAACTCAGATAAAAGAAACAATGAAGAACGAAATCGAGCGGGGAATGAAGGGAGAACAATGTGCCGTACTTAATTATTTTCGTCGCCTTATATACATGCATAAATCAATGCTTTTACATGTATAATGCCGTACGTGCGGTTAGGGGTTCGCAGCTATGAGCTTGCATCCGGGAGATAGTGGGTTTGAACGCCACTGTCGGCAGCTCTGAGGATGGTTTTCCGTGGTTTCTCATTTTCACACCAGGCAAATGCTGGGGCTGTACCTTCATTAAGGCCACGGCCGCTTTGTTCCCATTCCTAGGCCTTTCCTATCCCATCGTTGCCATAAGACCTATCTTTGTTGATGCGACGTAAAGCAACTAGCAAAAACTAAAAAAATGTATTACGTTGTAGAAGGATAGTAGCTTAAGAGGCATCAAATATTAAAAACATACCGTTTCTATTCTTAGCCAAGAGACCGATCCCAATACCAACACCGTTATCTGCTACTATCTTTTACTCTTCTTCTTCTTCAATGACAGCTTCTTTAGGGAGTCACTACTCCTGGATAAAGAGTAATCGTTACGAACTAGGATGCCCACTCCATCCTTCAGTTGCAGACCTAGTAGAGTAGGCTACAGCTGACAGTGCCTAGTATTGGTTAACCTTGGAGCTCTGTATTCAGGGGGCGGAGGGGCTGTTCTCCATCGTCGGCTGTCCTGAAAATGATTTTCCGTGGTTTTCTACTCTTCATTACTAAGGAGTATGCCGAGGGAGCTCCTATTTTAGGCACGACTGCACCCACTTCACCTTCTATGCACCAATACAAATCTCCCTGGCCTGAGGATGGCGTTACCGACTAGGATGCCCACTCCACCCACTTAGGTTGCGAAAGAAAATCGCTTTGTTACTAACACCATCAATTCCAGCCTTTGAACTAAAAATTACTTCCATACCCAACTCCTCCTTTCAACATACTTACGAAGCTCTGCCCTTATCCAGGCCAGAAAATGGATATTACCCACCCATCTTACAGGAATCGAAATGAAATCGTGAAGACAGATTGATATTTATAATTTATAGCCTTTTTTCATTTTTATGATAGTAGCGGAGATATTTTTTTTAAAAAAATGCCCTAAACTACCACTCCGCAAAACAGAAATATAATTAATTACAGGCTATGCTACAACCGTATTTTCTTTCAAAATTCATAATTGATTTTCATGAAATTAGGCTTACTTTCACCTGCTATTGCAAGACAAATAGAAAAATAATCTCCAATCTTATTTGCAGCTTGTGTATGAAATACAGTAAATATCAGAAGGCTAAAGCCTGGAGAGCTGTAATGCAAAAGAGTGACTGCTATGTACCAATACCTTAAAACTACGCCATGGGCACGCTGAGTGGCTCAGACGGTTAAGGCACTGGCTTTCTGAGCCTAAGTTGACAGGTTCGATCCTGACTCAGTCCGGTCATATTGAAAGGTGCTGATATATGTCAATCGCGTGTGGGTAGATTTACCGGCAAGTACAAGAACTTCCGCGGGACAAAATTCCGACACCGGTGGCGTCTCCTAAAATTGTAAGGAAACTAGTTAGTGGGATGTAAATCCAAGAGCATTATTATTATTATTATTATTATTATTATTATTATTATTATTATTATTATTATTATTATTATTATTATTATTATTATTATTATTACGTTAAGAATTTGTGGTCAGTATGACCATGTGAATATGTTACATGTGAACATAGCCCAGTTAAGTAGCCGGCTACCCTTCCAAACACTAATCCTATCTGAAGTTACATTATGTGGTGGCTGGCAGCGAGGTGTGGAAGAAGAGGTATGTTTTCGAACAAATCAATATCTCGATTAGACTAATCATATAGACGTGGCTAAAATCCCCAAAACTGCCGAGAATCGAACCCAGGACTCTACGAACGGAAGCCCGTTACGTAGATCATTCAGTCAGAGAATCAGACACCGTTATTACTGAGGATATAAAAAACTCTCATGTAGGATTTATTGTAGGTATCCGAAAACTGGACCGTAATTAAAAGGAATACCAACAACTTTGACGCCTTTAAAATGTGGTGCTTCAGAAGAATACTGGTTTACCTGGGCAAACAAGCTAACAATTTTTGATGTCCAAGAGATAATGAAGCAGAGAAGATCATGTGCACCATGAGAATATGTTTTATTTGCTTTACGTCACGCCAACACAGATATGCCATTAGGCGACGATGGGATAGGAACCCCTTCAGTCCTTATACCTTTTATAGTTTGTATTGAAACTATCAGAAATATCATTCTTCCAGGAGCATTAGCCGTTCGGTTAGCCGCTAATATAATTGCAGGTCACCTCTCTTAACTCTACTAGGAAATACAGGACCTTCTCTAATACTCTCAGTACTCTCTATTCTACTTATTGCCCAAATACTTTTAATGACATTAGAATCAGCTGTAGCAATTATTCAATCATATGTCTTTGCTATTTTAGCCACCCTTTGTTCTAGAGAAGTAAACTATTGTAACACACTCAAATCACCCATATCATCTAGTTCAGGGCCTCTCAAACGCCCAAAATCTCACGCGTGCAGATAGAGGCGCAAGAGCTCCGTGCACTGTGCATCGCTGCCGCTTGGCATGGCTCGGATCAACGCTTCGTCTCTGGGCTACTCGGCTAAGCTCGGCTCAACTCGCCTATACTCGGCTCAAGTCAGCCCGGATTTGGAGCGCTACGGCGCAAGTGGGGCAGAGGGAGACAGGCGGAGCGAGCGAGACAGGCGTGAGGAAAGAGAGAGTAAGCGCTATTGCTCCAAATTGAGGAGTGGGGGGTCTGCACTCTGGTCAACCAAGCCAAGTCGTCTTTTGCACCGTGCACAGTGCATGCACCACGCGCATGCACCCTGAGAGGCCCTGATCTAGTTAATCCAAGACCTTGACCTTTAACCGGTGCCATTGGAGCTATAGAAACTACCATAGGAATAATTAAATGATTTCACCAATATGATAATTCCCTTTTGTTTTTAGGATTAGCTTTAATTACTTTAACTATAATTCAATGATGACGTGATATTACACGAGAAGGAACTTATCAAGGCCTCCATACCTTACCTGTAAGAAAAGGATTGCGATGAGGTATACTCTTATTTATTATTTCTGAAGTATTTTTCTTTATTTCCTTCTTCTGAACATTTTTTTCACAGAAGCCTTTCACCCAGTAAATAATTAGGAAGACTTTGACCACCTTTAGGTATTCAGCCTTAATCCTCTCCAAATTCCCCTTCTAAATACTACTATTTTCCTAGCTTCAGGAGTTACCATCACCTGGGCGCATCATAGTTCAATAGCAGGAAATTATAGTCAAGCTACCTAGAGCTTATTTTTTACAATTTTATTGGGTATTTACTTCACTATTTTACAAGCCTATGAATATATTGAAGCTCCTTTTACCATTAGTGACGATGTATATGGGTCAACTTTCTTTATAGCAACAGGATTCCATTAATTACATCTAATTATTGGCACTACATTCCTTCTAATTTGCATACTACGACATTTAATATGTCACTTTTCAATTAATCTCACTTTGGGTTTGAAGCTGCCGCATGATATTGACACTTTGTTGATGTAGTATGACTATTCTTATATATTTCTATCTACTGATGGAGAAGATAATTTATTTTGTATATAAGTACATTTGACTTCCAATCAAAAAGATTGATCAATTCAAAAAAATAATCTATATATATATATAAAAGTCATTGTATGTATGTATGTGGGTGGGTGGGTGGGTTTGTACCACATCTCCTCCCAAACCATTGGAGCGATTTCAACCAAATTTGATCAGGAGACAAACCGCGTGGGGGTAAGACATCCCAAACACCCCTGGGGGCGGGGTGGCGAGGGGGGTCATAAATAAAAATAAATGAAAATAGTGTCGGATCCATACTTTTCGGGGTCGCTGAGATGAATAGTGACACTCCAATTTTTTTAAAGTCCAAGTTCAGTCCCCTTTGGGGTGGGGGCGAAGGGGGAGTGATATATAAAAATAATCAAAAATAATGTCGAATACATAGTTTTCGGGGTCGCCAAAGTGAATAGCGACACTCCGGATTTTCAGTATCAGGAGACAAACCACATGGGGGTAAGACACCCCAGGAACCCTTAGGGGCGGGGGGCGAGGGGGCCATAAATAAAAATAAACGAAAATAGTGTCGAATCCATACTTTTCGGGGTCGCTGAGATGAATAGTGACACTCCAAATTTTTTAAAGTCCAAGTTCAGCCCCCTTTGGGGTGGGGGCGAGGGGGGAGTGACATATACAAAAATCGAAAATAATGTCGAATACATAGTTTTCGGTGTCGCCAAAGTGAATAGCGACACTCTGGATTTTCAGTATCAGGAAACAAACCACGTGGGGGTAAGACACCCCAGAAACCCTTAGGGGCGGCGGGCGAGGGGGGTCAAATAATAAACGAAAATAGTGTCGAATCCACACTTTTCGGGGTCACTGAGAAGAATAGTGACACTCCATTTTTTTAAAGTCTAAGTTCAGCCCCCTTTGGGGTGGGGGCGAGGGGGGAGTGATATATACAAATAATTGAAAATAGTGTCAAATACATAGTTTTCGGGGTCACCAAAGTGAATAGCGACACTCCGGATTTTTAGTATCAGGAGACAAACCACGTGGAGTTAAGACACCCCAGAAACCCTTAAGCGCGGGGGGGGGAAGGGGTCATATATAAAAATAACGAAAATAGTGTCTAATCCATACTTTTCTGGGTCGCTGAGAAGAATAGTGACGCTCGGAACTTTTTTAAAGTCCAAGTTCAGTCCCCTTTGGGGTGGGGGCGAGAGGGGAGTGATATATACACATAATCGAAAATAGTGTCGAGTCCGTACTTTTCGTGGTCGCTTAGGTGAATAGTGACATCCCGGGAATTTTTAAATTCCAAGTTCAGCCCCCTTTAGTGTGGGGGACAAGGGGGAAGTGATATATAAAAATAATCGAAAAGAATGTCGAGTACTCTTAGGGGTCGCTGAGATGAATACTGACACTCCGGAGTTTTACTATCAGGAGACAAACCACGTGGGGGTAGGGCACCCCAGGAACCCATAGGGGAGGGGGGCAAAGGGGTGAGATATAAAAATCATCGAAAGTAGTGTCGAATGCATACTTTCGGGGTCGCTTAGATGAATAGTGACACCCCAGGATTTTTTTTAAGTCCAAGTTCATCCCCCTTTGGGGCGGGGAGCAAGGGGGGTGAGATATAAAACTAATCGTATTTAGTGTCAAATATACAGTTTTCGGGGTCGCCGAGGTGAATAGTCACACTCCGGAATTTTAATATCGGGAGACAAACCACGTGGGGATAGGACACCCCAGGAACCCTTAGGGTTGGGGGGAGGGGGCTTGAGATATAAAAATCATCAAAGTAGTGTCGAATAAATACTTTTCGGGGTTGCCGAGATGAATAGTGACACTCCAATTTTTTTAAAGTCCAAGTTCAGACCCTTTGGGGTGGGGGCGAGGTGGAAGTGATATATACACTGACTGACAGAGCAAATGCAACACCAAGAAGGAGTGGTTCGAAAGGGATGAAAGTTGGGGAAAAAACAGAGACGGCACGGACGAATAATTGATGTTTATTTCAAACCGATATGCAGGTTACACAATGCGCATCGACTCAGTGGGATGTAGGACCACCGCGAGCGGCGATGCACGCAGAAACACGTCGAGGTACAGAGTCAATAAGAGTGCGGATGGTGCCCTGAGGGATGGTTCTCCATTCTCTGTCAACCATTTGCCACAGTTGGTCGTCCGTACGAGGCTGGGGCAGAGTTTGCAAACGGCGTCCAATGAGATCCCACACGTGTTCGATTGGTGAGAGATCCGGAGAGTACGCTGGCCACGGAAGCATCTGTACACCTCGTAGAGCCTGTTGGGAGATGCGAGCAGTGTGTGGGCGGGCATTATCCTGCTGAAACAGAGCATTGGGCAGCCCCTGAAGGTACGGGAGTGCCACCGGCCGCAGCACATGTTGCACGTAGCGATGGGCATTTAACGTGCCTTGAATACGCACTAGAGGTGACGTGGAATCATACGCAATAGCGCCCCAAACCATGATGCCGCGTTGTCTAGCGGTAGGGCGCTCCACAGTTACTGCCGGATTTGACCTTTCTCCACGCCGACGCCACACTCGTCTGCGGTGACTGTCACTGACAGAACAGAAGCGTGACTCATCGGAGAACACGACGTTCCGCCATTCCCTCATCCAAGTCGCTCTAGCCTGGCACCATGCCAGGCGTGCACGTCTATGCTGTGGAGTCAATGGTAGTCTTCTGAGCGGACGCCGGGAGTGCAGGCCTCCTTCAACCAATCGACGGGAAATTGTTCTGGTCGATATTGGAACAGCCAGGGTGTCTTGCACATGCTGAAGAATGGCGGTTGACGTGGCGTGCGGGGCTGCCACCGCTTGACGGCGGATGCGCCGATCCTCGCGTGCTGACGTCACTCGGGCTGCGCCTGTACCCCTCGCACGTGCCACATGTCCCTGCGCCAACCATCTTCGCCACAGGCGCTGCACCGTGGACACATCCCTATGGGTATCGGCTGCGATTTGACGAAGCGACCAACCTGCCCTTCTCAGCCCGATCACCATACCCCTCGTAAAGTCGTCTGTCTGCTGGAAATGCCTCCGTTGACGGCGGCCTGGCATTCTTAGCTATACACGTGTCCTGTGGCACACGACAACACGTTCTACAATGACTGTCGGCTGAGAAATCACGGTACGAAGTGGGCCATTCACCAACGCCGTGTCCCATTTATCGTTCGCTACGTGCACAGAACAGCGGCGCGTTTCACATCATGAGCATACCTCAGTGACGTCAGTCTACCCTGCAATTGGCATAAAGTTCTGACCACTCCTTCTTGGTGTTGCATTTGCTCTGTCAGTCAGTGTACATGTAATCGAAAATAGTGTCGAATACATAGTTTTCGAAGTCGCCAAAGTGAATAGCGACACTCCGGATTTTTAGTATCAGGAGACAAACCACGTGGGGGTAAGACACCCCAGGAACCATTAGGGTCATATATAAAAATAAACGAAAATAGTGTCGAATCCATACTTTTCAGGGTCGCTTAGATGGACAGTGTTATCCCGGGAAATTTTTAATTCCAAGTTCATCCCCCTTTGGGGTGGGGGGCAAGGGGGAGTGATATATAAAATAATCGTAATTAGTGTCGAATCCACAGTTTTTGGGGTCGCTGAGATGAATAGCGGCAGTCCGGAATTTTAGTATCATGAGACAAACCACATGATGGTAAGACACCCCAGGCGCCCTTAGGAGCGGGGGGGGCAGGGGGCTGATATATAAAAATCATCGAATGTATTGTCCAATCCATACTTTTCGGGGCCACTGAAATGAACAGTGTAACTCCGGAATCTTTTAAACCAAGTTCAGCCCCCGTCGGGGAAGGGGAGGGGAGGTATATAAAATTATCGAAAATAGTGTCGAATCCATAGTTTTCGGGGTCGCTGAGATGAATAGTGGCACTCTGGACTTTTAAAGTCCAAATTAAAGCCCCTTTTGTGGTCGGTGGTTAGGAAGGGAGTTAGATATAAAATAATCGAAAATAATGTCACATCCATGGTTTTAGGGGTCGCTTAAATGAGGAGTGACACTTCGGTTGTCGTTTAAGTCCAAGTTGATCCCCAATTGCCAGGCGGGTGAGAAGGAGTCAAGAACAGAAAATATCCAAATGACCGAGATTAAGGATGTTTTTTGTACGTTCCAGTATAACTGTCAGCAGAACTTAATACAAATATTACCTACTACCTGAAAAAATACTAAGGGGGAAAGACACCCCTAGAAGCCTTAGATAATGGGACGAAATGTAATTAAGACTGAAAATGACCGATATTAGTGTTGAATCCATACGTTTTGGGACTACGGGAACAATTTCAAACCAACTTGGTCACTTATGACTTATTATCAGGAAACAAAGTGCGTGGAGGTATGACAACCCTAGCACACCTACAGCGGGATGAGATGTAGAAATAATCATAAATAGTGTCGAATCCATTCTTTTCGGGGTCGCTGAGATGAATAGTAACGCTCCAATTTTTTTACAAGTCCAATTTCTGCCTCCTTTCGCATAGCGGTGAGAAAAAGTGAAAAACAAAATTTCGAAAATGACCGAGAGAATGGATGCATGTGTGTATACTGGACCTACTGTCTGGGGTAAGAGACTCCTAGCCTCTAAAGTAGGGGCGAAATGTAAAAATTAACCGAAAACGACTGAAATTTGTGTCTAATCCATAGTTTTCGGGGTCGCTGTGATGAACTGTAACACTATGGATGCTGTTTAAGATAAAGCTCAGTCCTACTCGGCAGGCGGATGAGAACTGGCAAAAAATTGAAAATGTCCAAATGGACAGAGTTTAAGGGTGTATGTGTGTATGTTCTAGCATATCTCTCAAACAAACTTGGTATACACATGACTTACTATATAGAAAACCTTACTGTGTAGGTCAGATACACCTAGCCCCCGCTGGTGTTGGGTAATGAGAGGGGCTGACGTGAAAAAATAAGGAAAATAACCAATATTAATGTCGAAATCCATTGTTTATGTGTCGCTGATACGACCTCTGACGCTGTGGATAGCGTTTAAGTCCACGTTCAGCCTCCATCGAGGCAGGAGCTGAGAAGGGCTTAAAGGTAAATAGTATAAAATGACCGAGATTAGTGTTTACTCGATAATTAAATAATCTAAAACTTGAAGTCAGATACATCTAAATAACTCTAAAACTACATGATAAGTCGAAAAATCAACATCTCAAAAATAATTCTATAAGCATTCACTTCACACTTAACTAACTGGTAATACAAATATTAAAGGTAAACATTCAAAAACTATCCGGGCAACGCCGGGTACTACAGCTAGTATGTATTATATTTATTGTCTCACTATTCACAGTTATCTTAACATCAATCGTAATAATTTTGGCTTCAACCTTATCTAAAAAGCATTAATGATCGAGAAAAAACCTCTCCCTTTGAATGTGGGTTTGATCCTAAAAGGAAGGAAGCGACCGTGGCCTTAATTAATGCACATTTCCAGCATTTGCCTGGTGTAAAAATGGGAAAGCACGGAAAACCATCTCCAGGGCTCTCCCTAGTGGGTTAGAACCCATTTTCTCCCGAATGCAAGCCCACAGCTACGTGACCCAATCCACACAGCCAGTTGCTCCGTCATCATGAGAACCATTGCTCTAAAATACTCACTGAGAGGTTAAGTAATGTATCCCTTATTAGGCCGGTTTTGTTTATTCGTGTTTCTTTAGCCAGTTTCTTTCTATGGCACTTTTCCCTAAACTTGATACGGTCGCAGTTGCTACTATGTCACACATGTGAATCTGATCCAGTTTTACGGTCAGAGGCCGTTCTAGAGCTAATGCAGTGTGGTGTAAAGCCACCTTAGGACAATCAAGTTTTGCCATAGAAGTTGTCGTGTATCTGTTTTTCCACTATGTTTTATCTATTCAACATCACTATCATAGTGTATTGAGCGGCACAGCAGACCGCTGATCGCCAGTGAGTAGCGGCGCATTCGCCGCCTTGCGTGAGTAAGCCTGCAATATGCAATACAGCTCTGCTCTGGGGTAAGCAGTCGTCACGGCGCGACGCGGTGGACACTGGCGGAGACCTGTGACGGAGAATACTGTTGAAGACTGGCAAGTTGAGGTGGAGGTGGGAATGTAGGTGATATTCCTAAGACAAGTTCAAGGTACAGAATACTATATGTTTATTGAGTATCAGAATGTACACGGTTCGCTGCGGACACAAGTGCTGATATATCGGGAGCCAATGCATTTGCTGATGTGATGCGCAGAGCATTCTTCAATGTTGGATCCCCGAGCATTGATCTCTCTTTGCATTTTATTCGGTTCATGGCAGAGAAAAGTTGCTCGCAACAGTGTGTGGACCCAAACATACACATGAGCTGTGCTGCATTCTTGTGAAGTCTGGGAAAGTTTTCTTGGTGCAGTGAATGATACCATCGTGACAGATCCGGAGTGTTGTAATATATGTTTTTAGTAGGGTAGAATTCTGTAAATCTGTTATTTCCACCCGATCTAGCAAGCCCAGAACAACGGCCAAGAGTATTCGTCATGCAGATCACACGACACCTCATAATCTGCAGGCATTCGGGCTGCGCAGCGGTTGCTCGGTAGACCTAGAGGTTTGGTTTGGTATTTTTATTATTTCCAACTGAATTGATGGCGGATAGTCGTCAGGAGTAACTGAGAAATGAGTGCAGAATAATCGCATTTCATTTTCAAAAACATCGAGCTCTTGGAATCTCATTTCAAAAGTCTGGAGAAGCCTCCTGATCTTCTTTAAATAACTGTCCAAAGAGGTCTCAGGAGGCATTTTTAAAGGGGCAAGATCACTGAAAAACGTTAAATCTCTATTTCGAATCTACCCCTCAAATAAACGGAGTTTTCTCTGAACGCTGTGAGCTCAGCGTACATGTCTACGATTATTGGATCTTTTCCTTGCAATGACGTATTCAAGTAGTTTCGGTTCATTATTATATCTGCATGAAACGCCAAGTCTGCTACCCATGTTGCATCAGACAGACATTGCTCTGCATGCCCTTCCATTTCTAGGAAAAGAGCGAATTTTTTAGCGAATGGCAAAAAACATGTCAAGAACGTTTACCCGATTTAGGAAGCGAACAGTGCTGTGGTAGAGTTTATCACCGTGACGCCGGACAAAATGTACACACGTCACTACAACTTTTATAACAGATTCTAATTCCCCTATTGTGGCACAAAGTGCCTCTTGGTGAATAAAACAGTGAATCGTCACTACGTCCTAGGCAACGGCCTCCCCGGCTTGACATAGTGACAGAATATTATGTGATGGGGAACAACCCAACATCAAGAATGACAGGATGCACATGGACTTGTACTATGACCTTCATCCAGCGACGTATTAGCTATCACCCTCTGCCCCCTCCAACCGTGCTCCGAGCAACAATGGTGCGTACTCGCGCGTACGCATACTCAAATTTGCGGATTTGGAACAGCCTGCAGTAGACAGTACAACTAGCTATCAAAAGACGAAAGAACTCTGCATATCAATAGCTAATATTTCATACGTTGCACGTCTTTTGGTCACCTAGTTTGCGATTTATTCCATTAGGGTGGCCTACGGCTGGCAAACGATGCACGTTTGAAGACACTCTATTTTCTCGAGAAGATGGTACGTGTCGATTTTGAAAAAAAGTCACACCACTGAACTTTGAATGTCCGTAACTATAATATCAGGCGTATAAAACATTGTAACTGCATTTAAATATACAAAATTAGTTCGGTTTTCTCAACAGGAATTTTGCACTCTGCAGAAGTACTGTATATTCAGTATCAGCTCTATAGAAATAATACTAAAAGTGAAAACAGGTTTTTGATATCCTTAATGGTTCACGGGTTATATGAGGTAAGCGTTTTAGCAAGAACACCCTGTAAATGCCTTATCTTCAGATTTATTTATTTATTTTATTTTATTTTATTTTATTTTATTTTATTTTATTTTATTTTATTTTATTTTCTCTTCTCTTCTCTTCTCTTCTCTTCTCTTCTCTTCTCTTCTCTTCTCTTCTCTTCTCTTCTCTTCTCTTCTCTTCTCTTCTTTTCTTTTCTTTTCTTTTATTCGTTACAACGCCTTACAACTCGGCTAGTCATATACGGAAAGTGAGCGGCAAGAAATTTTGTTCTGGGTCCGTGGCAATAACTCTTCAATGGTAAGCAGGACACTTAATATAAATGTATCATTGCGTACGTCGGTCCTTTGACTATATGATTTAGGGGCCGATGACCTTCGATGTTAGGCCCCTTAAAACAACAAGCATCATCATCATCATCATCATCATGACTATATGATTCACAGGTAATCTTACCGCAATAAAGTTCATCAGGCCGCTGTGGGAGAGCTGCGGCGTGAACCCCTGAGTGCGAATGGTTTCGATCCGCTGCAGTGAGTGAATTAGTCATATGATCGGAGCTATTCTGATGTCAGTTTGTTCGTAAAGCAACAGGCTAATAGAGTAACCAGAAGACATTAATAATAGGCGCATACACACACAGTGACTTTATAACCAATTTAATATTTCCTTTGCAGGTTTCAAGTCAAATCGGGGATGGCCGTCAAAATATATATTCCGACCCCCAATGTGGAATGCCGTTAGAAAGCTGCCACTAGACTTGCGATATTTCAGGTGAGCATTCCACCGGAAAGTCATCGGCATTCGGAATTCAGTCTTCTAGGCGAAAAATATACAAATAAGCCACTACAGTTATCGCACTCTCTACTATAATTTCGTAAACTAATGTTCATAATTTGTAACATCATATAGGAATTTCTTTTTAAAAAATTTGCTCACTTCAAACATTGATACAGGAGTTAGAAAAATGTTTTGAAGACATTTTTCTGGAGCGTGGCATTGCATGGAAACGAAATATGGACGGTAACTAACTCAGAAAGAAAGAGAATAGAAGCATCTGAAATGTGGTGTTTCAGAAGAATGCTGAAGATGAGATGGTAGATCGAATCACGAATGAAGAGATACAGAATCGGATTGGTGAGAGGAGAGAGATATCAAGAAATTTGACTATAAGAAGATATTAAGGCACCCAGAACTGGTTCAGTTGGTTTCTGGTGGAATTGAAGGAATGGCAGGGGTAGGCCAAGGTATATGACAGAGAGATTAGAGTAGATGTAAGATGAAGTGTTGACGTAGAAGTGAAAAGGTTAGCATAGTACAGGGTACATGAAGAGCTGCTTTAACACAAACAACAATAGGAAGTACAGGATTTATAAGTTATATAGAAAGTTTCGTAAAGACTGTATTGCTGGAAACAGTTCAAAGTTTGTAGATCATGTTATCTTCCTGCATACTAAGTTTCTTGTTGTTTGAAAATGTAGTTTGCGAGTAACTTCCTTAATGACAACTACTTCCTGGGTTTTGTCACTTGTAATTAGACGCAGTAGTGATAACGAAGGGAAGTGCAGTTATCCGTAATGAGAATTTGAACTGAACTAAATACAGGGAAATACAGCTATCTGTTCGGAATACGAAACACAAACCGTTTCTTTTTTACGTCTATACTATGTCTTTCTTATATATGTGAAATGTTACAATACACTGAGTTGTAATAGCTGCTTTTTCATCTATACTTTAGTTCGCCTCCAATATTCAATTCTAAATCTCTTCTTCTTCTTCTTCTTCTTCTTCTTTCATCCAACATCTGTTTGCTCTTCCTCTCCTCCCACTCCCATTCACATTCATTTCAAATATGTTTCTGCAGCCAAGCGAGTTGGCCTTGCGGCTAGGGACACGCAGCCGTATGCTTGCAATCGAGAGGTAATGGGTTCGAACCACACTTTCGGCAGCCTTGAATATGGTTTTCCGTGGTTTCCCATTTTCACTCCAGGAAAATGCTGTGGTTGTACCTTAATTAAGGCCACTCTTTCCTATCTCATCGTCGCCGTAAGACCTATCTGTGCCGCTGCGACGTAAAGCCTGACTTTTTTTTAATCTTCTGCCAAGATAAACTTCCTGTTCCAAACTTAGCGATATAATTTTACTCTTGGAGGTTGCCGTTTACCAGTAGTATTTTCGAAAACTGTTGAAAATGGTATTCAAATCACCGAGCTCGATAGCTGCAGTCGCTTAAGTGCGGCCAGTATCCAGTATTCGGGAGATAGTGGGTTCGAACCCCACTGTCGGCAGCCCTGAAGACGGTTTTCCGTAGTTACCCATTTTCACACCAGAGAAATGCTGGGGCTGTACCTTAATTAAGGCTACGGACGCTTCCTTCCCACTCCTAGCCCTTTCCTGTCCCATCGTCACCATAAGACCTATCTGTGTCGGTGCGAACTAAAGCAACTAGCAAAAAAAGTATTAAAATTCTAAACTTTGCTACAATATATGGTAACTTGAAGAATAGTCTGAGACTATAAAAATACATTGTTCTGAGAACTAATATATTATATTGCATGTTTATTTTCTCTTCTTAAATAGATCTCCATCATAATCTGCGTAGATCATGGTGCCGAGAAATTTTTCGCGTGCCATCACATTTTTCCAACTTTCGCAGAAACTGTCACTGCTAGGTTTCGTTTCATTACAGTTCGATATTGAATAACCTAAGACTTTCCTCGGGAAATCCTCTAGGCAGCAGTGAAACCCGCACGAAAATCTGCTTAGCGGCTCTCGGGTTATAACTGAATACAATATATGCGTAGACAGCCGCTGAATTTCATATAATGTAGGGACTTGTCTTTCACTATATATTCTGGTATAGGCTAGAATAAATTTGATGCTTTCATTGACCTGTCTAATACTGATCTTTGCCTTTGATAGTATGAATAGTCTTAGATAGATGGTAAAATAGACAGATATTTATACTACATAAATTATAAAACAAATATCAGTTAAAATTTAACTAAAATCATATTTTCTTCCTTATATTTACCCCCAATTACCTGAGGTTGGCACTAGGCGTGGATTTTGTCTAGTCTTACGGTCAGATGTTCTTCTAGTGTGTTTTCTGTGATAGTTGGTAGTGCTATGTGCCGCGGGTATATGGAGAGGTAAGTATTAAGAGCGCTACAGGAAATTGAAGCCGAGGCACTCTCAAACGAAGGCGGCCAAAAATCCGGACTATTTAACCAATAACTCAGTTTTCAAATGAAGGGAATTATAAATATGTATGAAAGTTTCCAACATTTACTATTATATAGAGTTTCGTTATGAGACATGAAAGTATTTCAGAACCACTGCCCGACAATTAAATTTAATATTCAGGAGAAGAAGACAGAGCAGTTTATCTCTTACGAAGCGTTCAAATACATGATAATTGAATTTACATCCTCTAACTACCTGCTGAATATGCCCGTGTTGTGGAGGAAACAATAGCCTCCAGGAGCACGTGCTATGCGGGTTGTTATTCCAAGCAAACACACATCGCTCCTCTCTGTGGATGACAAACTGGATTCTGTATAATTCTCTGATAAAACAGCCATGACCCTACCGTGTTTATGAATTTTAAAGAAGTGTTAATATGAATGTAACGATTATCTATTTAAGTTAAATATGGAAAAAACTTTCGTGGTTGTGAGGAGGAAATTATTTCAAATGAACCGGCAATCTATATGCATTCATCACTCTTATCCTAATTTTAAATTTCCTGACAATCTTGATATGGTCAGCCCTGTAGTGTAGTGTTCTAGCCTATTAACCGCAAGATCTGGATTCGATTCCCGACCAGGTCAGAGAGTTTTACCTGGATCTGCGGCCTGGGTCGAAATCCACTCAGTGTACGATTGTATTGTGTTATCCATCACTTGACAAGCTCCAAATCCTTAATATGAATTCGTCTGTCCTGTGAAATGTATAATATACAGGAAAGAAGATAAAAAACATGATTTGTTTCTATAATCTTGACCATAATGGCCACCAAGAGTCCGTATTTACTTAAATCACTATTATTAGTTATTTAAAGGTCTGCCTTGTCAATACAATTCAAAATCTAGTATATATATATATATACATGTTTCAAGAATTAATATTCTCTTCTTCAGATTTAAGATTAAAATCACATATATGCATTAAAACTAGTTAAATACAATACAATATATTATAAATGTTAATTGTTAAGTTATCAAATTATCAGTTATCAAATGATAATTGTTAACCAGCTTAATATGAATACCATAAATTACCTCTTTACAGAACAAACTCGTTATAACATGGATCACATTCATGTTTGAACTTTTGATGTCTTAGTGAATTGTTTTAACCAGTTTTCATGTTAGGGCATAATTCCTTTAATAAGGTCTATTACACGCATGTGATTTTAATCTGTAAGCTGAAGAAGAGAATATTAATTCTCGAAACATGTACTTATATGCCCTCATTTTTTATAAAAACAGAACACCTTGAAATACCAGAGATAGGAAGTTCACATTTACAGGACATGTTCGTTAGCATGTTCTGCAGAAACGATTAGTATTTCAGTAGCCTAGGTTCAGCATGTGTCCTATTTCCTAGCAGGCACTTGGTCCTCCATGGACACTCATAACTTGTTCCATGCGTGATGACATCGACGCGTATAAGGCGCGAACGGCGTCCTGGGGTATAGCTATCCGTGCTGCATTCACTTGATTCCACAGTTCATCTTTCGTGGCTGGCACTGGGTCAAAGCGCCGCACCCGTCGTTTCACCTTATCCCACACATTTTGGATTGGCTACAAGTCCGGTGATCGGGAAGGCCAGGGAAACAGTCTGACATCGTGTGGCAACAAGAAGGAACGTGTTCGTGCAGCAACATGTGGTCACGCGTTGTCCTGCTGAAATATGGCGTCTGGGGTGTCGTGCAGAAAGGGTACGGCTACAGGTCGCAGGATGTCATTAAGGTAGGTCAAACTGATCACAGTGCCCTGGACACGCACCAAATGAGATTTATGGTTGTACCCACTATAATTCCACGCCATAAGGCCTTGAGTTAGCGGTGTATGTCTTGTGCGAATGCAGTCAATATGATTCCTCTCCCCCTGCCTGCGGCGAACCAAAATGCAGCCATCATTTTCAAACAAACAGAACCTGGATTCGCCTGGAAACACTATCTGCTGCCATTCCTGCCCCTTGTGACGTCATTCCATACACCATTGCAGTCTAGCATGTTTATGCACATTAGTCAAATGTAGACGGAGAAGTGGACGACGCGCCGATAACCCAGACCGTAATAAACGGCGACGGACTGCCACTCCTAATAGTGTAGGATATGTTACATTGTTCCACTGTTGCGCCAGAGCCGAGTAGGACGCCGATCTGTCCTCCAATGCCATTCGGATGTGGTGTTGATCTTCTCGGGGGTTGGTCTAAATTGTGCGACCAGACCCCATCTCGTCGTATTCTGCGACCTTCTGTAAACCATTCTGTACACACCCGTTGCACTTCCAGCACATTTCGTCCCACGCAAGCAACAATTTCCCGGATGGATGCACCACGTTCTCCCATGCCAAACTCACTAATTTTACGTTACAGTTCTCGCATACGTCTGCGAGGCATACTGCACGTCTGTTCAAGTCACACTGATCCATTACCTTCGGTTTATAATGGCAACGAGAGCCGCAGGCATATTTTACCAGTCGGTGGTTGTGCGCCGAGATATCAATGTGGACCTTGAACCTGAGGGCCGACGTGGTTACAATGCTAATCATTTCTTCATAACATTTTCTTTTTTGCTATTTGCTTTACGTCGCACCGACACAGATAGGTCTTATGGTGACGATGAGAAAGGAAAGGGGTGAGAACGAAGCGACTGTGGCCTTAATTAAGGTACAGACCCAGCCAGCATTTGCCTGGTGTGAAAATGGGAAACCACGGAAAACCACCTTCAGGACTGCCGACAGTGGGGTTCTAACCCACTGTCTTCCGGACGCGAGAGATATTTATAAGACTCAAACAAAGTAATATAGCCTAGGATACCTCATCATGTAACCTATATCCTTACTAAAGTACATACACCTTGTCCTTTGATTCCTTCCTTGAATTTCTTGTTTGCACATTCCTTTGATAATATTACATACGTCCATAAAACGTATGTACTTTCGCTGTTTCCTTGCGTTATGGCTTTCTTGCTATTCAGTCTCATCAATAATCCCCCAATTCTCTTCTTATCGTATTTAACATCCTAGCCATTATTACTATATTTTACAAAATTCTACTGTGCATTCTTGCTGCTGCATTATGTCCATATTGTTTATCTTTCTGTGTCTTTCATTTTTTGAAGCAACTTCTTACAATCTCCTGTGAATGTTTGATAAACGTATTTTCCAGTAGTAATCCATTCCACCGGGCTCAGTGTCTCAGACGGTTGAGGCGCTGGCCTTCTGCCTCCAACTTGGCAGGTTCGATCCTGGCTCAGTCCGATGATATTTGAAGGTGCTCAGATACATCAGTCTCGTGACCGTAGATTTACTGGTGCGTAAAAGAGCTCCTGCAGGACTAAATTCCAGCACCTCTGCGTCTCCGAAAACTGTAGGACTAGTTAGTGGGACATAAAGCTAGTACGATTATCATTAGTAGTAGTAGTAGTAGTAGTAGTAGTAGTAGTAGTAGTAGTAGTAGTAGTAGTAGTAGTAGTAGTAGTAGTACCGAGCTCGATAGCTGCAGTCGCTTAAGTATGGCCAGTATCCAGTATTCGGGAGACAGAAGGTTCGAACCCCACTGTCGGCAGCCCTGAAGATGGTTTTGCGTTGTTTCCCATTTTCACACCAGGCAAATGCTGGGGCTGTACCTTAATTAAGGCCACGGTTGCTTCCTTCCCACTCCTAGCCCTTCCCTGTCCCATCGTCGCCATAAGACATATCTGTGTCGGTGCGACGTAAAGCAACTAGCAAAAAAAGTAGTAGTAGTAGTAGTAGTAGTAGTAGTAGATATCTATTCCTATATCATTTTAAGCTTTTTGAAATTAAAGATTCTCTCTCTGATGCCGATTCCACATAAAACTGGAGGTTCCATGGTTATGACCACTACATTAACAGTCGTGTAACATTATAAAAGTGCTTATTTTTGTTCCCCGGAATTGTGTGACCTGAAGAGGTTATTACCACTTGTCTCCGTTAATTAAATATCAATATCAGGTGTAGGATTTAAATAAGCTGGCAGAAACTCGAGTGTAAATTGCATTAATATCGATTAGATATCCAGGTAAATGTATTGGTTGCCACAAAAAAGAAACTGAACTTTATTTATTTATTTATTTATTTATTTATTTATTTATTTATTTATTTATTTATTTATTTACCGTACGGTTTGTACTTCCAGGAGTGTCCGAGGACATGTTTGGCTCACCTGGTGCGCGTATGGATGTGGAATGATGATAATGAGGTAGGGAGAGGGTGAAACCTGGTGTGGGCATGTAGCCTACACCTGTCGAGTAACAGCAAGGGGGCTGCTCAAAGCTTAATGTCGCCATCCGACGAGCGAATCGCAATCAACAGCGCCATATGCCCTCACTCCTAATGAGCACTGCGGAGAGGTTTGGAATGTAATTCAGGCTTTTGGCACGTAATCTAGTGATTTGAAATATCGTGTATAACTATCCTGCCGGCCAACATTCTGATGATGACGATCTTTTAGACCAACGGGTCACGAACCGACTGACCACTGCGTCAGAGCATATAAACATCAACGCCTGAATGATCATGACCGCCTGGCAGGCACTGAACTTTAGACGCACACTCACTAACACTCGCCTCTCAATTAGTTGAACTGGCAATACGCATAACTGAAGTGAACATGCATAGCGTGTTCGTAGCTGGTTTCTCTATTAGCAATAATGAAATTCCTTGAACCATAATTGGGATTCGGATTACATAACAGAGCAGTGGGCAGTTGTACTTCAAGTATGCGACTTGAGAGCAGTGCTTTATTGATTTCTGTGGGTCATTATATTTAACACGAACATTTAGGGAGGGTGTATATGAAATATTTTTAAAGAATATTAGGACGGTCATCTTTGAAGGAATAGAAAACAGAATGTGCACGCGGCATGTCTGGGAAGTACTTCGTTTCGGAGAAATGCGGGGTTGTGAAAGTGTTAGGAAACTTCTTAAACAGGCGGTGAGAATTATTATACGTGAGATCATAATCGTCAAGACACCGAGAATGTGATCGGTGTTGGGAGAGGTATAAGCAGTGTTAGGGGACGGTACACTGTCCGACAAGTGAGACAAAACAGGTGCAAGCGGCAGATGCTCGTTTGCTTCACAAGCATAATATCACAAGGAATAGTGCTACTCGAATGCCTATGGTTATACTGGTTTCCTTATAGCAGGTTGTAAATTCTGACTCATTCCGCCCAGATAGTTATTATGCGGAAAACCAGCCAGACCGCATGCTACCACAGTATGATCTTCCCAAACATTTTCAGGACATAAAAACCCTGGACTGAGTTACAAATTGTGCTCTCACAAAACAAGAGTTTTTCTGTACACGTATAATACAATATTTTAATTTCATATTCATTCATGTAATGTATATCTGCAAATTTGAAGCATTCTTTAAGGGAAGGATGTAATAATGGTGTGTGACCTCCGAAAAGGCCTGATACAGGTCTTTTGATCTGACGCCGTATAGGAGACCTGCGTGTCTATGAGGATGGGGCCTTAACAATGGTAAATTCTAATGGTGACGACAGAACACACGCCCAACACCTGCGCTATCTGAATTAACCAATGAAGTTTAAATTCCTCGACCCGGCCGGGAATCAAACCCCGGGCCCACTGGACCAAAGACTAGCACGCTAACCATCATACCGTTGTCTGCTGTCCATCTCACAACTTTGTCGAGGTATTTTTCAGTTACAATCCTATAACTTATTTATTACTTTATACAGTATAACATCATCCGAAAAAAATATGTGATCCCTGTTCTTACTCATATACAGAGTGGGATAAATAGAACTTGCCCGAAAAATATTTACAATAGGACTGACGTGGGACTGGCCCTTGTTAATGAACATCACGGAAGATGTGGGAAATGGCCACCGTCGACGTCGATGCTGCGCTGTGCTCGATTTATCAAACTGTGAGACACGAGTAGCAGTTCTGCCTGAGGGATAGCAGCAATAACGTTTTCAGTGTTCAGTGTAGCTCTTCCAGTGTATGAATATTACTGAAGTACATTTGACCCTTCCATTTTCCCCGCGGATAAATATTACAGAGAGAGAAAGAGTTCAGGCGATTGAGGTGACCACTCGATTCCAAACCTTTGCTGATAGTCCTCTCCTCACCGAACACCTCATGCAGTCGTGACAAGGTCATCACGCGGTGTATGCTGTTGCACTGTCTTGCTGAAAATATCCATGCGGTCGTTCATCTTCTGTGAATTCATCCACATATGGATTAAACAGTGTCTGGACATACCGATTAGTATTAACGGATTGGTGGAAGAATCGTGCTGCGATGCAGACACCAGACATTGGGCTCCACGCACCAATCTTAAGTAGATTATGCTACGGCTTTTCGACGTACTGATTGGGATTTTCTGATGTGTAATGCCGTGTGTCGTGTGAGTTCACATACCCTGACAAGCTGAACCATGCCACATCCGGAGAAATCAAAAACCGAGGATCCAAAAGTCCTCACTCCAGCTTCACTCAGAAACCACCAGCAGAACTCAACATGCAAAGGTTCCTCTGATCGCTTTAACGCATGCACAGCAGTAAATTTTTAAGGATGCAGATGCAGGTTGTTTTTTATAATGTAACGAGACGGCGAGCTCTTAATTCCGACTTGCACAGATAAACGACGCTGAGATTTCGTCAGACTTCGTTCCAGGCTTTCCTTCACTCAAGCAGTATTATCTAGTGTTCGAATTAGTTTGGGATAGTTACGGTTTTTATTCGCTACCAGTAAGTTTTGCATTGCAGACTTTGCTGAAGGTTTTGCCAAAACACTTCAACCAAACCAAAAAAAAAACCACGCACTTAACGCCCGTGAAAGGGCTCTGGCCTGCCCAGCGAACGCTACTCAGCCCGAAGGCCTGCAGATTACGAGGGGCCGTGTGGTCAGCACGACGCATCCTCTCGGCCGGTACTCTGGGAATTTGAGACCGGGGCCGCCATCTCACCGTCAGATAGCTCCTCAATTTTAAACACGTAGGCTGAGAGGACCTCGAACCAGCCCTCAGATCGGGAGAAAAATCCCTGACCTGGCAGGGAATCTAACCCGGGGCCTCCAGGCGAGAGGCACGCACGCTACCCCTATATCACGGGGCTGGCTCTGTCAAAACACTTCCAGTCTTAAACACTTGCAGAAAGAGTTCCGCACAGGTTTCCCATCGCATAAGACTCGACAATGAACACGCGTTGTTTCATCGTGAGCACCATTTTGTGTTGCATTCAACTAATCAGTAAACACGTCTGTACCTCTCACTCACACGTATTGACACAGCGACGTCCTCCGGACAGAACGTGTACAAGATTGCGCACGCGCAGACATGTGACAGCAAGCGATTGGTGTATTGAAATCACGGTTTCCAGCATTTCCAGTGATGGGCAGTTCTCCTGTCCATTAACAAGAATCAATTCCGCGTCGGTCTTATAAATATTTTCTGGGCCAGTTTTATCTTGCCCAACCCGGTATATACGTACTTTCAAGTATTGCCAGCCCGAAGTTTGCAATCCCTAATTCTTCCTATGAACGAGTATTTCCCCAATTTATTCCGTTGAATTACAACTTTTTATCATCATTTCATGATATATAAAAAAGCACAGAGGTCCAATAACACTGCTTTTCACCCCACCTCCCACCCGCATACACACTCAGTCTTAAACATTAGATGATCGAATAACGCTTCACCTACTCTAATTCTCTAATTATCTTGAAATTTAGCCACTCATTCAATCTCCCTTTTATCTATTCCTGTAGCTCTCATTTTGATCAATAATCCTCCACTATCTACCCCTTTTAAATACCTTGGGTGCGACAATAGAGATACAGTACATTTCTCCTCCTGAATCTAAAATATCTGCTATATCTCGCCGGAATCCTATAAGTTGAACCTCATAGGAATAACCTTTCCTAAACCCCAACTGCCAATTAGTAATCTCGCAAACGTGTCTAATATGAATTCCCAGAGCTTACATATAACACACGTCAAGCTGACTCCCCTGTAATTTCCCACTTTATGTTTATCACCCTTTCCTTTGTACACGGCTTTGGTTTCTCTCAACTTTACCTGGATTATCGCTTCTCGCGAGATGAGCAATTTTATTTGCTGTGATGTTTCTTTATACTGGAGTCTTAGTAGTATCGTCACTGAGGTTATTATGTTACCTCCAGGCATTACGTTTGTACTAAGAAATGCGCTGCCCGCTCGAGATGGTTTCATCACTGAAATGCTTCTTGTAGAATAAGTTGTACCTCTGCGTAGTACTTCGAATACAGTTTCCGTACTGAACTGGGCATCAGTTTTCCAGAATCATATATATGTGCGGTATTGTGGGTTCGATCGCCACCTTCCACAGCCCTGAAGCCAGTTTTCCGTGATTCTCCATTTTCAAGCAAACGCTCTAGATGTTTCTTTGTTACGGTCACAGCCTCTTCCCTCCAAGTCCTAGCACTTCCCCATGATTGTGTTGCCAAATCCACTCCAAGTGCCAGAGCGACGTTAATGCACCGGGAATTATTTATGTTTCCTTTTTAATGAATTGTAGTGTCTACGTTAACTAACTATAGAATTCCCTTAATTCGGCCGTCCATGTGAATCTGTTCCCTTTCGTAGCCATTTAATATTTTTTCTAGCTACCGCAACTTGCTTCTATATCCGAAGAAATACTAAGCATATGGACTACGAAATGAAATTCAAGAGATTTTATGTTCTGCTGACCGCCCACCTGTCACGATCACTTCACTTTCTGAACATCATGCAATATTAAGTGCCTAATTCTTGGTAGAGACTGGCAAATATTTGCTTTTAAATCAAAATATCAGGAACTTTTGAAGAAGAAGCTTCCACTGAAAACAACATACGCAGGGTCTAGTATTGAAGTTGAAGTCTTAAGCCGAAAATAAGTAATTCAAAGACCATTGATACAACTGTGAAACATCAATTAATAAATCACGTTTGTAAAAAAAAAAGATGCTGACGTAAAGAAGTCACTGAAGTACTCCGAAGTGTCTTCAAAGAAGCGTTGACATTTTTTGAAGACAGGTCAGAAGAATGGTGAGGATAAAGCAGCGTATGTGTATGTTGATGAAGAAACTTCATATGAGCTGGTAATATTGTGTTTATCAGTGAAGTGCCCTGTTATTTTTAGGACTCTATTATAGACAATGTTATTGGACAATTCATCAATAATACATCCGAACAAAGGTATGAATGCCTAAGATTTATTATTCTTCCTTTCACTGCACAATACACTTCAAATATCTAAGGACAGTAGGTTATTTTTAATTTTAAATCTTGATTAAGAAATTTAGAAGCTGATAATGGAAGTGTGTAGATGTTAATTTAGAGACAGTATTTAGTTATAAATATGTGTAAAATATACACTCTAAATTTATAATCTTAGCTTTAAATTGATATTAGCTGAAAAATACTGTTTCATTTGTAAGTTGATTAAACAACACCCCTCCTGAAAATTCATATCTTTGTAGATGTCAGTTTGGGTTAATCACCCCCCCCCCCCCGCCTCAATAACTTTATTTCCAAACACGAAAGTCTTTACAATTATTAATTGTTATGTGCATCAATTGCCGGCCCCGCGGTGTAGGAGTAGTGTGCCTGCCTCTTACCCGGAGGCCCCAGATTCGATTCCCGTGATGGTTAAGGAATTTTACCTGGATCTGAGGGCTGGTTCGAGGTCTACTTAGCCTATGTGGTTACAATTGAGGAGATATCTGACTGTGAGATGCTGGCCTCAGTCTAGAAAGCCAAGAAGCCAAGAATAACGGCTGAGAGGATTCATCGTACTGACCTCACGACACCTCATAATCTGCAGGCCTTAGGGCTGAGCAGCGTTCACTAAATAGACCAAAGGCCTTTGGACCTGTTACGATATAGAGTTAGGTTGTTTGTGTATCATTCAGAAGACCTACATGTAAGACAAATTTTCTAGAATTACATATTTTACTCATAAAAAAAATACAATGTTTAATAAAAAAGTTTGAAAAGTATTCTTGTTTTCTAGTCCCGGATCGCAGTGACCAACTTCGTTCTTGGGACGTATGGTTTATTGTAATAATTCTTTCTGTACGCATTATCTGGTAAACCAAACAGTAGGCAGTAGATATTTGATGTCAAAATCACAAATTATTCGTAATTTGCTAGAAACAGTTGTTGTGAGTACTTACGAATAAGGCAGTGAGAGTTGGATAATAGGCAAACAAGAAAGGGGAATCCTGAAAGCAGAAGAAATGTGGATATTTAAGAAGATCTCCAAAGGAATTTGGACAGAAAAGAAAACCATTATAAAAATCTTAAAGGTGGAGTAAATGAATTTAATGACTTTTGGAAGAATTTTAAAAGAGGGAAATTAGATTCGCATTACGTTAAGAAATAGTGGTTTTGGGAGAGGGTAATTGAAGGAATGATCCTGATGATATAGTGAGCAAGATGGGTTTCGAGAGTAACGAAGAACTGGAGAGAGCGTCTGGAAATAGGAAATAATGGTTCATGATGATAGTGAAATGGCCTCAGTTATCATGTGCAGGCATTTTAATTTTACACGCCATCTGGCTGCCTGTTCTTCAGTTTCGACGATCCGTTTTACTCCGTATGTACTATATGGAGTAAAACGGATCTCTCTTGGGCGTCTTTGTCTGAGTTTTTGTTAATTTTGTCCGATAAATACCAAATATGTCACCAGACATCATTTTTGGTGCATGCCGACGTCATACGAACAGTGTCGAATGTTTTTCTTCCGCTCTTCAAAAATCCGACTACCTCTGCTGGGTTTCAACCAAATATTTCGGATCCGGAGGCCGATACTCTACCACTGATTCGCTGAGGGATCTAGTTCATGAATGAAATTCAAATTACTTCCAATTCACGGTATACTTCATTTCCAGTACTTGTGTTTATACAGAACTGGATACGTCACACAAACTATGCTTAGGTGTATACATCACATTTTGAAATGACGCAACATAAAGCTACTTATATATTTTTTAAATTTACAATACTTAAAGCTACTTACCTTTATTATCCAAAATCCATCTAAATAATACGGGCCTAATAATTTATGTAATGCAACACTGTTCAATTAAAAATTCAACATATCATCGTTGCGCCTAGAAAAACCTTTATGTGATAATATTGTGGTTATTACTCACTGACTTTAACATGAAAAAGAATTAAAATATTCATGAAATAAAATATTCAATCGTCGGACTATGTACTCGCAGTGCATACCTGATTACTTATACAATTGTTGATGGGCGTCAGCTACAAATGAATGTAACGATGATAGAATGAGAATCTTGAATATCTCTAGGTTGTGAGGCAATGAGCTCACTTTGACAGCATAACATATAGGTTCTGGGAAAAGGACATTGAAGTATGGTTTCCCCACTAAAATTTGAAGTTATCTAATCTACCATTGTAATAAAACAAAATATATCCTTTAAAAGTTAACTTTAACGGGTAAGACCTGCTGCGATAATTCAAAAGATAATATAAAATTCTGACATTATAACTGAAATAAATGCTAGGCATTAAATGTGAAATCCTGTTGACCAGACATTTCAAAGTTGTACAAGAAATTTATCACTCACTGGTTCACTTAGCAGTACCCTCAACACTTTGAGTGTTATTACGACGTATTCCTTTGAGTTGGTATCACCTGTAGGTATCTCAAACCTAATTGGTGAAGTATCCTTTTAGTTTCACAATCGATATGTAGCATGGCTTGGAAATATGATCACACTTCACAATCAAATTTACAAGTAATTCACTGATAACTGTTAGTCTGCATTACGACGACTCATTATTCGACTGTCACCGAAATGACACAAGAACTCGACCGAACAGATACACGAAACACACTCCGAACATATAATCCATTTGGTCACTGACGATTACGTATCCATATCACTGCTCTATGTTCAACTGACGGACAGACCAACTGTGGCCTCACCCTCCATACGACTGACTATCTCACCTTCCAATTGACTCCAATTGACTACAACACCTCACGGCAAGCCTCTCCATTCAGCTCCTTCCAACCAACTGATTAGCTGCTGTGGGATACAGCCCTATATACAGGATAAAGCGAAATTCGCGCACTCGGTCTCGCAGCGCGACTCCTCACATGCCAGCAATAAAAAAATGTATATCAGAAAAGTTCGTCCTGCGAGTATATCCGGCAGAAAAAGAACGTAGAAGAGTGGCAATCTGGCAACACTGTAACCACATGTATGGTAATTACATCTGTCAGCACACATTAGTCGTGCAGAACAGTTGGTGCAGTGAATAGGGTTTTGGGTTAGCATGCAGGAGTTCGAGGGTTCGATCCTGGGTTGAGGTGCCCTTTTTTATTTGCTAATTTCCATCGGACATTACATACTGTAATACAGTAAGACATCGTTTCTTAGGTCACAGGTATCGTACATTTACAAAATTTAGTAACGCTGAACACGATGTAATGCATTTGGTAGATGAAGTGGTGCGCATAAATTCACGCCCACGACGTGGAAAGGGCGTCTTTCAAAGCTGACCAATGAAAACGAATGTTCGTGCATTTATAGGATGGTAGTATGTAAGTGCTAATGGTTTCTAGAGGACCCGCCGCAATCGCTGTTGACGATTAAGATGCCAGATTCCACGCCATCTGGACTACATTTACGAAATAAATAACATACGCCTCAAACCAGGATCGACCTCTCGACCTCCTGCATAGCAAACCAAAACTCTATCCACTGCACCAACTGTACAGCACGACTGACATGTGGTTACAGTGTTGCCAGATTGCCACTTTTCAACGTCCTTTTTCTCCTGGATATACTCACAGGACGAACTTTTGTGAGAGACATTTTTTATTGCTGGCATGTGAGGAGTCTCGCTGCGACGCCCGAGTGCGCGAATTTCGCTTCACCGTGTATAGATACAAGATGTCATACCTACGTCATCTCTCAAATAGTTACAGAGTGTTATGAAATAGCCTCAGGCAAATTAGGAACACCGTAAATATTATCTCTTCACTAGAAGCATTCAATGACAGAGCGATGAGTCGACAGTTACTGTAACAGTATTGCACCATATGTTGCAATGTTTTAAACGTAGTATCACAAATGAAATATCCATATACGATATTAGGCAGTAAGTCTCACTCTACATGAATATAATGCTAACACACACACATATATTTATACGTATACAATAAATGAAATACAATAAAGCAAGCGATAATTTATTAATACTGCACCGCTCCCGCGTCCAGGTGGGGATACACGAGTTCCAGACTAGCTCTTAATAACGATTCCATCTACCAAATATTGCTGGGTTGTGAGTTCCGCGTGAGAAAGTACACCGATGGCCTACGGTAAATCCCAACCTACGTAGAAGGACGTCTCCAACACGCTATCAGTCGGATACCATACTTGCATGTTACCGAAATTTATCGTAAAATTCAGGTTATTACGGCTTGTCAAGAATTCCGTGCATGTCATCATCAAAATCGCAATCAGAAATAGACATTATAGGCTTATATCTAGCACTTATTCTAAGTAGGCATTAAAAGAATTTTAATATTTTCACTACTCAGCTTTTATTAATAAATCAATTTAAGTATGATTTGAAAATCACGTAGAGTATCTTGAGAAATTATTTTATACAATGTGGCTGGTTTCATACGCAATCAGCATCTCTAAGTGCCGTAGTTATGTTGCATTGACAGAAAATAGGTTTGGAAAACCTTTAACAAATAAATGGAAATCAGGCCTCATTCATCAATATGCTAATCCTGGCCTGTCGAAAAAAATATGTCGTAATTAAGTAATATCCGTGAAAATTAAATGAAAAGGAAAAATTAAATTATACATAATTAAGTGAAAAATTATTCAACATAGTTGTAATAATCAGATGCATCCAATTGGTTTAAGTAAAACGAAACTATACTGCCTACTATATACAATATCTCAAATTGGGGTTTCAATTAAGAATGTGAAAACGCAATGAAGGTGGCCAATAATTAATCAATTAATTAATTAATTAAGATCTGGAATCTTTCCTTATTGAGGTGGATTGTTCCTCAAAAATTACCAAAATTCAATCATTTGAGCCTAAATTCACATGTAACTAAAGAAATGCATATCACTTGGCTGAAAACTTCACATCAATGTCCATGCACAGTAGGAAAATCGTGTGAGAAAATAATGTTTGTTCTTAAGGATTTTCACTAGTTGAGGTTTCAAGTTTTCATAATGTTTCATATTTCATATTAACTGACCTCCATATAAGCAAATCCAAGTCCACTTTAAGTCGTAAGTAATCTCAAATTAATTATATCGTAAGGCTTATGTGGCTAAAATCATTCAATTATTATTTTAATTCATGGTTGAAATTCAATTAAAGTGCGTATATGGCTTAATATAGCATTACCAAGTGTATTTAACTAACCGTCCAACGAATAATACCATAGGTGGAAAATTGACACTTTTGAAGACTCTATCTTCATCTAAAATCCACATATGAAAGACTAATTTACCAGTGATGTGTCAAACTGCTCCCATAAAACCATAAGTTAAGTTGCCGTATGTGAGAATACATGAAAACGATCGTAGATATGTCAGTGAAGGCCTAAATATTGACGTTATTGGCCTCTCGGCTCTTCTGATGATCCTACGTACTCAATTAATCCTATACTGATGGCACTGAGATCGTATCCTAATCTGTATTATATATATTAGGGAATAAAAAAATAGCAATTGAAAACAGTACATTTCAACATATACCTTAGCATGTGCAATTTACACATACTACCATCTCTCGAAGAATACTATGACCAACCTTCTAAATAATAATAACTATCACCACCATAATCTACTATCAACTCATATCATTATTTCATTTACCATTTATCACTTCAATTATCGCGTAGCATTCATATTAGTGCGTCTCAAGGCACTCGTTTCATCAAATACGCAGCATATGTGTCATAACCTACACATATAAAACCATTATCATTACTGTCATAGTATCAAAGAACAGCACATCACAGCATTAAACTGTGCCACTATATTTTGTCGTAAACATTCCCTAAATACGATCTTTACGCTTGTTATTTTGTTAAAGCCATCACGCATGTATGTTAACCTCTGCTTAATACTCTAACAACCGAGCTCGATAGCTGCAGTCGCTTAAGTGCGGCCAGTATCCAGTATTCGGGAGATAGTAGGTTCGAACCCCACTGTCGGCAGCCCTGAAAATGGTTTTCCGTGGTTTCCCATTTTCACACCAGGCAAATGCTGGGGCTGTACCTTAATTAAGGCCACGGCCGCTTCCTTCCCACTCCTAGCCCTTCCCTGTCCCATCGTCGCCATAAGACCTATCTGTGTCGGTGCGACGTAAAGCAACTAGCAAAAAAAAATACTCTAACACTTCACTGACAACGATTTTTAAAAAAAAATATCAATCACTTCTCCAACACCATATTGATAAACTTGCGAACGGCATTCACTGGTACTTTACACCTATGTATGGGATTTACGGTAACTTCAGATGAATACCTATTTCCTTGTAACTACACTTGTATATTAACTACCCACACACAATGTCATAATGCACATCACATATTAACCAAAAGAATAAAGGTTTCTAATTACGACACGACTCATAGGGGACTTAACTTTGCTTATTGGGTGGTGATTTCCATCTCGATGTTGTTCGTCAGAAATGGTAGGCCTCGCTCCATGGATCGGCTTAGGTAATCGGGTCCATCTCGTCCTCTCAGCTGATTACCACCCTCCTGGGTCATCAATCTCGTGAAGCGCCACCATAGCCGGAGTAGTCTCTGCCTCAGCTTCTTAGAACATCATAGTGGTCTTCATTACGTCAGGGACAGAATAACACAAGGCATTAGTTGATTTATACATGTTGTAATCTGTTTCGTAGTGCTAATGAGAAAAGAGTATATGTATTCCAGTCCGTCTAATTTGCTTATAACAGCTCTTATTATCAACAGCCTTGCTCGCCGAACAGATGTAAATTTTATGTGCTTTTGGAATTGCACTTAATATCCCGTTGAATTCTGCTTTCTTCACGTTGTGCAGTATCGGGCATATATAATGTTCCGAGCCCAACCGTGACGTAGTACAGAACCAACTCGACGTTTTCTTACAGCTGGTCTATAATCTCACGTATATGTGTCAACCTACAGCTGACGTTAAGCGGGCTGTCGCAGATTTAATCTCTTCTTCAATAATTGATTAAAGAATCCGATAAGTCACTGGTTTCTTTACACGACTCCGTCCTTTCTTCGATGCAGTGCTGGATTGAGATTTTGTTCTAATGGAAGTTTTTTTTTTTCAATAATCGGTTTTAAATAATCCGCTCTCGTCATTCTTTCGCACCGCCTTCTAAGAGTGGTTCTTTCCGTGATTGCCGGTTGAAATTATTATCTTTTCGGCTCGTACCGCTGTTATTTGCTTTTATATTGATACATTAATAACTGGAACGCCATTTTTGTTCCTAATACTGCAACTATAGAACGGTGAAATGGCACAATACATAGCAAAATAAGATTATGGAATTGAATCAAACAATAATAATAGTTACAATAATGGTAATAATAATACAAATACAATAAAATAATAATAATAATAATAATAATAATAATAATGTCCGCCTCTGTGGTGTAGTGGTTAGTGTGATTAGCTGCCACCCCCGGAGGCCCGGGTTCGATTCCCGGCTCTGCCACGAAATTTGAAAAGTGGTATGAGGGCTGGAACGGGGTCCACTCAGCCTCGGGAGGTCAACTGAGTAGAGGTGGGTTCGATTCCCACCTCAGCCATCCTGGAAGTGGTTTTCCGTGGTTTCCCACTTCTCCTCCAGGCGAATGCCGGAATGGTACCTAACTTAAGGCCACGGCTGCTTCCTTCCCTCTTCCTTGCCTATCCCTTCCAATCTTCCCATCCCCCCACAAGGCCCCTTGTTCAGCATAGCAGGTGAGGCCGCCTGGGCGAGGTACTGGTCATACTCCCCAGTTGTATCCCCCGACCAAGAGTCTGAAGCTCCAGGACACTGCCCTTGATGCGGTAGAGGTGGGATCCCTCGCCGAGTCCGAGGGAAAAGCCGAACCTGGAGGGTAAACAAATGATGAATAATAATAATAATAATAATAATAATAATAATAATAATAATAATAATAATAATAATAATAATAATAATAATAAAAATAATACAGAGACATATTTGTAACGGGATTTGGACCGTTACAATACTTCAGCTTAGAACTCTGACCAGATAAGTTCTGTCATCTAAGGTTCAGTATTGCATAAATATCAACAAATATCGTCCTAGCGTCAGTATTTCTCCCCTCGTCCGACTCGTTGGCTGAATGGTCAGTGTACTGGCCTTCAGTTCAGAGGGTGCCGAGTTCGATTCCCGGCCCAGGTCGGGGATTTTAACCTTCATTGGTTAATTCCAATGGCCCGGGGCTGGGTGTTTGTGCTGTCTACATCATCCCTGCAACTCACACACCACACATAACACTATCCTGCACCACAATAACACGCAGTTACCTACACATGACAGAGGCCGCCCACTCTCATCGAAGGGTCTGCCTTACAAGGGCTGCACTCGGCTAGAAATAGACACACGAAATTATTTCTCCCCTCAACAGTGTTATCTCGAGACACGACGACGACGACGATATTCTTTATTTACCTGTACTGAATTCGTAATTTAACAGTCATAAAAATGCTTAGGTATAAACATCACGTTAAAATTTACGTAAGATAAATCAGCATGCATGATATTTTTTAAAAGTAGTCAAAATTCACCTGAAGAATACAATACTTTCTTAGCTATCTAAGGGAATTTTTTTAAAGTCTTCTTAAATGTGGAGCCACCGGGCGACTTGGCTGTGCAGTTAGGGGCGCGCAGCTGTGAGCTCACATCTGGGAGACAATGGGTTCGAAGCCCACTCTTGGCAGCCCTGAAGATGGTTTTCCGTGTTTTACCATTTTCACACCAGGCTGTACCTTAAATAAAGCCACGGCCACGTCATTCCCACTCCTAGGCCTTTCCTATCCCATCGTCGCCATAAGAACTCTGTGTCGGTGTGACATAAAGCAAACTGTAAAGGAAGAAAAATGTGGAGCTCGATAAGTCTTATTTCATGGAGGAGTTAATTGTAAAACATTACTCCCTTTTAAAAAGCGATTATGTTTAATATATTACTTATATAACCTTGCTCTAACATTTCTTACCAATACGATCACTTTAAAACTAATAAGACTAAGCAGAATTATCGGGAAATATGACGATATAACAAACGAACGTTGCTATCTACCAGTGCTCTAGTTCGGCACTAAGGACAAAGTTGTAACCTGTGAGAACCATACTGAAACCCTGCATTTCGTCCTTACTCAGCATCAATGGCTAAACAGGGCTAATTTGCTATGACAATCTATATACACCATGGGTTATTCAAAACTGAACAGAGCTGTTTTAAACACAATAGTTCAAAGGAAAACGGCCCGTGAAAGTGTTCGCAGTCTCTGATAAGGACAACTTCGACATCAGCCTAGTTACCGGTATAATAGAAACTATGCTGGTTAAATGAAATCACAACAGCATGGAGAAAAATGTATATAAACATAGACAGATATGGCATTAAATGTGTATACAACGCCACATATACAGGCCTGCAACAGCCACAGCGCAATCAAACAAGCAGCTGGTCCGTTGACCGTAACTGATGACATTCGAGAAGCCAATCACGGCCACAATAATAATGTAAACAAAAGGAAGTTATTGTTGTTATGTCACAAGTCCATAGGATGGTCTGATGCAGCTCTCCACGTCACCCTATCCTGTGCTGAACTTTTCACTTCTACGTAACTACTACATCCTACAACTACTCTAATCTGTTTGTCATATTCATACCTTGGTATTTCCTTGCTGTTTTTAAGTCCCAAACTTCCCTCAAAGGCTGACTGAACAAGTCCTGGGTGTCTTACGATGTGCCCTATCATTCTGTCTCTTCTTCTCAAAAAAATTCGTGATATCACTCTCTTCCCGCCAATTTGATTCAGTATCCCATCATTTGTGATTCGATCTACCCATCTCACGTTCAGCAATCTTCTGCAACACCACATTTCAAAAGATTCTATTCTCTTTCTTTCTGAGCTATATAGGCCTATCATTAATGTTTCACTTCCATACAATGCCACGTACCAGAAAAAAGTCTTCAAAAGGGAAACTAATGGATCATTGGTTTAGAATCGCACGTTTGCTAAATTCTAACACGAATTATTTACAGAAAAATGGAAAGAAGATTTTAATCTGATTTGGGAAAAGATCACTTTGGTTTCAAAAGGAATGTAGGATCATGTGAAGCAATCCTGAATTTACTTCTGATATTAGAGGACCGAATTAAGAAAGACAAGCTCAATTACATGGCATTCGTAGATCTAGAAAAGGCATTCGATAATGTTGATTGAACCAAGCTATTTGAGATTCAGAAGATGATTAGGATTAGATACCGAAAAAGGAGAATTATCTACAATCTGTACAAAAATCAGCATGCAGTGATAAGAATCAAAGGCTATGAAAAAGAAACAGCAATCCAGAAAGGTATGAGGCAAGACTGCAGTTTGTTTCTCTCTCACTCTCTCGCTTTTCAATGTTTTAAAATGAAATAATCATTTATTATGATTATTATTATTATTATTATTATTATTATTATTATTATTATTATTATTATTATTATTATTATTATTATTATTATTATTATTATTGTTACGGAAATATCCGTGGTAGGTAGAGGTGAAAGAAGGTGCGGGTGTGAATGGGTTTCAAGCTACGAAATTAACGTGCAATGTAAAATTAATTTAAAATTTAACTAGGTTATATTTTCTTTTCAAAGACAAGAGATAACAATCATAACAGGTACAGAGTAGCAAAAATGTAGGTACAATATTACTGGGTTCGGGCTCAGTGCCCTTACTTCATAACTCTTGGGCAATCAGCCCCGCCTTACTCCCAAAGAAAATTTTAGCCAAGGGGCAGAAAACCCCATTCCTGCCCAGGAGCACTGGCTCCAAACATTACACATAAAGCCTGCACGAGGCATACAGAAACAAATTTCAAAGAGCGATCCGCTCTCAAAATTGTAAGCCTATCACAAGGCCACACCAAACTCTACCTTCAAGCTGTCCTCTAAGGACGTATTTACAGGGGTAAAATACCCAAACTACGGAGGTCTATTACATGAAAAGAAGGTTGATTACATGACCTCTAAAATAACAATTTGAGAGGAGGCGAACTTGCACTCCTAATACACTTTGTTTTTAAAACCCAATCTGGCTCTGGGGCCACTAACGCAAGGGCTAATCCCATACTACAGAGGTGACTTAGAGAAGAACACTTTACATTACATAAACGAAGAATAGTTTGAGAAAATAAGTTCACCTCAAAACAAATGTGAGTGGGAGCTCGAGAGGGTTAGCACTCTCTATCCCAATATGTAGCTTTACAAGAAAAAGATGAAAAGAGTAATTACATTTTAGGAAAAGGTTACATGATGGAAATGCTTCGAACCCGCCGCGAGTGTTAAACTGCCGACCTAGCAAGAAAAGAAGTTATTAATAGGCCATTACCTGGTGTTGAACGGCTGAAGAAGAAAGAGGCGCTTCCCGCCTCCTGCTATGTACTTAATACACTGAAAGATGGAACAGAAGTGGCCCGGAGACCCCAAAATCAGCAGTTTATATCCTCTCGCGGAAGATTCTAGGCGTTAGGGGAAAGAAAACACCCTCCCACAAAATCTTTATTGGCTAGGGAAAAGAAACCCCTACATAGAGGAAAAAGAAACACATTATTGGTGGAAAATTAATTAAAGAAATTCGGGATTGGCTAGATCCAAACTAAGGGGAAAGAGAGGGGTATACAGCCAACTTAAACAATGACAGAAGGAAATTTAACAAAGAACAAACTCTTGAAATAAAAATTTCTCCAACAAAATAGTTCTTTGACTCCGCACTAGGTCGCACTATTGTTGATCTTCAGTAGTGTCCTCTAGAAGAGAAAGTTCACACTTCTTACTTCAAGCGAAACAAAAACACATCAAAAGTGACACAGTTCAAAAACTCAAAATTTTCCACGTGGTGACATCTTCTGAGAAAGTAGAGAATCAATAGAATAGATAAAGTTCAACCTTCCTCCAGAAGAGGAGTTTCAACTGGCGCAACTTTTAAATAAACGGTGTAGAGGTGTACCGCCCGGTACAGACCTCCCCCCCCAAAAGTTCCTCCAAGGGGTAACACAGAAGAACATAAGCTTTGTTTCCAAAATAAGGTCCAAGTTTTGATGTTGATATTAAGATTAATTGCGGAAGCATTTATAAGATTTTAGTAATTTGGTTGGTTGCAATTTCAAAATTTTGTTGTTGCAGGTGCAGTAAAGTTTTTCTGTTGTAGTAGTTGAATTTCTGAAGATAAACCTTTAATGCTTAAAAGTGAAGAAAAGTTTTGCAATGTCCACCAAATATTGTTGTTGAATTCCCAAGTGTAATTATTGCTTATGGTGACTGTCCATGTAGTTGATGTAGATTGAGTCGGATGGCCAGACCGGCCGTTGCAGCTTGCGTCCAACGGAGGCCGCTCGGACCCCTCAAGTACCCTGAGATACCGCTCGCCCGCACTATGAGGGGAGCAGAGGTGTTGAAGTACGCCGCGCCCGCGGTGAACAGATACAGGCTGCGGGCATGTAGTAGGTCGTGCGCCGCACATCAGCCTTGGCCGGGAGGAGAGCTCCGGCTCGCCGTGCACATGTCGTCCTCGCTGGAGAGGAGGGGGCCCATCCCCCTCCCCAGTCGCTGCACGGTGCTGCGCGGCTGCGGGGGCGCTGAAACATTAAAGCTAGGCGGCAGAATTGTGTTGGACTATCATCTTCTTTGAGGGTACAGGCTTGTGGAGAGGTTGAGGGGCCAGCGGCGTGTAGATATCCATGGCATTTACTATTATGAAGCCACAGTGTAAGGTGGAGCAGGAGACGGGAGCGTGGTAATGGCCGTGGCAAGAACAGGATGGCAGTTTAACGTTTCGGGGCAGGTTTTACACAAGGCTTACATCTAAAACCAAAATATTACAGAAGGGGCAGAATGCCTTAAAAGTGAAACTCAAAAAAAATATAACCTTCATATCCTTTCAAAATAATATGAAGCAAGTTAACACAGAAATTACACCGGTTTCACCTGGGACAGGTGAACTCTAAATATCCTCTCGGTGGCTGGATTACTTAGCAATAAGGTAACCGGCGTAAGAAAATCGAGAATGATACAAGGCCCATGAAATCTGGGGGCAAGCTTGCCCGCGGGAACAAAATTTTTGACCATAACCTGGTCACCTACCTTCAAAGTGGAGGGACTCCGTCCACGATCATACCTTTCCCTAACCTTTTCATGAGACACTTTAAGATTGGCTTTAGCCTTCTTCCAAAGATCTTTAATGTTATCCGGATCTATTGTCTCGGGTAGAATGTCATTCAAAGACCAGAGGTTAGAGAGCGGCGAGTTGGGAACAAACTTGAACATCAAAGAAGCTGGAGTAAACTTGTGAGATTCATGAACCGCCGAATTCAAAGCAAAAGCTATCCAATGCAGGGACGTGTCCCACCTGGAAGGATCTTCATGATGATAGGCAATGAGTGCGGACCTGAGATTACGGTTAACCCGTTCAGCCAGAGATGGTTGAGGATAATAAGCAGATGTAGTTACATGAGAGATGGACAAGTGAAAACAGAATTTACGAAATAAATTAGATGTAAAAGCCTTAGCATTATCAGATACAATATATTGACACGGACCAAAAGAAGCAAAAATAGAATTTAAGCAAGTAATTGTAGACTGAGCGGTAGCCAGCTTAGTCGGGAATAACCACGAAAATCTTGTAAAACCATCTACACACACAAAGATGAACTTGTTGGCATTGCCCTTTGACTGGGGGAAGGGTCCCACATAATCAATATACAGGCGTTCCATGGGGCGCGACGCTTGATGAGAAGACAAAAGGCCTACTTTAGTGGACATGGTGGGTTTACTGAGCAAACAAGATTTACAAGCTTTTACAAGTTCACGGATTTCACCGTCCATACCTTTCCATATGAACATTTCACGAATCTTTTCACGAGTTTTAAAGATTCCAAGATGCCCCCCCAATGGGGTCTCATGATAGTATTTGAAGATCATAGGTACAAGAACCGCTGGAACAACAACTTTCATCAACTTATCATGCCTCGAAGGGCAACATAGAACACCATTCCTCAGAACATAAGGGACAGCATGTTTCCCAGAAGAAAGGGTTTCCATTATCGGAGCCAGCGTAGGATCTTCACGTTGGTATTTCTCGATATCCCTAAAGAGCATGGGAGCATCGGTTAGGATGGCATTAACCTCGGATAGTATGGACTCGGAAGGTGATGAACTGTCGACCGGTTCATGGGTCTCGACCTCGTTTGAAAACATACGGCTGAGTCCATCAGCCACAACATTTTCGGTACCTCTGATATGTCGTACATCAAATTGGAAAGCAGAAATACGGATGGCCCAACGGGCTATACGACCAGTACGACGCGGCCTACCTAAGACCCAGCTTAAGGCTTGATTATCTGTCTCCAGGTCGAATTTGACATGTTCCAGATAGAGACGGAACTTTTCTAAGGCGAATAAGACTGCCAACCCTTCGAGCTCATAGATGGAATACTTGGCTTCTTGAACCGATAGAGTCCTAGATGCATAGGCGATGGGACGCCTCCCTAGTTCAGTCTCTTGAAGAAGGACTGCAGCTACAGCTGACGACGACGCGTCCGTTTGGACGATGAATTTCTTCGAGAAATCAGGCATAGCAAGTACAGGGGCATTACAGAGAGCTAATTTAAGATCTTCGAAAGCGGCTTGTTGAGAAGGTCCCCACTCGAATTTGATGCCTTTCCTACGAAGAAGGTTTAAGGGCGCCGCTCTATTAGCGAAGTTAGGAATAAACTTCCTGAAGAAATTCACCATACCAATGAATCTAGCGATACCTTTGATGTCCTTAGGAGGTTTAAAATCACGGATGGCCTGTGTTCTAGAATGATCGACAGCTACCCCATCGGGTGACACAATATGCCCTAGGAATGACATAGAGGGCTTAGCAAAGGCAACCTTGGACAACTTGACAGTTAACCCAGCCTTACGAAGGCGATTCAGAACTTCTCGCAGATGATCTAGATGTTCTTCAAAAGTCTCGGAAAATACGACGACATCATCCAAGTAGTGATATAAGTACTCAAATTTGATGTCGGAGAAGACCCTATCTAGTAGCCTAGTGAGCACAGCTGCCCCCGTGGGGAGCCCGAAAGGCACGCGGTTGTATTCGTATAAGTTCCAGTCCGTGGCAAACGCTGTAAGATGTTTAGACTCCTCGGCAAGGGGAATTTGATTATAGGCCTGATTCAAGTCCAAGATGGTGAAGAACTTGGCCTTACGAAACCATGAAAAGCAAGAATGAAGGTCGGGAAGGGGCACAGATTGCAACACCACCTTCCGATTGAGAGCCCTGTAATCAATGACAGGCCTGAAGCCTCCTTGGGGTTTCGGGACTAGAAAAATAGGCGAAGAATACGCTGACTTAGAGGGCCTAATAATACCATCCTTCAACATCTGATCGATGATTTCTTTCAGAGCCTTCATTTTAGGTGGAGATAGCCTATACGGTGGAAAACGGACAGGAATCGAGTCCGTGACCTCAATTTTGTATTCAATAAGGTCAGTAACACCAAGAGTATCAGAGAACACCTCGGGAAACGACTGACACAGTTTGCGAATACTATCAGCCTGCTCCTCAGGTAGATGTCTAAGGTCTAACAACATCTCATCCTGGGTAGGCGAAATAGATGAACATGATACAGAATTACACTTTAACAAGGGAATTCTACAATTGGACGCAAATTTGAATGTGCACGACCTACTCTGGAGATCGAGCACAAGACCAGTGTGAGAAATAAAGTCAGCTCCCAATATAATGGGGCAAGACAATTGCTTGGCCACAAACAATTTAACTTTCCATGTAAACTTAAAAACACGAATTTTGACCAGTAAGGAACCTAGAATTTCTAATGGAGATGAATTAGCCGAAACGTATTGAACAGGAGAAGAGACATAGTCAGGGAGTTTACAAACAGATTTCAATTTAGAATACCAATCAGCCGAAATAATGGAACAAACACTGCCTGAATCTAAGAGAGCTGTTATAGGCTCGTTATTTAACTCAATCTTAAGAAAAGGAACAGGTGCGGGGGTATCCGCCGCAATCCTAAGACACTCTTTAGGGCATTCAAAAGATGAATTTGAGGGCTGGTCGTTCTCTGCATTTACAACCTGTTTACTAGGGGCTGAGTCTCGGGAAGATGGATTAGTCGGCTCAGCCGACGCCACTAGTCACTTTTTATTATTGGCATAGCTGGAATTTGCACCAGAAGTTGAGCAGGAGGGGGTGCTATTTGAGTTTGGGCAATTCTTGGCGATATGTGAGAAGGCCCCACACTTAAAACAGCCTTGTGATGACCCTGCTCCATTCCTTGTCCCACTTGACTTGATCAGAGGACACTTATTCCGCAGATGGTCAGGCGACCCGCAAGCATAACATTTACGGGGATTGACTGGTCGGCGAGGTGGAGGCCGAGTGTTACTAAAGGAAGGCGGGGGTTCTTTCGCGACACGCAAAGAATCGGCGTATCTAACTCCTTCCGCTGAGACTGCCAATGCTTCAAGTTCCGAGAACGTTTGCGGGCACGCCGCGAAACACAAATATGACCTGTAGGGTGGTGAAATCCCTTCGACAATAGCTTGCACGATCTGATCCTCAGGGAAGTGGAGAGCAAACACCCTAGTATAAAACTTAATATCTTGGATGAAGTCTGCCAGGTTTTCATCCAAGCGCTGTACCCGATAATAGTATTTCTGAATAAGGGAGGACCTGGCCCTAGCCGGGATGAAGTTAGCTAGCAAATGGGCATGGAAATCCTCAATAGAAGATTGCTCGGCAATGGCTCTAACTATTTTGTCAGATAGAACACCAATAGCATAAGGATAGATAATTTGCAAAATTTGACATGGGGAAAGAGAAAACACAAGGGCATGATCCTGAAATTCCACTAGAAATCTTAAAAATGAAATTACGTCACTGGTGGTGTTGACGGAAAACTTAGAGATACCTCTAAGCAACATTGCCAATGGATGAGGCAAGCTGCTGAACCCAGGTGACATAGTCGTTAAAGGTTTCAAGGGCAAAGAAGTTAATTCAGAGCGGATGTTACTCAATGACGCACGGCGTTCAGATTCGTTGTTCGATGGGGCAGAGATAGTTTGAGCAGCAACGGTTATCCTATTGACTTCTCCCTGAGGAGGCTCTTCCTCGTTACCTACATTCACCGTGGCGGGTTGATCAGTTTTGGGAGGAGCTTCGCCGGTTAGCAATTGAGTGACCTTATTAGACAATTCAGAAATAGTTTCAAGGAGCGTATTAGCTTGCTTCCTCTGAACGTCATTCACCTTTAGAGACAATAGATCATTAACTCTATTTGCAAAGTGATACAGCCTGCCTTGCACACGCTTAATTTGATTAGGAGATGGATCGTTTTCATCAAAAAAGCTGACTACCGATGCTAGCCCAGTAATATTCTCGACAATCGTGGAAAGAGAGTCATCAATTTCTTTCTCTCCCAAATTGGGGATGGAAATGGGCAAATCAAGGGACTCTTTAAGCTTGTTAGTGTCTATTGCAACCGTGCCTCCAGATTGAACGTTTCTGATAGTTAACTCATATATCAACTCCTCTTTGCGCAAGTAGTTAAGGAGGAGAACATCGCGAGGGCCGGGCATGATGATAGAACAATTTTGAAAAACTCAAAAAATTCCAGCAACTGAGAAAATTGTTAGAGTTCGAATCAAAGCAATGTTTAGCCGTCAAAAGGGGCTAAATTGAGACCCATTCAACCACGCTCTGCTACCACTTGTTACGGAAATATCCGTGGTAGGTAGAGGTGAAAGAAGGTGCGGGTGTGAATGGGTTTCAAGCTACGAAATTAACGTGCAATGTAAAATTAATTTAAAATTTAACTAGGTTATATTTTCTTTTCAAAGACAAGAGATAACAATCATAACAGGTACAGAGTAGCAAAAATGTAGGTACAATATTACTGGGTTCGGGCTCAGTGCCCTTACTTCATAACTCTTGGGCAATCAGCCCCGCCTTACTCCCAAAGAAAATTTTAGCCAAGGGGCAGAAAACCCCATTCCTGCCCAGGAGCACTGGCTCCAAACATTACACATAAAGCCTGCACGAGGCATACAGAAACAAATTTCAAAGAGCGATCCGCTCTCAAAATTGTAAGCCTATCACAAGGCCACACCAAACTCTACCTTCAAGCTGTCCTCTAAGGACGTATTTACAGGGGTAAAATACCCAAACTACGGAGGTCTATTACATGAAAAGAAGGTTGATTACATGACCTCTAAAATAACAATTTGAGAGGAGGCGAACTTGCACTCCTAATACACTTTGTTTTTAAAACCCAATCTGGCTCTGGGGCCACTAACGCAAGGGCTAATCCCATACTACAGAGGTGACTTAGAGAAGAACACTTTACATTACATAAACGAAGAATAGTTTGAGAAAATAAGTTCACCTCAAAACAAATGTGAGTGGGAGCTCGAGAGGGTTAGCACTCTCTATCCCAATATGTAGCTTTACAAGAAAAAGATGAAAAGAGTAATTACATTTTAGGAAAATGTTACATGATGGAAATGCTTCGAACCCGCCGCGAGTGTTAAACTGCCGACCTAGCAAGAAAAGAAGTTATTAATAGGCCATTACCTGGTGTTGAACGGCTGAAGAAGAAAGAGGCGCTTCCCGCCTCCTGCTATGTACTTAATACACTGAAAGATGGAACAGAAGTGGCCCGGAGACCCCAAAATCAGCAGTTTATATCCTCTCGCGGAAGATTCTAGGCGTTAGGGGAAAGAAAACACCCTCCCACAAAATCTTTATTGGCTAGGGAAAAGAAACCCCTACATAGAGGAAAAAGAAACACATTATTGGTGGAAAATTAATTAAAGAAATTCGGGATTGGCTAGATCCAAACTAAGGGGAAAAAGAGGGGTATACAGCCAACTTAAACAATGACAGAAGGAAATTTAACAAAGAACAAACTCTTGAAATAAAAATTTCTCCAACAAAATAGTTCTTTGACTCCGCACTAGGTCGCACTATTGTTGATCTTCAGTAGTGTCCTCTAGAAGAGAAAGTTCACACTTCTTACTTCAAGCGAAACAAAAACACATCAAAAGTGACACAGTTCAAAAACTCAAAATTTTCCACGTGGTGACATCTTCTGAGAAAGTAGAGAATCAATAGAATAGATAAAGTTCAACCTTCCTCCAGAAGAGGAGTTTCAACTGGCGCAACTTTTAAATAAACGGTGTAGAGGTGTACCGCCCGGTACAATTATTATTATTATTATTATTATTATTATTATTATTATAGCCGGGATAAGTCGCTGAGGTGGTAGAGTGCTTTTTGGTTTTATTTGTTACTCCAGATTCGTGGAAATGGCCACCGCATCAGCCAATACGGCGTGTATTACTTTGCCTAAACGTTCCAAAGTCACACAGTTACCAACATCCCTAGTGATGGTGTCTTGTATCGGTTTTGTATGTGTGACAAATTAATCTTTATTTAAGATCAAAAAGTCAATAGGGTGTAATGTTGGGAGATCGTGATAATCGCAGACCCGAAAAATTACTTCCTTGTCAAAATAACCGGAGAAAACCTTCGTTGGCTCATTTACTTCGTTGCGCACGTATGTAACATCTCCTCCAACATACTGTCAGATATCGGTATCTCGAAGGGCTTACGGATGCTGAAAACACTTCGAGCTATCGAAAATTCGAGGCATAGAGAACGGTAGGCCTACATACCACTACTGCTCCAGAATAACATCAGCTATAGGCTACTGTCATTTTTCTTTCTGATTTTAATACCAATGGCACATTTTTTCTACGTTTACAATTTGAATACCGTACTGTTAAATAGCGTATTCATAGTCGTGATTACCGAACGAGTTAGCGTGCGGTTAGTGGCGCGCAGCTCTGAGTTTGCATTCGGGAGAGAGTGAGTTCAAATCCCATTGTCGGCATCCTTGAAAATGGTTTCCCGTGGTTGCCCATTTCCACACCAAACAAATGCTGGGGCTATACCTTAATTAAGGCCATGGCCGTTTCCTTCGCACTCTTAGCCCTTTCCTATTCCATCGTTGCCATAAAGCCTATCTGTATCAGTGCGACGTAAAGCTGCTAAAAAAAAAGGAAAACGATCCCTTGTGATAAAACACGGTGTCCTGCTGCGTAAAGAAGTCCGTAACCTCCTGCTACAGGAAGCGTCGATCCTTCAAGGCCTTTTCGAGAAGACCGAAGGCGTGATAATTTAGTTTATGAGACGGTCGGCCCTTGTTGTCCGTAATGGATGAGGCTGGCCTCCCAGATCAACCAGCGTCTTGTGTCGAAACGCGACCCGCACGTAACTTGGTGCACCATTCCACAACGGTTGTTTTCGACTGACATGCTGCCCCATACAGAGTCTTCATTCTCCGATGGATGCTCACCAGTGTTTGTCCTTCGGCAGCCAACAACAGAATAACAGCACATTGGTCCTGTTTGGACTCGTTTTTGTATACACGTCACCACAGTGATCTCCCTGTCCCCAATATGACATTCAATAATTATCTTAGGTTAATTTGCACATCATACTCATTGCATCTTTTATCAAGTTCCACTACAGAATGTCTCAAAACTTGTCACACTGTTTTATTTATTTATTTATTTATTTATTTATTTATTTATTTATTTATTTATTTATTTATTTATTTATTTATTTATTTATTTATTTATTTATTTATTTATTTATTTATTTATTTATTTATTTATTTATTTATTTATTTATTTATTCGGGAAACCAAAACAGCAAGATGCTGAATTACACAGTTACGTAGTGAAATAGATAATAACTATTTATAATAAAGTAGCACAACGCGAACTTTAAAAAAATATAAATGAAAGAGGAACGAAGACAAATCAACTAATAACAAAAGTAGCGGAAAGAAATAAAAATGAACACGATAAATGTAGGAAAACAACAATTAACACTAAAAATAATGGCAAATGAGGAGATTAAATGAGAGCGATTTAAATTAAAGAATGAAAGTAAAACGAAGATAAAACTTATAGCTGGCACACTAAGATAAGTACAGATATGACATAGGATAGGGGGCCCTATATCCCGACGATTCAGATGTTTGGATGTAGTACGTAGCAGTGAATATTTCTACCACTGAAATATATACAGTTTCATACAATATGCTTTAATGATTTTCGTGGGTTCAATAACATTGAGATAATATTACACACACAAAAGCAATATTTTAAAAATGATTTGGAAAGTCCGATAATAGGAACAGATGCTCTTAAATCCGTACATCACTGAAACATAGAGGGCCATTTTTCGCACATCATATTTTTGCCAGTTACGACGGTTTCGTTCCTCACTATTCAACTTAACACATGCACGGAACATTACTATTCACATTTCACATTGTTTTACAACAACTTTGTCACTTACAAAATCACGCTTTCATTCTGTTCCCACACAAATTTCGTGAAATAATATCTGGCACAGGCCGCACTGAATCCATGATCCCATTCGTGCAGAAACGTCACTGAAATAGTCAATACCACAAAAGCACATAAACATTTCTTGCCCCGATAAATTGTTATTCATGACGGCGTTAAGGTAGAGCCTCATTTCTCCTCTATCTTGGACACCCCTCTATAACCGAAGCTGGTTAGCCTTGAGGGTCTTATCAAGTCTGTCCTGTTAAAAGTGCTAAATTGGTTGATGAGGGTACCTGATAAGGGTTCGGTCATGAACTTAATACACAATGGGCTTAGAGAAATAGCTTTTGAGAGTGCGTTTTCCCTGTAAAAAAAGGGTCCCATAGACACGCAATATTATTGCGCAATATCGGGGTTTGTGCAATATAATTGATAGTGTGTATGTAATGTTGAAGGGTTGTGCAATATATTGTACGAAATCAAAATAGTTCGAAATATATTGCGCAAATCGCAAAATACTGTGTCGTGTGTTGACAATATTGTGCAATATCGCGTCCTCCAACCAGTTGGTATCAACAAGTGGGGGAGAACGTATCGTGATGGCAGACAAACAGGTGGAGAAAAAGTTTATTTTGGAGTTTATCGAAGCCTTCCGGCTCTAAGGGACGTTAAGAGCAAAGATTACAGTAATCGCGTTTAAAAAGGTAAACAGAACGAGGTGCTTCTTGAGAAATATCGCGAAAAATACTCGAACGCCGACAAACAGGAAGTTATTTTAAAAAAATCAGTTCTCTGCGTACAAACTTCCGGAAGAAAGTGAAGCGGCTTCGTGGTACAGAAAATAATGTTCACCAAACAAAATACCGGCATGGACTGACTATATATCGCCAATGGGCGCTTTTACACAATATATTGCACAACCAGCAATACTATCTCCACACGATTCTATTTATTGCACAAACCCGATTGTTGTGCAATAATATTGTATGTCTGTGGGCAGCTAACAATATATTATACAATCCATTTTGGGCAATAATATTGCACGTCTATGGGCCCCTTTAACAGGGTCAGGGGTGCGAGAGGTAAGCATTGCTGACACGCTTGTTCCTATCACAAATCTCAAGACCTGACAATAAACACCTGTTCCGTCCGTGGTGACTTGCGAATGGAGGTGGTGGTGTTAAGTTTTAAAGTGGTAGTACAATTGTGCCTTAGTTATACCTTTACTATAAGTACTCCATAATGAAGAGCTTAATAATGAACATGGATCTGATTTTTCTGTCACAGCTAATGTCTGTAATGAGTACAGTATCTGTTACTCCTGCCGTACCTACAACCTCAGTTGGGCCGGCCATACACGTTGTGGCGTACCGGAGAGGTTTACCTGTACAGTTGACCTGCGCAGTAAACCTGTACAGGCGACGACCTCATACACGGTACGGTTTACACATCAGGTGACCTTACGGCATCGACACGACGAGATGATGACGCGATCGCAGTGGTTGGTGTATTGTTAGCAACTAATTTAAAAAAGCAAAGGAAACCCCGCAACTCACGGTGTAAAGACTGGTTGTTGAGAAGAAATCCCTACACTCACGTCAATTTATTAAAAGAGTTGAGTGGAGAAGGAGGAGACTACCGTAATTACTTGAGGATAAGTGAACCAGTGCACCAAAAATTGCTTTCATTGGTGTCACCTTTAATCCAAAAGGTTCAGATTTGTACAACTCGATAAACTCCTCTAAAACTTGAGTTCGCTTACGGTTTGGCATAGTATTCTATCAAAACAAAACAAAACAAAACAAAACAAAACAAAACAAAAAATCACCGGTAACCAAAAAGAAATGACAAAACAAAACAAACCGGGTGGTTTTATAAAAACAAATAAACAGAACGCAAGACCCTCTTCCTACGCTTGTCCTGCTTCAACTGAGCTGAAACCTGTGCAGGTCTTGGGTGAATCACACAGACGTGCTGTTATGTTCAACTGCGCAGGTAACGGAATTGTTATCGATTCTTCCTGGCTCGCCTGTACAGGTCTGGCCACCTGTGCAGGTTCATCGAACGTAGGTGCCACCCACGATCCGGTTTACCTGTGCAGGTCAACTGTACAGGTAAACCTCTCCGGTACGCCGCACCGTGTATGGCCGGCCTAACTTCCGTTTCATCATCTCAGAATGTATCTACAGCACTACTGTACTGATATGTGAAGAACAGGTAGTACCACTTTATCTTGGTCACCCCTCTAAAACTGATAGTTTGAGAACCAAAGTTATCAAACGTAAAATAGTAATAACATTTAATAATTGTCTTTATACATGTCGGTGGTTTATTTAACTTGTAGAATTAACCAGCTTTGAATATATCGATGGTACTTATTGGTGTCCGGAAATGAAAAAAATTGAGCGTGCGAAAATTCGAACAAGTCTGTCCATCATTCAAATTTCGCGCCATGATCACATGTTCCGTGACCTACATATTACCACCCACACATTGCCTGGTTAAACCTTTCATCTTCAATATTACAGACTCTCTTACTCTCAGGTTGTACATTTTTTCAATGTCAGTGCAATGAAAGATCAGAATAAGTATACAGTCTAGGAAAAGTATAGGAGGTGTGTCTTACTGTGTTTCTTTTGATGTTGTCTGGAGCAAGAACCGCGCGAAGACTGTCATTCACTACTGTATCACTCTACTGCAAGAGGGTTCTGTCATCTAGTTATCTATTTCTAAAACACATCTGACGCTTATTTCAAGTGTAAACCACATAGACGTTACGAGTGTCCGGAAATAGGAGCTGTCCGGATATTGGCCCCCCTACCCTATGTAACTGTACAGTACAGTACAAAATAAATATTGCATTATTTAAAGTAGAGGGTGTATAGTACACACATGCGTACACGACTGTTGATAAACACTATCCATGTATCTTTTTTGACCAACTAAGTCCTCTAAGAAATCTACACTGCGTTCAAAGTTACTCAGAGCATTTTGCTACACACCCTACTGCTTCACCAAGCGTCGGATATCGACCCGTAACAGCTGTTCGAAGATTACCACCCTACATCTCCGGCTCCATGGTTAAATAGTTAGCGTACTGGCCTTTGATGACAGAGTTCCTGGGTTCGATTCCCGGTAGGGTCGGGAATTTTAATCATAATTGGTTAATTTTGCTAGCAGGGGGGCCGCGTGTGTATGTGGTCTTCAGCATCATTTCATCCTCATCCCGACGCGCAGGTCGTCTACGGGAGTCGGACACTGCCGACACTAAAAGCCATACGCCATATCATTTTCACCGCCCTCCATACTATTCGAAAGTAGAAGGCATGTCTATGTTGCTATTTTTTTATACCTCTACTTTTGTTTCGCAATTTAAGAATCAAGAGGAACGTCTATAAAACTTGATGCACTTACGTTCCTTTCTCATAAGAGTAGCTCTCCTCTACTGGTGAAAATGTTATGTCATATTCAAGAGGAGATCTTGACGGAAAAACATGACTCGTTCCTCGCGCACAGCAAGTAATTACAAGTTTAGCTAAGTCACCCTCGCTGAGAGGTTGTCTTCTGCAAGACTGGTTTGTAAACTTCAACAATGCATCACAGTAATAAGCTTAGAGGTAATAGCTTACGGCAGTGAGCTTCGCCCGCTGCATTTTGTCCAAAAAAGTTGATTTCAAAAGTGTCTCACGGCAGCACAGTAGGACTGCCATAATCCGGTATGCTCGCGGATCTGCTGCTGTCGGTTCATCAAATATGCCCCATTAACAAGGACATTTTAAAGACCTAGATTAAACAACGGGATATAAATAAAAACTACACTATTAACGTACAAAAACGAATAATTGTAATGTATTTAACACAACAGACGTTATTACAGTATAAAAAATTAAAAGTATGTAGTACTGAACTGTAAAAACAAAACTGAATTAAAAATCAAATACTGTCCTGCACTGTTAAATCGTTTAATGCTTAAAGTTTTAGCACAGTTCAGTATAAATATCTTTGTAGGCCTATTATGAAACAAAAACACCATGGCTTTGAAAAACAAAGAACAATAATTTAATCAAATAAAAATTGTTAAATACCAAGGATGTTCAATCACTGTTTACTGGTCTAGCACAGGTGTCTAAGGATGTCGAGGGAGTGGAACATGTAAGACTGGTTTCTTGGATTGAGTTCTTTTTCAGAAAGCAAATATTTTGTATCATGATAAGATTCATAACTTCAGCAACGTCGTATTGTTGGCTCCTCTCTACGAATTTTACAAAGGTCTGCGAAGCGTCGACCCATGAGATGTGAGTTGTACGGGAAAATTACTGGGGGAAATCGATCTCTGATCCATACCGGACTATCGGGTCTGCCGGACTGTCCAATGCCGGATTATCGCTGTCCTTCTGTAATTACTGAGAATAGAATACTCCCTTTCCCTAACTTCAGAACACAAGAAATTGAGGAGAGAATATTAGTTTATTGGCTGTTTCGAGCTGATACCCTAGCGCCCGAAATGATTTCATGGAGTGGAGCCACAACATTGTACTTCCTATTTTCCAGAGACTTACAACTATCTACATGTTGTCACACCGATACAGATAGGTACTTTGGCGACGATGGGATAGGAAAGGGCGAGGAGGAGGAAGGAAATGGTAGCGGCCTTAAATAAGGTTCAGCCCCAGCATTTGCCTGGTGAGAAAATTGTAAATTACGGAAAACCATTTTCAGGGCTGGCGATAGTGGGATTCGAACCCACTGTCTTCCGAGTACAACTTCACAACTGCGTCCCCATAAACCCATGGCCAACTTCGAATGCCTACTACTAACTCTGTTTCGTATAAACACTTACTCTCTCCCTCTCGTAATGGAATTATCGGAGAAACCCGTTGAAAAAGAAATATGAAATTACGCTCGTTTGCCGCGTGCGGGTGGACTCCCCAATATCGCGGAGGCGGAAGAGAGCTAATGCAGTGGTCTGCATTGTCCCAAGTCCAAGAAAGAGGTCAATAATATTTCACTGTCTATTGTTAATTGAGTTATGCACAATCTGTTCGGTTGTTATTCACCTCCACTGGATGGCATTACCGTCGAATTGTTTAACATCTAATCATGAATAATTCGAATTCCTCAATTACTGCCTACTTCAATGAAAATAAACCCCATACACAAAACGGTATAAAAGCACAATGGATAATTGAAAACCATGGTAAAGTGGCCGTGGAGCTAGACTTAGGTAGCTACCAGCTTGCATTCAGGAGAAAGTGGGTTCGAATCCAGTTGTTGGCAGCCATGAAGATAGATTTCCGTGGTTTCCCCATTTTCGCACCAGGCAAGTGTTGGGGCTGTACCTTACAGAAATTAAGGCCATGGTCGCTCCTTTCACACTCCTAGCCCTTTCCCACCCCATAGCTACCATAAGACCTATCTGTGTCACTGCGACGTAAAGCAGCTTTAAAAAAACACCTTTCCTATACTAATATTTCACTGTCTGTTGTTAATTGAGTTCTGCACAATCTGTTCGGTTGTAATCGGGATACAGTGGGTTCGAATGCGTTATTTTTAAAGAAAGCGAAAAACCTACATTCATTTCCTTCTGGCGGCATCTGCTTACAACTTAATTGAATTTATGGTACCCCTCAGTGCTAAAAACCACCAGTTATCCAAGGATCCAGTGAGAAATTGGGGAGTTGAAGCACTAAAAATATACAATTTTGTCATTTTAAAATATTCATCTCACAAAGAAGTTTATAAATCTCTGTTCAATTAGGTATGTAATTTAACGAGAAACCCGTTCCAAAATAATATTCCTAATGTCTACTAAGTTTCATCGACTCTGCTATATACTATTCTGATTGTATTGCACTAACATGAGCTGTCGTTCATGTGCCCTTAATAATGTCTATTTAAAAAGACTTTGTAATCATTGAAGAAAAGACTAGTTAAACAACTGATAGGGAATCTGTCTCCTGGGTGACAAACTTAAGTGCAGATCAATGATGAATGATTGATCCAGTAATTGTTTGCATTTTTTAATAATCTTTATTGCAATTACTTGCGCTCATTGCTGTTGCTGTATTATAAATTTAAATGATATCTGAAAATCTTAGGATTTTTCACTTTATTAATTTTATTTTGAATTCCTAGTTGATAAACTTTCTTATGCAGTATATTGTAGGGCTAACACGTATCCTAACCTGCATTACATATACAGTATTAGTGCTTATTGTATGATCTTTCATTTCACATGATGTTGCTCTCCCTTCCGATACAATCTACTCCTTGTAATATTTGTCAATTCTTCTTCTTCTTGGTTCGAACAGGCCTACTGTGGACCATGCTTGTCAAATGCTGAGCTTTAGTCTTTGTCCAGTATTGACGCATTTTCCGCCGGTGTAACTCCTTTCTTTTATCTGTCCAGGGAGTACCTTTCTTCCGGGGCTTTTCTGGAAATCCATGGACTTCTTTCAGGGTATGTCGAACAGACCGTTATCTTGAAAATATGATATCCTCAGTTCTTTAATGCCCTTCTCAGTTTCTGTCAGCGAAGCGATACGAAACTTCTTGTTCTGCCAGAAGACAAGCAGGTGATTGGTCAGTCTTTTGTGACGCAGTCTTACTATTTTATGACCCTAGAAAGCTACTCTCCTTTTCCTAGCACAATCAGAGAGCCTCTCTATATGTTCGTAGATCTCGGAATTGTGCCGTCTACGGAATTCTTTATCTTCCTTTACCGGACTTGAGATCTTCCTGATAATTCTCCTCTCTCTGACTTCCAGTTTCTCCATGTTCAATGAAAGACACCCCATGGCATACAGAGCTACTGGCCGTATGACTGACGCGTAATGCTACAGTTTCTGGTTGCGTGGCAGGCTGTTGTTGTTGTAAGTATTCTTTTTCAGTCGATAGGCCAGTTCCAACTTGTTGACTCTCATGGACAGTTTTATTAAGTGGACATAGTCCTATGCTAGAGACCCTTAGCAGATATGCTAATTCTATTGTTCCTGCACGTAACTACAATTGTCGTAATCTTTTTCTCTTTGTCCTTCATTCTTGTACATACCCATTAACGACTACACCTTACCTCGTAATCCTGTATTGTCTTTTCATTATTGTCGTCTTCTTGCCAACTTGGCAGAATTCTAGTAATGTTCGTTTGGTCTTTCATTTGAACATAATCATCTGGTTCTCATTACCTCTCTCTCTAGTAGTTATTTTCTACTCCATACCTTTCCTTCATTCTGACGTTGGCCTTTCATTTGAACATAATCATCTGGTTCTCATTACCTCTCTCTCTAGTAGTTATTTTCTACTCCATACCTTTCCTTCATTCTGACGTTGGTCTTTCATTTGAACATAATCATCTGGTTCTCATTACCTCTCTCTCTAGTAGTTATTTTCTACTCCATACCTCTCCTTCATTCTGACGTTGGTCTTTCATTTGAACATAATCATCTGTTTCTCATTACCTCTCTCTCTAGTAGTTATTTTCTACTCCATACCTTTCCTTCATTCTGACGTTGGTCTTTCATTTGAACATAATCATCTGGTTCTCATTACCTCTCTCTCTAGTAGTTATTTTCTACTCCATACCTTTCCTTCATTCTGACGTTGGCCTTTCATTTGAACATAATCATCTGGTTCTCATTACCTCTCTCTCTAGTAGTTATTTTCTACTCCATACCTTTCCTTCATTCTGACGTTGGTCTTTCATTTGAACATAATCATCTGTTTCTCATTACCTCTCTCTCTAGTAGTTATTTTCTACTCCATACCTTTCCTTCATTCTGACGTTGGTCTTTCATTTGAACATAATCATCTGGTTCTCATTACCTCTCTCTCTAGTAGTTATTTTCTACTCCATACCTTTCCTTCATTCTGAATCTTCATATCCCAGCAGATCCCCTAATTTTTTGAGATTTGAGCAAAACGAAGGAATAATTACGTTCTACCGGGCGGGTGAGGGATGAAGGGGGGGGGGGGTGCATAAAGTTTCGTTACCCTTATATAAAGCGAAAAACCTATATTCATTTGCTGGTTGCGGCATCTGTTTACAACTTACAGTGAATTTATGGTACCCCCCAGTGCTACAAACTACCGCTTTTCCAAGGATCAGTGAGATTTAGGGGAGTTGAAACACTAAAAATAGACAGTTTTGTGATGTAAAAATAATCACCTTACAAAGAAGTTTACAAGTCCCTCTTCAGATTGGTGTGTAAGTTAACGAGAAACTATTTCTAGAAGAATGTTCATAATGTCTACTAATTTACAGTTAAAATTTATTTATTTTTACCTTGCCATTTGCAATCTGAGGATTTCCAAAACCAAGTTACAAGCAAGGATTTGGTTTCAATTAATTACTAGATCAGCTTCGTTGTCTATATTGGTATCACTGAAATATAAATGTGGCTGTCTCGATTGAAGTATATGGTTTTGAATTCAGTGCTTCATTGTATGAGTATAAAATATTCCAGGCCACGGCGAGGAATTGAAACATTTGCAGAGCGTTCGGTTCTGGGTGGCCAGTCTACTTTGAGAGCACACTCGTTAAGCGATTTAAGTCAAATGGAAGTAATTTCGCTAAACACTTTTTAAGGAATTAAAATGCTGTTACGCTGTAATAACTGTGAGCAATTAAAGAGTAAGAGCAGCTCATGATGATTTTATAAACACGCCAGTTATCAGAGGCGAATGAAGCAGACTCTGCAGGGAGAGGAAGAAATACAAGGGGGAAGACAATAGCTGACGCACATGATTGGCATGATGAGGGGTTTTATTGACACCAATCTAAGTACACAACGTGATTAATAGATGGCGCTGGACAGCAACATGTCAGGTACAAATGGCCACGCATGCTTGAAATTACATGAGGTTTTATTCACACAACAACGAGTGTACAAACAAGCCAACAGATGGCGCTGGACAACAACACTTCAGTGATGCCACATGAGATTCGTGTACGGTATAGAAGGAGCTGTCACCAGAGAGGGCGTCATATGCGCCTGCAATCGCGGCATGTTGATGTTATCAGAAAAGGCACTGCCAGTGTAGCTTTAGTGCTTTATTTTGCTGTCAATAAAACCCCATGTCATGCCAGTCATGTGGGCCAGTTATTACCCCTCTACCCCCAATATTCCGAGACGTATAGCCTCTTCAAATGTTAATGGACTTTCGGATCACGCTGCACAAGATAAGCTGTTAAGTCTGATTACGAATTGACATGTTTTAGCGAAGGATTTATATATACGGTATATAAGATATTCTTTGTACGATTACATCTTGGCAGCATTGCAACTTTAAGGACGTCAAAAGTTCGCATTTTTAACATTTCACAATATGCCATGGCTGAGACCGGCACGTTCTAGTGTTTTCCCTTGAGCTTTAATGCCAAGCGAATTGAAAATTGGTGCCACTTAAAATGAAATGGAGGTGTTTTATAAGAAGGAGTTAAATTATCTCGAGGGATTATAGATCTCTGCCTATTTTGAATGTACAGGGCAATGTTCGACAGTTGGGAAGCAATTTGGTGGTTATTCCTGCCCACGCTACTAGGAAAACACGAAGACCTAAATTGAAGCACTTTTGAATTATTTAAATACGTTTTTCTAGTGCGCACGGGAACTTCGATGAAAAATGCATTTTTGACATTTGTATTGTTTTGTTGAGGAACGTCAAGTATATCGTTAATATAATTGAAATTTTCTCCTGGTTTGCTCTGAGCACAATGTCAGCCAAATCAGATTTTAAAACTGATACAATACAGTGTGCTTTTAGTAAAGGTAACAACCCTTTGGGTTTCCAATAAATTATGACACGGAAGATCGACTCACTTTCCTAACTCCTGGAGTGGAAGAAATTCCGGCCTTAGTGTTGAAATTACGACACGGAGAAAAGGAATTTTTCATATCTCCGACATAATTTCAAGCTAGCAAATATAGGGAAAGCTATAAAAAGACAGAAACATTGCACCGAATAGCTTCTCCACTAAGCGACTCTCTGCAACTGCAACACAACACAGACTGGAACATCTGACCATGAGTGTTTGTCCTCTTCCACCTCCCCTCGCGGATCATATGCCTCCGCGCTACCACAGTCGAGGTGACCTTGAACTACTGGCGAGCGTTTTGGTGAATCAGAATGCAACATTTTTATTTAATAATTTAAAATACATGGCAAGAAATGTTTATGCTTTTAAAGACACTCTGCAAATACAGGCCAAGAGCTTTCGTCAGAATGCTTTAAGATGTCAGTCGGTTCAGCCGTTCTCTCAAAATCGATCTAACAAATATATATGTGATAATAATAATAATAATAATAATAATAATAATAATAATAATAATAATAATAATAATAATAATAATAATAATAATAATAATAATAATAATAATAATAATAATAATAATAATAATAATAATAATAAGGTATTTGGGAGATTGTGACCAACCACAGTGTTACAACTAAAGTATTGAGCCTTAGAGGCTGCCTCAGGATTTTCTCTGGCTGTCATTTTACGGCATTGAGCCAACCCCCCTCCTTTTCCCCGGGCTTGGGACCGGCAACAGCAACTACTGAGCTACTCAATCCACTCAATCCGCCTACGCTTCAACTTTCCATTTTATTCTACCATGTGGTAGAGTAAACTGGATCTCTGCTGGACGATCTAAGGTCGATTTCTTTTAACTATGTATTTTGTCGGGCAGACATCAAATATGTCCCCAGAGATCGTTTACATGCCGAGATCATTGGTGGCGGGTCTCTCACCAAAGACACAGAGAAACAGGAAAGGAAAATTTTAAGGAAAATGTTTGCCCCAGTTTGTATAGAAGGAAAATGGAGGAAGAAACATCCCAAGAAATATATTGTCATTCTGAAAAAGAGATATTTCACACTTTTCGGAAAAAAAAAAGCTGAAATTTTATGGGCTCAATATCAGAATGAACAGTAACAGACTAGTTAAAAGAATTCTCAACCTGGCCTTTTCATCTAAAACAAAGAACAGCTGGCTTCGTGAAAGTGAAACAGATCTCCAGGAAATCAACATCTCGGCAGACATTATACAGGACATTCAGAACCAAAATCGACAATCACCAGTTTGAAGACAAACCCAACACCAGAGCCACTATAACTTGGACCGAAAAACGAAGGAAGAAGCTCAGCGAGAGGATGAAGAGATTTTGGGAGCAGAAGAAGGCCAATACATCAGCTAACCTGGTTCAATCGAGCTCCTAAGCAGGGCATAAAGATGTAAAATAATAATAATAATAATAATAATAATAATAATAATAATAATAATAATAATAATAATAATAATAATAATAATATAGCCTCTCCTACCATGTGTAGGCGTTTTAATTCGACATTACCTAATCTGCCTACGCTTCAGTTTCAACTTTCCATTTTAGTCTACCATGTGGTAGATTAAACTGGATTTCTGCTGGACGATCTAAGGTCGAGTTCTTTTAGCTACGTATTTTGTCGGGCAGCCTAAAACTATGAAACAGCTTAATATTGTACTCTTGTCAATTCCTTGACGTTACATGAGACCCAAAGTCAAGACGCTAACAGTTTCATTCACAACGTTCTTGACCAGTCTACCTACAACAGTTGGTTTTTCAAATCTCCACTTGTGCATGACAACACATTTAAATATTAATTACGTCAAGAACACGAAAATGAAAATTGTGGGTCAAATAAGCCCCAGTTTTAATATCACCATTTCTCAAGACTTATGATAAAAAAAGAAGATCCATTTTTTTATTTTGAACATTTTAAGTTAACCAGAATAGAACTGCCAAGTTAAAACACATTTAATTTAAATTTATATTTTCAATCTTGACCAACCTACAATCAACAATCAGTTCAAATCTCCACTTATTGTTGACGACACATCCTGTCAACAGACACGGTACGTCAAGAACATGATATGATATAGGGGTCACATAAACCCCGATATGTAATCCTCTTTACCAAAAAGAAGATCCATTTTAGTTTTGGACATTTTTCAATTAGATAGATTAGGACCAAAAAACTTAACTGTATTAACTTATGATACCCATCTTAAGGGTTCATTAATGTTTGTAAATATTGTATATAATGTATATATTGGTATGTTTATATTGGTTAAAAAGGTCCCAAACCTTGACCTAAAGGTTGTATACAGGCTGAAGATGCCCAAAATAATGGGTGAAACATGTACCTGACCTAAATAAGTCTACATAAAATCATGTAGATAATAACCACATTAAACGTGGAAAGTATTGAATAGGTGGTTATTTATTAAATTATCCTTGATATCTATGCCTATCAAATATGTCACCAGAGATCGTTTACATGCCGATATCGTCCGGCAGTCTACCTCCGTAGTGGAACGGGTTCGATTCTCGGCATAGCGATAAAATTAAAATTGACGGAATTTCTTATATTTGGTTCAGTAGGTGCATGCAGGTAGGTACATGGGGGCGTCCCTGAAAAGATCTTCACCTCTTGGGGACGAGGACACGAATCTACATCATACAATATGGAGTATCGTATGGACCTCTTTTTCCACCCTTCAAAAATCCGTTTACCTCTGGCGGATTTGAACCCGCTCTCTTCGAATCTGGAGGCCGACACTACCGTTGATCGACAGAGGGAGCTACGATCTGAAGTACACTCCAAAATAACAGTAATTCCTCTCATAAATAACTTTAATTAAAATATAATCATGCATCATATTTCTATCAGAAAATATACTTCTCTTTTGTTCAGTGACCTTATAATAGATTCCAAAAAACAGATCTAAATATTTCTAAATTATGTACCTTAAACTTAGTTAATTATACCTCGCAAGCATAGGCACCTGCAGCTTAACTATGGGTGTTACTCTGTTTGTTTTGTTGATTCCGAATTTTGGTTGCGCTCATTGGCTGGTGTCATGTGTGATAATATTGCTGAAATGAAATGCCGTGTGGCTTCCGGAGAGGTCTAGGGCAAGTCTTTTGATGTGACTCCCGTAGGCGACCTGCTCTTCGTGATGTGCCAGGGGAATTAACCAATTAAGGTTAAAATCCCCGACCCGGCCGGCAATCGAACCCGGGACCCCCTGGACCAAACCATTTTTCCTTGGAGCCGTACATTTCTTCCTCTGATATGTGTGAAGAAAGGATGGTTGCCTAGTGGTAGTTTCTCTTAACCCTCGGGCATTCGCGCTGCCTCACTCAGTGCGCCACGCGCGTCATCATGTAACTATATTTTTATTTACAAATTACTTCTGTACTCACTAGAATTGTCAATGGTATGTAAAATATTTCAAGAATTAATTGATTAACAATAAAACACAGATTATAGGCTTTGAATTTACTTAACTGCGATGAAAGCATTAACATACTTGAAGGAGCAGTCAGTGCACCACGCGAGCGCTGAGGGTTAAGGTAATAATCACCACTACCATCAGAGTATAAACGTACAGAAGGGATAGGAGTCCAAGTTAAGACATGTCCCACATTGCAGTCTGAAAAGCCTGCTGGCAATCCTTGTTTACCAAGCTGGGCGCTGGACTTCTAAGCTCAAGCTGGCTGATTCAGTTTCAGCTCAGTTCGGTGTTACTTGGTGGCACTCAGATACGTCAGCTTCGTGTCGGTAAATTTACCGGCACATAAAAAAATATTGCGGGACAACATTCAAAGCTCATATACATTAGTGTCTCCGAAAACTGGTAAAAATATTAGTTAGTGACATTTAAAATAAACAGTATTATCATTATTACTAGCTGATGTAACCGTGCTTCGCTACGGAATTCTACATTGTATACAGAATTCTAGGTTAAGTAGTGTACACGTTGTAAGATGGTCGTCTTCCCCTAAACTACCATTTCATCCAGGGTCAATAAAATGATTTATAGCCTAGACTGGAGTTCATTATTCCCCGAATACACATACCAATTTTAATTTAATTCTGCTCACCGATTCCCCGTGGCTTGGCGTTGATATGGACTCAGCATCAAAAATCCAAATTCATGAATATCTCTGTCATCATAGCCGGTACGGTAAAAATGTATGAGTCATAACTGATCGTAAATTTAATTCTGTATGACTTTTGTTATGTAGTATTTATCGATAGGACTACTAATAACATAAGTATTTGAGAATTACATTTTACGCCTTCCCCTAAACTACCATTTTACTCATCAGGAATAAAATTAGTTATATCCTAGTTTGTAGTGGCTCATTCCCCGACTTATCAATTTTTATTAAATTCGTTCTGCCATTTTCTCGTGATGCGCATATATGCATACAGACAGACAAGAGATGACGGAAAATTAAAAAAGTGCATTTTCTTGTTACTGTGGACACGATCGATGTTAACATTTTTCAATTCTGAGCAATGCACAGACAAAACTCTCATTTGATATACAGGATGATCGGAAACAAAAGAACCGAGTATATGAGCATTAGAGCTGTGGTCATACTGATAAGTAATTTGAAGAAATTACGTCGATATCTCGCACCGTTGCCATTTTATCAGTTGCTGAGGTTAGCCAATCACATCGCTTCGCGGGCGAATTCGAATGGCCTGTACGAGACGGTGTTGCTAAATCTGCACGTGGCTTGTTCGGGCTAGAGAGTCATGCCGAGAAATGAGCATCAAACACTAACACACCGTGGGTTTCAGCCAATGCCACCGTAGTGTGCTTGCTATGGGCCGAACCTATCCGCAGGAGATCCGTGTTCAAGTCCCTCCCCTGGAGAAGTTTATTTCTTCTATTGGCGCTCTCAAACTGGGCTATAAGTCGCGTGCAGATTTAGCAATACCGCCTCGCAAAGCCCATGTAAAGTCGGCCTCGAAGCTATCTGATTGGCTAACTTCAGCAGCTGATTAAATGAAAACGTCCCGAGATATCTAATTATATTTTTCCAATTATGTATCAGTATGACCAACTCTCCTACGCTCATATACCCGATTAACGTTGTTCCCGACCAGCCTGTATATAGATGAAACGCACTCCCGATATGCTTTGCACTCGCTACACTCTGGAGCATGATCTCTTATCAATTATTGTGTACATGTGGAAAATATTTCAGATTTCTAGAAAAGCGTTATATTCCATTACCTGTTAGTGAATATAAAACTGTAATTATAGATATTACAAGAGCTGTCACAATATTGCAAGCTATACTCGATTACAAATCTCATTACTGAGAGATTAAAATATTTATTGAACCATCAAGCGCGTCGACTACACGATACAGGTCCTGTGGCTCTAAAATATTTTTTGTAGTTGATCGGCTCGATTCCCTGCTTCAGCAGCGCTGAGGACGATTTTACGAGGTTTCTTATTTTCACACCAGGAAAATAATTGAACTTCAATGTTAATTATGGCCATGACCGGAAACTTCACTGAACATCATTGGAAATTCACTTTCAATATTAGTGATCATTTCTTCTTCTTGTTATTTTTTCTGGTGCGGTCTCCTTATGGAAGATTGGTGAAAATATTCATCTTCTCCTTATTCATCATCTATCATATTTTCCGAAGATGGTGGGGTTGCGGGTGTAAACTACGTTGCACACATGGACATTTCCCTGTTTCACAGCCGTTGTTTTAGAAGAATTAAAACTTGTAAAGTATATACACTCTTTGACAAGGTGTTTTCAAGAACACATATTTATTTTTATGAATGTTTAAAAGTATAAATTAGAGAGAAAGCAAAAGTTCTATGAACAATTTGTTCCTCTCTACAAAATATGCGTGCATGTTAAGAATTATGAACATTATTAGGTGCATGATTTCAACTAAGTAATGTATAAAAATAGGCGTGGCTGGGGGGAATTTGAAGGGGCTCAATCCAGTAACAGTCCTCCATGATTTAGGTCATAACTCCAGCGGTATAAGAGATGCCAAAGAAATTCTTGCACTGATTGGAAAAGGATATTTCAACCTAACATTTTTAAATAAATTGAAAAAAGTGACATTCGAAGTTGTAGGTACCCTCTTGAAGTAACAGACTTATGTACACAAAGATACGTATCAATTTGAGAGGATGTTATTCTCATGTGGCGTAGAACTTAGTGCATGAAAACATAAAGAATACAGTGAGAAACGCCTTCATTGTGAAGCGCGCAGCCACAAAGGAACATAGAACGCGCGATAATACGTAGAGAGCCGGCAATGACGCAAGCACAGATCATTTTCATGCCAGAGACAGTTAATGACAGGGCTGTATTACATTCAGAAACACTGCAACATCAAACGCAGTGTAATTAATTAACAAATTAAATATTCAGTGTAGAATGATGGTTAATTATTAACCAGTTACTCACAGTGACAATACTAATTAGCGTTTCTCCAATCCAACTATGCTGCGCTCTTTATTGCGACGGCTGCGACGTAGTACTTTATGCATTTTGCTTTGGATCCATTACCTAACCGCTCTGAAGGTCCCATTACGAGTCTTGTCGACAAATATGCTACAAGTTATGAGACAGATTTAACACACACTGTGCTAATGTTGACTACTTAGGGCCCTAAAATGAAGCAGTTACTATTACGTAATGTTATATGCACGTCATAGCTTGAAACCATTAATTCTTTAATCATAGATTATTATATTGCTAATTTTCGGACTGTTTTCTTTCCCTAGTAGTTTAACGTCGGACTAACACATAGACAATTTTCGGCGACGGAGGGATAGGAAAAGGATTACCCCCTGTGGGTGAGGGAGGCAGACAAAAATACACCCACGGTATCCCCTGCCTGTCTTAAGAGGCAACTAAAAGGGCCGACCAAGAGATGATGAAATTAGAACCATGAGACTATTTGTAATTAGTACCATTACGTGAGGAGCACCATGCGCCGACGTTAATTGCGATTAGTACCATCATGTGAAGAACACCATGGATCTACGTTACGTAGGAATGAGGAACGCCACGGGTCTGGGCGTTGCGTGTGCTTAGTACCATGTGTGTATCCAACCAAAGGCGAGGGGGACCACTCGGCTGCGCGGACTAATGACCATGCGAGAAAAGTTGCCGTATGCTGTGGCGGTTTCCCTGTGTTCAGAATGGGTCTGCGTTACCTATGACTAGTAACATTATAAGAAGAACACCACGGGTCTGGGCGTTGCGTGTGCTTGGTACCATGTGTGTATCCAACCAAGGCGAGGGGGGGGGGCACTCGGCTGCGCAGACTAATGTCCATGCGAGAAAAGTTGCCGTACGCTGTGTCGGTTTCCCTGTGTTCAGAATGGGTCTGCGTTACCTATGACTAGTACCATTATAAGAAGAACACCACGGGTCTGGGTTGCCCGTGATTAGTACCACTATTTGAGGAACACCATGGGTCTGCGTTGCCTGAGAGTAACACCATTATATGAGGAAAACCATGGGTCTGTGTTGCCTGAGGGTGGTGCCATAATGTTTGATACGCCGTGGGTTTGCATTGCCTCTGATTAGTACCACCATGTGAGCGGCACCAGGACACCTGTCATTAGTTCCACCATGTGAGGAACATCACGGGAATACCGGCGCCGTGATTAGTCCCACTATATGAGGAGCACCATGGGTCTGCGTTGCTTGCGAGTGGTGCCCTTATGTGAGGAACACCATGGGTCTGTGTTGCCTGCGAGAGGTGCGATTATGTGTGACATACCATGGGTCTGCATTACCTGTGATTAGTACCGCCATGTTAGGAACACCATGAGTCTACGTTACCTGTGATTAGTACTATTGTTAGGGGCCGGTAACCTGGATTTTGGACCCCATTTTATAACAAGAATCATCTCGGAAAAGAAGGCATTGTGAATTGGGTCCACTGATTGTTTTGAATTCATGGTCATTTTTTCATCATCATTCGTTTTATATTTTAGTCAGTGGATATATTTTGAAGTTTTAATTATCGTTTCATTTCATTGCACCTCATACAATTAGGCACCAATGACCTAGCTGTTAGGTCCCTTTAAAATACAAACATCATCCACATCATCATCATCAAAGACTAGGATTGTGAAGGTATAAACCGTTGCCTTAATTAAGATACAATCCCAGCACGTGAAAATGGGAAGACATTGAAAACTATCGTCAAAATTGCTGATCGGGTTCGAATCACCATTTCCCGAATGCAAACTCACACGTAAGAGCTTTGAACAGAGAAGCTAACTCGCTCTATTCTTCAGATTCGAATCGCGGTCTGTTAAAAGAGAAAACCGGGCAAATAAACAACACTATATTTTTTTAAGTGCTGTACGAACTGTGGTCCTCGAGTTTTTAAACAGAGAGAGCCTTCCGCGGGCAAGTATAAGCAGCAGAATGCATACAGCTTTTGAATATGAAAGGGCGCATAGACCCACCAAAGGTGAGACGTCACTTGCACTGGGTTCCTCTAAGTTCATAAATACTTGAAAAAGATATTAATTAACGATATATGTTTTTTTTTGTTTTTTTTTTTTTTTGCAAGTTGCTTTACGTCGCACAGACACAGATAGGTCTTACGGCGACGATGGACAGGAAAAGGTCTAGGAGTGGGAAGGAAGCGGCCGTGGCCTGAATTAAGGTACAGCCCCAACATTTGTCTGGTGTGAAAATGGGAAACCACGGAAAACCATCTTCAGGGCTGCCGACAGTGGGATTCGAACCCACTATCTCCCGAATACTGGACACTGGCCGCAATTAAGCGACTGCAGCTATCGAGCTCGGTATATGTATTTCAGAGAGGTCCAATTGGTGGTCCGTGCAGTCAATTCAACCTGCCCTCGGATGGTGTAACAAAAGAAAGCGGGCAGTGAAAAGAATACAGAGTAAATAAAGGGCACAGCAAATCTTGTGTGTACCGCGATGGATACTTAATCCTGCCCACCTGTCAGTCATAATATCGTGTGGGTCGTAAATAGCTACCCTCAAAATTCTATGTTATATAGATTTGCCACATAATGTATGACTCTCGGAATATTTCGAAATCTAAAAGTATATTCCCATCACACATTTTCTAGGCTATAGACTAGGTAAGTGGTTCACAACTACAGTTACACTCAACTAGGCGTGTTGAAAATAAGGTTGATTTTAGTTCCGTCAGTATTCTGTAGAGTATGTACATGTTTAAATTTGGTTTAGCCTCGTCATTCTTTGGCATTTACAATCTTCATATCGTTTGTAGCATTGTCAACAGTTTTTATTTACATAAAAAGTTAAACTAATCTCCAAACAATAGCTGGTGTTTCCACGTCCCTCATATGTGTTCAACTTTTTCCATGCTTTCATCAAATATTTCTTGTGACTCTTTTTAACCAGTAAGGTTTACTTTGTTTTCTACTTCTACTTTCATACAATGTAAAACTGTTTTGATGCTGCTATTTGTTCTTCCGAGTTTGTGGTTGATTTTGTTGTTCCAGGCCTCAGTATCGTTGGTAGTGCGGTGCCGCCTCTTGTATCAAGTCCACAGTTCAACAGGAATTTTTTCATTCTCCAGTCTTCTTTCTACGAAACTGTAAAATAGAACTGACACAAATTCGGACTGTCGGGAGCCAGTGAGTGGGCTTCATTCCATCCATATACGATGTCATCATGTTTCAGGAAGGACAGCGCGTAGCATGTGCTGTCGGGTTACATGAACGAATTGTATCCATGAAATTTCATTGTAAATTTTGTTCTAAATGGAGGAAAATAATTGCTTTTATGCAAAACAACAGTAAAATTAGCGGTAAATTTATGAATACAATTATTACTACAGAAACATAGATACGTAACAATGACGACTATTTCGCTGTAGACACGACTCTCTTCCGTGGCATTCCGTTTCATCGCGCCGCGCCGTCCTGCGTTTCCTTCTCCAGGTCCAGGGCTAGCACCGACGAACGGAATTGCTATGCCTCTGAATTCTCAATATCTTTGTCCACCATGGACTAGCGCGAACAGTTCAAACTAGAAAATGGAGTTGGAAAGTATATCGTAAATAACACAAAAATGATTTTTGTTGAAAGAAAAATAACATGATCCCTGGACGATTAATGATATTAATTAATGAGTTACGGACACAATTCAACAACTCATCCCACCAAGAAACATCGAAGAAAGCAAAGAAGTTCAAAGAAGTTAAGTGAGCAAAGACTTAACGAGCAAAAGTGTCACATAAACAAAAGGCAACGTGAAGCGCTGTGACGTAGTAGAATTGATAGTCGTAAAGTGGCAAAGTATGTATGTTTATATTTATCCAGTAACAGTGTTATTTATTAATTTACCGCTAATTTTACTCTTAATTTGCATAAAAGCAATTACTATCTTCCATTTAGAACAAAAAATTAAATGTCATGGAGACGATTCGTTCACGTGCTGGTGCAGTCGAATGTAATTGTTTCTGTGGTATTCCTTAGTCAGTCCAGTGTCTTGCATCTTCACCAAGCATCTTTCCATGTGGAAGTAACACACGTTTAATTCCATGGAAGGAAACACTTCATTAAGGGCGGAAATTGTTCCAGTCTCAATGTCAACGTTATTTTCCTTGGTCTCCATGCAGGGATATTTTCAGTATGACGGAAAAGTCGGATGTAAGTCTTTTTTCCTTATTTGGTAACAGAGCAACCACTACTGAATGTGTGTGTGTGTGTGTTTCTTCTTTAGAATCCCGTAATTAGCATGAGAAGTATATATTTGCTACAAGCTTTGAAAGTTCGATCCCTGAACAAGTTTTGATGGCACTTCATGGTTTCTCCACCTTTTTGCCCACTGAGTATTATAATTACCATCTTTCAAGAGAAAACTAGTACCATCTTTCATCTGAAGGACTTCTTGATCTAAAACAAAGTCGTCTCGGAGTTTCGGCTCAGTTTGGTTTTCAAGAAGCTTGCTTCTGGGACGGTACAAAAACATTCTAGTCGTTAATTGGTGGGCATTTCTGTCATTCTCCCAATTCTTGTAAGTATATTCTTGAAACACGCATCTCTTCTTGGCCTGATTGACCCTCCTCACAACCTTTAAGCGGACTGCATTCGGTGCTTGACATGAATGGGGATCACATGTAAAAAAATATAGTTGTCTGCAGATGCAGAGTGGGTCTCGGCCCTCAAGTGATTCGGCGATCCGTGGTCCGATAGCTCTGCACTCCGTCCGACCAACCGAGCAGAGGAGGGGTGGCCACGGCTCCACCGTGGCTCTACACCTCTGTATTCGGGAGGTGGAGAGGGGCTGGTCACCACCGTCGGCTGCCCTGAGAATGGTTTTCCGTGGTTTTCCGTGGTTTTCCATTCTCCTGCACTAAGGCGAATGCCGGGACAGTTTCTCGTATAATCCACGGCCGCCAACTCTTTCATCTTCACCACACATCTCCTTACCCGATACAAATCTCCTGACCTGAAAGACGGCGTCACCGTCTGGGAGGCCCGCCTACCTTGTCAGTGGAGTAATGAAAATATTTCATCATATTTTGTTTTCAACATTCCACGACATATTTTCTATCTTTATTTCTTGCAACGCCAAACGTTTGCCCCGTCTTCTTTTCTTCCAAATTCTCGGTAAGTATGGCCGTTGTAATGTACTCAATGCCACATCGTCGAATGTAATAAGATGCACCCGGCCGTCCATATGAAGCACGACCCCCTCCGACTTGAGTATTATGTACCCTACTCCTGAGTCTGTCGGTGGAAAGAAGAATGCACACGACTGACTTCCAGACCAGAAATGGCTGGGCGGTATGGGGTGAAAATTAGGGGCGATTAACATTGGAATTTCCAGGTGCATTAGTCTCAGTAATTATTTAACTGTCGGGCTCCATGGCTAAATGGTCGTGGTGGCCTTTGGTCACAGGGGTCCCTGGCACGGGGCTGGGTGTATGTGTTGTCTTCATCATCATTACTTCCTCATCACGACGCGCAGGTCGCCTACGGAAGCCAAATAAAAAAACCTGCACCTGGCGAGCTGAACCCGTCCTGGGATTTCCCGGCACTAAAAGCCATTCGCCATTTCATTTCATTATTTAACTTTTCTGTTATACGGCAACTCGGGTAAACTCAACATCCCACAGTCACAGGTTCCGTGCGTTCGCTTATTTCGCATATTCTCCTCGGATATGCCGCCCCGTGTGGGTAGAGGACCGTGTACATCCACGGTATACCCTGTCTTTCGTGAGAGGCGTCTGAATGAGGTAACTTCACTGGGCCATACAACTTAGAGACGTGAAGTGACGATTACTGAGTCTAGCACTGATTCTACTTAATGTGTCAGTCTCCTCTTTGATGTGCCTTGATTAACTCTTGTCCTCTTTCGATCTTGCCAGTTTTTCGTTTGTGATGCAAATGAGTCATTTATATTTATGCCTTTCAGGACTTTACCTTTCGGAATTGATGTCATGGATATATTCGGGAGACCACACTAAACTTTGAACATTTCAACATTTCATTCTGATTTACACCAAATTTGATAAGAGTCAAAATTAAGGAAAGTAAAATTTAGTTTAAAATGAGCTATCGGTTTGCAAATTTTGACTTTTCCTTCGAAAATACGTCTTTTCTCAAAATTTTCCAGGTTTACTAGGGGCTATACCCTTTGGTATCCTTGTTTAAAATTTGGTTTTTAAGCTTAGGAAAGTAAAATAATTTTCTGTCCTCGTCCCGAAGTGGTACAGCTCTTTGCAGGCACACCTTATTTTGATGTCAATAAAACCCCATGTGATGCCAATCATGTATAACAATTTTTACCTCTCTACCTCCAGTATTCCGTGAAGTATGGCATCGGCAAGTGTTAACGGACTTGTGGTTCACCCTGATTACTGCGAAGTTAAACGACTAACAATTAAAAAGTTGCGAAGCTCCTCGAGTAGCTATTTGATGCTAGACTATGGACGTATTATACAACAGAATTAACGAGTAGTTACGACCTTAAAAATTCTAAATACATATTGTAATTCATTGAGGTCAAACCTACGGCGTAACCTGTCTCCTTTGCACCACGTGGAGGTCAGTCTTAATAGGAGTTCTGCAGTTCCAGAACAATGCACAGTATTCTGAATGCACACAATGAAGTGAGCAGTTCGCAAGAAGTCATCCGTCCCTAGATTGTCAGATGCAGAGGAATGCTTGTTGGTGGAGTAACCGGGTCGCACTGTACCGCTTCCATCGGGCTATCGGAAAAGCAGCTCGTGGCTTAATTGTGTACCGTCAACTGACGGCTGACAAATTTCGTGGACCTGGAACACTGTCAGTTTGTAAAGTACAAAGCTATTTGTTTCTTTCTTGGTCCGTTTAACCTCCAGGGTTGGTTTTCCGTCGGACTCAGCGAGGGATCCCACCTCTACCACCTCAAGGGCAGTGTGAGACATTTGGTCGGGGGGGCAACTGGGGTGGGGGACCAGTATCTCACTCAGGTGGCCTCTCCTCCTATGCCAAACAGGGGCCTTGTGGGAGATGGGAAGGTTCGAAGGGATATGCAAGGAAGAGGGAAGGAAGTGGCCGTGGCCTTAAGTTAGGTACGATCCCAGCATTTGCCTGGGGAATAAGTGTGAAACCACGGAAAACCTCTTCGAGGATGGCTGAGGTGGGAATCGAACCCCCTCTACTCAGTTGACCTCCCGAGACTGAGTGGACCCCGTTCCAGCCGTCGTAACACTCTCCAAATTTCGTGCAGACCCGAGAATCGGACCCGAGCTTGCGGGGGTGGCAGATAATCAGACTAACCAATACACCACCGAGGCGGACTACAGCTCTATTTGCAGAGTGAATATTGAATTTTTACGACCGCATTATAATCGAAATAGACTTTCAGCCTATTAGGTCGTGTTGCGTACAAGTAGTACATGTTGAAGAGACGTTGAGTACAGAACAAAAATGGCCAACCGGTACGTAACACGATCTAATAAGTTGAAAGTCGATTTCGATTGCAATGCAGTCGTGAAAATTCATTTTTCATTGACTTGGTCCTCAACGGGTGACTTGCACGCACTCTACATTGTGATGGCAGTAGTGCCAGACCTGTAGCATAGATCCTTTACAACAGAACAAAATGGCCTAGGCCACCTAAGCTCAATGGTAAAGCAACCGACACGGAATCGAGACGTTGTGGGTTCCGATCCCAGTGGTGTCCAATTGGACATTTTTGTTCTGTACTTAACGTCCCCTCTTCAACACGTACTGCATTACGTAACACGATCTAATAGGTTGAAGGTCGATTTCGACTATTGCTGAATATTACAAGTTCGTTCGGTCAGCGTTTCTCTTGGTCTTGATTGACAATGTCAGCTCAGCTTCAATATTTGTTTAAGAGCAACCTTCACTTCACTCGAATTCACTCTAGTATTGCATTTAACCTTTCATACATCACTAGCGGAATAATCACCCTTGTAACTTTTTAATATTTTGTTCTCTGCGAATTCGGTTATTATTAATACACTTTAATATGTAAGAAGGGATCCGGCCTCTTGGCTAAATCAAAGTGTGAGATTGTCATCAGTTCAGAGGACTTTGCGTTCGATTCTCTGCATTGTCGAAGATTTTAACCGCGTCTGTTTATTTAATCTGAGCGTGGTTTCCCATTTTCACACCAGGCAAATGCTGGGGCTGTACCTTAATTAAGGCCACGGCCGCTTCCTTCCCACTCCTAGCCCTTCCCTGACCCATCGTCGCCATAAGACCTATCTGTGTCGGTGCGACGTAAAGCAACTAGTAAAAAAATTATTTAATCTGATTTGGGGACTAGGAGTGTGTGCATTTCTCAGTACACATCCTTCTTTGCACCTATAGGACACCGCACCACTACTAACCACCACATAAATAGCAGGCGCGGTGCGTGGTATTGTTGCAGTGTTGCACAACTCCCAATAATTTTAAACTTCATTTGTCGTCTTTTCTTCTAATGTTTTACTTTAATAAACCTGACATGTATTTAAAACGTGTTAAAATGAACCCTCTTTGGTCGTTCGCTGTACTAATGCTTCGTAACCGCTGCTGGCTTCGAATCAAACTCAGGGGTTTGCGTTCCTACGGCAACTCCCTAGCGAACAGCGCGGCGCAATGTACCTCAGCAGGGGAACGAGCCTAAGCCTGCATAACATCAGGTAGCATGCTCACCAGTATCGGTCTAAGGGAGTTGCACGAGACTAGCAAGTCCCCTATCGAGAAACAGTTCCAAATGTCCCCGTTAGATTGCCCCACTGTGCGGATATTAATTCATTCCTACTTCCTCTCCTCTTGCAAAGATAATTTCATTTCTAATTTTTAAATTTACAATTTTTGCTTTACGTTGCACCGAAGTAGATAGGTGACGATGGGACTGGAAAGGGCTGGGAGTTGGAAGGAAGCAACCATGGCTTTAGTTAAGGCACAGCCACACCATTTGCCTCGTGTGAAAATGTCAAACCGCGGAAAATCATCTTCAGGGTTTCCGACAGTGGTGTCCGAACCCACAATCACCCGGATGGAAGCTCACAGCTACGCGACCCTAACCGCGCGGCCAACTTGCTGGGTGATTTCTTTTCCGCGCCATACCAGACCACCCACAATATTACCAACATCTTGCTTCAATGAAAAACAGGAGGACACATTTTGAATTCAAGTGAGGCAAAAGTAACGGTGCCAGGCTGAGTAGCTCAGGGGGTTAAGGCGCTGGGCTTCAGACCCCAACGTGGCAGGTTCGATCCTGGCTCACTTCCGTGATATATGAAGGTGCTCAAATACGTCAGCCTAGTATCAGTAGATTTGCTGGCACGTTAAAGAACTCCTGTGGGACAAAATTCCGGCACCTCGGTGTCTTCGAAAATCATTAAAAAGTCGTCCGACTCGTTGGCTGAACGGTCAGCGTACTGGCCTTCGGTCCAGAGGGTCCCGGGTTCGATTCCCGACTGGGAATTGGTTAATTGGTTAATTGCGTAATTCCAATGGCACGGGGCTGGGTGTATGAGTTGTCTTCATCAGCATTACTTCCTCATCACGACGCGCAGGTCGCCTACGGAAGTCAAATAAAAAGACCTGCACCTGGCGAGCCGAACTCGTCCTGGGATATCCCGGCACTAAAAGCCATATGATTTTTCATTTCATTAAAAAGTCGTTAGTGGGACGTGAAGCCAATAACATTATTCTTAAGAGTAACTAGAGGTAGAGTGTATAATTAACCTCATTTCCTGGGTTGTAATTGCCAGGTATATTTCAGTTTTAGTAGGAATGTAGTTCAGTTCTTAACGATAATAGAGTTTCTTGTTATTTCTGTAAGCTATTAAAATGTGACACTGAAATTTTTGGTACAACACCCAGCTTCAGATACCACCAGCCGCCACTGATACATAGTAAATACGTCCCTCTAAATGGCATTTAATTCGGGAAGGGCATCCAGCTATGTAACAGGGCCAATTCCGCATGCGCGGCACAGTTCTCACTTGCGACCCTACTAGGTTGTTGGAAAGTGACGGCAACAGCAGATGAGGAAGAATAAGTGATGTGCTGAGGAATTGTACAATTAAGTAGTTTCTCGTTGCTTTCCTCACTGGAACAGAATGTGCTATTACATATCAGTCTGCCAAGTGCACTGAAATTTACACTAACAGACCAGAAATGTTGCAAGTTTCAGGTGTGCAGCTTGCACCGTTCTCGAAGAATATCGTGTTTTGAAAATTGAAAGAATTGCAACACAGAGGGTGGTGGTAGCTACTGATGAGGCGTGACTTTTTTTATTTAAATCATTCCATTCATTCATCCACTTAAGCATTCATTCATCCAGTAAGTCAGTCAATTGGAATATTCTTTCCTTAACGGCCGCGTTTCACAGCGCCAGGCTGCGAACCTGCATTCAATTAATTTCATTCATTCATTGATGAATGTTCTCTCCCAAGCTGGAGTCTATCCGAGAATGGGAGAGGGGATTTTCTTGTTCCTACAGACACTCTTTTCATTCATTCATTCATTCATTCATTCATTCATTCATTCATTCATTCATTCGCCTATAGAATGGTTCATTCATTAATTCACTCATTCAAACAATCAATCACTCATTCAAAAACGATGCTCTCTCCCCAGGTGTTGGCTATCCGTGACTGTGCGAAAGAGTTTATTTATTCATTCGAGCACGAACAGGATTCAATCGTGAAATCATTCATGCACCAATTCATGCAGTCGTTCAACTCATTGGTTTCATTCATAAAATTCATTCCCAAGATGGTGGTTATCCGTGAGAGGGAGAGAGGATTTCTCTTAGTTTTATTTTTGTACAGGAACTCAGTCCATTCATTTATCCATTCATTCTCGAATACTCTCTCCCCATTTGGTGGTTATCAATGACTGGGTGAGAAGATAATTCATTCATGCACGAACACAATCATTAAACCTGTCATGGACCAATTCATGCAGTCATTCAACTCATTCGATTTATTCATAAAACTCTCTCCCCAGTTGGTGGTTATCAATGACTGGGTGAGAAGAGATTTTATTCGTTCAGTCATACACAAACATAAACATTAAATCATGAATCCACAAATTCAGACAGGCATTCATTGATTCATTCATTCATTGATTAATTCAGTCATTCATTCAAAGTATGTTGTAATTGTAGGAATCCGTTAAAGCATGTGTAACAATATATGCAATAAATTGTAATTCATGCTGATAAAGCTGATGTGCCCAAGTTCGTAAACCAGTTATCGCCTTGCTGTTGTATCTTCAAGGTCGAGCGTCCACTAACAACAAAAATAATCACATGCATATCCTCTTTCCAGAGGAACGAGTAGCAGTAGTGCATTAACCGAATATTTTGACAGTGGCGTAACATCACGCTTTAAACTTAACAAACGTAATGAATGTTCGTTAATTATTCAACAATATTTCATTAGGCGTAACTTGACATATTACAATCATGAAAATTTCTGTCCCTTATTTCTGAGGGTGAAAATAAGAAACTACGGCACATTTTCAAGACGGCCGGCAGTGGAATTGGAACTACTCACCATCCGATTGCAGTAAACTCGCCGAAATAGCGTGCCGCTGACAAATGCGCCACGCTTTTTGGGTTGGCCAGTTCGTTAATAAATACTGTAATACCTCAATGAGAACACAACTGTCCGACTACATAGCTGAATCGCTAGCGTACTAGCCTTCCATCCTTGAAGCCCCGGGTTCAATTACCGTGCGTACCAGGGATTATTACTTTAGCAAGTGTATACCAAGGGTCGGCGACTGGGTGTTTTTGTCGTCTTCAACACCTGAACGCAGCACACAACAACATACAACACCCACCACGCCCACCACCATGTTAACACCCATCGTTTCTCATCTAATTGTTGGTGTCAAGAAAGTTCTCGCCCAGAGCGAGGGCGCAACCCTCTTGGTGGCTCGCCTCACCCCTTCAGGGTGGGGAATGAAAACGAAAAAAATGAAAGTTATCCGGTAGTAAAACCAAATCGCTTGCAACCCCTGACCCCGCAGAAAAACGAGATAAAATCTGGTATAATAGAAACAATCCCCGTGGCATCCCTGCTCGATTCTCACCAAGGCAGCTCAGATTTGATATCCGGCTAATATATTTGGGAATTACGAAAGTAAATGTCACGTCCTATGGGTCAAATTCCACATAGAAATGGAGGTCCCATGGATAATGATCACAGAAGCAAAGGTCACGTAAAAGACTCATCGCGTAGTGAACCTTTTTATTAGAACAATTGAGAACGCACCGGTAAAGCCTTTGTGTACTTTTTAGAGAGTGACAAACTCGACCAGGTTAATGGTGGAAAATGGTACACATTGTTACAGCGGATGCTCGGAAAGTCCACCATCGGCAGTAAAACATCTCTCTAGGTCAAGGAGCATCCATCATCTCTCGATCTCCATCAGGGGTCAATTACTGTACGTGACACATCAGTGCAAACGCGCACACCCACAGGTAGAGAGTTTGTACGCGCTTACTTACAGGTAAGTTTTCATTCTTTACCCTAAAGGGATAAGGCGGTCTACCTAGAGGGTAAGAGTTGTGAGCGGGTGTAGATTTGAGGCACTGGAGGAGATGGTTTGAGGAATGTGACTATTGCAGGCCATTGGAGAGAGATTTCGACAATTTATTATGTTAATGGCAAATTTCTGGCATACTGACGGGCATTATTTTTGTTTGTTTGGTTATTTAAATTGATGGGTGGATGAATGATTGCATCAGTGTATGAGTGGATGAATCGATATGTGAATAAAATACTAGATGAATGAGTCTACTAATGAATGTTTGAGAGTTCCTGGCAGTTCGTACTACCAATGCTACTACTTTTACACAAGTTTCCATTCTGTCTCCGAAGGGGACGGCGGGCCGCCTAAAATTAACGCCCTCTCTCAGGCCAGGAAGATAAATTCGGTGAAGGAGATGCTCGGAGCGTGTGAAGGGGTTGGCAGCTGTGACCGTGGAACTGTCCCAGCATTCGCCTTAGTGCAGGATAATAGAAAACCACGGAAGAAGCATTCTCAGGACAGCCGACGGTGGGGAAAAGCCCATATACTTCTCCCATATGCAGAGCTATAGAGCCACTGTAGAACCGTGTCCACCGGTACGGCCGAAGCTCGCTCTCTTCGATTCTCTTCGATTGGTCGGTCAGAATGCAGAGTTGTAGAGCCACGGTTGAGCCGTGGCCACCGGTATGCCGAAGCTTACACTTACCATTCAACAGAGCTGAGTGAGCTTCGGCTTACCGGTGGGCACGGCTTTACCATAGCTCTACCGTGGCTTTACAACTCTACATTCCGACCGACTAATCGAGCTCTGTGACCTTCACCTTAACGGTGGGCACGGCTCTACCGTGGCTCTACAACTCTACATTCTGACCGACCAATTGAGCTGTGGGACCTTCACCTTACCGGTGGGCACGGCTCTACCGTGGCTCAGCCGTGGCACTACAACTCTACATTCTGTCCGACCAATGTAGCTGTGTGACCTTCAACTTACCGGTGGGCACGGCTCTACCGTGACTCAACCGTGTCTCAACCGTGGCACTACAACTCTGCATTCTGGCCGACCAATTGAGCTGTGTGACCACCTTACCGGTGGGCACGGCTCTACCGTGGCTCTACAACTCTTCATTTTGACCGACCAATGAGCTGTGTGACCTTCACCTTACCGGAGGGCACGGCTCTACCGTGGCTCAACCGTGGCACTACAACTCTGAATTCTGACCGACCAATTGAGCTGTGTGACCTTCACCTTACAGGTGGGCACGACTCTACCGTGGCTCTACAACTCTACATTCTGACCGACCAATTGAGCTGTGTGACCTTCACCTTACCGGTGGGCATAGATCTACCGTGGCTCAACCGTGGCACTACAACTCTACATTCTGACCGACCAATCGAACAGAGCGAGCTTCGGCCGCACCAGTGGACACGGCTCCGCCGTGGCTCTATAGCTCTGCATATGGGAGCAGGAGATGGGCTGGTCCCCAACGTCGGCAGTCCTAAGAATGCTTTTTTTGTTGTTTTCTATTCTCCTGCACTAAGGCGAATGCTGGGACAGTTCCACGGTCACGGCTGCCCGCCCCTTCACGCGCTCCGAACATCTCCTTCACCGAATCTATCTTCCTGGCCTGAGAGATGGCGTTACCGTTAGGAGGCCCGCCGTACCCTTCAGAAACAGAATGAAAACTTGTGTAAAAGTAGTAGCAGTAGCAGTACGAACTGCCAGGAACTCTCAACCATTCATCAGTAGACTCATTCATCTGGTCTATTGTTCACATATAGATTCATCAACTCATACATTGATGCAATCAGTCATCCACCCATCAATTTAGATAACAAAAAATATGCCCATCAATATGCTAGAAACCTGCCATTAACATAATAAAAATGTCGACCACTTTCTCCTATGGCCTGCAATAGTCACATTCCTCAAACCATCTCCTCTAGTCCCTCACATCTACATCCGCTCACAACTCTTACCCTCTAGGTAGCCCGCCTTATCCCTTCCGGGTAAAGAATTAAAAATCACCTGTAAGTAAGCACGTACAACCTCTCCCTCTGTGTGCACGCGTGCACTGACGTGTCACGTACAGTAATTGACCCCTGATGGAGACCGAGATATGATGGATGCTCCTTGACCTAGAGAGATGTATTACTGCCGATGGTGGACTTTCCGTGCATCCGCTGTAACAATGTGTACCATTTCCCACGACCAACCTGGTCGAGTTTTTCACTCTCTAAAAAGTACGCAAACGCTTTACCGATGCGTTCTCAATTGTTCTGATAAAAAGGAACACTGCATGAAGAATCTTTTACGTGACCTTTGCTTCTGTGATCATTATCCCTCAGCCCTCCATTTCTATGTGGAATCTTACCCATAGGACGTGACGTTTACTTTCGTAATTCCTGCATGTATTAGCCGGATATCAAATCTGGGCTGCCTTGGTGAGAATCGGGCAGGGATGTCATGGGGACTGTTTCTATTATACCCCATTTTATCCCGTTTTTCCCTGGGGTCAGGGGTTGTAAGAGATTTGGTTTTACGACCGGATAACTTCCCTTCCGTTTTCATTCCCCACCCTGAAGGGGTGAGGCGAGCCACCAAGAGGGTTGCGCCCTCGCTCTGGGCGAGAACTTTCTTGACACCAACAATTAGATGAGAAACGATGGGTGTTAACATTGTGGTGGTCGCGGTCTGTGTCGTGTGTTGTGGTGTGCTGCGTACAGGTGTTGAAGATGACAGAAATACGCAGTCCCCGACCCTTGGTATACACTTGCTAATGTAATACTTCATTTTATGAGCTTCACCCGAAGTAACCCAGAGAACATCAGACGGATCAGGGACGAATGAGGTAGAAGATAAAAATAGAAACTAATACTGTTACTTCTCAAGCACACACGGTGTGATCGAACATCTTAATTGGAGCTTAAAGTTGTCGTCAGCTCCCGCTTGGAGCGCTGTAACAGCATACAGCGAGCCACCTGGCGACGAACGAGCGTACCACCACAGATCCAACGGTGAAGCATTCTTAAATATAAGCCTCGCTGTCTTCCTCGTGAACAGTCGAGATTTCCTTCTGAAGACGCAAAGCAAAGTTCTCTGCGAAACGTAGAGAGATTCAATTTGTTTTCTTGACACAGCGTAAGCCCAAAAGTCCGTATTATATCTACTTCTCACATGTTTATGAACAATCTGTACGAACGACGAACGTAATCGAAAGCGCATTGTTCTTTATATATATATTCCAATTTTACTTGTGTTGCACCGAACGTAGGTTGCCAATTTTAGTGAGACTGAGGATCGGACACGAGGATGAATATGCATGAAACTCTCGACTGAAACCAATTCTTATGATAATGCATTAAAAAGTCATTTCGTTCAAAACCGGAGCAAAGAGCAAAATTAAAATACTGTAGTCAAACAATGTAATGTAGTTGACTAACTATCCAATTTCAAGTTCATGAAAATGTTTTGTATGTTTTACATTCCTCCGTAATGAAGTTCCACTGCCAAACAAACTCATTTCTAGCAGACTCATTCATGTATATATTCAAGTTGTCTCAACAGTAACTTCTATTTAAACTTTGATGGGTGTGAGGTAGTTATTTGTGTTCTTCTATTTCGTTTACCAGTTGTAATACACGACTCTTTTCTCAACAATATTTTATAATGGAAGGAAATTCCATTCTTAAATGCTTGGACGTTTCTAAGTGAATATATGTCATGGTTAAATCCCGGATTTTCATGCGGTAATAGGTTAGATTGCAAACTAATTTGGTTAGTAGGAAATGCCGGCCACCCGCTGTTCCATAGTGTAGAAAGAGTAACATAAATCATAGGGGTTCTGATGGGCCGTACCCCCAATGTTTATGCAAACCCCATAGCATAATCGTTGTGAAGGTAAACTACACTTGCTTCTCGCTGCACTAAGTTTACATTCTAACCTATTAGTGAATAAAATGATATGGTAGAACTTAGCGAAGTTTGAACGTATGTGAGGACTAGGACAGTGTCCAATAAAAGTGAAGAAATACACACTTATTATATAAGTATTTGCGCACCTAGAAAGGGTCATTAGATTCGAATAAAGTGTATTTATAAGTTTAAAGCTAGTTCATTCTGCAACGTCGGCCGCTGGATACAAAGATCGCGGGCTCGATGTAAGACTTCTCTGGTATTGATGTTTACCGGAAAAGTTAATTACAACTCAGCCATAGATGGTGAAAAACGTTCTGTTTTCTCTGCCGTCTGGTTAAATAAAACGGAACGTATAAATTGATACGCAGACAGCATAAATTGCGGAAAATCAAAATAATTATGTTTAAGTTGGTTTGGCCAACTGAGAACCACGGTACATGTGCTTGATGCTTGCGGCTTCTAGCGTTTGGCTGCTACTTTCTTCTTGGTACCTTAAACTTTTCTCTTGGCCCAGTAAACCTTCATTTTATTTCTGAACTCTATCTTGCGTTCCTCGGACCATTTCCTGGTCTCATTGTAGTTTGGAAGGGTCTGGTTAGAGCCCTGCAGCACTGGCGCTCAACGTTGTGACTTGAGTGCTGTCGCCTGGTATCACTGACCGATGTACATTTTTTAAATATTATTCTAAATTATAACGAACGAACAGTTTTAATTATTTCAATCATTTAAATGGTTTATAAATAACAGGTCAAATTATAACTCAAATACTTGTGCTACATTTCACAGACACTTAAAACTCCAAAAGTTATTACAAAAATATGTAATGGTAGTATATATTACACAACAGGAAATACTGGTGTCTAGCATTATACATTATTTGATGTTGTTGTTGTTGTTTCAATTATCAGTACATAGACTGGTTTGATGCTGCTTTCCATGCCACCCTATCCTGTGCTAACCTTTTTCATTTCTACGTAACTATTGCATCCTACATCTGCTCTAATCTCCTTGTCATATTCATACCTTGGTCTACCCCTATCGTTCTTACCGCCTACACTTCCTTCAAAAACCAACTGAACAAGTCCTGGGTGTCTTAAGATGTGTCCTATCATTCTATCCCTTCTTCTCGTCAATTTTAGCCAAATAGGTCTCCTCTCACCAATTCGATTCAGTATCACTTCATTCGTGATTCGATCTATCCATCTCACCTTCAGCACTATTCTGTAACACCACATTTCAAAAGCTTCTGTTTTCTTTCTGATGTAGTTGTCGTCCATTTTTCACTTCCATACAATGCCACGCTCCAGATGAAAGTCTTCAGAAACATCTTTCTAATTCCTATATCAATGTTTGAAGTGAGCAAATGTCTTTTCTTAAGAAAGCTCTTCCATGCTTGTGCTAGTCTGCATGTTATGTCCTCCTTACTTCTACCGTAGTCAGTTATTTTACTACCAAGTAACAGTATTCATCTACTTCCTTTAAGATTATTTGATATTGAACTATATTCTAAAATAGCAAAACACCAAATGCAAAACATTTTCTCCAAAATTAGTCACTGTGGTCTTGAAATTCTGTCATTGTGTTTGCTATTCAAAAACTGTTTGGAAAATTGACACCCCTGGCACAAAAATTCATCATGAGTTAAGACATAAAAATCTTTTTAAAAATGGCAGTAGTCTTACTCTCTATTTTTCACACGAATCACATTATCGTTCTCTTCAATGTCTGATGCGTCAGGGTTTGATTCTAGATTGCTTTCATAATCTTCTTCCAGTATACACTTACACGCTCACTTTCTTGTTCAATGACCATAAACCAAACCAAATCCCATGGCACTACAGCCCTTGAAGGGCCTTGGCATACCAAGCGACCGCTGCTCAACCCGAATGCCTGCAGATTACGAGGTGTCGTGTGGTCAGCACGACGAATCCTCTCGGCCGTTATTCTTGGCTTTCTAGACAGGGGCCGCTATCTCACCGTCAGATAGTTCTTCAGTTGTAATCACGTAGGCTGAGTAGACCTCGAACCAGCCCTCAGATGCAGGTAAAAATCCCTGACCTGGCTGGGAAACGAACCTGGGGCCTCCGAGAAAGAGGCAGGCACGCTACCCCTACTCCATGGGGCCGGCTCACTGACCATAGTCCACTAAATAAAAATTCATTAATATAAAAGTTCACATTACACCCACCAAGAAGTAAGTAATCAACATTTGAATCATTATTTTTAAAACCTTAATGCGCGTAAATGTAACGTTGTAGAAGTTTGCGTGCACTTAGATGTGTAATACAGATTCTGGCGCTAAGTCTGACAGACCCAAACTGGTATTATTTCCGGTTCTATAAATGATCGCAGAACCCGAGAGTGAGAAGTCAAACTAGATAAGAGGACGGGAAGGTAAACAGAGAGACAGGTGTGCAACCTCCACCATTCACCCAGCAAGTACAAAAATATGTGCCATGGGTCGGAGAGACTAAGTGCCAGTGCTGAAGGGTTAATAGTTGAACGGTAGTTAATTTTGTTAGTATGGCATGATTAATATGGTGTTCTCCGAGATCCACAACGATCCAGTGGTTTTACCCTTGCTGGCTACTTTTAAGATATTGTAGGATAGCCTCTCGGAGTCCATTCTATACAGGTGTCCGTAGAAAGCCAGCGTCCTCCTCTGATGGCATCTGTGAGGTTTTCTTGGTGTTGGTAGAGTTCAGGTTTTGGTCTGTACCAAGATCATTGGTCCTACTATCTTTGTCAGGAACCTCCTTTCTTGTACTTCGAGGACCCTTAGTGAGGTCTTCTTAGTTACAGGTAGGCACTCGGCTGCGAAGATGACTGGCGGTCTGACTATTGTATTGTAGTGTCTTAGTTTGACATTCATCGATAGGTGCTTTGAGGCGTGCTGATTTCTGCACGCATGAAATGCCTTGTCTAGTTTGATTCTCCTCTGTTCGAGAGCAACCGTTTCACTATGGTCTTCTGAAATCAACTCTTCAAGCTACTTTACAGTATCGCCTCCCGTGATACTGTTGGTATCACTACCTCTCATCGTTCTAGAGGCAACTGTGAAACTCGGTATCGAGAGAGCTGGCCGTGCGCTTAGGGGCACGCAGCTGTGAGCTTGCATTCGGCATATATTGGGTTCCAACCCCACTGTCGGTTGCCCTGAAGATGTTTTTTTCCGTGTTTTCCCATTTTCACACCAGGAATATGCTGGGATTGTACATTAAATCAAGCCACTGCCGCTTTCTTCCCGCTCCTAGCCCTTCCTTATTCCATCGTCGCCATAAGACCTACGTGGGTGTCGGTGCAATGTAAAGGAAATCCTACAAAACCAAAAACAATTGAATGGCAATATCGTATTCTCCTTATTCTTTATCCCACCTCGGTACGGTCCACTGCTTTGCACTTCGCCCTCCACATCGTGCGAGCTTTGTTGTAGTTTGGAGTTTTGCCAAATATGAACAAGTCTTCCTTCAAATCATCTATCCTTCCTTTCTATGGCCACTCTTGTGGTCGATGGTCCTCAGGATTTAATTCTAGTGATTTCTGTGCTACATGAAGGCCGTTGCTACGCAGTACTTGGCCATACCACCTCAGACGATTCACTCGGTTATTTTCTGGCTTTGCAGTCACACTAAATAAGTCTTCACATCCTAATTTCTGACGTGGTATAGTTCATTGAGATGGTCATCGAAACATCTTCATTTCCGTAACGTTTAGATACTGTTCATGTTTATTTGTGACAGGCTAACACCCCATATCGTAAAATGCCACTGAACGTACAATCGTTCTGTATGACTTCGATTTCATGTATACTGGCACCTTCAAATCAAAAAGAACCCCCTTAAATTTGTGCTATTTCATCCAAGCAGAACTAACTCTATTCCGTGTGTCTAAAAATATGGTACAATCCGAACGGATGACCGACCCCAAATACTTAACATAATTGGTTTTAGGGAGATCAAAGCCATCGGTGTAAGTGTCTGTAATAATATCTTGAATTTTGAAATGGCATTAATTGTGTAGGTCATCTGCATAAAGGTCGTGGGCACAGTTGTGTGATTGCCGACACCATTAATGGAGTGAATACATCGCAGGAATCCAAGTGCAGAACTCTAATAGGCGCCAGTAATTTCAGTATTTCACAATGATATTTTATCATCGGGTACTACACGTATCTTAGCTAGTAAGAATATGAACATGTCCTCCTTCAGAACATTGATCCATCCTTTCTATGGCCACTTATGTGGTCGATGGTTCTCAGGGTTCAATTCTAATGATTTCTGTGCAATTTGAATGCCGTTGCTACGGAATACATGGCCATATTACCTCATATCCCAACATGGCGGGTTCGATCACGGCTCAGTCCGGTGGTGGCCTACTTGAAGGTGCTCAAATACGTAAGCCTCTTCTTGATAGATTCACTGGAACGTAAAAGAATCCTGCGGGACAAAATTCCAGAACGTCAGCTCTCCAGAAACCGTGAAATATTAGAGAGACAGAGAACTATTATTATTATTATTATTATTATTATTATTATTATTATTATTATTATTATTATTATTATTATTATTATTATTATTATTATTATTATTCCCATAAAACAGATATATTAAGCTTCCCTTTTGCATATCCTTGTGTATTTTAGTGATATTTCCGTTACCGAGCTCGATAGCTGCAGTCGCTTAACTGCGGCCAGTATCTAGTAATTGGGAGATAGTGGGTTCGAGCCCCACTGTCGGCAGCCCCGAAGATGGTTTTCCGTGCTTTTCCGTTTTCACACCAGGCAAATTCCGGGGCTGTACCTTAATTAAGGCCACGTCTGCTCCCTTCCACTTCCTAGGCCTTTCCTATCCTATCGTAGCCATAAGACATACCTGTGGCGGGCTGAGTGGCTCAGACGGTTAAGGCGCTGGCCTTCTAACCCCAACTTGGCAGGTTCGATCCTGGCTCAGTCCGGTGGTATTTGAAGGTGCTCAAATACGACAGCCCCGTGTCGGTAGATTTATTGGCACGTAAAAGAACCCCTGCGGGACTAAATTCAGGCACCTCGGCGTCTCCGAAGACCTTAAAAAGTATTTAGTGGGACGTAAAGCAAATAACATTATTATTAGACATAGCTGTGCCGGTGCGACGTAAAACAAATAGCAAAAAAAGATATTTCTGTTTAATTATGCTTGAATTAATATTCATGTCAACTTTGTATGCTAAAATTTGGATTGTAGCCTCTTGTTTTCATTTCTTATGGCCAGCACGTTGGCGTCCTCCAGGTTTAGGCTTTACTGTAGATGATGATATCAATGATGTAGGAAGAGAGTGGAAACCGGTGTTGGGACATACGGTACATTTCTACCGTAGAATAACACCAAGGGGTCTGCTCAAGGCTCAACGTCTCCAACGGACTAATCACCACCAACAGTCTCGTATGCCCTCCCTCCACATGTACACTGCAGGGAGGTTTTAAATTGAATCCAAGATTTCGGCACGCAACCTAGTGCTTATAAATTGTGCATCACCACCTCACCCAGTCGGCCAACATTCTGATGATGAAAATTCCTTCGACCTCGGGACTCTATCCGGCCAACCACACTGTCAGACCATAATAGACTTCACGCCTGATTATGGTCACCGGGCGGATTACAAGTTGAGGGCTACGTTACCTGAGCATCCTCCCGGTACCAACGCTACTCTTTTACTACTAATTTACACCTCATTCCAGTTTTATCTATTACTTTTTTTAATGTTTTTCTGCTAGTTGCTTTGCGTCGCACCGACACAGATAGGTCTTATGGCGACGATGGGATAGGAAAGGCCTAGGAGTTGGAAGGAAGCGGCCGTGGCCTTAATTAAGGTACAGCTCCAGCATTTGCCTGGTGTGAAAATGGGAAACCACGGAAAACCATCTTCAGGGCTGCCGACAGTGGGGATCGAACCCACGATCTCCTGGATGCAAGCTCACAGCCGCGCGCCTCTACGCGCACGGCCAACTCTTCCGGTAGAAAGAACATTATCCTTGCCTAAAAGAGATATGCCCTGCACGTAAAGGCTTTTTGTATATTTATCACTGTGACAGGCTTGAATTTATATGCCATATGTCAGAAACATGCCATTGCTAGTGAGATCTAGTGTTTGCAGTGCATTATGTATTCTGGAATCGTCTAGAATAAATTTGTTACTTCCATTGACCTGTCTCAGTCTCATCCTTTGCTTTGACAATATGAAAATGTTTGAGGTATGAGCGATGCTAGTAATAACATTCCTTATGCAGTCAGTTCCTGTTATGAATGGTGAGAAAATATCACTCATAGGGTCGGTTGGTTCATGCATTTCGGTGGGCTTGGCAGACTGATATGTAATAGCAACTTCTGGCTCGGTGAGGAAAGCAACGGGGGGGGGGGTGGATGACCTTAGATGTTAGGCCCATTTAAACAACAAGCATCAAAGCAACGGGAAACTACCTCACTTGTCATTTCCGTAGTATGCCTCTTCAGTGACGCCTGGGCTATCCATGACAGCTGTTGGCGGAACTGTGGAGGATCAAACCAGCCTTCGAGCAGAATATCCAACATACATACATACATACATACATACATACATACATACATACATGTCAGAAATGTTAAGCCGTGCTGAGTGGCTTAGATGGTTGAGGCGCTGGCCTTCTGACCCCTACTTGGCAGGTTCGATCCTGGCTCAGTCCGGCGGTATCTGAAGGTGTTCAAATACGTCAGCCTCGTGTCTACAGATTTACTGGGACCTAAAAGAAATCCTGAGGGACAAAATTCCGGCACCTTGTCGTCTCCGAAAACCGTAAAAGTAGTTAGTGGGACGTAAAGCAAAATTGTATTATTATTATTATTATTATTATTATTATTATTATTATTATTATTATTATTATTATTATAAATGTTAAACACCCGTTTTGTATATCCATGCTGTATTTGATGTTATTTCTCTTTAATCATGTTTGAATTAATATTTTTTCACTTTGGTGAAATTTATTAAATTGTGAAGGTATTCATATATTGGCGTTCAATAATTTGGTTGTCAACTCTGAGGCTTCATTAAATGTAACAATATATTTCCTTGGGACAGCGGTTAATCTGTCTATCATATTTGGGTGTCTTGAAGACAGAGGGAGTAAAAAAGTAAGAATCCGGAGATTGTCATGGATTACGGACGTGGCGGAAGACGTACGAGAGTTAAATATGCGTGTTTGGAGGAGAATAGAGGCGGGAAAGGATTAATGGTCAATTGTACACGGTATAAGGAATTCATATGGATGGAAACTGGGTAAACCACAGCATATAATCGAACAACAAATATGAAATTACCGTCGATTCAAAAGCTGCGCTAGAAGATATCTCACCCATTGAATCCAACATCCCTACAATCATCAAGATTAGAAAGGATCTCCGCGTCGTACTTGCTACCAAACAGATCATACTTCCGAGAACCCACCGGACATTAGGAAAATGAACGAGCCAATTTTCTAGCAATAGTCGATACAACAAGATACAGGATAACATATCATCGTTGCACCTCGATATACCAAAGTTGAGGGGACAAATACTGACCCGCAGCACATGTGTCACTCAGAACAAAAATTACTTAATATAGTTCATGCAATACTAACCCTTCGATGACAGAACCATTCTGGTCAGAGTTCTAAGTTGAAATATTATCACATAGCGGTTTTTTTAGGCTCCCATTATTCCCATTCCCATTATTCTCGTTCTACTGGTGCAAACAGCTAGTCGTAACTAGAATTCATATTCCAGGACAATTAATTGTATACGTGAAATATGCCAGACCCTCAGTCAATAACATATACTGAACTCTCAACTCATTACCTGCAATAAAGTCTTCCATACGCATACAACGTATATTCGTGATTCTAAATATCCTGTGGTATACCAACGTGGATAAGCAAAGGTTGCCGTTTTTGTTGAAGTTTCCTAAAAATAAGGCACAGATAACAAGGAAATCATTCGCTAGACTTTCCCTCCTTAACCAATATATTTTATGTTAAACAGTGAATACCGAAGTTGAAGTTTAATTTAATCAGATTTAGTGTTATTATTTCCTTTGAAGAGCGTAATATAAGCTAACTTTTCTTTGTCGTTATCTTTACCGACACACAAAGGAATATTCTCGAGATTCATTACAATTGCAGAAAGTGTTTAAGATACGTTTCTATCTCACTTAAAAAGCAATTACTGAACAAAAGATTGTTAATAACGCGCAGTTTCTCATTAAAAGTTGTTTATATTCTTAAATATTAGTTAGAAAGCACTTTTCATTTATAACTGCTTGGATAGGGTGGATATTCCAAAATCAAGACTTAAAAAATGTTGTACGAACTTTTTAACTTAACTCATTTCCTAATATACGGCTGCCTTGCATCTGGGATAAAATATAATTACGAGCTAACACTTCCGAGGCTTGGAAAGTTCTATTCTATGTACAGGTATTTCCATTGTTCTACTGATTGCATGCGAATTTTCGTTTTCGTAGAAAAGTGATGCCACAAAGGCCTATGGAAATAGTGAAAGTAAAATATGTCACTGCCCGTAACCATTGCATTTATTGAGATAGGTCTGACCGCCTTTGTCCGCGGAAATTAATCTAGCTCCCATTTCTGGTGTAGACCGAGTGAACCGGGTGCTTCAGATACATACTTCGTAGTAGAACGGGAGGTCTACCTTATTCTACCATTGGAGCCTTAATTGTTAAGCACGAAACGCCTGCTCAAACCAACGTTAACATGGAGAAGTTGCCGAGTTCTAGAGGCTGCAGACTAAACGGAAGCACAATTTGCCAAAATACCGCGCGAGGGCTCAATGCAATGCTCAACGCACGAATGATGAACATGTGGATATACAGCTTAATATATATATATTTGAAGAGTGTTATCGAAATTAATTACAAGCATCTTCGCTTTATGGACAGTAATATCCAGACAGATGGCATCCACGTCAAGTATTACGTGCAGGAATATAGAGAAGAGATTACGCCAGCATGATTTACTTCATGTGACAACTCTTCTTTTGAAGACACGGTAAAATGAAACCGGAGGAAATGAATATGGTCAGATAATCTGTTGCTGCAAAACCACATAAAAGTAGTAGAGCTTCGACATACGCATTAAAATATAAATGATGTCTAAGCGTACAGAATTATTTTTAAAGCAATAGCACTCATCCAGAAAGTACACAACTCAACGCTTGCAGCAGGATGACCATGTCCAACGCGCGGCTTTCTACGAATAGTTCTACAAAACAGCGAACATAATCTAAGTTGTACATTTTGATAGGTAATGACTCGTGTTGTTTTGGATTACCATGTTTTTCCTCCAATATGCACAATTCTGTTTTAGGGATCAACCAAATACAGTATTGTCTACAAAGAGGTTTAACCATACAAACTTCGTGCAGCAAAAGCAATTGCCACACCTGCAATGTTAACAAGAGTGCTAGAGAGTATGAAGAGAAGATAATTATTGTGTGTATAAATAGACAAATGACTATTTTGAACATTTGTTATGGTAAAACGTGCAGCATTCATACATACTGTAATATTCATTTTATTTCCTTTCCATACGAATGTTTCTTCCTGTTGCGGCAGTGTGCGCCTGCTGGACTCTGCAACCCAAGTTACTGCAGAGTATCGCTGCCTCCACGTCCAGGTTGTGCTGAAGATGATTTTTGCTTTATGCAAGTATACTCAGATCAAATTACATTGATTGATATTCATGTAACGTATTGTACCGTACCCAGGGGTAGTCACCCTCTAGGACGATGTCTTCATTCCTGTATAAACATCCGACTAACTCAGGGTTGGGCAGTGAGTGAGTTGGTCGTCGATGGGCCAGACTAAAAGTCGAAGTTCCTCACTTAAAAAATAAATAAATGACAGGAAAATGGAGGTATAACTCGAATGAGAAGCAATAATATGGGGTAGGATGAGTTTATTCACAAATATCCCCGAATCATGCTAATGAAAAAATAAAGTAAATAAAATAATAAAAATGACATTACGAAATCCCAAAATTAAAGAAAGAACTGGACATTAAAAACGTTAATTGATCAGTATTAAATGTGAAATGAAGTATCAAACACAACATTGAATACTTATAAACTTTTAGGAATAATCTTCTTCTGATAGTCCATTGTTCAAGTCATATGATAATATACGTACGCATATACTGATACGTATTCATTTCGGATGGAGTAACACACTATAAGTTATCACATTGATACGGGTTTGTAATTTAATTTGAGTCGTCGCAAGATTAAACGTTAAAGGAAAATTACAATAAAAGAAAATTACGATTAAAGGAACATTATGATAAAAGAAAAATTAAGACGCAATGGAACATGTTATGAATTATGAAAAATACTAGTGACATTTCCCTACGCTATATTTACAATAAACAAAAAATAAGTAAAGTATCACATCTATTTACATCGGATAAAGGAAATCTTACATACTACACTGATTCGACGTGAATCGCGGTTCACCAAAAGGATCTAGTGAGAACTAGATTGACCATCAATATAACTCAGCACTCGGGCTGTTCCCCATTAAACAACAAGACAACATATCCAAACAACATTAAACATCACAAAACACCATCCTGTAAGATAAAAACATATAATTATCTTTATAAAACATGTGGAAAACAATGGACATCATTGCCTTCTTCTGCTGCATTTGCGCACTCAAAAGCGCGATCATCCGTCATGTATTCCCTGCTATGCTGTGAGCTGAAAGGAAATGATGGAACTCAACACTATACTAAGGCTTGGTTTCTGTCCGCCAAGACTGAAATACTGAAAGACCATCTCATTCACGCTGTCTATGTAAACACGGCCAATAAATAAGCTTGTGAGGCAATATCATCTTTCTTCGGCTGTACGGAAACTCACGTACAATCGTACTGTTTCCTAGCATGCTTCGACAATTATAACACACATCAGACTCATTGGTCTGGAATCAATTCCGTCAATTCTGATAATTAATACTCTCTCAGAAGACAATATCAGGTACGTATCCAATGCACATCATTCTTTCACTTATCAGGCATGCAACCGGCCTGCATAATCACTTTATAACTCCGCATGCATTATAACCTCTTATATCTCTTAAAATTCTCATCAGCCTTTTACATTATGAGACCATGTTCGATCCCCGTACAAATCATTGGGCAAGACAACTTACAACCTAAGTCATAAGACCCTATTCTTTCAACGTTGTTATGCAGCTCCTTACTGTTCAGCTTCTGAAATACCATGCGTCATGCAATTTAACTGTTACTAACTCTCTAAATGACCAAAAGTTAATTGAATTTACACTCAAAGTAGCAAGTGTTTAACTTAGAAAATGGATGAACTTGTCAATCTACTCCTCCTAACACTAATATACATGGAAAAATCGGAATAATACTAAGCTAAATTATCATGCATAAATTAACAACAAATAATCCTAACAACTCCCTCATTATCCCATCTAACTATTCATAAATCAAAATAAAAAATATAGAGAACATACATTTCTCTCTTATCCGTATATGCAACAATACAAAGGTGAAATAAACACATGCCGTCAGGCTCACTTTACGTTAAAGAAAATCCCTACACTAAACTGCACTAGTATTTTAACATAACCCATATAACATCCCATAATTAAAACATGCGCCTTATCTTGGACGACTCTCCGGACACATGGCAGCGGCTCACATCCCCGCCTCGTTAGTTGTTTATTCCATGTTGATAACTGCTTCAACACATAGAAATACTCTTCCTTCTTCCATGGGTGATACCATCTTCTTGCTGAAAGTTATTGAACACTGCAACACAGAAGGCTTTGGATGAATATATCTTCACCGCTCAATTCTGCACGTGCCGAACAACCCTTTCTTGGCTATAAACTCAGCCAACACACTAACACACAAATATACTTGAAAATTAACACTTTAGGGTATATATACACAGTTGTTGAGAGCGGTTCGCGGTACGGATCGAGAGTTCCTCGCGAAAAGCGACCGACACGAAAATATGAGACAACGGAACGTATCTCCTTCACTTTCCAAACGGCGGTTAATTATCACCGTCTATTTACTGGTAGTGAACTTTGTGCTATAAAATGATCTGCAATTAACTCTGCACCAGTTAATTTATTCAACTGCACGACTGAAACACTGTTTATTGGTCTTAAAAACCATATACTGTTACTGATATATTCACGTGGCAAATTTCACGTACAATTCTCGGAGCACAGCGAACAACGTTCACATCACGTCAGTATCCGCGATCAGAGTGACGCTCTCCAGAGCTTGAGGTGCTAAGGAAGCGTGGCTAACTCCGTTCTAGCTATGGGATTCCCGCATGTCTAGACAGACCACCAATCAGAATGCTTGCCATTCATATTGACACAATATTAATTATAACATACCAATAAAACACAGTTCAAATAATATCAAATCTCTTCCTATAATTTTTATATCGTACTCCTGATTATATTTCACTTGTAGACCTGTGAAAATCCGTCAAATAACAGAATTGATTTCAAGCAACTGTCCATGTTGGTCAACCTGGGATTATGACTTCGCGCGATGTAGACTCCATATTTGCCACATCCACGCGTTCTCATTGGCTGAATATTTCTCTTGGTCAGCATCCTTTACACGTGCCGAGATGTCTCAACTGCTAGTGACGCTAAGCCTTTCTCACGGTCCCGAGGAAGTATTGGGCAATATCCAGCGACTTAATGTCTGCATGGACTCCCGGTCTCAGCTATCTTGCGATTCATTACTTCACCATATATGACTGAAATTTATATCACAAAAATTATATGTTATATCAAATAATGATCCGAGTATCTCTTATGGGCCGGCAGAATACGGCTCAGTATGTATGAACAACATCATCGAAATCATTACGGAAGAAGAAAGAAAATGCAACATTACATTATATGAATTACGATAATAATAGTAATAATAATAATAATAATAATAATAATAATAATAATAATAATAATAATAATAATAATAATAATAATAATAATAATATTTACTTTATGTCCCACTAACTACATTTTTACGGTTTTCAGACACGCCGGGATGCAGGAATTTTGTCCCGCAGGTGTTCTTTTATGTGCCAGTAAATCCACCGAAACGAGTCTGAAGTATTTGAGCATCTTCAAATACCACCGGAGCGAGCCAGGTTTGAACCTGCAGGCCAGCGCCTCAACTGTCTGAGCCATTCAGTCCGGCGTTAATAATAATAATAATAATAATAATAATAATAATAATAATAATAATAATAATAATACCGGTTTTAGGTCCCACTGTGTATTTTACGTGTGTTAGAGACGGTAATGTGCCAGAATTTTGCCCCGTCGTTACATCTAGCGACACGAGGTTTGTATATTTGAACAGCTTCAGAAACCACCGGATTTCAAATGTCGCGTTTATTCCGACCTTTGTTAACACGAGGTGGTATAATTTGCCACCTATAGTATCAAACAACGGTTCAAGATTAATTCAAGTGTTAAGTCAATGTCAAGTAGTTGCGTTTCAAGTAATTCGTTCTATGTTAAGACTCGGTATTCTGAAATACCGTATTTCGAAATATACCGAGACGATCGTGTATTTAGGGGCGCGCAGCTGTGAGCTTACATTCGGAAGATAGTGGGTTCGAACCCCACTGTCGACTGCCCTGAAGATGGATTTTCGTGGTTTCCCCATTTTCACACCAGCCAACTGCTGGGACTGTATCTTAAATAAGGTCACGGCCGCTCCCTTCCCCATCCCATCGCCGCCGTAAGACCTAGCTGTGTCGGTGCGACGTAAAGCTATTTGTAAGAAAAAATCGAAATAAATTATGATTTATTTATTTATTTATTTATTTTTTGCTAGTTGCTTTACGTCGCACCGACACAGATAGGTCTTATGGAGACGATGGGACGGAGAAGGGCTAGGAAAGGGAAGGAAGCGGCCATGGCCTCAATTAAGGTACAGCCCCAGCATTTGCCTGGTGTGAAAATGGGAAACCACGGAAAACCATTTTCAGGGCTGCCGACAGTGGGGTTCGAACCTACTATCTCCCGAATACAATTATGATTTTGAAGTGGCGAAAAGGCCTAATATTAATGTTAGGAATTTGTTGTTTTCATTTCAATTTTACGTTTTATGTTCTTTCCTTAATTTCACCCCCAGTAATGAATTGCAAGTACCCAAATATTTCCATTCTTATCGCCGTGTAATAATAATATGTTGTTGGTTTTACGTACCACTAACTACTGTTGTCTTTGGAGACACAAATTGGCATGACATTGGTCGTCTTTGGTATTTGATAATTGCTCGACGGTTCAAATCCTACTCTATGCAGCTATTTGCAGATTTCTTTTTACGTTGATAAAATGTTTGGATATTTGGTTTCGTGTAATATTGCCCCTGCTTTATGTAGGAATAAATGACCAGACTCTTACTTACAAGCTCGGGTTTCGATACTCGAAATATCCAAGGATTTCAGTTCATGACTAAAATGTGGAAAGAAGTTCATTTAGCCTTTAGAGACCATCTGAAGAGCAACCGATAAGAGAGGTAGTCGATTTGATCGTGGAAGGTAAGCAAAACGACTGAGGATGTCACTCCAATATCTGCAGGTAATTTCGCTTGGAGGTAGTCATCTTTGCAGACCATGGGCGTTAATAGACTGTGTGCCATGGGATTAGTTTTAGTGTTAGCTTTAGTGTGTGTAGTATGGTAACCTCTCCCAATACCCGTATATTTGTGAATTTACAGTATCCATGGTCATCTGTGCAGAAGTGTGTCCCAGTATAAGTGTATGAGTTACCACTCATCCAGAGATGACCGTGGTGGGTGTTGCATAACCCTCGTAAATGCTTTGGTGCGTTTGGTATTCTCATTCCTTATGCAGCCAGTCCCTGCTATGAATGGTGTGAATATGTCGCTCATAGGATCAGTTGGTGCACGCATTTCAGTGAGCTTGGCAGACTGATGTGCAGTAGTAACTTCTGGCTCAGTCAGGAAAGCAACTGGAAATTACCTCACTCCTCATTGCCCTAGTACGCCTCTTCATTGACACCTAGGCCATGTATGACAGCTAAGGGTGAACCTGTTTAGGACCCAACCAGCCTTCGGGCTGAATACCCAACATACATACGTGCCTTTGCTGGCAGGACCTAGTGTTTACAGTGCACTATGTCTTCTGGTATGGGCTAGAGCAATTTTGTTACTCTCATTGATCTGTCTCTGTCTTATCCTTGGCTTTGACAAAATGAAAATGACTGAGGTATGAGCGATGCTAGTAATGCCAGTCCTTACGCAGCCAGTCCCTGCTATGAATGGTGTGAAACTGTTGCTCATAGGGTCAGTTAGTGTATGCATTTCAGTGGGCTTGGCAGACTTCTGGATCGGTGAGGAAATGAACGGGAAACTACCTCACTCCTCATTTCCCTAGTACTCCTCTTCAGTGATGCCTAGGCCATCTATGACAGCTCATGGCGGAACTGTTGAGGATCCAACCAGCCTTCGGGCTGATGACTAAACATACATACATACATACATACACAACTATTAGGCGTACAGTCCATTAAACCCCCAAAACTTTATACAAAGACCCATTATATACCTTTAAAGCAAGTTTGACGTAACTTGCCACTCGCTCTGGTTACATTTATTGTTTTATTAGTTTTTGCTAAGGGGATTCGAACCCACTATCTCCCGGATGCAAGCTCACACCCGCGCGCCTCTAACTGCACGGCCAACTCGCCCGGTGCTCTGGTTGCAAACAATTGATTCACAATCTCGCGAGATAAGCATGTTTGACATTTACTGCGCACCAAAACCCGTAGACAATGATGATATGAAAAAGGAGGTGAAACCCAGAAAAAGCAGTAAAGGCGTGTGAAGCCGCCGTGGCCTTAATTAAGGAACAGTCCCAGCATTTGCCTGGTGTGAAAATGCGGAAACCACGGAAAAAGATATTCGGGGGCTACCGACAGTGGGGTTCGAACCTACTATCTCCCGGATGCAATCTCGCAGCCATGCGCCCCAAACCGCACTGTCAACACGCCCGATTTGATGATAATAATAATAATGTTACTTACCTTACGTCGAATTATCTTCCACTGTGGATTTTGGAGACGCCGAGGAGTGCAGGCGTTTCGCTTGGCATTAGTTCTTTTACGCTATGGTAAATTTATTGACACGAACCGAACGTATTTTGTTACCTTCAGGATCGAGCCTTTTCGAAGTGTGTGGTAAATTAAATAATTATATTTTGTGCTCAGTTGAAACAGCTGATTAGAGACCGGATAAACAATTCGCGTTAGAAAGACAATGGAACAAATTTCAGGGAAGAGTGTAATAATGGAAGCCCAGTCCGAGCTAATTTGATTCAATCATGCGTTTAACAGGATTATGTCCCATGGGGCAATTTGGTAATCACAGATGTAATTTCGAAGGCCCCTGTGGTTCAAACGCTGCATTGACTTCTGTGAAGGTTACCGGCTATCTGTTTCACTCGAGGACGTTCATTAACAGCAATTTACCCGTGCTAATGCATTCTATACGTCAGCCTTGAGTATGTTGTCCTCGGAGGAAATCCACTTGTGAATTAAACAAGGCTTGCATGACAAGCTGCCGGTGACAGGCCAGATTTCATATTAGGCATAATAATAATAATAATAATAATAATAATAATAATAATAATAATGGATAAATGGAAATGGCGTATGGCTTTTAGTCGCTTAAGTGCGGCTAGTATCCAGTATTCGAGAGTTAGTGGGGTCGAACCCCACTGTCGGCAGCCCTGAAGATGGTTCTCCATGGTTTTCCATTTTTACACCAGACAAATGCTAGGTCTGTACCTTAACTAAGGCCACGGACGTTTCCTTCCCGCTCCTAGCCCTTTCCTAGCCATCGTCGCCACAAGACCTAGCTATGTCGGTGCGACGTAAAACAAGTTGCAAAAGAAAAAAGAGATCGCTCTTGTCTGGATCTGGATAGTAATCTCATCCCGTGTTTGACAGTCCGTTTCAGTTAGAAGAGGCCATTGTAATTCATGAATTGCGATTGTTAATTGGGGAGCTTTCACTACTTTATACGCTCGACAGGAGTGACAGTCCTGGTGGAGGGCTGAAATGAATGTGGAAATCTAAGATGAAGAGCTTATGCTGGGATGCATTTTATCTGATGGAATAACTTTTGAAACCATTACCAGCTTGAAGTTGCCTTTCCACACGCTCCAGTAGTAAATTTGAGTTTTACGGCCTCTACTACTACATAATACGAAGTTTTGTGATCTTATTTGATGCATTTGTTACAACAAGATCGCATGTCCCAGCACACCGCAAGGCTCGCGTTTCACCACTATTTCGTTTACCATGTCCATATACATCATGTACACGTAGAAAGCCAACACGTGATTTGCAGACATGGTAGCTGAAGGCACCAACAAAGATAAGAGGTCCAGTGGGATCGATGTAATGAATATATGCCTCAAGATCAGATCAACATTTATCTTGTTCTTCATTTGGGGAACCGGTCTGTTGAACGCAATATGAAGCAATGGGCAGAGCTGTTGATTTAGTGATGATTGAAATGCACATTAAATGGTCAGAGATTCGGTTTACCTTTACTTGGTCATGGCGCAATATTATGCAAAGTTAAGGATTTCGGCCAACCATTCCCACAATCTGACGCCTAACGTTTTAGAGCTACTGCCAGAAGAAATTTAGGCCACTGCTCGTATAGGGTATAGACACATTTCATAGCCTCATCTCTGGAATAAAGACTCTATTTCTAATGAAATTTTGCTACCATTTCCTCTACTGAGGACGCATCCTCTCCGAGCCATTGGTCCTTGCAGGGAGTCCGGTTATTTCCTGCCGCCTGACACTCGGCGTTAATTCGCTGACTGTACAGTCTATTCCATTCAGTGTATCACGGCGAACCTGGTCAGACTTATTAATTATTTCTTAATGTTGTCCTCCAGTGTTAGAGCCGGCTCTTCTATGCATTTACCTACACTTGGCACGATAGTTAGCGTCCTCCTACTACCAATCCCATGTCTTTGGTCGAGCCATTGATTCTTGGTGCTGGGCCCGCGGTGTAGGGGTCTCGTGCCTGACTCGTGTCAGGAGGCCCTGGGTTTGATTCTCGGCCAGGTCATAGATTTTTAACTTGGATGTGAGGGCTAGTTCAAAGTCCACTCAGCCTACGTGATTAAAATTGAAAAGCTTTCTGACGGTGAGATAGTGGCCGCGGTGTACAAACTGCTGAGAGGATTCGTCATGCAGACCACACGACACCTCCTAATCTGCAGTCATAGGGCCGAGAAGTGATTCCTTGGTAGGCCATGGCCCTTCGGGGCTGTTGCGCCATGGAATGTTGGCTTTCATCGTTGCTTATATCGCCCCCGTGGTTTCTTTCCTACTAGGCTTAGTTGAATTGCTCCTTGCACAGTGTCATCAATAAACTGTATTCCATTACGAGGGAGCTTCCTGCATCTATTTCCCGTATTAAAACAACGGCAAGGGTCTAACCAGTACTATAAATTTACACACACACAAATCTTCTGCACAACAAACAACAGTTTTTCATAAAAATAAGTTTGGTGTGCCACGTGGAAATCTATTTACTTCACTGCACAGGTAAGTCCGGGATAATGTAGGCATATATCACTTTACATCTTACTTTCCTACGAGATAAACTTTTACAGCAGTACTCTTTATTATCAACTCAATGCGCCTTCTTGGTTTGGAGCTCGCTTGAAACATAACCAGGGCAACATGAAAGCATAGAATAAACATTGACCTCGTGTGAAGCGAAAATCAGTTTGCTATGCATGAATTATAAGCTAACTAAACATACCTGATTTCCTGCTTTAATTGGTACATCCATTAATTATGCAGTTTTTATTCACCATAGTACCCATAGTGGTAGATACTCGATAATCGCGAGTTCTAATCCAGAAGGGCTAGTCGATACTCCACGTCGTATGACGTCGGTGTAAAAATATATCTGGTGGAATATTTTTTCTTTGCCAAACAAAATTAAATAAAATTCAACGATAGGTCGCCCAAGAGGGAACAACTTTATTCTGCTATCTGGTAGAGTAAAATTAGAACGTTAACATTGAATCGGAGACAGCCAACACGGCTTCATATCAAAATGCCTGCACGCAACAGCTATGACCATATTATTATTATTATTATTTTAATTATTATATATATATATATATTATATATAATTCGCTGGGGCCATCAAGTACCACGTTAAGTCTTGTTGTATTGGACACTGAACTTGGCCTTCTTTAGAGCCCAAATTTCCCTCATTCTTTGTGAGTGGGCCTGCTTACGCTCCTCTGTCCAAGGGGCACCGTGTCTTCTCTTCGGTTGCTCGTCTCGGTTTAGCCCGTTCGTCAATATTTTCTTGCGGAAGAGATCTCTGTTAAAGGCGTCTTCAGCTGAGATATGTAGCATTTGCAGGTCTTCTTTTGTATTTCTAAACCAGGGAATTGTGGTTTTGGGGTTTGAATCAAAAAAGTGAAAGATTTCTTTAGTTAACTTCCTTCTGTCCATTCTTTTCAGATGACCGTAAAATCGTGCCCGTCTTTTTTGATTGTGTCGGTAATTTTCTCTATTTTGCTGTAGACTTCCTTGTTGGATCTCTTTTGATGGATTCCATTTCTGTACTTTGATCCCAAGATTCCTCTCACAATTTTGCGTTCTCTTTTCTCCAGTTCTTCAAGGAGTCCTTTGTTGGCATTTAGAGACAGGGTTTCGGCTGCATATAGAACTACTGGCTTCAGAACTGTTTCATAGTGACGTATCTTGGTGTTTTGGGAAAGGCATTTTTTGTTGTAGATTGTGCGGGATGTTTGGTAGGCTATTTCCAGTTTGCGTACTCGCTCTTGAAGTGCTTCTTTGTCCAGTCCATTTTTCATGATGATCTCACCCAGGTATTTGAATTTGTCCACTGGGGCGATGTCCCCGTATTTTGTATGGAGTTTCGGTGGAGCCTCTTTGATGTTAGTCATTACTTCTGTTTTCTCAAACGATATCTGCAAACCAGTTTCTTCGGCAATTTCCTTTAAAATTTCAACTTGAGCTCTAGCGGTTTCTATGTCGTTTGAGAGAACAGCAATATCATCGGCAAATGCTAAGCAGTCTGTTGCGATCTCCTTGGATTTGGTTCCTATTCTCAATGGACTGTAGTTGGTTTCCTGTAATCTCACCCGCCAGGTTCTGATGATCTTTTCAAGAACACAGTTGAAGAGTATCGGGGATAGCCCATCACCTTGTCGGACTCCTGTTTTGATGTTAAAGGAATGCGAGAGACATCCGTGGAACTTCACCTTGGATTTTGTATCAGTCAGGGTGGCTCTAATTAATGCCAGCAGTTTCAAATCAACTCCAAATTCATTTAAGATGTTTAGCAGGACTTCCCGGTCAATGGAGTCGTACGCTTTCTTAAAGTCCATAAAGACAGACACATACTGCTTGGACTTAGTGTACAATATCTGATGATCGTTTTGATATTTTGGATCTGTTCAGCTGTTGAGCGACCTTTCCTGAACCCTCCTTGGTATTCTCCTATTTGATGTTCGACTTGTGCTTCCAAACGCTCCAGGATGGCACGTGATAGAATTTTGTAAGTCACGGGTAGCAAAGATATTCCTCTGTAGTTGTTGATGTTCTTCATGCTGCCTTTTTTGTGTAATGGATGGATCAAAGCTATTTTCCAATCTTCGGGTAGGGTCTCTTTGTTCCAAATTTCTTCTATTTGCTTTTGCAAGACATCAAGTGATTCTTCTGGGGCACATTTCCATAGTTCTGCTACTACTGAGTCTTCCCCCGGCGCTTTGTTAATTTTGAGACGGGCAATGTGGCGCTTGATTTCATCTCTGTCGGGTGGTCTGGAATCTGGGTACCTGAGTAAGGGTTCCTTGGTCTCAATGGCGTTTTGCGGTTTAGAGCAATTAAGTAAATTCTTGAAGTAATCTGCCAGAATGCTGCAATTTTCTTCATTTGACGTCGCCAGTGTGCCGTCCGTTCACTCAGAGCATAGAGATGGTGGTTTATAGCCAGTGAGTTTGCGTTTGAAGGCTCTGTAGTACTCTCTGCTTTCATTCTTCCTAAAGTTTTGTTCTATCTTTTCAATGAGAGATTTTTCGTATTTACGTTTCTCAGTTCTGAACACCCTAGCTGCTTGGGCACGTTGGGTTTTGTAGGTTTCCCAATCATTTTCTGATTTCGTAGAGTTGTACTGTTTCCACGCATTGAGTCTTTCTTGGAGGACTGATTCGCAGGGACTATTCCACCAGGCATGCTTTTTGCTTCTCTTGATTTCTGCAACGTCTTTGGCGGCCTCAACAAGGAGACTTTTGGCGTTGTTAAAGTCACAGTCATTTGGTCTAGCCTTCTCCTGGAACTCCTCGACCCTTTGCCGAAGTTTATCATTGTCGAAGCGTGTGATCTGTATGGTTGTCTTCCTTGTGTTTGCGGGAATTGGTTTGAATTTGATAAGAGACATATAATGATCTGAGGCCACATTGATGCCTTTCTTTACCTTGACATTCATAATCTCAGGGCTGTTTCTCCTGGAGATCGCAACATGATCAATTTGGAACTCCCCGAGAGCTTGGACGGGAGAACGCCAATTTATTTGCTTTCTGGGTAGATGGCGAAAGTGGGTCGACATTACCTGCAGGTTGTGATTTTCGCAAATGGTCACCAGTCTTTTGCCGTTGGGATTGGTTCTTTTGTGAGCAGGGTAATTTCCTATAACTTTCCTGTACTTCTGCTCACGACCTAGTTGGGCAGTAGGTCCCAGAAATTATCAACTTCGTCTGGATCAGACTTGTTCTTATCGTTTGTAGGAGCATGTGCGTTAACTAGGGCGTAGGTTTTGTTCGCGCATTTAATTGTGAGTATAGACAATCTGTCATTCACAGGTTCGAAATTTGCAACCGATTTAAGGATCTTGGTTCTAACAGCAAACGCGGTTCCAAGCATCACAGCTCCATTGAGGATTCCTCTCTCCGCTTTGCTCTTGAAAAATCGGTAGCCTTCAGATTCAAAAAGCTCTTCATTGTTTCCTGTAGGGCCAATATGGATATCTGATTTTCGTGAAGAGCTTTGGTGAGGGTTTTCAGCTTGCCAGTTTGTGTAAGTGAATTTATGTTGAAAGTTGCTAGAAAGGTTTTAGATTTTGGCCTGAGTTTTTGACTCTTCGGGGTACACCGAGACGCTCCGACTCGTCTCTTGCATGATGTCGAGTCTCCCCCAGAATCCGAACGAGACTCGTACGCCGTGGCGTTCACGACGAGGGATTTATCCGAAGATTTACCCCCTGGGGTATGTTTCTTGAAATGTTGTGCCATCATGCTTTTTGACTTGACTTTGCTTTGGACGGGTACCCATCCTTTTACAACTAGGGTTGTTAGCCCTAGAGGTTGCCTCAAGATGTTTTCTGGATTCTGGTCATTTACCAGTCTTCGCCGTAACCCTGGCAAGGGACCAGTTTTATTTTCACGGTGGTATTTTTTTTCCCTACTACCCTCTGACTCTGCTGGCGGCAGAGCCAGCGAGCTTCCCCAATTCCAATGGGACGCGCCCGATGGAGGTAACCGGTAAATCCCCACACGGGTATCATTATTATTATTATTATTATTATTATTATTATTATTATTATTATTATTATTATTATTATTATTATTCACTCATTTCACCCTCTTTGGGGTACATTCAATCAATAATTTTTCTGTGTTGTTTTCTTAGTGCCCTGTATTTCTTCATTTTTTCTGATCTTCGTTTCTTCTCGTCTTCCGAAATAATTGTACCTACTGCAATTCTTGGACGTGTTCCAAAATGGCGCCTACGGAAGGTAAAGACCACTCAAACTAAAAGAATGCATAACAAGGTCTTAACATTTAAACGCGTTAGGAGGCCATGACTTACTCGGAACTACTATATTACGAAGGCGGTGCGGAACACAGTCGAGTCCAATAGATTGTTATAAAAACAAGAAAAATAGAAAGGATTATTGAAAAGAAAAAAGAGAGAACTTGTCTTAAAAACTTTCAACTCAAGAGGATAAGAAGCAACTCATATCGCTCTGCAGAAATAAGAAGATTACTAAGATTTTAACATAAATACTGAAGAAAAGCTTCGAGTTTTTTGAAGAAGACGGCGAAATAACGTACAAAATACGGCAGAGGACACAAGATACACCGAGAATTACGAAAATTCATTCAGATGCGTAAGCTGATTGTCCCGAAGTTCAAGACCTATTGTACTACGAAAACAGAGACTGAAAACTGCAGCAAGAGGAAATGATAGCAGAGAATTACAGCATTTAAGAGAGGAGACGTAAAGAAAATAACACGTCTGAAGTTAAATAATTTAATTTGAATATTTGGGCAAGACGAGGAGCTAATTGTTTTACGCAAACCTCAAGAATTGGATAATTATTTTACGGAAGAAAACTAAGAAAAATATATCTCAGGAGAAATATTAATTTAACAAAAGTCTAAAATGAATATATACTTCTCAGATATATTCATTCTTATTGGCAGTTTTCGTAAGAAGATGATGGCCTGCTAAACATCCAGATGGACCGACCTGGAGGGAAATATCATCCGAGCAGTTAAAACTACCCGAGATGAGAGAAGGATATCGCCCAGTCAGATCAACCTAAGATGTGGAATCCAGCCAGTCATCGAACCATGGCCAGAGTCCCAGCCATGTGACGAACGGAAAAGTAGCAACTGAGGCCCGAGATGCCGAAAGACGAGCTAAGTGCTTAATTCATGTATTTTCGTGAAATATTCGGTAGAATAGAGTAGTCTAAGCATGAGATGATTAAGCGTGCAAGTGAAGTGATGCAGTGAAATATGATATATTTAAGATTCTAATAATATATTAAGTCAGTGTAAAACTGAAAGGATGTCTCGTGGAATTTGGTTACGTATTAGCTAGTAAGTCAACGAGGTAAATGAAAATAATGTTATTTGTTTTACGTCCCACTAACTACTTTTTAAGGTCTTCGGAGACGCCGAGGTGCCGGAATTTAGTCCCGCAGGAGTTCTTTTACGTGCCAGTAAATCTACCGACACGGGGCTGTCGTATTTGAGCACCTTCAAATACCACCGGACTGAGCCAGGATCGAACCTGCCAAGTTGGGGTTAGAAGGCCAGCGCCTTAACCGTCTGAGCCACTCAGCCCGGCCAACGAGGTAAATGAAAATACAATTAAGAAGCGAAATATTATCACAGCTGATTTTAAAGAGTACCAAGTGATGAAAAAGGATCTATGAGTTTCGTAAAGCCATCCAGTCTTAGTTTACGTCATAAGTGGATTGCGTATTGAGAACTGTTATTTGGAGTCATGTTATTCCGTGTTGCATGATATCATTAAAAGTACATATACAGTATTTAGGGTTATGCATCGTCTATTATAGTGAATTGGATAATAAGGAGGCACTGTTACGCGAAATAAACGTCATGACTCAATAATATTAAATGGTATAAAGGAGCGTATACGTGTGGAATATAGATGTTGTGGAAGTTAAGAATGTATTAGTTGTTGGTCATAAATGATAATATGGAGTTCTCCGATATGATTTAAGAATAATATTGCGCGTTGTGAGGAATAATGAGACATGTATGCAATGAACAGACGCCTTATATGGATTAGTTGATACAGTTAACGATGAAAGTACTGGAAATGAATACGCCGCAGGAATAACTTATAATAAGGTATGGATGCTTGAAATACGTAGTTAGTTGAGAATTGAAGATGATTTGGTAGTAGTTACAGCTGTTAATAGATCGATATATGTGTTTTGAATTGTATTCTCAGTGAATATAGATTGCGAGGTAGACAAAACCATATATGTAGCCAACGTAATAAGCATAATACCGAGATGTCATACTGCAAACACTGGTTGAATTTCTTGCACACGTAGCATATATAAAATAACCTTATCGGCGGAACGCATATTGAACCGTAATACAATGAATTAAGAATTATACAGGTAGAATAGGGAAATGGAATATTTTATATGTGGAGTACTGTTTTATATTTTAAATTGGAATATTATAAAAGTAGATAATAGAATAAGAGCCGTAATTCAAATGGCAGTAGGGTCGAAAACCTTAGCACGTCGGTCGACTTCTCATTTTCATCAGAAGATATTCGACGCCAACGAATTCAGATTTTACTGTAGTGAAATGTGTAAATTATGTGGAGGAAGCCTGAAATTTTCCTAATGATGAAATAATTGTGTTATGTTAATGCATGTAAATGACTGGTTTAATTTTGCGAGGATAATTAGGGAAGATTTGACTTTATTTCGGAGATGTTAAGTTGATAATATCATAATAATTTAAAAATATAAGCCAGCGCTGACTTAGACTTTGATTCCTACAGAAGAAAAGAATTTCTGTTTTTGAGACAATAATTGTAGAATTCATGAAGATATTTAGGCCTATTCTCATTTCTTGCGATGTTTCATTAGTTCAATAAATATGTTTCTTGATTGTTTTTATAATTCAATGAATGATCATTTATAATGATAGATAGTAGTCTGACTTAGCATGTAAGGTAGTTGTTAAGTAAGTTGCGTTATAAGATGATGGCTATGGATGAATCCGTGAATATTGCGATGTAATGAAGACGTTCATTTGGATTATATCGCGTAAGGTATTTGCGTCTCTCTTCGAATTCACGTAAAACTTAACTTATGGAAAAATTAAACATTTTTCTGACTCGAGGATACCCTGAGACTATATCTGACTAGCCGGAATGATAGCTATGTCTTACCTGGACGCGAGTAGGGTGCATAATGATTGGCTTTGAATGTAGAACCTTAAATTTTCGTTTTTAGTTATTACCTTTGCTGCTCGGTCAAACAGTGTATTCTTTGCAATTATTAATTCTACTAGGTCTTTTCCAGTTTCTTTAAACCAGTTGGGTTTTGTTTTGCTTCTACGGAAGAAATCAAAGATTTGTTTGGTTAATCCATTAGAGTTCATTCTAAGAAGATTAATGTATCCTTCTTTTTCGCATATTATCTAAGAGTATTCAATTTTCTTTCACAGTGTTTCATTTTTGATGTATATTATCTTATTATCCTCAAATTTTGGTCCTAAGATCTTTCTTAAAATTTTCCTTTCTTTTAGCTTTAGTTTCTCCATCTGGCCTTTGAAATTAATGTTTAGTGTTTCTGCTCCGTATAGTGCTTCTTCTTCAATCACTGTTTTAAAATATTTAATTTTGTACCCAATGAAAGTGATTTCTTGTTGTATGTATCGTTTGTTACTTGGAAGGCCAGTTCAAATTTACCTTTTTCTTGGGTTCCATTGCTTCGCATTCCACAGCATTCCTACTAATCCATTCTATTATTATTAATTATAATTAATAATAATAATACCAACCTTCGATCCAAAAAGACACACTATGCACAACATCTTGGTCCTTTATCACGCGTCCACTCTAGATTTACGAAAACCGGGCGAGTTGGCCGTGCGCGTAGAGGCGCGCGGCTGTGAGCTTGCATCCGGGAGATAGTAGGTTCGAATCCCACTATCGGCAGCCCTGAAAATGGTTTTCCGTGGTTTCCCATTTTCACACCAGGCAAATGCTGAGGCTGTACCTTAATTAAGGCCACGGCCGCTTCCTTCCAACTCCTATGCCTTTCCTGTCCCATCGTCGCCATAAGACCTATCTGTGTCGGTGCGACGTAAATCCCCTAGCAAAAGAAAAAAGATTTACGAAACACAGCATAACTCTCTGTTTCTGTCATAGCATTATTCAGTTACTTGACGAATACTGAAAATCTGATTTAGAAAATCCCTCCGTAGCCTGATACCTCACTGTTTTTTATCCAGCTTTCTTTCTTCCAGTGATCGCACCCTCTTCTCTCACATACCTGGGATATCTTGAAGGTACATTGATCAAAGTAATACCTCGTTTAGCTACTGAAATCTCTGTCTGCTTATAGACGGATTCAATGACTGCTTTCGTCCAAATAAAGAGGTGCTTCACTCAAATTACACGCTAATATGATATTTGTATAGAGCCATTTCATCCCTGTCTATCTACTATATATCAACATTCATTGTTTCATCTCTACTGGCGGAAAAAATTATCCAAACACCGTGAATTAAGGAATGTAGAATACGGAAATTTTCGCAATATTTTTGTCGAGGTAACATGTTTAATTGATTGAAGGCACAAGACTACAGGTTAATATCCGCACGAGAAAAGACATAAAAAATATACCGTGACGGTGCGTTAATAACCGGTGCAATCACCTGACTGTTCAATGCAGGCGTGTCGTACAGATGCCGGATGTCAGCTTGTGGGATGGAGTTCTATGCCTGCTGCACTTGGCCAGTCAATACAGGGACGGTTAATACCGGTTGTGGATGACGCTGTCTTCTAATGATGTCCCACACGGGCTCGATTGGGGACAGATCAGGGGATCGAGCAGGCCAAGGCAACATGTTGACACTCTGTAGAGCATGTTGGGTTACAACAGCGGCGTGGGGGCATGCATGATCCTGTTGGAAAACACCCTGGAAATGCTGTTCATGAATGACAGCACAACAGATCGGACATACACATTTGCAGTCAGGGTGCGTGGGATAACTACGAGAGTGCTCCTGCTGTCACAGAGAATTGCTCCCCAGACCACAACATTCGGTGTAGGTCCAGCGTGTCTATTCCGCAGACAGGTGGAATGCAGGCGCTCACCTAGCCTCCTCCTAACCAACACACGGCCATCACTGGCAACAAGGCAGAACTGGCTTTCATTGGAAAACACAACGGGCCTCCACTCCATCCTCCGATGAGCTCTCGCTTGACACCACTGATATCGCAGGCGGCGGTTGTTTGGGATAAGTGAAATGCACGCCGCAGGGCGTCTGGCTGGGAACTGTTCTTCAAGTAACCGATTTCGAACAGTTCGTTGCGTCACTGTGGTGCTAACTGCCGCTCGATTGACTGCTGCAGACGCAGGCCGCTGCGCCACAGCCATACGCCGAATGCGGCGGTCCTCCCTCTCGGTGGTGCTGCGGAAACGTCCAGCGCTCGGTTTTCTCGTGACCTCTGCTGCAAGCACGCATGCACAGTAGAGACATTCCTGCTAAGTCGTTCTGCAACAGCGCGGAAGGAAAATACACCTTCACACAACCCTATTACACGGCCGTTTTCATACTGGCTCTTCGTCGTGGTGAAGGCATTCTTGGCCCCCTAACAGTCACTCCGTCCAGTCTCACAGGTAGGTAACTAACGCTCTCCCACAGTATAGGCCGTATTTAAAGCAAACCTGACGTGCAACGTCATGGGGCCTCTACTGGCGTCACGCTAATGCGATTTGCGGGAAATTTGAATCGTCATCTTTCAGATTTATATAAACACGCCTACCAACGTTCGTTAATCTATCACAACCTCTTCTTGATGTTTGTATATTATTTCCCGCCAGTGTACTTCTACGCTTAATGATATTATTAGGGCTCAGATATTTAAGACCTAAACATAACCCAAATAAGCAAGATAATATGGCCTCAAAAGTGACGAAACATGACGTAAAATTACAAAATATGACCCTAAAATTATTAATCTAAAATGGAAATTTTAAAGTAAGTTATAAATCGAAACGGCAATTCCTTTGATACGTATTTGTTAACTAAACGCTTTATTACTTTCATATTAATTTTCGAAATATATATGTCTAGCAGTTATTCACAGTCTTTTTATCCTATTATCAGATCACACAACATTTTAAAAGTCGATGTGATTGCTGTACTGAAAGTTCAACACTTCTCACAATTTTAATACTTGCATGAATTTCTAAGCTATCAGATTCAAACTTTCTGACAAACTGTTGAAAGAAAATTCCTATGTAATGTTGATAGATGAGTCAGAGAATTCCACTTGTATTAACTGCAGATGTGATACCGTGAAGCAGTTTTGTGAATACTAGTTAGCATTCGATAAGTTGAAGATGATTTTCCACAGCTACAGTTGTCGTCAACCCGTCGATATATAACCGAAATATGACATTTCTACGAAAATAGCTCAAAATATGACCTTATGTCAAAAAATAGCCAAAATATGAATTTATATGACAAATAAAAATCACTGAATTGTGGATATAATCACCTGATTTGCTCCAAAATCCAATCAGGTAAGAAAATGGATACAAAGAAAAAATGACTTTTCGTAAACATCCGACCCGAGATATTATACTTCATCGAGTTTATTTACAGTGCCGTCAAAACAACGAGGACATCTTTGAAACATGTAGAGTGTGACTCTTTCCTAGAACTTCGGTAGAAATTTTCAGTGGTTTTGGCTGTTCTAGTAACTGTAGAGGTCCTGTGTTTTCATTCTCTGTCTGAATATGTGTACATCTATGAAGAAAAGCAAAGCAAAAGTCTAGGGAGAAAATCTATTTTAGCTTCCTGACAATACTTATTACCTCGTATCGAGTAGGCAACATTGCCAAGGAACAGCCATTGGTGGTTTTCTCTCGTATTTTCACGAGACTGTGCCTATTACTCTTCGTCCCTCGAGTTCGAAGGTCAATCCTCTCGCCATGCAATTTATAGCAGAGCAGTGAGAGTAGGTTGAAACTGCGTGATTAATGGCTTAAACACACTAAAGGGAATATAATTTTCAGATATATCGGGGTATTGCAATCGAAGATAAATGTTAGTACACCGATTATTCTAGCCTCGTACTCAGTGATAGTGTTTCCAAGTCAGTTTTAAATAAAATAATTGACCGGGCGAGTTGGCCGTGCGCGTAGAGGCGCGCGGCTGTGAGCTTGCATCCGGGAGATAGTAGGTTCGAATCCCACTATCGGCAGCCCTGAAGATGGTTTTCCGTGGTTTCCCATTTTCACACCAGGCAAATGCTTGGGCTGTACCTTAATTAAGGCCACGGCCGCTTCCTTCCAACTCCTAGGCCTTTCCTATCCCATCGTCGCCATAAGACCTATCTGTGTCGGTGCGACGTAAAGCCCCTAGCAAAAAAAAAGTTGAAACCGAAGTGTATAGTCCTACTTAATGTAATGCTGTCATTTTGGTTTCATATTTGAATAAAGTGGACGGCTATTCGGGGATAAATGTACCGGTATATAATGTTATAAGCTGTTTTCCAGCAATAGATGCTGTAAAAACAGATTTCAATAACCGACCCCTCAATTTAAAGCGTAGAATAGTAGTTTTCTTGCTAGTTTGCTTTGCGTCGCACCGACACAGATAGGTCTTATGGCGACGATGGGACAGGAAAGGCCTAGGAATGGGAAGGAAGCGGCAGTGGCCTTAAATAAGGTGCAGCCCCAGCATTTGCCTGGTGTGAAAATGGGAAACCACGGAAAGCCATCGTCAGGGCTGACGACAGTAGAATTCGAATCCACTATCTCCCGGATGCGAGCTCACAGCTGCACGCTCCTAACCGCACGGCCAACCCGCCCGGTAATAGTAGTTTTAAAATGGTTGCCTATTTTTCGTACATTATAATATACTGCTCACAAAATATTAGACAGACAATATTTTTAACGCCTGCATTATATTTTCAGGAATGATTGGAGTGAAACAAGACATTTTATCTGGAAAATGAAACATTTAGCTAACTGAAATGTGGTTATATTGTTCACTTATCACACATGTTGGTCTTATGACCAAAAAAATTCAACACAATGTCGTAAACTACAGTGGATGCCCTACAATTAATTCACATATAGAGTACAAAGGGAACAGACAGCCAGATGGCGTCAAATTGAAATGCCTGCACACGGTAGCTGAGACCATATTATTATTATTATTATTATTATTATTATTATTATTATTATTATTATTATTATTACTATACCGGGAGGTACACCTCAACTTCCTTAAAGTATGAAGGCTTTCACGGCCGGTGTCAATATAATAAAATTCTTCCGGGCTGTTATGCCGTGGTCCACTCCTCTCGCTTCTCCCAGACGTTTCGACTACCGCAGCAGTAGTCGAAACGTCTGGGAGAAGCGAGAGGAGTGGACCACGGCATAACAGCCCGGAAGAATTTTATTATACACCTCAACTTCGCTCATTCAAAATAAGCGCCTAAATGAACTCCTCTATTGAACAAAAGGTGAAACTGATACCACAAGAAGTTGGAACTTTAATCGGAAGATGTCACCACTGAAATATTAAGTAATTTTGTTATTGTGATGTTTCCTAAACTGGTTGAATTTCTCCTTGTTTTGTTTTGCTATACATCAAGAAGATTGTACACTTTTCCACAGATGACACTACCAAAAAACTATGGTCTTGCAGTCTGGTGCAAGGTGGAAGAAATTATAACTTAAAGAAGTTTTGTATTTCTAGATTTTCATAACTGAATCTGTGTTCATTTATTTGTGGGTTGGCAACACTTCTTTTTTCTTTCCGCCAGTTTTGAATCTGGCCAATCATGAATTATTGTAACTAATTTTCAACCAATCCCGCATTTCTTGTTCACTTTGAATTACCCAATAAAAATTTAGAGGGTGTGTCCGGATTAGTCCTGAATTTTCTCAAACCTCCCCTGAGGTTATATAAGTTACGGATTTTCGACTTTCCTTGTCAACTGATCGTCGTTTTTCTGAGTTTGTGTGTTCAGGCAGGAGGCGGGGTGCCTCTTTCTTCGGCCGATAGAACATCAACCGGGTAATGGCTACATAAATTCTCTTTTCTGTAGCTAACTCCACAGCTTTATCCGAAGGCAAGGTCCGAATCTTTAACTATGTAACAAGCCTTCCCAAAATGTAAATCTTATTTCGGCTAATATAAAATTTAATAAAATCTTTAACTGCGAATCGAGGATAGAGAGTGAGTTACCCTCTCGAGTTCCCCTTCATCTTGGTTTTATTTAGTAACTGTGTTTTCTGTAAAGTATTAAAGTGATTTCCATGCGAGCCACTTCAGTAGTTTGGGACTAGCCCCAGTTTCATCGGCCGAGAGCCCTGTAGGTTTTAATTTTTCATTATCTGGGATCGCTGTGTACGCCTCCATTCAGGTTGTGTTCTTTTTTTTTCGCAAAGGCCCAGTAGGTTGGGTACTAGATACCCCTGTGTAAAACTATTTCAGTTTGTAAGTTGTGCCTTGAGAGGTTGCCTTGAGTGGGCTGTAAGGAACCGAGGGCGGGCAAGCTCTTTTCTATGTTTGGTAATAGTGAGAGTGCCTCTTGGAAGGTGAAATATTGGAACTTCTGGAGCAAGTGCTCTTAATTCTGGATATGTCCGTCCCTGTTTAAACATTGTGAGTTATCAAGCTTTGTAAACTGGATCCGGTATCTCCGAAGTTGTAAACTAAGGGCTTGAAGCCCCAAATATGTAAACTTCATTAATCTTGGATTTTTCCAAGTCTGGTTTCTAGATTGGCATTGTACCTGATTTTTCATTGTTATTCCACCTAGTGGAAATATGTGAAGTTTTTTAATATTAAAAGAAATATAACCTTTGTTAAAATTTTAATTCAATTCTTGATAATGTAGTTAGACCCATTCAAGCCTGCACCTTCTTTCACCCCTCTGCGTTCCACAGATACCCCGGAACAACAATTATTATTATTATTATTATTGCCTTACTGCCTCATATCTTCGGGACACGGGAACAATTTCTTGTGGAATTTTGTCCCACTCCTCAACAAGGACCTCTGCAAGTTGTTCAAGAGTTTGAGGTGCTACAGGATGGGTGTGAGTTGTCTGTGCAGCGTATCTCATACATTCTCAATGGAACTGAAGTTAGGACTCAGAGCAGGCCAGTCTCAGCAAATCGAAGTCGAACTCTCTTGCGCCGAGCAGTTAATCGAGTTTGAATTGCAAAGGTCTGTACAATTTCCATGGTGGCTGCTGCTGAATGCGCTCTCGCATTGTCGTGTTGCAGAAAAAACTGGGGACCCATTACAACTGTAGTGAGTATAACATGATCCAGTACAATCTCGTTGATGTAACTCTGAACATTAAGTCGGCATCTGATTATCTAAAGGTCCGATCGGCCATCAATTGTGATACCACATCACACCATGACTGAGATGTAGCCAAATCTGTCCATTTCCTGGACTGCTGTTTCATTATAACGTTCATTATTTCGTTCACCACGACGACGATATACACGTATACGTCCGTTGCACCGTGTTAGACGAAAGCGAGGTCTCGTCTGTAAACTATGGATTGAGACAGACGCAGCTGCCAGTTCCTATAGTCCTCAGCAAATCGAAGTCGAACTCTCTTGTGCCGAGCAATTAACTGAGCGACCTGATGAGGTCTTCTTGGTCTTAAACCTGCCTCTTGGTGTCTATTGCGTATTGTTTGGTCACTGACACTGCTGCAATTTGCTGCTCTTGGAACATTTTGTAGGTCCCGGGCAGTCGCGCAACGCCGGCGGAGAGAACAATTTACCACATATCGGTCTTCTCTGAGCGATGTTTCCCGTTTTTTCCCTTGCTCTGGCTTTCATGTATTCGTGCCAGTTTCATAAAATCATTTCCAAACCCTCCCAACAACAGATGAAGCCGCACTAAGCTTTGTAGACACTGCACGATTCATCCAACCTTCCCGCAGTAATATCGCTGCACGAGCACGTTCTGCTCAGTGAAGATACCTCATTTTGATTGATGAAACGTACACAGAGAGCATAGAGACGTACTCTTTAGTTACACTCACTAGATGATAGAGTGAGACATTGCTCATCCATTTCACTCTGAGACCTGGCATAATACATTTGACTACTGCCACAAAGCCACAGCTTTTCAACGAAATTTGCAGAATTCTTCTCATTTTTAAAACAGAGCAACAGTATAGGCCTGTTTCATAATCACGGACTACTTACATGGTACACGAGATCAAATTCTTCTCCCTGTAAGTTTTTTGAGCAGCGTATAATTTCCTTCATTTTCTTCAAAGTAGTAGCCGCGGTACGGCGGTGCACGGCTGGATACCGTGTGCTGCTGGCTTATTTACAAGGCCCTCTGCTATATGCCAGGTGGCAGCTGCTGCCATCGCTACTAGTGCTATAGCGAGGGAATCGGCGCTATCAAGCAGCAGCTTAAGAGCGTACTGTTAAGACGGTAGCTTGAAGCTTTGTTCTAACGAAATTAAGGATTTAACTTTCCTATATTACAATTTCATACACAATCAATATACTGTCATGTCTGCTAGATGACATCCCTGCAGATGCTGTGGTCCTACAGATACTCATATTAGGGATGGTAGAACCGAGAGAGTTACAATGGTAACTAGTAAATCAAGAAGATCGACTGCAGATTTGCTCAGGTAACTTGGAACCACGATTTGTTTTGCAGTATTTTCTGTATAAGCAACTGTTTTCCCTTTAGACCTTGAATTACTTTCAATTTGTCATCTTAAAAAGGGTTAATTTTTACTAAATGTGTAGGTCTCTGACGTACCGAGCTCTGCTACATGTCCATTATGTTTACTAACAACTGATAATCGAGCACATTTGAGTTTCTGCTATTCTTGACTGTTCAGGGAGAAGGTCCATATTGAACACAATGTCGAGATTTGGTAGAAGATCATATTGCGCACTTATGACATTTTACTACCAGTGGCCACTGTCAAAATTGTGCAATTGTTGAAGTGCAATACCAGCGTTCAGTGCACTAATGAAATGTAATATTCTTTCACACACACATTCAGAATTGCTAATATGTTTTGATATTACTTCGGCGACTTAAACATTGCTTATTCATTGCTATAGAGTAACTTGAACCATAAATAACCTACTGTGTTTGTTTTTACGTCACGCTAACATAAACAGGTTTTATGGCGATGATGGGACAGAGAAGGGCTAATACTGGGAAGGAATCGACCTTGGTCTTGATTAAGGTACAGCCCCAGCATGCTTCTAGAGTGAAAACAGGAAACCATGCAAAGACCCCTTTCAGAGCTGCCGACGTTGTCATCGTATCCACTAACTTCTAAATTCAAGCTCACAACTACGTGAACCAAACCGCATACTTCACTCGCTCTGTAATTACAAATGACTTTACGTCACTGATGTGGTTGATTATTATCAATATATGACAACAGTTAAAGCCCTAATAGGAGTTGTTTATCGGCCACCACGGGTAGGTCACCTCTCAGACATTGAAGACATCCTGCAGAGACTAGCACCTGCTTTATGAACATATTTTAATATTTGGAAACTTCAATACTAATTTACTGGAACAGGCTGGAGATACAAAGCAACTCTTAAGTATTTTCCAGACGTGTGACATGACAATACTTCCACTAAAACCGACAAATCATATCTCATCTTCGCATACACTAATTGACTTAATGGTCACTAACAACTCACAGTAAATAGTATCACATGGACAAATTCCTACCCCTAGCATATCGACACATGACTTAATATACTTGTCTTACTCGCTCAAAGTACCGAAGTATAAATCGAGATACATCACATTCAGGGACATTAAACATATAAACTTAGATCATCTGGGAGTTGACGCCTTAAATAGTTCTTGGGATGACGTAAAAAATATAAACGGTATCGATAAGAAAGTTGTAACTTTTAGTTCACTTATACTTGGTATCCTTGATAAACATGCACCTAAGCGTACGGCCAAAGTCTCCCGACCTCCTTCTCCATGGCTGACCGATGACATTAAACAAATGATGTCTCACCGTGACGCGTTACACCGGCTCTACAGAAGCACACACTCTTCCAGTGCGTTTGAACAGTATCGGACACTTCGGAATAGAATTAAAGTAATAATTCGAAATATGAAATTTTCTTTTTACAATCACCTGTCTGGAAATTTAAATGTGTCAAACACTTGGAAACAACTTCGTTCCATTGGAATTGGGAAAGCTTTGCCCCAGCCATGTAATCCAGACATCTCTCTGAAGAGATAGAATGCTCATTTTTCTGAAATAAAAATTAAACCGGAAATACACACAATATCACAGACTATAAAATCTCTTCTGAACCAGCCACCACCAAATATGCCATTCTTTGAATTTCGAGAAGTCACAGAGATTGACGTGAAACGCGAGGTATTATTAATCACATCATCTGCTGTAGGACCTGATGAAATACCCTTACTCATAATACAACACATCATTGACATTATTCTTCCCGCCATTACTTATATATAACACGTGCCTCACAAGTGGCCTGTTTCCAAAAATGTGGAAAAATGCCCTTATAAATCCTGTTCCCAAAACATCCTCACCTGTACTTATAACAGACTATCGACCTGTTTGCATACTTTCATCTCTCTCCAAGCCTCTTGAACGCATAGTACACGTGCAATTAACCGACTATTTATTTAAATACAAACTACTTGACCCTTTACAATCGGGTTTCAAAAAGGGACACAGTACGGCCACTGCCCTGCTGAAAGTTACAGACGACATGAGACGTGCTATGGACGAAAGGCATGTGACGTTACTTACACTTCTTGATTTTAGCAGCGCTTTTGACACAGTAAATATATACGTACTGGTTGCTAAATTGAAATCGCTTCACCTTGGACATACAGCTCTAGAATTCTGTTTCTCATATCTTACGAAACGAAAACAACGCGCAATTCTTCAGAATAGGTCATCCGAATGGGTAATGAAATATTCAGGAGTACCACAAGGCTCTTTACTTGGACCACTTCTCTTTGTTATCCATATTAACGATATATCGACAGGGCTAAGACACTGTAAATACCACTTGTATGCTGACGATCCACACATCTATTATCATTCCAAAATTTCAGACACCAATCAAGCAATAGGTTACAGTATATGACCTCTGACTTAAATAATATTTGTGCATACGCTCATGAAAACTGTATTTTAATTAATCCATCAAAATCCAAAGCTATTATTTTTGGGCAGACGAAACAAATCAATGCGGCAAAAAACTAAAACATTCCTCCACTAACTTTATCTGGTAAAATTATTCCGTACGAAAACTCGGTAAGAAATCTTGGTGTAATTATAAACGAGAATCTTAACTGGGGAGAGCACATTACAAATATCTGTAGAAAAGTGTATACGTCCCTTCACCCACTAAAATATCATCAAAATATGCTGCCACTAAACGTGAGAATTAGGCTTATAAATACTCTTATCCTCCCTATATTTTCCTACTGTGACGTAGTACTAATTGATGCCACGAGAGAACAACTAAACCGATTACAACGTGCTATCAACTCATGTATTAGATTTATCTTTTCCTTACTCTATGATGTTCATGTTACCCCTTATTATCGACAACTTTCCCCTCTAAAACTTGAACAATATAGAAACCTCCACGTGGCAGTATTAATCTTTCGAGTATTAAAAGAGAATATCCCATACTACTTATCTTCACAACTCAATTTCCTATCCTCTTTCCACCAGCATAACACACGCTCCGGCAGTACACTTGCTATCCCTCTCAGCAGGTCAGCAGCATTTTGCCGTTCCTTTGTTGCAAATGGAGCTAGAATATGGAATTCTCTCCCCTACAACATTAGAGCCGTAAAATCCTTAAATTCCTTTAAGTTGTCTTGCCGTGAGCATCTCCTCGATGTGTGCCCCCAGGCTGAATGAATCTGGTAGAGTGAATGTGTCTATGAATGTACGTTTACTGTGCTTATGGTATTTTGTGTCATTCAACTTTTAATTTGTAACGACAGTTTTAAGACATGAACTAAGAATATTTATAGAGTTTATGTTATTTTGTTTGTAATGGTAGTTTTAAGATAAGATTATGAATATTGCTCTCAGATATACAATGTTAATGAAGTGTAGTTAAGTGTAAGAGAGGACCATGAGTCCTAACTTCGCCACTACAAATAAAGGCAAATATAATATAATAATAATAATGGTGAGGAGGCCACTAAATAAAAATGCGTTAATTGTGCCAGTTGGTAGAGGTGGAAGATTTCGAGAAGGTGCTGCTGTGTTTTGTGGACCTTGATTATCTTTATTTCTTGTTGTTGACTGATATACATATTAATACACCTTTGCTTGGATACTTCTTAAAACGCCAATAAAATCTGGAATATATGGATGTGAATTATTAAACTGTTTACCTAACGCATTATGGAAAGCTTCGCAGCCAATTCTGGTAGCTCTGATATCCTTCTGAATATGCCTGTAGAACCTCGCTGGGAGGCAAGTGGGTTATGTGGCTATACGACCACAATTTTCGAATAACCGTGTGTGCTATGTGACCATTTGAAAGGTAATATCCTATCATTTGCGCTATGCACGGGTATGCCGGGAAAGTGCGAACACGGAAATTTGCGAACACATCATTAAGGAGGAAATTCGTGCACACCAGAGATTATTGCTACCTGACTAGGATTTCCCAGGTCTCGGTAAATATTTCGTTGCCGGAAATATGCGAATACTACCTGAGAATCTCATCTACCCTGGATTAGCTTTCCGATTTTAACATCGACATTGTATTTGCAACCCCCCATACCACGTTACAAACATCTACCAGGTAAATATGTAACTAATGCGAACAATAGTGGGGATTTCCGATGGAGCCGGTTCCATCGCCGGTTCGGGGCACATAATCGTACTTTTGTTCATTTTACTTTTAACCTTCAAAGCGTTGGCAATATTAAGTATGGAAATTGTACCGCGATCAGGGGTAGGCTCTCCGCTCATTATATTGGTTACGCGTACCGTAAGTATAGGGAAACAAAAGCAAGTGTTGTAACGTATGTATAAAAGACTGAGCCTATAAAAGCCGATGTTAAACGACAAATGTATGAAAAAATGACGAAGCCTATGAAGGCTGATTTTAAACACGCCAAAATCGTAAGATGATAATTATCATTTTGACAGTCCAAAGCCTGTGTTAAGTGTGATGGAAACAAGTTTCTATAAGTTGCATAGATTAAACGTTATTTCATTTACAGGGGTTGCTTACATTACATGTCTTGTTTCTTATTTTCGAAGGTAGTTTTCGCAAATTTCCGGCAGCGAAATATTTACGAAGACCTGGGAAACAGTAGTCAGGCAGTAATAATGAATAGTGTGCGCGAATTTCCGCTTTAATGAGGTGTTGGCAAATTTCCGTGTTCGTACTTTTCCGCACACCATGCACCCCCTACCTTTAAGCTTCAGTTGTGAAATCTCATGTTGCTCTTCCGTGTTTGGCCGGACATTAACTCCTGTGTTGTGGTTACTCGCTGCTAGCCGGATTCTGTAAACACAGAGGATCAACGCGCCTCACTATACAATATACAGTATACACCTCGCTAATCGTAAGTGGGTGAATACTATGATTATACTATGGTTATTTGCAGGAAGAGAATGTAACAATGTGTAGAATATAGAAAATAATACAAACTTCTGATTACACATTCTACTTTTAAATAAAACCAGTGTCAAATTGGCCCTATTAACTAAATTACAAATTAATTTTCATACCTATCATAGTTTAAAGCTTACCTTGTCCTAAATTCCCACTGTTTATTCACTTTTATTCTGCAATTCGTCATTTTAACACTCTTATAGTTTCGACTGAATAATGAAAGGTGTTTTATTGTGACGGTATGTCATAGTGGTTCTTTCTTGAGATAGGTAAATTCGTATTGAACTATCAATAGTCACTGGGTTGATGAATACAAATTAATAAATAATATTAATAATCGAAGACTGAAATTCTATGGACACGTTCACAGATAATCGTCTTCAAGGCTAACCCACAGGATTTTGACATGTACTGAAAAATTGAAGAACGTACCATGGATACAAGATGTTAAAAATGATCTGGGAGAGGCCCAGATAGAGACACTACCGTCACAAGATAAATTGATAGCTAGTAAAGCCAGAGAATGAAGTCCCTAAAAGATCGGCGACTAGGTGGTCGGAGGAAACAAAAGAGGCACATAGTGAAATAATGAAAGCTATGTCGTCTGTTAAAAAGGCGAATCATAAATGTAATGCGTGATTCATCAGGGTCTATACGAGAATAATAATAATAATAATAATAATAATAATAATAATAATAATAATAATAATAATAATAATAATAATCCTGTGGCCTTTTATAGGCCTACAGTGCGTGTGAGATTTCAGTTGACGTAATGTTCAGCTGCTGGAACTCAGTTTTGATATTCCTCTTTATCCGATCACAGAGGAACCCGAACTCATTTTTGTATACATTTCTGTCGGGTAAATACCACCGAGAAGAAAGAACGCGCGTGTTAATGCGGTACGGCTATGGAGCCGAGCTCAGCATTCGGGACACGACTGGGTTCGAACCTTTCACCATCGCCTGTTCTGAGAATGGTTTTCTGTGATTTTCCATTCTCACTTCCAGGTAAATGCTGGAACGGTTCCTATTCACATGCCACAGCCGATTCCTTCCATTCCTTTACCCAGTTTCATTTACTACCATTCATTCTCTCTCCATTAGCACTTCAACTGAGGTTGTCGGTAGGAACCGCATTCACCAGTAAAAACTTGACATAGAAATTTATCCCACCTCCTCACCGACCCCTCTATCAAGAAACGCGGCATACACTTGTCTGGTAAAAAACGAAATATGCCATTAGAAAACTGGTATATGCTGAAGTCATGGACCTCCTTCCGCTTTTCAAAAATCGTACTCTTCTGTCAGATTTGGAATCATGGTATTGGGATCCATGAGCCGGCACTCTACTATAATCCCCGGAGTGATCACTGGGCCGGTTTTGACCTTTTGTTGTTGTTGGAATTTGCTTCAATTTACACATATTTTACTTCTTTCACAGAAGTTTGCAGACTAAAAGATGAAATATATTACAATCATTATTCATACCACCTTTGATTAATATCCTGGTTAGTTTTCAATACTTTGTCTATATTTCATACTCCTAGAGCCCGGATTTTTATGCATTAATAGCTTAGAATGCAAACTTACTGAAGCGAGTAGCAAGTATAGTCTACCTTCACAACGACCATGCTATGAGGTTTGCATTAACATTAGGGGTACGGCCCATCAGAACACCTATAATTTATGTTACTCCTGCTACACTATGGAAGGGCGGGTGGCCGACAGTTTCTGCTAAAGAAATTAGTTTGCAGTCTAACCTGTTAGTGCATAAAAATCCGGACTTTGCTCATAACACTAGAGTGGAATGCTTTTCAGTTATCATTACCAGGAACACACATTCACAGATATGTTTTGACCTTTCTCGTATAACAGCAATATACTGATGTTTTCCGAGCCATGAATTCTGTTTATTAAACTTCTGAGGTTCTTCTTCCTCATTCAAGCAGCTCGGGACTGCGAGAGAAAGAATAGCAATGTAGTCTGAATATGATACCTAACGAGGAACAATAATGTTTTTACTGATAACACATAGTCTTCTTTCAATGTAACCAAATCATTAAAATCGATTTTCTTCAAATTCCTCGGAAGTGTTTTCAGAAATTTGTGGATTACAACCGTCTAGATGTTGTCCAATCTAATCTTTCTACGTGCCACTTCTGTACCCCTATTTCCTTGGCAAGAAGACTATTTTATCCTTCTTTGTAGCCAAGAATTCAGAGATTTACTCAATGGCTGAACAAACAATCATCATTGTAAGTGTTGTCGTTTGGACGGAGCGGTGCCTCCTTATCACATAGATATAATAATAATAATCACCGAGCAAGTGGCCGAGCGGTTAGCGGCGCGCAGCTGTGAGCTTGCATTCGGAAGATAGTAGGTTCGAACTCCACTGTCGGCAGTTCTGAAAATGGTTTTCCGTGGTTTCCCATATTCACACCAGGCAAATTCTGGGGCTGTACCTTAATTAAGGCCACGGCTGCTTCCTTCCCACTCTTTGCCTTTCCTATCACATCGTCGCCATAAGACCTATCTATGTCGGCGCGACGTAAAGCACATTGTAAGAAAGAAAATAATAATAATAATAATAATAATAATAATAATAATAATAATAATAATAATAATAATAAATAATCCACAGCCTGTTTCCAGTTTCAACCGAGTCAGAAATGTAATGAATGAAGCCCGCTCTAATGGCGAAGCCTGCCGCGTTCCTCTGGAGCAATGATTAATGTCTGACAGATGAAATTATATTAGAGAGTTTTGCTGGAATGAAAGATGACTGGGAAAACCGGAGTACCCGGAGAAATACCTGCGCAGCACAAATCTCACATAGAATGACTGGTATATGAATCGCGGAACCCAGCGTTGAGAGGCTGTCGCACTGGCACCTGAGCCACGGTGATACATTATGATGATGGTGATGATGATGATTATTATTATTATTATTATTATTATTATTATTATTATTATTATTATTATTATTATTATTATTATTATTATTATTATTATTATTATTATTATTAAATTCCACAGTAAAGGAAGGTTATTATCATAGTATACCGGAGAAGCAATAGCGAACAGCGAAGATTGTAGCTGATAACATTTACTGTATTTAGTTTTTTTGATGATTGTTCGACTCCTTGTATGAATGGTGCAGAAGGCCCCGGTCCGATTCGCGTTCGGGTCGAGAATTTTAACTACGTATAGTTAAATCCCCTGTTTCGGGGATTGAATGTTTACGCTTGTCAATGTATAATTTCATCTGCACACGTATTGGTCTTATGCTCGGAGTTTCGATTCCCGGCCCGGCTGTGAGATTTTAACCATGCGTATAGTTAATTCTTATGGTTCGGGAAATGGATATTAGTACTGTCTCCACATATCTCTACAAATCCCCCTCATCACACAACACGTTCCTCCAATATACTTTCGCGCAGTACCACATACGTCAGACGCTACCGACCTTCTGCAACCTGCCTATAATAGCCACATAAATATTTATTATTCTTCCTCTTATCCTGGCGGCCACCTAGTCTAGGCGGTAAAGGTGAGGTCAGGTAGTGGAAACTTTTAGAAATAAGAGAAGCACATAGTACTAAGGTTTACTCAGACCACACTAAAAGTAATTACCAGGTTAATTCATTGCGACAAAGACTGTCAGACAGAGAGCTAACCACACTATCCCACTTGGTACCGAGGTTACGTATAAAGTGACTTTAAGTTCCTCTCCACCGGGGGCCTTCATGACATATATGGAGATGACTTATTTGCTCGCTTTCTTTCCTTTTATCTTCGTTTGAGCCAATTATAACAGCTGTGTGCTTTTAAGCTTTGATCATGCTATCTTTTCTACCTTCTGTAGATTCATCAGATTCCATTCCACTTTTCACCTTCCCAGAGGCTCTTATCATGGGATCGTGCGTTGACGACCACAGGGCCCTTAAGTGAGCCCTGGCATTGTGAAAGGCTCCTCACTTAAATATTTTATATCCAACCTCACTAGGTCAACTCTTGTTCATTTCCGACCTCAACTGTGTTAGATTGACGGGGCCAAGGGAGTCATATATTTTTACTTCTTTCGTGGACCTTTCTTTCATTTTTCGAAGAATTGGATCTCTTCCTTATTCCTCTCTGATTCGTATTAATATAGAATGGTTGTACTTCCTCTTAAAGCAACCATCACCACCACGTTTTCAACTTCAATTCAAGCAAAATTCTGTAATTGAAACGGTGATTTCAAAAATCCACTCTTCTAGCCCTTCAGGCAAGCAACTCAATGTTGAAAACATCCTAGGGATATGAGCTACGAAATTTAGGAGAATAAAATATGATGAAGCATGAGAATTTATTCTTTATTTATTCCTAAAAATTACAACCCTTTCCTTAATCATCGTTATCCGGTCGATTAGATTAGCAGTTTGACTTTTTCTATCACTACGAGCACTAATGTGAATTAATGTACAATTTCACTTAAGCCTTATAACGAACACATTACAGAAAGAATTATTTAAATAAGTCAATCCTGCTAGGATTTGAATCAAAAAGAAAACGAATAGAGGATCAAGCGATTTTAGGTGGTTTTTCTGGAACTTCATTTCGGCCGGAAGTGACTTTCGATATTTGTTCTTTATGACTGATGGAGCTATTAAAGACTCACAATTCGAAGCCTTTGTGGGCCCTTTATTCCATCAACTTTTTGCACGAATAAGGCAATTGCTTAATTTTACATTTTTTGTAGTATGAGGACCCCCTTTTTTTATAATGCTATTTGTTCGGGGCGTCGACCTATAAAGATCTTTTGCCCCTACTTGCACCATAGGATATGAACCTGCATGTAATTGGAATTGCGGAAGTGCAGAGGGTTGTATGTGAGGAAAGGAACGTTAAGGACGACACAAACACCCAGTCCCCAGGCCAGAGATATTAATCATTTACAATTAAAAACGCCTGACCCGGTCGGGAATCGAACCCGGAGCCGCCAGTGACAGGCGGACACGTTGCCCTTACACCGCGGGTCGGACATGAGGACCCTTACTTTTCTAAGAAATGTTCTCAACATTAAAACATCCCAAGTCCATGCATCAACCAAATCGGGTATTTCGCGGTACGTTTTTGTATGCAGAAGACCGCATCCAGTGACGATAACAATTACCCAACTTTGCATATCACTGCCGTGTATAACGACAACTGAATGTTACTGTGATTTCAAGAGAATCCCAAGTCAAAGACTTGGGAGGTACTTGAATTCACCTTTCGTCGTCCACCAAACGAAAGATGGGTGGAAGTAATAAAGAAGAGATCATCTGTGCATTGCTTGAAAAGAAAAAAACAAATTATTGATTCCGAAGAAGGTTTAAAGACAAGTTTAAAATCCAGCAGAACGAAAAACAAAGAGAGGTTTTGCGTTAAAATGTACAAATTTTTCAAGTTTGATAGTTGCAGTGTGAATTAAATTAGCGTAGATAAAACAATAAGTGGGATGATGCCAGACCACTTCCGCGTCTTAAAATCTAACATGAAGCCAATAATCCCTTAATGTAAGATAAGTCACTTTTTGGACCTGATGATCCACATGGTGCTGTTGCAGAAAACCCGTGAGAGAATACTTTAAGGAATGTTTTGCGAATTGTGCAGTGGGTATTGCTGAAACTATATGCTGTACATTTACTTAGAACAGTAGTAAAATAATTTCATTTTTATGCCTGTACCTGCAATAGCACACAATCTTGTAATTAAAAAATATTCAACCACAGTAAAACTCATGTTACTTCAATATAAGGAGTAATTTCAGAAACAACACAAATCCACTTACTTCGCACACCCACCGATGGTCACAGACTAAACTTAGGAATATAGACATACTGGATGATTATTGTAGGAGTTAAACAAATTTAGCTGCAGTAACTATTTTTAATACAATCTAGCTTTTTGTTTCTCTTGAAAAATTTAGTCTCTGGACTTGGGATGTTCATGAAATCACCGTTTCAATGGTAACTTTTTTTTTTTTTTTTGCTATTTGTTTTTCGTCGCACCGACATAGATAGATCTTACGACGACGATGGGAGAGGAACAGCCTAGGAAGTGGAAGGAAGCGGCCGTGGCCTTAATTAAGGTACAGCCCCGGCATTTGCCTGGTGTGAAAATGGGAAACCACGGAAAACCTTAATGGTACTCTTTACTACCACGAAAGAATAAACAGCAATATGAACGACACTGCTGACCAGACCGGTGTTCCATGCCTGTATTGAATTGTGAGGTGTACTACCACAATAATTCCATTCCGTAATTCAACTTACAACAATATATAATCAGCTCTTTTAATTCGGTAAACAAATATATCTCTTTCTTCCACTAAGTTGTTAGGTTTTCACGGACAGCTTCCATCACTCGGACCGTCATCTATCAATTCATTTGTGCTTACAAAGTACATTGATACCCGAATCTCAGTCAATTACAAATGGTAAACATTCCATTCATTACAAGTTGCCTGTGTACCATCCGGGAATTATGTTTGGATAATATGCCCTTCTAATCCAGTCACATTATGCGGTCCTCGTAGTTACACGTGCATGATGAAATATGTGTAACAAAAGGGATGCGCTGCATTAGTACAAACAGCAAAGCTGTCTCTGTCCAAAGAGAGGTTCAGCAAGGCAGTATTATAGGAACTTTATATTTTCCTACATACAGGATGAAGCGAAATTCGCGCACTCGGGCGTCGCAGCGCGACTCCTCACATGCCAGCAATAAAAAAATGTTTCTCACAAAAGTTCGTCCTGCGACTAGGCCTATCTCCGGAAGGAAAAAGTAATTGAAGAGTGGCAATCTGGCAACACTGTAACCACATGTAGGGTAACTACCTCCGTCAGCACGTATTAGTCGTGCTGTGCAGTTGGTGCAGTGGATAGAGTTTTGGGTTAGCATGCAGAAGGTCGAGAGGTCGATCCTGGGTTGAGGCGTATGCTTTTTATTTCATATATGTAGTCCAGGTGGTATGGTATCTGGCATCTTAGTCGTCAACAGCGACTGCAGCGGTTCCCGTAGATACCATTTGCACTTACATACTACGATCCTAGAAATGGACGAACGTTATTTTTCTTTGGTAGTCTTGAAAGACGCCCTTTCCTCGTCGTAGGCGTGAATTTATTCGCACCACTTCATATACTAGATGCGTTACGACGTGTCCAGCCTTAATAAATTTTGTAAATGTAGGATACAAAATCCGCCTCTGTGGTGTAGTGGTTAGCGTGATTAGCTGACACCCCCGTAGGTCCGGGTTCGATTCCCGGCTCTGCCACGAAATTTGAAAAGTGGTACGAGGGCTGGAACGGGGTCCACTCAGCCTCGGGAGGTCAACTGAGTAGAGGTGGGTTCGATTCCCACCTCAGCCATCCTGGAAGTGGTTTTCCGTGGTTTCCCACTTCTCCTCCAGGCGAATGCCGGGATGGTACCTAACTTAAGGCCACGGCCGCTTCCTTCCCTCTTCCTTGCCTATCCCTACCAATCTTCCCATCCCTCCACAAGGCCCATGTTCAGCATAGCAGGTGAGGCCGCCTGGGCGACGTACTGGTCATACTCCCCAGTTGTATCCCCCGACCAAGAGTCTGAAGCTCCAGGACACTGCCCTTGAGGCGGTAGAGGTGGGATCCCTCGCTAAGTTCGAGGGAAAAGCCGAACCTGGAGGGTAAACAGATGATGATGATGATGATGAAATGTAGGATACATGTGACCTAATTACCGGTGTCTTACTGTATTACAGTATGTAATGTCCGATGGAAATTAACAAATATAAAAGGCGCCTCAAACCAGGATCGAACCCTCGACCTCCTGCATGCTAACCCAAAACTCTATCCACTGCTCCGACTGTACAGCACGTCCAATACGTGCTGACAGAGGTAGTTACTCTACATGTGGTTACAGTGTTGCCAGATTGCCACTCTTCAACGTTCTTTTTCTGCCAGATATACTCGCAAGACGATCTTTTGTGAGAGACTTTTTTTATTGCTGGCATGTGAGAGGCGCGTTGCGACGCTTGAGGGCGCAAATTTCGCTTCAGCCTGTATATATGAATGACAAGTATCCTCTCAAAAATAATTCAACCCCTTTTCCATTTATTTTTATCCACTATAAGTGGATTTTTCGAAAACAGGAAAATCATGGCCACCAGGCGGACTAATGATATAATGGTAAACACGATAAAAAATCAGGTTGTAAAGAGGACAAAGCCCTCTCAGTTTTAATTACTATGTTGATGGTGTGAAACTCAGGGATCATTGTAAGTACATGGGAATTAAGAGAAGTTCTTCATTGGGGTTATCACATTAACGAGGTTGTAAATGAAGATTGCATATCTCTTAATATATTTCTGGAGGTGTTAAGAGTTGTAGGAAGGATATAAGAGGGCCCATATTAGAGTCTTTCTCCCACGAGGATTACTTGATTCAAGAACTAGGAAAGGTCCGAGGGAAATCAGCCTAATTTATTCTGCGTGGTTACTGACAAGGGAGTAATGTTATGAAAATGCTTCAAACTTTGTCCTGGGAAGACTTGGGGGTAAGGGGACGAACTACTGGACTAAGTGATACGTTTCGAGGTGTCAGTGGAGAGTGCATGGAATAGTAGACGAATAAACTTTGACTGAGCGAGGAGCTATCAGTTTTGGATTCTTCAGGTAGCTGTCAGCTTTCGTTCGGGAGATAGTGGGTTCAATTTCCCACTGTCGGCAGACTTGAAGATCGTTTTCCGTGTGCGACGTAAAGTAACTAGCAAAAAAAAAAAAAAAAACAAGCATTTTCCGTGTTTTCTAACTATCACACCTCACACACGTGTATGGCCGTTTCCTATCTGATCGCCGCCACAAGACCTATCTGTGTCAGTGCGACGTAAAGCAAATTGCAAAAAAAAAAAGAAGTTCAAACTTCTTGAATTCCAGCTTTATATTCATATTGTGATCTTCCGTACTTTTAAAACCAGCGGGACTCGAACCGGAGTTTTAATTTACATATGATTATATTTTTGTAATAAGCTATTGTGAAAAGTGACTTTTCAAGTAATTCATCAAAGAAACAATTCGATAAACATTGAACTACTTAACTAGTTAGTAAGTCCGTCAGTGCTATCAGTCATGCCGCACTCCCAATCAAGCTATCTCTTTACATCAATGCACCAATTCAAGCTTCAGGGCAACTCCTCTGGACACTGTTGATCTAGACGGTTTGATACATTCAATGACCGAGCGACTGGCTGCACGGTTTGGGTCACGTCGCTGTCAGCTTGCATTCAGGACAGAGTGAGTTCGAACCCACTGTAGGCAGTCCTGAAGATGGTTTTGTGTGGTTTTCCGTTTTGACACAGGACAATGCTGGGATTGTACCTTAATCAAGGCCACCGTCGTTTCCTTCCCGCTCCTAGTCCTTTCCTCTCCCATCGTCGACAACAGACCTATCTTTGTCGGTGCGACGTTAAGCAAATTATATATAGTTCCAATTTTTTACAATATATTTATGTGTCAATTTATTTTTTACCGCGTGAGTTGGCCATGCGGTTAGGGGCGCGCAGCTGTGAACTTGCATCCGGGTGATAGTGGGTTCGAGCCGCACTGTCGGCAACCCTGAAGATGGTTTACCGTTGTTTGCCATTTTCACAACAGGCAAATGCTGGGGGGTGTACCTTAATTAAGTCCTCGGCCTCTTCCTTCCTATTCCTAGCCTTTTCCTCTCCCATCGTTGTCATAAGACCAACCTGGGTCGGTGCCACGTAAAGCTATTTGTAAAAATAAATTATTTATTTATTTATTTATTTATTTATTTATTTATTTATTTATTTATTTATTTATTTATTTATTTATTTACATTCGAACCTCGATATCGCAAATCTCTTTTACTCGAATTTTCCGTATCCCGAAGTAACTTAAATTTCCCGGCCGTTTTTGCCATTCTTTGCGTGTGTTTATTTCTATATTACTTCGAATTCGCTTACACGAATTTCTGGAGTTCACGAAGTAAGCATTTCCTCCCTTGAAGCAAAACATAGTCTGTAACTCGAATTTTGTGCAACATTAGCTGTGCAGAGAGGAAGAGTTAACAAGTAAAGAAAGGGTTACAGTGATGCTGGGAGCTAATATGGCGGGAACCGAAAACCTAAAACTTCTAGTGATCGGAAAATTGGCGAAGCGTCGTTGTTTCTCGGGTGTGAATTCATTACTTAGTGATCACGTACGAATGCAAGCCCCGAGGTCGCGGATGACAAGCTCAATTTACGAATCTCGGCTGCGTGGTATTGACGAGAAGTTTCAATGTGAAGGGAGGAAAGATTAAGCGTAACAAACAGAAGAGACTAACGATTTTTTCCAAAGATGTTAACGAGGAATGTATGTGCTGTATCCTGTCTTCTAAAAATTTACTATAACGAGGCTTATTATTAAAGTGATGCCGTAAAATTGCTTGTATACTTTTAAGAATTGTTAAAAATAATGTTTTGAGTATAAACCCCTAGATACAGTACATATGATCCAATTATCTGCTATCGTGATGCTATACATGCTGTAAAACCATATTATCTATATCTCCAAATTTCGATAGCTCAAAATAAAATCTACCTCCCGAGGTGATTCAAGGTATCGAGGTTCCTCTGTATTTACAATATATACATATATCTTCGTTATACCTCGAAATACCGTTATGTGTCAATGTTTTAGGAGAAATACTGAACCGCAGCACATGTATCACAACGAGACTTATGTGATATAGTTCATGCAATAATGAAACTTAGATGACAAACCCTTTCTGACGGGAGTGGTTTTTTTTTTTTTTTTTTTTTTTTTTTTGCTAATGGCTTTACGTCGCACCGAGACAGATAGGCTTGTGGCGACGAAGGGATAGAAACGTCCTAGGATTGGGAAGGAAGCGGCCGTTGCCTTAATTAAGGTACAGCCCCAGCATTTTCCTGGTGCGAAAATGGAAACCACGGAAAATCATCTTCAGAGTTTCCGACAGTGGCGTTCGAACCCGCTATCTCCTGGATACAAGCTCACAGCCGCGCGCCCCTAACCGCACGGCCAACTCGCCCGATGACCGGAGTTCTAAGCTGAAATATATCACAAAGCGGTCTCTCTAGGAGCAAAGACATTATATATATATTCAGCGCTAAAAAATATATGAATTAGCTGTAAAGACAGAAGCACTTAAATTTTGCCGTACGAACAGCAATAACAATTTGCAGTAAAAGATTAAAAATAAGAAACCCTGAATTCCATGAGCCTTTACTCAAGCACTTATAGGTTGACTTGAATATTCAAGTAATATAATTACAATTTAGTTTTTATCTTAAAATAAAAGAGACTTCGTTGCGTGATTTTATTAATCTGCAAACGTAGAGTTTTATATGAAATTTTTGCTTAAGTATGCTTATTACTTTCAGAGTAATATTTGCTAGAATGAGCAAAGAGGTAATTCGTGCACCGTTTTCTTTTCCTGTCCATTTGTATGTCCTTCTACATAATTCATTAGTGATGGTAATATATATCCAGTGTGCCTGAAAGAAAAATAAGCTAATGCTATTAAACACCTACGTGACTGGTAGAAATACGCACCGAAAGGGATTATTGAGCATTTGGCCATTAATTGTTTAATGTATATACGTTGAAGGGAGCTTATCCTGGCAGTTAAGTGGCATGATTGTGTTAGTTGGTGAGGGGAACCCGAGGGGCATTTGGCAGTTCCCACATGCTAGTCTGGGAGAGCAACAACACTTCCTTTGGTGTGGAGCCACCTGCGTTAACTACACATCAAAGCAGGGCCACCCTCATTATATGCTTGGCGAGCGGAAGTGGATCGAGAGTTTCATGAAAATGTTAAGAGGTTACCATCTCAAAAGCATTTCTATTGGTGGGAATTACCAGAGTTCATTCTGTAAATTATTGTGGAGCTTCAAAATGACTTGAAGTGATCACTTTACTATTGCATTCTCAGTGAGCTATAATTAATTCACTTGACCTCCTCGTGAAATCATTGCAACATTAAAAGCAACTTGACAACATTATAAAATGCTGGGGCTGTACGTTAATTAAGGCCACGGCGGCTTCCTCCCCAATCCTAGGACGTTCCTATCCCTTCGTCGCCACAAGGAATATCTGTGTCGGTGCGACATAAAGCCATTAGCCGAAAAAAAAACCACTCCGGTCAGAAAGGGTTTGTAATCTATGTTTCACTATTGCATGAACTATATCACATAAGTCTCGTTGTGATACATCGTATAACTAAATAAAATTCAGGAAACTCAGTCGTCAAAATTTACCAGTGTTTCGCCCCAGTGCGATATGGGCTCATCAGCTGGATACCGCACTTCCCCAAGACACTGGCCGGCTTGCACGCCGGTAACGACCCAACTGCAAGCTATGCATGTTGTTGTAACCAAGGTTGAGATTTACAAAACACAACTTTATTATTCGCTTCAAATGCAAAATACACTATTTACACACATAAAACTGAAATTTAACTTGAAGCAAAATGAATTAGGAATCTTGAGAAAGAGTCTATCTTCTGTACACTATATACAAGTTTGCAGTATTTACATCCACTACTATCTAGAAAAGATAGTCCTTGTGATAAGAAAAGTCGATAGTCGAAAACTATCCGAAGTACTGACATAAATGTTTTGGAAAGTCCTTCCTTGCTGAGTTCATAAAAGCAAGTTCAATGTTGGAAGAACTCTTACTTGGCGAAACCAAGGGAGCTTGCCTTGATTAGGGAAATATAACGGTATGTAATAGAATGTCTGGATATGGGCAGCGGAATAAGAGGAGCGGTGACCAGAGGTGAGACCTCGTACTGCCAGAAATTCAGTCCACCTGGTCGAAGCACATTTTCAAGAGGAGTAGCCTCCGTGCTCGACGTAGGGTGTATTCTGGAGCTGGACACCGGGGCAAGTGGGCATCTGGACAGGCTGGGAGTTCCTCTTTATAGTACACACACGACTGTTCAGGCACGCGCACTGAGAGCTGCGCGTCGAGGCTAGAAGAATGACACTTGGCGCGCGTGTAGCTGGCTGGCGGAGCGAGAAGGGAGCGCCGGACATACAACACATGTGATAAGCACAATGCAGTGCCGACGTACTAGGGGAGAATTACATCTTCACTTGCAAGTGGGCCGGAAAATGTATTTAATAGAACTGATCCGGGATTGACCCTTGTTAATGAAGATCACAGAAGATGCTGAAAATGGCCTCATCTGAAGAAATGAAGAAGTGATAATTCAAAGAACCTCACTCCACTTCGCTCGGAAACGACCGGCAGAACTTAGCACCCGAAGGTTCGTCTGGACGCTTTAAAGAATTACATTAATTGCATTTCTAATCGGCATTTTTCTTATCACATGCATAGCTTGAAGAGGTATCACTAGCGATAATTGGGTTATTTAGGCTCTGGGTTCTATTTCCGGCAGGGTCAACAGGTTTTAATCTTAAACGGTTAATTCCCATGGCTCGCGGACTAGGTGTTTGTGTTGTCTGCACCAGTCATGGAATTCATAAACCACACAAAACAACATCCTCCACAATAAAAACACTCTATTTCCCATACATGGTAGAGCCCACCCACCCTCATTGGAGGGTCTCCCTTAAAAGTGCTGCACCAGGTTACCAACAGCTACACGAAATAATCCGGTATCAACTGTCATTGACATCAGCGCTATTAATGTCCATTATTAAACTGTCAAACGTCAGCTAATTTGAGTCAAGTTTTGCCTAAACCACATTGATATGTTTCTTCAGCTGGACAGATTTGACTGCCTTGCTCTTAATAACTGTCGGTCGACTTGTCCAAATTTGACCGAACTTAGTGCAAAGGCCGCAATAACACTTTCGCCAGAACTGTTAATTTTGGCTGTTTTTAGTTCTATTTCCAAATGCAACTAATAATCGAAAAATTCGGTTGAATCCTGAAGTTGATGCCTTTCTTCTATATACATTCCTTTTTGAAAACTTTCAACGGTAGTGAAGCTACACTCTGGAATAATTTTAACATTCTGCCTTTATTTTTTTCTTTGCATTTAGGCCATCTGTGGACCACGGTGCTTGTGTTCTAGCTGTGTTTTTGTCTTCGTCTGCCCCTTTTAGCATACTGGATTGTGTTCTTAGTGGCCTCTTGAGCCTTCCTGTTGGCCCAGTATTCCTTCATTTTCTCGCTGAATTTTTTCCTGCGCTCCTCTGACCAATTCCCGGCTTCTTTGCGGCTAGCTGATGTAAGGGATGTTAGGAAAGGTTTAGTTTTGACCATTAAACGGTATGCCTTTATGTCAGTAATGGCGGCTTGATTAATATTCAGCTCTGCAAGATCTTTGTCCACTTGTTTGGCCCAGGGGAATCCAGTAGCTTTGCCTTTGTTAGCAACCTTGAAGATCTTATGGGATAATCTATTAGGATCCATTCTGTATAGGTGTCCATAGAAAGTCAGACGTTTTCTCCTGATGGCATCTATGAGGTTTTCTTGATGCTGGTAGAGCTCATTGTTGGGTTTGTACCATCGCCTTCCATCTGGTAGGATCCTTGGCCCTATTATTCTTCTCAGGGATTTCCGTTCTTGCACTTCCAGGGCTCTCAGTGGGTTTTTTTTTAGTTAGGGACAGGCATTCTGCTGCATAGAGGACTGATGGTCTGACTACTGCCTTATAGTGTCTCAGTTTTACATTCTTTGATAAATGCTTTGAGGCATACAGTTTTCTGCAGGCTTGGTAGGCCTTGTCTAATTTGATTCTCCTTTTTCAAGAGCCATCGTTTCACTTATGACCTCCGATATCCACTCTCCGAGGTACTTCACATTTTTAGCTCTCTTGATGTGTTTTGTATCACTGACTCCCATTGTTGTAGGGGCATCTTTGATGTTGGTCATAAACTCGGTCTTTCCAATGTTGATCATGAGGCCCGCTTTAGCTGCAATAGAGTGCAGTGTTTGAAGCTGCATTCCTTTATTTGTTCTTAGCTTTTTTCCTTTCTTGCACAAAGTAATTTGTTACATTTGGGTCTACTTTAGATAGACTGAGCGAGTTGGTTACGTGGTTTGGGTCACGTAGCTATCAACTACATTCGAAAGATAGTAAATTCGAACCCCACTCTCGGCATTCCTGAAGACAATTTTCCGTGATTTCCCACTTTCACACCAGGCAAATGCGAGGGCAAAGCCACAGACGCTTCCTTCTCAGTCCTATCCCTGTCCTATCCCATCATCGCCATAACTTCGTGTGACGTAAGACCAACTGCAAAGAAAAAGAAAGAAATGCATAGGACTGTCATCAAGATACACGTATCAAGCATAACTTCAATTTCTCGCAATGTGACCAACGAAAATGGGCTTCTGAGAGTATATTTGAGGTATGCAGGCACCCAATTCTATTTCGGGTTCAAATGAAAGCAATCAGTATTTAATTTTCCACTCCACTGCACGAGCATCAATGGGCTATTTTTGTGAAGGTTGGGGGAGGGGGATACAGGGGAATTATATATACACCATCATTCTCCAACGTAACACTGGCAGAGGAGCGCATTCGAGGATCGGCACCAATAAATAATGAGCGATTCCTCATAGCAGATGAATCACCGAAAGGAAGTTCGGCCCCATGGCTAAATGGTTAGCGTGCTGGCCTTCGGTCCAGAAGGTCCCGGGTTCGATTCCCGGCCGCGTCGGGGGTTTAACCTTAATTGGGTAATTCCAGTGGCTCGGGGGCTGCGGTTGTGTGTGGCGTATTCAGCATTAGCTCGATTAAGTAGTATGTTCCGAGCTGTCAGTGGAGAGATGGCGTGGGAGGATATCAGTAGACGAATAAGTTTGAGTGGTGTCTTTAAAAGTAGGAAATATCACAATATGAAGATAAAATTGGAATTGAAGAGGACAATTTGGGGCAAATATTCGTTTATAGGAAGGGGAGTTAGGGACTGGTATAATTTACCAAGGGAGATGTTTGATAAATTTCCAATTTCTTTGCGGTCATTTAAGAAAAGGCTAGGAAAACAGATAGGGAATCTGCCACCTGGGCCACTGCCCTAAATGCAGATCAGTAGTGATTGATTGAATCCTAGGTAGGGCCCTCATCTTCACAAACATGCAGGTCTTTTAATAGGCCCTCTGCGAGGAAAAGACCCGAACTAGGTCTCTCCGGAGGCCATACGCCATTTATTTTTCCGAAGGGAAGTCGACAGATGACGTTTTTGCAGTGTAGGCAGTGAGTTAATGTGGTAGCGATTCTGAGCCCGGTAAAGGAGGATCGAAAAGGAGGCCACATAGCTAGTTGCAAATAGAGGATTGTGGAGGCACATAGTTATTTTACAGAGGCGTGCAGACTTAACGCTGGAAGGCATAGGAGTCCATAATACACAGAGCAAGTGGCTGTGCCGTATGAGTCCGTAGCTATCAGCTTGCATTCGGAATATAGTGGGTTCGAACCCAACTGTCGGCAGCCCTGTCGATGGTTTCCGTGTTTTCCCGTTTTCATACCAGATAAATGCTGGAGCTCTACCATGGTCAGTTCCTTCCCACTCCTATCTCATCGTCGCCATAAGATATATCAATAAATAAATAATTAAACACTGTGGGGATGTTTGAGAAGTGGTATGCTATTTTGATTCTAAAATCATTTTCCCGTCCAACATTTCCAGATATATTACCGTCAGAAACAGTCATTAATACGCTAAGAAACAAAAGGTAAAATACACTTTGATGGAGTAGACCTTTTACCGTTATTAAACACTCATGAACTTAACCCTTTCAGTCTATTTGTCCACTGTAGTGGACGATTTATTTCCGATGGTTTAATGACTTTCTAAAAGTTTGGAAAAGTAGAGGTCATAGTGTACACTGAGGTGGACATGATATTCTATGACATAGCCTAGATAGTCTGATTCATCTACTGACTAAATTTGTAACTGCTGGTAATATCAATAATATGTTACCTGGCAGTGGTTGCCCGAGTTACCAATCTAGGGTGTGTTCACACATTCACACAGTTGTCCAGATAACTGAGAATGTAGGTTGGTATTTTTTTTTTCTGTTTGGGAGTGTTTCTATTAGTCATAAAATATTGGCATTCATGGGTTGGCATAACTTATTTTCACGTAGCATTTGTTAAAAAATCGTCAACCACAGTGGACATGGTGACTAGCATTGAATGTTTGTATTCTTAGTCCGTGTGGTAGTCATAACCTGTGACAGTTGTTTGGTGTGCATTACTGCCAGTTTTCGGTTTCTTATTTATATAGTGTACCCATAAAAAAACCAAACCAAACCCCATGGCACTACAGCCCTTGAAGGGCCTTGGCCTACCAAGCGACCGCTGCTCAGCCCGAAGGCCTGCAGATTACGAGGTGTCGTGTGGTCAGCACGACGAATCCTCTCGGCCGTTATTCTTGGCTTTCTAGACCGGGGCCGCTACCTCACCGTCAGATAGCTCCTCAATTCTAATCACGTAGGCTGAGTGGACCTCGAACCAGCCCTCAGGTCCAGGTAAAAATCCCTGACCTGGCCGGGATCGAACCCGGGGCCTCCGGGTAAGAGGCAGGCACGCTACCCCTACACCACGGGGCTGGCATAGTGTACCCATAATTGACGTAAAATGTTCAGGAATAATAGACCAAAGTATAGTGTTGAAGATATTTTAAACCTCCTGGAAAATGGTGATCTATCTGAAATTGAAGAGCTAGGAGAAAATGAAGACTTCCAAGCAGAAACAGAGACTGATGAATTCGCCTCACTCGTTGATTACTTGCAGCAAGAAGATGCAGGCACATTTCACACTGAATCTTTTAATGATTCTCACATTGATGGCCACATTCCTGAAGAAAATAATCCTTCAAAAAGTAATGAAGGTAATGAACATTTACCGAAACATACATGCATGACAATTGATGAATTATCAAAGACATACTTTATTGATCAGGAACTGACACAGAAGAAGGATATCTCTTGGCGTCCTGGGACCTATGTTTCACCTCCCATAAGTTTCTACCAACCTCCAGTGAGTAACAAATACCAGTTGCCCAGTCCTACTTCTTACTTTGAAAAGTATTGCAATCAGAATTTACTTGAGGAAATAGTTGAAAATAGGAACTTGTATGCAGTGCAGAACACAGCTACCTTTCCGCCTGCAACAGTACAAGAAATAAAAACTTTCATTGGAATTCATTTACTTATGGGAAACTTGAACTATCCACGAGTTCGTTTGTATTGGGAACCTAAATTTTGTGTGCCTCTGATATCCGAAAACATGACATTGAACAGATTTTTTAAATTGCGCCAAAATATGCACTTTGTAGATAACAGGAACAAAGATCCCAACAACACAGATCGTTTTTGGAAAGTCCATCCTTTGTTTGATGCGATAAAATCTAGATGTAAAGAGTTAGAACTGGAAGGTAAACTCTGCATAGATGAACAAATGATACCTTTCAAGGGCCAGATCAACGTCAAACAATATGTTCAGAACAAACCTACTAAGTGGGGCTTGAAAGTATTTATTTTGTGTGGAGAGAGTGGCATGATGTACGACTTCCTCCTTTTTCAAGGTGCTTCAACGCCAATAAATGCAGAGTACAAACAATTTGGGCTCGGAGCTAGTGTTGTTATGCAGCTTTCCAAGCGCATAAATGTGCCATTCCCTCAGTTGTATTTTGACAACTATTTTAGCACGTATTGGCTACTTCAGTGGTTACAGAATAAAGGTATTTATTCTACTGGGACAGTTCGTGTGAACCGGTTTCATAGCCCACCTCTTCGTGCTGATGCAGATGTAAAAAAAAATTAATTTCGAGGATTCATGCTAGAGGTAATCAGTAATGATGGTGCTGTAATCCTTACGAAGTGGTTCGACAACAATTCCGTGATCATGGGATCTAACTTCCAAGGAATTGGGAATGCGGACATGTGCAAGCGTTGGGCAAGAAAAAAAAGGAATACCTCAATGTTCCGAGACCTGAAGTTGTGAGACACTACAACACTTGCATGGGTGGTGTCGATAAATTTGACTTTCTGATTTCAATTTACCGTACCTTCATACGCTCAATAAAGTGGACACAACGCCTATTTACACATGTCCTGGACATGGCCATAACCAATTCATGGTAAGAGTATGTGCGTGAAGCAAAGGTCCTTGGCCTTCCTGCAAATAAAACATTGGATTTGATACACTTTCCCCAGCACATAGCAGAAGCATGGATTATGGCTGGTAAGTCCATTGCAAAGAAGAGGGACAGACCGTCAAATGAATCCGTGTCATCAGTTGTACCGGCCAAGAGAAGAAATGAGCTGAAACCAGTAGAGGTTGTGCGGTTTGATTCAGTCGGCCACTTACCTAGCTTTGACGAACAACAGTCAGTGTCAAGGTGCAAGAACCCGGGGTGCAAAGCAAAAACGCACATGAAGTGTGCTAAGTGTAGGTTGCACCTGTGCATTGCAAGAGACAGAAACTGCTTTCGACAGTTTCATACAAAGTAACTGCCTAGACTGACTATGAATTGTTTGAGTTTATTCATTATTGAGATGTTCATTGTTATTGGCCCTATTATAAATACTTTACAAATACAATATTTTGATAATTATTCTCAGTAGTATAATTGGATGAATCTGCCGCCTCCTCCTCCTCGCGCGGCGCGGGAAATTTGAATTTTGGCGGGAAATTTGAATTTTGGCGGGAGATTTGAATTTGTAAACAAAGCCACGTGCTTTTTGACAGCTGTCATCGACAACAACGCATCGCTAACCTCACTGCTGCCATCTTGACGGGCCTAAACCTCAGTAGTGCCAACTTAACCTAACTAGCGTGAGGTAAACAAAGCCACGTGCTTTTTGACAGCTGTCATCGACAACAACGCATCGCTAACCTCACTGCTGCCATCTTGACGGGCCTAAACCTCAGTAGTACCAGCTTACCCTAACTAGCATGAGGTAAACAAAGCCACGTGTTTTTTGACAGCCACGTGCTTTTTGACAGACAACAACGCATCGCTAACCTCAGTACTGCCATCTTGATGGGCCTAAACCTCAGTAGTGCCAACTTAACCTAACTAGCGCGAGATAAACAAATCCACGTGCTTTTTGACAGCCACGTGCTTTTTGACAGATTTGTAAACAAAGCCACGTGCTTTTTGACAGACAACAACGCATCGCTAACCTCAGTACTGCCATCTTGACGGGCCTAAACCTCAGTAGTGCCAACTTAACCTAACTAGTGCGAGGTAAACAAAGCCACGTGTTTTTTTGACAGTCACGTGCTTTTTTTGACAGCTGTCATCCGTCATCTTTAAACCACAAAGCACTGTGCTGCCCTCTTTAGATGCAAAATTCGTCACCTGTCATCCGCAGTGCTGCCATCTTGACGGGTCTAAACCTTAGTGCTACCAACTTAACCTAACTAGCGCGAGGTAAACAAAGCCACGTGTTTTTTGACAGCTGTCATCCGCCATCATTAATCTATAGAGCACAGTGCTGCCCTCTTTAGCTACTTACATTTGAAATGTGGTGGCGGATAATTTGAAAAATGCTTTTTGACAGCAGCCATCTTTGTGCACCATGCTGCCCTCTTTAGCTAGATACCTGTGGTGGCAGGCAATTCCACATGACAGCAGCCATCTTTAATCAAGAGAGCACTGTGCTGCCATCTTTAGCTAGATACCTTTGAAATGTGGTGGCGGCAAATTGAAAAATTTCACGTGCTCCTGTTTGGAAACAAACTCACGTGCTTTTTTGACAGCTACCATCCGCCATCTTTAATCAACAGAGCTTAGTGCTGCCCTCTTTAGTTTGAAATGTGGTGGCGGCAAATTCCACGTGCTCTTGTTTGGAAACAAAGCCATGTGCTTTTTTGACAGCTGTCATCCGCCATCTTTAATCAACAGAGCACCGTGCTGCTATCATGCGGGCAATTTCGTCAGCTGTCATCCGCCATCTTTAAACATCGTGCTGCCCTCTTTATGGCTACTACCTTAAGCACGTAGTAGCGGGCAATTTGAAAAGTTCTGTTAGCTATCATCCGCCATCTTTAATCAAGAGAGCACCGTGCTGCCATCTTTAGCTAGATACCTTTGAAATGTGGTGGCGGCAAATTCTACATTCTCTTGTTTGGAAACAAACTCACGTGCTTTTTTGACAGCTGTCATCCGCCATCTTTAATCCAGAGAGCACCGTGCTGCCCTCTTTATCGTAGTAGATGTAAATTCGTCACCTGTCATCCGCAGTGCTGCCATCTTTAGCTAGATACCTTTGAAATGTGGTGGTGGATAATTTAAAAAGAGAAATTCTACAGCAGCCCTCTCTCGACGCTAATTGCATAAGATGGCGGCTATACATGACTCCTTAAGGGTGCTTACGCAAGATGGCTACTATACACAGGTTCTTATGAGACGCCCTTGGGATGCTTGCGCAAGATGGCAGTTATACATGGCTCCTTATGAGATGCCCTAGGGATGCTTGCTCAAGATAGCGACTGCTCTTATGGGACGGCTTAAGTGTCCTTGCACAAGATGGCTTGAGACACCCTAAGGATGCTTGCGCAGGTTTAAACTTGTTCGATATAAAGCTATGCCTTGACATAAGAGGCGGAGGAGGAGGTAGAGAAGGAGGAGGAGGAGGAGGAGAATGATAAGGCCTTAACAGCCTATGTATAGTCGCCATTGTTCAAAGATGATAGCTGTCAAAAGAATTTTTCAAATTATCCACCACCACATTTCAGCTAAAGAGGGTAGCAGGGTGCTGTGTTGATTAAGCACATAGAATTTCAAATTGCCCTCCACCACATGCATAACAGCAGCTGTTATCTTGCGCAGTAGCCTCTAAGCTAGCTTTGTTCATAAGAGTAGCTGCCATCTTGTGCGAGCACCCCTAGGCTGTCTCATAAGGAGCTATGTATAGTCATCATTTTGTGTCCGCCATCTTGCGTAAGCATCCCTAGGACGTCTCAAGCCATTTTGTGTCTCATAAGAGCAGCCACCATCTTGTAGAAATAGATAGCTGCCAATGCCAAAGGGCTTAAGTAAGAATCGAACCGTTGATCTCATCATTAGACTATGTTTTTTCTTGTTCCTGATACTACGAACCTACGTATTAGGCGGAAAAATTTTGTCCGTTTTGCTCTACGATGCACCGTTTTCGAGATATTTAACATTTTGCATTTAAGCCTCCAAATTTAATGAATCGAACCAGCACGGTACGTTATACTCTCTACCATAGTTAGACCTGATCATGTTACGAAGACTCGCTTCAATACAAGCTAAAACAGAGCAAATGTCAAAGGGCCTAAGTAGGAACCGAACCGTTGATCCCATCATTAGACTATGGTTTTCTTGTTCCTCATACTGCGAACCTAGGTATTGGGCAGAAAAATTTTGTCCGTTTTGCTCTACAGTGCACCGTTTTCGATATATTTAACATTTTGCATTTAAGCCCTAAATTTAATGAATCGAACTAGCACGACACGTTAGCCTCTAAGCTAGCTTTCTTCATAAGAGTAGCAACCATCTTGCGCAAGCACCCTTAAAGCGTCTCATAAGGAGTTGTGTATAGCCGCCATCTTGTGTCCGCCATCTTGCGCAAGCATCCTTAGGGCGTCTCAAGCCATCTTGTGCAAGGACACTTAAGCCGTCCCATAAGAGCAGTCGCTATCTTGAGCAAGCATCCCTAGGGCATCTCATAAGGAGCCATGTATAACTGCCATCTTGCGCAAGCATCCCAAGGGCGTCTCATAAGAACCTGTGTATAGCAGCCATCTTGCGTAAGCACCCTTAAGGAGTCATGTATAGCCGCCATCTTATGCAATTAGCGTCGAGAGAGGGCTGCTGTAGAATTTCTCTTTTTAAATTATCCACCACCACATTTCAAAGGTATCTAGCTAAAGATGGCTGCACTGCGGATGACAGGTGACGAATTTACATCTACTACGATAAAGAGGGCAGCACGGTGCTCTCTGGATTAAAGATGGCGGATGACAGCTGTCAAAAAAGCACATGGCTTTGTTTCCAAACAAGAGCACGTCGAATTTGCCGCCACCACATTTCAAACTAAAGAGGGCAGCACTATGCTCTGTTGATTAAAGATGGCGGATGGTAGCTGTCAAAAAAGCACGTGAGTTTGTTTCCAAACAAGAGCACGTGAAATTTTTCAATTTGCCGCCACCACATTTCAAAGGTATCTAGCTAAAGATGGCAGCACGGTGCTCTCTTGATTAAAGATGGCGGATGATAGCTAACAGAACTTTTCAAATTGCCCGCTACTACGTGCTTAAGGTAGTAGCCATAAAGAGGGCAGCACGGTGTTTAAAGATGGCGGATGACAGCTGACGAAATTGCCCGCATGATAGCAGCATGGTGCTCTGTTGATTAAAGATGGCGGATGACAGCTGTCAAAAAAGCACATGGCCTTGTTTCCAAACAAGAGCACGTGGAATTTGCCGCCACCACATTTCAAACTAAAGAGGGCAGCACTATGCTCTGTTGATTAAAGATGGCGGATGGTAGCTGTCAAAAAAGCACGTGAGTTTGTTTTCAAACAAGAGCACGTGAAATTTTTCAATTTGCCGCCACCACATTTCAAAGGTATCTAGCTAAAGATGGCAGCACAGTGCTCTCTTGATTAAAGATGGCTGCTGCCATGTGGAATTGCCTGCCACCACAGGTATCTAGCTAAAGAGGGCAGCATGGTGCACAAAGATGGCTGCTGTCAAAAAGCATTTTTCAAATTATCCGCCACCACATTTCAAAGGTAAGTAGCTAAAGAGGGCAGCACTGTGCTCTATAGATTAATGATGGCGGATGACAGCTGTCAAAAAACACGTGGCTTTGTTTACCTCGCGCTAGTTAGGTTAAGTTGGTAGCACTAAGGTTTAGACCCGTCAAGATGGCAGCACTGCGGATGACAGGTGACGAATTTTGCATCTAAAGAGGGCAGCACAGTGCTTTGTGGTTTAAAGATGACGGATGACAGCTGTCAAAAAAAGCACGTGACTGTCAAAAAAACACGTGGCTTTGTTTACCTCGCATTAGTTAGGTTAAGTTGGCACTACTGAGGTTTAGGCCCGTCAAGATGGCAGTACTGAGGTTAGCGATGCGTTGTTGTCTGTCAAAAAGCACGTGGCTTTGTTTACAAATCTGTCAAAAAGCACGTGGCTGTCAAAAAGCACGTGGATTTGTTTATCTCGCGCTAGTTAGGTTAAGTTGGCACTACTGAGGTTTAGGCCCGTCAAGATGGCAGTACTGAGGTTAGCGATGCGTTGTTGTCTGTCAAAAAGCACGTGGCTGTCAAAAAACACGTGGCTTTGTTTACCTCATGCTAGTTAGGGTAAGTTGGTACTACTGAGGTTTAGGCCCGTCAAGATGGCAGCAGTGAGGTTAGCGATGCGTTGTTGTCGATGACAGCTGTCAAAAAGCACGTGGCTTTGTTTACCTCACGCTAGTTAGGTTAGTTTGGCACTACTGAGGTTTAGGCCCGTCAAGATGGCAGCAGTGAGGTTAGCGATGCGTTGTTGTCGATGACAGCTGTCAAAAAGCACGTGGCTTTGTTTACAAATTAAATCTCCCGCCAAAATTCAAATTTCCCGCCATAATTCAAATTTCCCGCGCCGCGCGAGGAGGAGGAGGCGGCAGAACCATCCAATTATACTACTATTCTCCAATGATGTTTTATGGGGGCATTACGGACATAAATTGACTATTTTTTTAGACAATCTCTTATCTGCCAGTCACCATGCCCACTACAGTGGACGATCTGTATCTCTGTTCAGGATAATCCGATTGATGTTTTAATTATCAGAAAAAATTCCAAATATCTTGTTTAGTTCATGTACCAAATTTCAAAATTTTATGTTCAGAAATGATAAATTGTGACTGAAAGTGTTAAAAGAATACACTGATTTATTAGACTGCAGTTGCCAGAGCTCCCCGTTTTTATTTATAGTTTCAAGGATTCCCATGTTCCTCTGTTGCTATGTTCATAGTTACGGCCAAAGAACTTCATTTTGCTAAGTTGTCATGCCTTGTCATGCTACCATAAGAGTGCTGCCCTCTGAAGAAAGATACCTGAATGCGCCCTAGATAAAGAACAGCAGTTATGAACTCACTTGCTATTCTGGTTCGGAGTAATGTATATTGAAAAAAGGAAGAAAATATTTCAATATGTATATTTTACTAATACTAGTATCATGCTTCCTTGGAAATCTAATTTTATTACTTCTTACCATGTTCGCAGGTAGTACGAATGTTCATCATCATCGTGATGATTTTCGCCATCTGCTGGTTGCCTTATCACGCCTACTTCATATACACGCACCACAACAAGTCTATCAGGTACTCCCGCTACGTCCAGCATCTGTACCTGGCCTTCTACTGGCTCGCTATGAGCAACTCCATGGTCAATCCTCTCATATACTACTGGATGAATGTCAGGTAAGTTTACTCAGTAAAGCATATTCTCCGTTTATATACTTCCGGGCTAGCATGACCAAAAGAATGGCTTTCGATTGAGGCAATTAAATAAAATGCAGGAAAACTCTGTCGTCAAAAATTACCACTGTTTCGTTCCACTGTAGCATTGGCTCATCGTTTGGATACCACAAGGGCAGATAAAGCAAGTGGAGATATATTATCCCGCAGTACCTCGGTACTGCATTTTTGCTATTAACGTAATATCTTGCATGGTGTCGCTACAAGCGTGCTGCAGCCCAGTGTCTTAGAAAGGTGCGGTATGCAACTGATGACCCTATGCTACACTGGGGCGAAATACTGGTAAATTTTGACGATTGAGTTTTCCTTAATTTAATTAGATACCTCAATAGAAAGTCATATTTTTGGTGGTAATCTTATTGCTTTGAAGCTTAAAGGAACAAGAGTGTTCACGCACGCACGTACACATATCATTTTATCTGTCTTCAGTGTATGCTAAGAATTCGGTTAATTCAATATTCTAATACAATACTGATTATCACCATGGTGTTGAGATGCTCCAGGTTTAATTCCCGACTCGTACAAATATAGTGATTCTGTAATGAGGACTGGAACGATGTTCACCAAGGGTCATGGGATCAAGTGATGAACTGTATGATTCCTGCCAGGCGATATGGCAGAGAATTCTTTACACTCATCCTGTGAAACTCCAATACTGTACCACTAATTACCTACAAAATTCACTTCACGTCGCACAGACACAGATAGGTCTTATGGAAACTATGGGGTAGGAAAGAGCTATGGGTGGGAGGGAAGCCACCGTGACCTTTATTAAGAACTCCCCAGCACTTGCCTGGTGTGAAAACGGGAAACCACGGAAAAACATACTCAGAGCTGCCAGCAATGGGTTTCTAACTCGCTATGCTGCTTGTTGTTTTAAAGGGCCAAACATCGAAGGTCATCGGCCCCTAACTCACTATCTCTCGAATGTTAGCTGATATATACGTGACCAAAACCGCGCACCCACAAGCTCGGTACCACTACTCCAAATAATAATAATAATAATAATAATAATAATAATAATAATAATAATAATAATAAATCTGCTGATAAAGCAAAAATACAAGCTACAGGATGTACGAAAGAACACAAAAGGAAGCACAGTGAAAGGATGAAGAGATTTTGCGAAAACAAGAAGAAACGTTGTGCTAAATAAGTTCACACGAGCTCCTTAGTTTGGCATAAGGAATAATAATAATAATAATAATAATAATAATAATAATAATAATAATAATAATAATAATTGTACCGGGCGGTACACCTCCACGCCGCTAATTCAAACATTGCGCCAGTTGAAACTCCTCTACTGGAGGAAGCCTGAACTTTAACAACCATGTTAATTCAAAAGTTTCTCGGAGGATGTCTCTACGGTAAATTTTGAAGTGTTTTGAACTATGTCTATTTCGATTTGTTTGCTCTGTAGCAAGTAGTGTGGACATTCTCTTCTAGATGGCACTACTTAAGAACGATAATTGTGCACCCTAGTGCGAAGTGAAGGAACTGTTTTTTGAAGAAATTAGGTATTCATAAGTTTGTTCTTTGTTAAATTTCTTTCATTCATTTTTTGAGTTGGCAGTATAACCCTTCTCTTTCCACCAGTTTTGAATTTGACCAATGAGTAATTTCTGTAATTAATTTTCCACCAATCCTAGATGTCTTCTTCAGTTTTGACTTGTAATCTTTAGCCGACCAATAAAAATTTATGGGCGGGTTGTTATCATTCATGAAAGGTCTCAAATGTTCCACGAGGGTATATAAACTGCTGATTTTCTTGTCTCGGGGCCACTTCAGTAACATCTATCCTAGTGTGATTATGTAGCAGGGGGCGGGAAGCGCCCCTTTCTTCGGGCAGCAGTTCATCCATCAGGTAATGGCCTTTTAATAACTTCTTTGCTCGCTAGCTCAGCATTTTAACCCTCGGGGCACGTTCGAAACTTTTATCATGTAACTTTCCTTTAAAATGTAAAAGACACTTGATATAAATTCTGTCTCTTTAACTACAAATTGGGATAGAGAGTGCCTAGCCCTCTCGAGCTCCCACTCATATTGTTTTCAGGTGACTACGTTTTCATAACAGTTTCCCTTCTCTTCGTAATGTAATAAAGTTTTCCTATCGTGTCACCTCCGTAGTATGGGATTAGCCCTTGCATAAGCGGCCTAGTGCCAAATAGGTTTTAAAAAGGTGTATTAGGAGTGCAAGTTACGCCTCCACTCAAGTTGGTATTTTGGGGGGACGTAATTGTCCTGTTTCTTTACTGAATAGGCCTCAGTAGGTTGGGTATTTTTACCCCTGTTCTTGTGTGCCTGGAGGGCAGCTTGAAGGTTGAGTTTGGTGTGGCCTTTGAATAGACTTGAACTTTGTGAGCAGGTTGCTCTTTCTTAAATTTGGTTTCTATGTGCCTCGAGCAGGCTTAACTGGGTAATCGGGAGCTAGTGCTCCTTGGCATGATTGGGGTTTCCTGCCCCTTTGTTGAACCTTGTTCATATGTAAAGTTGGGCTCATTGCTCAAGGATTGCGTGTCTGGGGGCTCAAAGCCCAAATCCATTAACAAATTGCAATTGTACATTCTTAATATGTTGATATGCCACTGAGTACCTGTCATTCTTGTTATTTCTTGATCTTGAAAAGAAAATATAACCTTGTTAAATTTTAAATTAACTTTAATTTCGTAAGTTGAGACCTATTCATCCCAGCACCTTCTTTCACCTCTGCCGGTCCACAAAACATCGTAACAATAATAAAAATAATAATAATAATAATAATAATAATAATAATAATAATAATAATAATAATAATAATAATAATCTACAGCTTTCCCCACATCTTGTGGGGTCGCGGGTGCGAACTGTATGGCACATGTGGACTCGACCCTGTTTTACGGCCGGATGTCCTTATGATGCCAACCTTATATGGAGGGATGTAATCACTATTGCGTGTTTCTGTGGCGGTTGGTAGTATAGTGTTGTCTGAATATGAAGAGGATACTGTTGCGACGAACACAAACAACTAGTCCCCGAGCTAGAAGAATCAATCAAACGCGATAAAAATCCCCGATCGGGCTGGGAATCGAACCCGGGACCTTCTGAACTGAAGGCCCCAACGCTGATTATACAGCCAAGGAGTCGGTAAATAATAATTGTTGTTGTTGTTCTTAATGGTACCAATGGAGTTGGCCGCGTGGTCAGGGCGGTGTAGCTGTGAGCTTGCATTCGGAAGATGATGGCTTTGAATCCCACCGTCGGTAGATCTGAAAATGGTTTTCTATGGTTTCCCATTTTCACACTGGGCAAGTGCTGGGGCTGTGTAGTTTTACATTCTACAACTACCTTTACTATTTTTAAGGATACAAAGGTACTGGAATTCTGTCCCACAGAAATCCTTTCATTTGTCGGTAAATATACTGGGATGAAGCTGGCATATTTGAGCACCTCTAAGTACCACCGGGTGGGATCCGGTTCGATCCCCTGGATTGTACCATGGAAAGGCAACACCCTTCCATCGGTGTCACTCTATCCCACACTCCTGTATTTGCAGACTGTGTGACTATGCAGCAGTTGTGTTGATAACTGGAGATTATTAATGGGGCATTATGTGTCACAGCGAGGACTACCGCATGTTGCTCAAGGGTATCTTAATATACAAGTGAGCTAGTGTTCAGGCATTATAGTAATTCATCTGTTTTTTTATTTTTGTTTTTTTACAAGTTTCTTTACGTCGCACTGACACAGATAGGTCTTATAGCAACGACAGGACAGGAATGGGCTCGGAGTGGGAAGGAAGCAGCCGTGGCCTTAATTAAGGTAGAGTCCCAGCATTTGCCTGATGTGAAAATGGGAAACCACGGAAAACCACCTTCAGGGCTGCCGACAGTTGGGTTCGAACACACTAGCTCCCGAATACTGGATACTGGCCGCACTTTAGCGACTGCAGCTATCGAGCTCGGTAAATTCATCTGTACATACATACATACATACATACATACATACATACATACATATATACAAATGACGGGGTAGACTGAAAATTAAACTTAACCTAGGTCATAATATGACAGCTATGACAACAGGCCACGGGGAATTTGGTGAACACTTCTTTAGGTTCAAAATACCAGAACAGATCATGAGACAGTTGACCACATTATTTGGTAGTGTATGTTACTCAACTCCGAGACAGGTGAATAAATTGTTATAAAGTCAGCTGGCCACTAGCTGGTGGAGAAATGCGAACTCGTGGTCAAACATTTACAGGATTTTTATAAATTTGTAAATAAAATAAATGTTGACATCTTACAACGAGATAGCTGTTAAGTGTAATATTGGAAAGTGTCTTATGTAAATAATTGTATATAGGGTATTAATTAGTACCATCATTAGACCTATAGACCTATGCATATACAAGCATGTAGTATTACATTCTGTAATGGAGCATGCTATTAATAAAAGATTAAAAACTATACATACATACATACATACATACATACATACATACATACATACATACATACATACATACATACATACATACATACATACATACATACATACATACATACATACATACATACATACATACATACATACATACATACATACATACATACATACATACATACATACATACATACATACATACATACATACATACATACATACATACATACATACATACATACATACATACATACATACATACATACATACATACATACATACATACATACATACATACATACATACATACATACATACATACATACATACATACATACATACATACATACATACATACATACATACATACATACATACATACATACATACATACATACACACTGTACCCTTTGCAGCATGACTCCCGTTATGGGTCCAATACATATATACATACATATACCCATACATAAATACATGCACCGAGCGTGATAACCTAGTGACAGGAAAAGTAGCTCAGACAGTAGAACGCCTGCCTTCTGAACTCAAGTTGGCGGGTTCGATCCCAGCTCAGTCCGATAATATTTCAAAACTTGAAACACGTCAGACTTGAATCGATTGATTTACCGATGTCTAAAAGAACTCCTGCGGTAGAACATTCCAGTTTCTTCGCGTGTCCAAAGTACTTAAATATAATTAGTGGGATATAAAAACCAATTACATTATTATGATAGACGAGTTACATCAGCACTGTCTTCTCAGCAAGACGACCCTGGTTCGAATCTCGGTCAGCACATCACATCTACTATTTTAGTATATATATTATTGGCTCTGTTCCCAACGATTTATTATTATTTTATTTATTTTATTTTCGTGTAGCTATTTCTAGCCGAGTGCAGCCCTTGTAAGGCAGACCCTCCGATGAGGGTGGGCGGCATCTGCCATGTGTAGGTAACTGCGTGTTATTTGGTGGAGGGTAGTGTTATGTGTGGTGTGTGAGTTGCAGGGATGTTGGGGACAGCACAAACACCCAGCCCCAGGGGGCATTGAAATTAACCAATGAAGGTTAAAATCCCAGACCCGGCCGGGAATCGAACCTGGGACCCTCTGAACCGAAGGCCAGTACGCTGACCATTCAGCCAACGAGTCGGACAAAGATTTATTAACACAGTGGCTAACGGTAAAACAGGGTCAAGAGCGCTAACTTCGCCAGCTACAAATTCGCAATTAAAAAATACATTTTAAAGAAAAAATACCACGTTCTTGCGGTTCGTATTCCACATTATTTAAGTTTACTTTAGGAATATGGCAAAAGACAGCTTGACCCCTTTTTAAAGGGAAGAACGCATGTCGGACGCAATCCAAAGCTCAATGGTCTTGATTGTGCAACAAAGTGCAATTTCTAGGCTTTAGTGAGTGTTTTCAAGATACAGGATATAATGTTCATCGTTGATTACACAAATAATTCTGAGAACAATGCCCTTGTCACAACACTGAAAAACTGCTATATTGTATAACTAGCTTTAGGGCTAGGAATGGGAAGGAAGTGGCTGTAGCTTTAGTTAAGGTACAGTCCTAACATTTGCCTGTTGTGAAAATGGGAAACGACAGGAAAACATCTTCAGGGATGCCGACAGTGGGGTTCGAACCCACTATCTTCCGAATGCAAGCTCACAGCTGTACGTCCCTAATTGCAAGGTCAACTCGCTCGGTAACACTGACAAGCTGCGACGATTGACGCTAAGTGGATTTTTTTTTTTTTTCTTTTTCTGGTGGGGTGAATAGTTCAGACCGTAGGGATCTGGTCTGCTGAGCTGTATTTTGCGGGTTTGATTCCGCCTCAGTTCGGTGGTATTTGAAGGTGCTCAACTATGCCAGCCTTGTACTGGTAGATTTACTGGCATATAAAATAATTCCCGAGTGCAAAATCCCGACAACTCGGCAATTCGGAAGCCGTTAAGATGGTTAATGAGACGTTAAATATTACATATATGTAACGTTTCTTGAGTTATTTTGTAATTTTGTGAAGTGATTATTTCACCCACAAAAAGCTTTTGTTTTAACTTTTCAAATTATTATAGGCTATATAATTTATTCCAGATTTCTTTCTTTACAACTTGCTTTACGTCACACCGACACAGATAGGTCTTATGGCGACGATGGGATAGGAAAGACCTAGGAATGGGAAGAAAGCGGCTGTGGCCTTAATTAAGATACAGCCCCAGCATTTGCCTGGTGTGAAAATGGGAAACCACGGAAAACCATCTTCAGGGCTGCCGACAGTGGGATTCGAACCCACTATCTCCCGGATGCGAGCTCACAGCTGTGTGCTCCTAACCGCATGGCCAACTTGCCCGGTATTCCAGATTTCCTGGGCAGCAGAAAATTGTTTAAAATATGAGCAAGTTGAAAATATTGTATGCCTTGGGTCCTTAAAGGTGAATACGCTGCCTGCACTGTGAGTCCTACTTAAAATGCAGATCACTAAGTGAACTTATAAGTTAGATTTCTATTTTTTTAAATAGCATATGCATTTTGTTCTTAACTCTAACAGTTTTCCAGAAAAAACTACTGCTCTGTGTTTTATCATACGTTTTATCCGATGAAAACCTAATAAACTCATAGTCTTATCAAAATTAGAACTAACATGCAAAATTTAAAGCTAAATTTAATATAAATAACTGTATATGCATATTCTTCGTAACTTTAACTATTAGTGAAAAAATTATTCTTTTACCGTGTAAAAGCAGCATTTCCAGCATTCTCACAGGTCGAGCGCGGTACAGGTGAGTGAAAATCGTTATGTGTACCCAATACTGAAGTTATTTATATCCATTAGTCATGCAAGTCCAGTAATCGTTGAACTCTTTCATTCTGATAGATTAAGTTTGAGGCGGACGGAGGAGTAATGGAAGAAAATGTGGAGAAAACTTAAGGAAATATACGCCTGGGACCTTTAAAAGAGAAAAATGAAACACTGCTTAGTGTGTTAGAAATATGGATTCTATAAAAACACATATTTTCTAGCAACGGTCTTGAACACGCTAATTGAACTACTTATTTCTACACGGGAATACAGTAAGTCCCAGGTTGGAAATTTTAGGGGAAGAGAAAAAAACGTTCTGCTATTGTTTGTATTCATAAAATTAATTATTTTCCAATGTTATTGCTTAGAGTACCTTACAGGAAATGTGTGTGAATAATATTACTGTATGGTTGATACAATATGTTCTTTTATGATATATACACATGTTCGTTTTAAACACCGAGCTTGATAGCTGCAGTCGCTTAAGTGCGGTCAGTATCCAGTAATCGGAAGATACTGGGTTCGAGCCCCACTGTCGGCAGCCCTGAAGATGGTTTTCCATGGTTTTCCGTGGTTTCCCATTTTCACACCAGGCAAATGCCGGGGCTGTACCTTAATTAAGGCCACGGCCGCTTCCTTCCAGTTCCTAGGCCTTTCGTATCCCACCGTCGCCATAAGACATATCTGTGTCGGTGCGACGCAAAAAAATAAATAGCGTTTTAAACAATAAATGGTGAAAAGAAGAAACCTTCAAGTTTATTTATTGACAATGCATGAAAATAAGAAGCTTAAAATAAAAGGAAACATTATTTAAGGAACAATTAATGTTCTTGGTAGTCCGGCGCTTTGACTGAATGATCGGCGTACTGGCCTTCGGTCAAAGGGCGCCCAGCTAGGCTGGAAATTTGAATCGCGCCTGGTTTATATATCTAGCTCGGGGACTAGGTCTTTGTTCGTTTTAATACACATCACAAAAACCAACATAGAAACACGTAGTAATAAATATATACTTCCACGTAGGGTTGGCGTCACGAAAGACATTCAGCCATAAAACTAACCTAAATCCATTCAAAGTGCCAACCCATGTGATCGGAAAAAGGTCAGGGAAAAGAAAATACCTTAGGACTACATTTGTCACAGTGCTATTACTAAGAAAATCTGAATTATTACAAGAAAACATTTGCTTTACATCCAAATACTTAACAAACGTTGACTGGGCACTAGCTACTACTAGTCAACTCTATTATTATTATTATTATTATTATTATTATTATTATTATTATTATTATTATTATTATTATTATTATTATTATTATTATTATTATTATTATTATTATTATTATTATAAAAGCAAGGCTGGAGCTGTGGAAGAAGAGAACCCCTCACGTTCGTGGATGGATACCAGCTGCCTACCTGGACATAATGAAAGCAGGCTGATGTGAAAGTCTCTGAACACGCCACGATAAGGGGTGGGAAGATCCAGGAATAACTTGAAGAAATGGGGGTTCAGTACAACTGACACAAGGTGTTAATGTGGACAAGAACAAACCACGAGCCACATGATTCAGTGCCGTCTGTGACTTACATCTTGCACAAGGGTGATCTCCTACAAGCCACTCCGAGTGCATTGGACATTCCAAAATACTGGGCATGTGTAACATGTTATGTTCTATGTACTTTAAAATGACTTGTACGTTAATTGTAAATTTGTCTGTTTTCGACTCGAGTGTAATAATCATCATTATTATAAAAGCACTCATATTGCGGTTCCTATAAATTGTACCAGTTTCTCAGCATTGTATTTATTTTTCTTGTTTATGGGGACTTTCGACATTATGCTGTTGTGGTTGAAAACTCAATGCAATTGATGAGAATGTTGCCAACTTTCATTGAAAGAAAGTTATGGGTTATTAGCCTTCTGAAATAAGGCTCAGCAATTTGTCTTTTCGTTTTAGTGTTGTACTCAGAGTGAAGTTACTGCTGGCGACGAAATGACAGTTTTCCACTTCAACTAGTATATTTTCCCACTGTTTTAGCGGAGACAACAACCGTTTGCGAACAAAAGGATCGATGTTAATCTAATAAATTAGATTTCTTCGGGTTTAATTCAGGTCTGCCATACATTTATTTCTAAAACATAGCAATTCCCAGAGTTCTTCACTATCAATAATAAACGCACATTTCACTTTTAATTATAAAAGGACATTTCAAGTCCCCTCTCCACACGCGGCAAAGTGCCTAAGAAATCATGCTTTAGCACATATGGAATTTTCTACAGGGTCACTCATATAAACTAAGATCGAACTCATGGTGTTTGTACTCTGCGCTACAGCAGCTGCCTCAGCCGAACTTATGTCTCGCGCGGCCGCCCTGCTTTAAGCGTATCTTATATGAGATCTTACCTTATAATAGATGCTGGAAGTTTCTTCCTTCCTGGGTGGTTCAGGCATAGTATCTAGTAACCACATTCTGGCTGGGTGAGTTCTGCCACTGTAATGTTTCTGATTTCATTCGTAATTTTTTCTTTCAGCTCCTCCAATGTGTGAGGATTTGTTCGATACACTTTTTCTTTCAGTTTACCGTACAAGTAAAAATCATACACAGTTAGATCTGGAAAACGAGGGGAAAATAGACCAGCACTGATCACTCTGTTTGCAAACACTTCCGAGATTGTAAAAAGGGAACCTTGTGCTGTACAGTATGAGCAGGGGCTGAATCTCGCTGCAAGGTCAAGAACTGTGCGCGCGCTTCCCATACTGCAGATTACGGATCGGAGAGTTAAAACGCCGCTTAGACGGTCTTAGTTTATATGAGAGACCCGATATATCCAAACAAGGTGAAACAAACACGAACATTAATTTCCATATTTGTGGAGTTATCTCCTTTTAGAATTAAGCGATACAAATTATGTACGTAGTAGTTGAGGGGAGAGACAAAATTTGGCATTATTTTGACTTGAAAGAGAGTGGTGTCAATAGAACTGCTAGTTATTGTTGCGTGTTTGCGTCACTCTCACCTTCTTGTGGCCCCCCTTCGGTATTTCCTGGAAGGGATGAATAAGTCAGGCTGAGAAAGTACCCGCCGGCCTTCGGCTAGGTGACGACTTTGGCTTCTATTGTCCCCTGTGTTGTAACCAAGGTTGAAGTTTACAGAACACAACTTTTATTGCTTCACTTTATGATATTTACACAAATAACTGAAATTTATTTTGAAGCAAAAAGGAATATTGAATCTTGAGAAAAGTCTGTCTTTATACAATATGTACAGGTTTGCAGTCTTTATATACACTTCTATCTTGAAAAGATAGTGTTTGTGAATTGACACGTTGATAGTCGAGAACTATCTGGCACACTAACATAAATGTTCATGAGAGTCCTTGTTTGTTGAAGTGCCTGAATTCCTAAAAAGCAAGTTCAATTGATTGAAGAAATTCCACCTAGCGAAACTAAGGGAGCTTGCATAATTTAGGGAATGAAAATGGCTTGTAAAAGAATTACGGGACATAGGCAGCGGAAACAGGTAAGGGAGCGGTGACCAGAGGTGAAACCTCGTACTGCCAGAAATTCAGTCCACCTGGTCGAAGCACATTTTCAAGAGGAGTAGCCTCCGTGCTCGACGTAGGGTGTATTCTGGAGCTGGACACCGGGGCAAGTGGGCAAGTGAGCAGGCAGGGAGCTCCTATTTATAGTACACTCGATGGTCAGGCACGCGCACTGAGGGCTGCGCGTCGAAGCTAGCAGAATGATACACAGGCGCGCGAGCAGCTGGCTGGAGGAGCGAGAAAGGGAAGCGCCGGACATACAACACCCTGCATCTGGTGTCCCCGTTAATTTTCTGGAAGGCTAAACTAAGATACACGTATACCGGCCATTACCCTGAAGATACCAGAAGTTCATTACCAGGTACATAAAATCAGGCTCGTCTCTAAGATTAGCTGTTACGTTGTTGTTCTTTAAAAATCAGGCTCGTCTCAAAGATTAGCTGTTACGTTGTTTTGTTTATAAGAGCAGGCTCGTCTCACAGATTAACTGTTATGTTATTTTGGTTAGTGTTCACTGGTCAGTTACAGTCGTGAGCTAAGATTTCAGTGTGGGGAGCAGTCGCGTGAGTTGATTGTGCGTGTTACCGATCTTATCTGGAATCGAGGCAAGTGTACAGCTGCCGTGGGCGTTGCGATAGCCAACATACGATTATTCCAGCCTGACTGCATGAAGCTGCTGTGTAAAGGGACGGTAGTGCGTGCGAAGCGAGGTGAATGGTGAAACCTGTCGATCGAATTTACGAGGGATCGCCGTTCCAGGTAAGGACTGCCAGCCAGAAAGCGACTTTTGTAAATAACCACAAATTAGTGAAGTGTTTTCATTCGTTATCGAGTGTGTGCGTGAACGAATAGGATTAAACTGGATTAAGTTAGTTCAATAAAACAGTCGGTGTTCTATTCGTAACGTTATTATTTTTTATTCCTAAATGCAAGTACCACAGATCGTATTCTACTTGAAGCAATTTATTGATACAAATGAACTGGACAAGCGAGTACACAGTTTCACGCGAGTTGTTGTACTGTAATCAAATCCTATATATCTCCAGTTTTACGTGGAATTCGAACAACGGAGAAGTAACAGTTTGTAATAATAATAATAATAATAATAATAATAATAATAATAATAATAATAATAATAATAATAATAATAACAATAATGTTATTAGTTTTACGTCGCACTAACTACTCCTTTTACGGTTTTCGAAGACGCCCAGGTGCCGGAATTTAGTCCGGCAGAAGTTCTTTTATGTGCCAGTAAATCTACCGACGCGAGGCTGACGTATTTTAGTTCCTTCAAATACCACCGGACTGAGCTATGATCGAACCTGCCAAGTTGAGGTCAGAACGACAGCGCCTCAAGTGTCTGAGTCTCTCATCCCGTCTTGTAACTTGTAACAGTTTTAATTTCAAAATATCGCACATGAATTACTCGTGAGGACAATTAATACCGTCGTATCCTGAAATATATGTATATCCAGTTTGTTTTTCCCTAACCATTTAAATCACAACATGTTTAACGATGTGCAATATCACTTTTATGTTAATTAAAGCCAAATGAATTGGAAATTGTAACAATATTGTTTTATGGATATGAACGTCCCAAAGAAAAATATAAAAATGCTGACCCTCTCGTGATATCAGTATTGAATTAATGCAAGCGACTCTATCCCACACTGTTACACGAACAAAAATTCTATCTCCGAAGAAATGTGGGGAAAGGCGAATAACATTTTTACTATTATTATTATTATTATTATTATTATTATTATTATTATTATTATTATTATTATTATTATTATTATTATTATTGTTATTATTACATAGCTCTTCACATCACACCATACAGCAACTGTGACTCCCTCGTCTCTCTCTCTCTACCTCCTTGTCTTTCTTACCGTCAACGAATGTGTTTAATTTCAAGGATCTTAAACGGCCCAGGTGCGCCCTTTCATTATAGATGTCTCCACTGCCTACGGCGATTTATGTGCACCACATTATCCAACGTTCCTATTTCTTCAACCACTCAAAATTCTCTCCTGCATCACTAGTTTACCAAGATTACAATTTATGAACCTTTTCAAAGTAGAACCACTGAGGAACCACGTGATGCTGGCTCTGATTCTACCAAGATGTATAAGGCTGTTTCCCTGTCCCATTACCGTTTGAGAACTCCCTGCAATACGGAAAATGCGTAATTTTCAAAAATATTTTTTGAAAAGTACACGAATTTGAAATAGTACGTAATCATATTACATCGTGGTAAGTTGCCTTGTTTCTTACCAATAAAAAACTATCTAAAAGTCTCTTTCCGCAAGGAGAGTAAAACATCCTCTGACGTAAGCGGCGGACTGGGCCATCACGATCCAGTATCGCATGCAGCTCTACCAGCCATTGTACATCAGCTGTTATTAAAAGCCGAATGTTTATTATACGTCGTCACGAATAACTTCAAAAAAGCACAGTCAGACAATCTACCATGTGAGAATGCCTCATGGTGAAATCATTTTTTTAAAAAATAGTGACTGTTTTGTGGCTGCAGAAATTCGCGGATCAAAAGCAAATCGGTAACTAGCATCTTTTAATATACGTGCAATGTACTGTAACTCATAGTATTAGGATACCAATAACCATGGAAGAAAAACACTTAAATCACCTTTGCCAATTGCTTCTACATTGATTTCCATATTAGAGAATAATATTACATACTTGGGCTTTCACCATTAACTAAAGTAACAAATCGGATTTCAGCACTAACATAAAAATATAGCTAACATTAGGTTATAGAACTATAGTATTATATCATTCTTAAGAAATATAGATTTTTGGTTGGGGCGACTGGCCTCCCACTTCCGAGGCCCATAAAAGAGAAACATTGAATATTTTTAATTCATTTTTCTGCGCCTATATTGAACAATAAACTACAACCTGTGACAATAAAGTTCGGTGAATGCAGTCAGAACGGTCGATCTTGCAACACTGGGGGCACGCAACGCTGCATCTGCATAGCAGCAGGGTTTGACCAACTGCTCCCAACGTTGTTCAGTTGATCATCGTGTGTGTGCCGTGTAAGACCTGTTTGACACAGTGCATGTTTAGTGCGTTGGTTCTGAACTGCGAACAAGAACATGAATGACCATAAGATCAATGTACAGTTTGGTTTTAAGCTTGGCAAGACACCGAAACAAACGCATGCGATGCTGGTACGTGTTTATGAAGATCAAGCACTGTCCTTGAAGTTTGTGTACGAGTGGTTCGCCCGTTTTCGAGGAAGCCGGGAAAGTGTTTCTGACAACCCCCGTAGCGGAAGACCGGCAACCGCCATCAGTGACGAAAACATTGAGAAGGTGAGGACATTAATCACGAACGATCGGCGATTACCTGTGCGCATGATAGCGGGTGAACTGCAGATTAACCGTGAATGCGTGCGAAAAATCATTAACCAGAAGTTAGGGAAGAGGAAAACGTGTTCTCGTCTTGTGACACATCATTTGACTGGCGATCAGAAGCAGGCACGTTTGGGGGCTTCACAGGATTTTGTCGAAACGGCGGATGCGGGACCAAATTTCTTGAACTGTATTGTCACTGAGGATGAAACCTGGTGTCTCAGGTACGACCCTGAAACGAAACGGCAAAGCATGGAATGGCGCTCTCCGGGATCCCCTCGCTGGAGAAAGGTCAGAGCCGCTTTGAAAGGAAAGAGATTTGACGATGTTCCTGACATCCAACGAAACGTGACGAGGCTTTTGAACACCATCCCAAAGGAAACTTTCTTGCAAAGTTTTCCAGGACATGTATCGCCGACCTCAGCAGTGCTTAGTTATGGGAAGGGAACTATTTCGAAGGACAGTAAGGTCACTGTCATGCATTGTTCAACTATGTTCATAGTACAGGATTATTCACCGAACTTTCTTGTCACAGGTTGTATATTCATGCTACGGTGCTGGCAGAGAAAATTATGGTGACAGCGCTATGTGTTATGTTTAAGTGAAGCGACAAAGTGGAAAATGCACAGTAAAATGCAAAATATGTCCTGAGCACAAGGTCAGATCCAAAATTTATTCAGTCAAACTAATTTTGAATGAGAAACAATGCTGCACAGACAGTGTAGAATGTCATGACTGTGCTGCAGCTTCTGGTGAGTAAATAAACTTAGCAAACACTACATCTAGGCCTAAAATCCTTTTTTTTTACTAATGAGTGGACAATTTGGAGGAAAAGGTTAAATGTGATAAAGATAAATATGACTTCATCTAGTTTTTCACAAGCCGGGCTGAGTGGCTCAGACGGTTGAGGCGCTGGCCTTCTGACCCCAGCTTGGCAGGTTCGATTCTGGCTCAGTCAGGTGGTATTTGAAGGTACTGAAATACGCCACCCTCGTATCGGTAGATTTACTGGCATGTACAATAACTCCTGAGGGACTAATTTCTGGCAACTCGGCGTCTTCGAAATCCGTCAAAGTAATTAGTGGGACGTAAAGCCAATAACATAACTTACATTTAGTTTTTCACAATCTGAGCATATCAAGCCAGAACAGTGTATGGTGACATTTTAGTCACTCAATATAGGAATGCCTTTGGGTACTGTTATTTTTACTCTTCGGTTTATTTATTTGGCATGTATAATCTAAAACTTAGGCTAAATTTTGGACAATATTTTAAACACCAACATCGCTATTATTTGTAGTACCAGTAATGTATTTTCACTGCAGTGTGCAATTATGTTATTTATTTAATTAATATTATGTTAATGATTATAATTGACCATAGTTAACTTATAAGAGTGGGACCAACCCAGCCGACAAGCATTGGTTTTGGAGAGATATACATTTGTTAAATTCGCGTTGTTTTCTTTCATGATGTACACGCCTTTGTTATATTATAGAGAATTTAGGTGTAGCCTGAAATTCTTTACAAATTTAAGCTCTTCAATAACGAAACAAATACATGTTGCATTCGAAGATAAATTGGTAAAATTAGAACTGTCAATCTGGTTCATAAACGCTTTGATTTATTACTTTAACTTGGATCACCCAAAACTTGGGTTAGGTTTGAAGAATACTTTAATAATCACCATTAACTTACGTACTGTTTATTACTTTCATATTCCAAGATGTAATTGAAGCATTTACTGAAAGCATCATATATTAAAATTTATTTTACCACTAGAACAGCTAAAGAGGCCCATAGACGTGTAATATTATTGGAATGTGCAATATATTGTTAGCTGCCCACAGACATACAATATTATTGCACAACAATCGGGTTTGTGCAATAAATAGAATCGTGTGGATATAATATTGCTGGTTGTGCAATATATTGTGCAGAAGCGGTCATAGATGTACAATATGCGTGGCAATATATAGTGAGTCCATGCCGGTATTTTGTTTGGTGAACACTCTTTTCTGTATCACGATGCCGCTTCACTTCCTTCCGGAGGTTTGTACGCAGAGAACTGACTTTTAAAAAAATAACTTCTTGCTTGTCGGCGTTCGGGTATTTTTTGCGATATTTCTTAATAAGCACCTCGTTCTGTTCGCCTTTCTTTAACGCGATTACTGTAATCTTTGCTCTTAACGTCCCTTAGAGCTGGAAGGCTTCGATAAGCTCCAAAATAAACTTTTTCACTACCCGTTTGTCTGCCATCACGATACATTCTACCCCACTTGTTGATACCAACTGGCGGGAGGACGCGATATTGCACAATATTGCCAAAACACGACACAGTATTTTGTGATTTGCGCAATATATTTCAAACTCTTTTGATTTCGTACAATAGAAAAGTAATTGAAAATTCAAACAAATTCAACTTACGTTAAAATGATCGTCACAACAATAAACTATAGATTTTTTCGATATATCAGCAGCATTTCTGCGGCTCGCCAAAATCCATTTCTTCTTAGATTTAGGGTCCCTTGGCACATTTATAAACAATTTGTACGATGTAGTATGTGGTGTTTTAGTGTACCTCGGAACTATGCACAATTTATAGGATTTCTGCTTCACTGTCTGCGCAAGATTCGTTTGAAGTCCAAAGTCTAACACGCACATTATTGCACATTATTACACAATATATAGATATCGAATTTAACTATAATAGACACTAACATAAAGTAGAAATACATGAAGTGTATCCTGTTTCTCAAAGCACGCTATGGGTTATTTCGTCTCCTAATACAGTCAAACTGTACGATGACGTCAGACCACTGAGATCGCCTACTTGCGTCACGTGTCATTTTCGTACTTTAATTTGAATTTTTGTCATGTTTGGAGTTATTATTTCTACATTATGACCACATTTTTAAATTCTGGATGAAATTTTGAACCAGATTAGGATAAACTTCACGTATTTCTATTTTAATAATAATAATAATGTTATTTGTTTTACGTCCCACTAACTACTTTTTAAGGTCTTCGGAGACGCGAGGTGCCGGAATTTAGTCCCGCAGGAGTTCTTTCACGTGCCAGTAAATCTACCGACACGGGGCTGTCGTATTTGAGCACCTTCAAATACCACCAGACTGAGCCAGGATCGAACCTGCCAAGTTGGGGTTAGAAGGCCAGAGCCTTAACCGTCTGAGCCACTCAGCCCGGCTATTTCTATTTTATGTTAGTGTCTGTTATAGTCAAATTCCCTCATTATACGTTTCTTGGACTCGCGCATTGTTTCATTGCCCTGCAACCACCTTCCAGTTAATGACGTATCCATTTCATTATTCTATACATTATTTAGTTCTTAGAATTTCCGTAAGGTTCTTTAATAATTCTCTTCTTCCTTCGTTCTTTTTTTCCTTCCTACCTTCCACCAGCCTACCCTCCTTCCTTTCTTCATTCATTTATTCCTTCCTTTTTTCCTGCCCCCTCTTCTCATTCCCCTTTTTCTTCCGTCCAATCTTCCCTTCTTCACACCATTCTTCCTCCCACCCACGCTCACATATTGGCCTTCCTTCTTTTTCTTTCCTATTTGTTTTACGTGCAACGACACAGATATGTCTTATGGCGATGACGGGACTGGAAAGGCTTAGGAATGGGAAGGAAGCGTCCGTGGCCTTAGTTGAGGTACAGCCCCAGCATTTGCCTGGTGTGAAAATGGGAAACCACGGAAAACCATCTTCAGGGCTGCCGACAGTGGGGTTCGAACCCACTATCTCCCGAATACTGGATACTAGCCGCACTTAAGCGACAGCAGCTATCGAGCTCGGTGGCCTTCCTTCTCCCCCACCCTAATCTCCGAAGAGCTTTGCTAAAACCGAGCGAGTTGGCCTGTGATTCGAGTCGCATAGCTGCGCCCATGCATTCGGGAGATGGTGGGCTTCAGTACCAGAGTTGGTGCAGCACATGACAACGCACCTAAATATCGCGCCAATCCCGGGTATCATAGATTCTCGTAACTCGTGTGCTTCAACATCCTCCCCGTTCACCGGACTTAATCCCCTAACACTTACTCATCCTTTCGTCGCCCAAAACCTTCGATGTGTTAGAAAAAAACTGCAATTTAAGGCAACGTACGTTGACTCCTCAATGGCAGGATCAAAAATTGTTCGAATGAAAATCATGTCGAAGGTTCTTCCTTTGACGTGAAGCATCATTCATATTGGCGTCGGGGCTATCAGGCAGAGGAGCTAGTAATCTCCTGATGTCCGTAACTTTCGCTGAATTCAGTACCACACCTCCTGGCACAACTTCAGGAGCACAGTCACCGAACCGGTTTCCTCTCTTCATCACAGACTCGCCCCCTCCTATATTTGAATTATAGTGGGGTTCTCCAGTGATAATAAAATGCAAAAAGTGATTATATTTCAAAACGTATTGCATATACAGAAATGTTTTCCTTATCATTTTAATAGTGAAGGATGAACGCCCTAGATGTAACCATGGTAACTGCCGTACTGAGCATGACGTCATCACAAAATGGCCGCCCATTTAAGGTGTGGTTTTAGAGATCGAAAGTTATTTGCCACGTAGTGTAGTTTGGCGTAGGCCAACAGATGTCGTGCATAGATGAATGAGGTATAATTTGATTTGTTTTGACGAGATCTCTCATAAAATACCAGAAAAATGTGATTTATGATCCGTTGCGCAGAATGGGACCCTTAGTCGGCAATGGAAATTATACAGCAGAGCTGGGGTATAAAAATTGCATTTCTTCTATGTTTTCACTTCTTGCGCTACCTATGGGTCCTCTTAACAAAGTTAAGCAAGCAGTTCCAGTCTTCGCTACTCCATGTTATGAAAGCTTTTTACTGTTGGTAATAAAATTAGTGAAAGCTATAATTGCGTTTTTCTCAAAATATATTTCTGTTAACAGCAACAGTCAGTAATTATTATTTTCTGAAGTATTGCACCTAGAAACATGAACTCGGTTTTAAATACTCAGTTTCTTATGAGAATATTAGAACTAAAATGAACTCAAAAGTTCAAAATCCGACTTTAGGCCCCTTTTCGCACAACGAGACCCATATGAAACCCCTCATCCCAAAACGTCCTAACTCCAGTTGAGGATATTTTTTAGGAAACACGAAAAGCTCTTTTCAAGCTACTATGATATTGACAAACAGTACAAATGGCCCGGGCGTGTTAAGATGGCATTGCAGGGTGATCCTATAGTAATCTTACATAAAGTCGTCCAAGTAATTGTGTGAAAAATGGAGAAAATAGAAATGGAGTTGGCGAATTTTTGAATGACAGAATGGAGAAAGTTATGAATGATAGCATGTGGAGACAGGTAGTTTAGGAATGATCACTCAAGTAAAGAGATTCGTGATTGCCTCCAATTGTAAAATAAATTGTATAATATAAATGCTAAAAGAATTTTCAGTATTAAAAGAAAATATTTCGAAAGACACAGAATGTACTTAAAGCTCGATACAGCCTATTATTCCACAGAAAAAGTAATATCTTTATGTATTCGCACCAATATTGGACTGCAACATCAAACTGGTGCTTAATATCCTGAAAAGGGGTAAATGCACATTGAATTCTAGAAAATAAACACCTTATACGTTTTAAGTAGCGTTGGTGTGTTCACAGCACAAATTATAGAGGACGGTTGCCTCGTAGAACAATAATCACCACCTCCTCACAGTACAAACTTTCTTCACAGTCACATGCATCACTTCGTGCCGTATCTTTAATTTCACTGAACATGTTTTTGAAAAACCGATAACGTTCATCTTCAACCCACTTCTCATCAAAATGATTGGCTAGTAATGTCCTGATGTCAGTAACTTTCGCTGAATTCAGTACCACACCTCCTGGCACAACTTCAGGAGTGCAGTCACCAAACCGATTTCCCCTCTTCATAATAGAATCGCCCTCTCCTATATTTGAATTAGAGTGGGGTTCTCCAGTGATAATTATCCTGCCTCATGATATCCGTTCAATACCTTGTCACTTTCATAATTGTTTTCTTCTATTTACTCGGATCACTCGTTCTTGCTCGTCCTTGTCCTACTGAGGATGATGTTACAGTTCTGTCACAATTCAGTTTTTGGCAAATATTGATTTAATCACGTCAGTAACAGCTAAAACAATACAACATTTAGCTTGACAACAACAATAACAGATTTTTTCAGGAGAGGCCATACAAGATCACATCACGTGACTGCATGCATTGGCTGCTCGGATATAGCAAGTTTTGGAATGATATCGGTGATTGAGTTACCTAGTTCTACAATGATTACTGCATTTCAAGGCATTATTATAATAGGTTTTGACAGGTTTTAGAACAGTATTATTACTTTAGTAGTTAGCCCTGTTTAATACTTAACCAATACAGTAGGTAACTCAATTTTTTTAGAAATGGAGTTAGCGAGTCTTGGAATAGGAGGTCTCATATTACTGTAAGTGAAATGCTGAATGTTTTGTGACCAAAAATTTACGAATGTTTGTATACTTAAAATAATGTCCGAATGCATGTCTAGTAAGCAGGTAAAAGCCTGTATGAAATGTATCGAATAAAACTAACGAATGAGATGGGTACGGGAACGTCGCAGATTTCGACTTGCAATTCTGGCCTCATGTCTTTGGCCTTTCGTCTAGCTCACAGCAAAGCTCCTTACACATGGTAACGTCACTGAAGGCAACAGAATTTTTCTCATAATACTTACCTTTAGAATATTTATGGCCAAAAGATTGTGTGCTAAATCAGTGACCATTTTTTTCGGACGTAGATCTTGATAGGTGAGAATATTTTGTGATATGGCATAGGAATCTTGTCTACTGGATGAGATGCCATACTGTTGTACGTAGATCGTGATGCTGCATATTTATTTCAATTGATTGAAACGTTTTATCGCCCCTGTAGATGGATATTGTAAGAGATTGCTAAGAGAGGAACGATATATATATATAGTTAGTTGCTTTACGCCGCACCGACACAGATAGGTCTTATGGCGACGATTGGACAGGAAAGGGCTAGGAGTGGGAAGGAAGCGGCCGTGGCCTTAATTAAGGTACAGCCCCAGCATTTACCTGGTGTGAAAATGGGAAACCGTGGAAAACCATTTTCAGAGCTGCCGACAGTGGGATTCGAATCCACTATCTACCAGATGCGAGCTCACTGCTGCGCGCTCCTAACCGCACGGCCAACTCGCCCGGTGTAACTGATCTTACGGCTGCCTCCGTGGCTCAGGCGGAAGCGCGTCGGCCTCTCCGTGGTTCAAATCCCGGTCGCTCCATGTGAGATTTGTGCAGGACATACCGGAGGCGGGGCAGGTTTTTCTCAGCGTACTCCGGTTTTCCCTGTCATCTTTCATTCAAGCAACACTCTCCAATGTCTTTTCATTTCATTTGTCAGTCATTAATCACTGCCCCAGAGGAGTGTGACAGGCTTCGTCAGCTGGCACAATTCCTATCCTCGCCGCAAGATGGGGGCTTCATTCATTCCGTCCCTGACCCGATCACTAACTGGAAAACAGGTTGTAGGTTTCATTCATTTTCGTAACTGATTTTACGGTATTCGGAGACGCCGAAGTGCCAGAATTTAGTCCCACAGGAATTCTTTGCCATGCCAGAAAATCTGCCGATACGAGGCTGACGTATTTGAGCACCTTCAAATACCAACAGGATCGAACCTGCCAAACTGGGGTCAGAAATCCAGCGCCTCAACCGTCTGAGCCACTCAGCCCGGTAATATAATTTGCGACCAAACATTAAACAACCCAAGGAGAAAGTGCATCTGCTGGAGAGATGGAATTGGAATTGGAATGTAAGAAAAGGGGACCTATTTGGTCAGGAGCGACACATGAACAACGTTATTAACAGCCTTATAGTACGTGGCGTGGTCATAGTTGTCATAAATCGTTTTGATGTAGGCTATAACTTCAGTATGTGAAAAAACCTACATGCTTTATTTACCTACGTGTGCATTTTAAACATTGTTAGGGAAAAAAGAACTATTGCAATAAAATAGTACTAGGGGTAATACTAGTAAAAATATCCTGAACATTCATGGAATACCAAGAAACAACAACGTGCGTGCTTAAACCATTGGTAAGTTAGTCGGTATACAGGATAAGTGAAAGTTTCTCTAAAAAGTTGTAAGTGAATTCGGATAGTAAAATACATACCAGGCGGTCGCCAACCGGCTGATATATTTTTCCTTTATATATTCGTATCGTTTAATTGTTATAAAAAGCTTTATCACGTAAATATAGACATGAAAACATTTTAAATTTTTAGCACTTATTCCTTGTCTCTCGGTCTTTGTGCCGACAGTGGTGAACGACATACGTTTAAAAATGAAAAATTTCGATCCATCGTCAACTACCGGTTCTAGAGTTAAAGGCAAATTGTGAATATAACATATCAATACTGGAATGTCTTTGCGGATGAACTTTTAGATGAAGGATGTCCAGAGTGCAACTTTCTGAAACTAGAACGTTAGTTGAATTAGATCATGAAGGAAGAATGAAACCTAAAAAGTGCAGACAAAAGAGATATCTGAAGCCTTTTATGAAACAGAGATGGCGAAGCTAAAGGAGTAAATTCCCATTGCAGAGAGGTTAATCAAATTTAACTGAAAGAAAAACTTTCGACAAGTCGAGACCTATTTAAAGTTCAACAAATGAAGGGTTAAATATTACATAATCGTACCTGAATAGAGTCGGAGGATGGCAGGGAGAGAAGGTGTGTTCTACGTAACTTTTAAATAGATCTGCCGGGCTAAGTGGCTCCGACAGTTAAGGCGCTGGACTTCTGATCCCAACATGGCAGGTTCGATCCTGGCTCAGTCCGGTGGTATTTTATGGTGTTCAAATACTTCAGCCCCGTGTCAGTAGATTTATTGCCATGTAAAAGAACTCCTGCGGGACAGCATTCCGGCACATTGGCGTATCCGAAAACCGTAAAAATAGTAATGCGTGGGGCGTAAAATCAATAACATTAATACTCCTATCTTATGAATAAGATGTCCTGAGTCCACCCAGCGTTTACTCCCGTACAGGAAAGTTGGTCTGAAAACAGAGCGGGAGCTGACTTCTGTCTTACAGAATACTGTTTATCGCAATCCGAAGCTCACTGCGTTAGCTTTGCTGCACCTTGATTAAATCTCGCCTGCTACACTACCATTTTGGGAGAATACACATCTTAAATCCTTCAAATGATCTACCTGTTTCAGTTTTGTATTCCCAACCTGACATTCAGTTCTCTTAGGTTTCTTCCCTACTAACATTGCTTTTTGTTTTGAAATACTTATTTTTATATGAGGCGTTCAGAAGGCAAGCCGACTAACTCCATCAAATACAAATGTTCAGTACAAACAGTTAAAGGTATTGATCAGTAAAAAACTCAATTTATTTTTCAGCATCTTTACAATACACTCGTTTGTATTCTTACAATTAAGGTGATGTATTCAGCACTTTATAAATATATAAAAACATTTCAATGTCTCTGTTACCCCTAAAGAAGCCACTTTCTATGGAGTTAGTCACATTACCAACTGAAAGTTTTGACACAGTATTCTGAGTGGTATGTATACAACTCATTTTATTAAACAAATATGCACAAACAAAACACTTTTACATGAACATTCATTGTAAGCCATTAAGTAGTACCTAATTAAAATACACATAAAAAGTGCCTAAAATACAAATTACGTTATTCTTTGCCTCTATTCTGCATACGTGATGCAGTTGTCATCACTGACAGGTTCATCACTTGCAGTCTTCAAGTTTTTATAGTAGTGGCGATGAATAGGAGGTATAAACTTCAAGAGGTCCATTATATCCTTCTTTTTTGCCATGGAGATCGATCTGGATGTGCTATAAAGAATATCTTGTGGAACATTAGCTAGGCTTTCTAAGTTTCCATTTTCTTCTGGATATTAATTTTTCCAAAAGGTATTTCTGTGAAGAAAGTAGTTTTAAATTTAATACGGTAGTGAACTGTTCAGCCTTCTCAATCCTGATCCATCTTATTGTCAGCCAGTTAATTGGTTCACCTTCGACACTTTTTTTCCTGTTGGTGATACGCTTTTCTAAGTTTTCCGTTGAATAAAAGGTCTCATGGTTCATTCCTGGGAGGATAAATTTGTTTGTTTTCCTGCAGCCAAAAATGACATCATACCAATCCCTTGGAGAATAGATGTGGCTACAAGATTTTGCTCTTTTTTTCAATACAAGAAAAAGTTTTGGAGTTAATCACTTTGGCCACTGAAACCACTGGTAAAATATTCCGTTGCCAGAGCAGATAGCACATTCTGGCGGCGAAACATTTAACTGTGGAGTTAGTTGTTTTGGCCACTGACAAATATTCAGTGATGCTACCCAACCATGTTATTACTTCCACTAGTCAAAATTTTGGAGTTAGTCGGTATGGCTTCTGAACGCCTCATATCATACTCACTGCACTTATTTTCAAGTTCCAAGGTATTAGATAGCAGTCTTTCAGCACAGTCTGTCATAAAGACCACCTAACTGAATCTCTCCTTGCCACGTTGTACCTTTCAGTAAATGTGTACCATGAACAACAAAAGTGAAAGATTACAGCCTTGTTTAACTCCAGTACGTAGTCTACCTTGAATCAAGAACTCATTATACCATCAATTCTCTCTCCAACCCAACTGTCAACATAATTGCCTCTGATTGCTTCAAGCAGTTTTCCCATAATCCCATAATCTCTCAGTGTGTCTGTGTCTCCACCGAGTGTTGGGCGGTGGAAAATAACCTGACAACCCAAAGGAGCCAATGATTTCAGGCGGAAGTGTACGTTTTGGGAGGGTGATGACCACTCAGTGGAGGAAAACCATCATTTAGCGTCTGAACCCCAGATTAGGGACCGCTACCAAAAGCGTTTATTCCCTATGTTAAGGGCAGCTGATTTAAAATCTAACGACAGGTGAAGCGACACATCGGTTGAAGTACATCTTCATCGCATCAAGTGAAAATGGTTGTCACTGCTATTGATGCAAATTCAAGGGCTATGGCGTTCCCTATAAGCGATACTCATCGTCCACGCCCAAACGATGTTATAAATGGACTAGAGCTATCCATTCACGGTTCGAGAGGGCTAAAGGAGCAAGTCTCCTATCTATTACTAGCCACCGTTAATATTGGGACACTCACTGCAAGAAGCCACGAGGTGGTTAGAGACCCTGAAGAACCACCAAATCGATATCATCTGTGTCCAAGAAGCGAAATGGAAAGGATGAAATTCAAAAGACAGGTGATGGCTACAAGACCCTCTATCATGGCACAAGTTCTGCCCGAAACGGGGTTGCGGTGGTCGTTACTCAGAAATGTCGTGATGCCACGAATGAAGGCGACTATCAGATCGTACAATAGCGGCCAGAATTGACTTGAATACGACAACTATACTTATTATTTCCTGCTATGCGCTGCAAGGTTGTTTCCCTGATGACGTGAAGGAACAAAATCTGACAACAGTTAGCGGCTCATATTCAAACAATACCCTCTGAATAACATATTCTTATTCGTGGAAACCTAAGTGGTGATGATGGAGAACCGAAAGATGGGTATACCCGGTGCCATGAAGGCCACGGATATGGGACATGAAATCATGAGGGATGCGTCATTTAAGGAAAGAACAACACACCTTATTAATTACGTCACTAGAGAACATTCCACTCAGACTGATTACTGGCTGGTACGCAGGTGTGACTTCAAGTTGGCATTAAATGCAAAAGAAAACCCATCATTAGCCATTGCCCCTAAACATCAACTGCTTGTTTTGGACGGAAGATGAAACCACCTCGGCCTCGGGAGACTGGTCCGAAAAGAATAAAATGTTGGAAACACTCCGAAAATAAGGATATGTTAGTGGCAAAGCTCAGTGCTTCTAGTGTGAACACTGATCAGCCTGTAGAAATCATGTGGCCTCAGAATACTGATCAGATATCCACGGCAACAGTTGACAGTCTCGGAAAAAACACAATTAGGCAACCAGTACGTGAACAAACGGACTTTGTGGTGGAACGAAGAATTGATTATGATGATGATGATGATGATGATGATGATGATGATGATGGTTGTTTAAAGGGGCCTAACATCTAAGGTCATTGGCCCCTAACGAATAATTACAGATGTCTGTCAAGGCTATGAAGGAGGCCTATAAGACCTAGCGGAAAACAAAACTACATACAAGCAGATCACGACCAGTTCAAGATGTAAATATCTGCCGTGAAACGCATTGTTGCCGCAACAAAAACAGCATCACTTGTTATTTTGGACCGCTGGAAGGACTGCTACAAGATTATATGTAATGAAGAATTTCTACACCAACAGATTCCTTGTGGTGATGCTGTTGCTGGACCTGTCCTGCCAATTAGCATTCAGGAAGTATCCCAAGCTGTGAGCAAGGTTCAAAAATGGCAAAGCAACTGGATCAGACGACATACCATCTGGGTTTGGATGATATATGTATATTACTCATCCCAAAGGCTGATTACATCTTCAATACCTTCCATATCGGCGGTCATATTTATAGATAATAATAATAATAATAATAATAATAATAATAATAATAATAATAATTATTATTATTATTATTATTATTATTATTATTATTATTATTATTATTATTATTATTATTATTATTATTATTATTATTATTTTACTTGTTTTACGTTCCCCCACCAACTTTTATTATTTTAGGAGACGTCGTGGTGCCGAAATTGGGTTCCTCGGGAGTTATTTTGTGTCTACTGACACGAGGCTAGCCTATTTAACAAACTTCAAATACCACCGGACTGAGCCAGGATCGAACCTGCCAAATTGATAACAGAAGGCTGGAACTCTACCGTCTAAGTTACTCAGCGTAGCCTACATTTCATTAAAGAGGCACACTAGAGAAACGAGGAGTAAGGTAGTTTCCCGCTTCTTTCCTCACTGAGTCAGAATGTGTGAATTCACATCAGACTGCAATGCCCACTGAAATAAGCACACTGATCGACCCTATTAGCGAAACTTTCCAACAGGGACTGTCTGCATAAGGAATGGCACTAAACATTACACATACTTCAAGTTACTTTCGCATTTTCAAAGCCGAGGACGAGACTGAAACAGGTCCATGAAAGTATCAAGTTTGTTCTATCCCATGCCAGAACACATAGTGCATCGTAAACACTGTTTCGCTAGAAATTAAACTGAGAAGAATTATATAAAAGTATATTAATAGTGTTTCCCGAAAATTAAAAGAAGATTATTCTCGGAATGAGCCATGAGTTGAGGAGGAGAAGTCTTATGTTTTTAAACTCTGGTTATTTTACAAGAAACTAAAGACTATCTTGTCCCTCATCGATATGTTTTACCGTATTAATTATTCTAATTTAAATAAATAATAATCCTACTGGTTTTATACATTTTTTGTACAATGTGTTTTACGTTGGGCCCATCCAGATAGGTCTTATGGCGACAATGGGATAGGAAGGGCCTAGGAGCAGGAAGGAAGCGGCCGTGGCCTTAATTAAAGTACAGCCCCAGCATTTGCCTGGTGTGAAAATGGGAAAAGACGGAAAACCATCTTCAAGGCTGCCGACAATGGGGCTCAAACCCACTATCTCCCTGATGCAAACTCATAGCTGCGCGCCTCTAACCGCACGGCTGACTCGCCCGGTTTTTACATATATAATATACTGATATAATAATAGCTCTTAAGTATAAGTGTGTGTATATATGCCACAATTGAATAAAAATGTCATGCAACTTACAATTTCTATTAACGTCCCCTTGAAATAAAACTATAATTTAAATAAATCTGTTTTTCATTTTTTTATCTCATGATTTATACCAACCCTAACTTATTAAAAACCGTTCAGTCATTAATATTACAACAGTCGTTGTTGGTCATGATTCGCGTAAGAGGAAACCGAGTGAGTACTGGTATAAATGTCATTTAACGTGAAATTTCCATTATATCATGTTTAATTACTGTTTTCATAGAAACTTCTCGTGCATGCCTCTTAATTTTCACCTTTTCATCTTCTACTCGGTAACATCTTAATAAACTTCAAAGCTGAATGCAGTTGCAGCCGACGAACTTCATAGAATACCCACAATGTGTTCAGCAGAATGATCAAAATACATTTAACGTTGTAAACTCAAGATAGCGTAATACAGGGTACAGAGCTGGAAGAATTAAAGTTGTCCCACTTAGAAAATAAAAGAACTTTGTCGCTACCACTTCTTTCTTTCATTCTGGAGATATATTACCAAGTTGTTTGTTCTTACTGCTGAGCAGGTGTTTTATTTAGTGAATTCCTAACCCAACTCTCAGTATTAAAACTCAACATGATAAGAAGTATCACTGGTTTCTAGATTTGTCAATATATCCCTTTTGACTTATTTTCTATTCTGATATAGTATCTGTCTATAGTTCTGAAACCGAGCGAGTTGGGTGTGCGGTAAGGGGTCGTGCAGTTATGAGCTTGCATTCGAAAGATAAGGGATTCAAAACCCTCTGTCGGCAGCCCTGAAGATGGTTTCCCATTTTCACACCAGGCAAATGCAGGGCTGTACCCTAATTAAGGCCACAGCCACTTCATTCCCACTCTTAGCCCTTTCCTATTCCATCGTCGTCATGAGACCTACCTCTTTCGGTGTGACGTAAAGCGAATTGTAAAAAAAAAAAAAAGTTCCAAAACCTTACTTGGGCCGGTGAGCGTTACGATAATAAATGGTGTTATTTTTCTTAAGTCCCACTACAGTTTTCGGAGACGCTGAGGTGCCGGAATTTTTCCCGCTGGAGTTATTTCACCTGCCAGTAAATCTACCGACACGGGGTTGATATACTTGAGCACTTTAAAATACCACCGGACTGAGCCAGGATCCAATCTGCCAACTTGGACTTAGAAAGCCAGCGCCTTAACCGTCTGAGCCACTCAGACAGGCTGCGTTATGGAAATATGAAGGTTTCAATACCAAAATAATGTCTAGAGTAGTGGTGTTCAAAATGTGGTCCGCGTACCATTAGGGGTACGCAAATTTAGCAAATTTATCTTAGCTTATAACTGTTTTCGGTGGGCAGTTAAGAAAAATTTTGAGCCTGTTAATTTTCAATAAAATCTTTATTTGACTTAGGGTTTTTGTCTACCACTACACAGAGTCCCGTTTGCGAACTATTCATTCTAAAACATGTGTCAGTGTGTACCTCCAATTGACTAGTTATGTAAAAATGCTTGCTTATGCTGCATTGCTCTATTTTTAGATCTCTTATTTCAAAATCCACTCATTCAATTCAGTTTTTAGCAGTGTGTATATGGCAAGAGTAAGTGTTGCATTAATAATAAAACTCATAGTTATATCGTATTTATATGGGAAGAATGCAAGAACGAGGAATGTGCCTCGAGTGCCTGCAACCACGAACTTCCTCTTCTGCCCAGAGAGGTCGGCTCCTATCTGCTACAAGAAAATATTAACTCACACTTCGCAGAGTTCAGCGTCTTGCCTGATCTAATCAGATATGTGAACACAGATGAATATGGAAGAATCTATCTAAATTTTTCGCTTAGTTGATTCATATATTGCTTAGTTACAACTGGTATTGTTCGCACATACCAAATCAAAGCATTATTAAGAACAAATTTGTATAATATTACTGCCTAAATCTTTTGCAGGCATTATTTCAGCATGCTACGAAAACCCGGATTATTGGCCCGAAAAACTTACAGCGACAAAGTTGGAGATAAAAGTTGAAAGTTTATATTATATCACATCTCAAGTTGAAAGTGCTATTAGTTCATGGGTAAGGGTACCGGTACGTGGTTTGAGGTGGGCGCCACTGCTTGGGTTTCTACCACAATAATTATTGAAATATAGTTTGGGTACACATTTCGAATTCCAGTAGGTCTATTTTGATTAGCGTCGGATTTTGCATTTCACTGATGTCTCATTATCCTCGGCGTAACTCTCGTGTGTTAAGATATCAATTGTTTTTAATCTCTTCGGCGTCATATTTAACTGCCATAGCAAAGAATCCATACTAATTTTAATAAAAAGATCATTGTATGTTAGATTGGCCTACATGATATTATACTTTATGGAAATAGATATACAGTGTACTTACATTTAATTTATTTCATTCAGGCTGTGTAATGAAATGAAATGATGTAAAAATTCATCATATAATTCTTATATATTTTGCGATGCAACATAAGCAATACGATTCTGTAGAAATTTTAACTATACCTATTTTGAAACTTTTCTTGAGATGTGAGTAATAATAATAATAATAATAATAATAATAATAATAATAATAATAATAATAAATGTCCGGAAATTTCATCAAAACGGATCTCTCAAAGTTTTATAAAGCATGATAATTCTCTCTTTTCTCTCAGGACGTGTACATTAGGCCGTGTTGTGGTCACCTTAATCGGGCTTATCTAACCGTCTGAAAACTACTAAAAGGGTAGGGAACTACACCTGGGTTATATACATTCGAACGGATTTGAAATCAACCCGCTGGTTTCTATTATAATATATGCACACGGAAGCGTTTCATGAATACATACCAATATCTTATAAACAAGCATACGGTAATAATGAACCTTACACAAATAAACCAAAGATTAGAAGGTTTCCCACTAACAATTGAACATACTGTATATAATAAAGAAAAAAAGTACATGGTAAAACATGGTTCCTCTTCTTAGTACATTTTCTAGTCCGTAATTAGAACATAATTTCCAAATGCTGCACATTTATTTTGCAAAACATATCCACTACGGAAAACCTCCCAGCTTCTATTTCCAACATACCAAAACAATTAATTCTGAATTACATGTAAGAAGTATGTATCAGTGTTGTGATACCTGTCTCAGTACAATAGCATAGTTCTTAAGTATCACTTTGCAATGCATACAAACTCTTCAAATAAATAAGTGGAAACTATTAGAATAGGGTAGTATAAACGTTAAGAATCTGATGCTCCGAAAAATGCTTTGAAGACTGTGCGAACATATGAACGATGAAGTTAACTGATTGAAGAGTTTGAGACTGAATAAATGGCATAAAATACCGTACTGAGGAAGAAATGACCATGAGATATACAGCTGTAATTATCAGCCCGCAAGTTACTCTATGTCAACAAGTGTGTAGCTTCCTCATCACATATTCCTGATCACTTCTCTACCTTCACTGTGAATAATTGTTGTTCCCTTCTTGCGTACGACAACATTACGTAGTCTTTACAAAACACACATAAATAACAGGAGAAATGAAGAGCAAGAACAACAACAAGGGGTAAATAGAAAAACTGAGAAAGGAATACGAACGAACGCAGAACAACGCAATTGCAATACAGTAGCTGGATTACAACTGATAAGAGCGAAAAGCAGCCAGTAATGGTACGTTTTCCTAGAAGCGACTCCAGCGATAATCGCTCCGCGATAATCACTCGGCGATCGTCGTAGAGGACTCGTCTTCTGAGTTTGCATTTTCCTACACGCGATGATCGCCGGAGTCGCTTCTAGGGAAACGTACCTTAAAGGTAAATACAAAGTCGTTTGCTATTGTAACGATTACGTCACTGGCCTTACTGGCGAAAACCCCTTCGCCCCGTGCCTCACCGGGCATGTGCATTCTTCTGATCTCCGAACAATAGGTAATGGAAACCTCGTAATTCCACTCCCGAAAAATCGCCTTTCTCCTTCTGTCTTGCAAAGGCTTGCCGCATAGTCTGAGAAGGGAATAGAAAACTCGAATGTTCGAATAAGTGGACTATCATTAAGCAATGAAAATGCCTGGAACAGTTCTCCGGGCACAGTTGAGCGCTCAAGTTTGGGCTTCTTCTGTAAACTTTACTCGGAAGGAGTTACGAGGTTTCCTTTCCCCAGCGACAATTATATATAATACATTATTGTTATTATTGGGGAACGCATCACAGAAAGTTCAAGAAAGGCGGTTGCTCTGGTATGGTCACATTAAGCGCAGGGATGAGAACTATGTAGCAAGAAGAGTGCTTGACTTGGAGGTGAAGGGCAGGAGGGAGAGAGGCAGACCTAGAAGAAGATGGATGGACTGTGTGCGAGAAGACTTCGCAGAAAAGCAGTTAAATGAAAACACCATTTGGGACCGAGGAAAATGGAAAAGACTTGTCAAAAACGTCGACCCCGCATGGGCGGGAAAAGACGAAGAAGAAGAAGAAGAAGAAGAAGAAGAATTGTTATTATTGGGGAACAGGGTGGTGTACCGACTTAGCTGCTTGCCTGTCATCCCGGTGACGATGGTATGATTCCTGGCATTGCTGGGGTGGAATTTTCTGTTGAAACTTTCGTGATGTCAGGAAGGGCATGCGACCTTACTGTAAATCCCCGGCCTCAGTGCCTTCAGGAACCCTGAGAAGCGAGACAAGCAGCGGTAGATGATAATGATTATAGTTAATAATATTTGGCATCCAAAAACAATCATTTGTTATTTCTGGTATAATCGCAGTATAATCGTACTTCGGTGGGGTGGGTGCGAAGGTGAAATAATTGGATTTTGGGGGTTCGGCAATCAAAATGTTTGAAAACCATTGACCTAGACAACACGTGCGACTACAAGGAAAACCAAAGTGCCTGTCAATAAGAGTCTTGCCTCGATATATCATCATCGAGTGATGCAGTAGTGGCACCATTTTGAGTTACTAATAAGCCATGCCGAGCGACTAACAATTAGTGTAGCTCTGGAGCCCGGCATAGCAACAGTTCAAGTGAAGTATCGTCTCATTTATTTCAGTGAGTTCAGCAAGTATACGGTGCGAAAAAGTCGGGGAAATGTATTACTGAAAATTAACGTTGCGATGTATAGATAATAAATTGATTCTAATTTATCTAAAACTCATTATAAAGTACCAGTTTGAAAGAATTCCAAATAGTCCAAACTTACCAGTAGTATAATGGGACAGTTCGGGCGCCTCCTCCTCCTCCCGCGGCGCGGGAAATTTGAATTCTGGCGGGAAATTTGAATTCTGGCGGGAAATTTGAATTTTGGCGGGAGATTTGAATTTGTAAACAAAGCCACGTGCTTTTTGACAGCTGTCATCGACAACAACGCATCGCTAACCTCACTGCTGCCATCTTGACGGGCCTAAACCTCACTAGTGCCAACTTAACCTAACTAGCATGAGGTAAACAAAGCCACGTGTTTTTTGACAGCCACGTGCTTTTTGACAGACAACAACGCATCGCTAACCTCAGTACTGCCATCTTGACGGGCCTAAACCTCAGTAGAGCCAACTTAACCTCACTAGCGTGAGGTAAACAAAGCCACGTGCTTTTTGACAGATTTGTAAACAAAGCCACGTGCTTTTTGACAGACAACAACGCATCGCTAACCTCAGTACTGCCATCTTGACGGGCCTAAACCTTAGTGGTACCAACTTAACCTAACTAGCGCGTGGTAAACAAAGCCACGTGCTTTTTGACAGCCACGTGCTTTTTTGACAGCTGTCATCCGCCATCTTTAATCCAGAGAGCGCAGTGCTGCCCTCTTTAGCTACTTACCTTTGACAGCTGTCATCCGCCATCTTTAATCTAGAGAGAACAGTACTGCCCTCTATGTGGTGGCAGCAAATTCCACGTGCTCTTGTTTGGAAACAAAGCCACGTGCAGCTGTCATCCGCCATCTTTAATCACAGTGCTGCTCTCTTTAGCTACTTACCTTTGAAATGTGGTGGCGGATAATTTGAAAAATGCTTTTTGACAGCAGCCATCTTTGAGCACCGTGCTGCCCTCTTTAGCTACTTACCTTTGAAATGTGGTGGCGGTAAATTCCACGTGCTTTACAAACCTATATGCTTTTCTGACAGCTGTCATCCGCCATCTTTAATCCAGAGAGAACAGTGCTGCAATCTTTGTGGTGGCGGTCAATTCCACGTGCTTTACAAATCAACATGCTTTTTTGACAGCTGTCAACCGCCATCTTTAATCACCGTGCTGCCCTCTTTAGCTACTTACCTTTGAAATGTGGTGGCGGTAAATTCCACGTGCTTTACAAACCTATATGCTTTTCTGACAGCTGTCATCCGCCATCTTTAATCCAGAGAGAACAGTGCTGCCCTCTATGTGGTGGCGGCAAATTCCACGTGCTTTACAAAGCCATGTGCTTTTTTTGACAGCTGTCATCCGCCATCTTAGAGCACCGTGCTGCGGGCAATTTCGTCAGTTATCATCCACCATCTTTAAACACCGTGCTGCCCTCTTTATGGCTACTACCTTAAGCATGTAGTAGCGGGTAATTTGAAAAGTTCTGTTAGCTATCATCCGCCATCTTTGAGCACCGTGCTGCCATCTTTAGCTAGATACCTTTGAAATGTGGCGGCGGATAATTTGAAAAAATGCTTTTTGACAGCGGTTATCTTTGAGCACCGTGCTACCCTCTATGTAGTGGCGGCAAATTCTACATGCTTTACAAACCCACGCGCTTTTTTTGACAGCCATCATCCGCCATCTTTAAGCAACAGAGTACAGTGCTGCCCTCTTTGTTGTGGCAGCAAATTCCACGTGCTCTTGTTTGGAAACAAAGCCACATGCTCTTTTGACAGCTGTCACCCGCCATCTTTAACCAACAGAGCACTATGCTGCGGGCAATTTCGTTAGCTGTCATCCGACATCTTTAATGAACAGAGCACCGTGCTGCCCTCATGCGGGGCAATTTCGTTAGCTGTCATCCGCCATCTTTGAGCACCGTGCTGCTCTCTGTAGTAGCGGGTAATTTGAAAAGTTCTGTTAGCTGTCATCCGCCATCTTTGAGCACCGTGCTGCCCGGTGGCGGCAAATTCCACGTGCTACGCGCAGCTGTCATCCGCCATCTTACATCGCAAACCTCAGTGCTACACTCTATGTGGTGGCGGATAATTTTAAAAAGAAAAATTCTACAGCAGCCATCTCTCGACGCTAATTGCACAAGATGGTGGCTATACATGACTCCTTAAAGGTGCTTATGCAAGATGATCGCTATACATAGACGCCCTTGGGATGCTTGCGCAAGATGGCGGTTATACAAGGCTCCTTATGAGGGATGCTTGCGCGAGATGGTGGTTGCTCTTATGAGGCGGCTTAAGGATCCATGGCTAGAGACGCCCTAAGGATGCTTGCGCAAGATGGCGGATGCAAGATGGCGGCTATACATAGCTCCTTATGAGACAGCCAGTACTCGATACAACATGTGATCAGAACATTGATTGATGTGTTCAGAACACAAAATAAGTAGAATCGAACACTGTACTCGATACAACATGTGATTAAAACATTGTGTGGTGTGTTCAGAACACTACATAAGTAGAATCGAACGCTGTACAACATGTTAGGGGATACCTTTGTTTAGATTGAAACATAACAAGACTAGAATTGAACACTGCACATTGATTGATGTGTTCAGAACACAAAATAAGTAGAATCGAACACTGTACTCGATGTCGTTAACTTCAACATGTGATTAAAACATTGGCTGGTGTGTTCAGGACACTACATAAGTAGAATCGAACGCTGTACAACATGTTAGGGGATACCTTTGTTTAGATTGAAACATAACAAGACTAGAATTGAACACTGCACTCGATGTCGGAAGATCAGATTGAAACATAACAAGACTAGAATTGAACACTGCACATTGATTGATGTGTTCAGAACACAAAATAAGTAGAATCGAACACTGTACTCGATGTCGTTAACTTCAACATGTGATTAAAACATTGTGTGGTGTGTTCAGAACACTACATAAGTAGAATCGAACGCTGTACAACATGTTAGGGGATACCTTTGTTCTAAGAAGATCAGATTGAAACATAACAAGACTAGAATTGAACACTGCATTCGATGTCGTTACATGCGATCAGAACAATGATTGATGTGTTCAGATCACTAAACAAGTAGAACCGAACACTGTACAACATGTTAGGGGATACCTTTGTTCTAAGAAGATCAGCTTGAAACATAACAAGACTAGAATTGAACACTGCACTCGATACAACATGTAATCAGAACATTGATTGATGTGTTCAGATCACGAAACAAGTAGAACCGAACACTGTACAACATGTTAGGGGATACCTTTGTTTAGATTGAAACTAACAAGACTAGAATCGAACACTGCACTCGATGTCGTTACATGTGATCCGATACAACATGTTAGGGGATACCTTTATCCTAAGAACCGAACACTGTACAACATGTTAGGGGATACCTTTGTTTAGATTGAAACTAACAAGACTAGAATCGAACACTGCACTCGATGTCGTTACATGTGATCCGATACAACATGTTAGGGGATACCTTTGTTTAGATTGAAACATAGCAAGCCTAGAATCGAACATTGTTTGATGTGTTCAGTACAACTTCAATGATTAACACACACTGTGCACATATTGCATAGCTAAAAACACACTGTGCACATATCGCATACCTAACACTTCAAATGATTTGCTTAGTACGAAAATAAAAAATCTATACCGCGTAGCTAACTCGTTCATCACACTGCTAAGACGCTTAGTAATTGTGAATACACTCATACGAAAATCAAGAAAGCACACTGCGTAGCCAACTCGCTCGGCTCACTCGCTTAGTAATTGCAACACTGATACACACACGGATAAGAATGTTCCGAGATACTTACATGTTTTTTTAAGGGGGGGTGAAAGATCATAAATTATATGTACACATGTTGTCTCCTCCAAGTTGTAAAATGAAATAGACGCAGTACTGCGAGTTTCCGCTCTAGCTGGCGAACGGAAGTAGCATGATATCTCAGCAAAAAATAATACGCGTGAGCTTGCAAGTCAGACACAATGATGGATACCGCGATTCAAATCCTGGCAACTTATGCCGTCGGGAAGGGTATCCGGCGAGCATCTAGCTGTAAATCCCCGATTCTCGACAGTTTCTTAATCCCAGTTCTTTGACGTCAGGAAGGGCAACCGGTCGAAAACAATAGTGTATGATGTAAGAGGCTAGATACTGCTAGTTTTGCGTCAGGAAGGGCAACTCAACAAATTCTTGCGATTTAAAATCTTAGTCAGGAAGGGCATCCGGCTGTAAAACAATAGTTCACGATACAGCGATTTAAAATCTAAGAAGAGCATCTAGCTGTAAAACCCCCGATTCTCGACAGATACTTAATCCGAGTTCTTTGACGTCAGGAAGGGCAACCGGATGAAAACAATAGTGTATGATGTAAGAGGCTAGATACTGCCAGTTTTGCGTCAGGAAGGGCAACTCAACAAATTCTTGCGATTTAAAATCCTAGTCAGGAAGGGCATCAGGCTGTAGTGATACAGCGATTTACAAGCTAAGAAGAGCATCTAGCTGTAAAACCCTCGATTCTCGACAGATTCTTAATCCGAGTTCTTTGACGTCAGGAAGGGCAACCGGTTGAAAACAATAGTGTATGATGTAAGAGGGTAGATACTGCCAGTTTTGCGTCAGGAAGGGCAACTCAACAAATTCTTGCGATTTAAAATCTTAGTCAGGAAGGGCATCCGGCTGTAAAACAATAGTTCACGATACAGCGATTTAAAATCTAAGAAGAGCATCTAGCTGTAAAACCCCCGATTCTCGACAGATTCTTAATCCGAGTTCTTTGACGTCAGGAAGGGCAACCGGATGAAAACAATAGTGTATGATGTAAGAGGGTAGATACTGCCAGTTTTGCGTCAGGAAGGGCAACTCAACAAATTCTTGCGATTTAAAATCTCAGTCAGGAAAGGCATCCGGCAGTAAAACAATTGTTCGTGATACTGCGATTTAAAATCTAGCTGTAAAACCCCCGATTCTCGACAGATTCTTAATCCGAGTTCTTTGACGTCAGGAAGGGCAACTGGTTGAAAACAATTATCGAACACGCATCGCGAAGGCAAGAGTGTGCAGCGATATGCTTGTTTAGACTTGCAGATTACGAAAGAAACATAACAAGACTTGAGTCTTAAAACAAATTCTTGCGATTTAAAATCTTAGTCAGGAAGGGCATCCGGTAGTAAAACAATAGTTCGTGATACTGCGATTTAAAATCTAGCAGTAAAACCCCCGATTCTCGACAGATTCTTAATCCGAGTTCTTTGACGTCAGGAAGGGCAACCGGTTGAAAACAATTATCGAACACGCATCGTAAAGGCACGAGTGTGCAGCGATATGCTTGTTTAGACTTGCAGATTACGAAAGAAACATAACAAGACTTGAGTCTTAAAACAAATTCTTGCGATTTAAAATCTTAGTCAGGAAGGGCATCCAGCAGTAAAACAATAGTTCGTGATTTAAAATCTTTTTTTTTGCTAGGGGCTTTACGTCGCACCGACACAGATAGGGCTTATGGCGACGATGGGATGGGAAAGGCCTAGGAGTTGGAAGGAAGCGGCCGTGGCCTTAATTAAGGTACAGCCCCAGCATTTGCCTGGTGTGAAAATGGGAAACCACGGAAAACCATCTTCAGGGCTGCCGATAGTGGGATTCGAACCTACTATCTCCCGGATGCAAGCTCACAGCCGCGCGCCTCTACGCGCACGGCCAACTCGCCCGGTGATTTAAAATCTAAGAAGTGCATCTACCTGTATAACCCCCGATTCTCGACAGATTCTTAATCCGAGTTCTTTGACGTTAGGAAGGGCAACTGGTTGAAAACAATTATCGAACACGCATCGTGAAGGCAAGAGTGTGCAGCGATATGCTTGTTTAGACTTGCAGATTACGAAAGAAACATAACAAGACTTGAGTCTTAAAACAAATTCTTGCGATTTAAAATCTTAGTCAGGAAGGGCATCCGGTCGCGAAGGCAAGAGTGTGCAGCGATATGCTTGTTTAGACTTGCAGATTATAAAAGAAACATAACAAGACTTGAGTCTTAAAACAAATTCTTGCAATTTAAAATCTTAGTCAGGAAGGGCATCCGGTAGTAAAACAATAGTTCGTGATACTGCGATTTAAAATCTAGCAGTAAAACCCCCGATTCTCGACAGATTCTTAATCCGAGTTCTTTGACGTCAGGAAGGGCAACCGGTTGAAAACAATTATCGAACACGCATCGTAAAGGCAAGAGTGTGCAGCGATATGCTTGTTTAGACTTGCAGATTACGAAAGAAACATAACAAGACTTGAGTCTTAAAACAAATTCTTGCGATTTAAAATCTTAGTCAGGAAGGGCATCCAGCAGTAAAACAATAGTTCGTGATTTAAAATCTAAGAAGTGCATCTAGCTGTAAATCCCCCGATTCTCGACAGATTCTTAATCCGAGTTCTTTGACGTTAGGAAGGGCAACTGGTTGAAAACAATTATCGAACACGCATCGTGAAGGCAAGAGTGTGCAGCGATATGCTTGTTTAGACTTGCAGATTACGAAAGAAACATATCAAGACTTGAGTCTTAAAACAAATTCTTGCGATTTAAAATCTTAGTCAGGAAGGGCATCCGGTTGTAAAACAATAGTTCGTGATACTGCGATTTAAAATCTAGCAGTAAAACCCCCGATTCTCGACAGATTCTTAATCCGAGTTGTCAGGAAGGGCAACTGGTCGAAAAGAATAGCGTATGATGTAAGAGCTTAGATACTGCCAATTTTGCATCAGGAAGGACAACTAGTCTTAAAACAAAACAGGTTCTTAATCCGAGTTCTTTGGCGTCAGGAAGGGCAACCGGTTGAAAACTATAGTGTAAGAGGTTAGATACTGCTAGTTTTGTGTCAGGAAGGACAACTCAACAAATTTTGCGATTTAAACACATTTTTATTCCCAAGAGAATCGAACCCGAGACTACCGGGTGAGAGGCATGCATACTGTAGGCTATGGGTTTGTTCTACTCTCCTTGAAGTCGTATCAGCGCAGAGCGAGCAGCGGAATGCATGTGTTGGCTGAAATTGTACACGTATCTTCCGGCTGTAGTAGTAACCTTGGACGAAGACACGGTGTGCTGATAAGCGACTTGTAACTCACGAACGTCTTCTTAGCTGAGTAGCATTCAGCCCATGTAAGCTCTGTACGGAGAGGTTAGAACACAGTACCAATTAAGGTTGTAAAATATTCTGTTCTGTAAAACTGAAATAGTCCTCCTCTGTGGTGTAGTAGTTAGTGTGATTAGCTGCTACCCCGGAGGTCCGAGTTCGATTCTAGCCTACTCCTACCGAAGAAGCCTGCGCAAGGCTTACTGCCTCCATCCGACAAATGAATCACCCTCAACGTCTTGTACTCAAAAAATCATTTTCGAAGGAGTCTGCACAAGGTTTAACGCCCCCATCAAAAGCCCTTACTTATTGCTAGCTTTTTTGCACACCCCGCCTCACACCATAGTTTTACGACCGGTTGCCCTTCCGGACTAGGATTTTAAATCGATGTTCCGACATAGCCTACTCCTACTGAAGAAGCCAGCACAAGGCTTATTACCTCCATCCGACAAATGTATCACCATCAACGTCTTGTACTCAAAAATCATTTTCGAAGGAGCCTGCACAAGGTTTAACACCCCCTATCAACAGCCCTTTCTTAATGCTGGCTTTTTTGCACACCCCGCCTCTTAGATCATACACCATAGTTTTATAGGACCGGTTACCCTTCCTGACTAGGATTTTAAATCGATGTTCCGACATAGCCTACTCCTACTGAAGAAGCCAGCACAAGGCTTATTACCTCCATCCGACAAATGAATCACCATCAACGTCTTGTACTCAAAAATCATATTCGAAGGAGCCTGCACAAGGTTTAACACCCCCTATCAACAGCCCTTACTTATTGCTAGCTTTTTTGCACACCCCGCCTCAACCATAGTTTTACGACCGGTTATCCTTCCTGACTAGGATTTTAAATCGAATCCCGACATAGCCTACTCCTACCGAAGAAGCCTGCACACAGCTTAACGCCTCCATCCGACAAATGAATCACACTCAACACTCTACAATCATTCTCACTACTTCGGGGGATAGCGGGTTCGAACTGGAAGCCGTAAATACTAGGCGAGGGAATTGCGCGATCGTCATTACATGATCTAGCCGGATGCCCTTCCCGACGGCATAAGTTGCCAGGATTTGAATCGCGGTATCCATCATTGTGTCTGACTTGCAAGCTCACGCGTATTATTTTTTGCTGAGATATCATGCTACTTCCGTTCGCCAGCTAGAGCGGAAACTCGCAGTACTGCGTCTATTTCATCTTACAACTTGGAGGAGACAACATGTGTACATATAATTTATGATCTTTCACCCCCCCTTAAAAAAACATGTAAGTATCTCGGAACATTCTTATCCGTGTGTGTATCAGTGTTGCAATTACTAAGCGAGTGAGCCGAGCGAGTTGGCTACGCAGTGTGCTTTCTTGATTTTCGTATGAGTATTCACAATTACTAAGCGTCTTAGCAGTGTGATGAACGAGTTAGCTACGCGGTATAGATTTTTTATTTTCGTACTAAGCAAATCATTTGAAGTGTTAGGTATGCGATATGTGCACAGTGTGTTTTTAGCTATGCAATATGTGCACAGTGTGTGTTAATCATTGAAGTTGTACTGAACACATCAAACAATGTTCGATTCTAGGCTTGCTATGTTTCAATCTAAACAAAGGTATCCCCTAACATGTTGTATCGGATCACATGTAACGACATCGAGTGCAGTGTTCGATTCTAGTCTTGTTAGTTTCAATCTAAACAAAGGTATCCCCTAACATGTTGTACAGTGTTCGGTTCTTAGGATAAAGGTATCCCCTAACATGTTGTATCGGATCACATGTAACGACATCGAGTGCAGTGTTCGATTCTAGTCTTGTTAGTTTCAATCTAAACAAAGGTATCCCCTAACATGTTGTACAGTGTTCGGTTCTACTTGTTTCGTGATCTGAACACATCAATCAATGTTCTGATTACATGTTGTATCGAGTGCAGTGTTCAATTCTAGTCTTGTTATGTTTCAAGCTGATCTTCTTAGAACAAAGGTATCCCCTAACATGTTGTACAGTGTTCGGTTCTACTTGTTTAGTGATCTGAACACATCAATCATTGTTCTGATCGCATGTAACGACATCGAGTGCAGTGTTCAATTCTAGTCTTGTTATGTTTCAATCTGATCTTCTTAGAACAAAGGTATCCCCTAACATGTTGTACAGCGTTCGATTCTACTTATGTAGTGTTCTGAACACACCACACAATGTTTTAATCACATGTTGAAGTTAACGACATCGAGTACAGTGTTCGATTCTACTTATTTTGTGTTCTGAACACATCAATCAATGTGCAGTGTTCAATTCTAGTCTTGTTATGTTTCAATCTGATCTTCCGACATCGAGTGCAGTGTTCAATTCTAGTCTTGTTATGTTTCAATCTAAACAAAGGTATCCCCTAACATGTTGTACAGCGTTCGATTCTACTTATGTAGTGTTCTGAACACACCAGCCAATGTTTTAATCACATGTTGAAGTTAACGACATCGAGTACAGTGTTCGATTCTACTTATTTTGTGTTCTGAACACATCAATCAATGTGCAGTGTTCAATTCTAGTCTTGTTATGTTTCAATCTAAACAAAGGTATCCCCTAACATGTTGTACAGCGTTCGATTCTACTTATGTAGTGTTCTGAACACACCACACAATGTTTTAATCACATGTTGTATCGAGTACAGTGTTCGATTCTACTTATTTTGTGTTCTGAACACATCAATCAATGTTCTGATCACATGTTGTATCGAGTACTGGCTGTCTCATAAGGAGCTATGTATAGCCGCCATCTTGCATCCGCCATCTTGCGCAAGCATCCTTAGGGAGTCTCTAGCCATGGATCCTTAAGCCGCCTCATAAGAGCAACCACCATCTCGCGCAAGCATCCCTCATAAGGAGCCTTGTATAACCGCCATCTTGCGCAAGCATCCCAAGGGCGTCTATGTATAGCGATCATCTTGCATAAGCACCTTTAAGGAGTCATGTATAGCCACCATCTTGTGCAATTAGCGTCGAGAGATGGCTGCTGTAAAATTTTTCTTTTTAAAATTATCCGCCACCACATAGAGTGTAGCACTGAGGTTTGCGATGTAAGATGGCGGATGACAGCTGCGCGTAGCACGTGGAATTTGCCGCCACCGGGCAGCACGGTGCTCAAAGATGGCGGATGACAGCTAACAGAACTTTTCAAATTACCCGCTACTACAGAGAGCAGCACGGTGCTCAAAGATGGCGGATGACAGCTAACGAAATTGCCCCGCATGAGGGCAGCACGGTGCTCTGTTCATTAAAGATGTCGGATGACAGCTAACGAAATTGCCCGCAGCATAGTGCTCTGTTGGTTAAAGATGGCGGGTGACAGCTGTCAAAAGAGCATGTGGCTTTGTTTCCAAACAAGAGCACGTGGAATTTGCTGCCACAACAAAGAGGGCAGCACTGTACTCTGTTGCTTAAAGATGGCGGATGATGGCTGTCAAAAAAAGCGCGTGGGTTTGTAAAGCATGTAGAATTTGCCGCCACTACATAGAGGGTAGCACGGTGCTCAAAGATAACCGCTGTCAAAAAGCATTTTTTCAAATTATCCGCCGCCACATTTCAAAGGTATCTAGCTAAAGATGGCAGCACGGTGCTCAAAGATGGCGGATGATAGCTAACAGAACTTTTCAAATTACCCGCTACTACATGCTTAAGGTAGTAGCCATAAAGAGGGCAGCACGGTGTTTAAAGATGGTGGATGATAACTGACGAAATTGCCCGCAGCACGGTGCTCTAAGATGGCGGATGACAGCTGTCAAAAAAAGCACATGGCTTTGTAAAGCACGTGGAATTTGCCGCCACCACATAGAGGGCAGCACTGTTCTCTCTGGATTAAAGATGGCGGATGACAGCTGTCAGAAAAGCATATAGGTTTGTAAAGCACGTGGAATTTACCGCCACCACATTTCAAAGGTATGTAGCTAAAGAGGGCAGCACGGTGATTAAAGATGGCGGTTGACAGCTGTCAAAAAAGCATGTTGATTTGTAAAGCACGTGGAATTGACCGCCACCACAAAGATTGCAGCACTGTTCTCTCTGGATTAAAGATGGCGGATGACAGCTGTCAGAAAAGCATATAGGTTTGTAAAGCACGTGGAATTTACCGCCACCACATTTCAAAGGTAAGTAGCTAAAGAGGGCAGCACGGTGCTCAAAGATGGCTGCTGTCAAAAAGCATTTTTCAAATTATCCGCCACCACATTTCAAAGGTAAGTAGCTAAAGAGAGCAGCACTGTGATTAAAGATGGCGGATGACAGCTGCACGTGGCTTTGTTTCCAAACAAGAGCACGTGGAATTTGCCGCCACCACATAGAGGGCAGTACTGTTCTCTCTAGATTAAAGATGGCGGATGACAGCTGTCAAAGGTAAGTAGCTAAAGAGGGCAGCACTGCGCTCTCTGGATTAAAGATGGCGGATGACAGCTGTCAAAAAAGCACGTGGCTGTCAAAAAGCACGTGGCTTTGTTTACCACGCGCTAGTTAGGTTAAGTTGGTACCACTAAGGTTTAGGCCCGTCAAGATGGCAGTACTGAGGTTAGCGATGCGTTGTTGTCTGTCAAAATGCACGTGGCTGTCAAAAAACACGTGGCTTTGTTTACCTCATGCTAGTTAGGTTAAGTTGGCACTAGTGAGGTTTAGGCCCGTCAAGATGGCAGCAGTGAGGTTAGCGTTGCGTTGTTGTCGATGACAGCTGTCAAAAAGCACGTGGCTTTGTTTACAAATTCAAATCTCCCGCCAAAATTCAAATCTCCCGCCAAAATTCAAATTTCCCGCCAGAATTCAAATTTCCCGCGCCGCGGGAAGAGGAGGAGGCGCCCGAACTGTCCCATTATACTACTCTTACCAATGCCGAGCGTAAAAGGACTTATCGGAGGGGGGCCTCAAAGTTAAGGGGTTCAAGTGTCGTCAGGCGAGTTCCGAGCAACTGGAGGGCCAGACGGGTACGACGACAACTCCAGTAGTGCAAAAAGTTCACACTCATACTAATGAGATACTTTATTTCGGCAATACCTACCACAGGGCACTTATACTACCTGGAAATTTAAGGCCATGTTCCCAATAGAGTACCGTTCAATTCATTTTCTTTTTCTCTTCTTTTATCTGTCATCAGTTCGTGGGCTGATCTGATGCAGTTCTCCAGTCCATCTCGCCTTACTCTGTTTCACCTCACTCCTCTAATTAATCCACTAAATACCGCCTAGCTACCGATCCCAACGGTATTTTGGTTTTCGAGTCCTAGGGAGTTATTTTCGCGCCCTTTCTTTCCTTTTACTAACTCCTTCGTTCTTCAAAGTGTCGGTGCTCTTTCATTTACCCTCTGGTTTGTGTTAATTGGTTGACTAAAGAGAGATAGCTGCCCTTGTATAAGGGTTGTAGTGAACATACAACCTCATTATTCGTTTTTTACGAACCGGGTGAGTTGGCCGTGCGGTTAGGGGGGCGCAGCTGTGAGCTTGCATCCGAGAGATAGTGGGTTCGATTCCCACCTCAGCCATCCTCTAAGTGGCTTTCTGTGGTTTCCCCCTTCTCCTCCAGGCAAATGCCGGGATGGTACCTAACTTAAGGCCACGGCTGCTTTCTTCCCTCTTCCTTGTCTATCCTTTCCAATCTTCCCATCCCCCCCCCCACAAGGTCCCTTTTCAGCATAGCAGGTGAGGCTACCTGCGCGAGGTACTGGTCATTTTTCTCAGTTGTATCTCCCGACCCAACGTCTCACTCTCTTGAGTCGGTAGAGGTGGGATCCCTCGCTGAGTCCGAGGGAAAGAAAACCAACCCTGGAGGGTAAACGGATTAAGAAAGAAAGAAGATCCTTTCCAACAGAACAAATAAGTTATGACCTAGGCAACCATACCTCAATGATAGAGCAACCGACGCGAAATGGGAGGTTGTGTTTTCGGATTCCACTGGTGTCCGGTTGGCCATCTTTGTTCTGTACTTACCATGTCTTCGGCAAGTATTATATGTACAGTACTCGACCTAATATAGTCTACCGGGCGAGTTGGCCGTGCGTGTAGAGGCGCGCGGCTGTGAGCTTGCATCCGGGAGATAGTAGGTTCGAATCCCACTATCGGCAGCCCTGAAAATGGTTTTCCGTGGTTTCCCATTTTCACACCAGGCAAATGCTGGGGCTGTACCTTAATTAAGGCCACGGCCGCTTCCTTCCAACTCCTAGGCCTTTCCTATCCCATCGTCGCCGTAAGACCTATCTGTGTCGGTGCGACGTAAAGCCCCTAGCAAAAAAAAAAATATATATATATATATATATATAGTCTAACCTCGATATCTCGAGCCTCCATTAATCGAATTTTCACTATCTCGAAGCAACTTCAGTTTCCTGGCCATTAGACCCATTCCTCACCTATATTTATGTCTCTCTTACCAGAAATTCCATTACACGAATTTTTCGATTCTCGTAACAAACAAAAAAATACATAGAAGTAGAAAATTGCAATTCGAATTTTGATCGATATTAACTGTGAAATACAGCATTTATTTTATAGTACATCTTCCCGGACGACCTCGTTATGCTTACATAGCGCCTTACCGGTCCACCCCTGGTGAATTGACCATAGGCACTTGGAGCTAACTTGAGCCCTCTTCTGTACAGCCAGCAGACCAGACGTTAGTGCTCTGACTGTAAATGATAGCGTTATCACAGCAATAACTGCTGTCGAAAACTATGTGAAGGAAAGCAAGCTTCAGAGTAAAAAAAAAAAAAAGTTCTTTTTTGCTAGTGGAATTACGTCGCACCGACACAGATAGGTCTTATGGCGACGATGGGATAGGAAAGGCCTAGGAGTTGGAAGGAAGCGGCCGTGGCCTTAATTAAGGTAGAGCCGGGCTGAGTGGCTCAGACTGTTAAGGCGCTGGCCTTCTAACCCCAACTTGGCAGGTTCGATCCTGGCTCAGTCCGGTGGTATTTGAAGGTGCTCAAATACGACAGCCTCGTGTCGGTAGATTTACTGGCACGTAAAAGAACTCCGGCGGTACTAAATTCCGGCACCTCGGCGTCTCCGAAGACCGTAAAAGTAGTTAGTGAGACGTAAAGCAAATAACATTTTTATAATTAAGGTAGAGCGCCAGCATTTGCCTAGTGTGAAAACAGGAAACCACGGAAAACCATCGAAAAACAGTGAGATTCGAACCCACTATCTCCTAGGTGCAAGCTCACAGCCGCGTGCTCCTAACCGCACGGCCAACTCGCCCGGTAAAATAGATATTAATGGAGTTTTCATGTTCCTCTATTGTATGTTTTCTGTTTTCAACTGTAATTAAAATGATAAACTTTCTCAGTTTCTTTTTATAGGGCTAAATAGCAATGGACACATGATTCGTTTTATGTGCTATACATGCTCAAAACGGGAATGCTCCATAAGTTGAAATTTCGACAACCCGCAATCAAATTTATTTCCCTAGGCGACTCGAGATAGATATCGAGGTTCGACTGTAGGATGAAAGTTAATTTACATTAAAATGCGGTCGTGAAAATTCAATCTTCATTGCAGATTTCAGTAGTTTAGAAGAAAAAAGTGTCTGGGTTAGAAATAATTATAAGCGGTCATAATATAGAGTTGTTTCTGTGCTATATCTTATAACTATTTTGCTGAGAAATTAAGGAGTTTAGGATTAATTATAGTCCGCCTCTGTGGTGTAGTGGTTAGCGTGATTAGCGGCCACCCTCCGAGGCCCGGGTTCGATTCCCGGCGTTGCCACGAAATTTAAAAGGTGGTACGAAGGCTGGAACGAGATCCACTCAGCCTCGGAAGGGGTTTCCCACTTCTCCGCCAGGCAAATGCCGGGATGGTACCTAACTTAAGGCCACGGCCGCTTCCTTTCATCTTTCTTGGCTATCCCTTCCAATCGTTCCATCCCCACAAGGACCCACAAGATACTGGTCCTCCTCCGCAGCTGTATCCCCGACCCAAAGTCTGAAGCTCCAGGCAAGGCCCTTGAGGCGGTAAAGGTGGGATCCCTCGCTGAGTCCAAGGGAAAAACCTACCCTGGAGGATAAACAGACTAAGAAAGAAAGAAAGAAAGAAAGAAAGGAATAAGTGAGGTGCCTAGTATCAAACAAGGACAAAAGCCATTTTGTTAATTTTTCAGTAGAGCCACATTTTTGTTTCTCTATGTTAACCAACCGTTACGAGTGTGAAAATTTTTGTGGGCCGTATTGACAACCCTATGAACAAGAAAATCATGGTCGACACTTAAGAATTTAATTCTAAGTCAATATATAACACGTTCAAATATGACAATGTCCATTTCTGAAACTAAGATATACTTTTTTCCATTTTTGATACAAGCATCCACGTAATTGTCCACTTTTGAAACAAACTATCCCAATATTTTGAAAATAAGTTGCAGGATGACACAAAAGTAAACTTCCGTTTTAAATAAAAGATATATAATTAAAAGATGAAGGAAATAAGGTTATTCTTATACTTTATTAACATTTTTAACATTCATTTCAGTCCTTGCTTCACTGTATTTCTGGGCAAATAACCTCTGGTTCATCACACGGGTCTTTAAAACAATCACATTCATAATCATTAATAGCGTGTTCATTTTCACTAAAAATGTTCGTATTGATGACTTCGACATACCACCTAAGAGAGGCATTTAATTTGCAATCTTTTCCGAAGTGCTTTCCTAGTAATTTGTCAACATTTTTAAGTTTCAGAGGGTTTACGTTCACGCCAATATCAGTAGGTAAAGGATTCATTAACATTAGACTTACCTGTCCTACCTTTGCGATCTTGGGCTCAATACCTGTGTCCAAATAGAAGCCTACCTCAGCTTTAACTACAACATTACCTCTTTTGGTGCTCCTGAGTACAATTCTTTTACACTGTGAAATCTTGAAATGAAGTTGACTTACAGATTTCAGATAAATCTGTGCTTGTTCTTTCCAATTCAGTGGTTCCAAGGTTTGTCTAATCACTTTCACTGTGCCGTACATTTTGAACACCTCATGATACTCATCAGAATTTATTATGGTCGTTATCTTCTTGAGGTCTTTCTCAATGAGTCCAAAAATCCTATCCGAGGGCAAATATGAGTGTCCAGTAACTGTAAATACCAGTTCTAATTTGTCAACAGAGGATGGTGCATACATTGTAAGCCACTTCCCACACATCGCCAAATTTATTTTGGCCGGCGCAGCCATCAGGAATCAACTTAACTGAAGTGGATCCTTGTAAATCTTTGGATCGTAACTCATTGAAAACCGCTGCTGCTATTTCGTTCGATGATTTCTTTGCCTCATTATACAGCCACGTATAAAATGACACATTGTCAGGGCGTAGTTTGCTTTGAGATGTGCCTGTTACAACAGACAGATTGTAACAGTAGAGTTGTCTAGAATAATAAGCCGACTGATTACTTAATTTTGGCAAAATGAGGCTCTTTTGGCAATGATAGGACATTAAAAACAGTCCTCCTCTTTTTTCTTCAGATGTCGATAAAAATTCTCCGGTCGCCATGACAGTTTGATGTCACTTGTAGCAATTTGATTGGCTGAAACGGTCATGTCCATTTTCGATATAAACTACGTTTGGAGGTGTCCGATTATGAAAGAAACTTCATATTTCTATGTTAAATATTAAGTACAAATGTTCGTTTATAAAAGACACGGGCCACTAATTCAGAGAGAGCATTAAAAATACTATATGGATCAATCCTTAACTCAATTTTGATATAGGTGGCGCATGACCATGTTTGATATTAGGCACCTCAAGTAATGTATATACTGTACATTAAATTATTCAATGTTTTCAGGTTCCGTCAGTACTTCAAGGACGCTGTGTGTACCTGGCACTGCCCTCTGAAGAAGAAACCACATTTGCAAGGGCAAGAAACACCACCCATGTTCCGACACTACAGCCATTCTTACTCCAGGTCGAGGTCAGGTGAGAAGGCATGAAGCTTCATTGGGCTTTTATGTTGTTAACTGCTTTTATTTGCTTAACGGCAATTTATTGCAAAGGTAATGTGAAATAAACCAAATAGGACCAACGCCGAACTAAAAAATTCTACCAATCTTAATTTTCTCGAGTACAGCATGTGTTACAATTCAAGGGTTGTTGTATTTTCAGATAAAAATTTCATCTTTACAATACACTATCTTGTTTTAATTATTTTCAGAATGACATTATTTTAGTAAAATGGAACATGTTTCATCACACTTGGACATTTCTAGCCATAATCGTAAGACGAAATTCCCAAAATATAAAACAAGGACACACAAAGATTGAGACGCTAAATTGGACTGAAAAAGTGACAAATACATTCCGTCAAGTTCAGAAATCCTTTTCTCCTCTCGAACGCTACTCTACTATATTTCCAAAACATCTAAAAATACAACTGTTTAAATCCCTTATCTTACATATTCTGGACTACTGTGACGCTGCACTTATGGACATATCTCAAGACAGTAACAAGTTTAAACACATCTATCAGATTTGTATTTAAGTTGCTGCGATATATTTCTCACATTTCACCTTATTATAGGAATCTGTCATTATAAGTAGTATAATGGGAGAGTTCTGGCGCCTCCTCCGCCGCACGCCTCCGCCCGCCTCCTCCTCCGCCGCCGCCTCCGCCTCCGCCGCCACCGCCCGCGGGAAATTTGAATTTTGGCGGGAAATTTGAATTTTGGCGCGAGATTTGAATTTGTAAACAAAGCCACGTGCTTTTTGACAGCTGTCATCGACAACAACGCAACGCTAACCTCACTGCTGCCATCTTGACGGGCCTAAACCTCACTAGTGCCAACTTAACCTAACTAGCATGAGGTAAACAAAGCCACGTGTTTTTTGACAGCCACGTGCTTTTTGACAGACAACAACGCATCGCTAACCTCAGTACTGCCATCTTGACGGGCCTAACCTTAGTGGTACCAACTTAACCTCACTAGCATGAGGTAAACAAAGCCACGTGCTTTTTTTTTTTTGCTAGGGGCTTTACGTCGCACCGACACAGATAGGTCTTATGGCGACGATGGGATAGGAAAGGCCTAGGAGTTGGAAGGAAGCGGCCGTGGCCTTAATTAAGGTACAGCCCCAGCATTTGCCTGGTGTGAAAATGGGAAACCACGGAAAACCATTTTCAGGGCTGCCGATAGTGGGATTCGAACCTACTATCTCCCGGATGCAAGCTCACAGCCGCGCGCCTCTACGCGCACGGCCAACTCGCCCGGTCCACGTGCTTTTTGACAGCCACGTGCTTTTCGACAGATTTGTAAACAAAGCCACGTGCTTTTTGACAGACAACAACGCATCGCTAACCTCAGTACTGCCATCTTGACGGGCCTAAACCGCAGTAGTACCAACTTAACCTAACTAGCGCGAGATAAACAAAGCCACGTGCTTTTTGACAGCCACATGCTTTTTTGACAGCTGTCATCCGCCATCTTTAAACTACAGAGCACCGTGCTGCCCTCTTTCGTCACCTGTCATCGGCAGTGCTGCCATCTTGACGGGCCTAAACCTTAGTGCCACCAACTTAACCTCACTAGCTCGAGATAAACAAATCCACGTGCTTTTTGACAGCCACGTGCTTTTTTGATAGCTGTCATCCGCCATCTTTGAGCACAGTGCTGCCCTCTTTAGCTACTTACCTTTGAAATGTGGTGGCGGATAATTTGAAAAATGCTTTTCGACAAGCAGCCATCTTTAATCCAGAGAGAACAGTGCTGCCCTCTATGTGGTGGCGGCAAATTGAAAAATTCCACGTGCTCTTGTTTGAAAACAAACTCACGTGCTTTTTTGACAGCTGTCATCTGCCATCTTTAATCTATAGAGCACAGTGCTGCCCTCTTTAGTTTGAAATGTGGTGGTGGTAAATTCCACGTGCTCTTGTTTGGAAACAAAGCCATGTGCTTTTTTGACAGCTGTCATCCGCCATCTTTAATCAACAGAGCACTGTGCTACTATCATGCGGGCAATTTCATCACCTGTCATCCGCCATCTTTAATCCACAGAACACCATGCTGCCCTCTTTGTGGCTACTACCTTAAGCACGTAGTAGCGGGCAATTTGAAAAGTTCTGTTAGCTATCATCCGCCATCTTTAATCAAGAGAGCACTGTGCTGCCATCTTTAGCTAGATACCTTTGAAATGTGGTGGCGGCAAATTGAAAAATTCCACGTGCTCTTGTTTGGAAACAAACTCACGTGCTTTTTCGACAGCTACCATCCGCCATCTTTAATCAACAGAGCATAGTGCTACCCTCTTTAGTTTGAAATGTGATGGCGGCAAGTTCCACGTGCTCTTGTTTGGTAAACATAGCCATGTGCTTTTTTGACAGCTGTCATCCGCCATCTTTAATACAGAGAGCACCGTGCTGCCCTCTTTATCGTAGTAGATGTAAATTCGTCACCTGTCATCCGCAGTGCTGCCATCTTTAGCTAGATACCTTTGAAAAGTGGTGGCGGATAATTTAAAAAGAAAAATTCTACAGCAGCCCTCTCTCGACGCTAATTGCATAAGATGGCGGCTATACATGACTCCTTAAGGGTGCTTACGCAAGATGGCTGCTATACACAGGTTCTTATGAGACGCCCTTGGGATGCTTGCGCAAGATGGCAGTTATACATGGCTCCTTATGAGATGCCCTAGGGATGCTTGCGCAAGATAGCGGCTGCTCTTATGGGACGGCTTAAGGGTCCTTGCACAAGATAGCTTGAGACGCCCTAAGGATGCTTCCGCAAGATGGCGGACACAAGATGGCGGCTATACACAACTCCTTATGAGACGCTTTAAGGGTGCTTGCGCAAGATGGTTGCTACTCTTAGCTTAGAGGCTAACGTGTCGTGATAGTTCGATTCATTAAATTTAGGGCTTAAATGCAAAATGTTAAATATATCGAAAACGGTGCACCGTAGAGCAAAACGGACAAAATTTTTCTGCCTAATACCTAGGTTCGCAGTATGAGGAACAAGAAAATCATAGTCTAATGATGGGATCAACGGTTCGGTTCCTACTTAGGCCCTTTGGCATTTGCTCTGTTTTAGCTTGTATTGAAGCGAGTCTTCGTAACATGATCAGGTCTAGCTATGGTAGAGAGTATAACGTACCGTGCAGGTTCGATTCATTAAATTTGGAGGCTTAAATGCAAAATGTTAAATATCTCGAAAACGATGCATCGTAGAGCAAAACGGACAAAATTTTTCCGCCTAATACGTAGGTTCGTAGTATCAGGAACAAGAAAAAACATAGTCTAATGATGAGATCAACGGTTCGATTCCTACTTAAGCCCTTTGCCATTCGCAGCTATCTATTTCTACAAGATGGTGGCTGCTCTTATGAGAAACAAGATGCCTTGAGACGTCCTAGGGATGCTTACGCAAGATGGCAGACACAAAATGGTGACTATACATAGCTCCTTATGAGACGGCCTAGGGGTGCTCGCACAAGATGGCGGCTACTCTTATGAAGAAAGCTAGCTTAGAGGCTACTGCGCAAGATAACAGCTGCTGTTATGCATGTGGTGGAGGGCAATTTGAAATTCTATGTGCTTAATCAACAGAGCACCCTGCTGCCCTCTTTAGCTGAAATGTGGTGGTGGATAATTTGAAAAATTCTTTTGACAGCTATCATCTTTAAACAAAGGCGACTATACATAGGCTGTTAAGGCCTTATCATTCTCCTCCTCCTCCTCCTCCTCCTCCTCCTCCTCCTCCCCCTCCTCCTCCTCCTTCTCTACCTCCTCCTCCGCCTCTTATGTCAAGGCATAGCTTTATATCGAACAAGTTTAAACCTGCATCGCGAAGGCAAGCGTGTGCAGCGATAACATTATTGTGCATGTTTAGAATTTCGAAACATAAGAAGAGTAGAATCAAACGCTGTACTCGATACGACATGTGATCAGAACATTGATTGATGCGTTCAGAAAACAAAATAAGTGATCAAGACTAGAATCGAACAATGTACTCAATACATCATGTGTTTAGAATATGTCAGGGGATACGCTTGTTCTAAGAAGATCAGATTGAAACATAACAAGACTAGAATAGAACACTGTAATCGATGTTGTTAACTTCAACATGTGATCAGAACATTGATTGATGTGTTCAGTACACAAAATAAGTGATCATGACTAGAATCGAACACTGTACTCGATACAACATGTGATCAGAACATTGATCGATGTGTTCAGAACACGAAATAAGTGATCAAGACTAGAATCGAACACTGTACTCAATACAACATGTGTTTAGAACATGTTAGGGGGTACCCTTGTTCTAAGAAGATCAGAATGAAACATAACAAGACTAGAATCGAACACTGTAATCGATGTTGTTAACCTCAACATATGATCAGAACATTGGTTGATGTGTTCAGAGCAAAAGTACAATTTTGATAATTTGCGCAGCTAACTCGCTCGGTAAACGATATAGCCAAAGTATATCTTCAAATTATTTACCTTCCATCATTCGTCTTGTGTGTAAAAATCAGTCGAACAAGTTATCGCATAAACATGGCTGAAAAAAAAATCGTGATAGGGTATGGAACCCAGGGGTTACATCTTATCAGAAGGGCAAAAAGGATGAAAGGACTCTTCCTCCTCTTTACCGCACATTCCTTGGCTAAAGGGCTAATGGGCTAAAAGGCTAATGGGCTAAAGGGCTAAAGGGCTAATGGGCTAAAGGGCTAAAGGGCTAAAGGTGCAACAACCTCATCGATCGCTATCAGCAAGAACGCTTGTACTTTGTTAAGTGTAGAAAATTAATCTTTATTGGTAAATGGTTTTATGTTCAGAACAAGGAATGGAACCTAGGGGTTACGTCTTACCTAATAAAATCCCCGAGGTGCGATGAGTTACATTTTTCGAACTAGTGTTTGGAACACTGAACTTTTCAAGATGGCAAGAGTGAGGTTAGCAATGTTCTGTTGTTGGATTTTAAATTCCACGCTACAACATGCATAAGGTGGCAGCCCTTGAGGTTTACTCCCGTAAAGATGGCAAGAGTGAGGTTAGCAATGTTCCGTTGTTGGATTTTTAAAATTCCCCGCTATAACATGCAAAAGGTGGCAGCCTTGAGGTTTACCGCCGTAAAGATGGCAGCAGTGAGGTTAGCGACGCTCCATTGTCCTTCAAAGTGAGGTTAGGGTTCGTCAAGAAGACAGCTGTCAAAAAAGCACGTGGCTATGTTTACCAAACAAGAGCACGTGGTCGTGACGTCACGGTCACGTAGTATGCTGCATCAGCATGCAAAGTTCAATGTCTACACCTACGTAGTTAACACTCTGCTATGTTCACAAAATTTTTATACATCACTATTCTTTATGCTTTAAGTTCATTCACATAGGCTATGCTAAGATAGCAGCACAAACACATGCGAACTTTGTACATTCTAATGGAATAAGTTTAGTACTGTGTGCGTCATGGATACATGATGTGTGCACGCATTTAATCTTGACTATACGTAATGCTGCTGCTTTGTTTACAAGATTTTTATACATTGCTATTCTTTATGCTTTAAGTTCGTGCACGCACAAGCGATACTCGTACGCTCTAGCAGGAGAAGTTTAGTACGATATTCGATACATACATTATCGATAGGTGATGTGTACACGCTTTAGAACATAGCTCATCTTTATGCTTTAAGTTCGTGCACATGGGTTAGGGATACACAAAAGCGATTGCTACATGCTCTAGCGGAAGAAGTCTAGTACGATAGTAGATGCATGTAAAATCGATAGGTTATGCTAAGATAGCAGCACACTTACATGATTTTAGCACAATCTAGTGGGAAAAGTTTAGTATGATAGTCGTTTCGTGCAAAATCATTAGGTAATGTGTAAACGCTTCGAAACAAGGCTATTCTTTGTACTTTAAGTTCATGCGTACAGGTTATGCTAAGATAGCGGCACAATCTAGCGCAAGAAGTTTAGTACGAGAGTCGATGTATGTAAAATCGATAAGTAATGAGTACACGCTTTAAAACATGGTTATTCTTCGTACTTTCAGTTCATGCATCTTATTTATGCTAAGATAGCAGCACAATCTAGCGGAAGAAGTTTAGTACGATATTTGTTGCATGCAAATCGATAGGTGATGTGTACACACTTTGAAACATGGCTATTCTTTTTACTTTAAGGTCATGCGTATAGGTTATGCTAGGATAGCAGCACAATCTAGCGGGAGGAGATTAGTACGAGAGTCAATGCATGCAAAATCCATAGGTAATGTGTACATGCTTTGAAACATGGTTATTCTTTGTACTTTTAAGTTCATGTGTATAAGTTATGCTAAGATGCCAGCACAATCTAGCGGAAGAAGTTTAGTACGAGAGTCAATGCATGCAAAATCGATAGGTAATGTGTACACGCTTTGAAACATGGCTATTCTTTGTACCTTAAGGCCATGCGTATAGGTTATGCTAAGATACCAGCACAATCTAGCGGAAGAAGTTTAGTACGAGAGTCGATGCTTGTAAAATCGATAGGTAATGTGTACACGCTTTGAAACATGACTAATCATTGTACTTTAAGTTCATTGGTATAGGTTATGCTAAGATAGCAGCACAATCTAGCGGAATAAATTTAGTACGAGATTTGATGCATGCAAAATCAATAAGTAATGTGTACACGCTTTGAAACATGGCTATTCTTTGTACTTTAAGTTCATGCGTACAGGTTATGCTAAGATAGCAGCACAACCTAGCGGAAGAAGTTTAGTACAATATTTGTTGCATGCAAAGTCGATAGGTAATGTGTACACACTTTGAAACATGGCTATTCTTTTTACTTTAAGGTCATGCGTATTGGTTATGCTAAGATAGCAGCACGATCTAGCGGAAGGAGTTTAGTATGAGAGTCAATACATGCAAATTCGATAGTTGATGTGTACACGCTTTGAAACATGGCTATTCTTTGTACTTTTAAGTTCATGTGTATAAGTTATGCTAAGATACCAGCACAATCTAGCGGACGAAGTTCAGTACGAGATTCGATGCATGCAAAATCGATAGGTGATGTGTACACACCTTTTTACTTTAAGGTCATGCGTATAGGTTGTGTTAAGATAGCAGCACAATCTAGCGGAAGGAGTTTAGTACGATATTTGATGCATGCAAAATCAATAAGTAATGTGTACACGCTTTGAAACATGGCTATTCTTTCTACTTTTAAGTTCATGTGTATAAGTTATGCTAAGATAGCAGTACAATCTAGAGGAAGAAGTTTAGTACGATATTTGTTGCATGCAAAATCAATAAGTAATGTGTACACGCTTTGAGACATAGCTATTCTCTGTACTTTAAGTTCATGCGTATAAGTTATGCTAAGATAGCAGCACAATCTACCTGCAGAAGTTTAGTACGAGAGTCGATACATGCAAAGTCGATAGGTAATGTGTACACGCTTTAAAACATGGTTATTCTTCGTACTTTCAGTTCATGCATCTTAGTCATGCTAAGATAGCAGCACAATCTAGCGGAAGAAGTTTAGTACGAGAGTCGATGCGTGCAAAATCGATAGGTAATGTGTACACGCTTTGAAACATGGCTATTCATTGTACTTTAAAGTCATGCTAAGATAGCAGCACGATCTAGCGGATGAAGTTTAGTTCGATGGTCGATGTATGTAAAATCGATAGGTGATGTGTACACGCTTTGAAACATAGCAATTCATACTGCTGCTCTGTTCCCAAGACTTTTAAGAATAGCTAATCCTAATGCTGCTCTTAGCGACGTCGAGCTAAGGATTGATTACCTGACCGTGACGTCACAATCACGTGCTCTTGTTTGGTAAACATAGCCACGTGCTTTTTTGACAGCTGTCTTCTTGACGAACCCTAACCTCACTTTGAAGGACAATGGAGCGTCGCTAACCTCACTGCTGCCATCTTTACGGCGGTAAACCTCAAGGCTGCCACCTTTTGCATGTTATAGCGGGGAATTTTAAAAATCCAACAACGGAACATTGCTAACCTCACTCTTGCCATCTTTACGGGAGTAAACCTCAAGGGCTGCCACCTTATGCATGTTGTAGCGTGGAATTTAAAATCCAGCAACAGAACATTGCTAACCTCACTCTTGCCATCTTGAAAAGTTCAGTGTTCCAAACACTAGTTCGAAAAACGTAACTCATCGCACCTCGGGGATTTTATTAGGTAAGACGTAACCCCTAGGTTCCATTCCTTGTTCTGAACATAAAACCATTTACCAATAAAGATTAATTTTCTACACTTAACAAAGTACAAGCGTTCTTGCTGATAGCGATCGATGAGGTTGTTGCACCTTTAGCCCTTTAGCCCTTTAGCCCATTAGCCCTTTAGCCCTTTAGCTCATTAGCCCTTTAGCCCATTAGCCCTTTAGCCAAGGAATGTGCGGTAAGGAGGAGGAAGAGTCCTTTCATCCTTTTTGCCCTTCTGATAAGATGTAACCCCTGGGTTCCATACCCTATCACGATTTTTTTTCAGCCATGTTTATGCGATAACTTGTTCGACTGATTTTTACACACAAGACGAATGATGGAAGGTAAATAATTTGAAGATATACTTTGGCTATATCGTTTACCGAGCGAGTTAGCTGCGCAAATCATCAAAATTGTACTTTTGCTCTGAACACATCAAACAATGTTCTGATCATATGTTGAGGTTAACAACATCGACTACAGTGTTCGATTCTAGTCTTGTTATGTTTCATTCTGATCTTCTTAGAACAAGGGTACCCCCTAACATGTTCTAAACACATGTTGTATTGAGTACAGTGTTCGATTCTAGTCTTGATCACTTATTTCGTGTTCTGAACACATCGATCAATGTTCTGATCATATGTTGTATCGAGTACAGTGTTCGATTCTAGTCATGATCACTTATTTTGTGTTCTGAACACATCAATCAATGTTCTGATCACATGTTGAAGTTAACAACATCGATTACAGTGTTCTATTCTAGTCTTGTTATGTTTCAATCTGATCTTCTTAGAACAAGCGTATCCCCTGACATATTCTAATCACATGATGTATTGAGTACATTGTTCGATTCTAGTCTTGATCACTTATTTTGTTTTCTGAACGCATCAATCAATGTTCTGATCACATGTCGTATCGAGTACAGCGTTTGATTCTACTCTTCTTATGTTTCGAAATTCTAAACATGCACAATAATGTTATCGCTGCACACGCTTGCCTTCGCGATGCAGGTTTAAACTTGTTCGATATAAAGCTATGCCTTGACATAAGAGGCGGAGGAGGAGGTAGAGAAGGAGGAGGAGGAGGGGGAGGAGGAGGAGGAGGAGGAGGAGGAGGAGGAGGAGGAGAATGATAAGGCCTTAACAGCCTATGTATAGTCGCCTTTGTTTAAAGATGATAGCTGTCAAAAGAATTTTTCAAATTATCCACCACCACATTTCAGCTAAAGAGGGCAGCAGGGTGCTCTGTTGATTAAGCATATAGAATTTCAAATTGCCCTCCACCACATGCATAACAGCAGCTGTTATCTTGCGCAGTAGCCTCTAAGCTAGCTTTCTTCATAAGAGTAGCCGCCATCTTGTGCGAGCACCCCTAGGCCGTCTCATAAGGAGCTATGTATAGTCACCATTTTGTGTCTGCCATCTTGCGTAAGCATCCCTAGGACGTCTCAAGGCATCTTGTTTCTCATAAGAGCAGCCACCATCTTGTAGAAATAGATAGCTGCGAATGGCAAAGGGCTTAAGTAGGAATCGAACCGTTGATCTCATCATTAGACTATGTTTTTTCTTGTTCCTGATACTACGAACCTACGTATTAGGCGGAAAAATTTTGTCCGTTTTGCTCTACGATGCATCGTTTTCGAGATATTTAACATTTTGCATTTAAGCCTCCAAATTTAATGAATCGAACCTGCACGGTACGTTATACTCTCTACCATAGCTAGACCTGATCATGTTACGAAGACTCGCTTCAATACAAGCTAAAACAGAGCAAATGCCAAAGGGCCTAAGTAGGAACCGAACCGTTGATCCCATCATTAGACTATGATTTTCTTGTTCCTCATACTGCGAACCTAGGTATTAGGCAGAAAAATTTTGTCCGTTTTGCTCTACGGTGCACCGTTTTCGATATATTTAACATTTTGCATTTAAGCCCTAAATTTAATGAATCGAACTATCACGACACGTTAGCCTCTAAGCTAAGAGTAGCAACCATCTTGCGCAAGCACCCTTAAAGCGTCTCATAAGGAGTTGGGTATAGCCGCCATCTTGTGTCCGCCATCTTGCGCAAGCATCCTTAGGGCGTCTCAAGCTATCTTGTGCAAGGACCCTTAAGCCGTCCCATAAGAGCAGCCGCTATCTTGCGCAAGCATCCCTAGGGCATCTCATAAGGAGCCATGTATAACTGCCATCTTGCGCAAGCATCCCAAGGGCGTCTCATAAGAACCTGTGTATAGCAGCCATCTTGCGTAAGCACCCTTAAGGAGTCATGTATAGCCGCCATCTTATGCAATTAGCGTCGAGAGAGGGCTGCTGTAGAATTTTTCTTTTTAAATTATCCGCCACCACTTTTCAAAGGTATCTAGCTAAAGATGGCAGCACTGCGGATGACAGGTGACGAATTTACATCTACTACGATAAAGAGGGCAGCACGGTGCTCTCTGTATTAAAGATGGCGGATGACAGCTGTCAAAAAAGCACATGGCTATGTTTACCAAACAAGAGCACGTGGAACTTGCCGCCATCACATTTCAAACTAAAGAGGGTAGCACTATGCTCTGTTGATTAAAGATGGCGGATGGTAGCTGTCGAAAAAGCACGTGAGTTTGTTTCCAAACAAGAGCACGTGGAATTTTTCAATTTGCCGCCACCACATTTCAAAGGTATCTAGCTAAAGATGGCAGCACAGTGCTCTCTTGATTAAAGATGGCGGATGATAGCTAACAGAACTTTTCAAATTGCCCGCTACTACGTGCTTAAGGTAGTAGCCACAAAGAGGGCAGCATGGTGTTCTGTGGATTAAAGATGGCGGATGACAGGTGATGAAATTGCCCGCATGATAGTAGCACAGTGCTCTGTTGATTAAAGATGGCGGATGACAGCTGTCAAAAAAGCACATGGCTTTGTTTCCAAACAAGAGCACGTGGAATTTACCACCACCACATTTCAAACTAAAGAGGGCAGCACTGTGCTCTATAGATTAAAGATGGCAGATGACAGCTGTCAAAAAAGCACGTGAGTTTGTTTTCAAACAAGAGCACGTGGAATTTTTCAATTTGCCGCCACCACATAGAGGGCAGCACTGTTCTCTCTGGATTAAAGATGGCTGCTTGTCGAAAAGCATTTTTCAAATTATCCGCCACCACATTTCAAAGGTAAGTAGCTAAAGAGGGCAGCACTGTGCTCAAAGATGGCGGATGACAGCTATCAAAAAAGCACGTGGCTGTCAAAAAGCACGTGGATTTGTTTATCTCGAGCTAGTGAGGTTAAGTTGGTGGCACTAAGGTTTAGGCCCGTCAAGATGGCAGCACTGCCGATGACAGGTGACGAAAGAGGGCAGCACGGTGCTCTGTAGTTTAAAGATGGCGGATGACAGCTGTCAAAAAAGCATGTGGCTGTCAAAAAGCACGTGGCTTTGTTTATCTCGCGCTAGTTAGGTTAAGTTGGTACTACTGCGGTTTAGGCCCGTCAAGATGGCAGTACTGAGGTTAGCGATGCGTTGTTGTCTGTCAAAAAGCACGTGGCTTTGTTTACAAATCTGTCGAAAAGCACGTGGCTGTCAAAAAGCACGTGGCTTTGTTTACCTCATGCTAGTGAGGTTAAGTTGGTACCACTGAGGTTTAGGCCCGTCAAGATGGCAGTACTGAGGTTAGCGATGCGTTGTTGTCTGTCAAAAAGCACGTGGCTGTCAAAAAACACGTGGCTTTGTTTACCTCATGCTAGTTAGGTTAAGTTGGCACTAGTGAGGTTTAGGCCCGTCAAGATGGCAGCAGTGAGGTTAGCGTTGCGTTGTTGTCGATGACAGCTGTCAAAAGGCACGTGGCTTTGTTTACAAATTCAAATCTCGCGCCAAAATTCAAATTTCCCGCCAAAATTCAAATTTCCCGCGGGCGGCGGCGGCGGAGGCGGAGGCGGCGGCGGAGGAGGAGGCGGGCGGAGGCGTGCGGCGGAGGAGGCGCCAGAACTCTCCCATTATACTACTATTATATGATGTTCAATAGCGTCGCAGTCTCCACATATTATCTCTTCTGCATGGAGTTCTAAACTCAGGTGTACCGAATTACTTTTCATCACACTTTAATTACCTCTCCTCCTATCTTAACCACGATACACGATCTGGCTTCTTTTTAACTATATCTCTCAGTCACTCCAGGGCTTACAACCGCTGCTTTGTAGTCACTGTCGTCAGGCTGTGGAATAACCTCCCTGCTACCGTTAGGGATTTGCGTTCTCTTGGGAGATTTAAGATGGATTGCCGAAATCACTTGCTAAATACTTCTAGTCAACTTGCACGATGAGTGAAGTGTGAATGAGTGCGTGAATGAGCATATTTTCATACACATTAGAACTGTACTTGCCAGTTAAAATGTATACTGTTTTTTCCTCTTTTTTCTTCTTCTTCTTCTTCTTCTTCTTCTTGGTTCGAATGGGAATTCTTCTTCTTCTCCTTTTTTTCATGGGGCCTCTAAATATTAGTTCCTAATTAGCGTCGACCTCTAAGATCTTTTGCTACAATGTGTTTCCTTCATTCCCACCTAGATATACCTGCTCCCTTCACAAAAACGCAGGTTGTTCTTATTGGGTCTTCTTGGATTTTTTCTCTCTCTTCACCTGGTTGTCCTGGTGTGGAGAGTCTGATTCTACCCAGCGCCTCATATTCTAAAAGTGTGTGTTCAGCTGATTCCTCTGCTTCATTGCATTTCCTACATATATTTTCTCTTATTACTCCAATTCTATGTATGTGTTTTTTCAGATGACAGTGTCCTGTCAACAGCCTACTACCCATCTTATATTTTCTCTGCTGAGTTTCAACAGTTCTTTAGTATGCTTCTTGTTTGGTCCTTTTATCAGTTCCTTTTGCAAGCCTGCAACCTGGAGTATTTTTCCAGTTCTCCATTTGTTCCTTTTGTACCCATTTTCTTATGTAGTGTCGGGCTTGTCCACAGGAAATCCTGCATACAGGTTCTTGCCTACAAAATGTGTTTCTGTCCCTTTCCTAGCCAGTTTATCTGCCTTTAAATTTCCTTCTATACCTGCATGCCCTGGTACCCATATTATATTGAGAACGTTGTACTCTGAGAGCTTCGGGAGAAGTGAATGGCAATACCAGACAATTCTGGATATTATCCGGACTGCTTCTAGTGCCTTAATGGCCGCTTGGCTGTCCGTAAAAATGAAAATGTTCTTATTCCTAATGGGCCTACTTTGGACCACGCTTGTTCAACTGTTGGGCTTTGATCTTTGTCCTGTACTGGCGCATTTTCCGCCGGTGTAACTCCTTTCTTTCATCGGTGCAGGCCGTACATTTCTTCCGGGGGTTTTCCTGAAATCCATGGACTTCCTTCAGGGTACGTCATACAGACCATCTATCTTCAATATCTGATATTCCTAGTTCTTTAACGTCCTTCTCAGTTCCTGTCAGGCTAGTGGTACGGGTCTTCTTGTTCTTCCAGAAGATGAACAGGCGATTGGTCAGTCTTTTGGAAGGCAGTCTTACTATATGGTCAAAGAAGGCTATTCCCCTTTTCCTAGCACAATCAGAGAGCCTCTCTATGTGTTAGTAGAGCTCGGAATTGTCCTGTCTATGGAATTCCTCATCTTTCTTTACCGGACCTAAGATCTTCCTGAGAAATCTCCTCTTTCTGACTTCCAGTTTCTCTTAGACCTCTTCGGCTCAATGGAAGACACTCCATGGCATACAGAACTACTGGTCGTATGATTGACGTGTAGTGTTTCAGTTTCAGATTGCGTGATAGGCATTTTTTGTTATAGGTGTTCTTTGTCAGTCGATAGGCCAGTTCCACCTTGTTGTCTCTCATTGATAATTTGATAAGTTCAGTTCAATCCATTCGCCAAGATACTTAAATTTATCAGTCCTCTTGATTTTTCCCCGTTCTAGTAGTATATCTCTGCTAGCTCCTTTGATGTTGGTAAAGAACTCTGTTTTCTCCAAAGACACTTGAAGACCAACTTTAGCTGCCTGACTTCTGAGACAATTGATCTGTATTGTTGCTATATCCAATGAATCAGAAGTGGGGAAAGTCCATCCCGTGGTCTCACCCCTGTTTTAATCTCGAAGCTGTCCGAAACCACGCCTCTAAATGTAACCTTGGAATGGGTGTTAGTTAAGGTTTCTAGAATGAGTCTGCGGATTATGTTGTCTGATCCCAATTCCTGAAAAATTTTATTAAGTGTTTGTCTATCAACAGAGTCATAGGCCTTCCGAAAATTAACAAAAGTGACGACCACCTTGCGGTTTCTCATTTTGGAGTATGGTTTACTGCTTTTATTATTACTATTGTTAGTTTTATCATTATTAATATGCTCATTTATATTGGCACGTTGTACATTCTATAACTATTATTTCTGTTATTACTAACTCCGTATTTGCTATTAGTACTATATTACTGTAAAAAAGGATTCGTTGTATTTAAAATTATATTTCTGTTAATTATTTTAAATGTTGTGGTTAAGTGTAAGAGAGGGCCTTGAGCCCTAACTTCGCCACGAATAAAGACGACTCACTCACTCGTTAAAAAGCGATTAAATAGATAACCGTTGTCAACTCGCATGTAATTGATGTTGAGGGTGTATATAACTGGTTACAAAAGTCGTTTATACGAGTTTCTTCAAAAAATTATGCCTACAAGTAAGCTGGATGGCAGAATTACTATAACTGAGTATACTTGTATGCTGTCTTGAAATGAAGCTTGTATGCTGTCTTGAATTGAAGCATACAAGCTGCTCGCAATAATAGAAGATCGGCGGAGACACTCCTTCTTCTAACATCTTGCGATGACAAACCCACCTCCGGTATATTGTATTTCCAAGAAAAGTTCTTCCTATCTCAAGCTCTGGAATCGAATCAGCTCATTGACCAAATGAACTTGAACTTCTCTCAGGACTAATAACTCAAGTGGGAAGCTGTCCTGCAACAGATTAGCGTCCTTGTTACTCTCCAAGTAAATGGCAACCCTTACATTTTGGGAAGTAGATATCTCTCTGAAGAGGGTAACAAATACCTACAAAACCTGCACATTTCACCTTGTATCAGCTTATTAAATTCCAAGAATGATCTTTTGGATTCCAATACAATAGATACAATAGATCAGAAATTCCAAAAATGGTGTCAGCTTCCTCAAAAGGGAAAAGGTGGTGTCTTATTTTTAAAAAAACCTTACAGCGAACAGCAGGATAACACACCATGATGGCCTATCTTGCAATAACAGGCGTGATGCTCTAAAGATGACCACTAACGTCACAGCCTTTCGAGCCTTGCCAGGCAGGTCCCAGGACAATAACCGTTGTCGGCATTGCCACAACGAAATAGAAACACTTTCTCATGTCCTGGGATACTGTCCCTAAGGCGAAACCCTGCGACTTACTAGACACCATGCGATACGAAGCTCCATCGCTCAGCCATTGCGAGACGCTGGTTGCACAGCGCACGAAGAGGTCCATGATTCTTGGAGAACATCAGAACCCGTAGGAATGACATGATAGCCTTCAAAAATAACAACAACGGGTATGTTATTGATCCTACGGTTCGGTTTGAATCGCACACTAACCAGCCCAGTGAAATAAAATGGAAATGGCTTATGGCTTTTAGTGCCGGGAGATCCCAGGACGGGTTCGCCAGGTGCAGGTCTTTTGATTTGACAGCGTAGGCGACCTGCGCGTCGTGATGAGGATGAAATGATGATGAAGACAACACATACACCCAGCTCCCGTGCCAGGGAAATTAACCAATGATGGTTAAAATTCCCGACCCTGCCGGGATTCGAACCCGAGACCCCTGTGACCAAAGGCCAGCACGCTAACCATTTAGCCATGGAGCCCGGACAGCCCAGTGAAGTACACGAGAAAAATAAAAAGCATTTACGAACCAACTACCAGTTTCTACCGAAGTGAATACAGACTGGATAACATCGAGGTTATAGGCCTCATGATTGTTGCAAGAGAAACAATTCCTAAGTTCTTTGAAGAATTCCACTCAAGATTCAAACTATCAGAGTCATTGGCGAAAAATGTAGTCCTCAAAGTCTTGAAAGATTCACTATCCATACTGAAAAATCATTTATATAGAGTCATAAATGTATTTATTATACTTTGTCCTCATGGGCATCCTCCTTATGGCGGAAGTGTTTATATATACGGTTGAACTAATCCTACAATCCATCCTTACCAACCTGCTTGTAGAGCATAATTTTTAAAGAAACTCGTATGCACTACTTTCGTAACCAGTTCTATACCCTCGCAACACCAATTACATGCAATTTGACAACGGTTATGTTTTTAATCGGCACTGGAGAGAACATATCAAAAAAACCAGTGCTTATTAACGTGTGAGTTTTTAATGTATCCTCGTTCCATATTTTTTACATTTCGTCTTACGATTATGGCTGAAGATCACCCAATGGGATGAAACATGTTCCATTGTACTGAAGTAATGTTATTCTGAAAAGAATAAAAGCGAGTCTAGTGTAAAAATGGAATTTTTTACCTGAAAATACAATAACGCAGTTAAGGTGACAATGCGGGCTTAAGTATTAAATTTATCTCTTGTAACACAATTCAAGTGCATTTTAGAAAATAATATCTTCATATGGAAACCAAATAACACAGAACTCTAAGGAATTCTACACCAAATGGGCAACCTTTATCCAGTAATATTTCCAGCCTCTTAGAATGAGTTGAACAGAGGTGTAAAAATTATTAAACTCAAAGGAGAAGACACAAAATAAATTGCCTTCGTTTTTATTTTTGCCGTCACTTGTCTTTCTAATTGGTTTCATGGAATTCCCTGTCTTTCAGTCAAATATTCATTATACTGATTATACATCGCAAAAACTGTATAATTCGTAATTTTTTAAATATTACGCTGAGATTAAATAATTCTGTTTGATCTGTTGCTAATCGTACAACATCATTTTCCAAGAGTTTGTGTAAATAGTACAAAGCACAGCGAATTATACAAGCGCTCAAGTAAAGCGAAATATCACAGGACCATTTCATGTAATTCCATTTTATCTAATTACACTCAAAAGAGAAATTAAAAATTCTCAACTTTGACGTTTAATATTAATAGAGGAGTCTATTGACTATAGTATCGTCACTGATGTAACTGAAAGAAAATGTAACTTGTGTTCTATAATTTATTTTTAAAATAATAAGTAATACCTAAAAGAGCTCCACTGCATCACAGAAAGATTTTATGGGCAGGCAAGTAATAGATAATGCGACAATGGAAATATTAAAAACTTAGAGTTGAGTCTAGTAATTTTCACAGCTCCGTGGACATTTTTATCCAACACGAAGAGCTCCTCTATGGATTAGTGGTAGAGTGTCTGACTCCGGATCCCAAGATCACGTGTTCAAAACGGTAGAATTGGTTGGTTTCTGAAGAGCGGAAAATGGTACTTCGACACTCCATGTCGTACCATACCGAAATGTAAAAGATCTCTGGTGACATATTCAGTTTTTACCAGATAAATGTTATTAAACACTCAGCAACAAGTCGCCCGATAGATTTCCGGTTTCTCTGCGATCCAGTAGGAATGACGCGCAGACACTCTAAATGGGTCGATTCAGAATTACTGCTCTTGGTAGCTGGGGCCATAGATGATGATTATTTATTTATTTATTTATTTATTTATTTATTTATTTATTTATTTATTTATTTATTTATTTATTTATTTATTTATCCTCCAGGGTTGGTTTTTCCCTCGAACTCAGCGAGGGATCACACCTCTACCATCTCAAGGGCAGTACACTGGAGCGCGAGAATTTTGGTCGGGGGATACAACTGGGCAGTAGGACCAGCACCTCGTCCATACGGCCTGACTTTCTATGCTGAGCGGTGTTCTTGTTGGGGGATGGGAAGATTGGAAGGGATAGACAAGGAAGAGCGAGGGAAGCAGCCGTGTCCGTAAGTGAGGTATCATCCCAGCATTTGGCTGGAGGAGAAGTGGGAAACCACAGGAAACTACTTCAAGGATGGCTGAGGTGGGAATAAAACACACCCCTCTACTCAGTTGACCTCTCGAGACTGAATGGGCCCCGCTCCAGCCCTCGAACCACTTTTCAAATTTTGTGGCAGAGCTGGGAATCGAACCCGGTCCTCCGGGGATGGCAGTTGGTCACACTAACTACTACACCGCAGAGGCGGACATTTTTATTATTATTATTATTATTATTATTATTATTATTATTATTATTATTATTATTATTATTATTCTTGCGTTCCGGCCTTCTAAGGACCACGTTACAATTTCAATTGTTCCTCCTTAGTTCTTTCCTTTTCTTCCAGTATTCTTTCATTGTTTCACTGTGTTTCTTTTTCCTGTCTTCAGTCCACTTTGTGCCTGTTTTCTTTTCCTTCCTCCCTTGGAATCCTTCCATTTGTAAGACTTTCTTCCTAAAAATCTTTCTTTCCAATAATTCTTCTTCTCGTATGTTGTTCCTTTCCAGGTCTTTCTTGACTTCTTGAATCCAGGTGGTAGTTGATTTCTTTTCCCAAAGGTACTTGAAGATTCGTTTAGTTAGTCTATTGTCATCCATTCTGTAAATGTGTCCAAGAAATAGCAATCTCCTTTTTCTTATTGTTTCTGATATGTTTTCTACGTTCTGGTAAATTTCATTGTTACTTCTTAATTTCCAAAACTCTGCAATTCTTGGAGGACCTAATATTTTCCTTATAATTCTTCTTTCTAATATTTCTAATTTATCAAGCTTGTAGTTCAGTGCTAGACATTCGCTGGCATAAAGGCATTCTGGTTTCACTACTGTGTTGTAGTGCTTTATTTTAAGTTTCATTGATAAGCACTTTTTGTTGTAAGTATTCTTAGTTATACCGTATGCTCTTTCCATCTTTTGTATCCTCTCCTCTATAGCAGATTTTTCTAAACCATTTTCTTGAATTGTCTCACCCAAATATTTGAATTTCTTTACTTTTCTATTCGACCAATATCCGTTGCTAAAAACTTTGGGGCACTTTTTATATTCGTCAAAAATTTTGTTTTCTCGGCAGAGATTCTCAAGCCTGTCATGTTGGCTGTCTTTTCAAGGAGATTGACTTGCATTGCTGCATCTGTAAGGCTTTCTGAAAGTATGGCAAAGTCATCTGCAAATGCTAGGCAATTTATTGCAACACCTTTGCTCTTCTTCCCCAGCATGAGTGGCAATATTTTAGATTCTTTCAGTTTTTCATTCCAAATTCTTACAATTTTCTCCATGACACAATTGAAAAGGAGTGGAGATAGACCATCGCCCTGCCTGACACCTGTATTTATTTTGAAAGGTCGAGATACTTCACCCAAAAATTTTACTTTCGAGATAGTGTCTGTAAGTGTTTCACGAATTAGGTTTGCCAATTTAGTTTTAACTCCAAATTCACGGATTACTTTATCTAGGGTTTCCCTATCAACAGAGTCAAAGGCTTTTTTAAAGTCAATAAATGTTACAACTATGTCTTTGGAGTTTATTAATCTGTGTCGAATTATAGATTTCAGGTTGAAAATCTGTTCGGAGCAAGATCTTCCTTCTCTAAATCCACCTTGATATTCACCCAATTGACTGTCCAGTGTCGATTTTACTCTATTTAGTAGTATTGTTGAGAATATCTTGTAAGCAACTGGCAAGAGAGATATACCTCTGTAGTTGTTGACATCCTGCTTGTTACCCTTCTTGTGTAATGGGTGTATTAGAGCCACTTTCCAATCCTCTGGGATCTTTTCTGTTTCCCAAATTTCTTCAAAGATTATTTGTAGATCTTCTATAATTTTTGGTTCAGCCCATTTTAAAAGTTCAGCTGTTATGGAGTCTTCCCCACTAGCTTTGTTATTTTTAAGATTTTTTTATTGTATTGTATTGTATTGTATTGTATTTAGTGAACAAAACAGGCATTCAGCCCCGAATACATGTTCACAATAATAATAATAAATAACAAATAAAATTAATAAGAATAGTCCAACCTGAGCCACCCCTCTCCTCTATATACTAAATAACATCCAATGAAATAAACAATACCGTCCCGGTTTTATACCAGAACCAACTCCATCTACATCAATTCACAACAGTCTGGTCAATGTTTACATTCTGCTGCTGGTGTTACAACTCCATGCTTGTTATCACTCTCACGTACTCAGCCTTCTTACTTCAGCATTTTCTTCACCTCTATTGTTCCCTGACCTACTCCAGCATAAGCTGCAAGCGCAGCATTACCAGGTTGCATTCCAAACCCGCCATTACATGATTGCATACCAACCCGGCCATCCTATTCCGTCATTGCGTTCCAATCAACCATACCGCAACTTTTACCAATCTGCGTTAACATTGCTTCATTTCCTTTCATTCCGTCATAACACACATAATAAAATTACCTCTCATCTCCAGAAATTTCGACAATGAATAACAAATACCAATCACGCCTCCAAAAATTTTGGCCAGCAATACTCCAACACCCATTTTAGCAATACCACACCAACCCTACCTCATATACCACCTCTACTTCTTCTTCACCTTCTTCCATCCACCATCTTGTACCACCACTTCTCCAACACCACATTTCAACCCTATAACATATCATAATTTAATACTCCATACCAGCTCTACTCCTTCCACAAATACACTCACCTTCTGCCATCCACCATCTTATACCACCACTTCTCTCACACCACATTTCCACCCTATAACATATCATAACTTACATTTACCATACACTCATACTCATCCTACCCGTCATAATTACCTACTGAAGACTCCATCTTCTACCAAACCAAAATTTACAAATAGCCGAGTTACATTACTACATCTCCATACCTTTCCAACACCACATTTCAACATATACCACCTCTACTTCCAACACCACATTTCAGCCCTAACACGCACTCGTCTGCCATCACTCAGCATTTATACCAGTCACCAATACAATACAAAATGATAATAAACTCACCTGTTTCCAGCCCCAAAAATTAAATAGCTATCAACACCACATCTCAACCCTATAACATATCATACTAAGCCTCCAATACTTCCAACACCACACTTCAGCATACCAGCTCTGCTCCTTCCACAAATGCACTTACCTTCTGTCTTCCACCATCTTATACCACCACTTCTCCAACACCACATTTCAACCCTATAACATATCATAACTACATCTCCATACCTTTCCAACACCACATTTCAACATATACCACTTCTACTTCCAACACCACAATCCAGCCCTAACACACACTCATCTGCCATCACTCAGCATTTATACCAGACACCAATACAATCTCAGTACCACCATCTCTACTTCTTCTACAAATACACTCACCTTCTGCCATCCACCATCTTATACCACCACTTCTCCAACACCACATTTCAACCCTATAACACATCCTAATTTGCTCAATTTGCCATACACTCATACTCATCCTAATATCCATCATAATTTCCTACCAAAAACTCCATCTTCCCCCAAACCAAAATTTACAAATAGCCAAATTACAACACTTATCCAACACCACATTTACCATCACTCCTCCAGCTCCAAATATCAACAAACTGTCATCCACCATCTTATACCACCACTTCTCCAACACCACATTTCAACCCTATAACATATCATAACTACATCTCCATACCTTTCCAACACCACATTTCAACATATACCACCTCTACTTCCAACACCTCAATTCAGCCCTAACACACACTCATCTGCCATCACTCAGCATTTATACCCTACACCAATGCAATCTCAGTACCTCCATCTCTACTTCTTCTACAAATATATCTTCTATCTCTCCCTGCGCTCCAACCCAATTTCTGATCGAGGTACTCATAGGTTAACACTGGCCTTACTTTTATACCCTGATCTTGTCTAACTACACCACTACACTCAGCTCTCTCAGCTTCTTGTTGCTCACTCTCCTTTCCCCCATCACCCCTTTGATCTTCAGCCTCTCTCCTGCATTGCCCGTCCACTGCTCTTTCCTTACCGTTGTTCATACTTCCACTTAGCACCTCGTTCTGTCTCTCTTGACACTTTTCAGTACTACTTCCTATAATTACACTTCTACCCTCGTTATCTTTCACTTGCCTATTATCTTCCACTCGTTTGTCATCCCCGTTATTCACTACACTTCTCTTAGCCTCCTCATCTTGTTTCATCCTTCGTTCTAGGTCCATCAGTCTATTCACCGACCATACTCTCCTCCATCTGTTGCCTGTCACCACTAATTCCTGTCCTCTGATGACTGCATTCAACCCTTGCTGCCTAGCTCGTATCATGTGTTTTTTAAGAGTTTTTTCATTCCTCCACTCTTCAGCTCCTATGTCCCTCCTTATCCATATTTTTTCTCCTTGCACGTTACCTGCATTACGCACCACTGTATCAGCCATCAGTGTAGAAAATAATTGCACTTTGATAGGCCTATTACCTCTAAATCTTCCCACTCTTGTCACATCATCAATGTCCACTTCACTAAAATTTATTTTCATTTTACCCTGAATTAAGTCCACTACTTTATAAACTATACTCGTCTTATCTTCCTTCTTACCCTCTTGCACTCCATATATAAATAAGCATTTATTTCTGCGACTTCGGGTGTTAACAACTACGTCGGCTTTCAGTTTCGATACCTCCTCTTGCAATCTCCCTATCTCCTCTCTTAATGCTGAAATTTCTTCACCATTTCTTCTCACCTGTGAAGCTGTGTCTTCTATCTTTTCCTGAAACCACCCCTTCATTTTTTCAAACTCCCTCGTTTGTTCCTTGATCATGTTCTTGATTTGTTCGAGGGGACATGTCTCTGCTACCACCTCTGTTACGATTTTTCTGATTGTTTCCATGTCTTCCCAGCTCATATTTCCTCTGTAAGTCGGACCTGGGTTCAGTTCTACTCCCCCAATCCAAAGCAATATCAAAATCACCGCTGCAGAAAGTATAAAGTATCCTATTTTATCCAGTTCTATTCTGCATCTTCTTGTCTTCACTTCTTCTTTCTTCTTCCTTCCCTCCCAACCACCTATGCTCGCCCTGTACTGCTCTGTACCAATCATTGCCTGTAAGCACCTCGCTGACTTCCAACACTCCTCACTTACACTACCTTCTCCCACTCCAGGAACCCTCCACTCCGTACGTCTGCACTCGCCGGTGGCTCTTGCTTCCTTTATTTCTTCCGCTGCTGGAGGTGAATCAGCTTCTAGATTTTCCTGAATTTCTGAAAATTCTAATTTATGATTTGGCTCAGGGCAGTTCAGCAGGTGTTCGAAGTGTTTTGCCAGAATCTCACAATTCTCGGCATTGTTAAGGCCAATATTACCATTTGCATCTCTGAAGCAAATGCTCCGGGATTGATAACCTTTCAGGTTATTCTTAAAGGTCTGATAGAAATTTCGGGAGTTATTTTTTACAAAATTATTCTCAATTTCTACTAGCTGCGATTTTTCAAAAGATCTTTTAACCTGCCTTATTATTCTTGTTGTTTCCTTTCTTTTTTGTTTAAATAGCTCATAGTGTTCATTCTTTCCGGAACATTTCCATTTTTTCCACTTTTTCACTCTTTCCATAAGTGCTTCCTCACATACGTTATTCCACCATACTTTCTTTTTAGTTTTAACTGATCCAAATACTTTCTTCGCTGCACTATTAATCTGTTTAGATAATTCTGGCCATTTGCCATGCTGAGTTATTTTAATTTCTTCCTGAAAGTTTTCTATAGTTGCTTGTGTAATGTTGAGCCTATCTATGTTGTATTTCATTAATTTTCTCGGCCTTCTTTGATTCCTGCGAGGTAGAAGCTTTAGCTTTATTTTAGAGAGGTAATGATCGGAGTCAAACTCCCCACTTCTTATTACTTTAACATTCATAATTTCCTTAATACTTTCTTGAGAAATAGCTACATGGTCCAACTGAAACTCACCTAACATCGGATTTGGGGACACCCATGTTTTAGCCTTTCTTGGAAGTTTCTTGAAGAAGGTCGACATTAATTTTAGGTGAAAGGATTTACAGAGATTAATTAGTCTCATGCCATTTTTGTTTGTTCTTTTGTGTGCCGGATATGCCCCTACTGTTTTGCTGAAAACTTTTTCTTTGCCTATCTGTGCATTAAAATCACCGAGTAGAATAATAACATTTGATTTTGGAATTTTTGACATTTCATCATCTAGAAGACTCCAGAATTCTTCAGTTTTACTTGGGTTCTTGCTATTATCTTCATTTATTGGTGCATGACAGTTAACAAATGTATACTTTTTGTTCTTGCATTTAAGTGTGAGAAGAGATAACCTTTCTGAACTAGATTTAAATTCCATAACATTATCAACTATTGCTTTATGGACATAAAAGGCGGTACCTAGTAGTGGCATTCCTTTCATAATTTTGATCGCTGGTTTACCTTTAAAGATTCTATAATTTTTGGTTTCTGTTACATTCTCATCCATAAACCGTGTCTCTTGAGCTGCTAAGATCTGGATTTCATGTCTATCTAAGAAAATTTCCAGTTCTTTCTGTTTGCCGGTTTTTAGCAAGGAATTTACATTAAGAGTGCCTGCAAAGAATTTCCTCTTAAATTTAAGTCTGAAAGGATTCCAAGGATGCTCCGACTCACCCTTATTGCAGATGTTGGGACTCCCCAGAACCCTAGGTCCCGATGCATTGCATAACGCAATGGTGGATTTCTCTTCCGAGCTACCACCTGGGGTAGTGCTTTCATTCAGCGGACTTTCCATTCTGCAATTGAAATTGTACATTGTACAAGGTAGGAAATTAATTCCAAGATAAGATCGGATTGTTAGTCCGAAATGATTTTTTATTCGTGCTTTACTCCACTAGGTTCTTCCGCTCTCTCCACCGTTGGGACATTAAATTCCTCATCCGCCTTCGAGACCGTTGACCAGGTTTCACCTGTAACCCTAGGCAGGGGCCCTTACAGGGTGCTACCATCCGGAGCCAGATGGACCCAGGTTTTTTTACGAGGTTGTTACTCCTCCCCCTCCTCCTTCCCCATCACTTGCAAGATGGGGCCCCGGGCTTGGGACCGGCAATGGCGGCGTTTATTATTATTATTATTATTATTATTATTATTATTATTATTATTATTATTATTATTATTATTATTATTATTATTATTAATGCAAAGAGGAACATCCCCCGGCATGGCCAATTATCCCTTTTCCTATAGCCTTCTAGAACTTGCTTTCCGATGTGTGCCATACATGTCTAAAGTCGCAAATAGTTTCGTGCTTAATTTTATAATATAGCCTAATGCTGTTTGCGCCTTACCAAAGATGTTTTCATTTAATCTTGCTTCAGGTACGAATCGCATGCTTTCACTACGGGGAAATTCATTCACATTTTGGTCACAATGACATTTTTGCATAGTAAAAATCGGTTTTGAAATAGTTTACCTTCGCTTGCTATCGCAGCGTATCATCACTCCAAAGCTAGAAGAATGGAAAAGTAACGGGCAGTTTCAATAAGTATGATTCTAAGAGAGTACGTCCAAACCAAATTTATTTGTTACGTATCAAAACAGAACTTTGAAAAGGCCCAGTTGCTGCGTGTGGTTGTGTGTGCGTTCTATGTACATATATACACTATATGGAAAGTTCTTCAGACTGCTGGTTACATGGATAGTTTAACAACATCTGAGCAACGGACTATGTCAGTAGATAAAGGTTTCTCATTTTGATGTTCAGTTCCCTGCGTCTCCGTATTATTGGCTTTCAGATAATGATGTTTTCTTTTTTTTTCTTCAAATAGCACTTGTTGAACATGAATAGTTCAGAAAAAATGAAATGGGGGAACTGAACCTCTGATAAGAAATATAGCATGTTTCCTAAACGTGTTATTCATTGCATGGAAGCATGGGAATGCTAAATCAGCACGAGCTTCTTATCTATACTAGTAGAGGGGTACGGTACGAGTTTCCAAACTTCACATTTCATCCCAAGCCATATTGGCGGTGCGATGAGCTAGAGTACTTTATGACAGACAAACCTTGTCAAGCATTAGCTATTGAATTTCTATATTATCAGCTATCCTGCAAGATCATTTTACGATAACTTGCATAATAAATTACTTTACAATTACAATATTATTTTGTACCTTACATGGAAATCCTAATGTACTTATTTATATTTTCATTCGCAGCAGTTATTTGCATAACTACCATCGCGGTCTCTCTATATTTGAGACGTAGAGAAAGTAGGAGTCATCTACTACGAAAAATGTAAAATTATGTAATTTCCTCAATTGTGCCGAAAGTTGAAGAAATTCTTTCTATAAAGTGTTCCTTTGTTCGGTACCCTCGGGAATTTTTTTGATATTTTGAAAAATGTCCATACTGAATGTAGTTATAAGGCCTTAAGTGAAACTCTGCATTGACTCACATTAGGGCTCATAGTGGTGCTTAAGTGAAACAATGCATTGACCCACATTAGCGCTAGTAGTGCTAGAAAAAGGCAAACTGCTAATCTAATCGGCCGGATAACGATGATTAAGAAAATATTGCAATTTTTAGAATTAAATAAAAATTATATTTTATTTTCCTAAAATTCGTCGCTCATATCCCTAGGATGTTTTCAGTATTGGGTTGCTTGTCTAAAGGGATAGAACTGTATATTTTTTTCCTTTTGAATCGTTAGCAGGAACTATTGTTTTACATCTTCGAACATTTATTCCCTTCAATATTTTGCGTGTGTGTCCTGTCCATTTTCGATCAGCAACCATTAGTTTATCCCTGAATGTTTTTCCCAACTCTTGAGACATCACTCTGACTCACTCCAAAACGAGCGGTGATATCCATGTGTCACCGTCCATCGTGCAGCATTGTAACAATTGGAATGCGGTCAGTAACATAAGTATGAAATCGAAATATGCAAAAAAAATTACCCCTGTCAATTTGGACCTGTTCTACGAATGGATGCCCCTCTTGACGTCAACCCTACGTGCAGGTTCACCAATGGTTGCCGTGGAAAGAGAGGGGAACGGAAAGGATCTGCGGCGGGGCGATGATCCCCTCACCCAACAACAGGAGAGCCGACGAAGGCAACACAGCCAAGAAAGAGACGATCCAATCCAACCCCGCTCCCACCAACGACAAAGGAGTGGGCGAAAAACCCACGCCTGCTAATATCATTAACTATTAATCTACTAATTGTACTTGTACTTGTTCTACAGGACACGAGAGCGGAAAAGCGGCCCGCACTCTAAAGAAGAAAAGTAATAATGTATATATAATAGGATGTGTGTATATTTGAGTATAAATTTACAGAGACAAGTGTGTGACACCAACACCGCAAAGAAGGGACGTCATCAGGCGGGAAAGAAGATGCCCCTTACAACAAGTAAGGCTTGGCACTAATCCCCCTTCTTCTTAAAAGGAGACTTGGCACCAGGGACTGCTGGCTGCTGGACCAAGGGACTAACCTGTGGCCCAAAGCCCAGACGCCAGCGGACCCGAGCCGCACCAGGCAGTGACAAGTAGGACTGATCCCCCATAATAATTGACAAATGCTAGGTAAATGGTTATGATTGCATGACACATATTCCTAACTAACACAACCTCTGATCTTTTTCCAGCCCACATCCTTGCATGTGCTATCAAAAGATGTCAGGTTTTACATGTAGGCTCTTTCTTCTTTCTGCCTATGTGGTTTTTCCCTGACCCTTCAATACCATACTTCAACACCATATACCTAACACAATCTCGCCTGGTAGCGTGTCTGACATGGAAACAGGCAGATACTCCTTGTATCAATTCCCACTATACCCAGCTATCTCTTTTCTACTTAGAAATTAATAGCATGTCGGAGGCCATGTAGATTGAGTCGATGGTCACGGCGGGGGAGCGGGCTACGGGGGCCCCCCGTATAAAAAAAATTAAAAAAAACTCTCCGCTGCGAAGGGGAATATGAGCAAGTCCGTAAGTCTTAGTTTCCGAGACGAGGGCTTAATGACCAAGCACGCTGACTCAACCCGGACTCAGAGATAGTAGGCTTGACATTTATATACCTCTTTATGCTTTTGGTTATATATTTCTTCTAGTGTAATATAGATGGAGAAATCTGTAGAGATATAGATGAAATAAAGGTATGCTAACTAACTAACCCTGTGTGCAGGTGGTGTCTGGTAATGCGGTGTATTGTGTTTTATGGATTTGCTCGAGCTAAGGTGTATAAGTCGAAAAATCGTCGCCTAGGAAACAATACCGCTTATCTGAGAATACCCTTCCTGTCCATTATGTTTCTCTATGACAGGTCACGCCTCCCAGCCACATACGGCTATGCAATCCACCAGAAAAATTTTCGTTTTGTTCATTTCCCTAGGGTTACAAGTAAAGGAAAATTGACCGTACCGATCAGTAGGAATGTATGCTTGCGCGATATGTTTATGCACTCCTATAGTATAATGTATACAAGGTTCATTTTCCCTTATACACAGGCATACGAAAATGAACACATGAAAATTATTCTGATGGACTGAATATGCTTATGGAGCTGATTAGACTTAAGTAATCGATAGGAACAGCATTGTATAGTTTCTTAAGCGACGAAATACATAACTTCTCAGTAGATGCATTATTTCTTTATTCTAGTACTATACCTACTACAAAGCATATAAGTGTTAAACATACTAGGTTCTTATTTTTACATCAGTTTAACCATAGCTGTGTGATTACTCTACCTCACAGAATCGGGACTTTTCTCATTCTGGTCATTTTTGACTTATACTCTTTTGCCCGACCATGCCAAATATGTTTAGATGAATAAAAATACCCAGCCCCCGAGATGGAGAAATAAAACCCAATTAAAATTGCTGATCCATTACGAAATCGAACCCGGGGCTTCTGAACTGAATGTCTATACCGGGGCCTCTCAAACGTCTCAAATCTCACGCGAGCAAACCAAGGCGCAGAGGTCCCGTGCACTGTGCATCGGTCCGACTCGGCTTATCTCGGCCTGACTCGGATGGTGTAGTGTACTCAGAGTGACGAAGCGTTCGGTGATAGACGGCTTGTTTATGAGTGAAATGGATAAGCGCAAGACAACAACATAATAATGGAGCAACCTGTTTCGAAGAAACAAAGACTTCCGAAAGTTCATTTCATTCGCATTCGTATTTTTTCTCGGTCGAGACGATAGAGCCTAACGTTTAAACTGTGGGACAATAACTTCGTGATCATCAAAACGGTATATTTTTAATACAAACGCTTTGCTCGAATTCTACGAGAATTTATCCAAGGTAGATTTTCCTAATCTGTGTCGAGAAGCAACTAAGATTGTTTCTATGTTTGATTCCACATGCATGTATGAAAGTTTTTCTGCTTTGACTTGTACGAAAACTAGATTGTGTGCGAGTATTTCTTATTGTAATTCAAAGAACGCTCTCAGAATTGCTGTCAGCCGATCCCTTGTTCCAGACAATATTCGTATAATTGCAAAGAAAAAAGGAAAAGAAGAGCTAAAGAAGATAAATTGTATGCTCAAACCAAATTATAAGAAGTGTTTATTTTAACACCGGTAACATTGTACCATACAGCAGAGTGACTCCGCTCACCGCACGTAAACGTTTCGCAATAAGGGGAGAATCAGGATGGAAGGTGAAGAGGCGGAGACAGGCCGAACAGGTGAGAGAGATGTAGGGAAAGAGGAGTGGGGGTTTCCTCTCTGGTCAATCTAGTGAACTCGTCTCCTGCACCTTGCACCGAGCAGTGCACCGACACATGCACCCTAAGAGGCCCTTGTCTATACGTTGACCATTTAGCCAAGGAGCCAAACTCGTGAACACTTCATGATATTATATTCCACATCTATTGTTCATCTTGTCCAACGCTTACCACAAAGGACCTTCCTTTTACCCACCATACAACCAGATGAATAATTACCGAAGCTGACCGACTCCTTGGTGATGGTCTTCGGTTCGGAGGGTTCCTGGTTCAATTCACGGCTGATCTTTCACTGTTTATGGTTAATCCCCTGAATTAGGGATTGGGTGTTTGTCCCAATACACTCCTCTTCAATTACCCACAACACATTACACTAACAACTACCGCAGAAACGCACATTTGTGAATAGATCCCATCAGAGTCTATAGGTTGGCGTCAGATGGGGCATTCGGTCGTAAAACAGGCCCAACGACATGAGCACCTAAATGAAACATTTCATGGTGAACACTAGTTTTTTGAGTTACTAAAGGTAAGGTAAGGTAAGGGTGCATTCTGCCCGATGGCAGGTCCGAACCTCCGCAGAGGATGTGCGCCTGCGCCGGGATTTGCGTACGATAGAGTGGCCAGCTCCTTCCCGCTCCTCCTTTCCCTTACCCCCCACATACAGCGCGTGGCAACCCATCCAAATCTTGACCGCGCCCAATGTTGCTTAACTTCGGAGATCTCACGGGATCCAGTGTTTCAGCACGGCTACGGCAGATCTATAATTAGCACTAGAAATTTTCCTTACGTACGGGATATATATACAAATGTTCATAAACACCGGACTAAATTACTCCCACCGAAAGCACAGAGGTTACTGTGGGCGCGACCCCACGATCACGGACGAATATGAACTCTCGACCCCTAGTAACTTGCGTGTTACATCATTTTCTAAACGACAAACATCAGACAATATGACACACATGAACAGCACAAATAAGCACATACAATGATGCCCACAATCAGACATCCCAGTCTGTCACCTGTAATAAAAACACATAAAAGGGTAAGGAAATGCTTCACATGCAGACTTCTAAAGCGAAAGGTCTCCCCTGCCTGGGTGTTGGCTATGTCACTGTCTGGGGGAGTAGAGTGAGGAGCTCTCCCCAACGAGCAAAAAATGTAAACAAACACATCTACACGACCTACTTTTCACTCAGCTGATGCTGTCTCGACAAGACCGGGACTCTAAATCTTCTACTCCTACAAGAGCCGGTATACGCGGGCTTCCAAAGCCATTCCCTGACACAACAAGGGATCATTCTATTTCATAAATACAAATGCTCAAGCGCCTGATTTCATCTCAGGTCTACTTCATTAAATATGAGTACTCTGATGTACTAATTCATCATAAATACTATGGCACGTCTTTCATACGGCGCAACATCTCATCCTTAAGTCCCAGGTTCAAGCCGAGTGCATAGTCGGAAATTTAGATAATCTTTCTGTTCCGATGTTGCAACAGCTTACACACAGCATATCCCAAATAACCGAAAATCATGCATGCAAAATCGTGCAAATCCTGACATAAATTTAACTAACATTTTAGTGCCTTCCCATACATCATTTTAAAGTAGCAGAACGGTCCCTTTTGAAGACCTTTACGTTACAACTGATTACGTTAACATGCATAAATAATAAACTGGAATATTTCCTTACAGACAATCCTATGTTACACATAGCTCCTACATTTCCCGTAAATCATAACTATTTATACAATTCCCACATGCAAGAATCCTGCGGAAGTTATCTAATCGCCATAAGGGCTCACTCAATCTCTTGATTATATTATCAAGTCGCCTGAGGGGCTTATTTAACATCTTAACTATATCACACGGCTTCCAGAAGGACTTAATTAGCATCCTAACTATATTACAAGCTTGCCAGAAGTGGTTAACTAAAATATTATCTACATAATTAAACAAACAGCTATCTGCGAAATTATTACTACCCCTAACACATGCCACAACACCTGTTCACTTAGCTCATTGGTGATGACCTCTCTGTTTCCTCCTTCTGGACACGGCTACTCCTTTTTAGCCCATCATGATGAAGCTGTCGTCCTGGATTGATCCTCTTCGTCCCGTCTCCATGGATGGCTCCATCGTAAGGTCGTCTTACTGAGGTTAAGGTCGGAAGGTCTGGTGCTTATCAGCTCTTGAACTCGATACAGGTTTTCACTGCAATGAAACGCCTAATTATTTGACAGCACGGCACTACCGACACTTCTACTCAATTTCACCGGCATAAATCAGTTACTGGCGATCTACAAAGCTAAACATCATTGTTCTCCGTCGAGTTCTTAACCGCTCACGAATTTGTGGGTAGGCTAAATTTTACTGCAAGCTGAAATCAATAGCCTGATTTATTGAACAAAATTGTTATTACCTACTGCTCAACTTTACCCTCACGTTAGTGTAGCGGTAATAATGTTAACTGCTCTTGTCTGTACCTCCTGCTATAGTGCGCATTGTTCTATATTTCCACGGTTGCCCGTACCGCTTCTATAATGAAATCTGTGAGTATGGCATTGTCTCCGGTCGGACAATTATACACTCGCGACCGCACTGTAAGGTGTCTGACTGTAATCGTTCGATTGAACTGTTACTAATAAGTAGAGGCATGGTTTTCTCGCATTAATTTTTGTTCGGTTTCGCGAGAAGGAAACAATTTTTCGCTTATTTCGCGAAATAGGACTGACCCCATCGCTTTAATTTCGCTTTAATCCTTTCCTAAAGTATTCATAAAAAGTTTTAATTCGTCAGATTTGTGAATTATTAATGTGAAAGGTACATAAATATAGACAAGCAATATTGATAATAATCATTCATTATTCCTTATGTAATCTTAATTAGAAATATAATATAGCCCTAATCATGATTACATAACAAATTACCCTTTCACTTTATATGATCATACCATTAAGGGATTTTATAGAATATTAATATGAAGAAATGCTTCTGTCGAAACGAGAAATCCTTATTCTGTCTTCTGTTTCCCTTCACACATGTGATATTGGAATACAATTTTAAGATCGTTATTTTCCATGAATTTCGCTGCATTTTCGCACTTATCGCAAAATAAGTCAATTTCGCTTTAAGCTGACCTTGTCGCTTTAATTCGCTGTAATTCGCGAAACCAAAATCACTAATTTCTTAACCAGAACCATATGATTCGATAAGATATTTCAAAATCGCTTCAAAATGTTGTTCGTCGCGTTTATCGTTAATGCGAAAAAGTCATGCCTCTACTAATAAGTTTCTAAATCACTTATCAGCTTAATAATAGCAGCGCAACTGCACTAAGGCAGGCAATCTTTGTCCCAGGCAAATTTTGTGGCACAATTACTGAAATAAACGGACATACTCACGACACGCACAGAAGTAAATCTTGCTACAGAATTAGATACCTCTCTCCAGATCACCCAGTTCTTATAGTGAGCATCAAGCCAAGCCACGCTAGGGGACTTAGCAACAAACACACTTGGGATTGGTATGTGACTACTTGACTGTTTCCCACGGTGTGCGCACTAATGCTGAATTATAGAATTCGTTACTTATTAATGGCATGAGACACATCATAATGTTCCTAAAATTTTTAGGATCATTATCTTTTTATCTCCTCTAAGAGCCTTCAGGGAGAATATATATCGCTCAATTCCTGCGAAGAGACAAGCCTGTTTCTTGCCGCTTTAAGTTTCGTTAAGGTGGCATGGTAGTTCTGCAAACAAAATCCACATATTCCTGTCCTACTCTGTCACATCTTGTGTCTCCCACATACAATGCCACGCCCATTCGAGTGGATTACAGCCAAGCTTCCGCGCCGAATATAGCTTCGCACCAATAATCATTGTGTCCTTTTGCGCAACATTATAATTGCGTTAAATATTGCCTTTCTCATCATGAAGTGTATGGTTCAGTATTTGAATGATCGTGTTCGGCTACGCAGGCTGCTACTCCATACACTACTCGCAACTCGCATTGCCCAACAGCTGAATGCAGGAATTAAATTATTTCTCTTAATATCACTACATCATTTTCGCGAAATGCTACGCAATTACTAATGGAATAGAATAGAAGATCAGTGGCGCGGTCCCTCGACGAGTGAATCCAGCCCGCACCGCAGTCCTATCTAGCCAAGCGCGCCAATGCAAACATGCGAACTTTAACGCTTTCTGCAGGTCGCGTAAATATTTCCTAAAGAAATATTTTGACCGTTGTCTTATTCTTGGTTCATTTAACGTGTGTGCAAAATTTACGTAAGATCTGTGATTCCCCGATACGCACTCTTCCCTTGTGAGAAGGAAAAATTATTGTACAACTTGTGTATGCAATTGTAAAATAATGTAAATTATATTCGTCCTAGAAATAAAATACAGACAAAACGTAAACAACTCGACAAATTAGAGACACATGACTGTCGAAATTGTCACTTCCTTTTGGATAAATTAAGGACAAGTGACTGTCGAACTCGCCACTGAAAGACTTCCGAGAGGAATAATAGCGAGAAAACCAAGTGCCAAAGAACCACGGTTTCGAAACCAAGCATTATCGATTCTGCAACATGTTCTTCTTCTTAACATGCCTGTCCGCCTCGGACGTTGGCGATCAACATGGCTATTCGGGCTTTATCCATTGAAATTCGGAACAGTTCTGCAGATGTTTTGTTGAACCAGGTTTTAAGGTTGTCGAGCCAGGAAATTCTTCTTCGCCCAGGAGATCTTTTTCCTTCTATTTTCCCTTGCAGGATAAGTTGAAGCAGCTCATACCTTTTCTGATTCCTCATGATGTGTCCAAAATATTGTAGTTTACGGCACTTGATGGTGTTGATCAGCTCTGGTCTCTTGTTAGCTCGGCGTAGAACCTCAATGTTTGTAATCTTCTGAGTCCATGATATTCTCAAAATTCCTCTGTATAGCCAGAGTTCAAATGCTTCCAGTCTAGCAGTGGTGGCTTTTGTAAGCGTCCATGTTTCCACACCGTAAAAGAGAACTGAAAACACATAGCACCTAAGGAGCCGCATTTTGGTATCCATGGTAAGGTCGTGATTCTTGAGGGTTGAGCTCATTGAATTGAAAACACTTCTCGCTTTTCCAGTACGACACTTTATCACTTGCGAATTGTCCCATGCTTCGTTAATGATGGTACCCAGGTACGAATACTGTGAAACTCTCTCTATACTTGCTCCATTGAGGAACAGATTCACGCCTACCAAATGACTAGCAAAAGTTTTACCATGGTTTCGTAACGGCTAATATTTACCGAGAATGGTGCACCCTGGCATAAGTGCATGAGATGAAACAAAACTTTTGGTTATGTTTGCTTCAGCTTCTTTGTGTGAGCAACTGTTTTCACAAATAGACAACAATATTCAGAAAGGAGCTAACCATCACAGAACACATTCTCAGAAAAGTGAAGTCAAAGTTAAACCAATGGCTCCTATGTAGTGAAATTAAATGAATAACGACAGTTCGTATAAAGGAAACACTAGCTAATAGTTTAATATAAAAATGTCCTCACTCTATAAAGCTGAAAATGGCGACTAATTGATTCCCCTCTTCTGAAATGGAAACGCTACATTTCTTATTGGGAACATTTTCTAACAAGAATCTTACTTAACGAGCGAATTGTCTGTGTGGTTAGGGTTACCCAGCTGTGAGCTTCCATTCGGCAGATGGTGGGTTTGAATCCCATCATCGGCAGCCCTGGTGATAATTTTCCGTGGAAAATCCTGGGGATATATCCAAATTAAAGTTACGACCTCTGCCTTCCGAGTTCTAGCCATGTTCCATCCTTGCGTCGCCAAAAACTTTCGATGTATTAATGCGACGTTAAACCGCTAGTAATTTAGAATTGGTTTCTTTTGTTGAAAATTAAAGGCAAACCACCGCAAAAAGTGCCTCTAACTTGCTTTTAGTAATTTTGAGGGTCAGTTCATTTCTGCTTAATGCCGTCCATATGAACTATGCTTTCTTTAGTTTATCCCACTTTTTCGGGGGTAAGTGGCTCCACGCAGGCTCCTTATTGTTTTGGCCAAAGATTTAAGATCGGATACCCTTCCTACCACGTGATTCTTGAGATGGAAATTTCGACCCAGAATAGATGAGAAAGACATCACCTATGCCACTGAGCTGATCCAAATGAACTATGCGAAGTTAAAATATAGATCCCATCTGAGAGGTCATCCACCTGATAGCCGCCCCTATTAGGGAATCAAAAGATAGGCCTCCTAATCGGTTCATATGAACAATATTTATTTTGGATTAAGTAGAGCTTCATTCATAAATCAAGATTAAAATTGCCACAATCAGGCAGATTGTCTATTTCACATTTTATTTGAAAAAGAAAATTCTTTGCATCGCACTTCAAGTTAGGGAATAGTCTACAAATGGTGTCTAAAAATCGCCAATGAATTTTTCAACGCAGAGTCCGCTATGTTTTGGATAATGGTGTCTGAGATTTTGTTTATTCCTAAGAACTTCAGCGTCTCCTCAGGAATTGCCCCTCTAGCACCAATCATTAGGCCATTGACGTCCCAGTTTTCAAACTCATACTTCTTTCTGAGATCCTCAATTCATGGTTTATACATGACCTTGTTTTCCTCAGGCGCTAACCGAGACTGCTGTTCATTTTCCTCGAATCGTGCAATGGGATCAGTCACCATACACGTACCTTTCGCCCGGTCGATGACAACAATATCAGCTCGTCTTGAGGACCCATTTGCGGAAAGACATCCTACATCTTCATGGATCTCCAAGTGTCGTTGTTTCACGAAGACTTCCAGCAATCAATGTGCGAACTGTATTGTGCCAATTGATTCTCATCAGTTGAAAATAGCTTTAATTTAAATAAACTCAGATTTGTTACTTTTTTTACAATTTGTTTTCCATTGCACTGACACAGATAGGTCTTATGGCGACGGTGGGATAGGAAAGGCTTAGGAGTGGAAAGGAATCGGCCGTGGCCTTAATTAAGGAACAGCCCAAGCATTTGCCTGTTGTGAAAATGGGTAGCCATGGAAAACCATCTTCAGGGCTGCCGACAGCGGGGCTCGAACCCACTATCTCCCGGATGCAAGCTCACAGCCACGCACCCGTAACCACACGGCCAACTCTCCCGGTAAACTCAGATTTTAGAAAAATAACTGTAGATATAAAGAAAATGCAATTACAAAATAAAATATTTTAATTATTCTTCGTGTACTGTTGTCTAAAGTAGACTGCATATAAACCGTAATCATTGAATTTTTTCGTTTCAGTTTCCTTTCTATAGAATTTAACGGTGTTTTCGAGCATATTCTGCATATTTAACCGCATATAATGGGTTTTTCGAGCATATCTATGGAGCATATTAATGGTTTTTTATCATATCTATCGAGCATATAACACATGGTTTTCGAGCATATCTGGAGATTTTATAGAGCATATCGATCCGAGCCCTAGTAATCAATGTTACGCTCACCAACGTCGGTTACCGGTACCTTTACTATTATTTTTCTTAGCATTTTCAAAACTCGGATAACGCTCACTTCTGTATTCAACACAGAAGTTATTATCTCGGTCTACCAAAACTAAGTTTTCCTTTCAATCCGAAATTAAACCTTAAATTTGTCATACTAACGCACGGGAAACAAATGACTACATGCTTCCGCCACTAACGACATGTAAACAAGTTGTTGATTCCATTCGGGGTTTGCAAATAATTTATCCCAAATTATGTCTGCTATTAACTAGAAACAGAGAAAGAAGCATAATATGAGTTTCCAAGAGAACGAATTGTTATTGTACTTGGTAGCAGATCCCGTTCATGTCGTACGCCATATCGAGAAAAATGTCGGCTGCATCCAAATTGATTCCCTAACGGCTGAATTGATTCCTGGCTTCTAACGAAGGGCATATCCGAATTGATTCCCAGGTTGTGACGAAGGCTACGTCCGAATTGATTCCATATTATAGGGGTTACTACGTTCTCCTCAGACTTATGATTGTCTGTGCGTTGTTCAAACCGTTAAAAATCTTGACTGATTATCTCTGTTAAAAATATAAATTTGCAACTGTCAGATAAAATAAACATTGCACTATTCAGGTGACAAAAACTTCTAGAAATGTTTGTTATTGTGTAATCTTATAGCGTGTAGTATCACAATTCCTCAGGTTTTCCATTTTTTGTTTTGTGACGTTGTCTTTATCACGCAAATTTTTAAGCGTTATTTTTTAGTTACCCTTGTTTCCCAGTCACTTTTTATATACTGAGTTTTTGAAAATAAATAATATTAATTATTTTGATTTTGTACGACATCCAGGTAGAGATCGGAAAGCTGGGAATAAATTCCCACCAACGTTCGAAGAGAATGCGGGGAATCAATTTGGATATCATTTAATCCACGAGGGACGCAACTTGGAAACAGCGGAAATCTCTTAGACCCTCCCACTTTTCACATCCGCTATTGTATTGAAACAAATTCCTTTTCCATTCATAGTAGCAACTAAGAAAACCATAGCGTGTGACGTCGTCTTTGTAATTGGTGGTGGTGGCAGCACGATTCTAAAACAAAATAGAAAATACATAAAGAGATATATTGACACCGACAGAAAGAATCTGCATACTCAGGTGTAGTACACAACATAGTTCCACAGGAATGTTTAGCGGACTTCAGACCATTTCATTTGATCTATGGTATTCGAACTCGGACATGAAGGGCCCTATTCCTTGTCAATATCCACAAATAACATTATTGCTGCTAATGAACAAGAACTAACCCATCAACGACGAGTAAAACAGATAGTACAGTAGATTAAGACAGATATGCCATATCTTGAGGAAGATTCACGTTTACAGTCTCATTTTCTTTTTGATAGTATTTTCTTATTCTTATTCTTCTTCTTCTTCTTCTTCTTAATCTGTTTACCCTCCAGAGTCGGTTTTTCTCTCGGACTCAGCGAGGGATCCCACCTCTACCGCCTCAAGGGCAGTGTCCGGGAGCTTCAGACTCTGTGTCGGGGGTACAACTGGGGAGGATGACCAGTACCTCGCCCAGGTGGCCTCACCTACTAAGCTGAACAGGGGCCTTGCGGGGGGATGGGAAGATTAGAAGGGGTAGACAAGGAAGAGGGAAGGAAGAGGCCGTGGCCTTCAGTTAGGTACCATCCCGGCATTTGCCAGGAGGAGAAGTGGCAAACCACGGAAAACCACTTCCAGGATGGCTGAGATGGGAATCGAACCCACCTCTACTCAGTTGACCTCCCGAGGCTGAGCGGACCCCGTTCCAGCCCTCGTGCCACTTTTCAAATTTCGTGGCAGAGCCGGGAATCGAATCCGCGCCTCCGGGGGTGGCAGCTAATCACACTAACCACTACACCACAGAGGCGGACAGTAGTATTTTAACATTGCAATTACACACCTAATGTAAGACTATCGGTTATGCAAGGATGGAAAAGCGGCAGGGTTGGGAAGGTAAAGGCCGTGACCTTAATTATTATACAGTCCCTGCATTTACCTGATGTGAAAAAGGGGTTAATCTATGTCTGCCGACTTTAAACACACTACTCTGATATCTAGAAGCTCACACTGTAACACTAATTCACAGAGGGAGATTGTGTGACGTACCCACTTGGCCCACAGATGTTTGACAAAATTATAACGTGGCGGGTCACTTTAATATTAAAATAAATAAAAGACATCTCATTGTTTCTCCATAAACAATATCCCATGGGCACCAGCCTTCAAGCTTATGGCTTGAAAACGAAAGTTGATAATTAATAATAATAATAATAATAATAATAATAATAATAATAATACGTAATGAGACTCAAAAAACTCCCAGGGGTAGGGTGACGGGACACAAATCATTAAGTACACTAACTTGGAATTTAAGGATCATTAATAATAATTTCAGAACATACAAATTAAAACAGCTATTTATTAGGATGAAAAACGTGACGTAACGGCGTATTAACGAAATCTGTTCTTCTTCTTCTTAATCTGTTTATTGTCCAGGGTTGGCTTTTCCCTCGGACTTAGCGAGGGATCCCACCTCTACCGCCTCAAGGGCAGTGTCCTGGAGCTTCAGACATCGGATCGGGGGATACAACTGGGGAGAATGGTCAGTACCTCGCCCAGGCGGCCTCACCTGCTATACTGAACAGGGGCCTCGGTGGGGGATGGGAAGATTGGAAGGGATAGACAAGGAAGAGGGAAGGAAGCGGCCGTGGCCTTAAGTTACGTACCATCCCGGCATTTGCCTGGAGGAGAAGTGGGAAACCACGGAAAACCACTTCCAGAATGGCTGAGGTGGGAATCGAACCCACCTCTACTCAGTTGACCTCCCGAGGCTGAGTGGACCCCGTTCCAGCCCTCGTACCACTTTTCAAATTTCGTGGCAGAGCCGGGAATCGAACCCGGGCCTCCGGGGGTGGCAGCTAATCACGCTAACCATTACACCACAGAGGCGGACTGAAATCTAAACTTACGGAAGCAAAAGAAAAATTGAATGAAATTAACTCCAAGAAAATGAACTGTTGCGCGAAGACTTGCAGTAATTTATGCCATAAGCTCAGTAGACTCTGTTGTCTTGAAGCTGATGATGGGTGGATCTCTCGTACTGACTGCCTCATCTGTTGTTGGATTCCAGTCCTACTTATGCTTTTCCTGCCTTTAACACTTCCTACTTTACTCCTTACATAAAGTCGTAATGAGTCCTAATTTTAAATGCAAAACCACCATGGGTTAGGTTCATGGAGAGAATACACTTGTATTCTTCCGTATTACGGAACCGTAGCGTAGCTAAACTAATAATAAAAGCTCTCCTCCCCTATACTAGTCAAAACCGGTCTCTCGTTGACTACCTCTCGTCATTGAGGTAACAAGTCCCAATGAGAGTAACTTTAAAGTAGTATATACTCAGATGCGAAGTGAACTAAGTTAAAATCTTCTCCTATTGGCAGACCTAGAATCGTAGTAAGAGTGGCTTCCAAGAGTGAGAATAAGACTGTCCTCTCCAGCTCTTGTCTTCGAAGTATATCCGTTCAAAAGTCTCCTTCCATCAGCCATATCACATGGTCCAGTAAGATTCGAGGTCTCATCCCTTCTATGTATTGCTGTGAATCCATCACGTTGCTTCATTACGTCCATTCACATAGGCTGAACTTTCCCGCTGAAATAAAGCGTCAGGTAGCGAAGTTCGATAAGTGGGCGTGTATAATGTATCAACTGTCTCTTCATGAGGTAGAGAGGGGAAGGTCTCTCGTAACCTAGATGACGTACTTTTCCTGGAAATGGACTGAAATTAACCTGCTGACTCTGGTCACCTCACAACGGCTATTGGAAAATTTACTGCGAGTTATTAATATGAATGATCTTGAAATACTTTACCCAATTATTTGTTCGTTCAGAATACGTTATAGCCGCGATACAAAGAAATGAAATGATGTGAAATGGATGATAAAAACCCTATATATATATATAAGTTATATATATATATATATATAATATTTAAAAATGACCTATTAGTGATTAAATATATACATTTTATCATCATCATCATCATCATCTGTTTACCCTCCAGGTTCGGTTTTTCCCTCGGACTTAGAGAGGGATCCCACCTCTACCGCCTCAAAGGCAGTGTCCTGGAGCTTCAGACACTTGGTCGGGGGATACAACTGGGGAGTATGACCAGTACCTCGCCCAGGCGCCTCACCTGCTATACTGAACAGGAGCCTCGGTGGGGGATGGGAAGATTGGAAGGGATAGGCAAGGAAGAGGGAAGGAAGCGGCCGTGGCCTGAAGTTAGGTACCATCCCGGCATTCGCCTGGAGGAGAAGTGGGAAACCACGGAAAACCACTTCCAGGATGGCTGAGGTGGGAATCGAACCCACCTCTACTCAGTTGACCTCCCGAGGCTGAGTGGAACCCGTTCCAGCCCTCGTACCACTTTTCAAATTTCGTGGCAGAGCCGGGAATCGAACCCGGGCCTCCGGGGGTGGCAGCTAATCACGCTAACCACTACACTACAGAGGCGGACTACATTTTATCAATTAATTATATAGTTCAATAATTGAAAACATGCAGTGAAAAACGAATTGAGGTGCTGCACAAAACGTTGGATGCTTTCACGATCAGTGTTCTGACCCAAAGTTACATTTCATATCGAATTATTTAAAAGCATTTAGTCCGCATGTTTTGCGACCATCTACGTTTGCTCTTTGACGGCGTGCAACTGTATTTTTAATTCAATTTCCATACGCACGGTGTTCAAAGGAATCACAGTAATGTCCAGTCCTTTTGCAAGCTATTTGGTATAGTTCAAAGAGCAGACTCTCGGAGTTCAAATAAGAACAACCATAATTCAAATAACGACGACCTTTATACAAGATGGATATTGTGATGGAACAAACGCACATATTATCGTTAAAGGAACATAATCTCGCACATAGTCCTTTAATCTCGAAAGAGATATTGGCTTAAGCTGAAATGTAAACTACTTCGAGTTATTAAATCAATAAATCTGTGGTGTAGTGGTTAGTGTGATTAGCTGTCACCCCCGGAGGCCCGGGTTCGATTCCTGGCTCTGCCACGAAATTTGAAAAGTGGTACGAGGGCTGGAACGGGATCCACTTAGCCTCTGGAGGTCAAGTGAGTAGAGGTGGGTTCGATTCCCACCTCAGCCATCCTAGAAGTGGTTTTCCGTGGTTTCCCATTTCTCCTCCAGGCAAATGCCGGGATGGTACCTAACTTAAGGACACGGCCGCTTCCTTCCCTCTTCCTTGTCTATCCCTTCCAATCTTCCATCCCCCCGCAATAGCAGGTGAGGCCACCTGGGCGAGGTATTGGCCATTCTCCCCAGTTGTACCCCCCGCCCCAATGTCTCATGCTCCAGGACACTGCGCTTCAGGCGGTAGAGGTGGGATCCCTCGCTGAGTCAGAGGGAGAAACCAACCCTGGAGGGTAAGCAGATTAAGAAAGAAAGAAAGAAAGAAAGAAAGAAAGAAAGAAAGAAAGAAAGAAAGAAAGAAAGAAAGAAAGAAATACATAAGCGTGGAAGGTACTACACGGACTCCACCGACATATTTTCGGACATTGTTCAGGAATACCTTCCGAGTATGCCAGGAGTAATGTCGGCCCCACGGTGTAGGGGTAGCGTGCCTGCCTGTTACCTGGAGGCCGCTGGTTCGATTCACGACCAGGGCAAGCGTTTTTGTCCGGCCCCGCGGTGTAGGGGGCAACATGTCCGCCTTTCACCCGGCGGCCCCTGCTTCGATTCCCGGCTGGGTCAGGGGTTTTTCATTGTAAATTATTAATATCCCTGGCCTGGGGACTGGGTGTTTGTGTCGTCCTTAACGGTCATTTCCTCACATTCGACACTCTACACTTCCTCCATTCTATTTACACGCAGGCTCACATTACATGGTGCAAGTAGGGGTAAAAGATCTCTATAAGTTGACGTCCCAAACAAATAGAATTTTTTTAAATACCAGGAGTATGCATAAGTCTTTTCCGGTTTCACTAAGAGATGGCGCCAGCGAACAGTATGCAGCGTATGAATTTGACACATACGTCAGTTTGATCGTCAGACATTAACTTACCAACACACACAAGTTGAGTTCGCCGAACACTAACGTCTGTGTTGTATCGTTCAGTGACCGTATCGGCACTTGTGCCTCAAAAAGAACACTTGCGGCACGCATTGTTTTTCTTATTTAATCAACAGAAGGTGTAGTGGTTAGTGTGATTAGCTGCCACCCCCGGAGGCCCGGCTTCGATTCCCGGCTCTGCCACGAAATTTGAAAAGTGGTGCGAGGGCTGGAACGGGGTCCACTCAGCCTCGGGAGGTCAACTGAGTAGAGGTGGGTTCGATTCCCACCTCAGCCATCCTGGAAGTGGTTTTCCGTGGTTTCCCACTTCTCCTCCAGGCGAAAGCCGGGATGGTACCTAACTTCAGGCCACGGCCGCTTCCTTCCCTCTTCCTTGCCTATCCCTTCCAATCTTCCCATCCCCCCACAAGGCCCCTGTTCAGCATAGCAGGTGAGGCCGCCTGGGCGAGGTACTGGTCATACTCCCCAGTTCTATCCCCCGACCAAGAGTCTGAAGCTCCAGGACACTGCCCTTGAGGCGGTAGAGGTGGGATCCCTCGCTGAGTCCGAGGGAAAAACCGAACCTGGAGGGTAAACAGATGATGATGATGATGATGATGAATCAACAGAAAAAGGCTTTGGAAAGCCATCGTTTGCTGGTAGAAACACATGGTGAACACGCTCCATCGATTAGAACATGTGAGACATGGTTTCTTTCTTTCTTTCTTAAACTGCTTACCCTCCAGGGTTGGTTTTACCCTCGGACTCAGCGAGAGTTCCCACCTCTACCGCCTCAAGGGCAGTGTCCTGGAGCGTCAGACACTGGGTCGGGGGATACGACTGGGGAGAATGACCCGTACCTCGCTCAGGCTGCCTCACCTGCTATGCTGAACAGGGGTCTTGGTGGGGGATGGGAAGATAAAAGGATAGGCAGGAAGAGGGAAGGAAGCGGCCGTAGCCTTAAGTTAGGTACCATCCTGGCATTTGCCTGGAGGAGAAGTGGGAAACCACGCGAAACCACTTCCAGGATGGCTGAGGTGAGAATCGAGCCCACCTCTACTCAATTGACCTCCCGAGGCTGAGTGGACCCCTCATACCACGTGGCAAAGCCTGAAAGCGAAGCCGGGCCTTCGGGGATGGTAACTATTAACACTAACCACTACACCACAGAGGCGGACAGACATGGTTTCGGCAATGTAAACGTGGTGATATCAATGTGAAAAACAATGGTGGGACCAGAGCGGTATTGTGTATTATGAACACTAGAATACGCGGCGAAACCGTTAATACACAACGCTATCGCCAACAAATGATTAATTTAAATCACGCATTGATCGAAAGATGACCGGAATTAGCCACAAGACATGGCCACTGCCTTCGTAATGTCCAGGCCGTATTGTACCTCTGATGACGTCACGCTTTGGGGGGAACTTGAAGGCGATACGCATACGCTCCGCTTGAATAACACACTCGTTTAAATTACTTAAAGAACTGTTAACACCTTATAAAACCAAAACCTATCGTCAAATATTTGTTAATTCTGACATACAATGCATATTCTTCTCCGTAACGTTCTATTTCTCGCGTATATACGTTCGTTTGCGTGAGTACAGCCTAACATTTTGAGACATATTCTTGCGATTTTATCCATTTTCTGGTCAACTGGAACATTCACATCACTCACACTGACAGAAAACATGCAGCCAATTACCATACTATTTATTACAAATATAAATTATTTCTGTACTTCACTGTTTCCACTTCATGAACACTGTAGCTTTCCTGGACCTCTTACAGGAAGTTACACCAGTAAGGAGTAGGTCTGCTCTCTTTGAAGCACTTTGTTGAATACACAAGTCGGTGTGAATTTTGGAAAAATTATTTAAAAACATATTCACCCAAATATATATACACTGTCCGGCCAGGTCTTCCAATTTCTTCCCGCAGTCACAAATGACTAGGGAATCTGCCAACTGCATTGACTCCAAAGCCAAGGATATAGTGACACACTTAGGATTGTCTGAATTTAGAAATACCATCTTATATGTATCTGACACTAACACACAAAATACTTTGTACACCTCAATTCTAAGTTCTATTGACATGTCTGATGGATACTTTAAGCCCCCTCGATTTAGGAAATTCAGATATCTTACTTCTGGAGATAATTCATATATAAGATCTGAATCTGTCAGAAGATAACATTTACATAAATCACACTGCTGTTTGATACTCTTTTTTTTGTTGTTGTTGCTATTTGCTTCTCGTCGCGCCGACACAGATAGGTCTTACGGCGACGATAGGACAGGAAAGGTCTAGGAATGGGAAGGAAGTGGCCGTGGCCTTAATTAAGGTACAGCCCCAGCATTCGCCTGGCGTGAAAATGGGGAACCACGGAAAACCATCTTCAGGGCTGCCGACAGTGGGGTTCGAACCCACTGTCTCCCGAATACTGGATACTGGCCGCACTTAAGCGACTGCAGCTATCGAGCTCGGTGATACTCATAAATAAGACTTGCATTTTCAAATACACCGAATTCAGATAAGCCATAGGTCTGATTACATAAAAATACAGGACCTACCTAATGGGACCCATGTTTATGACATAATAAAAAAAATTACCTCACCATCTGGACGTGACACTCTTATTTCTCTCAGGATGTGATTTTCAGGAAAGTGCTTGATACACACAACTGTGTTTTGATTAACTATGAAATTCTCCCTGGGAATAGCCTTCTTCCATAACTAAACTAGTTCTTCATCAAAAGAAAACACAAATACCGGAGTGTACTCTCCTTGTTTATAATTGGCTTTGCAGCCAGGCACACAGCAACAGGCATGGTGATTTCCCTCACTGATCATCTTAATTCAAGTATATACAATTCGTGGTTAATAATAAAACACAGAATGCAGAAACTCAATTAATTTTACACTATAAATATAACTTTACACAAATAAACTACAAAATTAAAACACCGAAGAACGATCTTCTTAACCTATAGCTTCACATAAATACACGCTCACACTAAGTTTTCTTCACTAATTAACGAGTTTCCACTTAATAATGGAGTCGATGACGACTCATTCTCACATATATCTGAGTGAACATGCAGCCATCGTTAAAAGTTTCAATAAAACTGCGAAAAACTGTGTTTAACTCTACTAACTCATGTGCTAAACTTCCCCCCTAACGATCAGCTGATTGCTTTCCCGCGCTAGTTACAATACGGCCTGGACATCACGAAGGCAGTGACATGGCAAAGTGATTGTGTTACACGACAGTGCGCCGTCGCACACAGCAAACCCAGTGGAAGACGCGTTGAAATCGCTTGGATGGGACACCTCCGCAACCGCCATACTGCCCCGACCTGGCACCATCTATCACCTCTTCGCATCAATGGGGCACGCGCGCGTCAGCAATTTCTAAGTAGTCGGAAAATGGCTCGACGAATGGTTTGCCGTGAAAGACAAGCAGTTTTTCTGGCATGGTATTCATAACTTGCCGGAAAGATGGGCAAAGTGGGCAGAAGCCAATGGTCAGTATCTTGAATAAACAAAAAATGAATTTCCCTTGAAAATTAAGTGTTTTCTTTCCCACAGAGATTGGAAAAATCTTATGCATACACCTGGTATTGGTATTCGGAATCTGTGGTCTCCGATAGCTCGTTACAGAGTAACTGGATTTCGTTCGGTTTGTTGCTCCAATTATCTTTGTATTGCACTAAAAATAATATCCTGGAGATAGTAGGTTCTAATCCCACTATCGGCAGCCCTGAAGATGGTTTTCCGTAGTTTCCCATTTTCACACCAGGCAAATGCTGGGGCTGTACCTTAATTAAGGCCACGGCCACTTCCTTCCAACTCCTAGGCCTTTCCTATCCCATCGTCGCCATAAGACCTATCTGTGATTGTGTGACGTAAAGCCCCTTGCAAAATAATAATAATAATAATAATAATAATAATAATAATAATAATAATAATAATAATAATAATAATAATAATGGTTTTCTTTACGCCCATCCTAAACGCTACTTATTGGCAGGCGCCGGGTTGTCGGAATTCTGCCCCGCAGAAGAAAGTAAAAATCTAATGCTCCCTCATAATTGACCAAGTCCATTGGTCAGATGAGTCTAGCGTGACGGTTAGTATTATCAGCTGCCGTCCTCGGAGGCATTGGTTCGATCCCGGTACTGCCAGAAATTTAGGAATGGCAGGAGAGCTGGTATGTGGTTCAAACTGTACACCCAGCTCACCTCCATTGTGAGGTGTGCCTCAAAAGAGCTGCACCACCTCGGGATGAGGACACAAGTTTGCACTTTTTGGTTTACAGTTAACACTCTTCAGGCTCCACAGCATCGTACGGTAAAGTGCAGTAAGTCATTTATTGTCACTGCCTCTCAATAATACAATGACCTTAAACTATTTGAAATACAGAAGCCTTGTAAGTGAATGTTAACCAAATTAATTAAATATTACGAAATATAATAATCTCCTAGATACATTTTAGATGTTTAGTTTTATCCTTAATTCATCCTCAGTATTAAAGTGTATCTTAGGTTTCTCGTATGTTCTCTTCCTTGTTAGTATAGTCAATTTTTCTGAAGTGGTAAAAGTAATATTATAATCTCCTAGACGTTTAGTTTTTAATCTCTTTTTATCCTCAGTACGAAAATGTATTTTACGCGCTTTTATGTGTTATTTTTGTTAGATTTTGTATATTACTTTATACATTTAAGTTACACTGGTACCGAGCTCGATAGCTGCATTTGCTTAAGTGCGGCCAGTATCCAGTATTCCAGAGATAGTAGGTTCGAACCCCACTGTCGGCAGCCCTGAAAATGGTTTTCCGTGGTTTCCCATTTTCACACCAGGCAAATGCTGGGGCTGTACCTTAATTAAGGCCACGTATGCTTCCTTCACATTCCTAGGCCTTTCCAGTTCCATCGTCGCCATAAGATCTATCTGTGTCGGCGCGACGTAAAGCAACTAGCAAAAAAAAAGTTACAGTGGCAGTGAGTTACAGCAAAAGGGACCTCTGGTCCTCCTTGTAATTAACTTTAAATAAATATATTTCTATTAACGTGCCGAAAGCCAACGCCATGAAGTTGTTACATTTTGTAATGCTATTTGTTCGGGGCGTCGATCTAGAAAGATCTGTTGCCCCTACGTGCACCATATGTGAGGAACCTACGTGTATTTTGTAAATGGCGCAAATGTAAAGTGTTGAATGTGAAGAAAGAAACGTTAAGGACGACACAAACACCCAGTCCCAAGGCCAGGGAAATTAATCATTTACAATTGAAAACCTCTGACCCGGTCGGGAATCGAACCCGGGGCCGCCGGGTGACAGGCGGACGCGTTGTGGGGTTGGACAGTTGTTACATTTAAAACGCCTTATAAAGGGATATATATAGACTTTTTTCTGATATGATGGTATTTTCACAGAAACAAGGATGATTGGGGTAATAAAACTAATAAATTATCATTACATTATTAAGCTGTAATGAGCTACCGGAGACTACGGGTCCCTTTTACCAGTATACTCAGAAGGTGTCCCTGAGCATCCTCCGAAAGTTCAGGTTCACCCTGCATATATTCCCAGATAGGTCTTATGACGAAAATGGGATAGGAAAGGCCTAGGAGTCTGAAGGAGGGGACCTTGGCCAGCATTTTCCTGTTGTGAGAGCCATCTTCGGCGTTACCGAAAGTGGGGTCGAACCCACTAACTCTCGAATGCAAACTCACAGCTGCATGACCGTAAACGCATTGCTAACTCGCTCGGTAGTAGTAGGCTTTACGGAGGAATGGGGATACAATGGCTGTCAGGCTAAGAGAAGCAAAGGAAAACATTTCTTTTCCAATCTGCTTTTACGTCGCACCGACGATGGGATATAAGATGGCTAGGAGTGGGAAAGAAGCTACCCTGGTTTTAATTATAGAACAGACCGAGCTCGATAGCTGTAGTCGCCTAAGTGCGCCCAGTATCCAGTGTTTGGGAGGTAGTGGGTTCGAACACCACTGTCGGTAGCCCTGAATATGGTTTTCCGTGGTTACACATTTTCACACCAGGCAGATGCTGGTGTTGTTACCTTAATTGAGGCCACGGTAGCTTCCTTCCCACTCGCAGCTCTTTCTTGTCCCATCGTCGTCGTAAGACCTATCTGGTCGGTGTGACGTAAAGCAACTTGTAAAAAAAATTCTGCCGACACTGAGGTTCGAACCCACTATCTCCAGAATACAAGCTGATAGCTACGTGACACAAAGCACACAGCCACTTCCTTGGGGTAAAAGGAAACCAATATGACGATGAATAGATTAGTTGTTGATTATTTAAATTTAAGGGGTGTCTAAACGAAGCCACAGAGCTAGTTTCAAGTACAGGATTGTTGAGGCGCAAAGTTAATTCACAGAAACTTGCAGACTAAAACCTGAAGGGCTTAACAGTCCGTAATAAGAACGAATGATGTGTATATACAAGGTGAACTTGATAAGATATTCATCTGAAATAACTCGTGAACTGTCAAAGATATCAAAAATCTGTTTTTCACCCTCAGTCATATTACCAAGAGGTTCGTAATTGAATTTGCAGTACTTTTGGAGGGTGTCAATATCTGAAGAAGTAATGGAAGGTACTAACTTCGTTTCTTAACAGTACCTACACTGTTTTGTGCATGTAGCCTTAAAATTACATATATTAAAATTTCAGAGCTCTGATTCTACTAACGTGCTCCATTTACCAACCATGGATCTCCCTGTTCGATGGAATCACGAACTAGGTGGCCAATTGGCCAATCGACGTGCTACCTTTGGAACAGAAGCTGTTTACAGAGTTCTTTCACCCTCTTTCACCAGACGTTCTTAACTTGGTAGCGTGGCATTGCTTCCACTTACTTGTGCCAGGTTCCTCACTTTCATCTATCCTGTCCGACCTACCTTCGTCAGTTCTTGTTCTTTTCCGACCCCGACTGTAATAGGTGCAGAGGCCTAGCGAGTCTTTCATAGTCACGCCCTTCATGTCCCTTGCCTTTCATTAGCAGATACCTTCATTTTTTGAAGTGTCGAACCCCTTACATTTTTCTCTCCAGTTAGTGTTAACATAGGGGGAAAATGAGAGGATGCATAATATTTCGCTCGACTTGGATATTAATCCCTCCTAATGTAATTGAACACCGAGGAAACATGAGAATACCTTGATAATATTAATAATAATCCTTATACATAAAACCGTAAAGCTCACTTGCCTGTACATCCTTTAAATGAGAAAGATTTCCTTATAATTATTTGTTTCATATGTGATACTGATTTTCTAACAGACTTTTCCTTTTCGTGTCAGTCTGCTTGTCTGACCACCTATCTGTTTGTGTTCCTAAGGGTGGGTTTCCATTTGAGATTAACTTGGAGAGTAACTTCCGATATCCGCTCTGAGGTTGTTGTCCATTTGAGAGTTAATTTCGGCCCGAATAACTATCGAGAGTACCCGGCGAGTCCCTCGCCAAGATAGCTTTCACGAGTTCTCGTCACACCCTCTCCACTTGTCACCTGTAGAGAGTGGAGAGTAGTCGAAATTTTATCACACTGCTACTGACAAGTTGCAGCAGCTGTGATTATTCTACGTAAAAAAAGAAAAATCTACTTCGGCAATTGTCATCTGTCCCACTACCGCTTTTCCTGTTTTTCATGTTTTGTTCAATTCTTGAGATACCTTGAACAATAGAGAGCACCACATTAGAGGTTAAATATTGTATGTATATATTATTATATATATTATATACTTGTTATTATAATAATAACCAAGCTACAATTATTGAAATATATTTATTTCCATGCAAATTGATGTGATTATAATAAAATATAAACTAACAATTTACTCTTAATTCACCTTTATTAAACAGACTTAAGTTACTTGATTCCTTAAGTTGTGAAGTTTCCTTTGAACTTCAGCTCCGGAACATGCAAACTTCACTCCTATTTCCTCTGAAGTTTTATGTTTCTTCACTCAGTCACGGTAATCGGTACATTTCACAATGAAAATCCACAGCCAGTTTCAAGTCATTTGACCGGGTCGGGATGGAATGAATGAAGCCCCCATCTAACGGCGAGGATAGGAATTGTCCCGGCTGCCGAAGCCTGCCGCACTCCTCTGGGGCAATGATTAATGAATGACAGATGAAATGATATTGGAGAGTGTTGCTGGAATGAAATATGACAGGGAAAACCGGAGTACCCGGAGAAAAACCTGCCACACCTCCGCGTTATCCAGCACAAATCTCACATGGAATGACCGGAATTTGAACCACGGAACTAAGCGGTGAGAGGCCGCCGCGCTGCCGCCTAAGCCACGGAACAAATTTTCTCGACTTTCATACATTTCAATTAACAGTTTTATTTCCTCCAGTGACCAATTTTTAGTCACTTGAAATTGAAAATAGAACCAAACTCTCCATAGCTTCGCCACAATTCGAACACATTTCGTATCTGGAGAGCTAATCTCCGAGAGAACCGGGGAGTACGTGTCGACTAGCGAGCACGTTGAGACAAGTTAGCTCTCGGAGAGTTGCGAGCGAATTTCCATTAGTTGCTTTCGACATTGTGTCCATTGGCGAGTAACTGCTATCGAGAGGTTCTCGCCAGTATTTACTCTCAAGTGTACGGGCACCTTAACACTGGTAAACAGTTGGACATATTTCAAGCAGACTAAGTACTTGGAATCTGCTCATTTATGTGTGTGTTATCAAGTGCATGTGATGTCAAGGTCATCACATTGACTTGGAGTTTATAGGAAGATGTTTTCTCAAATATCCCCCATTAACATTAGGCCTATCAAAAGATTGTGTATCAAAACGTTTAAGAATACTTTATTTCGGTTCGTTTATGCCATATACCTATTTACCGTACGACGGATAATAACGGAGATGCTTACGAAAAATTGGATATTTTTCTCTAAGTCCCGTGGGGCACTTGGTGCATCTCACTTGAAAGTGAGCTAACAGAAAGAACTAACGAGCCATTTTACTCTTTTCGGTGGGGCAGATAATAAGGGAGGTATCACTGATGATGGGTTTCAAGAGTCTTTTGCCACATTACCCGCCAGTGGTCAGACAAACAACAATACGCAACTGAGAAGCAGGGAGAATTTCGCACAACTTCGGACCAGGAACTGTACCATACAATAAATTCGGAAATTGTCCTCATTCTGTCTTGACAATGGTCAGCTTTATCGACTTCACATTACTGCTATATGCTTTCGGAGGAAAATACAGTCAGTTTACCATGTCGTACTAAACATGTGAATAGAGCCGTGTAACTTCGCATAAATTCATGAAGAAAGCATGTAAACCATTGTAATTCGCGTGCGAAGAATGGGTACATACGGTAGTATTAGATCATTCAGATGTTAAAAAATGATATCGCAATGGCTTCCAACCTATCATAATGTTATGCTAGTCATGGAAATCGATATGTTAAAGAAATTCAAATTAATACTTATTAGAATAGCAAATATCGATAAGTATATTGTTCAACAATAAATATTTGGAACTGTATCCGGTCCCGACACTGCATTAACAATTTGACACTGTAAAGAATGGCTTCTGAAAATGACTTCCGAATAATAAAAACTATACCAATCATCGGACGTAGTGGCAGTTTCCATTTCAGTGTAAGTCCCCAACCCCCAAATTAATTTGACATTACTTCTTCGCGGATATTTAAACAATATAATGTATTACTTTCATTAGTTACCCTCTCCTTAATTGTTTTCCCTGTTTCTTTATGTGTGTCTGTATCCTGCACCACAATTGTGACGGAAAAAGGTGAATTTAACAACCATGCACTACGTATTCTTCACGGGGATCGAACCTACAACCCATGTCCACTCCTACAGCAGGAAGTTTTACATCTGGGCCACTTCAGCTGTCCAGAAAGGTGGCGGTGGAACAAAGAGAATAAAGTATTTCGCGAAATTCTGACGACGTGAAGGTAGTGTACGTTCTTCCTTGCATGAGTATGAGCATCTCGCTTATTAGAGCTTCAATCTTTATTGCTTTCAGACCGTAATGCTCTTATAAGTCGAACATGGAAGAAGAGTCCCTTGACCTGTTTTATACATAAATTGAAAACAGTAGACCAACAGCGTCTCTTGTGGCTTTTATTGTTTAGTCCATGGACTTGTTTGGTGCAACCGTCCACACTGATCCTACATCAACGCTAATCTATTTGTCAGATTAATGATTTAGTCTACCCCTACACTTCCGTCAAGAACCAACTGAACAAATCCGTGGTGCAATCTAGCTTTATTCTCGTCAAATTTCGTCAACTTGCCACACTTCAGACAAGTAGGAGGCTTTGAGGTAGTGGGCATATTCGTTTATCTCGGTGCTCTGCTCGGATGAGATCAGGAGACGCCTTGCAATGGCACGCAATGTGACGGCGAAGATCTGGAAAGTTGGAGCCATCTCTAACAACACCAAACTCAGGCTGGTAAATGCTCTGGTTTTCTCAATTACCACATACGGAGCTGAAACCTGGACAATTCATAAAGCTGACAGGAAGAATATTGAAGCGATGGCAATGTGGATGTACCGCCGATTTCTAAGAGTATCTTGGACCGAACAAAAGACGAACGCTCCTGTCCTAGAAGAGCTCAAGATCAAGGACATACTCATGAAGAAGATAATCCAGCAAATACGGCAAGTTCGTCAATTTGAATCGCGCGCCCGGAAGTAAAAAAGCAATCCCATTTCCTCGAAAAGAAATATTTTCTTCGCCAATTCGACTGCACCATCGTTCTTTACATAACTTACACAACACGAACAGCATCTCTGATTTCTGTTTGTCGGTATAGTTCTGGTACACCCTGTATATGCGCGCTCAATTCGTCTCCTCTGCAACATCATGAAAAATATTTGAGCGAGTGATTGACACACGCCTGCAGAGTTTCATTACTGTCTCATCAAACCAATGAAGCTGCGGAACCAGATATGCTATCCACGCTACCCGGTTGCTGACAGAGACGCGCTGGGAAATGAGAAAAATGGTCCATGTAGCCTTTGTATATTTAGAAAAGGCATTTGAGTGAATCCCTCATGAATTGTATGGTATTTGGTTCATACCAATGATGTTCCAGAGGAATAAGTCCCTTGAGTTCAGCTCATCTGCTTGATACCACAAGCTCTGTCCAATCTGCCGCTGGCGTCACAACACCGTTTGACATTTAAGTGGGAGTTCATCATCTGTACATTGACACAGTAACCGCGGACCTGTAATCACCCCATCCATGGAGCCCTGTCTATGCAAATGATGTGCTGCTGGCTAGAAACTCACGGAACAGGCTAAATGAATTGATTACTCAGTATAAAACAAGGCTATGAACTTTAGGAAAGCGACTAAAACTCGGGAAAACAGAATTATTGGAGTGCGGCACCCAGACAGATGACATAATATTAGTCGCCGACATTCCACTACCAAAGTCATCTTCCTTCCATTACCTTGGCTCCTATGTGACAGCTGACGGTGACAAAACTTTTGACGTTCGAGCACAAAATAACGCCTGTTGGTTGAAGTGGCAACAGGTAGTGGTGGTTATTATTGTTTTAAGAGGAAGTACAACCGGGTAGCCATATTATATTAACACTTTTCAGAGTGAAAAAGTGGAAGTGATACGACAGTTCGAAAAATGAAGGTATCGGCCAAAGAAATACAAGGGCCACAATGGGCGTGAACATGGAAAATTCCTTAAGCTTCACAGTCCTTATACCGTCCGAGTCGTAAAAGAACAAGAGCTGACGAAGGGAGGTCGGATAGAATAGATGAAAGTTAGGAGCTAAGCACAAGTAAGTGGAAGCAATGCCAGGACTCAGCTAAGGACTCCGTGGTGTCCAACCCACACTCCGAAGTTAGGAGCCCCTAGGGCGAAGTGACAACAGGTCATGGATATCCTTTGTGATTGCAAGATCCCGCTGTGTCTCAAATGATCTAACGCACAGTCAGTCGCCGAGAGATACTGTACGAAGACGAAGAGCCACGAGGACGACCAGCACATATAGTAACAGAGATGTGCATGCTTATATGGACGCTGGAAATCACGCGCACACACACCACATTAAGAACTAGGATGTCAGGAACACTCTTAGAATTGATCCGATTCTCCATAAAATGAAAGAAGCAAGACAGGTGGCATGGTCACGTGACCAGAGCTGACGCAGATTCTATTGCTTACACTCAGTCCAGATGGATAGCAGCCTCGAGGCCGACCTAGAATGGTGTTGATGAGCTGCCTGAGGGTGAATATGCGAGCCATAAATATTCATCCTGTCGACAGCAATGGCTGGGCAAAATAGAAGGCAAAATGCAAGAAGAAAGACCATACATAAGATGGGGAAAATATCGGGAAAGAAGACGTACACTAGATTCTAATAACGCAGTCAAGACGTGACGTGCTTACAGTTAATCATTTGCTTCCTCATTGCAATCCAACTCTTGTAGATGGGGGTGGTAGAATAACATCCACGATATCTCCTGCCTGTTGTAATAAGTGACTAAAAGGGTCCCCACGGGCTCTTAACTTGAGAGCGTGTCACTTACTTGAGACCTGCGTTGCTCCATCTTACGTGTGCCAGGTTTCTAACTTGTATCTATCCCAGGGCCTCTCAGAGTGCATGCCGGTTTCTAACTTGTATCTATCCCAGGGCCTCTCAGAGTGCATGTACCTGGTGCATGCACTGTGCACGGTGCAAAAGACGACTTCGCTTGGTTGCCCAAAGTGCAGACCCCCACTCTTCGATTTGGAGCAATAGCGCTGTCTCTCTCTTTCCCCACGCCTTTCTCGCTCGCTCCGCCTGTCTCTCTCTTCCTCACTTGCTCCATAGCGCTCCACATCCGAGCCGAGTTGAGCCGAGCTTAGCCGAGTAGCCCAGAGGCGAAGCGTTGGTCCGAGGCGAACCGAGCGGGACCGATGCACAGTGCACGGAGCTCTTGCGCCTCGATTTGCACACGTGAGATTTTGGGCGTTTGAGAGGCCCTGATCTATCCTATCCTACCTCCCTTGTTCAACTTTTATTCTTTTCTGACCCCGACAGTATTAGAGCATTCGAGGCCTACGGAGTTTTTCATTTTATTCCCTTTGTGACCCTTGCCTTTCTTTGGCCGATACCTTCATTTTCGAAGTGTCGGATGCCTTCCATTTTTTCTCTCTGACTAGTGTTAATAGAGGATGGTTGCCCAGTTGTACTTCCTCTTAAACCACCTCACTGTTATCCTATAGCTTAACCTAAGGTCATACATAAACTTGTTACGATATACTACACTTCACAACTCGAATGTATAACAGGATATTCCTCTCTACTGATTAAAAAGACCTCCGTTTCGCCTAGGTGAAAAAGATAGAAAGGGGGTTATAAGTAGGAATATGATTAAGAGGCCGGCTGGTATTATTGATATTCATAGTATGTACTGTGTATGTGTCTAGTGTTTTGAATTATGGTGATATTTTGAACTTCTTACATGGCATGTTTCCTATCTTCTTCTTTTTCTGATATGTATGCAGTACGGTATTGAATTTGATTCTTTTGTGTAAAAATATTATATCCAAGTGTATTTCCTTAAGAATCTATGCTATAACGCTAAGAGAAACATGATATAGAGGGAAAAGCTCCATTGCAATGCACGCAGTTCTATTTAAACCAAGATAAATATATGCAATTCACTTTAGCATGAAATGTTTCTGGAATTAAATTTGTTCCTTATGAATTATGAGTAAGTTGCTATATTCTTTATGCATATTTAAAATGTGATTTAATCAATGAAAGCCTGGTATTATGTCCCTGTTTAAGATCTAAAATTTGAAATTGTTTTGCATTTTAATACAGCGATTTTAAGTTTCAGTTTCTTTTAATCAGTCGGAAACAACATGAATTTTGTCATCCTTACCTACAACCATTTCTTAATTATACAAGCACTAGTGCCGATCATTTCCAGTGACGTTAATAGTTCCTCAGTGATTCTTGTATCTGCGAGTACATGATGACATTGTTACAGTAAGTCACTAATGTAGAGTCAAATCTTGAGAGAACAGGGTAATGTGGGTTCGTACACCCATGAACGAGGTTGATATCCATATGTGGGATATTTATCATGAAGTACGGTTTACCAAAGACAGCAAGAATGCTGTTATCCATTAAAGTAGCTCATCGTCCAGCGCTGTATCCCTAAGCGGCTACAGGCGATGTTGACAAAGAAATCCATGATGCTTCAATCTGAAACACTGAAATTTTAAAATATTCCTATAAAGAAACTATATCCAACTTTACATCTTGTATACAAAAGTAGTCATAGGCCTTCATTTTTTGAGTCAAAATACAGTTCTGCTGGTGAACTACTAAATTATGGACTGTCACACATATATGTATTTATATTGAATTGAATTGTGGACCCCATAAAACAGAAATCATCATCATCATCATCATCATCATCATCATCATCATCATCATCATCATCATCATCAGCCAAACTCCTTGTTCAGCTCATTGCATTCTAAGCTCACGAGTGGAACGCGCCAAATGTAACAACACGAAATAAGCGAACACATGTTTCGGCTTATCCGTAGACACACAACGCCTTTTACAGCGTACTGCACAAATGTTCCTTATCCCACCTCTGTGGTATAGTGGTTAGCTGCCACCCCCCGGAGGTCCGGGTTCGATTCTCAGCCCTGCCATGAAATTTGAAAAATGGTAGGAGGGTTGGAGGTAGAAGTGGGACTTTAAACGGATTGAAGAAAGAATGTCAAAATGGAAAGAAACGTCGTTAACATTACCGAAGATTTCACGTGTTGGTAATAAGTTTGCATCAAAGTACGCATAACGGATCATTTTTTTTTCAAAAGCTGGCACTTGCAGTTGATTATGAAATTTTATTGTATCACGTCTAGTCGTGACATCCCTTTATTGTGCTATGAGTGTAGAACTATTGACGTTTTACAATTCATTTACCAGACAGAAGATGAATAGACGAAAACGGACAACGATATTGAACAAGGTCCGCCTCTGTGGCGTTGTGGTTAGAGTGATTAGCTACTACCCCCGGAGGCTTGGGATCGATTCCTGGCTCTGCCACGAAATTTGAAAAGTGGTAAGAAGACTGGAATGGGGTTCACTCAGCCTCTGGAGGTCATCTCTGTACAGGGGTATTCGATTCACTCCTCGGCCATCCTAGAAGTGGTTTTCCGTGGTTCCCACTTCTCCATCCCCCTGTGGGTGGGGGCGGTAGAATAACACCCACGGTATCCCCTGCCTGTCGTAAGAGGCGACTAAAAGGGGCCCTAGGGGCTCTGAACATTGGAGCGTGGGTTGGCGACCACGGGGCCTTAGCTGAGTCCTGGCATTGCTTCACTTACTTGTGCCAGGCTCCTCACTTTTATCTATCCTATCCGACCTCCCTTGGTCAACTCTTGTTCTTTTCCGACCCCAACGCTATTAGGTTTGCAGGGGCTAGGGAGTCTTTCATTTTCTTGCCCTTCGTGGCTCTTGTCTTTCTTTGGCCGATATCTTCATTTTTTGAAGTGTCGGACCCCTTCCATTTTTCCCTCTGATTAGTGTTATATAGAGGATGGTTGCCCAGTTGTACTTCCTCTTAAAACAAAATAATAACCACCACCACCTCCCACTTCTCCTCCAGGCAAATGCCGGGATGGTACCTAACTTAAGGCCAGGGCCATATCCTTCCCTCTTCCTTGCCTGTCCCTTCCAATCTTCCTATCCAATACCAGGCCCCTCTTCAGCATAGCAGGCAAGGCCGCTTGGTCGTAGTACTGGTCCTCCTCCACAGTCGTATCCTCCTGAGTCTGAGGGAAGAACCAACCCTGGAGGGTAAACAGATTAAGAAAGAATAAAAGGAAAGATATTGAACAAAGCCATTCGTGTAGTAATCATCAATGGACGAAAGTAAAAAGCTATCCATCGGGATTTGAACATGTAGCGAGAAAGTGTGAAGTCGCGGCGAAAGCCATTATGCCACCGCGTCGGTTGAACTTGCTAGCGCTAATGTAATGCTCATCGGAAACGGTCGAGTGCCTACAGACAAGCCGAAACATGCATTTGCTTATTTTGGCCCATCTTTCATTGAGCAAAGTTACTGGCAAATCGGATTGTTACACTTGGCGGATTCTCCTCATCAGTCATATGTTCATCCACTACAATAAATCAACCAGCGTAACTCGTTTTGTATTTCAGGGAGAGCCGGAATATACTGGCGTGATATGTTTTTCCGTTGTATTAGCTAATATATTCCGTTGTATTCCAGGACATCCTAAAACACTGGCGAAGAAATAACGGATTATCCATTAAACCAATTTGTGTGACTATTTGTTATATTTCAGGGACAGCCGAAGATGCTGCTGTAAATATGTTTGTCCGTTGAATCAGCTGTAGTAAATTGTTGTTCTACACCAGGAACAGCCCAACACACAGGGTCTCTCATTTAAACTAAGACCGAACGTACGGCATTTGTACTCTGCGCTATGGCAGCTGCCTCAGCCGAACTTACGTCGCACGCGGCCGCCCGGCTTTAGGACTGTATACAAGATTGTATGAAATCTTACCTTATAAAAGATAATTTAAGTGTCGTCCTTCCCGGGTTATAGAGGCGTTGTATCTGGTGACCACATTCTGGCTGATGCGAGTCAGTTCTGCCACTGTAATATTTCTGATTTAATTCGTAATGATTTATTTCATCCGCCTCTGTTGTGTAGTGGTTAGCGTGATTAGCTGCCACCCCCGGAGGCCCGGGTTCGATTCCCGGCTCTGCCACGAAATTTGAAAAGTGGTACGAGGGCTGGAACGGGGTCCACTCAGCCTCGGGAGGTCCACTGAGTAGAGGTGGGTTCTATTCCCACCTCAGCCATCCTCGAAGTGGTTTTCCGTGGTTTCCCACTTCTCCTCCAGGCGAATGCCGGGATGGTACCTAACTTAAGGCCACGGCCGCTTCCTTCCCTCTTCCTTGCATATCCCTTCCAATCTTCCCATCCCTCCACAAGGCCCCTGTTCAGCATAGCAGGTGAGGCCGCCTGGACGAAGTACTGGTCATACTCCCCAGTTCTATCCCCCGACCCAGAGTCTGAAGCTCTAGGACACTGCCCTTGAGGCGGTAGAGGTGGGATCCCTCTATAAGTCCGAGGGAAAAACCGAACCTGGAGGGTAAACAGATGATGATGATGATGATGATGATGATGATGATGATGATGATGATGATGATGATTTCTTTCAGTTCCTCCATTGTGTGAGATGATTTGTTCGATACGCTTTTTCTTTCAGTTTACCCCACAAGTAAAAATCACACACTGTTATAACTGGAGAACGAGGGGGAAATAGACCAGTACTGATCACTATGTCTGCAAACACTTCTGAGATTGTAAGAAGGGAATGCTCTGTGGTATGAGCAGGAACTGAAACTCGTTGAAACCACCAACGCGATTTTTATTCTTCCGTCAGCAATAGAAGAACGGTGTCAAAATGTCATCTTGGTACCTCTCTTCACTTACTGTCGTCTTGAAAAAATTGGCCCAATTGTTCGTTTTGCACTAACAGCACACCGAAATCAATCTTCCTCCCATAATAAGGGACTTCATAAACACCATTATGATTTTCTGCACACCAATAGAGAGAGTTATGACTGTTTACACGACCATTTAGAAGAAAAAAACAGAACTTTTACATACGAAAATATGGTGTTTCAATGATAACTGTCTCACCACGTTAACAGCTGAGATTCAGACTGGCGACTGATGCTTACGCGGTCGAACACGTGTCGGCTGTTGGCATGATCAAGAAGTATGTGCGCGCCTCCCATACTGCAGGATAAGTATCGGATAGTAAAAATGCCGCTGCGACGGTCCTAGTTTATGAGAGACCCTCTACTGCCCTAGATAAGTTTATCTATTACCTAGTACAACTTGTCGATATTTACCAGGAATAGCCGAACATACTGCCACAAGTATGTTCGCCCATTACTTTAACTTATGAACTAATGACTTCGATGATATTTACCTCACAATAACAGTCGTCTTTAATATCAGCACCATCTAATGAGCAACTTACTGGATTCCTGAGGCTGCTGAAGATATTGCTTTAAATATGAACTTCCACTAAATTGTTTTCATTCCTCCCGTCTCTTAGTCCAGGAGATTTGTGGTGGTGGTGGTGATGATGGAGATGTGTGAAGAAGGTGAGCGGATTCAATCAATCACTACTGATCTGCATTTGGGACAGTCGACAGGTGGCAGATTCCCTATCTGGTGTTCTAGATTTTCTTAAATGATTTTAAAGAAATTGGAGATTTACTGACCATCTTCCTTGGTAAAATATTCTAATCCCTAAATCCCCTTCCTGTAAACGAATATTTTCCACAATTAGTCCTCTTGAATTCCAACTTTATTTTCATATTGTGATCTTTCCCACGTTTAAAGACACCACTCAAACTTATTCGTCTAATAATGTCATTCCACGCCATCTCTCCACTGACAGCACGGGGCATACCACTTAGCTGAGCAGCTCGTCTTCTTTCTCCCAAGTCTTCCCAGTCCAAACTTTGCAATATTTTTGTAACGCTACTCTTTTGTTGGAGATCCCCCGGAACAAGTCGAGCTGCTTTTCTTTAGATCGTTTATAGTTCATGAATCAAGTAGTCCTGGTGAGGGTCCCATATACTGGAACCATACTCTAGTTGGGGTCTTACCAGAGATTTATATGTCCCCTCCTTTGCATCCTTACTATAACCCCTAAATACCCTCATAACTATGTGCAGAGATCTGTAACCTTTATTAACAGTCCATTTATGTGATTACCCCAATCAAGATCTTTCCTTAGATTAACACCTAGGTACCTAAAATGATCCCCGAAAGGAACTTTCACCCCATCAACGCAGTAATTAAAACCGAGAGAACTTTTCCTATTTGCGGAACTCACAACCGAACTTTCAACACCGTTTATCATCATGCCTTTGACTACTGTACATGTCACAATATTATCGAGGTTATTTTGCAGTTACTCACAATCTTGTAAGTTATTTCTTACTCTAGTAAGAATAAAATCATTCGCAAAAAGCCTTATCTCTGATTCTACTTCTTTACTCATATCACTTTTATATACAAGAAAATTTGAAGGTCCGATAATACTGCCGTGAGGAATTCCCCTCTTTGGTATTACAGGGTCAGATAAAGCTTCGCCTACTCTAAATCTCTGAGTTCTATTTTCTATAAATATAGCCACCCATTCAGTCACTCTTTTGTCTAGACCAATTGAACTCATTTGTGCCAGTAGTCTCCCATGTTCTACCATATCAAATGCCTTAGATGGCTCAATCGCGATACAGTCCTGAATCCAAGATAACTGCTATATCTTGTTGGAATCCTACAATTTGAGCTTCAGTGGAATAACCTTTCCTAAACCCGAACTGACTTCTATCGAACCAGTTACTAATTTCACAAACATGTCTAATATAATCAGACCGAGCTCGATAGCAGCAGTTGCTTAAATGCGGCCAGTATCCAGTAGTGGGTTCGAACTCCACTATCGGCAGTCCTGAAGATGGTTTTCCGTGGTTTCCCATTTTCATCCCAGGCAAATGCTGGGTTTCTACCTTAATTAAGGTCACGGCCGCATCCTTCCCACTGCTATCTCTTTCCTACCCCATCGTCGCCATAAGACCTATCTGTGTTGGCGCGACGTAAAGCAACTTGTAAAAAAATATATAATCAGAAAGAATGCTTTCTCAAAGCTTACACAAAATGCACGTCAAACTGAGCAGCCTGTAATTTTCTGGTTATGTCTATCACCCTTTCCATTATACACAGGGGCTACTATAGCCACTCTTCATTCATTTTGTATTTTTCTTCGTGCAAACAATAATCAAAAGAGTACTTCAGATATGTTATTATATCCCAACCCATTGTCTTTAGAATATCCTCAGAAATCTTATCAATTACAGCTGCATTTCTAGTTTTCAACTTTTGTATTTTATTGTAAATCACGTTATCATAAGTATATTATAATACTTATTTAGTATTAGTCACTCCTCTGTCTGGACATTATCCTTGTAACCAACAATCTTTACGTACTTCTGACTGAATACTTCTGCGTTTTGTGGATCCTCGCATACACACTCCCCTTGTTCATTAATGATTCCTAGAATGTCCTTCTTTTTTTCTTTTTTCTTTTCTTTTATTTTTTTTTCTATTTGCTTTATGTCGCATTGACACAAATATGTCTTACGGCGACGATGGGATGGGAAAGGCATAGGAATGGGGAGGAAGCGGCCTTGGCCTTAATTAAGGTACAGCCCCAGCATTTGCCTGGTGGGAAAATGGGAAACCACAGAAAACCATCTTCAGGGCTGGCGACAGTGGGGTTCGAACCCACTGTCTCCCGATTACTGGATACTGGCCGCACTTAAGCGACTGCAGCTATCGAGCTCGGTGGGAGAGAGAATGTCCTTCTTTGAATCTGTTTTTTTCTTTAAAGTACCTATACATACCCTTCCATTTTTTTCACTAAAATGTTTATGACTGCCAATTATGCTTTCCATAGTGTTACCGTTAGCTGACTTCTTTGCTAGATTCAATTTCCTTGTAAGTTCTTTCAATTTTTTCTTACTTTCACAGCCATTTCTAACTCTGTTTCGTTCCAACCTGCACCTCCTTCTTAGTCTCCTTACTTCTCTCTTATAATATAGTGGTTCTTTACCATTCCCTACCACCTTTAAAGGTACAAACCTGTCTTCATATTCCTCAACAGTTGCTTTAAACCCATCCCAGAGTATGTTTACATTTTATTTACCGTTTACCACCGATCACAGTTCCTTTTTAAAGACTCCCTCATGCCTGTTTTATCAGCCATATGGTACTGCCTAACAGTCCTACTTTTAATACCTCCCTCCTATCACATTTATTTTTAACTACGACTAAAACAACTTCGTGATATCAATACCATCATTTACTTCAGTTTCTCTATAGAGCTTATCTGGTTTTACCAGCACCACGTCCAGAATATTCTTCCCTGTAGTTGGTTCCATCACTTTCAGAATCAGCCGTCCTCCCCATATGAATTTGCCATTTCCTGTCGTTAGCATTACTTTCCCGATTGACATTCAGTAAATTGAAATCACCAGCTAGAATCGAGTTCGTTTCCATATCGTTTCTCAAATAGCTGATTATCTTATCAAATAATTCCGAATCAGCGTCAGCGCTACCCTTTCCCGGCCTGTACACTTCAAAGATATCAATTTGCCTATTATCTTTAGAAATGAGCCTTACACCTAGAATTTCATGTTTGTCATCTTTAAATTCTTTGTAGCTTACAATTCTTCTTTCAACGGAATGAATACCCCCCCCCCTCCTACCATTCCTATCCTATCCCTACGATACACACTCCAGTTGGGTGAGAACATTTCTGCATCCATTATGTCATTTCTCAACCATGATTCAAGTCTTAATACAATATCTGGTAAGTATATATATGTTTGGCTGCCGTGGCCTATGCTAGGAACTGTCCCCGCATTCGCCTTAGTGCATGAGAATGGAAAACCACTGAAAATCACTCTAAGGACAACCGACGGTTGGGACCAGCAGCCCCTGTCTGTCTCCCGAATGCAGAAGTGTAGAGCCGCGGTATAGCCGTGGCCACCTGTCCTCTGCTCGATTGATCGCGGTCAGTCGGAGTGCAGACCAGCCATGGCTACTTGCAGGCCGAAGCGTACTCCGCAACTGCCGATAAATATGTTCGTAGTGGAAGTAAATTGGCTCTTGAACGAGTTGCATGTGCAAATAATTGTCTTATTTCAGGGACAGCCGAGGATACCTACTGAGGATATATTTGTCAATTCAATTAAGCTAATTACGGGGTCAACCGAAAATACTTCCACTGATATATTTATCAATTAAATATATTTTTTAGCCCATGACATCGAATCAACAATCCATAATCATTATCATTATCATCATCAAATATACTGGTCTAACCTCGCTGTGAAAGAACAGCTGGAGATATTGCTGTAAATATGATTGTATTTGAAAATAAATTGACATTTGTATGTGTAAATTATTCCTGTAGATATATTCATAATTAAAACAAATTGATTCTTGAAGATATTTGAAAGCGATTTTTTTCTGAGGGACAGCTGAAGATACTAGCTGATACATTTGTCTATCAAATAAAGCTTAGGTTCCAGAAATATAAGGGACAGTCAAATGCAAAGCGAACACCCGCTACAACGTGACCATAGAATGGTTTTATTCAAAAGTATTTACCAGAAACGTCAATACATGTCTCCCACCGGGAGACTGGAAGGAAGTAGGCGCTGACGGATCCACTACCACACGCACTCTTGCACTTCCTCGTCCGAATGAAATCGACGTTCACAAATGTCTTTCTTCCTCCGTGATTCGTCGTTTTTCCCTGATAAGGCCATCAGTCCGCTCTATCACATCAGAAATAATGGCTCGATGAACTTATTCTGGGCGCGGATCGTATTGCAGTGATGTGCGCGCCCTTCTCGGAATCTCCTATATCACTCGTGCACACTCGTCATGGACATGCACTGTTCGCCATACACAGCAGACATGCGATGATGAGTTTCGCGTACTCCAGCACCCTTAACCACCAGAAAACGAACCACACCTCTCTGCTCTTCATTGCTTGCCTCCATTTCTACAGCTGGACGAACACACTAGACCAGTCCGCGCAATAAACAAAGGACATAACCCAACAACTGCGTGCACCTGGAAGTTGTCACTATGCAGTTCTCCTACCAGAACGATGATAGTATCGATGCGTAACAACAGTGTTGCCACCTTCGGCGCGGAATGTGTGTTATGGCGGGTGTTCGGATTTCATTTGACTGCCCCTTATATACGCACAATATTGTTCTATTCCAGAGACAGCTGAAGATAGAAATTGTGTTGGTTACGAAAGGATCCTAACTTCAGAATAAATGTGTTAATCGTTTTTATCACTTTGCAGGGACAGCCGAAGACGCGTCGGTGGATCCTGCGGTCCACTACAACGCCTCGGCACCCAGACAATGCTGTTGCTCGGACCATTACCACTATCCTCACCACCGGCGCCAAGTCCTGGGTCAGAGGCACAACCTGCGGACGCTACAGAACGGCTATCCTAAACCAGAGGCGGCAGCAAAAGCTGAACATTACAATTGGAGAAGACATCCTCATATGGAGAATCACATTGTTACTACGGCTGACCTGTAAAACGCACTGGTGGTCTTGATGTCGAAGCTGTTGATTGGTACTGAACATTTTACTTGATCTGACGCGGTGCGTTAGTGAAACAGTATAATTGAAAAGAGTGAAGGGTGGTGGTATTTTCATCGTCACTACAACGGATAAATGTGTGGTGATTGATATCAGTAAACAAGGACACTACACATCGACCATTTCGAACTCCAGGCAGCACCGTCGTGAAACACTGTTGCAAGAGAAAATATCCTCTTTGGGAAAATCATATCGCTATTCTTATTAATATCTAGGAAATTATACTAGAGCAGGAGATCAGAATTTCGAAAGGAAGATAACAGTATTTTCGGCTATGATACTACGATGGTTTGACCTAACCTCTCAATACACTGTGCTGTCATCATTTCGAAAAAATAAAGGCACATCCACCAGGATAACAGCAGAACGTACTGATCAAATGTTAAGGAAAAAAATAATGATCGCATATTTTTATTAATGTTGGATGTCCAGGGATTCTAGAGATGAAGGTCGTTTGTATTTATATCCTTGAAAACAAGATAAAATACCAGAAAACTTGACGTTTAGCTTGCTTGGGTTCCTCAGAAGTAAATCACGATTGTTCTAATAAACCTACATGGTTTCAATAAAATACAATCGAAACCTTTTATTGTGACATCGCTTTTAACAGCGTATTGGATATCGCTTAGTACGGCATCGCTTATTACGACATATCGTATAAAACGACGTATTTGTATCACATTTTCGGAGAAATGTATCGGTTATAACGTCCAATGTTGATTTTGTTCGTTATGTATTGGGGGATTGCTGACAACAACGTAAAGCTTATTTTCAAACTCTTGTTTTCAGTAGATTGTAGCTTTCAAATCGGTCTGTTAACTAGTCGAGGCAAGCATCGCTGTGAAGAGTCGCATAAGAAAAGGAAAGTTTTTAATATTGCAGAAAAATCACACACAAGATGGCAATTTAGAAAATGGGAAACAAACTTCAGCATCGCGAAGTAATTTGGTGTAGGCCCTATAACTCTCAACGATTTCTGCGGTTTGGAAGGAATACAGGACTTATTTCTTTATGTTCTAACTTATGTTTTATCGTTATTCTGTTAATTAACCGTAGAATTGTACAGTCTGAAACTTACAGATATGACACTTTTAGCAAAAAAAAAGAAAGACCAGTTTATGCGAATATCGTCTATTACTACCTTTAACTGGCGGTCCCTTCAGAGTCTGTATTACTGTATTAACTGTTTCGACTGTATTAACGTCATTCTCTCGGTAAACTTTTATCGTCATTCGTCAACCGATGGCTGATTGTGCATCATCGTCCTCGAATCAATAGTTGATATTGCAAAATTTCATGAACGTATGATACTGGAAGTGAGCAGTAGCGACGCTAAAAAGCTCACGCCACGCCACCCCCCGCCCCCGCAATAATTTCCTGATAATGAAAGTTACAAGTTTATTTCGTATTACAAAGTTGTATATTATTTCAATCAACAGCACCTACGATAATAATAATAATAATTATTATAAAATAAGAAGTTACACAATTTAGTTTTCAAATCCGAAAGGAATAAAAATAATCCACGTATATGGTACAAACACACACACACGCGCGCAGGAAATGCATATTCCAATCATAGTAAGCAAAACACGCTGACTGTCACAATATTAAGAAATAATATCGTTCCTAGGACCAAATAATTTACTACTCAACCGTCCATCGTAGGCCTACTTAGCTTCACTGACTGCCGAGAATTATAAACAGGCTCGAAACTTCAGTATTTAGAGTTTCCATAAGGAGGATGTCTTTCTTATCACATCTTCTCTGACTACTGGGTTCTCAGAACTGGCTAATTACTTCAAAAGCCTTGTTGATTGTTGTGAGTGGCAGCAAGGGATGGTTATTATTGGAACAGGTTGGGAAAGCCACGTTATTTCAGAAATAACTACCGTACTCCTGTTGACGAAAGAAGCCCTGCACTACAACGGCCTAAGTTTGGAATAACCCTCTGTAATACAAGTAATACTGTGTTGTGTGCTGTAGCTTTCAATTTTAAAATCACTCTTCAGCTACTGAATTAAGAAACAGTCATGGGCCACTCTAAAGCCATGCCACCCCGCCCCCTCCGCCCCGCGGGGTCTACGGGGTTCTTATCGCCGCCACTGGAAGTGAGTAAAGGTAATCGCCCACTGCAGGGAACCGCGCCGCGCCGCGCGGAACAAGCTTGTGGAACATTCCACGGGCCATTTTCCGAGATTTCGCCCAAACAGCACACCTCACCGCGCCGCGCCGCCTCTCTCCAGTTGGGGAAGTGCAGCTCAGACAGAAATATGAGTTCCATTTCCGAGGAGGACTTATTATTTGCGGTTGCGATACTTACAAATGAGGAAGAAGAAAAACGCGAAAGAAAAGTTTGGGCCCACAACATTTATGAGAAAAGGGAAACGAATTGAGAGTTTCACCATTTATTTCCTGATCTACTAAAGGACCGAAGTAAATTTTCCCAATGCTTTCGTATGTCACAAGAAAAATTCTATGAACTATCGAACCTAGTTAAGCCGTGTGTACCGAGCTCGATAGCTGCAGTCGCTTAAGTGCGGCCAGTATTCAGTGTTCGGGAGATAGTAGGTTCGAACCCCACTGTCGGCAGTCCTGAAAATGGTTTTCCGTGGTTTCCCATTTTCACACCAGGCAAATGCTGGGGCTGTACCTTAATTAAGGCCACGGCCGCTTCCTTCCCACTCCTAGCCCTTTCCTGTCCCATCGTCGCCATAAGACCTATCTGTGTCGGTGCGACGTAAAGCAACTAGCAAATAAAAAAGCCGTATGTAGAGCGGGAAAATATCACCTTTCGCCTAGAAAGGCGTACAGTGCACAATACCAAGGTAATTAGAGTAAGAGGTAGGGATCACGCGCAGGTCTCCCCACCAAGCTTGGCCGTCGATGACGTCACGTGAACCCTCAGCGCCTTGTCCTCTCTATGAGGTAGGCTAATACACAGCTGTAAGCTATTCTGATTTAGCCACAAGTTAGAGATAACTTCATTGATATTTTAACATCACCTAAGAAAATGCATTCCACTTCACTATTACAGTAGAGTAATAATAGGAGATAATAATAGGAGATCAAATACAGTGTGAATCCAGCAGCGTTTATGAAGTATTTCGATCTGTATAAAAGGATGTAACAATGCTAAGACTGTGATAGCAGTGGAATGGCCATTCCGTGTGTTCATGTTCTCAACACCTATGATAACAATAACAAGGGGCTATAATTGTTACAGACTCGAACATAAAGCTTGATGACTGTAAGAAATATGTCCGTTGTTACAAGCAGTATTGGGAAACTATATACACCGTCAACAACACAAACAGCAAATGTTAGGAAACTGTCCACAATACAAACAGTACAGTAAATGTTTTCCTGCAAGTGCCAAGAAATGACAAATTCCACGTTAACATTAGATAGGCCATATTCATGAGCCTGTATATTAACATTCTTAGCACTGGTTTCATATATAACATAATAAATTGCCTTTCATTAAAAAATAACGGGTATGTTATACACAAAGAATAATGCTGATATTAAAAAATAGATCAAACACACTTATCCATAGCATCAGTTGAATTTCTTTGCTTTTCTTCTTTCTTTATCGGTGTTGTATTAACAGAAACCCGGTCTCTTCAATGTCTTACTTTTGTTTAAAGCGTCCATTCGAATAAAAGAACGGCTTTTCACGAAGCAACTTGCAAGCTCATAAATTTCGGAGAATTTCTTTTTCAGGATATCCATAAGGGATGTGATGATGTTAGAACCCTCTTTCAGTTCTTTCCCGTGGTAAAATTGAAACTACCGAGCTCGATAGCTGTAGTCGCTTAAGTGCGGCCAGTATCCGGTATTCGGGAAATTGGGTTCGAACCCCACTGTCGGCAGCCCTGAAGATGGTTTTCTGTGGTTTCCCATTTTCACACCAAGCAAATGCTGGTGCTGTAACTTAATTAAGGCCACGGGCGCTTCCTTCCCACTTCTAGCCCTTTTCCGTCCCATCGTCGCCGTAAGACCTATCTGTGTTGGTGCGACGTAAAGCAACTTGCAAAAAAAAAAGGACTCTTTTTGAAATTTAATTTCCACCCCTTGTAGTTTGACCTGTTTTCTCTCCGTAATTACTTTCTATATCGAGGTTCTTCTTTATCCTAAAAGCTATATAGCCAGTGAAGTCTTCAAGCCGCGCCTTGGTTTCACGACTCCCCTCAAGCTGTTTTACTTGATCTTCAAGGGCTTTAACGAACCCTTGCTCATCCTCCGATGAAAAATAGGATGTTGTGGGTTCAACGCTGGCCTTAGACTGGCACACGATATCCGAGTTTTGATCGAGTTCATCAGTACATATTTGGGCGTAATATTTCATAATCTTCCAGAGAACAGTTGGAATTTCTTATCGCCTAGGAAGCATTGAGGCTAGAAGCAGTGATTTCACCTTTCGCGTCACAGCTGTCGGAAGAGGATCGTCATAAAGCCTTCCGAACCCTCGAAGCTGAGAAAGATAGCTTTCGATAATGTCTTGATTACTTCTGTCACCATTTATTTACGTCAGTGGTTTTAGGGAATTCATGAAAGTGTATGTTTCGTTCCTTCGCGTGCCTGCTATGATTTGTGCAGCCTGCAATGGCATGACAAAGCATACTGAAAAGTGTACATTATTACTGCTTTTTACGTGCTATCTCGTAAAATAAACACACACGGTTTCTTATACACCACAGATATGTTACTATCGTGTATTATTAGCACCTAGCTTCTGCGTGCACAGCGATTCTTACTCGAACTACCTCTACCTCACTCAGAGCAGATTCAACGCGGGGGTCCTGCGTGACGTCACAGCTCTGCTTTGCCACTGCGCACCTCTCTCGTGATCCCTACCTTGTATTCTACGTACCTTGGCACAATACCACTAACCGCGTGAAGGTACGAGCGTGCTGGCACTAGTCGAGGACTCACGAAGACTGCCGAAACGGCACGAAACCACATTCTTTCCGTTAATCCTTCCTTCTACCCTCGCCCATACAAGCGCGCCGAAAGGAAAAAGTTCCGTTCCAGAAACCTGGGGGCTTCTGGTGCGGAAATTCCACAAGCTTGTTCCGCGCGGCGCGGCGCGGCTCCCTGCAGTGGGAGTTAAGCCATTTCATTTCACAAGAAGCAGACCACGGAAATTTCTTCTCGGCTGCGCTGCGCGGCGCGGCGCGGTGTAGTGGGCGATTACCTTAAGGTAAACATTCTGTGGGTAATGGAGAAAGCCAGAGATTATCATAGGGACTCTATAATTACTGTATATATGCCTACTTAATTGATTATTCAAGATTATGTGACGTGAATGATTCCATCTGAGAGAAACAGGAACACCAGCACTCTTACTCAAAGTTATCATATCACTGTACATAAGTAAAGAATTATCATGCATAAACATACACATTTGTAACATTCACAATCAGGAGAGCCATTGAATTGAGTACTCTGTCATCAAACTCTTGAACAGTCATATGTAACTCAACAGTCATCAATTTGGATTTGACAGGAGAACCAATAGAACCCCATACCTTAATGGCGGGCGTTGGCCCTGTGTACCTCTCGACAGTAAAATTAACTTGGCTTTTCTCCAAGTACATCGTCAAATATTATTGTAATGATCGTTGTGACAAAAATGAAATCGCAATTCTTCTCCAAAAACTATGTTCTATTCGTGGGCCAGCGTGATCTTTCTAGATACCACCTTAACCGACACGGTTCCGTATGTATTACTCCAATATTTCGAGATGAAATCCCTTTCGTGAATTGCAAGTCTTCGAAAGAATGCCGCTACCAATGTATTGCAGTGTAACGAGGAAAAAAAAAAAAGCTGACTTAATGGAATTGTGTCTCTCATGGTTATGTTTTCTTTCATAATCAATGGTGCAACTATCTCTAGTAATGCACAGAACGTTGGGCCATCAACCCGTAACAAGTCATTTGTTTCGTTAAAACTCAAGTCCCTTTTCAAGTCTTCATACGCGAATGTCTGCAACTCTCTGTACCAATTTTCATCCACCTTCCTTCTTTCTCCTTTTGGCAACAAACTAGAGCAATAACAACAACAGCAATGGCATCCAACCTACATAATCTTATATCTAAATCAGGTAATATTACCGTACAAATATCTGATGGTATGTCACTCGCAAGACTACTGTGATGACCGATTCCACTGCCAACTAACAACATAAGAGAGTACTTTTAGTGGCTTTCCTCAAATTAACCATTATCGATTCAAGATACTTCTCAAATATGAATGTAGTAACGTTTACGAAGTTCACGTTTAGATACAAGATGTCTCTAGTTTTCGTGGTCGACCATAATGGTGAAGGTGTTAGAGTATTTTCCATTTTATTAATGGATTTTCCAAGAAACTGACCGTTTTGATAGTTGTCTGAAATAAACTGATCCAGGGCTTCTGAAACACATAGGCCCTACTAATTGTTAAAATCGGCTCCGTTGGACTCTATAAATAAAAGATAAAAAATGAAGGCAGCTTTTTAGGTTTTGAGAATATTAATTTCGGATTAAGCTGTGTCTTCATCGCCGAAGAGCAGCTTTACACGTTGATATTTTAAGTCCAAAGCATACTTGCTTGAGGAACGCGGAACCGTAAGCCAATAACTGGCAAATAATTATCAGTTACTTCCCGCGTGACATGACGTGTCAGGGTTGTTCGAATTTACACTAGATGTCTTTTCACGAGAGTTTAATCCTGATGTAAACAAGGTATGTCCACGCCTCCGCCGAAGAAAGAGTTTTGATTCGCTGAGCGTGTAGTACCGACCTCCACCCCGTCAACGTCTCGTGCTCGGACGTACAGGACTTGACATGGCATACGACAACAGTGCGAAGATCTGAACTTCTGAATAAATAACTAAACCTGGATTCTGTTCACTCAGTTTATTGAACACACTCAAAATGCACTGCCTATGGTCACTTCAGAGCGATTTTCCTCGTGTGTGCTTCACTACACGCGATGGTCCTACCTCTTGCTCCGTTTCTCTCACTATGAATACTGCCACTAACTGCTGCTGCAAGATGCAACACCTGTTCTCCACGCTGTACAGCTGGGAACCTTCCCTCACTACGAGAAGATTTCCTTTATTACACCACGCCTTGTGACTTTTTCTCGATATTTAATCACTATTTTACAAAAGAAACACACACACACACATATATATATGACAACCATATTTTATTTTGATTACGTACTCTTCCGAACTCTTTCAATGTAATAAAATGAAATGAAATAAAATTAATGCAACGTACTGCTTTTCTTGGAGCTCGCACACACTCGAGTGAGTGCGACGATTGCTTCTCCAATCAACTACGTCAATGTCCATGTGCAAAGTCAAGGTGCTCCACCTATTTGTTTACATTACGTTTAAACTCTCGTGAATAGCGGTATAACGTATTTCCGGCTTGTATCCGTCGCATTGATTCAGTGCCAAGACTTCGAGCACATATGCCTTTATTTTGCCGCCATTGCCACATACACTGTTCGGTGGATACAAGTTGCCTAACAAGTGCAGCTTTGAAGATAACCACCCCCACACAGAGCAATTACTGGAACCGTCTCAAACGAGTGGATTGTGGTATTTGTATTGCTTTAAGAGGAAGTACAACTGGGCAACCATTCTCTCTTCGTACCAATCATAGGAAAGAAAGTCCGGCTCCATGGCTTAATGGTCAGCGTGCTGGTCTTTGGTCGTAGGGGTCCCGGGTTCGAATCCCGGCAGGGTCGGGAATTTTAACCATAATTGGTTGATTCTTCTGGTACGGTGACTGGGTGTATGTGTCGTCTTCATCATCATTTCATCCTCATCACGACGCGCAGGACGCCTACGGGAGTCAAATCAAAAGACCTGCACCTGGCGAGCCGAAGTCTCGGACACATCCCGGCACTAGAAGCCATACGCCATTTCATTTTTCACAGGAAAGAAAAAGAATTGCTCCATTCCTTCGAAGAGTGAAGGCATCGGCAAAAATGGAAAGACCATGTGGCGTAAAGACTGAAAATATTCCAGGCCCCAAAAACTTTATATATTCTGGTTCCGAAGAGAACCAGAGATGACCATGGAAGGTCGATTGCAACAGGTGAAAGTGAGAAGCCTAACACAAGTAATTGGAAGCAATAAAAGGCTCAGGTTACCCACCCCATTTAGACCCTTCTTACGACAGGTAGGCGATAATGTGGACGTATTCTACCGTTACCACTCTCAGGGTATGTTTTAAACGTTGACTGGTGTTCATATCTTGCTCTTCCTTGTCATTGAAGCATGTTAGTCTGGTGGTGGTGGTGATTATTGTTTTAAGAGGAAGTACAACTAGGCAACCATCCTCTATATAACACTAATCAGAGAGAAAATGGAAGGGGTCCGACACTTCGAAAATGAAGGTATCGGCCAAAGGAAGACAAGGGCCACGAAGGGCGTGAAAATGAAAGACTCCCTAGCCCTCGCAAACCTAATAGGGTCGGGGTCGGAAAAGAACAAGAGTTGGCCAAGGGAGGTCGGATAGGATAGATGAAAGTGAGGAGCCTGGCACAAGTAAGTGGAAGCAATACCAGGACTCAGCTAAGGGCCCCGTGGTCGCCAACCCACGCTCCAAAGTTCAGAGCCCCTGAGGCCTGTTAGTCTGGGGATCGCCTCGCTTCACAGACTTAAACTCAACTAACAAGGAGACCTTGTCAACGTGTCCTCTCCGATTTGATCTATTTTTAAAATTCACGCACGCTATGGCGATAACTGCGGCCCCATGGTGTAGGGGTAGCGTTCCTGCCTCTCGCCCGGAGGCCCCTGGTTCGATTCCCAGCCAGGTCAGGGATTTTTCTCTCGACCTGGTTCGAGGTCCACTCAGCCTAAGTGATTAGAATTGAGGAGCTATCTGACGATGAGATGGCGGCCCCGGTCTCGAAAGCCCAGAATAACGGCCGCGAGGATGCGTCGTGCTGGCCACACGGCCTCTCGTAATCTGCAGGTCTTCGGGCTGAGCAGCGGTCACTGGGCGGGCCAAAGCCCTTTCAAGGGCGTTAAGTGCCGTAGGGGGATGGCGATAACTTCCATCGGTTCAAATAACAAGGCACAAATTCCACCAGAGAATGGAATTCGAATATTGAGAGAGTGCTTTACAAGATCAACACGTGGCAGATTTTCACAACGAACATACAACGCCACGAGCAAGGAGCTCTCCTCTTCCTCACTCTTATCCACCATGTCTGTCCTCCTACACAGTTCGCTAACTTTTCTTGCTTTTATGATTACTGCAACCCTGGTTCATGTAGCAATCCGCAACGAACTATGCCGTGCTGAAGATGAAAGTGAGGAGCCTGGCACAAGTAAGTGGAAGCAATGCCAGGAATCAGCTAAGGACCCCGTGTTTGCCAACCCACGCTCCCAAGTTAAGAGTCCCTGGGGCCCCCTTTAGTCGCTTCTTACGACAGGCAAGGGGTACCTTACCGAAGGATGCGTTCGACTGTTGTTCTCGAATTTGAACGTTCGACAGTACTGCAGGAAACGTTCTTATGTCGAAATGTTGGGGATGAAGCGTAAAAACGCAAACATAAAACATGGAAAACAGAATCACACTCAGTAATATTGCAAAGATAACAGCAGAAAGTTCGGTAGTCACAACTAGTCGCACAAGTAAATTGTGACCGTGTTTGTGCAGTAATACAATATACACACACATATGCTACCAAAAACATTATGTAATTAAAAACAACCAGCCCGACTGCGGGGAAAGGTACACGACAGGCGGTTATCTCTGTTGCCTGCAAAGCTCATGGGAAGCAAAATAAAAAACACACACACAAAGTCTAAACGATCGTGCACTCTTATTACTATGCATTTCTCTAACGTGCTTGAAATGCAGATAACTCACAAACTGAACGTTGAAACAAACCCATGGGGACACTACGGAGGCGAGATTCGATCCACAAATCACAAGCTTGTGAAGCAGAGAACTTGCTCGTTGCACTGTGCGTTCGTTGAAGGATTGTATTTCGTGCCCTCTCTCTTCTTTGTCCAGTTGCTCTGCCCCGTGCCTTTCTAGTGTCATCGTCTCAGCCGCTTTAAGACACTCGCGTGCTGGAAACTGATGATTTATTACTTTTGTTATTCTAACATTTTCATCGCGGATTAATGGGAATATCGAACTATCGAGACTCTAAATACGGAGACTCTGATCAACTCAAACGTATACACTGTGTATGACAGACTTCGACTGCTACCTAAACGCTTCTCTGAATGCTGACTTATCACTGATGTCTGGAAAACAAAACACTAAAATCTCGAAAATTAAAGCCCCTTTGAGAGAATGTCCTAATAGGTACTTATTTTGCACCTATGTATATTAATCTCACGAAAATTTGACAGAATCGGTGACCGCCACGCTATGGCATAGACTAAACTTGTAAGTAAAAATGCCTTAACTTGAAAGTTGGAAGTGTGGTGACCAAAAACAGAGTATTTTCTGTTTTTGACTACGAATACCAGGAGAGACTGATATCCCTTCACTGTTTATCTCTAAAAATAGTGATTAGCAAGTGTTTGTCGGTAATTTTGGTTAAGGGTCTCAATAATAACTACTGTTTGCCGTCCATTACAAAAATGTGCAATTCTGATCTTGTTGTGTCAATATGTAATATTCTTTCTCTCTGTAAATAATATAAGATGTTAATTGTTATGATGAATGGAAATCAACAGGGTTCAACAAGTACTGTTTAACTTCTAATATAACCGAATTATTTTCGAAATAAGATATAATGAAATATCAGTGTAGTGGATGTATACTTTGTGTTCAGAAATAAAAAAATTATCTGTACGTCAACAATTTTTAATGAACTTCAATATTTCCTTGAGTCCAAAATTGCCTTGCTATACCAAGTTTCTAAAAAATACGAGTATGCGCCAAAACAAATAGTAATCAAATTCTCGTACGTATATTGCGCGTATACGTAATGCATTGAAGAAGTTGTTTATTTAATAGAACTCAGTGTTGTATGGTTAATGTATTATGCATTTAAAAGTTGCTGAATGGTTCTCACAACAGAGAAAAAGTGTTTCTGTTTATACGAGCTAGAACGTGAAATGGCACAAGTTTGAAACATGTTTCAGACGAAAGTTTCACAAAACTCTACCGAGAAATACGGGTATGTGATAATATGTTGACAAGTTTCACTGCACGTGAAGCGTCCTCACTCAACGAAATGGTTGCACAGATCGGCTTGTTACAGTGTCAGCTATGGATGACTGCTGACCCGGGTGTTACAGTCTTCGAGGGGAAATCTTAGGCGAACAGATGTGAAAATGGGTATCAGTGCAACCTGCAAAAGTAGATTTGCTTATCGAATACATATCGGACAGTGTTTTTAAGTTATGATGACATTCGTGCCAGAATTTTGCACTGTGGTACAGTGCTAAGAATGATTAACGACGATCCCTCGTTTTTGTCTAACATACCGTTTAATGACAAATACAGTAGACCTACTCATCTCGATGGATACAAGAACAGACAGACAGCTCGCTTCCTTTGTTTTGAAAGACCAGATATTCGTTCAGAAACCCTTTCATTCCGCACGTTTAACGATATGGTGTGTCATGTCTCCAAATCGTGTATTGGGCTCGTATTTAGTGGAAGACGGTGGTGGTCATCATTCTAAAGTTAACGAGGGTCGGTATTGAAACTTCATTATCATACAATTTCTGATGGGTCTACGAACATTTTGTCGTGCACAAAACATCGCACAAGATGGAGAACCTGCCTCACTGCTATAAACTCACTCAATTTTCTCACATAATTTTCCATAGAACAGATTTTACTTATTCATCGCCTTCAACTGACCTAACACCGCCCGAAGCCTATGCACAGGGTATGTTAAACGAGTCCATTTTTCGGGAGAACCCTCCGTCAACAAGTGGGAAATGCAAGAAAATATTGTAGTGTATTTTCATAACTTGCAGCAAACTTCATTTGCGAAAATATATGAAAACCTAACGTTATTAGTAACGGTTGGAAGTCCGGCGCCGCGGTGTAGGGGGCAACGCGTCCGCCTGTCACCCAGTGGTCTCGGGTTCGATTCCCGGCCCGGTCAGGGGTTTTTAATTGTAAATATTCCTGGCCTGGGGACTGGGTGTTTTTGTCGTCCTTAACGTTCCTTTCCTCACATTCAACACTCTACACTTCCGCAACTACAATTACACACAGGTTCATGTCATATGGTGCAAGTAGTGGCAAAAGATCTACAGAGGTCGACGCCACGAACAAATATAATTTTTTTTAAACGTTTGGAACATAATGGAAAGGGCTTTGTTTGTTTCACAATTTGCTTTAGGTCGCACCGACACAGATAGGTCTTATGGCAACGATGGGATAGGAAAGAGCTTGGAGTGGGGAGGAAGCAGCCGTGGCCTTAATTAAGGAACAGCCCAGCATTTGGCTGGTGTGAAAATGGGAAACCACCGAAAACCATCTTCAGGCTGCCCACAATGAAGTTCGAACCCACTATTTCCTGAATGTAAGTTCAAAGCTGTGCGACCCTAACCACACGGCCAACTTACTTGGTATAATGGAAAGTATTTTGAACATATTGTTATGGATAAGTGAACAGGGAAGGAAAATACTACTAATTTATTTTGGCGCATACTTGATTATGTTGAGGTACACTGATTGATTGATTGATTGATTGATTGATTGATTGATTGATTGATTGATTGATTGATTGATTGATTGATTGATTGATTGATTGATTGATTGATTGATTGATTGATTGATTGATTGATTGATTGATTGATTGATTGACAAGAAAGTCAAGACAAAATTCTAGAATTTACATCACTTTAGCGACCTGCCACCAATTCGCACTTGAGCAATTGTTTTAGGTACACTTGGTAACAAAACGTGACGACCTCGCCTCACACCACCACTCTCCAGAGGCAGCCCGGTGTCTATTAGCGGCTTGTAGGAATTACTACGCCTACTGTAGTCAGAGTTGCCAAATAGTCTACTGCAGTCGACACGAAGAAAGGGTAAAGACTGAGGAGAGTGTGGAAGAAGGTGGTTTGGCAACCTCTCCACACCAATCAAGGATCACTTAGAACTCGTTAACTCAGCAGGGTGCAGAGTGTGATTTGACTGCCGGCTTTCAGCTCGCTTCCAGGAACTCCCCAAGCCCTAAGGGCTTATAAGATTTCTTTGTACACAACGTTAATTGTTTTCCTTCTGATGTATGCATGCAGCTCAGTGCGAAAAGAATGGAAAGATAGCTCCGCAACATTTCTATTGATACACTGAAGACTGCCATAGAAATGGTCCTTATCACGGCGCTGAAGATCTCAAAATCGCTTCAGTTTGTGGAGAATCTTGATACTATAGTACTTTTTGTTAAAATAAAGGGGTTCTTACTCTTTTTCTCCTTGTCTATATCGTACACTTCTTTTCAATATACTGCAGAAATGACTAACTGGCCTCGAAGAAATGAACGTAAAGTAAAGTGCCGGGCTGCGTAGCTCAGATGGTACAAGCACTGGCCTGAGATGCCTGAGTTTGCAGGTTTGATTCCTGCTCAGTCAAGTGGTATTTGAAGGTATTCAACTGGTCAGATACGCCGTCCTTGGATTGTTAGATTTACCAGAACGTAAAAATTCCAATGGGACAAACTTACGTTATCTTGGCTTCTCTAAAAACCGTAAAAGAAGATAGTGGAACATAAAACCATTATTATTATTATTATTATTATTATTATTATTATTATTATTATTATTATTATTATTATTATTATTATTTCTTTCTTGCGAACCGGCCAAACTTAGGACCACGCCAATACCACTTCACTTCCTTCTAATCATCCCTTCTTCCTTCCTCTTTCTCCACAGTGCCTTCATTCTTTCAGAATGTTGCGCTCTTCTCTCTTCAGTCCATTTTCCCCCTCTGCGCTCTTTCTTTTCTTCAACCAGAACTTTTATGTTGGAAAGTCTTTTCCTGAATTGGTCTCTATCACGACTTTCTTCATCTGCAATTCCTAACCTCTTGAGTTCTTCCTTCATCTGCTTGGCATATCCCCCCTGGCTCTTCAAGTAGTATATTTTATTAAAAATTTGTTTATTTAACCTTGTTGGATCCATTCTGATCATGTGTCCACAGAATCGCAACCGTCTCTTCCTTATTGTTGTTTCCAGATCTTCTGTTCTTTTGTATATCTCCTTATTTGAGCGTAATCTGTAGTTTCCCTCTACCACCCTTGGGCCGTAAATCCTCCTCAATATTCTCCTTTCAATCTTTAGTAGTTTTTCCAGGTTCGTTAGTGTTGCTGTTTCCACCCCATACAGAATCACTGGTTCTACCACAGCATCATAATGTCTTAGTTTTGCATTGATGGAGAGATTCTTTTTGTTGTAAATGGCTTTGGTGGCAATGTTTAGCCTTTCCAACTTAAGTCTTCTATTTTCCATGGCATCTTTATCCATCCCGTTGCTGCTGATAATTTCTCCCAGGTATTTAAACTGCTTTGTGACCTTCACTTCGCCATATTTCGTCTTCATTGTTCTCTTCACATAATTCCTGTCCGTGCTCAGCATCTCTGTTTTCCTGAAGGAGATTTTTAAACCTGTTTTCTCGGCTATATCCTGTAGTTCATTTATCTGTGTTATTGCTTCCTGTTCTGTCTCAGCGAAGAGTGCCAAATCATCAGCAAAGGCCAAACACTTGGGTTTGACATGTTTATTTTTACTACCTATTATAGCACCTGAGTCATTATGTTTCCACAGTGTTTTCATGACCTTATCTAGAACCACGTTGAAGAGTGTTGGGGATAAGCTGTCACCCTGTCTCAGACCTGTTTTTATCTGGAAGGGTTTGCTGATCTCTCCTCGAAATTTCACTTTGGATATAGTGTTTGTTAGTGTTAACCTAAGTAAGTTGAGTGTTTTTTGATCGATGCCATATTCTCTCAAAATTTCCATCAATGTGTCTCTATCTATTGAATCGTATGCTTTTTGAAAATCAACGAAAGAGATGAAGATGTTCTTTGGCCGCGCATTGTAATATTTGATTATCATTTTTAGACTCAGGATATGGTCCTGACAAGAGCGCCCTCTCCTGAAGCCATCCTGATACTCTCCCAACTTGTGGTCAATTTGCGGTGTCAGTCTGTTCAATAGGAGTTTAGAAAAAAATCTTATACGTGACAGATAAAAGTGATATTCCTCGGTAGTTGTTGACGTCTGTTTTCGGTCCCTTTTTATGTAGTGGGTGTATTAATGCTACTAGCCAGTCTTCTGGTATTTTCTCATCTCTCCAAATATTCTGGAACAGTTCTGTCACTTCAGTGATAAAGGCGTCATTGGCTATCTTCCACAGTTCTGCTATTACTCCATCTTCACCAGATGCTTTGTTGTTCTTTAGGGAGTTTATTACTTCCCTTACTTCTTCCTCATCTGGTGGTTCAGAATCTGGGTTCTGGATTGTGTCCTTCTCAATCTCCAATTTTTCTCGTGGTGATTCACAGTTAAGGAGGTCTTCAAAGTACTTTGCAAGGATCTCACAGTTATCTTTATTGTTGAGGGCAAGAGTTCCGTCCGTTTTCTTGAAATGCAGGCTCGGTGCTATATAGCCTTTGATTCTATTTTTAAAGGCCCTATGGAATAATCTGGTATTGTTTTTCTTGAAGTTTTCATCCATTTCTGTGACTTCTGCCCTAAGGTGTTCTCTTCTGACTCTTCTCAGTGTTTGGTGGGTTTGTTTCCTTATTTCTCGTGATTTTTCCAAATTTGTCACAGTCTTAGTCTCATTCCATGATTTCCATGCCTCAAATCTTTCTTTGATTGCATTTTCACATTCTGCATTCCACCATGCATGCTTGCTTCGACGTTTCGTAGACGCTAATTCAACTGCTGGCTCCTGCAGATTTTTTTGTCACTTCATTCCAATTTTTTGGCACCTGTAGCTTTTTCCTGTATTCTTCCCTCTTTTCTTGGATGAGCAATTCACGGTCAATTTTTGGCAATCTATTGCCACAGATATGTGTTTTTCGTCCGGGTATGAAATTCATCTTAATCTGTGATAAATAATGGTCTGATGTTACATTAACCGCTTTTCTAACTTTGACGTTATGAATTTCCTTGTAATTGTTCTTGGATATCGCTACATGGTCCAGTTGAAATTCGCCTAGCAAGGGGTTTGGTGATACCCATGTTTTCTTTTTGTTGGGGCGTGCTTTGAAATGGGTAGACATGAGTTTGAAGTTGTTCATATTGCATAAATTGATCAGTCTTTCTCCGTTTTTATTCGTCCTGTTGTGTGCCGGATATTGTCCAACTATTTCAATGTACTTCCTTTCCCGCCCCACTTGTGCATTGAAGTCCCCCAGGAGAATTTTGATGTTATTTTTTGGGATCTTTAGTATTTCATCCCCCAGTTTGTCCCAAAACTCTTCAACCATATCGGGGTTCTTTTTATTATCCTCATTTATTGGTGCATGAGCATTTATCAGCGTGTATTTCTGATTCGCTAATTTGATCGTCATGAGTGATAGTCTTGAGTTTACACTCTTGAAGTCGACTATAGTGTTTAGAAACTTTTTGTTTACTACAAAGGCTGTTCCCAGTTGCGGGACATTTTTCATGATCTTTCTTCCGGCCTTTCCTTTGAAGATTCTGAACCCATCTGATTCAAAATGTTCTTCATCCATGTACCGCGTTTCCTGGAGGGCCAATATCGAGATGTCGAGTCTATGTAGCTCCGCTGTTAACTGTTTCAGTTTTCCAATCTGAATAACGGAGTTGATGTTGAATGTTCCAAAATAGTATTTTCTCTTATTCTTGAATTTAGCAATGTTCTTGTGGTGCTCCGATTCACTCACGAGCTTCAAACTGTCAGGCACCCTGGAATCCGAAAGCCTGATTTTGTCTACAGGGTAATTTAATTCGTAAGAAGCTTGTTCCATGATATTAATGTTCATTTTAGGGGTTGGACATAGTCCAACATTGTACAACTAAGGTTGTTAGCCTTAGAGGGCCTCATGATGTTTTCTGGCGAAAGGCAGGCATTTCCTCCTACCTTAAATACGTATGGTTTTCCCGCCAATACTCGGGTGGCTAACTGCAGTGGTTACCCACTGGGCGATGGGGTCGCCACATCCCTACGCCTATTATTATTATTATTATTATTATTATTATTATTATTATTATTATTATTATTATTATTATTATATGAAAAACGATCGTGAATATAGACGACGACAGAACCTTGAACTATACACTCACTTGGAGAAGGTAACCGACGTCATCCAGAAAAAAAGGAGCACCTTAAATGAAAACGTGACTCGAACGAGCCCACGAAGATTGACCGATCGGTCATTATCTACTTTCAGGAGGATAAAATCAGAGAAGCCTGGTGCACTGAGATGTCGAAGAACAGGGAATCACACGTAATGACAACCTATGGCGTGTCCCACTCAAGAAGAAACTCCAAGTATGCCGGAGTTTCTAGGAAAAGCCGAAGCTAAAAACTTGTTAAGCTGACGTGGTCCATAATTATGCGAAACGGAATGAATGAATAAATTAATGAACCGAAATGAAAGCTCTGCTTCATCAGTCACACTTCCAACTCCTCGATAACACATGTGGACCTGATCCTGTTTTGCGATTGAATTCGTTTACCGACACCAACCGTATATGGGTGTTCCTCTGCTTCTTGGTATTCCATGTTCTTAATTTTTAAGAATTCATTCAGCATTCACAAAAATAAACTAATTGAAGCCTCTTTCTTCTACAGCTCGAAAAGGAAGCACATCATTTAAAACACTATCTTTATTACAGATTATTTCCAGTGTAAAGAGAGTATTCTCAAAGGTGATCGATACAAAATTAAATCTATTACAAAAATGATTGTTGCACTGCTGTACTTAAGCGTCAATCTAAATTAATGTAGCCACAATAAAAGCTGTTATAACTATCCTGTTACAGAAGATTTGTTAACATTTTTCAGTGATGAAATATGAACTCAAGGTAAGGACAAAGAATCAACGACCATCTACAGGCAGAAGCAGAGGAGACTGACGATTCTGATGGTTCTCAGTAGTGTAAGTACATTCTTAAGAATAATTTTAAACTATAAGTTTGATGATGCTTGGTGTTTTAAAGGGCCTAACATCGAAGGTCATCGGCCCAAACTATAAGTTTAGGTACTTCACTATTAATATGGATGATGTTAATGACTTTTGAAGCAGATTTTATTTATTTATTTATTTATTTATTTATTTATTTATTTATTTACTTATTACATCAATACATAAGGTACTTGCCAGTCTTCCTTAGGCTTACACGCTTTTGTTTACATTATAACCGAAGGTTTTCAGTCGTTCTTCCGCCCAGATGATCCGCGAATCAACAGGTTTTTTCTGTGGATCATCCCTCAACCCCGTAACTTTCTTCCTAAAGATTACCCTCTCCATTATGTCTTCTGCTCTAGTATAATTTACCCGCACGTCTTTGTGTGCCTACTTCAGCCAGCGCGGATGAGATTTCCATTTTTCCTGGAAAGTAAACAATTTGTGCGCCAATCTCCCCGGATTCCTGCGCTTCGGGTAACTATAAAAGGTTAACCTTCGCTTATTTTTAAGGGTGGTGATCTTTTCTTCCTTTGCATACTGTTTCTTCTTTGACTTCAGCTGGAAGACAAAACCCTTAGGACAAAAAATATTTCTTTCCTTTTTTCAATCGATATATATCTTCCGTTTTTGCTAGTGTTTCTGCGGCGTAAAGGCATGCCGGTCTGACGATTCACATGCTCATTTAAAATGCCACTTCCATCTTCCTTGGTCTCTCCCCAGGTGCTTCCTTTTCATTGTCATTCGGACTAATGATCTCATCCGGACAATCCCATAGACTGTCTCAATGCTGTGAGTGGAGTCTGTCTTTCCCAAATCCATATACTCGGTCTTTTCAAAGGAGATGTATAAGCCTTTTTAGCAGCTATTTCTTGAAAAATATCCTCCTGTTGTCTGAAGATTATCTGCTAGGAACACAGCACCACCAGCGAAAGCCAAACAGTCTATGTTTTTGCATCTTACTCTCACTCCACTTTCAAGATCACCTTCGATCAACTTTTTCCTCCACTCATCAAAACTCAGTTGAACAGGAATGGGGGAAGACAATCCCCCTGAATCAGGCCTGTTCTTATCCCAAACGGTTTCAACAGCTCGCCAAGGAACTTTACTTAGAAGTGTGTGTCAGTGAGAATCTGTTGTATTAGTGCCAGTGACTTATCGTTGACTCCAAATTCCCAGAGAATTGTTAGAAGTGTCTCACAGTTCACTGAATCATTGGCTTTATTGATCCATGTAAGTCATAATTAGTCATTTCTGTCTCATTGCCCTGATAATGATCAGCGATTTAAGGATGTAAATTTGTTCTGTACAAGACTGCCCTTTTCTAAACCCTGCCTGGTATTCTCCCAGCTGCTTGTCTAGGTGTACCTCCATTCTACTCTGAAGTACGTTCGATAATAGCTTGTATGCAATGAGGAGGAGAGAGATGCCTCTTTAATTATTCACATCTCATTTATCGCCTTTCTTGTGCAGGGGATGAATGAATGACTTTTTGCAATCCTTTGGGATCTCTTCTCTCGTCCATGTGTGGGCAAAGAGTCTTTCTAGCTGTTTATCCATTTTGTCACCCGAATACTTGAAGAGTTCCACCGTGATGAAGTCCATCCCAGGAGGCTTGTTGATTTTCAACTCCTTGATTCTGATTCTGATTCTGATTGTTTCACTGTCAGGAGGATGTGAATTTTGAAGTTTGTCTGCAGATGTCCCGAAAGGAAGCCCTCCTTCAGCTTGATCGCAGTTTAAAAGATTTTGGAAGTATTGAGCCAAGTGCATACTTTTTGCATTCATCACGGTAGCTGTGTGCAGTAGCACATGAAAGACGGAGCAATGCCCGTCCAATAATAAAACAAAATTGGTTCTTCCACCCTCCAAGACGTTGGGAATACTCCTCCTTCCCCTTAGAGGCCGTTGATCGGCTTTTTATTTAGCTCAGTTGATCCGTGGGTGCGTATTTGATCAGGCCTTATTCATACCTGTCCTGCATATCTACAGGACATACCCTATCAGCCATCGGGAATCACCGTGTCGGGGATTAGGTCCACCATTCCAGATATTTATGCAGAGCTATGCCCAGCCCTTACTCAGTTCAGAGCCGGACCCCTGGATAAACTAACCAGGCATGGATTATTATTATTATTATTATTATTATCCCCCCCATGGCACTACAGCCCTTGAAGGGCCTTGGCCTACCAAGCAACCGCTGCTCAGCCCGAAGGCCTGCAGATTGCGAGCTATCGTGTGGTCAGCACGACGAATCCTCTTGGTCGTTATTCTTGGCTTTCGAGACCGGGGCCGCTATCTCACCGTCAGATAGCTCCTCAATTATAATCACGTAGGCTGAGTGGACCTCGAACCAGCCCTCAGATCCAGGTAAAAATCCTTGACCTGGCCGGGAATCGAACCCGGGGCCTTCGGGTAAGAGGAAGAAGGCACGCTACCCCTACACCACGGGGCCGGCTATCAATATTATTATAGTACTATTATTTAAATTAAGCACACTAAATGGGGGATATTTTGAATTAATAGGTGTTCTTATGAGCCTCCGTGGCTCAGACGGCAGCGCTTCGGCCTCTCACCGCTGGATACCGTGGTTCAAATCCTGGTCACTCCATGGGAGATTTGTGCTGGACAAAGCGGAGGCGGGACAGGTTTTTCTCCGGGTACTCCGGTTTTCCCTGTCATCTTTCATTCCAGCAACACTCTCCATTCTCATTTCATAGCATTTATCAGTCATTAATATCACCTTGGGAGTGGCGACCCCATTGTAATAATAGCCTATATCTGGTTCATTCATCCCATTCCTGACCCGGTCAAAGACTGGAAAACAGGTTATAGGTTTTCATTTCAGGTGTTCTTATGAAATATCTAAAGGTATTTTCCTTTCCCGAGACCAGGGAAATGGAAGCCTGTAGCAAACATCTTCTATTAAATGATTGTCTTGGATGAAGTTTCCTTCCTGTCATCAAAGTAGGAACTGCATCGCTATGCATAAATTTGGGGATATTTATGGAACGGCGATATACAATTCCAGTTCCATGTCTTATCACCACTAGACTTATAAACTTCTCAGACAGGTATGTTGACTCTTTATTTCTTTATGTTTACATTATTTTATTTCCATTGTTTACGCCAACTGTTTCATACTTCGCTAATCGTACTCGAACACGTAAGGAATAGTTCAGAGGTGGTTACTGTTTATTTTTACTTTCCTTTTGTTACGTTTCATGAACTGTCATGTAGTATAACAAAGTCTCCACAGTTGAGTTACGGTGGGGACCTCATAATGACTTCGGATTGACGTACCAGTTTTATATTCCAGAAAGAAAATTAATGTATTTGATATCCAAACAACTAAACACTCACTGCGGTGTGGATCACGAGTACTGAAGTGAAACGATTTTTCTCATTAGATTATTTTATGTAGATACTCTTTGAACATGTTGCACAAAACCGTTCGAAAATTTAAAATCTCTTTGATTATTAAAAAGTGTTAATAATACTACAAAATAGCTTTAATCATCACACATCTCCTTTTAGACGACCGCCGGCCTGATTGGCTCAGACGGTTGAGGCGCTAGCCCTCTGACCCCAACTTGGCAGGTTCGATCCTGGCTCAGTCTGGTGGTATTTGAAGGTGCTCAAATACTTCAGCCTCGTGTCGATAGATTTACTGGCACGTAAAACAACTCCTGTGGGACAAAATTCCGTCCCCTCGGCTTCCCCGAAAACTATCAAAAAAGTAGTTAGTGTGATGTAAAATCAATAACATTGTTATTAATTTTGTGATTATTATTATTGACTTTAGATTACCATGACATCTCTGTGTTCATCTCAGATCTAATCGATAGATGACAGCGCCATCTCTTACTAAATGCTTTTATTTTTTTAGTTTGATCGTTTTGTTGTTTTTAAGAACACATCATATCTACGATTAACACGTTACTTCTTTCAATACCATAACATCTCATAATACTACACAGCCGATCTGTAATGTCCATCTCAGCCACTTAGGATGCAACCCAACTTAAATTTTAGATACTGAAGATGAACAACATGAACATTTTAATAGCTGAATTGTGCTGAAAAACTGTTAACAACATTGGCTTTAGCGTATTCATTAATTGTTGTTGTCCTCTTTTTGCATAATTCGATGTGGTAGCGTTCACAGAGCTTACCCACAGATCACATATGCACGAATCCATGGGTTCGTGGTACGATTTGTTATAGCATAGAAGGTGGTAATGGTCATGTTCAGCAAGCCTTGAAAAAAACGTGGCGCTGTTCAAAGTTTGCTGATGTTCAGGTTCTGCCCGTCTTTGAATTCATTTGCTTTTGTTTTATTGTTTTGGTGGCAATGTTTATTTCCGCTTTGATCGGTATCTTTCCTCCGTTTTTACACACTATAATTTCCGTTTTGGAGTGATTGATCTAAAATCTATGGTTTTGGCACTATTCCACCATGGCGTTCATGACATTTTGGAGTTTCTGCAGATTGGTGGAACCAAATACTATATCATCTGCATATGCATGGATCTGTATATCCTCACCTGTGTCTTGTCTTTTTCTCATGATATCCCCAGCTGTAAGTATGAATAATAGAGGGGCTACCAGATCACCGTGAAGTACATAATTTGTCTACAGAATCGGTTGTGAGTAAGATAGGCCGTCCAATATTTTACTGTGTTATTGTGGATTATTGATTTGATGATTTGGGTCCAAGTGCTTCCTTTTCCTAAAGTGTTCTCAAGCTTTGTTATTATTAGTTCTCTGTCAGATCGAAGGCTTTAGAAAAGTCTATGAAGCCTGCGAAGTACTTGTCTTTCTTTCTAAACGCATATCTTACGTCATCAAATAATAGTTCTACTGCTGGCAATGCCCTACTGACAGTTTAGAATCCAAACTGAGCAGTAGGGAGCGTGTTATCAATTGAATGTTTAATCCTATTTTTGATTAACGTTCGATCCCTCTATATTTATTAGGGAATTTTGGGTCCCTTTTGCCTTTGAACATAACTTTAATCGTCGAGTTCCTCCATTGCTGTGGTATCATTCCTTTTGCAATACATTTATTGAACCGTTTAGTCCATAAGGTATGTAGTGTCTCAGTTCGTATACTTGTTATATTTGTTATCTGGGCCTGCAGCTTTGTTGCGTTTTTATCGGTTATTGTCTTCCGCTTTTCCTCTGTGGTAAGGGAAACCAATTACCCCTGGTGGTTAGAAGTCTGGTTTGCCCGATATGGAGTTTTGCTCTGTCGGTTCATTTTTGGGGAATATCGGTTGATTTAGTATTGTATTGGTTGACGTGTTCTTTTACGTAGGATGATATATTTATCCTTTAGTGCTTCTTCTGCTGGTCTGTGAGACGCCTTGCCAATATTAGCTCCCTCTTTTATAATTTAACCTGTACTATCTTCTTTCCGTTGCATACGCGTGTAGAAGAGTGGAGTCTTGTGGATTTTGCTTCAGTTAATGTAGCTTGTTTAGCACTAGTTCCTATTTGCTATTCTTCATCAAACCACTTCTTTGCCATTTTGGCGTTTGAAGTGATTGTTTCTGTGACATTTTTCATTACTTCTTCTAAGCGTCGAATAATTTATCGCTTTCTGTTAATGTTTCTATGAATTCAATATTGGTACGTCTTTCGTCGTTTGTTTCTACCTTCATTTTTCTCGATATCTTCGTTGTTTTGTTCCTGGATCTTGACACGTGTAGTAGTTATACTAAATATCATTGGAAGGTGTTTCCTTAAGAGGAGCTACCTCTGTGGATCAGCGGTAGAATGTCGGCCTCCGGATCCCAAGATAGCGGGTTCAAACCCGGCAGAGGTAGTCAGATTTTTGAAGGGCGGAAAAAAGTCCATTCGACACTTCGGCATGTAAAAGATCTCTGGTGACACATTTGGTGTTTATCCGACAAAATTCATTAAATTTCAGCCATAGACGCCCAAGAGAGTTTCGGTTTACTCGGTCTGCCATCTAGTGGGGGCCTAGAGTAAAACGGGACGTCGACATTGACGAGCAGACAGCCAGATGGCGTCAAACTGAAATGTCTGCACACGGTAGCTGAGGCCATACGATTATTATTATTATTATTATTATTATTATTATTCCTTAAGAGGGTCGATATGTCTGACCATATTGGGACAATTCTTCCTTGTGCCTGGTCTTTTTTAAATTCCACACCTGTGGTGCTCTTACCATTGTGGGAGAAGTACAAAAGGAACTTCTGTTATTATTAATAATAATAATAAAAAATCCTCCTCCTTCTAGTTTCCCGATGACTAGCTTTGATTTGTAGTTTGCGGTGTCCTTTCGGCATTTTAAATCCCATGCTATTATAATCAGTTTGTTTCCTATGCTCGGCTGTTTTAAGTCATTGAGTTTGTCTATTATGTCCAGTGCTTTGAAATCAGGTTGAAAGTAAGCTTCAATGTTGAAAACTGTTTTGTTTTGACAAGTGATAAATTATTGGTTTGATCTGCACAGTTGACTGGTGTCATCCATGGTTTCAATAAGACGGGAACTACTCCTGAATGGCTTCCCTGCTCAGCTCTTTTTGCTAATTAGGTTTGTAATGTAGAAGTGTGGATGATGCCACTTACCCGGAAGAAAAGTATCAGTTAGTATTACAAGATCGTATTCGTATCACTTGTAGCCATAGCAAACGCACCTTTTATGCCTTGGACGTTCCACAAGATGCCCGAATATTCTCTGTACTTATTGTTTTCTTGCTGTGTTTGACTGGTGGTTGTATTGCTATACTTGTCCTACAAAGTTGAATCTTTGGTTTGCAAAATGCTTCGAAATCGAAATCATCTCACAATTACCCCTAGTGGCTAGAAGCTTGGTTTGTCGGATTTGGGTAAATGCATTATGGGATAGCTTACTTTTAAAGCCTTATTTTCTCCCTGACCTTTCAACTCTTCACAAACGATGTTTTCTCTTAAGTCTCCTATTCTGATGAAGCTAAAAATGTTTTCCGCAGTTGTTTCTTTGGACAGTCGTCCTAAATAATAACCAAGCATTAATTTCTCTTGTTAGTACAGTTATATCATTAGAGTTATATCATTTGTTATTATCGTTTTCGTCCGCTCAATATTGTTGTAAACACTTGTTGGTTCTCTTTTGGGGTTTGGTAATATCTTCATTCATTTACCGTTTCTTCGATACCTCTCCTGTCGTTATTGTATTCTTCACTGCAATTATCTCACGGTTTTTGCTGCAATTGTACAAATTCTGTTATCTGTAATAAACTACTTCAGTACTATACTTGTCTTCAGCTTCCAGAAAGTACGTAACTGTCCCGATGTTTTAGGAGACTGTGTAAGGTGTCATTTAAATTATATTAGGCTTACATGTTTGGGAATTTAAAGTTCCCTCGTCTCTAAAGTGTTAAGACATCGCACAGTGGTCCAGTATTGCAATCTAGCGCGGCAAAATTATTTTTATGCTATAAAACACAAAAATGTGTCATTGAAATTATGAACTACACTTGTATGTATTCAATATCTTAGGAACAATTAAAATACTACACATTCACATTTGTATTCATAGTAGCTTAGTTCGTGTCCCCTCATAATGATTGATTAAAACTTAAAGCTGAAGTAAACTAAAATAGAACTAAAGTCAATCATAAACCTAGATGACGATGCACGTCAAATTAATTTATAATGTTCAGATCCTCATTCTGCTCAGTAGCCTATAATCCGAAAGTGCACTGCCATCCTTATCACTTTCACGGTCTCTGGAATATTGTGTGACATGATGATAATCTGAACTCGTGTTCTCTTGGCTAGTTGTTGAAGTTCCTTACTTTCACGATCTAGTATTTTCCGTCTGAAGGGGTTTTCTGGCAATAACGAAGTAATTAGATGATCTGAGGATACTAATAAACTATGGAGTATATCGGTGTTTATCAACGAGCTAGAAAGAGGACTATAGAGTGGCTAACATGGCTGCTACAGCGCTCTGGGTGGTGCCAAGGCGAAATAGCGACTCCATAGTTTAAGCGCCATTCTTCCGCTTACGATGCGTTGCTTTTAATAGATTATATCGAATAAATTATGCTCTCTACGTGTGTAGCAAGCTAATGCATAAATTGTAGAAAAACACGAAGAATGTAATCATATTTCAAATAAGATTCTTTTTTTTTTACTAAAGTACACAGTTATGGGCGATTAGCAGAATTACGTTGTCTGTGTAGCACAATCCAGCACGTGTAGGGCAGGCCTAATTTTATTTTCTTGTAGGAACTGACCAGACAGCCAGACACGATAAACTGTATCCTGCCTGGCTGAGTGGCTCAGACGGTAGAGCGTTGGATTTCTGAGCTAAGTTGGCATATTTGGTATTTGAAGGTGCTCAGATACGTCACCCTTCTATCGGTAGATTTACTAGCACGTAAGGGAACTCCGGCGGGACATATGTCCGCCACTTCAGCGTCTCCGAAAACCGTACTAAGTAGTTGGTAGGACGAAAAACTAATAACACTATTTATTATTACATTGTATTCTACAGAGCACATTTCCCCAGCATTTTGAAAAAGAAGTAATGTGAACAAATACTTATTTTTCGTAAATTATTATTAGATTTACGTTCTACTAACTACTTTTTCTGATAAGCCGAGGTGCCTGAATGTAGTCCCGCAGGAGTTCTTTTGCGTGCCAGTAAATCTACTGACACGAGGCTGAGGGATTTGAGCACCGTCAGATACCATCGTATTGAGCTAGGATCGAACCTGCCAAGTTGCTTTGTGTCCGGCTCCTTGGCTGAATGATCAGCGTGCTGGCCTTTGGTTCAGAGGGCCCCGGATTCGACCGAGTTGAGGATTTTTACCGGGTAGTTGACAGTTAATTCCTCTAGATCGGCGACTGGATAACCTTCTTCATCTACACACAACAGAACATACTACAAACCACCACAGAAACACGTAATAGTAAATACATCACTCCACCTAGGGTTGGCGTCGTCGTCAGGAAGGGCATCCGGTCGTAGAATTAGGCTAAATCCATACAAATGCCAATTCCAGGTAACTGGCAAAATACCAGGATTTATTATTATTATTATTATTAGGTAAAGGTCATACTGCCCGAAGGCAGGTCCGAACCTCCGCAGAGGTGTTCCTGAGCCGGAGTTTACATGCAGTAGGGTGGCCAGTTCCTTTCCGCGTGTGGCAACCCATCCAACTCCTGACCACGCCCAATGTCGCTTAACTTCGGAGATCTCACGGGATCCGGTGTTTCAACACGGCTACGGCCGTTGGCATTATTATTATTATTATTATTATTATTATTATTATTATTATTATTATTATTATTATTATTATTATTATTATTATTATTAAAGTTATAGGAGCCTCCGTGGCTCAGACGGCAGCGCGTCGGCCTCTCACCGCTGGATACCGTGGTTCAAATCCCGGTCACACCATGTGAGATTTGTGCTGGACAAAACGGGTACTCCGGTTTTCCCTGTCATCTTTCATTCCAGCAACACTCTCCGTTCTCATTTCATAGCATCCATCAGTCATTAATAAATCACTTTGGGAGTGGCGACCCCATCGCACTAACAGCCTATATCTGCTTCATTCATTACATTCCTGACCCGGTCAATGACTGGAAAACAGGTTGTAGGTTTTCATTTTCATTAAAATTATATGAATTATTTCTCGATGTTGTTATATTACTTTGTTCAAGGTTTTCTGTTCTATATTTTCATTCCCTGTATGTAGGTCTAAATTTGTTTAATGGCAATGTACTATTGTGATATGTTTTGTAATTAGGGCTACCGTACTGGAAATGCACTAATTTTCTTTCTTTATACAATATGTAAGACGGAGCTCGATAGCTGCAGTCGCTTAAGTGCGGCCAGTATCCAGTATTCGGGTGATAGTGGGTTCGAACTCCTCTATCGGCAGCCCTGAAGATGGTTTTCTGTGGTTTCCCATTTTCACACCAGGCAAATGCTGCGGCTGTACCTTAATTAAGGTCACGGCCGATTCCTTCCCATTCCTAGCCCTTCCCTGTCCCATCGTCGCCATAAGACTTATCCGTGTCGATGCGTCGTAAAGCCAATAGCAAAAAAAAAAGTGTAAGTATGTGGTCTGTACCTTGTATTTGTATTTTTAATGTCCTTTTAAACAGGCATTATGCGTCTTTGAGTGCTTCTCTCATAAAGAAAACTGTGAAACTGTATTTATTCCCGCAGCTTCTGTACTTGCTTCATCACACGCCCACTCGATTTGATCGCTTACAATATGGTGGACCTGGCTTTCAAGTAGATTCAAATATGGCGGGCCAATAGCCACTCTATAGTCCTCTTTCTGGCTCGTTGGTGTTTATACAACACCTGGAAAGACGACATTAATTTTGATCCAATGACGGCAGATGGCACCTGGAGGATACTGGATGTACTGATAATGGTTTCAACGTCGTCCGCTAACAGATAGCTTAGTGACATAGCTACCAGAGCGCCATCTGCGTGTACCCTTTAATAGGGAATATTTACAGCCATGAAGCTCGGCGTGATGTAAACGTGTGAAGCAAACAGGCGCCATGCCACGGAGACGCACTCGTGCTTCCTATAGCCAACTGAGCGACGTTGACAGGGGTCAAATGGTGGCCTTCCGAGTGGCGGGTTGGTCCTTTCGGAGAATTGCCCCACAAGTTGGACGTGCTGCGTCAGTTGTGCAGCGAAGCTGGTTGCAATGGTCACGTGAACATTCTCACATCCGTAGACGAGGTTCTGGACGTCCACCCACATAGACGTCCGCCAAGATCATCCTATTGTAAGGACAGCAATAGCAGATTGTACAGCTACCACAACACAGATAAGAGGGTTTGTGAGCCCAGAAGTGTCAACACGAACTGTTGCCAACTGGTTACTAGCAGTGGGACTAGGGGCACGCACACCTCTGGTTCATCTTCCACTCACGCCATAGCATCGATGTACACGGCTCGACTGGTGCCGTTAGAGGATCACTTGGAAGATGAAAAGGCGGGCCGTGGTCTTCAGCGATGAAAGCAGATTCCGCCTGCACGCAAGTGATGGTCGTTTGCGGGTACGACGTAGACCTGGCGAGCGCTGTCTCGTAGAGTGCATTCGTTCGAGACACACTGGCCCCACCCCAGGTCTTATGGTCTGGGGTGCGATAAGCTACAACTTATTGTGGAGGGAATGCTGACCAGCGCTCGGCTCGTGCAGAATGTTGTAAGACCCGTTCTTTTTCCATTCTTACAACAGGAAGGTGATGTGTTGTTCCAACATGATAATGCTCGCCCACACACTGCACATGAAACTTACGTGCTCTGCAAGACGTTCAGCAACTTCCCTGGCCAGCACGATCTCCGGACTTGTCACCCATCGAGCATGTATGGGATATGATGGAACGACAACTGACACGTGCGAATCGTCAACCAACAACTCTTGCAGAACTACGTGAACAGGTCGAACGAGCGTGTAATAATGTGTCCCAAGACAGTATTCGCCATCTGTATAATCGAATGGATGCCAGAATCAGCGCCTGCATTGCCGCCTGTGGAGGATACACCACGTACTAATATATGTGTTTCAGCATGGATCGACATCTGGTACCTCAGTACCTACCGCTTGAGCTATTGATCTGCAAATGTAATCATTTCATGTACTCCATTTGCACTGTTTCAATAATAAATCTCGAGTGAATTGGAAAACTCTAAGAGGGTTTCCGGCAGTGTATTTACTCTTACACTTTTCGTTGATAATGGCGATCGAAATTTTCTAAACTCTTTGTGTCTAGACTCCTGGACATCTTCAGACAATTGCCCGATTGGTAGTAAAAATTGTTTAACTACTGAAGGCCCGTGTATCAAATCCTTGTGAAGATTTACTAGCATTAGGTATAAGTTATTAAAAAATACGTATAACTCGGCAGTTTCTTTGCATTAATTCTTCGGTACAAGTTCTTGAATGTCATAACAGAGAATAGTGCCTAATATGACAGAAAACCTCCTTTTATTCATTCTTAGCGACACGATCAGTCGCTTCCCTAGATAAAAATAAACACAGGAGGGTAGCAGGTTCTAGCAGACAAAACCATATCAAGTAAAAATGAAAGTTATCTCACAAAAACACGTAGGAAAAACTTTTACAGCCTTTTATATGTCACATATAATTCTGAATCACGCACGTGTTACTGTCCTGTCTCACATGAGCCTAATCTCACTTTAAATAAAAGCCTATGTAATAATGATAAATTTTACAGTTACAGGATGTACATAACTTCCTTTAAAGATTCCATTTATAAGAAATCTACACTCGAATCTGTTGACCCTCAGTTGAATGATACGCGGTTACACTATAGGCGGTGGAAGAACACCGTCTTTTGTCAGCCAGATAAGATCAACTCTGTTGTAGTTTACGTATCATACATCTTACAGTGGTTGTTTGGAATATTGTTTTTATGTTGTCATATAATTAAGATACTGCCAATACAAATGTGATTGTGTAGCATTTTAACGGCTCCTAAAGAAAAAATAGTACATGTTCAATTCCTAATAATTTCTTTTGTTTATTTTTGTGTTTTATTGCAAGAATTTTTTTTTCGCACTAGATTGCAATACTGGACCACTGTGCATGATGATAGCTTTTTTTGGGACATTTAAATAAAAATTTAGTTTGGAGACGTCGGCTAAAACGACCTTGCCCTTAATATGAATGAAAATGTGAGTTAGAAATTGATTCATATCTCACTCTAATTCTTCTTTCATCAAGGCCTGCGTTTATCGGACGGCATGTTTTGCACGCCCTGTACATTAAAATAAGGGGAATCGTAAGAGAAAATGCGACAAACATCCAGTACTAAAGCCGTGTACGAGAGTATCTACAAGACAAAAGTTCAGAAACTGAAGAAACCCTTCTTGAGAAGGATTATATTTGCATTAAATATTAGGAAACAAAGAAATGACGAGTTATTTTGTTTCTTACAAAAGCAGGGACTTTAAATTAAATCTCTTTGAAGTGGGCCTCGGATGTCTGCGTATTGTTTATTATGTATATACTGCGTGCTCACACAGTAGATTATATTTACTTCAATACAGTATATAGAGCAGGGCCTCTCAAACGCCCAAAATCTCACGCGTGCAGATAGAGGCGCAAGAGCTCCGTGCACTGTGCATCGCTGCCGCTCGGCATGGCTCGGATCAACGCTTCGTCTCTGGGCTACTCGGCTAAGCTCGGCTCAACTCGCCTATACTCGGCTCAAGTCAGCCCGGATTTGGAGCGCTACGGCGCAAGTGGGGCAGAGGGAAGCAGGCGGAGCGAGCGAGACAGGCGTGAGGAAAGAGAGAGTAAGCGCTATTGCTCCAAATCGAGGAGTGGGGGTCTGCACTCTGGTCAACCAAGCCAAGTCGTCTTTTGCACCGTGCACAGTGCATGCACCACGCGCATGCACCCTGAGAGGCCCTGATATAGAGTGTACCAAAATCCATTACTCCATCTTCTAGGGGTGACAGAAGAGACCGAAACTAAAGTTTTTGTGTCTGAAACGAATTCTCGATTGACAAAATTAGAGACTGTACTGTAAGAGTATAAATTAACACTGACTCCGATTTTTCAAGACCATCGACATAGCATATTCTATTAAATATTCACTGAGTCAAAATGCAATTTGTGTGCTATGACAACACGCAGTGCGTTTTCGATCGTGTGGAACAGAGACAGGCGCAATTCGGCTCAATGAACAGCGCTCTAGCTCAGGTAGGTAAAGGACCAGAGCATGCGTTGTGACGGAAGGTACAGCCTAGCAGCTGCTTGTACGGCTCTCATCTACAACAGATTTAAACAGTTGTGTTGTCCCTAATGCCTCGTTCTATTTAGAGCATTAGATTATCGTGAGGAAACAAAATAAGTTATTTTGTATTGACCTAGAGATGCCATGAGCTAAATAAATACGTTTAATTATATTCATTGAATTAGGTTATGCGTAGGAAACTAAATTAATTACTTTGACATGTGATAACTGAATACTCCTTTGACAACTACCTTTACTCATAGAAATACTGCAGACCATTACAAAAACTTGTTTAGTAATACAGCATAAACAATAAAAGACAAAAGACCGGGCGAGTTGGCCGTGCGCGTAGAGGCGCGCGGCTGTAAGCTTGCATCCGGGAGATAATAGGTTCGAATCCCACTATCGGCAGCCCTGAAGATGGTTTTCCGTGGTTTCCCATTTTCACACCAGGCAAATGCTGGGGCTGTACCTTAATTAAGGCCACGGCCGCTTCCTTCCAACTCCTAGGCCTTTCCTATCCATCGTCACCATAAGACCTATATGTGTCGGCGCGACGTAAAGCCCCTAGCAAAAAAAGAAAAAAAAGACAAAAGACCTGTCCGACTGTATTTCGTAAACATAATATACTCAGCCGTGTGCATTGCTGTGGCGTTATTTGCGCCTTGACTTCACATATCGCCATCTAGTCTTTATAGCACAAACTAAGTCCGGCTCTATGGCTAAATGGTTAGAGTGCTGGCCTTTTATCAGGGGGTCCCGGGTTCGATTCCCGGCAGGTTCGGGAATTTTAACGATAATTGGTCCATTCCGCTGGCCCGGAGGCTGGGTGTATGTGTCGTCTTCACCATAATTTCATTCTCATCACGACGCGCAGGACGCCTACGGGTGTCATATCAAAAGACCTGCACCTGGCGAGCCGAAGTCCTCGGACACATCCTAGCACTAAAAGCCATACGCCATTTCCTTTCACCACAAACTATTAGAAGTCAGCTGCTCTCGGTTCTTTCTGCAGTCGGTGCGTTACCACAAAGAGCAGGGCTCTATCATTGCCCACCTATGGTTTAGAGCAGAGGTTCTCAAACTATTATGAGATTGTACCTCTCACTCATGGCTGAAAGTTCAATATACCCCCACGAAAAATCCCTAAATGATAGGTTTAAAAAATATGAGTACCTGGCTAATTCTTGGGGCATCTTAATTGTTAATGTTTAATTCTTTTAAATGCACATCGTAAATAAGACGAGATTGTGAAATTAAATAATTGCTATAACACGTCACGAGAAATATAAGAGTTTGTGTCTGTATTAAGTATGATATAATCATAATAAAGTAACAGGATAACCTGTTTTTAGAAAACTTTCACAAAACGCTAGATTTTAACCTCAAAATCAAATTTTAAAAAAAAGGATGAACAATTTTCGATCTTAATTCTGGAATTCAGACATTGTGAACCAACAAAATTTCAATGGGAGCGGTGTGCCTGCATGGAGTGATAAAATTTTCTTATGTGTTGTAGTCCAGGGGAAACTTTCAAGCGAACCGTGGCTCCATGTATACATATTTAGCATTCTTATTTATTTCCATATCTTTATTTGCCTTCATCCCCCCCCCCCTTTCCCTGTAGGCTGCTCGCGTACTCCACTGGAAGTATTAGGCGTACCCCTATGGGTACGCGCACCACAGTTTGAGAACCACTGGTTTAGAGCATTACGAGAGAGCGTATGAGATAGACTCCAATTGATTCTGAGGAAAGGCTCGTCGCTTGTGTGCTTACAGCTACGTACTCTCTACAGTACCCGCCTGGAGACTTGGAAAGTGTACTGTATGACAGGCAATCGCACGTCGTTGCGGAGAGTATATTGAAGCAGGAGGTCACGCTTTTGAACAGGCCATGTAAAAGATTGCGATAACATTTATATGAAATAGTTTTATTCCAAACCAGTTCAAAATGTACTTCAACTAACAATTTCAAACCTTTGGATCTTTTATCATCCCTTCAAGTCTGAGTACTGAATTTAGTTAAGCCTGTACCTCTTACAAGCGACCTATCCGGGACCAGTTTAGAAAATATGATGGTAAGGTAAGGGTGAATTCTGCCCGAAGGAAAGTCCGAACCTCCACAAAGGAGCCGGAGTTTGCGTACGGTAGGGTGGCCAGTTCCTTTCCGCTCCTCCATTCCCTTACCCCTCACCAACGGCGCGCGGCAACCCATCCAAATCTTGGCCACGCCCAATGTTGCTTAACTTCGGAGATGTCACGGGATCCGGTGTTTCAACACGGCTACGGTCGTCGGCGAAAATATCATCGTAGACCGTATAAAATGTCCTTGTGCATGACATTAGCTGTTTTCCTTCTGAAGTATATACGTAGCTCAGTGCGGTGTTTCCTCAAGATTTTTTCAGCCACCTGCCCGTTAGCTCGCTCATTTTTAATGTTGAAAATAATTCTTAGCGGACAAAGTAGGGGTCCTCATACTATAAAAAAGGTAAAATTAAGCAATTTCCTCAATTGTATCGAAAATTGAAGGGCTAAAGAGACCGAAAAGGTTTCGAATTGTGAGTCTTGGATACCTCCATGAAACTAAGAAAAAATTCGAAAATTACTTCCAACCTAAATTCAGGTTCCGAAAAACAGTCTAAAATCGCTTGTTTCTTTACTCGTTTTCCTTTTTATTCAAATCCTAGCCAAATTAACTTATTTACATAACACTTTCTGTAAGGTGTTCCTTGATTCAATACCCTCAGGTTTTTTATTTTTTGAAAAAATGTCCACGCCTAATGTAGTTATAAGGGCTTTAGTGAAACTCTGCGTTGACTTACATTAGCGCTCGTAGTGGTAGAAGAAGGCAAACTGCTAATCTAATCGACCAGATAACGATGATTAAGAAAAGCTAATTTTTAGGAATAAATAAAGAATATATTCAATACTTTATTATATTTTACGTACCTAAAATGGTTACCTCATATCCCTAAGATGTTTTCAACACTGAGTTGCTTGGCGGAAGGGTTAGAACTGTGGACTTTTCTCTGGCGTTGTTTTAACCAATCCTGCGCTTTCACTAAAACGATAATAACTCCCTAACCATTCATGCAGATTATATACTGTAAATTGTATTTTTGTCTTAACAAGATTCTTGTGGAGAATCAATACGATTATTGAGGGGAATAAACATTTTATTTGATGAAAACTGCGTGATTACTCTCGAAATAAGATTCCTAATTTTAAATTAAATTTTTTATTAAAAATTATAACATAATAAACAGGGTTAGGATTTTTAGAGGTACATTCTTTTTCCATGTGGAGGCAAATTAAAGCTCCCTGAAAGAAACAAATGCGTGATATGTTGCTTAAAATTGAGAATGAGGTACTTTTACAGCACCTTGATTCCCTTTTTGTGACATTTATCCTTCTTCGGCCAACTATGCCATTAATCAATCTTTTCCTAATCGTTTTTTGCTACTTTTCTATATCTTCCCGAAAGGCATGTTGAAATTCAATTTACTTTCCAATATCCAAGACTTAAACGTTATCATTTATCATAACTTTTCTTCTTCAGCTTGCAGTGAACATGGGAACAGTGAATCTGTCTGCTTTTAGTGAACTCGGGTCTGAAAACAAACAAATACTGCATACGTGCAATAACGAGGAATCATTTAACTCTTACTATCAGTGCATTTATTATAGAATTTGCGAACTCAACGATAGTCCAATGACAGTGAGATTGAAATTTAAAAATTCACTGCTATTAAAAGAATTATTTTCCTCGCTAGTTTATATTGACAAATTCAGTACTACTCAACGTTTTCATTCCCATCCACCTTTAACATCACTGCCGCTTCCTTCCTATTCCTAGGCCTTTCCTGTCCCCTCGTCGCCATAAGATCTATCTATTTCGGTGCGGCGTTAAGTAACTAGCAAGAAAAAAAAAAAGCATTCCTTCCCTGAAGTGGAAAGCGGTCCTTTTCAAGAATTAGCCATCCGGAAGGTGTCCAAATCTTGATATTTCCTCCTGCCTCAGGAATGTAGGCAGGATTTCATCGAAACTGATGATGTAAGTGTTATACGAATCAGAAATTACGTTGAATTGAGAACACCAGCGAGACCGCATCCAATAACACATTTCCAGCTCGAAGCGTCAAAAGAACAAGACTCTTCACACATATAAGTCCCGACAGCCTTCATTACGAAATATCTTCGAGCAGTGTTCTACGAAGATCAAAAATTTAAAATGACCTAAACATTGATTTGTTATCAGTTTTAATACAGGCGAGAATTCCACTTGATAAGAGCTTGGGTGAGTCAGTCACATACGTGCGCGTCACTAGCACAGAAACAAATATACATTGAATGTGTCCCATCTCGGAAAACATTCGGAATGGGGCATATGTCCATGTGAAGTTTTTTTGCTTCAAATAATAGTTCCTGTCATATCCCTGAATATTGAACCTTCCTCCTAGTACACCCTGCGTATGATCCTCTGTAACTATTTGCAGTCCTGCATAATTTACATAAGCTTTACCATCGGCTATAATTGCTGAATTATAAGTACAACTACAAATACTAATATTACCAGCAGAGACAAGTAATTTTCTCGATATTTCATCACGGCTGTAGTCTCGTACACTTTGCGACTTATATTTACTTGAGGAATGATCTGTGATGTATATTTTCAGCAAATATAACCATTGAATGCCATTAGTGAATAGATTTATCACCCATTAATCTACATGTTGAATTACTACCCGGAAGCATATAATCAAGTGGAAAACACTATGAACCAATGATTAAAAAACTAGGTCGACAAGGGTTTAAAAGTGCTCAAAATAAAGGAACACTGTCCCAGACTTCTCAATACATTACATAAGAATGACTGTGACCAACGGATACTGTAGAGTTCTTTGAATGGCACATAACACTAAGTAAACAGAATTATGATTTCTTTGAAATGAATTACGGGCGAATGAGGAATGCCTGTAAATGCTAGGCTCCTCCAACCTCTATACGTGAGAGAAAGTCTCTACTAAAAAAAATTATGTTCACCAATGTGATCGTTAAGAAAGGCGAACAACTAAGTCATGAAATCACTCCTGATTCGCAAATAAGATTCCTAATAAGATTATCTAACAACTGCTACGGCTAACTGGCAGAAAATCTAAATGGATCATAAACATGAGAGAACTGTTATCCATGCATATTGGGTTCCACGGACGTAAATCAAATCCCCTGCGGACCTAGCGTTAGTCAAGCCAATTAGTCCATGGTCCATCTCATTGACGCCCATTAACACGGCGCACCTCCGCAAACCAGACAGAAGTAATCCAACACTCCCCTGAACTATTGATTAACGGGAATGGTGGTTTGTCAGATAAGTTCGTTCGGTATGTCCAATCACATTAATTGTGAGTAATTTGGCCTTGCTCATTGTTCACTACTGCGTTCCAACGTATCATGTCGCTAGATTCAAGACTGCTCTGAAGAGATGACAGTTTTCAATCACATCTGCTGAATGTAGTTTCAGTGTGGTGTAAGATCAATCCAACCCAGTGTTTTTTGGGAAAAGGCTCTAATACAGATGCAGTTAATGCATTCCAATCATCAGTTCCCCGATTTACAAACGAATATTTACCATAGTCAGTTTTAGTATCGCGATCTACCTTGTACTTTAGAGGAATGATCTGTCCTGCTTATGTAACGATTTGATGGCTGCTAATTCTGTGAAAATTGATGTTGCTCGCCACTAGCTATTATGCTACAGTCCACCTACGAATGTTAATGTACATATTTGTATTTTTTGTCAAAATTATAGTTACTGTAAAAAATATGCGCATTTGTTCGTGATACATTTGACTTAACCAACTTGTCAAAGCCTTAATGCTAGAAATCACAGGGTCGTGGTACGATTAATTCAATGAGCCCGCTTTAGCTTCACGTCGATATTGAACGAAACGCCTCAAAGACTGTTGGTGAGCAACGGGAATTGGTGAAAATCGAAAGACACTTACCAAAAAGGTGAATTCGGAAATAGCTTTCAAACGAGCTCCTGAATAACAGCTTTTTGATCAAGCAAGCGACGTGAGTTCATGCATTGTCCTGTTGCAATATCACGTAGTGCCACAGGTGAGATTTCTTCTCCTAGACTGATTGATTTAGTTAATGTTATTCCCTTAATTTCCCTTGCGTTTTTTTTTAAATATTTCATACCCTTTCCAGATCCACTAAGCCCAGATCATATTCTTGCGTAGATTCAGCTTTGGCTTTGCTCGAGGTGCTGCTTGTTTGGCTGGCAGGACTTAGCCATTCATTCCCCTACTTCACAGTGGCGAAGACATTCCATTTTCCATTGCCTGTGACGATGCAGTACAGAAATCTCTATTTGCATCCACGCGCTGTCTAGTGTCGAGCGAGCGGACTGCTGGTAATACTCACACGCTAGAAGTTCTCTCTTTCGTCCAGAGCAAGTAATATACATGCACTGGAACTTTGTACTTTACCTATCGAGTGCAGATGATGGGTGACAGTATCATGAAATCAATCCATGTGCTGGGCCTCTTATGTAGTAAATGGCACGGATTCTCGTGGATAAGTCCATCAAGTATAAATATTTCTTTAATGAAGTTATACTGGCGGGAAAATATTCATACAGCAAGAAGGGGCTGTGCTATATTGACAAACGTTCGTAGACGTGTTTATACATCTGAAAGATGACATTGATTCAAATTTTCCGAAAATCGCATTAGCGCGGCGCTAGTAGCGGCCCCATGACGTTGCACATCAGTTTTGCTTTAAATATGGGCTGTATTGTGCGAGAGCGTCAGGTTGGAGATTGGACGGAGTGACTGTGAGTGGGTCAAGGATACCTATACGACGACGAAGAGACCAGTATCAACAGCTCACTGTGGTTGAACGAGACCGTACAAAAGGCCTACGTAAAGGGTGAATATTCCTTCCGCGCTATTGCAGAACGACTTAGCAGGAATGTCTCCAATGTGCATGCGTGCTGGCAGCAGTGGTCACAGGAAGGTACGCTACTGAGAAGAGCGGGCTCCGGACATCTCTGTGGCATCACCGTATTCGGCGTATGGTTGTGGCGCAGCGGACTGCGTCTACAGCGTGATGTGAATATAATGGTGTGTCAGTAACAGAGACGAAAACGCGTTGCTGCTGCGCAAGTGACGTCACGCGGGGAGCATTGCGAGAAACCGGCTCCACGACCACATGGCTTGCCACTATTGTACTGTATGTTTTGTGTGATAAACCTGCGTTATCTATTGAAATACGTGTCACATTTAATTTGAAGCTCTGTTAGTATTCTCGTTAATGTACACGGATCACGCTTTTGAGAATGCCGGACTGTGCAGTAGCAGGTTGTTTAAGCTACTCCAGAAAAACCAAAGGTTCAGACATAAAGTATTTTTCATTCCCGAAAAATGAAGACCTTGCCAGAGTGTGGGAAAACGCATGTCGGCGCAATGACAAATTTAGTTTGAAACATGGTACGTACTTATAAAATATGATAAATTATTATTGTCGTTATTCTATTTATGCTGTATTAAATTAATACAAAAGTATCTTAATGCTTTAGGTCGAGTTTGCTCGCTTCATTTTGCTACGACGTGCTTTGAAATCCCTCTAAGACAACAACTACTAAATTATCGGAATAAAAATAGCCGTAATTTAAAACCGGATGCAGTTCCCACAGAGAATTTACCACTAGCACGAAACATATTAACTCCCAATAATGACAGGAGGGTTGAGAGGGCAAAACAGATAAATCGACATAAGGATGTAGCTGAGCTTCTAAGATCGCCGACTGCTGATTTGAACAGGTGAGTGAGGAAATACGGTACAATAATTATATGTTTAAATGTAACATTCCCACTGTTTTTTCAACTGAAAGAATAAATAACGTGTATATATTGATTTTAGGGAAGATGGAACTGAAGCAAAGGAGGACTACAACGGAGACAATGGAATTAACGAACTGGAAGGTTTGAGAAGGAAGATCCTACTGTTGGAAAGAGAAAATGGTGACTTACGGAAATGTAGAACAGGGTATACTACGCGATGTGTTTGTTTTAATGAAAATCAAGGCCCAGGAATTAAGTAGTCAGGAGCGTTTAACTGTTCTGGTATTTGATGAAATGTATATATCGAATGAAATTTGCATCGATAAGAAACTGCAGCAAAGGGTAGGACCACACAAGACTTGTCAAACTGTCATAGCAAGAGGCTTACTTAAAGTATGGAAACAACCCATCTATTACAAATTTGATCAGGTGATGACACAAGAAATTCTGTGCGAAATACTGGTAGAATTGTACAATATCGGTTTCACTGTTGTTGCCATAACTTGTGACATGGGTGGTGGGAATATGAAACTTTATTCAGGACTGAATATTGGATACAATAAGCAGTGTTTTATACAGCATCCTAGTGAAGAGTCACTGAAAATATTTTTTATGCAGATGCGCCGCATTTACTGAAGCTTGTGCGAAATCATCTACTTGATCAAGGTTTCAATGTGAATGGTGCAGTAATAGACAGATCACCTTTTGAAAAATTGCTGTGCGCATCAAGTAGTGAAATAACACTTGCTCACAAGGTTACTAGGTACCATTTAGACGTGTCTGGATCTCAGAGACAAAAGGTACGACCTGCTGCTCAGTTATTGACTAGGACAGTCTCAAAAGCGATCGAATATTGTGGCAGCCACGGCTTGATGCCAGATATTAACTGGAAACAAGTAGCTCTCCTGGTACAGCTGTTCAATGACTGGTTCGATCTTTTCAATTCGTGGGCAAAATTTGGAGCCCATTCGGGTGTTAATGCTTTTGGCACAGATTTGACAAACCAGACTGCTCTTTTAAGCAAGGTGACGGAACAAGTGTTAGCAATGACTGTTGGAAAGCATAAGTCTTTGTTGCCCTTCCAGAAAGGAATCCTACTTAACAATGCGTACCTGATAGAAATGTATCGGTACCTAGTCTCTAAATACAGCCTGGAATATGTCTTAACATATCGCTTGAATCAGGACGTCGTTGAAAATTTATTTTCATATATAAGAGGAATGGGAGGTCCTCATGATCATCCAAGTCCCTTGGACTTCAAACATAGATTAAGGTGGTACATTCTGGGTAAACATTCTGCTGCTGTGTTTACTCAGAATAAGAACACCGTGGACAACAACGAATCGTGTTTAATTAAACCACTACGTGATTGTGACAATTTACGTAATGGCGATGGAAAAGACGACGATTATTGCTTTACACAAACCATGCTGGCTCAGCTAAGCAAAAGCTTAGATGATGAAAACGGACAGAGTTACGAAGAAGAGGAAATTAATGCTAATATTTTCGTTCAGTCTGAATATCAGAGTGTAAACGAGGTGGACATGGCGTATTTTAATATGATTCCAGAACACGCAAATGTGCTTGAGGCTTTTGAAGATATGTTATCAAAAGAAACAATTACCCAGGAAGGCTTGAATTACATTGCTGGCTATATCGCTCACAAGTTTCGCAACAAGTATTCCTACTTAGGCACAATTGCTCAGCAGCCAGAAGCAACAAACAAACAACCAGACTGGCTCCAATGTATGTCAAGAGGAAATTTATTGTGTCCCAGTGACGATTTACTGGAAGTTACAAATATACTGGAGAAAGAATTTAATGACCTTCTCGGTAATTATCTTTGTGGGGAACCCTGCATGTTTGACAAACTGACAGAGAGAACCATGAAGCAATTACCGCCAGCAGTGAAAATTCCTCGAGAAGTGATTTTAACCTTAGCGCGCACAAGATCTTATATTCGCTTAAAACAATTAAACAGGAAGAACATTCTCGTATATTCACGTAGAAAAACGTCCAAGAAAATGTCAAAAATTACAAACTGCTAGAGCTATAATGCTTATGTATAAGTCATTCATTACATAAATTGACAGTAGTAACAGATTTGAGGTCTCTCGATTGTAAATAAATACATTTTGTACGATGCGCTCTCTCCACAGCGCGAGAAATGTTACCGCCTTCCCTGCTTTGCTCCCAGCGTGACGTCACTACGGTAGACTGGATGCGCAATGACACACCATTATACTCACATCACGGTCTACAGCAGCAATTCGAGTGGCAGTTGGCACCACAGTGACGCAACGAACTGTTCAAAATCGGTTACTTGAAGGACAGCTCCGAGCCAGACGCCCTGCAGCGTGCATTCCACTTACCCCAGACCACCGCCGTCTGGGACTTCAGTGGTGTCAAGCGAGCGCTCATTAGAGGATGGAGTGGAGGTCCGTTGTGTTTTCCGACGAAAGCCTGTTCTGCCTTGGTGCCAGTGATGGCCGTGTGTTGGATAGGAGGAGGCCAGGTGAACGCTTGCATTCCACCTGTCTGGAGCGTCGACACACTGGACCTACACCGGGAGTTCTGGTCTGGGGAGCAATTTCCTATGACAGCAGGAGCACTCTCGTGGTTGTCCCATGCACCCTGACTGCAAATGTGTATGTCTGTCTGGTGAATCGACCTGTTGTGCTGCCATTCATGAACAGCATTCCCGGTTTTTTGTTCCAACAGGACAATGCACGCCCCCTTGCTACGTTGTAACCCAACGTGCTCTACAGATTGTCGACATGTTACCTTGGCCTGCTCGATCCCCCGATCTGCCCCAATTCAGCACGTACGGAACAACATTGGACGACAACTCCAGCGTCATCCACAACCGGCATTAACCGTCCCTGTACTGACCGACCAAGTGCAACAGCCATGGAACTCCATCCCACAAGCTGACATCCGGCACTTGTACGACACATTGCATGCACGTTTGCATACGTTCATCAACAGTCAGGTGATTACACCGGTTATTAATTGACAAGCATGGCACATTTGTGATGGCTTTTCTCGTGCGGATATTAACCTGTAGTCTTGTACCTTTTCTTAAATATATTACCTCGATAAGTATATTTCCAGAATTTCCGTATTCTACATTCCTTATTTTATGGTGTTTGGATATTATTTTCCGCCAGTGTATTTTCAAGTAGTCCGATTTTTCATTAATTTTCATTAAAAATATTCTTGAAACTTAACCAATGAAGCTAGTTCAATAATTCTAGTACATCTTCTTCTTCTTTATGAAATATCATGCACGCGGAATTTCACCTTAATATCTTGAAAACTTTTAGAGTTATCGGACAAACGGTTCTGAAAAACAAAAGTTACGGGAAACGTGCAACAAACTTACCAATAAAGGGGTTGCCTGGACGACAGGGCTTACCGTTTTTGGTGGTAACTCCCAAAGTATTGGATATACTGTATTAACAAACAGCTTGCACTGTTATAAAAAGAAAAGTTCAATTTTAATGTGAAAAATCGCAGTTTTGGTCGGTCAAAGGTGCTGGTTTTCCCTTAAGTCACTTAAAGAAGTCATTGTTCTCTAACAATTACGTAAACTATTTTAACCATGACGTGTTATTTGTTCCAGAAAGAGTGTGGTCTATTCTACCTTTCTTTCCAACCAAAGCCTTCTCATTGAAATTCAGTTGCAAATTTGCCATATCCTCAGAACGTTTCCTTGTCAACACAGCTATGAGATAAAATAATGCATGCACTGACGTATAATCCGGGTATTTGCTGGGAAACCGAACCCACCTACTCCCTCGCTGACGGTACAACATTGCGAAAAGCCTATTTGGTCGGCGGTAAATTATATATTTTAAAATGCTGATTCCCATTACACTTTATCCATTATGTTAATCTAGAACGAGCGAGCAGGAACCCAGACAGTTAGTGGGAATACCCTAAGATTAAGCTAATGAGGCCCACCCCTGCTGCAGTGACCGCAAATCTCGTGTGACTGCTGGAGAATTTTTGTTAGCGGGCACAATTTTACCCTAGTGACGGCAAATATCCGGTGACCGCAAATGCCCGTGACCGCAAATATCCGGCAACCACCTGTATAGCAGTAGTATAATTGGACAGTTCGGCCGCCTCCTCCGCCGCCGCCGCCGCCCGCGGGAAATTTGAATTTTGGCGGGAAATTTGAATTTTGGCGGGAGATTTGAATTTGTAAACAAAGCCACGTGCTTTTTGACAGCTGTCATCGACAACAACGCATCGCTAACCTCACTGCTGCCATCTTGACGGGCCTAAACCTCACTAGTGCCAACTTAACCTAACTAGCGAGAGGTAAACAAACCCACGTGTTTTTTGACAGCCACGTGCTTTTTGACAGACAACAACGCATCGCTAACCTCAGTACTGCCATCTTGACGGGCCTAAACCTCAGTAGTGCCAACTTAACCTAACTAGCGCGAGGTAAACAAAGCCACGTGCTTTTTGACAGCTACGTGCTTTTTGACAGATTTGTAAACAAAGCCACGTGCTTTTTGACAGACAACAACGCATCGCTAACCTCAGTACTGCCATCTTGACGGGCCTAACCTTAGTGGTACCAACTTAACCTCACTAGCATGAGGTAAACAAAGCCACGTGCTTTTTGACAGCCACGTGCTTTTTGACAGATTTGTAAACAAAGCCACGTGCTTTTTGACAGGCAACAACGCATCGCTAACCTCAGTACTGCCATCTTGACGGGCCTAAACCTCAGTAGTGCCAACTTAACCTAACTAGCGCGAGGTAAACAAAGCCACGTGCTTTTTGACAGCCACGTGCTTTTTTGACAGCTGTCATCCGCCATCTTTAAACTACAGAGCACCGTGCTGCCCTCTTTCGTCACCTGTCATCGGCAGTGCTGCCATCTTGACGGGCCTAAACCTTAGTGCTACCAACTTAACCTCACTAGCTCGAGATAAACAAATCCACGTGCTTTTTGACAGCCACGTGCAGCTGTCATCCGCCATCTTTAATCTATAGAGCACAGTGCTGCCCTCTTTAGCTACTTACCTTTGAAATGTGGTGGCGGATAATTTGAAAAATGCTTTTCGACAAGCAGCCATCTTTAATCCAGAGAGAACAGTGCTGCCCTCTATGTGGTGGCGGCAAATTGAAAAATTCCACGTGCTCTTGTTTGAAAACAAACTCACGTGCTTTTTTGACAGCTGTCATCTGCCATCTTTAATCTATAGAGCACAGTGCTGCCCTCTTTAGTTTGAAATGTGGTGGTGGTAAATTCCACGTGCTCTTGTTTGGAAACAAAGCCATGTGCTTTTTTGACAGCTGTCATCCGCCATCTTTAATCAACAGAGCACTTTGCTACTATCATGCGGGCAATTTCATCACCTGTCATCCGCCATCTTTAATCCACAGAACACCATGCTGCCCTCTTTGTGGCTACTACCTTAAGCACGTAGTAGCGGGCAATTTGAAAAGTTCTGTTAGCTATCATCCGCCATCTTTAATCAAGAGAGCACTGTGCTGCCATCTTTAGCTAGATACCTTTGAAATGTGGTGGCGGCAAATTGAAAAATTCCACGTGCTCTTGTTTGGAAACAAACTCACGTGCTTTTTCGACAGCTACCATCCGCCATCTTTAATCAACAGAGCATAGTGCTACCCTCTTTAGTTTGAAATGTGATGGCGGCAAATTCCACGTGCTCTTGTTTGGTAAACATAGCCATGTGCTTTCTTGACAGCTGTCATCCGCCATCTTTAATACAGAGAGCACCGTGCTGCCCTCTTTAGATGTAAATTCGTCACCTGTCATCCGCAGTGCTGCCATCTTTAGCTAGATACCTTTGAAATGTGGTGGTGGATAATTTAAAAAGAAAAATTCTACAGCAGCCCTCTCTCGACGCTAATTGCATAAGATGGCGGCTATACATGACTCCTTAAGGGTGCTTACGCAAGATGGCTGCTATACACAGGTTCTTATGAGACGCCCTTGGGATGCTTGCGCAAGATGGCAGTTATACATGGCTCCTTATGAGATGCCCTAGGGATGCTTGCGCAAGATAGCGGCTGCTCTTATGGGACGGCTTAAGGGTCCTTGCACAAGATAGCTTGAGACGCCCTAAGGATGCTTGCGCAAGATGGCGGACACAAGATGGCGGCTATACACAACTCCTTATGAGACGCTTTAAGGGTGCTTGCGCAAGATGGTTGCTACTCTTAGCTTAGAGGCTAACGTGTCGTGATAGTTCGATTCATTAAATTTAGGGCTTAAATGCGAAATGTTAAATATATCGAAAACGGTGCACCGTAGAGCAAAACGGACAAAATTTTTTTGCCTAATACCTAGGTTCGCAGTATGAGGAACAAGAAAATCATAGTCTAATGATGGGATCAACGGTTCGGTTCCTACTTAGGCCCTTTGGCATTTGCTCTGTTTTAGCTTGTATTGAAGCGAGTCTTCGTAACATGATCAGGTCTAGCTATGGTAGAGAGTATAACGTACCGTGCAGGTTCGATTCATTAAATTTGGAGGCTTAAATGCATAATGTTAAATATCTCGAAAACGATGCATCGTAGAGCAAAACGGACAAAATTTTTCCGCCTAATACGTAGGTTCGTAGTATCAGGAACAAGAAAAAACATAGTCTAATGATGAGATCAACGGTTCGATTCCTACTTAAGCCCTTTGCCATTCGCAGCTATCTATTTCTACAAGATGGTGGCTGCTCTTATGAGAAACAAGATGCCTTGAGACGTCCTAGGGATGCTTACGCAAGATGGCAGACACAAAATGGTGACTATACATAGCTCCTTATGAGACGGCCTAGGGGTGCTCGCACAAGATGGCGGCTACTCTTATGAAGAAAGCTAGCTTAGAGGCTACTGCGCAAGATAACAGCTGCTGTTATGCATGTGGTGGAGGGCAATTTGAAATTCTATGTGCTTAATCAACAGAGCACCCTGCTGCCCTCTTTAGCTGAAATGTGGTGGTGGATAATTTGAAAAATTCTTTTGACAGCTATCATCTTTAAACAAAGGCGACTATACATAGGCTGTTAAGGCCTTATCATTCTTCTCCTCCTCCTCCTCCTCCTCCTCCTCCCCCTCCTCCTCCTCCTCCTTCTCTACCTCCTCCTCCGCCTCTTATGTCAAGGCATAGCTTTATATCGAACAAGTTTAAACCTGCATCGCGAAGGCAAGCGTGTGCAGCGATAACATTATTGTGCATGTTTAGACTTTCGAAACATAAGAAGAGTAGAATCAAACGCTGTACTCGATACGACATGTGATCAGAACATTGATTGATGCGTTCAGAAAACAAAATAAGTGATCAAGACTAGAATCGAACAATGTACTCAATACATCATGTGTTTAGAATATGTCAGGGGATACGCTTGTTCTAAGAAGATCAGATTGAAACATAACAAGACTAGAATAGAACACTGTAATCGATGTTGTTAACTTCAACATGTGATCAGAACATTGATTGATGTGTTCAGAACACAAAATAAGTGATCATGACTAGAATCGAACACTGTACTCGATACAACATGTGATCAGAACATTGATCGATGTGTTCAGAACACGAAATAAGTGATCAAGACTAGAATCGAACACTGTACTCAATACAACATGTGTTTAGAACATGTTAGGGGGTACCCTTGTTCTAAGAAGATCAGAATGAAACATAACAAGACTAGAATCGAACACTGTAATCGATGTTGTTAACCTCAACATATGATCAGAACATTGTTTGATGTGTTCAGAGCAAAAGTACAATTTTGATGATTTGCGCAGCTAACTCGCTCGGTAAACGATATAGCCAAAGTATATCTTCAAATTATTTACCTTCCATCATTCGTCTTGTGTGTAAAAATCAGTCGAACAAGTTATCGCATAAACATGGCTGAAAAAAAATCGTGATAGGGTATGGAACCCAGGGGTTACATCTTATCAGAAGGGCAAAAAGGATTAAAGGACTCTTCCTCCTCCTTACCGCACATTCCTTGGCTAAAGGGCTAATAGGCTAAAGGGCTAATGAGCTAAAGGGCTAAAGGGCTAATGGGCTAAAGGGCTAAAGGGCTAAAGGTGCAACAACCTCATCGATCGCTATCAGCAAGAACGCTTGTACTTTGTTAAGTGTAGAAAATTAATCTTTATTGGTAAATGGTTTTATGTTCAGAACAAGGAATGGAACCTAGGGGTTACGTCTTACCTAATAAAATCCCCGAGGTGCGATGAGTTACGTTTTTCGAACTAGTGTTTGGAACACTGAACTTTTCAAGATGGCAAGAGTGAGGTTAGCAATGTTCTGTTGTTGGATTTTAAATTCCGCGCTACAACATGCATAAGGTGGCAGCCCTTGAGGTTTACTCCCGTAAAGATGGCAAGAGTGAGGTTAGCAATGTTCCGTTGTTGGATTTTTAAAATTCCCCGCTATAACATGCAAAAGGTGGCAGCCTTGAGGTTTACCGCCGTAAAGATGGCAGCAGTGAGGTTAGCGACGCTCCATTGTCCTTCAAAGTGAGGTTAGGGTTCGTCAAGAAGACAGCTGTCAAAAAAGCACGTGGCTATGTTTACCAAACAAGAGCACGTGGTCGTGAAGTCACGGTCACGTAGTATGCTGCCTCAGCATGCAAAGTTCAATGTCTACACCTACGTAGTTAACACTCTGCTATGTTCACAAGATTTTTATACATCACTATTCTTTATGCTTTAAGTTCATTCACATAGGCTATGCTAAGATAGCAGCACAAACACATTTGAACTTTGTACATTCTAATGGAATAAGTTTAGTACTGTGAGCGTCATGGATACATGATGTGTGCACGCATTTAATCTTGACTATACGTAATGCTGCTGCTTTGTTTACAAGATTTTTATACATTGCTATTCTTTATGCTTTAAGTTCGTGCACGCACAAGCGATACTCGTACGCTCTAGCAGGAGAAGTTTAGTACAATATTCGATACATACATTATCGATAGGTGATGTGTACACGCTTTAGAACATAGCTCATCTTTATGCTTTAAGTTCGTGCACATGGGTTAGGGATACACAAAAGCGATTGCTACATGCTCTAGCGGAAGAAGTCTAGTACGATAGTAGATGCATGTAAAATCGATAGGTTATGCTAAGATAGCAGCACACTTACATGATTTTAGCACAATCTAGTGGGAAAAGTTTAGTATGATAGTCGTTTCGTGCAAAATCATTAGGTAATGTGTAAACGCTTCGAAACAAGGCTATTCTTTGTACTTTAAGTTCATGCGTACAGGTTATGCTAAGATAGCGGCACAATCAAGCGCAAGAAGTTTAGTACGAGAGTCGATGTATGTAAAATCGATAAGTAATGAGTACACGCTTTAAAACATGGTTATTCTTCGTACTTTCAGTTCATGCATCTTAGTTATGCTAAGATAGCAGCACAATCTAGCGGAAGAAGTTTAGTACGATATTTGTTGCATGCAAATCGATAGGTGATGTGTACACACTTTGAAACATGGCTATTCTTTTTACTTTAAGGTCATGCGTATAGGTTATGCTAGGATAGCAGCACAATCTAGCGGGAGGAGATTAGTACGAGAGTCAATGCATGCAAAATCCATAGGTAATGTGTACATGCTTTGAAACATGGCTATTCTTTGTACTTTTAAGTTCATGTGTATAAGTTATGCTAAGATGCCAGCACAATCTAGCGGAAGAAGTTTAGTACGAGAGTCAATGCATGCAAAATCGATAGGTAATGTGTACACGCTTTGAAACATGGCTATTCTTTGTACCTTAAGGCCATGCGTATAGGTTATGCTAAGATACCAGCACAATCTAGCGGAAGAAGTTTAGTACGAGAGTCGATGCTTGTAAAATCGATAGGTAATATGTACACACTTTGAAACATGGCTATTCTTTTTACTTTAAGGTCATGCGTATTGGTTATGCTAAGATAGCAGCACGATCTAGCGGAAGGAGTTTAGTACGAGAGTTAATACATGCAAATTCGATAGTTGATGTGTACACGCTTTGAAACATGACTAATCATTGTACTTTAAGTTCATTGGTATAGGTTATGCTAAGATAGCAGCACAATCTAGCGGAATAAATTTAGTACGAGATTTGATGCATGCAAAATCAATAAGTAATGTGTACACGCTTTGAAACATGGCTATTCTTTGTACTTTAAGTTCATGCGTACAGGTTATGCTAAGATAGCAGCACAACCTAGCGGAAGAAGTTTAGTACAATATTTGTTGCATGCAAAGTCGATAGGTAATGTGTACACACTTTGAAACATGGCTATTCTTTTTACTTTAAGGTCATGCGTATTGGTTATGCTAAGATAGCAGCATGATCTAGCGGAAGGAGTTTAGTATGAGAGTCAATACATGCAAATTCGATAGTTGATGTGTACACGCTTTGAAACATGGCTATTCTTTGTACTTTTAAGTTCATGTGTATAAGTTATGCTAAGATACCAGCACAATCTAGCGGACGAAGTTCAGTACGAGATTCGATGCATGCAAAATCGATAGGTGATGTGTACACACCTTTTTACTTTAAGGTCATGCGTATAGGTTGTGTTAAGATAGCAGCACAATCTAGCGGAAGGAGTTTAGTACGATATTTGATGCATGCAAAATCAATAAGTAATGTGTACACGCTTTGAAACATGGCTATTCTTTCTACTTTTAAGTTCATGTGTATAAGTTATGCTAAGATAGCAGTACAATCTAGAGGAAGAAGTTTAGTACGATATTTGTTGCATGCAAAATCAATAAGTAATGTGTACACGCTTTGAGACATAGCTATTCTCTGTACTTTAAGTTCATGCGTATAAGTTATGCTAAGATAGCAGCACAATCTACCTGCAAAAGTTTAGTACGAGAGTCGATACATGCAAAGTCGATAGGTAATGTGTACACGCTTTAAAACATGGTTATTCTTCGTACTCTCAGTTCATGCATCTTAGTCATGCTAAGATAGCAGCACAATCTAGCGGAAGAAGTTTAGTACGAGAGTCGATGCGTGCAAAATCGATAGGTAATGTGTACACGCTTTGAAACATGGCTATTCATTGTACTTTAAAGTCATGCTAAGATAGCAGCACGATCTAGCGGATGAAGTTTAGTTCGATGGTCGATGTAAAATCGATAGGTGATGTGTACACGCTTTGAAACATAGCAATTCATACTGCTGCTCTGTTCCCAAGACATTTAAGAATAGCTAATCCTAATGCTGCTCTTAGCGACGTCGAGCTAAGGATTGATTACGTGACCGTGACGTCACGACCACGTGCTCTTGTTTGGTAAACATAGCCACGTGCTTTTTTGACAGCTGTCTTCTTGACGAACCCTAACCTCACTTTGAAGGACAATGGAGCGTCGCTAACCTCACTGCTGCCATCTTTACGGCGGTAAACCTCAAGGCTGCCACCTTTTGCATGTTATAGCGGGGAATTTTAAAAATCCAACAACGGAACATTGCTAACCTCACTCTTGCCATCTTTACGGGAGTAAACCTCAAGGGCTGCCACCTTATGCATGTTGTAGCGCGGAATTTAAAATCCAACAACAGAACATTGCTAACCTCACTCTTGCCATCTTGAAAAGTTCAGTGTTCCAAACACTAGTTCGAAAAACGTAACTCATCGCACCTCGGGGATTTTATTAGGTAAGACGTAACCCCTAGGTTCCATTCCTTGTTCTGAACATAAAACCATTTACCAATAAAGATTAATTTTCTACACTTAACAAAGTACAAGCGTTCTTGCTGATAGCGATCGATGAGGTTGTTGCACCTTTAGCCCTTTAGCCCTTTAGCCCATTAGCCCTTTAGCCCTTTAGCTCATTAGCCCTTTAGCCTATTAGCCCTTTAGCCAAGGAATGTGCGGTAAGGAGGAGGAAGAGTCCTTTAATCCTTTTTGCCCTTCTGATAAGATGTAACCCCTGGGTTCCATACCCTATCACGATTTTTTTTCAGCCATGTTTATGCGATAACTTGTTCGACTGATTTTTACACACAAGACGAATGATGGAAGGTAAATAATTTGAAGATATACTTTGGCTATATCGTTTACCGAGCGAGTTAGCTGCGCAAATCATCAAAATTGTACTTTTGCTCTGAACACATCAAACAATGTTCTGATCATATGTTGAGGTTAACAACATCGATTACAGTGTTCGATTCTAGTCTTGTTATGTTTCATTCTGATCTTCTTAGAACAAGGGTACCCCCTAACATGTTCTAAACACATGTTGTATTGAGTACAGTGTTCGATTCTAGTCTTGATCACTTATTTCGTGTTCTGAACACATCGATCAATGTTCTGATCACATGTTGTATCGAGTACAGTGTTCGATTCTAGTCATGATCACTTATTTTGTGTTCTGAACACATCAATCAATGTTCTGATCACATGTTGAAGTTAACAACATCGATTACAGTGTTCTATTCTAGTCTTGTTATGTTTCAATCTGATCTTCTTAGAACAAGCGTATCCCCTGACATATTCTAAACACATGATGTATTGAGTACATTGTTCGATTCTAGTCTTGATCACTTATTTTGTTTTCTGAACGCATCAATCAATGTTCTGATCACATGTCGTATCGAGTACAGCGTTTGATTCTACTCTTCTTATGTTTCGAAAGTCTAAACATGCACAATAATGTTATCGCTGCACACGCTTGCCTTCGCGATGCAGGTTTAAACTTGTTCGATATAAAGCTATGCCTTGACATAAGAGGCGGAGGAGGAGGTAGAGAAGGAGGAGGAGGGGGAGGAGGAGGAGGAGGAGGAGGAGGAGAATGATAAGGCCTTAACAGCCTATGTATAGTCGCCTTTGTTTAAGATGATAGCTGTCAAAAGAATTTTTCAAATTATCCACCACCACATTTCAGCTAAAGAGGGCAGCAGGGTGCTCTGTTGATTAAGCACATAGAATTTCAAATTGCCCTCCACCACATGCATAACAGCAGCTGTTATCTTGCGCAGTAGCCTCTAAGCTAGCTTTCTTCATAAGAGTAGCCGCCATCTTGTGCGAGCACCCCTAGGCCGTCTCATAAGGAGCTATGTATAGTCACCATTTTGTGTCTGCCATCTTGCGTAAGCATCCCTAGGACGTCTCAAGGCATCTTGTTTCTCATAAGAGCAGCCACCATCTTGTAGAAATAGATAGCTGCGAATGGCAAAGGGCTTAAGTAGGAATCGAACCGTTGATCTCATCATTAGACTATGTTTTTTCTTGTTCCTGATACTACGAACCTACGTATTAGGCGGAAAAATTTTGTCCGTTTTGCTCTACGATGCATCGTTTTCGAGATATTTAACATTTTGCATTTAAGCCTCCAAATTTAATGAATAGAACCTGCACGGTACGTTATACTCTCTACCATAGCTAGACCTGATCATGTTACGAAGACTCGCTTCAATACAAGCTAAAACAGAGCAAATGCCAAAGGGCCTAAGTAGGAACCGAACCGTTGATCCCATCATTAGACTATGATTTTCTTGTTCCTCATACTGCGAACCTAGGTATTAGGCAGAAAAATTTTGTCCGTTTTGCTCTACGGTGCACCGTTTTCGATATATTTAACATTTCGCATTTAAGCCCTAAATTTAATGAATCGAACTATCACGACACGTTAGCCTCTAAGCTAAGAGTAGCAACCATCTTGCGCAAGCACCCTTAAAGCGTCTCATAAGGAGTTGTGTATAGCCGCCATCTTGTGTCCGCCATCTTGCGCAAGCATCCTTAGGGCGTCTCAAGCTATCTTGTGCAAGGACCCTTAAGCCGTCCCATAAGAGCAGCCGCTATCTTGCGCAAGCATCCCTAGGGCATCTCATAAGGAGCCATGTATAACTGCCATCTTGCGCAAGCAACCCAAGGGCGTCTCATAAGAACCTGTGTATAGCAGCCATCTTGCGTAATCACCCTTAAGGAGTCATGTATAGCCGCCATCTTATGCAATTAGCGTCGAGAGAGGGCTGCTGTAGAATTTTTCTTTTTAAATTATCCACCACCACATTTCAAAGGTATCTAGCTAAAGATGGCAGCACTGCGGATGACAGGTGACGAATTTACATCTAAAGAGGGCAGCACGGTGCTCTCTGTATTAAAGATGGCGGATGACAGCTGTCAAGAAAGCACATGGCTATGTTTACCAAACAAGAGCACGTGGAATTTGCCGCCATCACATTTCAAACTAAAGAGGGTAGCACTATGCTCTGTTGATTAAAGATGGCGGATGGTAGCTGTCGAAAAAGCACGTGAGTTTGTTTCCAAACAAGAGCACGTGGAATTTTTCAATTTGCCGCCACCACATTTCAAAGGTATCTAGCTAAAGATGGCAGCACAGTGCTCTCTTGATTAAAGATGGCGGATGATAGCTAACAGAACTTTTCAAATTGCCCGCTACTACGTGCTTAAGGTAGTAGCCACAAAGAGGGCAGCATGGTGTTCTGTGGATTAAAGATGGCGGATGACAGGTGATGAAATTGCCCGCATGATAGTAGCAAAGTGCTCTGTTGATTAAAGATGGCGGATGACAGCTGTCAAAAAAGCACATGGCTTTGTTTCCAAACAAGAGCACGTGGAATTTACCACCACCACATTTCAAACTAAAGAGGGCAGCACTGTGCTCTATAGATTAAAGATGGCAGATGACAGCTGTCAAAAAAGCACGTGAGTTTGTTTTCAAACAAGAGCACGTGGAATTTTTCAATTTGCCGCCACCACATAGAGGGCAGCACTGTTCTCTCTGGATTAAAGATGGCTGCTTGTCGAAAAGCATTTTTCAAATTATCCGCCACCACATTTCAAAGGTAAGTAGCTAAAGAGGGCAGCACTGTGCTCTATAGATTAAAGATGGCGGATGACAGCTGCACGTGGCTGTCAAAAAGCACGTGGATTTGTTTATCTCGAGCTAGTGAGGTTAAGTTGGTAGCACTAAGGTTTAGGCCCGTCAAGATGGCAGCACTGCCGATGACAGGTGACGAAAGAGGGCAGCACGGTGCTCTGTAGTTTAAAGATGGCGGATGACAGCTGTCAAAAAAGCACGTGGCTGTCAAAAAGCACGTGGCTTTGTTTACCTCGCGCTAGTTAGGTTAAGTTGGCACTACTGAGGTTTAGGCCCGTCAAGATGGCAGTACTGAGGTTAGCGATGCGTTGTTGTCTGTCAAAAAGCACGTGGCTTTGTTTACAAATCTGTCAAAAAGCACGTGGCTGTCAAAAAGCACGTGGCTTTGTTTACCTCATGCTAGTGAGGTTAAGTTGGTACCACTAAGGTTAGGCCCGTCAAGATGGCAGTACTGAGGTTAGCGATGCGTTGTTGTCTGTCAAAAAGCACGTGGCTTTGTTTACAAATCTGTCAAAAAGCACGTAGCTGTCAAAAAGCACGTGGCTTTGTTTACCTCGCGCTAGTTAGGTTAAGTTGGCACTACTGAGGTTTAGGCCCGTCAAGATGGCAGTACTGAGGTTAGCGATGCGTTGTTGTCTGTCAAAAAGCACGTGGCTGTCAAAAAACACGTGGGTTTGTTTACCTCTCGCTAGTTAGGTTAAGTTGGCACTAGTGAGGTTTAGGCCCGTCAAGATGGCAGCAGTGAGGTTAGCGATGCGTTGTTGTCGATGACAGCTGTCAAAAAGCACGTGGCTTTGTTTACAAATTCAAATCTCCCGCCAAAATTCAAATTTCCCGCGGGCGGCGGCGGCGGCGGAGGCGGCGGCGGAGGAGGAGGCGGGCGGAGGCGTGCGGCGGCGGAGGTGCCGCAGAACCCGCTTATTATACTACTTATAGCGTTGAATTTCTTTGATAATGCGTCTATAGCAAGCCCAGCAAACCACTTAACCAGTAATTCCAGCTACGTACACAAGCACAACCAGTAGATTACAAATGCGTAATGAAGAGCACTCAGTGGCCCAGAGTGTTGTTATAATAATGCCTTAGACATCCAATCACTTCACGCGCCAGCAAGTCCATTAGCGAACAATAGTCCAGGTACATATTAAATGGTTTGTGTGTACGGATGAAATGCTGCGTAGGTCGCTTCTGGGTGTCTGCATTAACACGCTTATATCTAGCACTGGAATTGAGAACGAAATGTCCTTATCGAATCGAGCTGGTCAGAGTGGGGAAATAATTGAGTAAAAGTAATGGATTTTCTTGTAACGCTTACATTATTAGTACTTTTTACGCGTAATCCATACTTCTTACAAGATTTAATATTTACTCATATTTTTTCTTCTTCTACTACTACTTCTTAATCTGCTTACCTTCCAGGGTTCATGTTTCCCTCGGACTCAGCGAGGGATCCCACTTATACCGCATCAAGGGCTGTGTCTTGGAGCTGCAAACTTTGGGTCGGGGATACAAGTGGGAGGGAGGACCAGTACCTCGCCAGGTAGCCTCACCTGCTATGCTGAACAGGGGCCTTGTGGGGGATGGTAAAATTGGAAGGGATAGATAAGGAATAGGGAAGGAAGCAGCCGTGGCTTTAAGTTAGTTATCACTCAGGCATTTTCCTGGAGGAGAATTGGGAAACCGCGGAAAACCACTTCGAGGATGGCTGAGGTGGGGATCGAACCCATCTTTACTCGGTTGACCTCCCAAGGCCGAGTGTACCTCGCTCCAGTCGCCGCACCACTTTTCAAATTTCGTGGCAGAGCCGGGAATCGAACCCGGACCTCGGGGGTGAGGGCAGCTAATCACTACACTACAGAGGTGGATTACTTTAATTAATTTAAATTATAAATTATAGTCCTTGCTTTCTAGTAATCGTTACAGAATTGAGTAGAGTAGAATAGAATGCTCCCATCTCCTGGTTCCGGATCGCCTGAAGCTGGGGAGGGAGCATTCATTGATGAATGAGTGATTCATTGGGTGAATGACTTACGTGATGGACTGAATTGAACATTCCATTAAAAATGAAAAACCGATTGCCTAAATGAATGAAGGAATGGATGAATAAGTGATAATCGTTAAATTCTAGTGATTGATGCCGGCCGAGTTCGCCGTGCGGTAAGGGCCGCGCAGCTGTGAGCTTGCATCCGGGAGATGGTGGGTTCGAACCCCACTGTTGGCAGCCCTGAATATGGTTTTCCGTGGTTTCTCAGTTTCACACCAGTGAAATGCTGGGGCTGTACCTTAATTGATGTTATTTTGCTTTACGTCCCGCTAACTACTTTAACGGTTTTCGGAGACGCCGAAGTGCCGAAATTTAGTCCCACAGGAGTTCTTGTATGTGCCAGCAAATCCACTGACACAACGCTGACGTTTTTGAGCGCGTTCAAATACCACCGGACTGAGCCAGGATCGAACCTACCAAGTTGGGGTCAGAAGGCCAGCGCCTCGACCGTTTGAGCCACTCAGCCCGGCTGTACCTTAATTAAGGCGACGGCCACTTCTTTCCCACTCTTAGGCCTTCCATATCCCATCGTCGCTATAAGACTTATCTGTGTCGCTGCCACTTAAAACAAATTGCAATATGCCTACTTAGCACGGAAGCAGGAATGTGGGAAAAAAGAAAATGATGCCGAAGAAAACTTTTTTCCGTTCATCTGAAACATCTGGAAGTAGTAGGACCTCTAACAGGGCCCGCGGTGTTATTCCAAAATTCTTTGAATCGTTTCGGAACTTACTACTACTTAAAATGTTTTCATTCCTCCCCTGCAGTGGGAGGCGGGCCTCTTAGGCGGTGACGCCGTCTCTCAGGCCGGGAGATGTGTTACGGTGAAGGAGATACTTGGAGAAAGTGAGGGGGTTAGCGGGCGAGCTACTTGTCGAAGGACCGGGCGAGTTGGCCGTGCGTGTAGAGGAGCGCGGCTGTGAGCTTGCATCAGGGAGATAGTAGGTTCGAATCCCACTATCGGCAGCCCTGAAGATGGTTTTCCGTGGTTTCCCATTTTCACACCAGGCAAATGCTGGGGCTGTACCTTAATTAAGGCCACGGCCGCTTCCTTCCAACTCCTAGGCCTTTTCTATCCCATCGTCGCCATAAGACCTATCTGTGTCGGTGCAACGTAAAGCCCCTACCAAAAAAAAAAAAAAACTTGTCGAAGGTGAGGGGGTCAGCGGCCGTGGCCTACACTAGGAACTGTCCCGGCATTCGCCTTAGTGCAGGAGAATGGAAAACCACGAAAAACCATTCTCAGGACAGCCGACTTGTTAGGGCTAGCCATGAGGTCCAGCTCTGTCCCGTCTCCCAAATGCAGAGGCGTAGAGCCACAGTAGAGCCGTGGCCACCCGTCCTCTGCTCGGTTGGCCGGTCAGAGTGCAGAGCTGTTGGACCACGGACCAACCGTGGCCACTTGAGGGCCGAGACCCACTCTGCATCATTTCGGAGGAAATTCGGATTACCTCAATCTTTACGAGACGAAATTGTCACATTGGTGCTTAAGAAATTTTAGTACAGCACCTAGATAAACGAAAATTTTTAGCCTACATTGTAAAAAAAAAAAAAAAAAAAAAAAGGAATTGAGGGTAAGAATGCAGAATCCGATGGGTCTATCGCCAATGAGAGACAATTTTCAATTAAATAACACAGCAGAATCAGGACCTTCCTCATTTCTGGACGAGGTAAGCTACTTTCTTACTTCTCTAGTACTTCCAAAGATGTCATACCTATACCAATGATGATCTTAAAATTCAACACAGGTGTTCCCTTCACGTGCCCCTGTAGAGCAGGGCCTCTCAAACGACCAAAATTTCACGCGTGCAGATCAAGGCGCAAGAGTTCCGTGCACTGTGCATCGGTGCCACTCGGCGTGGCTCGGATCAACGCTTCGTCTCTGGGCTGCTCGGCTAAGCTCGGCTCTACTCGGCTATACTCGGCTCAACTCAGCCTGGATTTGGAGCGCTACGGCGCAAGTGGGGCAGAGGGAGACAGGCGGAGCGAGCGAGACAGGCGTGAGGAAAGAGAGAGTAAGCGCTATTGCTCCAAATCGAGGAGTGGGGGGGTCTGCACTCTGGTCAACCAAGCCAAGTCGTCTTTTGCACCGTGCACAGTGCATGCAACCTGAGAGGCCCTGCTGTAGGGTGTGTGCTCGGTAAATGCAAATACTTACTTTATTTATTTATTTATCTACTTGTATTTATGTTATTGTTTCAAAGATCCCATGAGCTAATGCACGTATTAGGACAGTACATAAAAAAGTTAGCACAGTTACAATGCTAAAACAAATTAAAATATTCACAATACAGAGCTGATAAAAATGTGTAACAATTTAAATTAAAAATACAAAATTTTTCAAGGATACCGGTACAATTGTTTCTTTAAACGTTTGTATTGACAGAACCACATAACTCGAAATGAAACCTGATATGTTCATTTAAACAAACTTCGCGATAAGAATATTAAGAACCAATGAATTTATTTGCAAAGAAAATGGCAAATTATTTGAAAGCTAAAAGCCGCTAATTAAATAAAATGGCGGAAAATGATCATTTCGAAAGTCCGAAGGTATCATGTTTATTCTCAACTTGTGATAATACCCACTTAATGTTTCTATGCTGAAAGAGGTCACACAAAATGAAGTAGTGCCTTTGCCTTGCAAACTTCGTAATATGCGGAAGAAAGTCAGTCATTTTCTTAAGACTAGCGATCTGAAAACTAATTGTAATTTAACTGATTACTTGTTGAAAACATATTTTTAATTGTTTTTATTTACGTTATTGAGTAAAACATTTCGCAAGTAACTGTAGTTTAGCCCAATTAATTTTTATTTTTGAATTCTTCCCATCACTGGTGGTGGTAGTAAATGTGTTATATTGACAGTTTCATGATCATCATCATGACTTCCTAAAGGCAAAAAATTACCGCTGCACCGAGTGAGTTGGCCGTGCGATTAAGGGCACGCAGCTTTGAGCTTGCATTCGGGAGATAGTGAGTTCGAACCCCACTGTCGGTAGGTCTGAAAATGGTTTTCCGTGTTTTCCCATTTTCACACCAGCCAAATACTGGGGCTGTACATTAATTAAGGCCACGTTCACTTCGTTTCTACTCCTGGCATTTTCCTGTCCCATTGTCACCATAAAACCTATCTGTGTCATGCGACCTAAAACAAATTTTAGAAAACCTCTCACTGCAACATGAATTTCCTATTTGTGGCAATTCTTTCCATATCTACATGGGAAACACAACCCATTTCGCTGACCATATTTCCCAGGCGGACGTCCTCGAATTGATCTCTTTACTCCTGACTCAGTGAGGAAAGCAACAGGAAACTACCTCATTCCTCATGTCCCTAGTATACTTCTTCAGTGCCACATAGGCTATCTATGACAGCTGTTGGTGGAGCTGTAGAGGATCAAACCAGCCTTTGGGCTGAATACCCAACATATATACTTCTTCCCCAATATCTTGCTTTATAGGATATTCTGCAGGAGAACGTCGAACCTGAGGAAGTGACCAGTTCGCTTTCCTTTTCCCTATTTACATCAACAGTTCCCTCTGTGTTCCTATTTCATTTCGACATTCCTATTTGCTTCTTTTCTGTTCAGCTAGATGCAGTGAGCCTTCTTCCGATTTCTCCTTTTTTTCGGGTACACGTACGGGTAAGAAAGAGAGAGAAGGCGTGGGGGGTAGTTAATTATAATGTTATTGAGTTTACGTCCGATTTACTGCTTTTAGTGTTTTCGAAGACGCCGAAGTGCCTTAATTTTGTCCCACAGGGAGTCACTTCTCGAGATAGTAAATCTATAGACATGAGGTTGGCTTATATCAGGCACTTCAAATAAAACCTGGCTGACCCGGGATCGAACCCGCTACTTTGGCCTCAAAATACTCAAAATACTAGCGCTCTACCGTCAGAAGGAAGGAAACGACACTAACATTAGTAAGAATATTTAAAACGCTTATACTTCTGAGGCCCTGAAAATGTTTAGGGTCGAATCCAACGAAAGTTATTTTTAGACCAAACTGGGCACTGTTCTTCGTGAAAGAATTGAAAAAACTATGCCGTATTCATTTGGCTCATACTGCGGAGAGATTCGATGTCATTTTGAAAGTGCATGCTTATTTATCACAATATACTGAAGTTTCCCGAACCGGTATTGCACACTCATACTGCCCGAATAACGATTTCATTCGTTACTGCCGGGCTGAGTGGCTCAGACGTTTCAGGCGCTGGCCTTCTGACACCCACTTGCCAGGTTCCGATCCTGGATCAGTCCGGTGGTAATTAAAAGTGCTCGTATACATCAGCCTAGTGTTGGTAGATTTACTGGCACGTAAAAGACACCTGCCGGACTAAATTCCAGCACCTCGGCGTCTCCATAAACCGTAAATATACAGTAGTTAGTGGGACGTAAAACCAATAACATTATTATTGATTATCATCATTAGTTACTTAAATCATGTTATCATTAGAGTACCTTCTTGATTAGCGTTAAAATAAACTTATCTGAGCGCTTGACTCACAGCTCCATCTTGTTTGTATCTCTGTGTCTTGGTAGCATACAAGCAAACCAAATACATTTTCAAGCAATTCAAACACCAACCTGTACTCGATGTTTGATTTCTGCGGATGATTCAAAACGTTAAACTTGGTATCCATTTAAAAGCACTTCAGGCCGCAGGAGATTAAACTTCTTAGCTACTGATAAAATGGGTCATCTAATTTACTCGACTGATATTGAGAGCCTAAGAAGTGGAAGTTTAGAATGAGAAAAAGAAAGCCTACCTATTTCTTTTGCAAGATCAAATTATACCGAATATCTGGCTGAAACCAAGGAAGGTATCAGGTATATCTTCTACTCTCTCCTTATTATCTCCCGAGTGGATCAATTACTGCCGATTATGGTACCTTAAAAGTTCTTCAGTCTGTCGAATACTAATTATAACAACCATAACACTACAATGAAATCAAATGAAATGAAATGGCGTAGGCCTATGGCTTTTAGTGCGGGGAGTGTCCGAGGACAAGTTCGGCTCACCAGGTGCAGGTCTTTAGATTTGGCTCCCGTAGGTGACCTGCGCGTCGTGATGAGGATGAAAGGATGATGAGGACAACACATAAACCCACCCTCCGTTCCAGTGAAATTAACCAATGATAGTTAAAATTCCCGACCTTGCCGGGAATCGAACCCGGGAACCCTCTGACCAAAGGCCAGCATGCTAACCATTTAGCCAAGGAGCCGGACAACACTACAATATACCTGTAAAAACGCTCTTACACAAAGAATTCTTGAAAGAAATTCTATCATATCACACTTTTTTTAAATTTATGGAATTCGTTTAAAGACTTAGAAACATGTATGTTTAAAAGCTTCAACTACAGTCGTAATTAGTTCGCACACAACTACATATGTGCGGTCCTCTGGACCGCTTTTGGAAGGTGGCTAAAATATGTAAAAATCCCCTTCCAACACAACCTTTTTGCGTTTTCTACTACATATTTATTCCTTAATAAACCACAAAATGCATCAGGTTAACAAAATTTGGTTTCACCATTGTGAAAGTAATTTGTTCATGTTACACTCAAAATTCGCATCAAAATTTGTACACATGGACACAAATAACAATAACTGAAGGCATTTCCTACCTGAAAACTTGACCATTGTAATTTAATGTTATACAGGACCCAGTGATGTTAAAATTGGTAGGTGTTCTCTATAATAACTTACACAGAAAATGTCTGCACTACTCAAATTGACCATATTAAACGTCACATTACACGCAGTGTGGATGCATGTTATTTGAACATACCAAACAAATTGGAATTTTGTACTTGCGACACAAGTAGCTTGCTTTTTCTTCCTTTTAGATGGACAAATTTGACATATCTTCCGTGCATCTCTCGGCAGTTTACCCTCCTGGCCCAGGTCTTCATGGAGATCCAGTTCTTAAGAAATCAAGTGCGGACAAGGGGGAACATTGTCACACCATCAGTTTAATACATTACGCTTGTAAAATTGTAATACGTATTGTTTACAGAGGAATGGAGAGAATGAGTTGAGAGAAAATCCATTTGCCTTCAAGAAAAATGTAGCAATAGGCCTACTGACTTTAGGTCTGATCTTAGAAAATCGAATAACGAAGGACAATCCCACATACATGACATTTGTAAATCGAGAAAAGGCATGCTATAACATTAATTGGACCATCCTACTTGAGATTCTGAAGGTGATCGAAATCAAATACAGAGAAAAAAGGATTACCTATTATGATTATTAAAAAATCAATCTGCAGTGATAAGAACGAGCAACACGAAAAAGAACCAGCAATCAAGGGAGGAGTGCGGCAGAGCTGTTGTTTATCACTCCTCCTTTTCAATAAGTAAGCCTATATTAAACGGGCGGTCACGTAAATCAAAGAAGAACCTGGGAAAGATACCTCGACGCCAGGTGAGAAAATGAATTCTATAAGATTTGCCGATTGTATTGTTACAGTACTTCGTATGAGTCCGCAGAAGATTTGGAGGAATTGCTGAACGGTATAGACACAGTGCTGGATGAGCACAAGATAAAAATAAGTCAGTTCAAAACTAATGGAATTTTGTTGAACGAAGTCAGGTGAATGTTACACTAGGAAATCAAGTCTTCAAGGAAGTGGATGAAAATAGTTATCTAGGTAGTTGAATAACCTAACGGTGACAGAAGCAAGGACGATGTAAAATACAGACTAGCACAAGCAAGCAAGGCCCTTATTAAGAAGAGAAAAATGTTCACTTCAAACATTTAGATGGCGTACATGTTATAAACATGTGTTTGAAGACTTGTCTTGAAACATGACATTGTATGAAAGTGAAACATGGGCAATAAATAGCTCAGTAAGAAAAAGAATACAAGCTCCTGAAATGTGGTGTTACAGAGAATGGTGAAGATGAGATCGAGTCACAAATTAAGAGATACTGAATCGATTTGGTGAGAAATATATGACTGAAAAAAATTTGACTAGAAGAAGAGACAGAATGATAGACACATCTTGTGACTCCCAGAACCTTTTGAGGGAAGTATACAGTAGAGGGCAAGAAGGCACGGCTAGGTCAAGGCCTGGTTATGACAAACATATTAGAGTAGATGTAGAACATTTTAGCATAGTTTAGGGCACCATGTATCAAACCAGTTAGATGATCCAAACAATATAGGCTATTATTATTATTGTTATTATTATTATTATTATTATTATTATTATTATTATTATTATTATTATTATTATTATTATTATTATTATTATATATGCGAATAATCCCATTAAGACTACGCAAAGTATTTCGAGGCATGCATTTGCCTTCCTTTGTGCCCAAATTTCCTTCATTCTTTTACTATGGGCTTCCTTTCTGTCCTCAGACCAGGTTGTTGCGGTCCTCTTCTTTGGTCTTTTCTCTTGGTCAACTTGCCATTTGTGAATTTTGGATCTGAAGATTGCCCTGTTTTGGACATCTGCAGGTGCCTGTTTCAAATCGGTTTTGATTTCGCCAGTACATTTCATTGTGTCTGTTTTAGCTTTACTCCTGATTTCATAGACTTCGTCTATTTGTTTGGTAAGTCTGTCTGGATGTATTCTTTTAATATGTCCATAGAATCTTAGCCTGCGTTTTCTAATGTCAGTGTGAATATTTGTGTATTATTCGTTTTCCAGTCTGCCTCTAACTTGGTATTGTCCGTTGGTGAGTTTTGGGCCTAGAATTTTGCTTATGATTTTGCGTTCCTTTTTCTCGATGTTTTCAATGTCTGCATTCCTGTTCAAAATTAGCGTCTCTGATCAATAAATACGTTCTGGTTTAATGACTACATTGTAATGTCTTAGTTTTGTGTGATTTGAGATACATTTTTGCTACAGATATTTTGGGTTAGTCTATATGTAGTTTCCATCTTCTGGCATCTAATTTCATTGGCTTTTGTTTCGAGTCCATTTTCCTGAATTGTTTCACCGAGATACTTAAATTGTGATACCTGTTTAATTTTTCCATATTATGTCTCCATGAATTTTGGTGCATAGTTTGTTGCAGGTCATGTATTCTGCTTTTTCAAAAGATATCTGAAAACCGACTGTTTCCGCAATATCTATCAGGAGTTCAATCTGATTTTGGGCTGTTGAAATGTCTCGGGTTAATATTGCTAGGTCGTCCGCAAACGCTAGGCAATCTATCGCTAGTTTTCCTCTGCCTACAGTGATTGGTTGGTGAATTTTGAGGACCAGTTTGTGTTTGCGCCATTCTTGTATCACTTTTTCAAGGATGCAGTTGAAGAGAAAAGGTGAGAGTCCATCTCCTTGTCTTCCTCCCGTTTCGATTTCAAAGGAATTTGAGGTTTCTCCCATGAATTTAACCCTGGACTTTGTGTCTGTCGGTGTTTGTTTTATGATTTTTCATGTCTAAAACTTGTTCTTTCAATATTTGTAAGAGTGGTTTGCGATCAACTGAATCATAAGCTTTTTTAAATCAACAAATGTGCAGACTAAATTTTTGCTACAAATTCTCTGATGTCTTAGGATTAGCTTCAGGTTCAATATTTGCTCTGGACACGATTGTTCTGGTCTGAATCCTGCCTGATATTCTCCGATTTGTTGTTCTAGTTGTTCTTGTGCTCTATCATGAAGACATTGGGATATAATTTTTTGTGCAACCGATACTAGTGAGATTCCTCTGTATTTGTTTACATCTGTTCTGTCTCCCTTCTTGTGTAGCAGGTGAATTAATTCATTTCTCCAATCTTGTGGGATTTGTTCTGTTCTCCAAATTTCTTGTATTATTTGTGTGACTTCTTTTATGGTGTTTGGGCCTGATGATTTGAGAACTTCCTCTATGATCCCATCTTCTCCCTATGCTTTATTGTTTTTAAGTATTTTGATCTGTCTTGTGATTTCCTTTTCATCTGGTGGTAACGAATTTGGATTAGTATGTTCACGTTCTTTTGTTGGTTCTGGACAGTTCAGTAATTCTTTAAATTATCTGATAAGTTCCTCGCAGTTTCCTTGATTGTTTAATGTCAACTGTCCATTTTCTTTCTTGAAGCAGAGACTCTGTTGTTGATATCCTGCAAGCTTAGTTTTGAAGTTCTTACAAAAATGTCGTGTGTTGTTTCTTTCGATGTCTTTCTCGATTTCAAGTAGTTGATCTTTTTCAAATTTCCTTTTGGTCTGTCTGATCAATTGAGCTGTTTATTTCCTCACTGCCAGGAAAGTTTTGTAGTTATTCTCCGTATTTTTTCTGTTTTAGTTGTTGTATGCCTTCTGTCGAGATCGGATTGCTTGTTTCCATCCCTCATTCCACCAAGGGTGTCTCTTCCTTTCCTGGGGAGGAATTAGTGTTTGCGCTGTTGTAATCAATTTGCTTTTGAGTTGTTGCCAAATTTTTGCTTCCTTTCTCTCTATTTCTTGTATGAGAGAGAGTTGGATTCTAGCGGGATCAAATTTTCGGACGGTGACTTCTTTTCTATGAATCTCTGAGGTTTCAACTGTAGTTTGATTCTTGCCAGGTAATTATCTATATCTGCATCCCTTCCGACTTGAACATTTATAATTCCTCTGTGGTTTGGATAAGAGATTGCTACATTGTTGATTTGGAATTTGCCGATGAGTGTGCTCGGTAATGTCCATGTCATTTGTTCTGCTGGTTTCTTTTTGAAGTCTGTTGATTGAATATTCTGCAGATTTCGACTAAACATTGTCCATTTTGGTTTGGTCCATTTATGTGCTGGGAACTTTCTTATTGTTTTTCTGTGTTTTCCTTCTTTGTCTAAATGTGCATTGAAGTCGCCTGGTAAGATTTTGAGGTGGTTTGGAGGAATTTTGGATACTATTTCTTCTATGGTTTCCCAGGATTTGTCTGTCTTTCTGCGGTCTGTTTCATTGTCCCTATTGATTGGCCTGTGTGCCTGTGTGGTACTTGATTATCACAAGTTTGGATCAAGGTCCAGTTCTTAAGACTGGAGTGGTGAGTTCCAGAACATTAATTTCCAGCCGCACCTCTGGTGATCAGACGCTGACAATTTTTCCGCTTGCTGCAAGTCAGACGCGAAGTGAATTTGAGTTTGCTCTTCCTTCCTCTCTGCCATTCGGATATGTCCTCTTCTGTCTTCGAGGCGTTGACGATTTTCCCCTTTACCTCAGTGATCTGCAGCTGCAAATTTGGTTATGCCTTATTTACACCTATCCTGCATATATTCAGGAGCTTCCCCTAACAGCCACTATGACATGCCGTGTCGGGGTTGATGTATTATTATTATTATTATTATTATTATTATTATTATTATTATTATTATTATTACGGTGTATTGTGGATGTGCAGAGGTGAAAGAAGGTGCTGGGATGAACAGGTCTCAACTTACGAAATTAAAGTTAATTTAAAATTTTACAAGGTTATATTTTCTTTTCAAGATCAAGAAATAACAAGTATAACAGGAACTCATTTGTATATCCACAAGTTAAGAAAGTACAATTACAGTTTATTAATGGATTTTGGTCTTCGAGCCCCGGATTCACAATTCTTGAGCAATTAGCCTAACTTTACCCAAAAACAAAGTTTGACAAAGGGGCAGAAAACCCCAATCATGCCCAGGAGCACTTGCTCCCTATTACTCAGTCAAGCCTGCTCGAGGCACACAGAAACCAACATTAAGAAAGAGCAACCCGCTCTCAAAGTTCAAGCCTATCAAAGGCCACACCAAACTCCACCTTCAAGCTGACCTCCAAACACATGAAAACAGGGGTAAACATACCCAACCTACTGAGGCCTATTCCATAAAGAAACAGGACAATTACCTGGCCCCCAAAATACCAACTTGAGAGGAGGCGAAACTGCGCTCCTAATACATTTCTTTAAAACCTACTTGGCACTAGGCCGCTTATGCAAGGGCTAATCCCATACTACGGAGGTGACACGGTGGAAAAATGTTATGACATTACGAGTAGAAGGGAAACAGTTATAAAAACGTAGTCACCTCAAAACAAAATGAATGGGAGCTCGAGAGGGTTAGGCACTCTCTATCCCAATTTGTAGTTAAAGAGACAGAATTTATACCAAGTGTCTTTTACATTTTAAATATAGGTTACAAGAGGAAAGTTTCGAACCCGCCCCGAGGGTTAAACTGCTGAGCTGGCAAGAAAATAAGTTATAAAACGGCCATTACCTGGTGGTTGAACAGCTGCCCGAAGAAAGAGGCGCTTCCCGCCCCCTGCTACATAATTACACAATGAGAGATGTTACTGAAGTGGCACCGAGACCAGAAAAACAGCAGTTTATATACCCTCGCGGAAAATTCGAGACGTTTCATGAATGAGAACCCAAACCCCCTCACTTTATTGGGTAGGGTCAAGCAACATATCCATGTTGGAGAAGATACACGTGGTAAGAAATTCGGGATTGGCTAAATTCAAAACTGGCGGAACGAAAGGATTAACATTGCCAACTCAAATAATGACTGAAAGAAATTTAACAAAGAGCAAACTTATACATACTAAATTTCTTCAAAAAAATTTCCTTCACTTCGCACTAGGGTGCACAATTGTAGTTCTTAAGTAGTGCCATCTAGAAGAGAATGTTCACACTTCTTACTACAGAGAAAACAAAATTAAATCGAAAAAGACACAGTTCAGAACTCTTCAAAATTTATAGTAATGACATCTTCTGAGAAATCTTAGCATTAATGTGGAAGTTAAAGTTCAAGCTTCCTCCAGTAGAGGAGTTTCAACAGGCGCAATGTTTGAATTAGCGGCGCGGAGGTGTACCGCCCGGTACAAACCTCCCCCCCCCCCAAAAGTCCCTCCAAGGGGTAACACAGAAGAACACCAAATTTTGTTTTAAAACAAAGTCCAAGTTATGCTGTTGAAATAGAAATTAATTGCAGAAGGATTTACAAACAAGTTTTCTTAGATTGGTTTGATCCAGTTTCAAAATTCTTTGTAGTAACTTTTGATGTAATGTCTTTATGCTTGTAGCAGTTGAATTCAGAAGGAAAACTTTTAATTCTTGAAAGGAACAAAAAAAATTTCTAAGTCCACCAAATATTGTAGTTGAATCCAAAAATGTAGTAATTGTTGATATGAAATGTCCATGTAGCTGATTACATTCAATGTTGATTAAGTTTGACGGCCAGACCAGGCGCCGCTACATGTGTCCAGAGGAGACCGCTCGGACCCCTCAAGTACCCTGAGATATCGCTCGCCCGCACCATGAGAGGGGTAGTGGTGCTGAAGCACGCCGCACCCGCGGCGAAAGTTTACAGGCCGCGGGCAAGTTGCAGGTTGTGCGCCGCACATCAGCCTTGGCCGGGAGGAGGGCTCCGGCTCGCCGCACACTGGTTGACCTCCCTGAAGTAGATCGGGCCCGTGCTCTACCCCAGGAGCGGCACGGCGCCGCGCGGCTGCGGGGGCACTGAAACATTAAGATCTCGGCGGCAGAATTTGTTGGACCATAATGATTTTAGGGTACAGTCTTTGTGGTGAAGATGAGGGGCCAGCGGCTTGGAAATATTTATTTCATTTAAATAGCCACTGTGTGTTGTTGAGCAGGAGACGGGAGCGTGGTAATGGCCATGATAAGGACAGGATGGCAGTTTAACTGGTCGGGTAAGGTTTTACAATAAATGCTTAAATACAAAGAACCTGATTCCAAGGGCAGAAGGCCTCAAAATGAAACCCCCCAAAAATATATACCTTCCGAATACTTTCAAAATGTAAAAACAATTATAAAATCAGCTACGTTAGCGCGGAAGTTACACAGGTTTCACCTGCGACAGGTGAAACCTAAATATCCTCTCGGTGGCTAGATTGCTTAGCAATAAGGTAACAGGTGTAAGGAAATCGAGAATAATACACGGCCCATGAAATCTGGGGGCAAGCTTGCCCGCGGGAACAAAATTTTTGACTATCACCTGGTCACCTACCTTCAAATTGGTGGGTCTCCGACCACGATCATATATTTCCCTAATCTTTTCATGAGACACTTTAAGATTGGCTTTAGCCTTCTTCCAAAGATCTTTAATATTATCAGGATCTATTGTCTCAGGTAGAATGTCACTCAGAGACCAAAGGTTAGAGAGCGGCGTGTTTGGAACAAACTTGAACATCAAAGAAGCCGGAGTAAACTTATGGGATTCGTGAACCGCCGAATTCAAGGCAAAAGCTAACCAATGTAGGGACGTGTCCCACCTAGAATGATCTTCATGAAGATAGGCAATCAGCGCGGACCTCAGATTACGATTAACCCGTTCAGCCAGAGATGGCTGAGGATAATAAGCAGAAGTTGTCACATGAGATATGGACAGATCAAAACAGAATTTACGAAAGAGATTGTAGGTGAAAGCTTTAGCATTATCAGACACAATATATTGACACGGACCAACAGAAGCGAAAATGGAATTTAAACAAGTGATGGTGGACTGGGCGGTAGCCAGCTTAGTTGGAAATAACCAAGAAAATCTTGTAAAACCATCTACACATACAAGGATGAACGTATTGGCATTCCCCTTTGACTGGGAGAAGGGTCCTACGTAATCGATGTAGAGACGTTCCATGGGGCGCGACGCTTGATGAGAAGACAAAAGGCCTACCTTGGTGGACATGGTTGGTTTACTAAGCAAACAAGATTTACAAGCTTTAACTAGTTCACGAATTTCACTGTCCATACCCTTCCAGATAAACATTTCACGGATCTTTTCCCGGGTTTTGAAGATGCCTAAATGCCCCCCTAATGGGGTCTCATGATAGTACTTGAAGATCATTGGCACAAGAACAGCTGGAACCACTACCTTCATCTTCTTATCATGCCTCGATGGGCAACACAGAACACCATTCCTCAGCACATAAGGGACAACATGTTCCCCGGATGAAAGGGTTTCCATAATGGGAGCCAGCGTCGGATCTTCCCGTTGATATTTCTCAAGATCCCTAAACAACATGGGAGCATCAGTTAAAATGGCATTAACCTCGGGCCGTATGGACTCAGGAGGTGAAGAACTATCAACCAGTTCATGGGTCTCGACTTCATTGGAAAACATACGGGTGAGTCCGTCTGCAACAACATTTTCAGTACCTCTGATATGCCTAACGTCAAATTGGAAGGCAGAAATTCGGATGGCCCACCGGGCTATACGGCCAGTACGATGCGGCCTACCTAAGACCCAGCTTAAGGCTTGATTATCAGTCTCCAAGTCGAATCTGACATGTTCCAGATAGAGACGGAACTTTTCTAAGGCAAATAAGACTGCCAAACCTTCGAGCTCATAGATGGAATACTTGGCTTCTTGAGCCGATAGAGTCCTAGAGGCATAGGCGATGGGTCGCCTCCCTAGTTCAGTCTCTTGAAGAATGACTGCAGCTACCGCCGACGACGACGCGTCGGTTTGGACGATGAATTTTTTGGAGAAATCGGGCATAGCCAGAACAGGGGCATTACAGAAAGCTAATTTAAGATCTTCAAAAGCGGCTTGTTGAGAAGGTCCCCACTCAAATTGACGCCTTTCCTACGAAGAAGGTTCAAGAGCGCCGCTCTGTTAGCGAAGTTAGGAATAAATTTCCTGAAGAAATTCACCATACCAATGAATCTGGCAATACCTTTGATGTCCTTGGGAGGCTTGAAATCACGGATGGCCTGTGTTCTAGAGTGATCGACTGCAACACCGTCGGGCGACACAATATGCCCTCGGAATGATATTGAAGGCTTAGCGAAGGCGACCTTGGACAACTTCACAGTTAGCCCAGCCTTACTCCGAAAATACGACGACATCATCAAGATAGTGGTACAAGTACTCGAATTTGATGTCGGAGAAGACCCTGTCTAGTACCCTCGTAAGCACAGCTGCTCCCGTGGGGAGCCCGAAAGGCACACGGTTGTACTCATACAAATTCCAATCCGTGGCAAACGCTGTAAGATGTTTAGATTCTTCAGCCAGAGGAATTTGATTATAGGCCTGATTTAGATCCAAAATGATAAAGAACTTAGCCTTCCGAAACCATGAAAAACAAGAGTGAAGGCCTGGAAGGGGCACAGATTGTAACACCACCTTCCGATTGAGAGCCCTATAATCAATGACAGGCCTGAAGCCACCTTGGGGTTTTGGGACTAGAAAAATAGGCGAAGAATACGCCGACTTAGAGGGCCGGATGATACCATCCTTTAACATTTGATCGTTGATTTCTTTCAATGCCTTAATTTTAGGTGGAGATAGCCTATAAGGTGGAAAGCGGACAGGAATCGAATCCGTGACCTCAATTTTGTATTCATTAAGGTCAGTCACACCAAGAGTATCAGAGAACACCTCTGGAAACGCCTGACACAACTTACGAATATTATCAGCCTGCTCCTCAGGTAGATGTCTAAGGTCTAACAACATCTCCTCCTGGGTAGGCGAAATAGATGAACGCGATACAGAATTAGACTTTAACAAAGGGATTTTACAATTAGAAGTAAATTTGAATGTGCACGACCTGCTCTGGATGCCGAGCACTAAACCAGTAGAAGACATGAAATCCGCTCCCAATATAATGGGGCAAGACAAGTGCTTTGCCACAAACAATCTAACTTTCCAAGTAAATTTAGAAATACGAATTTTGGATTTTAAGGAGCCTACAATTTCTAATGGAGAAGAATTAGCCGAAACGTATTGAACCGAAGACGAACAATAGTCAGGAAATTTACAAACAGATTTCAATTTCGAATACCATTCCGCCGAAATAATGGAACAAACACTGCCTGAATCTAAAAGAGCATTCATAGGCTCATTGTTCACCTCAATTTTAAAAAAGGTACAGGTGCGGGGGAATCCACCGCAATCCTAAGACATTCCTTAGGGCCTTCAAAAGCTAAATTTGAAGCCGGAGTTTTCCCTGATATTTTGGTATGTTTACTTAGGGCTGAGCCTCGAGAAGAAGGGTTCGCCGACTCAGCCGACGCCACTAGTCACTTATTATTATTGGCCTTGGTGGAAATTGCACCAGAAGTTGAGCAGGAGGGGGTCCTATTCGAATTTGGGCAATTTGTGGCGATATGGGAAAATGCGCCGCATTTAAAGCAACCTTGGGATGAACTTGCTCCATTATTGGTCCTACTAGATTTGATCAATGGACATTTATTGCGAAGATGGTCAGGCGACCCGCAAGCGTAACATTTACGGAGTGTGATGGGTCGGCGAGGTGGAGGCCGAAAACTACTAGAGGATGGAGGGGGTTCTTTCGCGACACGCAAGGTATCGGCGTATCTAACTCCTTCCGCTGAGACGGCCATAGCCTCTAATTCAGCAAACGTTTGAGGACGCGACGCAAAACACAAATATGACCTGTATGATGGAGAAATACCTTCCACTATAGCCTGAACAATCTGGTCTTCAGGAAAATGAAGAGCAAATACCTTAGTATAGAACTTAATATCTTGGATGAAATCTGCCAAGTTTTCATCCAACCGCTGTACACGATAATAGTACTTCTGAATTAGTGAGGACCTGCCCTAGCCGGAATGAAATTAGCTAGCAAGTGGGCGTGGAAGTCTTCAGTAGATGATTGTTCAGCAATGGCTCTTACTATTTTGTCTGAGAGGACACCAATGGAATAGGGATAAATTATCTGCAAAATTTGACACGGAGAAAGAGAAAAAACGAGGGCATGATCCTGAAACTCAACCAAAAACCTTAAGAATGAAATTACGTCACTGGTAGAGTTAACCGAAAACTTAGAAATACCTCTGAGCAACATTGCTAATGGATGAGGCAAACTGCTGAACCCTGGTGACATATTAGGTAAAGGTTTAAGTGGCGAAGAAGCTAATTCAGAACGTGCATTGTTCAACGAGGTACGACGCTCATATTCGTTGTCTAATGGGGCGGAGATTTGTTGAGCTCCAACAGCTTTCCTATTTCCTTCTCCTTTGCAAGACTCTTCCTCTTGAACTACGTTTACCGTAGCGGGTTGATCAGTTTTGGGAGGGACTTCCACAGTTAACAATTGGGTAACCTTACTGGACAATTCAGAAATATTTTCAAGAACCACACTAGCTTCCTTCCTCTGAATGTCATTCAACTTCAGAGACAACAGATCGTTAACTCTATTAGAAAAATGAAATAACCTGGCTTGCACACGTTTAATTAGATTAGGAGAAGGGTCATTTTCTTCAAAAAAAAGGTAATCACAGATGCCAGCTCGGTAGTATTATCAGTGATCGTGGAAAGAGAGTCGTCAATTTCTTTCTCTCCCAAGGTGGGGATGGAAATGGGCAAATCAAGGGACTCTCTAAGCTTATTGGTGTCTACCGCAACCGTGCCTCCAGATTGCACATTTCTAATTGTTAATTCATAAATCAACTCCTCCTTGCGCAAATAGTTGAGATGGAGGACATCGCGAGGGCCGGGCATGATGACCAAAATTTAACAGCTTTGAAAAATGAAAAAGAAAAGTCCAGCGACAGAAAAAATTGTTAGAGTTCGAAAGCAAAGCAACGTTTAGCCATCAAAAGGGGCTAATTTGAGACCCATTCAACCACGCTCTGCTACCAGTTGTTACGGTGTATTGTGGATGTCCAGAGGTGAAAGAAGGTGCTGGGATGAACAGGTCTCAACTTACGAAATTAAATTTAATTTAAAATTTTACAAGGTTATATTTTCTTTTCAAGATCAAGAAATAACAAGTATAACAGGAACTCATTTGTATATCCACAAGTTAAGAAAGTACAATTACAGTTTATTAATGGATTTTGGGCTTCGAGCCCCAGATTCACAATTCTTGAGCAATTAGCCCAACTTTACCCAAAAAACAAAGTTTGACAAAGGGGCAGAAAACCCCAATCATGCCCAGGAGCACTTGCTCCCTATTACTCAGTCAAGCCTGCTCGAGGCACACAGAAACCAACATTAAGAAAGAGCAACCCGCTCTCAAAGTTCAAGCCTATCAAAGGCCACACCAAACTCCACCTTCAAGCTGACCTCCAAACACATGAAAACAGGGGTAAACATACCCAACCTACTGAGGCCTATTCCATAAAGAAACAGGACAATTACCTGGCCCCCAAAATACCAACTTGAGAGGAGGCGAAACTGCGCTCCTAATACATTTCTTTAAAACCTACTTGGCACTAGGCCGCTTATGCAAGGGCTAATCCCATACTACGGAGGTGACACGGTGGAAAAAATGTTATGACATTACGAGTAGAAGGGAAACAGTTATGAAAACGTAGTCACCTCAAAACAAAATGAATGGGAGCTCGAGAGGGTTAGGCACTCTCTATCCCAATTTGTAGTTAAAGAGACAGAATTTATACCAAGTGTCTTTTACATTTTAAATATAGGTTACAAGAGGAAAGTTTCGAACCCGCCCCGAGGGTTAAACTGCTGAGCTGGCAAGAAAATAAGTTATAAAACGGCCATTACCTGGTGGTTGAACAGCTGCCCGAAGAAAGAGGCGCTTCCCGCCCCCTGCTACATAATTACACAATGAGAGATGTTACTGAAGTGGCACCGAGACCAGAAAAACAGCAGTTTATATACCCTCGCGGAAAATTCGAGACGTTTCATGAATGAGAACCCACACCTCCCTCACTTTATTGGCTAGGGTCAAGCAACATATCCATGTTGGAGAAGATACACCTGGTAAGAAATTCGGGATTGGCTAAATTCAAAACTGTCGGAACGAAAGGATTAACATTGCCAACTCAAATAATGACTGAAAGAAATTTAACAAAGAGCAAACTTATACATACTAAATTTCTTCAAAAAAATTTCCTTCACTTCGCACTAGGGTGCACAATTGTAGTTCTTAAGTAGTGCCATCTAGAAGAGAATGTTCACACTTCTTACTACAGAGAAAACAAAAATAAATCGAAAAAGACACAGTTCAGAACTCTTCAAAATTTGTAGTAATGACATCTTCTGAGAAATCTTAGCATTAATGTGGAAGTTAAAGTTCAAGCTTCCTCCAGTAGAGGAGTTTCAACTGGCGCAATGTTTGAATTAGCGGCGCGGAGGTGTACCGCCCGATACAATTATTATTATTATTATTATTATTATTATTATTATTATTATTATTATTATTATTATTATTATTATTATTATTGGTACACTCGTAGTCACAACTAGGGCTCGGAAGTTGAAGACCTATAAAAAGCCTAAAAAAAAGCTGTAAAAGACCTAAACGTCCAAGAAAAGGACCTAAAAACTGGCAAAATGTCGTAAAAATGCGATCGAAATTCATTCATAATTTTAGTTTTCATTACATATTTATGAATATAAGGTTTTAAAATGCAGAATTGTGGCGGCATGCAACATACAGTGCAAAAATGTATGAGTGAAATACTTCTTCTTTCAGAGATTATACATTTTTAGATTTAATTAACAAAACGGATTCTAGTTTGTTAAAAAAAAAGTACTTGCAGAATTTAGAATGAAATGTTTTCTTCCACGCAGAGTAAATTCTGCGAAACCATAATGAACATCCTGGAGTAATAAATTGAAATTAGTGTAACTGGAATTATATTTGGCTTAATCACATTAGGGTTGCAAAAACCTTAACTCGGTTAGTTTTGCAGTATATCAGAGTAGTCATCTGCGGGTTTTTAGGTGTAAAGGATCGTCGATTTTCAGACAGCACGTTACAAAACATCTAGAAACTTCTTTCCAAATCAACGGATGTTAGGGGTTCATGCTGCAAGCAAGTGAGATCTTCCTCTTTAGAAATACTCACATCAAAACTTTCTCTTTTCATTATTTTACTTATCTTACACTTCTTCTTCTTCTTCTTCTTCTACTACTACTACTTCTTTGCCTGTTTTTTTCTCTCGGACTCAAGGGCAGTGTCCTGGAACTTCAGACTCTGGATCGGGGATACAACTGGGGAGGATGACCAGTACCTCGCCCAGGCGGCCTCACCTGATATGCTGGGGATGGGAAGACTGGAAGGGATAGACAAGGAAGAGGGAAGGAAGCGACCGAGGCCTTAGGTTAGGTACCATCCCGTCATTTGCCTCGGGGAGAAGTGAGAAACCACGTAAAACCACTTCCAGGATGGCTGAGGTGGGAATCGAACCCACCTCTACTCAGTTGACCTCCCGAGGCTGAGTGGACCCCGTTCCAAACCCTCGTACCACTTTTCCAAATTTCGTGACAGAGCCGGGAATCGAGTCCGGGCCTCCGGGGGTGGCAGCTAATCACACCAACCACAACACCAAAGAGGCGGACGCTTATCTTACACATAATATGATACCCCTGGGTTTTTAAAACATTAGTTTCAATTTCAATTTCATTTCATTTCCTCCCTTACCACAGGAAATATGTTTAAGAGGCGATGGATGAACTGATGATTCGAAATGAGAATGGGCAATACAAATGTAGTCGAAGAAGATGAAGTTACAAACAAAAATCTGTTAAGACCTAAATAAAGGCTAAAAAAGGAACCTATAAGACGAAAAACGCTGAATAAAGCAAAAAAAGGACAAACAAAACCCACCATTTTCTAGCCTACAATGACCCAGAATGAACATAATATTATGTTGGGCCTCGTCTTCCGACACTCGAGAAAAGAAGGATTTTTCCTCAACTTCTGAGCCCTAGTCATAACCCGTATTGTTGTTATCAGTTCCATTTATTTTATACTAGCTGATGTACCCGTGCTTCGCTACGGGGTTCTCAGAAAGACTGACGTTGTTTTCCTAACTGAAGTCAACATACGTCATTACAAAAACGTTAGTAGGAATGTAGCGGTTGAAAGCAATGTTATCGTACAAAATACTCCATCAAATGAAAAACCGCACATTTTTTTCACTTTTAACGAACAGTACTACGGTGCCGATCTAACAGTCCAAAGTTTCAGAGCTGGAAAGACCAAGCCGCAGAGAGCCGCGAACACTCCTCTGCCATTATTCCGTTAAATATTCGCACTGATCATTCAAATCAGTGCCTCAGAGTAGGGACTGAAGAGCAAGAATGTTATTATGAACCAGTGTGTTACGTACCAGTAGTATCAAAAACTTTATGAACCAGAGGAATGGTATGCTAAAGAAGAAAGTTATCTAACTCCCCAGCTACTTCCCACCAATATTCAGGCAGACTGTTACACTCGGTACGACCGGGCGAGTTGTTCGTGTGGTTAGGGGCGCGCAGCTGTGAGCTTGCATCCGAGAGTTAGTGGATTAGAACCCCACTGTCGGCAGCCCTGAAGATGGTATTCCGTGGTTTCCCAATTTTCACACCAGGAAAATACTGGGGCTGTACCTTCATTTAGGCCACGGCCGCTTCCTTCACACTCCTATCCCTTTCCTATCCCATCGTCGCAATAAGACCTATCCTGTCGGTGCGACATAAAGCAAATTTAAAAAAATACTCGGTACGCAGCAGTGATCCTATCTATCGGCATCAGAGGACACATAGCACATCACAACAAACAATGGTCAATGTAATGTTATTGTTGATAAATTTTATGAGCTTTCTATATTGTAGACCTTTACATTTAGTTTCCTCTCGACTCTGTGATATTACGGTGTCTTATACAATTATTTATAGCGTAGACTGCAGTTCCTTATTCTCCGACTTTACATACCAATTTTCATCAAATTCTGTTTACACATTTTCTCGTAACTCGGCGCTGATATGGACTTTAAAACAATCCAAATTCATTAATGTCTCTGTGATCATAGCCGGAACGGTAGCAATGTATAAGACATACATGATCGGAAATTTAATACTAGATAACTTGGGTTATGTGGTATTTATCAATACGACCACTAATAACATAAATATTTGAGAATTACATTTTAGGCCTTCCCCTAAACTACCATTTCACCCAGCGTGAATAAAATTATTTATAGCGTAGATTATAGCGACTTATTCCCTGACTTTGCATACCGATTTTCATTAAATTCTCTTCAGCCGGTTTCTCGTGACAGACAGACAGAAATTACGGAAATTGGAAAAGTGCATTTCCTTGTTACTGTGGACACGACTGATATAGAAATACCATCCTTTTTAAATTCTGAGCAATGCACAGACAACACTCAATGTTTAAGAGAAAGAGGTCGGGAACGCTCAAACATTTAAGTAAGGTTCTCTTCCTCTGACAGTGGCAAATGAATATTAAAACAAGTTGTAATTTCTTCTTTTTGTGGTCACTTCTCTCCAGGAACTCGCTGCAGTTTTTCCCAGCTCAATTTACGTGTAATTAATGGCCTTTGTTTTACGGGTGTGCAAAGTCGTATATCATCTTCTAAAGTAGAAAAAAATATATGAAAGATTAATATTTCATTTCTTTATATTGAGAACTGCAAGAAAAAGTTAATTAAATCTACTTTTAATTTATTCTGTTCTTTTCCGCTGGAATGCAGGATCTAAATAACCTTAACAAGATAAACAGATTGTTATGATACCTGCATTGTCATTAACTTCGTTAATAAGGTAGTAAGAATGTTGTATTCGATTCGTGTATTCCTTTTCGCTACCTAAGTTGATTTGCTCCTATAATTTTCTCTACAGTTCATTTTGCTGCCAGGTTGAGTGACTGAAATATATTACTGAGTCATGTTTGAACATGTATACGAAATGAGTGATCGGTGTTACTTGAAATAAAGGGGAACACCCTGTGGGAGAGATAAACAATATTGGTAGTATGTAACAAAATATCAAAATTTCCTTCCTAGTACTACTAAGAATAGAGTTCATTAAAAATCAACCTATCAAACCTGCCTTCATTCATCTGTCCCACCCTTTCTAGCATTATGGCCAGTAGCTGTTCAGTAGGTCAAGAACGTCCTCAGAACATTTAAATTCCCCTCCAGGATCCCTCTATGGGGAGTACCCGAATCTGACATTGTCATCCTTTAGTTCGCTGAACTTCTATCATAAATCTGTAAGAGTGCTTTCCCTGTAGGATCATAATATCAAATAATATCTAATAATAATAATAATAATAATAATAATAATAATAATAATAATAATAATAATAATAATAATAATAATAATAATAATAATAAATTATTGTTTAATAGATCTTCCGTTGTGGTGGAATTCACTACCAGCTTCTGTCAGGAATTCTAAGACCATATCAAAATTTAAGACTGCATTCAGAGATTACCTGCTGAATACCGTTGATTGTTTCATGTGATTGTTGACATATGATTGATTGTGGTATGTACGTTAATAACATTGGCATTTCACTTTACAGCTGAAGAACGCTGTTGTTCCCGATAATCAGAGTTTTATATTATTATAGGGAAAGTGAGAAGTGACTGTTCAAGAGGTACTATTTACATCTCAAAAAATAAATCAGTATTTCGTCCACATTACAGTAGTTGAATAATATCGATTGCCATGAGCAATCCAGGCCAAGAAGATTTAATTCCTTAAAATTTATAGGTACGTTCCATGTGCCTTTTATTTTACGTTTCTTGCGCTTTTGCCACAACATTTTTAAGGTGGATATAGGACCATTTGAACAGACACTCCTCAAATGTACATAATATTTAGCTCTTAGCTCATGTACATAGATCACTGTATATTGTCATACAGGACGACCCAAAATTCCGTTAACATTTGACGAGGCAATACTTCACGGAATATTGGAGGCAGAGAGGTAATAATCGACACCCATGATTGACTTGACATGCGGTTTTATCCACACCAAAATAAAGTATTATTTACTTCATAATAGTGCATTTTCTGGTAACGTCAACATGCCACGAATGATGCCCTCTCTCAAGACAGCTCCTTTTAATACCGTACACGGGTTTCGTGCGACATCAATGATGTGTTGCTGTCCAGCGCCGTCTGTTAGCCTGTTTGCACACTCGTTGTTGGTGTCAATAAAACCCCATGTAAGCATGTGTGGCTCTTAGTACCTGACGTGCTGCTGTCCAGCACCATCTGTTGGTCATTTTGTGTACTTAATTTTGGTCTAAGTAAAACCCCATGTCATGTCAATCATGTGTGTCAATTATTACTTCTCTCTCTGCAATATTCCGTGCAATATGCCTCGTCAAATGCTAACGGACTTTTAGGTCACCCTGCATTTGTTTTTTCCGTTACTTTATTATGTATTTGTGCTCTGTTTATGCACTGGCTTACAGTTTTCAGTTTGTGTTTAACTTGTTTTTCGTTATGATTTTTTCTCTTTCTTTTTACTTTATTGCTCCGGATTTATTTTATTTTATTTGTTGATAATTACTCTCTTTCTTAATTAAATGCTCTCTAAATCTGTTATTTAGTTTAGTTAACTTTGATTTTATTATAGAATAGCACATTTCTTATATATGTCTATTATCATTTACATGCTTAAGTGTAAGAGAGGGCCACGAACCTTAACTTCGCCACTGCTAAAGTCAAAATAAATAAATAAATATTGGAACAATCGCGTATCAATTGCTTCATAGTCCGTTCATCTCCTGTTGAAAGGGACCAATTACATATCGTCTGCTATGAAGATTGTGCGCAACTGCAACGTGACCACGATAATGTTGTGAGATGGACAGTAGGCAATGGTATGTTAATAAACGGGGTTAAAAGTCAGGTTGTGAGTTTCACAAATAGGAAAAGTCCTCTCAGTTTTAATTACTGCGTTGATGGAGTGAAAGTTCCTTTTGGGGATCATTGTAAGTATCTAGGTGTTAATATAAGGAAAGATCTTCATTGGGGTAATTACATAAATGGGATTGTAAATAAAGGGTACAGATCTCTGCACATGGTTTAGAGGGTGTTTAGGGGTTGTAAGGATGTAAAGGAGAAGGCATACAAGTCTCTGGTAAGACCCCAACTAGAGTATGGTTCCAGTGTATGGGACCCTCACCAGAATTACCTGATTCAAGAACTGGAAAAAATCCAAAGAAAAGCAGCTCGATTTGCTCGGGGTGATTTCCAACAACAGAGTAGCGTTACAAAAATGTTGCAAAGTTTGGGCTGGGAAGAACTGGGAGAAAGAAGAAGAAGAGCTGCTTGACTAAGTGGTATGTTCCGAGCCGTCAGCGGAGAGATGGCGTGGAATGACATTAGTAGACGGATAAGTTTGAGTGGCGTTTATAAAAGTAGGAAAGATCACAATATGAAGATAAAGTTGGAATTCAAGAGGACAAATTGTGCCAAATATTCATTTATAGGAATGGGAGTTAGGGATTGGAATAACTTACCAAGGGAGATTTTCAATAAATTTCCAATTTCTTTGAAATCATTTAAGAAAAGGCTAGGAAAACAACAGATAGGGAATCTGCCACCTGGGCGACTGCCCTAAATGCAGATCAAGATTGATTGATTGATTGATTGATTGATTGATTGATTGATTGATTGATTGATTGATTGATTGATTGATTGATTGATTGATTGATTGATTGATTGATTGATTGAAGTCTCCGAAAGGTTTTGTCAGAATATACTTCCATCAAACACCGAGCTTGTCCATTTTCCCAGGACGTTATATTCGCACTTTATATTCGGCATTCTGTCGCTAATATTTCCTGTCGCCCTCCTTTGTGAGATACTTGCTATTATCTTACGAAATACACTGACTGACAGAGCAAATGCAACACCAAGAAGGAGTGGTCAGAACTTTATGCTAATTGCAGGGTAGACTGACGTCACTGAGGTATGTTCATGATGTGAAATGTGCCGCTGTGCTGCGCACGTAGCGAACGATAAATGGGACACGGCGTTGGCGAATGGCCCACTTCGTACCGTGATTTCTCAGCCGACAGTCATTGTAGAACGTGTTGTCGTGTGCCACAGGACACGTGTATAGCTAAGAATGCCAGGCCGCCGTCAACGGAGGCATTTCCAGCAGACAGACGACTTTACGAGGGGTATGGTGATCGGGCTGAGAAGCGCAGGTTGGTCGCTTCGTCAAATCGCAGCCGATACCCATAGGGATGTGTCCACGGTGCAGCGCCTGTGGCGAAGATGGTTGGCGCAGGGACATGTGGCACGTGCGAGGGGTCCAGGCGCAGCCCGAGTGACGTCAGCACGCGAGGATCGGCGCATCCGCCGCCAAGCGGTGGCAGCCCCGCACGCCACGTCAACCGCCATTCTTCAGCATGTGCAAGACACCCTGGCTGTTCCAATATCGACCAGAACAATTTCCCGTCGATTGGTTGAAGGAAGCCTGCACTCCCGGCGTCCGCTCAGAAGACTACCATTGACTCCACAGCATAGACGTGCACGCCTGGCATGGTGCCGGGCTAGAGCGACTTGGATGAGGGAATGGCGGAACGTCGTGTTCTCCGATGAGTCACGCTTCTGTTCTGTCAGTGATAGTCACCGCAGACGAGTGTGGCGTCGGCGTGGAGAAAGGTCAAATGCGGCAGTAACTGTGGAGCGCCCTACCGCTAGACAACGCGGCATCATGGTTTGGGGCGCTATTGCGTATGATTCCACGTCACCTCTAGTGCGTATTCAAGGCACGTTAAATGCCCACCGCTACGTGCAGCATGTGCTGCGGCCGGTGGCACTCCCGTACCTTCAGGGGCTGCCCAATGCTCTGTTTCAGCAGGATAATGCCCGCCCACACACTGCTCGCATCTCCCAACAGGCTCTACGAGGTGTACAGATGCTTCCGTGGCCAGCGTACTCTCCGGATCTCTCACCAATCGAACACGTGTGGGATCTCATTGGACGCCGTTTGCAAACTCTGCCCCAGCCTCGTACGGACGACCAACTGTGGCAAATGGTTGACAGAGAATGGAGAAACATCCCTCAGGACACCATCCGCACTCTTATTGACTCTGTACCTCGACGTGTTTCTGCGTGCATCGCCGCTCGCGGTGGTCCTACATCCTACTGAGTCGATGCCGTGCGCATTGTGTAATATGCATATCGGTTTGAAATAAACATCAATTATTCGTCCGTGCCGTCTCTGTTTTTTCCCCAACTTTCATCCCTTTCGAACCACTCCTCCTTGGTGTTGCATTTGCTCTGTCAGTCAGTGTATATTATAATATTGAAATACTGCATGTAGGTAGATATACAGGGCGTATCAGAACTACACCGAAAAAGCTCAGGGATGCTCTTCGTGTTATGTTAAGAACGATGGTGCAATCGGATTAGCGGAGAAACTTTCTCTTCTCGAAAAAATGGTCTTACTTTGTTACTTCCGGGAGTGCGATTCAATTTGACGAACTCGCCATGTTTGCTGCTGTGCTAAAGGGAAAACAAGGGGTGGCATGGGAAGTAAGGGTTTATGATGGAGACATAGATAATGTTCCATGCTTGCATGCACAAGTTCCCTCGTTCGACTCGCTCAGGATTGTCCTTGTCTCTCACAGACAGTATCCACAGTTTATTTATTAAACAGCCGTAACTGCACACACAGTACAGTAATTCACACACACTTGTCAGTCAGGGAATGCACCAGATCGTTTCTCCTCTCGTCTGTTGCTTGCAGTAACGTTCTTTATTACTTAACATGCTCGAAGATACCGTGCTGCCACCCCGCTCACAACACTGTAAAAGGAATGAAATATTGAACGAAGGAAATAATACGCCCAAAGGTTTGATTAGTGTAGATATTCATTATGCTTCCTCGTACTTCGATGCACAGTTCACAACGGTGTAGTAGTGACATTTAGGCTCTGTTCAGGATGTGTGGTGTGTCGCCAACGACCTGGAAAACTGCCTGAATTCTTGGTACAAGTTAATCTTCTCTTACTACGGGGTTCGCATAGTAGTGAATTTGTGCAGAACAAATTGTACTCTGCCTACTGGGGCTGGGAAGTGACTATGCTAAACGAACGAGAAACTTGTGCATTCGCACCGAGCATTACCCCTGTCTCCCACTTCTCTCATTTCCGTCCACTGACACACAATAGGCAGCGGCTGGATCTCTGCCATAGCAAATACAGCAAAGCTCTTCAATTTGAATCGAGCGCCCGGATGTAACGATGTAAGCTCATATTCTCAAACAGAAAAAGAAAGAAGTCTCCAGCAGTCCGACTGCACCATAGATCTAAACATAACACAAAGAGCATCCCTGATTTTTGTCGGTATAATTCTAATACACCCTCTATACCCAAATATATGACACTCATTCTTAATAAACACAATACATCTGACGTAATACAGTACAGTCTTTATTGAAACATAAGATGGTTTATCACATTTTAGCTTTATATTTCACTCCAGTGGCACATAATAGTAAAAGGGAACTCTCCGTTTACAGGTACAGGTATTTTATCTTTACTATAATTTATTTACACAGGAAAAGAAAGGCTAATCAAAAGCGATAAATGTGCTTCTAATAAAAGACTTTTCCATTTCTGCTGGCTGTACAACACTTGCATAAAAGTATATGACATGAAACCAAAGTACAAATATTGTCTTCACATAGAAATTTTGAAACCAGACATCTTACCTTAATCATTCCTAGGCAATAAACACAGACTTCATTACTTTCCTTCACGATGCGTAGGTTTTATCTGGGGGTGCTCAGACATGAAATAAAACTACTCAAAATAACCGGCTGGATCGAATACAGAATTTTATCACTTAGTTTTTATTTTTAATACAAAACGCATCTAGACTCCCTGCGTGGTATTCAACAAACAGTTACCAGGTTGTCAATGGAGTTCCTAAAATGAAAGTGGACCTAAGCATTAGGTTGCACTGTAGTGACACGGAGCCAGTTTTAAAAACAACTCGTAAATTGTTTAACATACAGTTCATTAGTCCCATAGGTACATTTTTTTATCCCAGTACGTAACTAGGAATGGTATTTAAGTTTAATGAACTTGGTTTACAGTCAGAGATTAGTACCAACTCGCTAGTACTGACAGATATACACCCGCAAATAAACTGAGCTCATTCTATGTCTCCAAAGAAAGAAATGACATATGCAGTACGCTGGTAGCAAGTTGTCCCAAACTCAGGACTTTACCGATCAGAAAATTCGCTCGCTTCAACAGCTACGTTGGCACTTTATACAGTCAAAACGCTTAAACCTTGACAAGATAAAAGCAGCTTCGTATCGACATATTTATCGGTACTTAAATAACTACTGTTGGACAGGCTTCTACACATTGACGTCTTCGAGAACCGAAGAAGTAGTTAAGAGGGCCGTAAGAAAACTTTATTATTATTATTATTATTATTATTATTATTATTATTATTATTATTATTATTGGAAACCGCACGGTCTTGGACTGGCACACCTGCCCCTTTCCGGCAGACCGTGCTTTCAGTATCTGAGTGCTCGTTACAGGTCCATTCATCCTACTTAAGAACAACTGAGAAACTATTTAACGACGAGAAAGCGAACCAGGTCTATAAAACCAAGAATAACGGCCGAAAAGATTCGTCGTGCTGACCAGGTGTCACCTCGTAATCTGCAGGCCTTAGGGATGAGCAGTTGTCGATTGGTAGGCCAAGGCCTAACATGGGTGCAGTTAAATTTCGTTTGCTTTTCTTTATGTATTTATTTATTTATTTATTTATTTATTTATTTATTTATTTATTTATTTATTTATTTATTTATTTATTTATTTATTTATTTATTTATTTATTTATTTATAACTTTTAATTTTTATTATTTTTACCACTGTCTCGTTGAGGAATACAGCAGTCACACCAGGATGCTGTCGACGTTGATCGTGGGAGAACTGTAGTACAGTCGCGACGTCCATTGGACTCCCAGCCGGCAACATTTCAGTTGCAGCGGAACACAGTCTTTCATCCCCCACTACCCTTAAAGCAGACCATACACACTGAGATATGTATCAAGAGGCTGTCTCATGAAACGCGTATCTGGTATGAGTTCTACCCCGTGCGCAGCATTGCCACTATTGGTCTCATGTGGTATCAAGACGTATCACGTCTCCCGCTCTGGGCAAGAGACCTTGAGACCGATGCAAACAACACGATACAAGTGTCAAGTGTGTAGGGAGGTATCGCGTATATCACTATGATTTTCCAGAGTATTTCTTTGAAAAATGCTCATGAGCGGGGAAATATCTCAATGTGCATTTTGGGAAGAATTTATATCTACCGAAAGTACGTATGTCCGTGGGATTTAAGAAGTTATAGTTATAATGATGAACGTGAAAGAAACAATGCGTACGAAATTTTGGTTATGTTTTGTCAGTCGCCTGTCACTGAGAAGTATTTGGGGTCAAGAAAATTTACAATTTCCGAGGTCCGCCACATGAAACATCCCAATGTGTATGGCCCGCTTAAAAGCCATTAACGACGCGAGGCTGGGCTTCTAGCATCACGTTGTTGCCACTTGACGGCCCGTTTCCCGCGTATTTCTTTTCAAAATGCTCCACAATAGACTTAGACAAAGCTACGCGGAGTGGAACATTAGGCCGATTTGGCAACAACGCTTGTTTTTCAGAAGCCCAGCTGCATCACTTAGAGGGTGCGATGTTCTTTCAAAGATGTTCCGCTCACTTTGACGCCGGCTGGGGTTCCAATGACCGTAGCGACTGCATATCGAGACTGCAGATTATCCATCCGAGTCAATGGTACTCGCGATGGACGGAATGCAGCCACAGTGATGCGAGTATGAAATCGGTGAGACGGGGGCGGACGAACGGACCATTGTGAAGGATCCCGACAGCCACGTCACACTTCCGAACGAGAGGGTACACACCTAGTAGGCGTAGCCATTACGGGTTCTTCAGCTACATCACAAACACTCTACCTACTATGGGTCCTACAGCTACAACACAAACAATCACTTAAAAATGTAATTTAGGTGAGACCGCAAGCACACTCCGACATAGTCTGCAGCATTGAGGTATCTGATTTCAAGACACCCAAGATCCAGTTAAAATCCTTGGAGATGATTATAATTCTGAGAAGAAGAAGAAAAAGTAAAGAAGATATGGAATTTAATGAAGATTAAGAAAAACAAATGTTGGGTCATCAGGAGAAGAGATGAAACGAAGATGCAATCGAAAGTGACAATGAGAAAATTATCAAGCATGTGGAAGAGTCAAAAGAATTCTAAGAATCTGAAAATATGGCTGGTAAACTGTCGAGTATTTCCCATACTAATGTACGGATGACACCAAACAACTCCTCAAGTTGGCTAAAATAAGGGGTGGATTCTCCAGGGTGATCGCCAAAGTCTGGGGGACCAGATATGGCACTTGAAGAAGACGAAGAATGCATGGTTCAAGTCGTGGATATTCAGAAAGAAGGAGAAGGAAAATCGATTCAACAGAAATGCTTTGCTGAAGAAGGATGTTGAGAATTCCATGGACCGATCAACGCGCGAATAACTCCATCCTAAAGAAGCTTAAACTTGAAAAGAGGATCTCAGGCCAGGTTCAGGTTCGTCAGCTGAAATACTTCGACCTTGAAATGAGGAGAGGACCAGAAAATAAGGAGTTCATCATTCAGGGGAACAACCCGTGGACAGAGCCTACGAGGAAGAGTCCAGACAAGATTACCAGTACATTTAGAAGAACAATGCATTATCTAATAGGACAAGTCAGTGACAGGGAAATATAGAGGAAAATTATCTAGGATATCACAATGACCGTTACAGGATGTCAGGATTGAAGAGGGGGAAAGAATAATATCAGAGAAGCTAAGGAGATGTTCAAGCAAGCATATGACTGGAGAGACCATAAAAAACTTTAGAACTGAAACGAACAGTGAAGGGATATAGCAGATTTTTAAAGAAGAAATTACAAGAACATCAGAAATATGTTTTTAGTACTCAGACAAGATATCCTGCTAAAAGCCTTGGAACGCATGATATCCTTAATTTGAAGAAAGAATTATAAAATATGGAGGTCAAACGGGTTGCAGGAAATACAGCAACGCGATAAACACACAAAGAAGGTAGTGAAGTAAATTTAGAGAGACGGATGAAGACATATTTAATACGGAACCGAAATAAGAAGACAATTCTCGAGAAGGCCGAAGCTTTTAGAGAGAACACAAGATAGAAAATGAGACAGATAAAAAGCTGAAAGGAGATTTAGAAGAACTATAAAAGGAGGAAGTCGCTGGAAAATGATGTTGAAGACAATGAACCTGATTTGTTTTAAGAGATATCATTGCAGCCGTACACACCCGGGATATGCAGACGACAAGGATAGCTAGAAGAAATAGGACCTTGAAAAGAATAAAAAAGAATAAATGCTGAAGGCTATGACGACGTGTGACACTGAGAGTAGGGGTGGCGAAATAAGATTCAAGGTTTTCCTTTTCTCTATATTTCCAATCAATGGCAATATTATAACTATACATTATACGATGTTATTATTATTATTATTATTATTATTATTATTATTATTATTATTATTATTATTATTATTATTATTATTATTATTATTATTATTATTATTATTATTATTATTGAAAGGGAATCGCAATCCAAGGAGAGGAAATCAAAACCCTGAGATTTGCCGAAGCTATTATTATTTTATCTGAGACTGCAGAAGAACTGGAGAAATTGCTGAATAGTATGGACAGAGTCTTGGGGAAGGAGTACAAGATGAAAATAAAATATCCAAACCAAGAGTAATGGAGTGTAGTCGAACAAAGTTAGGTGATGCAGGATATATTAGGAAACGAAGTCTTAAAGGAAGTAGATGAATATTGTTACTTGAGTAATAGAATAACTAACGATGGTAGAAGTAAGGAGGACATAAAATGCACACTAACACAAGCAAGGAAGAGCTTTCTTAAGAACAGAAATTTGCTCACTTCGAACAACGATATAGGAATTAGAAAGATGTTTTTGAAGACTTTCGTCTGGAGTGTGGCATTGTATGGAAGTTAAACATGGACGATAACTGGCTCAGATAGAAGTTTGTACAGTGTGGTGTTACAGAAGGATGCTGAAGGTAAGATGGATAGATCGAATCACGAATGCAGAGATACTGAATCGAATTGGTGAGAGGAGATCGATTTGGCTAAATTTGATGAGAAGATGAGATAGAATGACAGGACACATCTTAACACACCCAGGACTTGTTCAGTTGGTTTTTGAAGGAAGTGTAGGCGGTAAGAATGGTAGGGGTAGCCCAAGGTATGAATATGACAAGCAGATTCGAGCAGATGTAGGATACAGTAGTTACGTAGAAATGAATATGTTAGCAGAGGATAGGGTGGCATGGAGAGCTGCATCAAACCAGTCTGTGGACGAATGTCTTAAACACAACATCTTCATTATTATTATTATTATTATTATTATTATTATTATTATTATTATTATTATTATTATTATTATTATTATTACCTGTGTCTGTAAAGCACAGGCTCCTATTGTAAATTCCTTACGTGTAAAGGACTGCCTTGAGTCTTATACTCGCCACAAATAATAAGCTAATCAATTATCTACTTACCAGTCTATCTATCTATCTTTGCAACTAGCTTCCTGTATAACTACTTATTTATCCATACCTTTATCACCTATCTCGTTAATGAATTGAGAAAAGGAAGATGGTAAAGAACTGGACAGTCTGAATATGGGTGAGTGTGGAAAGGAATTGGATGAAGATGAAGAACAACAACTCCGTCAACTTTGGAAGAGTTTAGGAACGCTAACAAGCGTTAAGAGTAACGATTGAGAACTGAATACGCCTTTTATGATCTAATAATTTAAGAACGGAGAAAGGAGGCACCACTCTCTACGCTATTGTAAAACTCAGTTTTCGAATAATTAATTCACCAAGAGACTATCAACAAAGAGGGAACAGTACTTAAGCTGACTAATGTACGTGGTAGCATCAGAAAGTACTTGAAGATACTTATACCGGATTAGAAAACAAGGAACAGTAACTAGAACTAAATATAAATAACTAATGCATTAAATAGGAAAATGCTGAAGAGTCAAAGAGGAAATACTCTAAGAATGAATGGAAAGGAACCAGGGAGTTGAAATTTACAAATAGGATAATACAGGATAATGAAACATCAGTAGATATGCACAAAGAATATCAATTACATCTTGCAAAACACATATAAACCTATCGTAAGTTACGATCTTCATTTCCTTGTTGACGTTTAACCTATAACGTATAAACCTAGAAATGTCAGGAGCACTACCAAGATTAAAATATATATACAACCGTGCTAAAACCTATAATTTGTACGGTTTGGAGTGCTGGGTGATGACCGCAGAGATGGTGGGTAAGAAAGATTTTAAGGAATATATTCGGAATAGTACGACGTGAAAGTAACCGGAGAATGAGGACAAATACAGAACTGTAGGAACTGTTGGGTGGCCTAATTATATGGCGAAATTTAATCAGTGGAAGATAAGTTGAGATGGGTATGGATTAAGAATGACTGATATTGAACTTTCGAGAGGATCTTTACTGGATAGCTCGACAGGAGAAGGAGAAGAAGTGGCCGAGGAGAATATGGACTCACAGCTTGGAAGAAGACCTGCAAAATTTAAGCCTTAGTAATTTATCTGAAGAAAGAAAGGTGAAGATCGAGATGTCTAGTGACAGAAGACTGAGGTGGGGGTGTTATACATGGACTGTAAAGGGCATCTATCTATCTATCTATCTATCTATCTATCTATCTATCTATCTATCTATCTATCTATCTATCTATCTATCTATCTATCTATCTATCTATCTATCTATCTATCTATCTATCTATCTATCTATCTATCTATCTATCTCTCTATCTATCTGCCTACCTATACACCCACCTATCTACTTATCTATGCATTTACCTATCTACATATATCTATCTACTTATCCTATTTAAGTATCTGCCTACATACCTACCTATCAATCTATCTACCTATCTTCCCGTCTGTCTACATATATCCATCTGTCTACCTACCTGTTTACGTATATATCTACATATCCATCTACCTTCGTACCTACCTACATATCTATCTACCTCGCTACATTTCTATCTTACCAACTATCTACATACCGATATCTATCAAACTATCTACATATCTATCTACTATCTACCTAAGAATGAATCTACCTACGTACCTACCTATATATCTATCTCCCTATCCAACTATCTACATAACTATCTTTCTAGCTATCTACATAACTATCTACCTAAGAATAAATCTACCTACGTACCTATCTACATATCCTTCTATCCATCCATCTATCTACATATCTGTCTACACATCTATCTACACATCTATATATCTATCTATCTATCTATCTATCTATCTATCTATCTATCTATCTATCTATCTATCTATCTATCTATCTATCTAACAATAAGTGAGTGTGATGCAGCTGTAATACCCGTAACAGAATTGCCCATAAGATGTGTATCCTCTCGTTCAGCTGTGCTCTAGCTGTTGGGATTCCTTCACGTCGGCCAGTTCGTCCATCCTCGACTCACGGATTCCACATTCACATCACTGTGGCCGTATTCCATCCAACACGGGTACCATTGTCTCGGATGGTTAATAATCCACAGTCTCGAAACGCCACAGTTTTCCTGCGGTCAAAGGCGATAACCCGCTGGTGTGGCTGCTGTATTCCTCGACGAGAATCTTGTATTCTTTTGAATCCGTGTTAAATAAAATACACCTCCCCCCTGAGTTTACGAAGCGTTTAATTGCACTCAAGCCATCCCGTGAAAGGGGGGAGGGGCGTACAATATCCCCTGTCTGAAGCTCCGAAGATCGCCACTATCGAGTGCTGTACTTCCTCATAAAACAATAATCGCCACCACAATCTGCGAATTATACCAAACTATGCGGCTTTGCTACCAGAAAGAACCATTGGGTTCTGGTTTCTCCTTTAGCAGGAATAATCAGTTAATGTCAGTTCCTATATTACTATGGACACAGAGGCATAGTCAGTGTTGTAAACATGGTTTAGCATAAAGTTAAAAGTGCCAACGTTTCCTATCCTAGGACATTCAACTACACGTAAAGTATTGCGTCTAGCCTCGCTACAACTAGCAGGTTGTAATGCAAAACAACAGGGACGATTACTTCAAACAAAGAAGCATTTAATTACTCAATTTACCACTGTTCCTTCTATTTGTAGTATTATTTCATGTCTGTTTAAACTTCTCTCGTAAACAAAATGCTCGTTAGTCTTTTAGATCAAAAGTCTGCGCTTGTCGTTTAGAACTGATGAAGGTAGCTCATTGGGTCACTTTGGACATTAAAGAAACAGTTGCTCTTCAACAAGTGTTCATATCATCATACCTTTATGCAAAGTTGAGTCATTCTGAAACATTTTCTGAGTACATTTAAAAAATAGCCTTTCCTAACCTTCTTTCATTATTTTTGTAGCAATATCTTCCTTAATTTTGCACATTCAGTACGGAAGAAATCTCCATTGACTTGCCTGAGATACGTTTCTTGTCAGGATCAACACTTCTGCATTCTGAGGATCAAACAAAAGTATATCATGTTAAAATGAAATATTATAGAGAAACCTTTTCAGAGAAAACTAGCATTAACATTGATACAATAATAAGAATATTGATGCACTGAACAAGAAAATAGAAAAATATGGTATAAATATCAGCGCAGAGAAAAGCAGCACCATGGTGATATCAAGAGGAAAAAGACAAGGGGAAGTCATTGTGAAAATTGGTAGCCAAAGCCTTGAAATTGTTGGCAATTTCAAATACCTAGGAAGTGAATTAATGCAGAAAACAACGCTGGACATGGAGATTAACAAAAGAGTGCCTCAATGCATTCTACCAAAGTGTAAGAAACCTTATCTGGAATAAGGAAGTATCAAGGAAATGTAAGGAGATACTGCACAAAATGTATTATGCGCCTATATTCATTCATGCGGCTGAGACCTGGAAAATGACGAGAGAGTAAAGTAGAACTGAAGTCGGTGAAATGAAATACCTAAGAAGTATGATAAGGAAGACAAGGAAAGATAGATTGAGAAACGAAGATGTGAGAGAAGAAGTCGGAATGGAAAGCTTAAATGAGGGAATTGATAGGAGAAAACTAAGATGGGTTGGACATGTAAAGAGAATGGAGGAGGAAAAAGTAACAATAACAGACGATGGAGATGTTCAAGGGAAAGAGAGCGAGAGGGAGACCTAGAACAAGGTGGATCGATTCAATAAAGAGGAGTGCAAGAATATGAAGAAGAAACCTGGACTGGGACGAAATGGAAGAGGAATGGTGGAAGGAGAGAGGAAGGTGGAGAAGTGCAATAAATGCCCCGACCCGGCAAGAGCTAGTAAGGGGAAAGGAAGATAATGAATAAGAATACTGACAGTGACCACGAAATACTTTTACCTCAACGGCAGACTAAATCTATATTGGGTCCATAATCCCCGTAAAGCTGCTGGCGTATGGTGGGCGGAAGTTGTAACTGCTATGAGCAAAATGAAATGTGGAAAAGCAACCGGCCCCGATGAAATTCCTGTGGGGACCTGGAAATGCCTGGGGGAAGACGGAATAGATATGATGTGGAATCTATTCCAACAGATATTTCATGAAAAAAATACCCAAGAAATAGAGAGTACCATAATTCCTATTTATGAGGAGAAGGGGGATATTCAGGATTACGCATATTACAGAGGAATTAAACTCATGTCAGACACTATGTAGTTCTAGAGGGAAATTTTTGCAGGTAGGCTTAGGAAGGAGACGACAACAGGGGAAGAACAGTTCAGATTTATACCAGAGAAAGGCACTACTGATTATATTTTTGCTCTTAGGTAGGTTATGAAAACACACAAAGAAAGGCGAAAAGAACTACACGTAGTGTTCCTAGATTTAGAAAAGGCTTATGATCGGATGCCCCGTCAGAAAGTATGGGGATGCCCGAGATGCAAGAGAGTACCAGAGAAGTATGTGCGCTTTGTTCAGGACATGTACCAAGGAGCAAAGGCGCAAGTTAGAAGCAGTGTAGGATTGACAGATGCCATAACAGTCCAAATTGGTCTTCATAAAGGATCTGCACTGAGTCCCTATAGTGTTTATCTAATGATGGATGTTCTTTCTGAAAATTTAGAAGAACCAGCTCCTTGGTGTGTATTATTTGCAGATGATATTGTACTATACAGCACAAATAGAGAACAGCTTGAACATAAACTAGAATGCTGGAGAGTTGCTCTAGAAGAAAGAGGTTTTGAAATCATCCAGAATAAGACGGGGAGGAACTGGGGATGAAACTCTTCTGATGGATGGAAACGAGCTCCAAGCGAGGAACAGTTTCAAATACTTACGGTGCACTATGACTGCTGATGGTAATCTAGATCTAGAAATTACCCGCCGAATTCAGGCTGCCTGGCTGCCAGGTTGGCCGGTATCCTCTGTGACAGTAGACTAAATATCCGAACAAAATATGCGGGGAGATCTGCAATGCTATATGGCGCGGAGACTTGGCCAACAGTGCAGTCACAATGTAAGCGGCTGGAAAAATGTGAAATGATGTCCAGATGAATGTGTGGAGTTACGAGGAAACACTCCATCAAGAACACCATTATACGAGGCAGCGTCAAAGTGACTGAAATATCTAGAAAGTTCCAAGAAAGACGATTGCTCTGGTATGGCCACATTAAGCACAGTGATGAAGACGTGGAAGGTAAGAGGGAGAGAGGTAGACCCAGAAGATTATGGATGGATTGTGTGCGGGAGGACCTCCGGGAAAATAATTTAAGAAAAAATGCCGTTTCGGACCGAGGGAAATGGAAACGACTTGTCAGAAACGTTGACCTCGCATAAACGGGAAGAGACGATGACGAAGAAGAAGTCCCATAAAATAATTGATTTCTAGATTGGTGATCAATTGCTGTAACAGTAATGGCGTATGACCTCCAGGGAGGCCTATGGGAGGTCTTTCGAGTCGACACCTACGTACAACCTGCGGGTCTGTGAGGATAGAGCCCTGTCTAAGATGAATTCTAATGTTGAAGACGGCACATACAGCCTTTCCTCTAGCCAGAGGAATTAACCAACGAAGGTCGAAATGCCCGACCCGGCCGGGAATTGATCTCCATTCCCATTCGACAAAAAAACCCAGCAAGCTAACCGGATAGCCATGGACCATTAATTACTTTAGTCTAGATAAGTGAAAGTAACCTTGGAATTAAAAATGATATACCAGCATATTCCTAATAATAATGTTATTCGCTTTACGTCCCACTAACAACTTTTATGGTTTTCGGAGACGCCAAGGTGCCGGAATATAGTCCCAGAGGAGTTCTCTTTCGTGCCTGTAAATCTACCGACACGAGGCTGACGTATTGGAGCACCTTCAAATACCACCGGACTGAGCCAGGATCGAACCTGCCAAGTTGGGGTCAGAAAGGCCAGCGCCTTTACCGTCTGAGCCGCTCAGCCCGGCAACATATTCCTATCCCCTCGGGAAGTTCAATATGATGTCATTTCTGGACCCCTGCGCTCCGTTTCAAATTGTACGATATTATAACTGAGCAAATACGTTTAAACTCACGATGTTGTTTTCTTGTGTAAACAGTTTATTTGTCCCCAGTATTTTATACCCTAAATAAGCTGGTTCCCTGGTGTCATTATTACTCTGTAGTGATGTCTGTTCATTGCTAGTGGGTACATATCGAGAAATGATTAACAGAATGTAAACTATTCGTGTCATGAAATACAACATCAATTCAATAATTATTATAAGAATGAAAGGAATATAGAAATACTAGGAGGGTAGATCTTTGATGAACCTTGGTCTAACAAGCGATCCCTGCTTGCAGTTTACGAGGTGACACCTGGTCATCATGACGCAATCTTTTGAATTCAGAGATAAGGCTATTTGTGGATGATGTTATACTGTATACAGTAGTAAATGAGTTGCAGGATTGTGAGCGACTGCAGGAGTACATAAACAATGTTGTGAGATGGACAGCGAACAATGGTTTGAATATAAATGGAATGAAAAATCAAGTTGTAAGTTTCACACACAAGAAAAGTCCTACCAGTTTTAATTATTGTGTTGATGGGGTGATAGTACCTCATGGGGAAAACTGTAAGTATCTGGCTGTTAGTATAAGAAATGATCTTCATTGGCGAATTCATATTAACGAGGTTGTTATGAAAGGTTACGTACCTCTTCACATGCTTATAAGTACGATGGTGAGTCAATAAATAAGTCGCGAAACTGAATTGAGGCAAGAATAATCAAAGTAACTTTCTAACATTTACTTCACTTTTCCACACATTCACCCTGTGCATTCACGCCCTTATCCCATCTCTTTATAAGTCCTTGAAAACCAGCAGCAAAGAAGTCCTTTGGCTGCTGTCGCAGCCAACGTGTAACCTCATAGATTACGGCATCATCTGTATCAAAATGACGGCCACCCAAATAAATTTTTAGGGCCCAAACAGATGAAAATCAATCATCATACGCTGGTCATTACGGATGAGTTGATCCACACGCTGCAATGTGGTTGCAGTTGACACCTGACGCTCCCCATCTCTGATGCTTTTCCTTCCATTGTTTAACTTCTGGATCCGAGTGAACACAGCTTTTCGTGAGAAACAGTTTTCACCATAGACGGGATGCATTTCACGATGCACTTCTTCTGTGGACAGTCATTTGGCCCACAAAAACGCACAACTGCTCGCTGTTCTTCTCGTGTACACTCATGCAACACATGTGCCATCGTGTACTAACAGCCTCTGACTGACTGAGTGCCTGCGAGACGTCGTACGACAAGCATACATATGCTGCCATTCGCTGGCAAAACTTGCGCGCGTAATTTCAAATGGTATAAGGCACACACATGTTTGCGACTTATTTATTGACTCACCCTCGTATTTAGGGGTTGTAGTAAGGATGCAAAGAAGAGGGCGTATAAGTCTCTGGTAAGACCGCAGTTAGAGTATGGTTCCAGTATATGGGACCCTCACCAGGACTACTTGTTACGAGGGCGTATAAGTCTCTGGTAAGACCGCAGTTAGAGTATGGTTCCAGTATATGGGACCCTCACCAGGACTACTTGTTGCGAGACCGAGCTCGATAGCTACAGTCGCTTAAGTGCGGCCAGTATCCAGTATTTGGGAGATAGTGGGTTCGAATCCCACTGTCGGCAGCCCTAAAGATGGTTTTGCGTGGTTTCCCATTTTCACACCAGGCAAATGCTGGGGCTGTACCTTAATTAAGGCCACGGCCAATTCCTTCCCACTCCTAGCCCTTTCCTATTCCATCGTCGCCACAAGACCTATCTGTGTCGGTGCGACGTACAGCAAATAGCAACACTAAAAAACCTTGTTACGAGAACTGGAAAAAATGCGTAGGAAAGCAGCACGATTTGTTCTGAGTGATTTCCGACAAAGGAGTAGTGTAACGAAAATGTTGCAAAGTTTGGGCTGGGAAGACTTGGGAGAAAGGAGACGAGCTGCTCGACTAAGTGGTATGATCCGAGCTGTCAGTGGAGTGATGGCGTGGAATGACATTAGTAGACGAATACGTTTGAGCGGAGCATTTTAAAAAGTAGGGAAAGTTCATTGTATGAATATGAAGTTGGAATTCAAGAGGACAAATTGGGGAAAATATTTATTTATAGGACGACGAGTAAGGGACTGGAATAAAGGTTCGATACATTTCCAAGTTCCTTGAAAATGTTTAAGAAAAGGCTAGGCAAACAACTGATAGAGAATCCGCCACCTGGGCGATAGAGCTTTGATGATTGATTCTTGGCTTTCACGACCGGAACCGCCACCTCACCATCTAATTGCTCCTCAGTTGGTATCACGAACATTGAGTAGACCTCAATTCAGCACCCAGATCCAGGTTAAAAGTCCTTGATGTAATCGGGAATTGAACGCGTAGCCTTCGGGTAAGAAAAGCAGACTCGTTGGCCACAGACCCATAAATGCCTCACAAGTGGCTCCCTTTTTCCCGACTTCTAAACCTTGGACTGATAGAGTAAAAAACAAGAAGGTTCTCAAAAGAGGAAATGAGACACCCACCTTGGTTGAAACCTTGAACAAAAGAAGAAATAGCTTCGTTTGCCACTTTCTTCGTCATTCTGACTGGTGAACCAACTCCCCCTGTGGGTGGTGGCAGTAGAATAACACCCACGGTATCCCCTGCCTGTCGTAAGAGGCGACTAAAAGGGGCCTCAGGGGCTCTGAACTTTGGAGCGTGGGTTGGCGACCACGGGGCCCTCAGCTGAGTCCTGGCATTGCTTCGACTTACTTGTGCCAGGCTCCTCACCTTCATCTATCCTATCCGACCTCCCTTGGTCAACTCTTGTTCTTTTACGACCCCGACGCTATTAGGTTTGCGAGGGCTGGGGAGTCTTTCATTTTCACGCCCTTCGCGGCCCTTGTCTTTCTTTGTCCGATATCTTCATTTTCGAAGTGTCGGTTCCCTTCCATTTTACCCTCTGATTAGTGTTATATTATAGAGGATGGTTGCCCAGTTGTACTTCCTCTTAAAACAATAATCACCACCACCACCCCCACCACTGGTGAACCAACCTGTTTGAAGGAAAACTGGTAGGTAGAAGGACCGAAAGAAGACCTAGAGTGCAATTTATCGGCAACAAGCACACCTATTGCTAAAAAACGTAAACGCTTGGAAGACATGCATGTTAAACACGAACCTTAGGGTTGAGAAGAAGAAGAAGAAGAAGAAGAAGATTACCTTTAGATGATCCTGGTCATGCTCTCTAGTGAAGCGGTCAGCCCTGTTAGCTGCTATCCTCGGAGAGTCGGCTTCAATCCTCCGTGGCTTGTAGACGAAGTACACTGGATGTGTACCTTGAAGGAACTCCACAACCACCTCGAGCGTTACTAAAAAACGAATACGCTTTAGTATCACCATTACTGTAGCCACTCAACTCTTCAGTACCTGTTAACATCCTACAGTCACTTTTTGTCGCCCGCATGGTCGCGAACACTTTGTTTCTTAAGAAGCATACATGTGAAATGTCCAGTAAATGACTACTCCGATAACTGATTCAATGTCATGTATTGCACTGAGCGTGGGGCGAAATTCTCTGCCGGTCACGTTTGCTCATCTTGAACTCCACCAATCCATAGACTCCGATCGTTCTTCTCGTGGGCTATTTCTGTAAGTACATCTCTATATTCAACATATGAATCCTTGTAGTAAAACACCCACAATATCATCTGCGTCTACAAGCGGTGAACTTCCAGGGGTTCATGAGTGTGTTGTTCCAAACTCCTCACATTAAGCCTTTCTATTCGAGCTCTCTTGATCAATTCCTGTTATTTTCTGACATCGTATAAAATACGTTCTTCGAGGTCCCAGTAGATTTTTTTTTTTTCATTTTGACATTTTCATTATACCATGCCTTGCTTTATTCGAAGAATCGAACTTTTGTTTTTCCTTCTGATAAAAATCAAGAGGGGGTAGTTATATTTTAGTTCTGCATCCCAATACTACCACTGCACCCCCACATCTTACCACCTTTTAATAAACATTAGATTGTATGTTTGCCGATAACATTCGCGAGATGTATAAATACAGCCAACATATTTTGATGAAGGGATATTGAGACTCAAGTTACACAGAGGTAGTTGGGAATGAGTTAGTTTTACGCTGGTCGTCACCCCGGTTCATTTAATGTCTTCTGCTTCTACTTAGCATTTTCCCGTTCGTACAGATTCCACTTTTTAAGCTACTTAACATGCTCAACTGTATCGCCCACGTGCCCTTGTACCCTCCACACTAACGTACTCGTAAACGACCAATGTGACACATTACTTCGGAGGCAAGGACGTCGTAAGAACGTTCCTCGGTGCTGTTCATTCGTCCCCAGACAGTCCTTAAACTATCTCCTGCCCTTTGGAGACCGTGTAAGAGTCTCAAGATACTACACACCGCCTGTTGGAAACCTTCTCTTCATATGTCGTACAGTTGAGAATGATGTCTGTTGAATGATAACGTATGTTCTCTAAAACCATAACACAGCACACCATCTCATTATAATGGGTGGAAATCACGAATTATAAGAATCTGCAACGCCGTTCATAACAATGATAAGATGTGCTGACAGTCGGATGATTACAGATTACATTTCCGTCAATGTGTTATTGGCGAAATCACGTTACTCATATCGTACACCCGTTGAGAAGTACAGGAAATGTACTAAGCAGTTTTCACTGAGTTAACGTTCAAATTTCCTAATCATCATTATACTGATCAGAAAATTGGTTACTACACAAAGAGTTTAGGAATACACCGCACCACCTCCTTGTCGTAGTCTCAGAAACTTCAGCAGGATGAGCCGAATAAACGTCAACCATCTGTAACAAAAGGAATACAATAGTGAAATTAGAGCAAAGAACTTCAGGTAGGATCGTAGGTTGTATCTAAATTATACCGACAAAAATTCAGGGATGCTCTTCGTGTTATATAAAGAACGATTTGAAAAAAAGATGGCAGATTTAAAGTCTTTGAAGAAGTGCACTGTATCTCTAGCGGTGGGTCCAGTAAACATGCAGACACTGTCGTAACTGACAGGAAGAGAGACATCGGCGTTGTTATTGATCCAGCAATAGGGTTTGAGAGTAACAGTTCACAAGCCAAAGAAGTTCATTCTGAAAAGAAGAGACACTACGAACCCTATTATAACCCTAGAACTCCTAACGGGAGTCTCTCACACTCACTTCGTCATATTTTGTACTGTTGACTCTTTCCTTTTCTTTACAGGAACTTCTCCTTGTATTTATGCTTATGAATACCATGTTTTTATAATATAATGGCTTCGTTAATTATTTTATTAGTCATTAATTTCACATTGTTACGCTGACACCCAGGCTGAGTCTAATGGACTGTCAAGTATTATCTGGCCCATCTACCTATAGAATATATCGGCAGTATTCTGTTGGCTGTTCTGTTCGATAAGTAATATTAAAGTCTTTGGTTCTATTACAACGATGTGCTAGTTTCTATTGTAACAGTACCCAAGTAATAACCGGCTCTTACAAGTAACCGTTCCTTCAAAATGAGTAAGGGGAAGTTGACAGAATCTGAAATCGGTGTGATTTTAGACAGTAAGAGTGATTCGAATGAAGTTGTTTTCAATGAAGATGAATCAGACGATACACCAGAAAGTGATGAAAATAGCAGTGAGGAGGAGGGTCATGTCAGTGTAGTGAGTGAAATAAATGATGTGAGTGCAATTGTTGATACGGATCTTATTGATACTGCTAGTACACTTCAACGAACTGCTTTATTTGGAATGTACACCCTCCAGAACAAAGCAAGGAAAGGAAGCATAACATCCTCAAATCTCAGAGTAGAATTGTCAAGCTGCTACCTTTGAAAACAATTGTATCTCTTATAGACACTTTAGACTTATACTTCACATCGGACATACTTGAAAATATTATCCTTCACATCAACACAGAAGCTGAGCATGTTTACAGTGGAAAAGGAAATAAAAAGTGCTGGATAAAATGTGACAGTGTTGAACTGAGAGCATTGGTTGGACTTCTCATCACTGCAGGTCATTTGAAAAGCAACCTGTCTAACATCAGAGTATTATGTAGCAAAGCGTATGGAGCACCACGAACCTTGGGAGCACCAGTGTTTCGTGCAACAATGAGTCGTCAGAGATTTGAGGAACTGTTGATATTTTTGCGTTTTGATGACAAGTCTACAAGAAGTGGAAGAAGAAAGGATAAATTTGCTAATTTTAGGGACATATGGGAAGCTATAAATCACAATTTTGGGAAATATTACCTTCCAGGCGAGAATCTTACAGTGGATGAACAGTTAGTTCCTTTCAGAGGACGTTGTGGATTTCGGCAACATATGAGCTCAAAGCCGGATAAATGCGGAATCAATTTTTTGAATTTGTGACTCTAAAAATTTCTCTCCATTGAGAGGATTGTCATACTCAGGAAAAGAAGGGGACAATAGAAGTACAAATGTTGATTTTAGTGTTGTCTCACAACCTAGTTGAGGCCTTTTTGGAAGTTACACGAATTTTACACTGGATAATTCTTTACATCAATGGATTTGGCAGATAATTTACTCCACAATGGTCTAACGATTATGGGTGCCGTTAGGCAGAACAAGGCTTTAATGCCTAAAGAATATTTTGCCAAATAAGATCCGGGAGGAAGAAAGTTCCGTGTTTGAATTCACTAATAATCATTTTTTGGTATTATATATACCTAGGAAAGGAAAATGCGTTGTACTTCTTTCAACAATGCATCACACAGCAGATGCCATTATTGAAGAAGACGAAAAGCGTGTCATGATTCTAAACTGTAATGAGACTGAATGGGGCGTGGACTCGCACTTGCTCGATCTGATGTCACATACGTACGTGCAAGCGAAAAACCCGAAGGTGGCCTCTCGCATTGTTTATTAATATTGTATGAATGTGTGTAGAATTGCAGCATATGTACTTTTCTTGGAGAAAAATCCCACCTGTAATATCAAGAAAAAGAAATGTAGACGTCAGGTATTTCTTGCTGAGCTAGCGTAGAATTTTTAATGGAACCCCATATCAGCAGGCGGCTGAAGTTAGGACTCCGTAAATCTACAATTCATTGCATTCAAGGTATTGCAAATGACACTCAAAGTTCAGTTTCTGTGATGTTAACAAATGCAAAGAAGAAACGATGCCACCTATGTGATCACAAGAAAGAAAGAATGCCGAAAACACTGTGTTGCAAATGTGGACGAGATGTATGTGGTGAACATTCAAAGTCTACCACAAAACTTGTCAAATGCATCCAGTGGTATTATCTTTTGTTCCTGAGATTTTGTCAACTGTAGTGTAAATAGACAAGATTTCCTCATCCTAGGTCTGTACTTGAACACTGATAATGCTAAAATAGGTTTAATTTGAATAAATTCTGTGTTTTGTAGAAGTAACTCTTAGTTATGCTACTGCATGAGCAGTAAAACTGATTTTTTCCGATCTTGAAACAATACGAATCCAAGAGGCTCCTCTTAGGAGGTAACATTCATAAAATGGCTAAGGAATTCTAGGGTTAAGTACTTTGAACTCTGCACTCTGACCGGCCCACCGAGCAGAGGAGAGGTGGCCACGGCTCTACCGTGGCTCTACGCCTCTGCATTCGGGAGACGGGACAGGGGCACAGGGCTGGACATCACGCCTGGCCCCACCCGTAGGCTGTCCTGAGAATGGTTTTCCGTGGTTTTCCATTCTCCTCCACTAAGGCGAATGCCGGGACAGTTCGTAGTGTAGGCCACGGCCGCCCACTCCCTCACCTTCTCCGCACATCTCCTTCACCGTAACACATCTCCCGGCCTGGGAGACGGCGTAACCGTCTAAGAGGACTAAGAGGCCCGCCTCCCCCTTCAGGGGTGGAATGAAAACGTTTAGTAGTAGTAGAAGTACTTTGAAGAAAAGTATCACATACCCGCCAGTTGGTGGGAGTTGATTAGGTTACTCTTCGGTGCGCGAGGATCTGTCACAAAATTTTCAGTTAATTTACTTTTCCCTTCGTTTTGGTATTCCTATTTCATTTCTAAAAGATATTTGTATAGATGTTTTATGCGATTCATTGTCAATGGCAAATCATCATTTATACGGTATATGTAATGAAAAATAAAGATTTTCTGATCGGGGATAGCTGAACAACAGGGCAATTTTAAAAATTCGAGATTTATGCTGGACAAAGCGGAAATGAAACAGGTTTTTCTTCGGGTACTCCGGTTTTCTCTGTCATATTTCATTCCATCAACACTCTCCAATATCATTCCATTTCACATGTCATTCATTAATCATTGCCCCAGAGGAGTGCGAAAGGCTTCGGCAGCCGGCGCAATTCCTATCCTCGCCGCTAGATGGGGCTTCATTTATTCCATTTCTGATTCGAAGGACTGGAAACAGGCTGTGGATTTTCATTTTCATGAGCTCATTTTATCCTAATATAAATAGTGCGAAAATTATTATCAATATGATGCTGTTACCGTACGGTACCCCTTGTTCTAGGCCAACTATCCCTTGTGGATTCCCTCTCTCTCTTTATTTATTTTTTTTAGTTGAGCAGTGGTGAAGTTAGGGCTCGTGTCTTTCTCTTACACTTAACCATGTAAATTACGAGATAATACATATATAAAAGATGTACTATTCTATTATAAACTCAAATATAACTAAACTAAATAACAGATTTCGAGAACATACAATGAAGAAAGGAAGCAAACCTCAAAAAATAAAAATAAATCCAGAGCGTAAAAGTAAAAAAGAAAGAAGAAAGTCAGAACGTTTTTTTTTTTTTTACAATTTGCTTTACGTCGCTCCGATACAGATAGGTCTTATGGCGACGATGTGACAGGAAAGGCCTAGGAGACATTTATGATCATTTGATTTTCACAAAGGGAAAAGTGGTTTGTTTTTATTTTTATTGTAACTAAAGGTTTTTCAATCTCACGTTCCGTTTTAGTCGTTCTTCCGCCGAGATGTTATCCCTCAACCCCGCAACTTTCTTCCTAAATATGGTCCTCTCTGTTGTAAAAATGCATCCATTGTTTTGTCATATATGTACAATTTTGGTCATTTTCAAATTTTGTTATGAAAATATTTACAGTAGGCTACATTTTTTTCGTCAGAATGTCAATTTGATGACGTAAGATATTTGTTCTCAAAGAGAATCTCTGTGAATGAATATTGAATTTTCACGACCGCATTGTAATCGAAACAGACTTTCAACGTATTAGGTCGTGTTACGTACATGCAGTACGTGTTGAAGAGATGTTAAGTACAGAACAAAAATGGCCAGCCGGACACCAGTGGGATCTGAACCCACAACCTCCCGATTTCGCGTCGGTTGCTCTACCAATTGAGCTATGTCTCCAGTTTTGTCGCATTTAGCTGTAGATCTTTTGATTCTTTCGTCTAAAAAACTGCGGTATTTATTTCTTTTCTTCGAATCTTCGAGATTGATATCTACCCTGGCTATATGAAAATCACATGTTTCAGCTTCTTTTTTCAAACAAGATACCAACTTCTTGAAGCGGGGACTAGGTATTGTTATCAGAGTTCCATCCTTTAATAGCATTGTTTGTTTGCTGTCGCTTTCCATGATAATTCCACAGCTCAAGTGGCATTTGTGGATTGTCTAGTGACTGGTCGTCGAAGCAATCTGAAAATAATACTTTCAAATTAATAAAATTACAAATTCATCCTCACCGTAGCGAAATACGGGCATCCAGCTAGGAAACTATTTTTAAAGCCCCTGTCACCTCTACAGCTACTTACAGAATTTTCTCGGATATTTTGAGACTCTCATTACCTTATTTATTTCGGCTACATATTTCTTGTGGATGTTTTGATACTGTTGTCTGCCAATTTCAATTTCGGATATTTTGAGAAGGAGGACGCCATGGCTCGGTAACTTGAGTCAGTGGTTTGGGGTGACAAAGCTTACTCTGTTCAGAACAGCTATGAACAAACAACAGATCATGCTACTGATCGCCAACGTTCTGCGAGGACATGGCACATGAAGAAGAAGAAGATAGTTCGAGACTGCGCCATGTAGTTCATACACTACAATTTGTACTCATTGACAGACGTTTCAGTTCAAAGAATATTGAGAAAGTCATTGATTTATGTAGAAAATTAATAGGAAGTTTCATACATTCCTCAAAAATTTACAAAGATCCTCAGAGATGTGCACAGGGGCGTACGTTAGGGCCTGGAGGGCCTGCAATGAAGGCTGGCCCGGGCCTTTAAGGGGCCCCGGAGATTCCTCGCAAATAAATACAAATAATATATATCTAGCCTAACTGCATAGAAATGATCAGGGCGGTTTTGTAGAATCAGGAAAATTTGTGAGTTGAGGAATTGCCACTTGGTTGCACCTAGCAGCAGTGGCGTGTGGTGAACATATTCATTACCCCAGCTGCAAATTTTTTTTCTTAAATATAAACAATCGTAGCCCCGCTACACTCTCTAAAGTCAACATTACCATTTTGTAAGGCTGCATTTTTCGTGGAAAGGTTTGCCCGAGAAAGATATTTCAAGAATATTTTCAACCACACGCTCGCACATACTTCCAAACTGATAATCACGGTAGTGACGACAGCATCATAACTTAATCTATAGCAGCTCAGCCGTTAAACAACGGAGGCAATAAAATAAAACGCATTAAACGTTATTTCTTAATAATCTTAACGTAACAAATAATCCTTTTGTTTATATAACTTGACAATATATAGCATTACTTCTACCTGCTGAAATTACATTTATATTAGTTATTCATACGTTTTTACATTTTATTTGAAGGGGAGGGGGGGGGGGAATTTTAAATTTGGCAGGCGGGCCCGTATCGTACTCGCTACGCCCCTGGCAAGAGTCTCTATGGCGCTGTCATATCCGCGACGACGGCTTCTTCCAGGCACAGTTCGTACTGGCGAAACATTACAGGTCATCTTAATTTCTTCCTACTATTCAGAAACAGAGAGTCCTGAGTGATCTGAAGTCCACTTATTTACAGATGTGCACAGTAGCGGCGACTGGGAATTAAAAGTGCGGGGGCAAAAAAATATACAGACAACAAACAGTACCCGGGTTTGTGGGATATAGCGGACGAGGGGGTTTATATGAACCTGAACAATACTGATTCTCTCATAAGAGCACGTGTATTTTTGTGTGAAGTTTCTGGTGTTACTTATGCGTTTTCAGTAAGTTGACATAAATAAATAGTAGTGTGTGTCATTCCTTGATATCTCCTCTCAACATGAGGGGAAAGGTATGTGCTGTGTTTGGCTGCAGTAATTACGAAGTAGAGAAAAATGCGCGGTCGTCCTTCAGGTTCCCTCGTGACAAGAACATGTAAGTAATATTGTGTTTGCATATATATTCTTCCAGTGACAGAGATTTTTATAGTACTTCATAATCTTCTGACCTGCTCGACCCATATTTCAACTGGCATAAAATGTAATACGCACATTTTATTCTATAGTGCAGCAGTTAACCTTCAATACCGATGTGTTGTTGTAGGTGTGATCTGTGGGTTTTGAAATGTCACAGAAACGATTTGGATAAGGTGTACAAGAAAGAAGGGACGTTACGCTTATATAAGAATTATAAGATCAGTTCAGATCATTTCCAGGCCAGCGACTTTAGAAATCCAATACAGCCAAGGGTATGTTACATTTTTGCTCTAATTGTACGTAAATTTTCTTTAAAGCATCACTATCAACAACATTTTCACACTTTTCTTTCTTTATTCCTCTTCTTAGATTAAAGCCGGGATTTTATAGATTATCTTTCTGTTAGTAGGCTTCATGTTAGGAGGAAAATTGTCCAGCTATTAAATGTTAATTCGCCGGGCTGAGTGGCTCAGACGGTTAAGGCGCTGGCCTTCTGACCCCAACTTGGCAGGTTCGATCCTGGCTCAGTCCGGTAGTATTTGAAGGTGATCAAATACGTCAGCCTCGTGTCGGTAGATTTATTGGCACGAAAAAGAACTCCTGCGGGACTAAATTCCGGCACCTCGGCGTCTCCGAAAACCGTAAAAGGGTGGTTAGTGGGACGTAAAACAAAAACATTATTATTATTAAATGTTAATTCATTGCATCATATGTATAAGGAATATCTTCCTGTTAGTAGACTTCATGTTAAGAGGAAAATTATCCAGCTATTAAATGTTAATTCATTGCATCATATGTGTAAGGAATGTGCCGATATTTTTATTGACAAGTATCTTAATGTGATGATACGATGTTTTTAAATGAGAAAAAAGACAAATCCAATCGTAAGAGTTCAGGCAGGAATGTTAAAGCTAAAAAAGTAATGCATAAATGAAAGATCAAGCCATTTCACACCAGTCCATTTCACTTCTTGTTTATATGTCTAATTTCAGTCTTTGAATAATAACCTTTTAAATAATTCTTCATTCATTTATCCAGAATTGCTTTAGCAACTTCGAAGTTAATATCTCAATAACACTTTCTTTCTAGACGTAATTTCCTTATCCATTTCCGTATATACATTTCCACTGATATTTGAATTTAGCGTGATTTGTTCAGGTCAAGTCAATAGGAGCGCCGCCGTCGAATTGTCTCCCATTTTAGCAAGGCGAAATCCGTAAGTGTCGCGTATTATCTCTACTGTATTTGGCGAATTTCGACAGAGAGGTAAAGGTTGACAGTTAACGAATTTAAGTGCGGCAATAATAGTTTTTTGAGATTTTGATTCAATGCTGTACAATAAAACTTTCACCAAAGGAACAATATTACACATGAATTACAATGAAATAGAAGTACGGTGTGATTATACAATTAAAATCATTTACTATTTGACTACACACTAAGAGACTAACAGACACTACAGAGTCCTAAACTGACGAATGCGCGCGGCAAACTGGTGAACCATACTTCAGTGTTCATGACCTTGGAAGAAAAAGAATACCCCTGTTACCCTTCCTCACAACATATGCAAAATCTCCACTACTTGCTGTGGCGCTATAGAAATCGGTTAGCCGGGACGAGCGGTATTTTGTGCGTATTTCCGCTAATAATTTTCTTAATAATAAAATAAAGTAAAGGAAATAATTATCTGATAAAACAACAGGACTTATATAAACTGCTTTTTTACATCATTCCTAGTTTCAGGCGGTTAAAATGGGATAAAAATGTAATACTTCCTCCAGAAAGTGGGAGGGTGTGAGTGCCCCTCCTCACAGGCGACCCCCCCCCCTCCTCCCACCGCCTAAACGACGCTACTGGATGTGCCGTTGCTTACGCTATTATACAAGGCTGGGAAATGAGCAATGAGAAGTGGGGTCACAGAATTTAGTTTTCAGTTCTCCCGCTAGGATCGCCTTTCTTGGACATAAATTTTGAACGTCTTCTTATGTTCAGCATGGGTCTTGTGACAAGTTATTGTGAAAATTCGCTAATATACTGCTAATTATGATACTTACAGAGAAACCACGTATTCTGAATGTTGCTTATCACCTATTTTTGTTGTAGTAGTGCAAATAATCATGAATATGTTTGAACCATATCAAGAAATTGTATGGTTTCATTGAAGCTGTTCCTGGTACCGATTTCTTCTGGGCTTACTTTCTCCAAAATTCTTAGGCCAGCAATTGTGTCTATCATGAATATTACTTTAGCTCTTGCAACATTCATATTTTCCAAATTTGTAGCTATACTACTTTCCTAGTTAATTTCCGCACAGGTGTCACTACCAATCGTTTTTTCAGGTGATACAGCTTGTTGGCATGTTCTGCAGTTACCAGGTTACTATTTACTTTAAAATTCCTGCTCACGTGTTGTGAACTTAAATTTCTTTAAATATGGCCAGGGTCAAAACTGAAAAATATAGGACTGCTGGGATCTAATGGGTGCTGAAGTTGATGTACAAAGCCTGCCTCCTTTCCACACAAGGAGTGAAACATGGCCACACCCACTTGACAATTTGTCAATTCGGACGATCTGGAGTACACAATATTTAACAGCACAAGGTCTCGCGTGTTAGTTTGGCTAGTTGATCTTCTGTCAGGCTGTGTAAAAGAATATGACACAGGAATCCCGTAACGTGTGGAAACACCTTTGACCGTAATGCAGCGCAATTTATTAGCAAACTTATCTTCAATAACGACAGCATCTCTCTCTACGTAAGTCATTCCAAGAAGCTTATCCAAATTCCTGTCATAGACCAGCTTTGATTTTATTCCCATCTCATCTGTGATGATAGAACCTACTTTTTCATTATAATGCTGTAAGGATTTCTTTTTTGTAATCAGACGAGCTCGTACCAAGGGAGTAATTCCTGTCTCTCCTCTGGAATGGCCAATATAAGCTTTTAAATATTTTGGTGTAGTAGGTACAAAGTATCTTGAGATCTTAGTAACCGGTAGCCTTTGGATGCGCTACAGACCTTTATAGTATTCTCTGTGAATTTACACGCTTGTTTACAAAAAGCTTGAATCTGCTCCAAATCACCTTGTTCAGTTAGTTCTGTAATTTTATTTACTTGACTGTCAAGTCCATGTTGATATTTTTCATTTTTGAGTTGATGCATCCTTTCTATTCTATGCAATAACAAATAATTTACTTTAACACAATTTATTCATACAATTCAACACCATCCTCAAAACTATGCAAGGAAACTACATAACAACATAGAACAAAAGACTGTCTTTCTTATGCTTGAAATCGATTAGTCGCCAAAGGTATAACTTGTGTTCTCCACATTCTCCCACCTTGCAAAAGCAGTTTTGCAACACATCGACAACTGAAAATGTATACTCTTACACTTCACTCATAGATGTGAACCACTATAAGTCTAGTTTCTTGAGTGGTCGAACAGCTCTACCACAGCGAGTCTTGAATTCACTCCTGTTTTCACTCCTGGAGTCAACATCTTCGTTGTTTACTGTTTCTCCTGTTCGGTATTGTGAAGCATTGGTAAAATCTTTCTTCTCAAGACAGTTTATCTCTAGAGGATAAAGTCTTTGTACTGGACGAAGCAAGACACCAGTTGCTGTCTTAATCCTGCCCAGACGAGTCACATTGTCTCTTCCAGGTAACAGCTCCACCACTCTTCCTAAGGACCAGTTGATTCGCTTCTTGTCGTTGCTCTCTGCCAACACGATGTCTCCAACTTGGAGGGATACCCGTTGCTTTTGGCTCCGTGATTGAAGAAATCCCAAGTATTCTTTTTTAAAGCGCTTTCTAAGGCTCTCTCGAACAGCTTGTAGATAACGCCATCTGTCATTCAAACTGCAAGATTGAACTTGGTCCAAGTCGGTTACATCATTACCTTCTAGATTCTGTAGGAACATGGAAGGGCGTAGTCGCTTCAGTTCATCTTCTTGAGAAACATAAGTTAGAGGTCGGTTGTTCATCAAATTCTCACAATCGCACAAAAGAGTGCACATTTCTTCATAATTTAGACAAGCCTTGCCCAAATTACGGCGTAGCAAATCCTTTAAAATCCGAATAAGTCTCTCCCAGAATCCTCCCCACCAGGCTGCCGTGGGAGGGTTCAGCTTCCAGGTAATTTTCAGAAGACCACATGTCTTTTCTATTTCAGTCCAGTCCAATTGTCCCAGCGCCTTACGCAGTCCTGTGAAATTCGTCCCATTGTCAGAATAAATGGTATTCACTCTTCCTCTTCTTGCCACAAATCTGCGTAGAGCTTGGACATAAGCTACCGTACTAAGTGAAGTGATCAACTCTAGATGCACAGCCCGATAAACCACACAAGTGAAAATAACAATCCATCCCTTTTCTGCACCTCGTAGAAATACAGGGCCTGCTAGGTCTGTACCAGTGATCTGGAAAGTACTCGATGCTTTAATTCGATCCTCTGGTAATGGAGGGAAAGGTACTTCTAAAGCTTTAGCAGAGTTACGACGACAGATCACACATCTCCGAACAACTGCTGCCACCGTTCTTCTTCCTCTAAGAATCCAAAACCTTTGGCGCAACAAAACAAGTAGCGTATGTGTCCCAGCATGATTATGAAAATAATGAAACTGTTCAATCATCCTTTCAACCATTACATGTCTTGTTGGAAGTACAATTGGATAGGTATATTCTGGAGTGTCGTCAGAATCAACAACTCTTGATTTCATGCGAAGAATTCCTTCGTTATCTGTGAATACCTGCAGATTCTTCAATTGCTCCTTTCTTTCTTCTTCATAAAGAGTTTCACTCTGGATAAGGAAGAACAGCTTCTTCTCAGCATAGAGAAATTCTTCACTACCAATTTCTTTAGATACATGATCCCTATGATTACACTGCCTGAATCTCAAAATCCAAGCAATAGTTCTAACGATTTTAGTGTATCCAGAGAATCGTGAGCTTAGTTGCAGTAAGATCGTTCTCACAACAGTGATCTTGGCAGTTACAACTGTTTTTCTTCTTTCCCTGTTGACTTCTTCCCATACTGGTTCAGGACGGTTAGAGACCCATTCTTCCTCTTTACTTTTAAGCCAAGAGGGGCCCTCCCACCATCGGGATCTCCAAAGTTGTGCAGGTGAACATCCACTAGACAGCAGGTCTGCTGGATTGAGACCGCCCGGAACGTGCCTCCATGAATCAGCCTTACTGTATTCGTGAATCTCCTTTACCCGATTCTCTACAAACACAGACCAATGTCCTTTGTTTTCTATCCAGGATAAGACTACTGTTGAATCGGACCAAAACACTGTGTGTATACTATCCCTATGTAGGCATCGCAGGCTCAACTGAGACATCCTAACTCCAAGGAGCGCACCCATCAGTTCGAGACGAGGTAGTGTTAGTTCCTTGAGAGGTGCCACTCTCGATTTAGCCATCAGAAGGCTCAGTTTGATTTCATTTTCATCTTCTGTCCTCAGAAATATACAACAACCAAACGCCCGTTTGCTGGCGTCAACAAATACATGCAATGAGCTGTTGTCATGCAGGAAAATCCTTCGAGGTATCCGGCAGTCATGTAGGTATTGTAACTGCTGGTTCCATTGATGGAATTCTTCACAAATATCTTCTGGTAAAACCTCATCCCATCCTATCTTCTTTTGCCATGTCTTCTGTAGAATGAGTTTGGGAATAAGGGTTACTGGGGCCGAAAATCCAACCGGATCAAATATTTTCTGCACACTGGAGAGTACCACCCTTCGGGTTACCAAACCTGTAGTTGGGTTGAAGTTGCATCCAAGTTCATCTACGTCACAATACCATCGAAGTCCTAAGACATTTTCAGTTGTGCCAACATTACAATCTGAGGAATTCACCCATCCCCTCAAATTGAAACCTGCAGAGGACATTAACTCTTGTGCCTTTAAAATAAATGGCCCAATCTCTTCTTTTGAAACAACTCCAGTAAGACAGTTGTCCACATAAAATGCATGTTTCAATTTATTAGCTACTTCCTTCAAATGAGTTGGGGCACCATCCAGAAGGTGGTTCAGTACTGAAACCAATAAAAAGGGACTGGAACAGACCCCTAAAACCACCCTACAATGTCTAAAAGTGGCGACCTTTCCCTTATTCCACCAAAGAAAACGAAGCATACCTCTATCTTCAGGAGCAATTATAATCTGCAGGAAGGCCTTCTCTATATCAGCAATTAGACCTATAGGGTAGGATCGGAAATTGGTGAGTACGGATGAAACAAGGTCAATGAGGTTTGGTCCAGGTTCGAGGCACTTATTTAAAGAATTACCATTTCTGTCCTTGTTGGAAGCATCAAACACTGGACAAATCTTTGTAGTACCACTGCCTTTCAGCACAGCTCGGTGAGGCAGATAGTGCGTAGCTCCATCCGAAACCTCGTTTGCAACGCCTTCAATGATCCCCTTACTTTGCCATTCTTGAAACACTTCATCATAATACTGAAATTTCTGCATTCCTCGTAACTTTCTTGAAGTGTTCAACAATCGTTTCTCAGTAACTTCACGATTTGATTCCAGAGAAGCACAACCGTCAATCCAAGGCAGTTTAACAATGTAGCGTCCAGATGTTTCTTCTCTCTTCACAGTCTTATCGAAGAACATCTTGACCTGTTGTTCCCTCTCTTCCCTTTTGATCTGTTCGCCAGGATCTTTTATACCCATAGCTTCAATTTCCCACAAATCCGCTAGTCTTGTTGATTGAGTCAATGTAAGTAAAGTGTAAGACGAGGCAGTTGGTGAGGTGGTCTCAGAAGGTCCCATAAGTGTCCACCCCAAACAAGTTCTCACAGCCACCAGATTCTTGTATACGTGCACAAAGTCTGGCGTGATTATCTGAGCCCAGACATCAGCTCCCAACAATACCTGTATTTCACTAGCATTGTTATCATCACACTGTCTAACATCAGTAAGTTCAACTCCCTTATCCTTCAGTAAATTAAACAAGTCAGCGTCAACTAGGGGAGCACTACTACAAATACAATCAGAACCTAACACAGTAGCCTCACATCTCCTTTCCTCGTTCATACCCAACAGGGTTATCTGATAGGACTCGAAGCTAACAGGTGCTGTTTTCCTACCTCCAAATAATTCTTGACTTAGGGTTACCTTTCCGGTTTGTTTCAACTCTAATTTCTTAGCACAAGACTTCTTAATGTAGCTTTTCTGCGATCCACTGTCGCAAAGAACTCTCACTCTGTGAGTGGACCCACCAACAACTACCTTAGCAACTAAAGTCTGCAGATAGGTCACTTGTCTTTCGTTACTACCTGCTATCATGCTAACTGTATTTGAAACTGAATCATCTTTAGGTTCATCTGAGGCTGTCTTCGCACACATCAAAGCGTAATGTTTCCCTCTGCAAAATGGACACTTCACAAACATCTTACACTTAGCACTGACATGTCCCTGTCATAGACACCTAAAACAAGCTCCCTTTTTCTTTAACGTCCCTTGGCGTTCTTCTAGTGAACAATCAATAGCTACAGCACAGTCTTGAGAAGGATGTGTGGTTCTGCTACAAAACACGCATGCTAGTTCTTTGTTGTTCTTACTTCCCTTACTAACGGAAACATCCTCTACTGAAACTAAAGCAGCTGCTGAAGGCATTTCCTTCTTCTTAATCTTGATTTTATCATCTTGCTTAACACGATCTACCCTCTTATTAGCTTCAAAGGAACCTTGCCTTAGCTTAAGTCGTTCATCCCCTTCAACCTCAGTCTTTAAGAAGGCTAACAGTTCTGTCAAGCAACAGTCAGGTTCCTTGGTAGACGTTTCTTTCGATACACGGTACCTGTCCCAGGTTTTAAACATAACCTCTGGTAAGGCACTCTCCACAAGGGGAAATAACATTGCTGCGTATTTCTCCTTTGTCACTCCTAATGAATCAAGCGCCCTCAACTGTCCTTCCAGACTGTCATCCAGTTGTGCTATGGATCTTAAGCTGTCTTTCTTTAACACCAAGGATAAAAGTTCCCTAACATAGTACTCAATAAGTAACTCATCCTTCCCATACCTAGACTTCAACAAATCTATAGCCTTTTTATAGTTTTCCTTGGAAGGAGGAAAGTTTTCTACCAGTTTCTGAGCAGGTGAACCAGGTTCCATATATTGAATCCAATAAACAAATTTGTCTTCATTTTTAAGGCTGCCATCTTCATGTATTTTAGCAAATTGCGCCCAAAACCCAATCCAACCTTTCACATTCCCATCAAACCTTTTGAGCTCTAGTTTCGGCAGTCTTAATAATCTCTGATTGGAAAAATGTGAACAGTTACTATTGACTTCCGAAACATCTTGATCTGCAACTTGTAATGCCTGCACCTTCTCTCTAACCTTAAAAAATTTCAGTTCGTACTCACTGCAATTGTCGATCTCTGTTTCAAGCACGATGTCCTCTAGGTTTTCTCTTTGCAGCAGTTCATTGTAGACTTCATCATCAATACGTTTTAACTTCTCGTATCTTTCCACAAGTGAAGCATACCTGCTACGAATTTCTATGTGGTCACAATCGGCAAGATTCAGTAGTTCTTCAAGCTTATTCACTTCGCGAGTAAACACGCCGCGTAATACTCGCCGTTCAGTCATCGTTCTTCTAATTTATATTGATGTTGAAATTGCCTGTTGTCCTGTCACGGTCGCCAAATATTCTATGCAATAACAAATAATTTACTTTAACACAATTTATTCATACAATTCAACACCATCTTCAAAACTATATGCAAGGAAACTACATAACAACATAGAACAAAAGACTGTCTTTCTTATGCTTGAAATCGATTAGTCGCCAAAGGTATAACTTGTGTTCTCTACACTTTCTTTTAAAGTGGTAATCATCAAGGGTTTGACAGCGGCATAGGTCCTACCCTTCCGAGGGCTCGGCTCAGACTGAACACTTTCGCCCTCCACTCTTGTGAGCGCGCTGTTGTACATCACGTCACTCACCCATAGCCCACGTGACGGATACGGCAGCTCCTATTGGTAAAAACATCTTTCGATTGCTATTGGTCTATTTGAGTTTGACACCTTGGACCACGTGGGACGACCACGTTTTTGACGTTTGTGACATTTTGCTTCACTTTGATTTGGATGCGTATATCTGTTATCTTCGTTTGCGTGTTTGAAGAAAAAGCATCCTTAAGTAAGTTAATAAGTTGATGATTGATAGTTGCTACTGTTCCCAAAAATGTATTTTTATTATTTTTGACTGTCACCTTTTTATTACCTTTTTGTATGGTGGTTGATATGATAGTTACATAAGCCTACTTGAAACAGACACCTTAAAATTCAGTTGATGTAATGTTATATTATGTCTGATAAGCCACTATCGTTTTGATAGTATTGATATTAGCAGTAAAAATATAAGCTGATTACAGTGTCCTTAATTATTTTCTTCTATTTCTTTTCATGTCTCAGACCATGCACGAAAAGTGTCAGATCTGTGGAATGTACACAGATAGCGAAGAAGGCCAGCAACAGGGAAACTTATTTCATCATTTCCCTGTTGCTAGACTTAACATTTGCAGAGAGTGGTTGGACGTTGTGGGGGTCGAACGGTTGCGGCAGCTTCCCCCGAAGCAGCTGAGGAACCGCACTGTGTGTTCGAGGCACTTTCGTCACTCCAGCTATCCAGGACCCCTATCAAAGATGCTGTCCTGGAAAGAAGTAAGTAGTTGTTATTATTGTTGTTCACAGTACCGGTACTGTGACCTATCACATTTTCCTGTGATTCATTTCAATTGCTCTCCAGAGGTAATGATCATAAATTCATCAGTGCCAGATGAGGGGGAACCTCGCTTCTCATAATGAAATTTACTATAATGCCTGTCATATCTGAGCTTGCCTTACCTGTAAGTTGAAATGTGTACATTTCTTTGAGGCAGAGTGTAGCTGAAATACCTAACATTTATTATTAACAAAATAGTGCACACATGTGCAAATGTTATTCCTTGTTATAATCCATCAATGGCTTTACGTTGCCTGTATTGTGAAGACGAGGTATTTAAATGAGCTCACTATCCTAACTGCCTCTTTATCCGAAAACCATTTGTACCGTTTTGTCCAGGTTAATTTTAAGTTTGTTGTCTTCAGAATATTTTTCAAGGCTGACCATAGTTGCTTGAAGATAATCTTTGTTGTTAGAACCTATATCTAGGTCATCAGCGTATAAGTACAATTTGGTTGCGTTATGAATTATTTCTGTAACGTCTGCTGTGGCGATATTGAATAGAAGCGGACTGATCGATCACCCTGTAATACTCCACCCCACTGTTTAATAGTATCTGAAGTTTTTTTGCCATCATGAATTCCTACTTTATTTTGTGACAAGACATTGTTTAGTATTTACCTGCTTGTTACCATCATGTTTCCCGGATCTGTGTACATAATCTGTTGCACTAGAATTCATACAATGGCGCCTTTCACAAAAACTAAGTCAGTGGTACTGTACTGTTTAGGGTTATATATATCTTTTCCATTGAGTTGTTGATTACTTTGTATCCTTCATCATTTATTAATTATAGTATAATCATTGTCTTTTGATATGGTGTATTAACTCTACAACTTAGGTCACCTCCCAGAACTACAGGCTCTTTATTTTTCACTATTTTTATGGCTTTCATTATGTGCTGAACTGCAGTGTCCACTCTTCATTTAGAGGATGGTTTGAGGTCAGGAGTTCTGGTCAGTGATCTACGTTGACTTGGTGTCTGCACAGGTGACCCTGGGGGTGCTTGGAGTGACCGGGTTGGCTAAGCAGAGGTGAACCAGGCCCATGGGGGGAGGGGATGGGGAATTTCTAACATTTGAATGTACCATTTTGAATTTATTTCCAACATCCTCTCAGCATGTAGGGGATCTTTTCTGGACTCAGTGAATATAAAATGTGCAAGTACAATTAGGTTTTCTTCCTTAAGTTCAACTGAACATGAATGGAGCAAAAACAGTTGTATGACATCTCTCAATACAGTTACTGTTAATGTATTCAAGTGCTTAATATTTAGGTGGACAATATCATATGCTCAATGTAATTTTATTGCTGTTTTGCGTACTGTAAGAACCATAGAGGGACCATAAGAACCATAATACATGTTTATGAATGAATGACATTATGAGATTTGAAAATCAATACCCTGCATTCACTGTAGTAGAGGAGGAAAAAATGGTACCATTCTTATTGTTTTTTCTTGTGCATGTAGGTGTGCCTGAACACGAGTCTGGTCCTCGGCCAAGGCATTCGGCTGCTATGACTGCTGCCCCCACCACCTGCACTCCTACTGCCTCTGCTACTACTACTACTACTACTACTACTACTACTACTACTACTACTACTACTACTACTACTACTACTACTACTACTACTATCACCGGTGCTGTTGCTGCCACCACCATCTCCACGCCTGCTGCTACTACGAATAAACTTTTAATGAGTCATCGCTCGTCTGTGCTGACAGTGATATATAACCCTTAGAAAGAAATCTTCCCTTCCTGAGTGGATGTCGTTCATTGTAAAGAGTTGTTATTATGAAGAACTATTGAGGTAATTTCTTATTCTCTTCAGCCTGTGGACTGTAATTGTTGTTTCACTAATTGGTATTTATGTGCTCAGTGTTCTCCCTAGGACCTTTCTAATGGGTGCACCACCCTGCCGGTTTTAGAGACCGCTTGACTAAACCTAGATATATGTTAATTACATAATATTATTAATAGGTACACATTTGAGTCATTGGGTGCTCCAAATTCACCTATAAATACTGTAAATCTGCCAATTTAAATGATAAATCATTACCATAATTGCATCAGTTACATCGGAGATCAAATGTTTAGCTTGACTACTATGTAGTCGCGAGCAGGGGTCTGGATTAGCGTGGAATCGCATGCGAGCCCTCTATTCCGTATGACATCACAAACCTGTATGGCAGTCCACATGTCCACAGCAACCGAGTGGGAGGCCTAAGTCCAGTGTTACATGATTTGGAAGGAGCAATAGAACACTAGACGTTCAACGTACTCTGTTATAACTTGTTCATGATAATAACATTCAAATAGTTCAATTGTGCAGTTAATATTTACCTGTCTGATATTATTGTTAACACCCTGAGGGGAACGAATTGAAATTTATATTCATATTGAAGTTTTACGTAGTATTCCCTGCCCGGCTACTCATTCTTGCCACCCGCCTGACAAACATTTCTGGGGAGAACACTGGTGCTAATGTTATTATTGTTAATTTTACATTCAAATTAAGCAATTTCAGTTTATGAATGCTAATGATTGTTTAGCAATATATTTAATTGTGTATTACAAAACACCCAACAAGTAGGCTGTGCAGTGTGGTCATGTATCTATGAAATTGCGCTTGGGCAGTGGTGGGTTCGAACCCCACTGTCAGCTATCTTGAAGATGGTTTCCCTTCTTTGCAATAAGCAGGCAGATACTAAGGCCATACCGTAATTAAGGCCACAGTTGCATCCTTCTGAGGCCCATTCCATCGTTGCCATGAATCGGTGTATGAGCCTCATAGGCAAAAAAATGATCATTATGAAGCCCAGAGCAACATTATAATTGTTCATAAAGGTGGAAAAATGTTAAGTTCATGTTCAGTGTTGTAATTCAAAATATGCCATACATCTGCATGTTTCAGACCCCCATTTGTCTTAATTGCATTCATAATGACTTTTATAAATTCCTGCCCTACAGTTGTTATATAATCAAACACTTTGTTTAAACTTCACGGAACATGTATTATTATTATTAATATTAGTATTACTATTAATATTATTATAGGGAGATTAAGTACAGCATGAAACATATCTGCTAAATGGGAAGTGAAAAACTGTAATGTGGAGTTATTTTCAAGAGCAATGAACCTTTCAAACATGTGGTTTACTGAACTCATAGTCTGTTCCTTTATATGAGATCATCATTTGTATGATAATATTCAAATACTGAAGTGGAAGTGTCGTGTGATATTGTGTGAATGATTTGTGTAAAGAAGTCATAGTTTTGGTTAAGCATCCATTTCTACCAAAGGAGGTTTCACTGAAAATCTTGTATTTTGGAGAACATTTCTCATCAGAACACAGGAAATATTATGCTCTCTCCTCTCTTATTTGCAGTTTGTATGCACATCCTCCTATACAAAAGTATGTACTGGTATGTATGCAATGTCCAAATAACTAAATTAATATTTGTGAATTTTGTGATGTTGGTAACCCATTCACTTGATGTGATGGTAACAGTACTACAAACTTTCCTTATCATAGTACTGGGCAAGTTGGCCATGCGGTTAGGAGCGCACAGCTGTGAGCTCGCATCCAGGAGATAGTGGGTTCGCACCCCACTGTCGGCAGCCCTGAAAATGGTTTTCTGTGGTTTCCAATTTTCACACCAGGCAAATGCTGGGGCTGTACCTTAATTAAGGCCACAGCTGCTTCCTTCCCATTCCTAGGCCTTTCCTGTCCCATCGTCGCCATAAGACCTATCTGTGTCAGTGCAACGTAAAGAAACTAGCCTTATCATAATTGTCCCCCTGTGGGTAGGGGGTGGGCAACCACGCAGCCCTTAATTGAATTTTGGCATTGTTTCCGCTTACTTGTGCCAGGCTCCCCACTTGGTTGGCCGGGTGGAGTGCATGCTGTCAGACCACAGATCAGCCTACTCTGCAACCACCAACATAGATTTCTGCCTTCGATATACAGTAGGTACAAATGACACTGTCTGAAGTGAGTTTCCACTGTCTTCAACAGGCATTTCGTCTAGATCACAGCAAAGGCCCTTGCACACCATAATGTTGTGGAAGTAGCAGCATATTGTTCATAATACTGTACTAAATTAGCATACAATTCCTTGGACATAGCTCTTAGGCGGAGCTATGTTGTGCCTTGGTATGGTAATGTTTTGTGCTGGATCAGCTGCCATATTATTGTACGTAGATCCTGATGTTACATATTTCTGTCCATTTATTGGAACTCTCTCCTGCGGATGGACTGAAAGGAAGCATTATTTGTGCAACCTTACCAATCAGAAAACCAAACATTCAAAAGAAAAGCACAAACATCAAGAAGAAAACAAGCACAATACTTACCGAAAGGCAGTAGCATAAAATATGAAGCGTGGAAGGCAAAGCGAGAATTAAAAAGGCCAGGATCTTACATAACTTTGACAGGTTGCCAGGTAAATATTGCTAGCTACTAAATGACACACCAGATAAATTTGAAATGAAGAAAATTTACTAAGCAAATGTAATTTGAAAATGGTATAAAATAAGAACAATAAAAAATATATAATTCTTTTTCTGAAATTTAAAAATGCAATCAAGCTAGATGAGGAAAACAGTATTTTAAAATAAAGTAGAAATTAAGGAAAAATGAAGCTCACATTAACATAGGCTTCCGCCGAAATTAAGGTTTGAAAATTCATTAATAACTCATTACCTTACATACAGGAAATAATATTATTTTAAAATTGGTTGCAACCGATATGCGGGCCCGCGATATAAAATCACTTTAAAACTGAAATTTGCTACACTACAAGATACTAAGTTACAAGACGCACACAAGGACACACGAAAAAGAAGAAAATTTAGTGGCTCCAACCGCGAATAAACATTACACAAAAGAAACGAGCTAGATGAAAACACAATAAAATAATAGTGCGCAGCAATCCGAACAAAATGAAGTATATTAAAGGAAATTTACAATTAACGGTGCACTCATAAAAATAATAAAGGACACCGAAAACCAAACAGAAGCTACCCGTTACCGACGCGAAGCCAAGATCCCCTAATAATCATCAAAGCCACCCAAAATATTAACGTATCATCAGATAAGATAAGAAGGGGTGACATGACGTAATAAAGACAAAAGCAAGGAACCCAAACAATGGGAGAAAAGATAATAAGACAACGAAAGAAAAGTCCCATTATTAAACTTAATTTCGACCAGCAAATTTCAATTTTAAGATTTTAAGTTATTAAAATAATAATAATAATAATAATTATCATTTATCCAAGAGGTGATAGTGCCAGTTTACATTAGCCTTACTTAATTAAATCACCAGCGATTTACATACTTTAGAACAGAGGGGGCCGTGGAATGCGCTACGATGCGAATATGAGGTGTCATTAATTGAGGCCCGTAACAATGCGATAATCATTACATACAGATAACCAGCCACGAAGGCAATAGGACAAAATTAGACAGCAATATCAACCAAACAGGACAACACTAAGGTAGAAAACACGCACCGAAATGAATTACCAAAAAAATAAAAGTAATAATAATAATAATAATAATAATCGCCATCATAATGAATATCAAGAAACACAGTTGGCAAAAATGCACCCCGACAAAAACGTACGATAAAATCACTTACACAAAATATCACCTCATAGATGCATAACTAGCGATCCTCGAGCTCCCTACATTACATTAAATTTTCTTTTTCAAATGCATTCACTTCAAATATATATCAGATTTTGCTTACAAGGTTAACCAATACCAAAATAGTCGTTTATAATGTTGCTCATGTCCAAGATGAAATTACTCACATAGGTGCCTGAACGACTGGGATCCCTTCAATAAATTATAATTTTCAGTACTTACTTGGAGTAAAGATATCCAAACTTACAAGACACTTGAAACTTTAAATTCCGATAACGGATAACTCACTGCACCAAGTTTACATGTTACATTAAGAACAAAAAAAGGGTTGGAGCACACTGGATAACTTTGAAGGAATAATAGGGCCTAGCCCTCACATTACTCCTTAACCGCCGGAGTCAAGCTCCATTATAATAGCTTTCCCTTTTCGCCAAGCCGTCTGCTTGGGAGCTTCATACAACACAGCCATCTTGGAGAGTAACGGGGAGCTGACTACAGCAGACTACTGAGCTCACACCGAGCTAGCCGAGAGGCAGTCCCATAATTCAATGCGTGCACCGCGAAAATGCGCAGAAGTTACAAATGATAATTCGGCGCACTACAGAGTTCAGTCAAATGCCTGACAATAATGGATAGATAACTTGAATTAAATTGGTCTGGTAACTTCCACAGTTAGGAAACAGTTCCAACAATGGCCGATAATACAGATAACGGCTGGATACACAAGTCGACATGACAGATGAATAAATAAATACTCTTCGATGCTTTGATGTAATAATTCAGTTATGTCCAGTAAATATTAGTTCCCATTTTCACATTACAGTCCTCCCCTCCCGAAGCCAAAACACAGGGGAGACGCAAGTCCAAAACAATGGATAGCATGCCACAGGTATAATTTCAATGTCCAAACAAATCTTCATACGTTGGATACAGGAAGAGAGACACCAAATTTTTTTTTCCAGGTTCAAATAACAAGGAATGGTCTTACTTGGTTGCAGGAATGTTGACCTTCACACAATACTAGCAGACAAACATGCTGAGTGTGAACAGAATGGGATGCAACGGGGCCAGCGTCTCATCACGCACCACACAAGTTGACAGTACATTATTCAGCACATTGATCACACCAGTACCGAGCGCAGTAGGGAACCGTAGATATCACACACATTAGATCTCCAATCAGCAGATGCATGGGTGGTCGCGCGCGCAAATAACTGGAACACCACACACAGGAGCAGAAAGAGAGGGTCCAAGTGTACATAGCAGACCATAATAAACGGAAATGATTCAACCACTAATGTTAGGGACCACAAAGTTTTTCCAACTACGTTTCCAGGACACCTTAGCAATATTTCATTATGCTTCGAGGAGTTACACAAGTTCCACATGTCCAAATTTACCAGCGATAATAGTTCAAATTTTGCACCCGAGTTAAACATATAAGTAACACCGTTAACGTCATTATACCAGACCACATAGTTTGCATCGGCATTTGAAGTATTACCAAAATAACGAGGTTATTTTACATTCTTTTGTTGACTAGTAAGCAAACATACACAAGTTTTTTGAATTACCAATTTATGAGTTATAGTATTATCCATCCAACCTTTGAATAAGACTTACATATTAAGGAAAGTGAAAAAATAACTGAAATATCCCAAGACTTTAATATACTAGTATCGAGACTGATCACAAGAGATCAGAAATGTAATTTTGAATATTTAAGGTGGCTCATGGAATCCAGTGGCAAGTTACAGTGGTTTTAGTCCCAGCTAGTTAAGTAAAATTCAATAGACTCAACAATTTGATAGGTCGAAGACCATTATAGTTTACACATTCTTTTACATGTAATACTAGCATACTTCCACACATTACATAATTCTACAGGACAGTGCATATACCAGAAAGATCGTTAAGACCAAGAGCAGGAAAGATAAATGACCAGGGTGTACAGGGAGGTAACAGAGCAAAAAGATATTACTAAATGGAGGCAGCAGAGCACATACTGACAAACCATCTATAGAAATCAGGTAGCCCAGAACACAAAATTAGGAAAACAGGTAACGAAGAGGCAGAAAAATTACAGTATACACAACCATCCGCAACCATAACGTAGCAATCACATGGATAATCGACCAAGAATAAGAAGCAAGCCATGGCAATATCTGGAGACTTCGTCGACAATATAATAGGTAGAGGGGTGTACACAATGTGTGTCCGCAAGAGATCACCATGCAACCATTACCGAGGCCAACAACCACATGACAGCCAACAATTACAGTCAGGACGATAGAGAACAACTGAGAAAAACATGGAAAAGATATTACGTCCACCAGAACCAGCTCAACGCAGCATAATAAGGGCCAAAATTCAGGGAAAGTTACCTCTCCATATAAATAATCCTTGAATATACTGAGCACAGGTGTATTATCACAACCATCAAGTGTTCAGAAGAACCTCTGGATAACCCAGGACTAATAATATGGTGGCAAAACAACAGTCCACCCTGTGTGATTAGGCCAATCGCCACAGACACCCTACCAGCCAGTCGGAATACACGGGATATAATAAAATATAAATGATGAAGAAGTGATAGGTTACACGATGACAAAGCGCATAAGTTGATGGAGAAGAACCTTCAGTCAATCAGTTGGGTCCCATACCCCAACGACGGACAAGGAATCTTAGCGACAGTTCCGAATTTACCCCAAATGATCCCATACTCATTGGAATAGAACCCAGAACAGTCAGATGAAAACCAGGCAACAATATAGAGTTCCAAAAACATGCAGGGTAGAGCCAGAAGCAACTGAGTTACCAGGGGTTACCTTACTAAACCAGATGAGGAACTACGGAAGGCACCAACAAAGGAATACCTTATGTAAATAAGATAAAACGGAAGACGTTACACAGTGACAAGCACCAGATGCAAGGAAAATTTCTCGTACACAAATTTTTCACAATAACAGCAGATCACATACAGCATCTGATCCACGGATACAAATCAAAAGAGACATAAGCGCTCATACCACTAGACATCAAATGAAGACATGATCAGGACAGTGTACATTCACAAAATGACAAGATTTACCAATTACACTCCCATAACCCACAGAAAATGAACAGGAAGGAAGATTTACTACAGAAGGTTAATTTCAGAACAGATTCCACCATAATTAGATAAGGAACAGCACCAGTAACAACACAACAATTGCGCAACTCACAACCAAAATCCCAACATGAAGACACAGTAAAAACGAAGGGTCGTTTAAGCGATAAGCCAGCTGTACTCCACACCAGAACTCAGAAATGAACCCACACAACTGCCATGAAGTACCAGTAACAACACATGGGTAAAGCGACAAGAGATAAGGATGACCAAGAATCAACACATGCAGCAACCAACTAGGACTAGCAATGAAAAATCAGGAAGAATGAAAATTCACTCAAGCACATGGCCAAAACTGATATCATTAACCAGCACCAGAAGATCACACACATGCGTGACACTAGTCACACATAATGAGCAGCAGAGAATGAAACCCAAAGCAAGAATTTAGTACACAGACACCTGACAGAAAATATGCAAGGGGAAGAAGCTAATACACAATGACTACAATTAACCAGGTGAAACAACCCACAGATTTACAAGGAAATTAAGACCACACCTCATTACAACAAGACCACATGAGTGAAGTACATGCACACAGCAGAAAAGGTGAATAAAAGGTGATGAGTAGTTCCAAAAGGACTAAGACATGAATAACATCAGGTACTGTAATTAATCACTCCACAACAGAACTGACAGAGCTACCTGACATGGACACATCAAATTAAAAGATAATACCATCTCAGATGAACCATACAGACGTAGCCTATCACCGTTCAATCAGGAAAAGCTTTTCAGAGTATATGACAATAAGAAGACTGCCCAAGGTTACACAAATAGCATTAAACACTACAGTTCCAAGTGCGATTCCCATCAATACACCATAATCACATGACATAATCATACACGAGTTCAATACAGACCTACAACAACACCATATCAAGAACGGGAACATGCACAAGACCACATAAGGTAAAATAGGAAGAAATCCCACAGCACATGACCCAGATACGAACCAATATAGGCCTACATAAGCAAGAATCACCAACACATGAGAACTCACCACATTAAATAAACTCAGAATAATAACACATAACACATCGTAACCTGGACAAGGCAGAAGGGTAAAAATAAAAGTGGAAGGAGAGAGTCACCATGGGTCAAGATTGTAAATCAATTTCACATGTTCAGGCCAAACAGCGAGGTGGGTACACAGTCACTGCAAGAGAAAATGAAATTACAATACAAATTGTAACACTCCATCTGGACCAGGAATGAAGCTGGAATAAAAACATCACTTAGAGATTAAACCAGGGTTACAACAGCAGTTCCAAAACCCAACACAAATTAATCCAAGTAAATCCCACCAAGGACAGGTACTGCAATTCCAGCAAGACCTATAGTATACCAAGAAGCTGCAGATAACAAGGTCAAAGAACATCACATCATTAAGGTAAAATGTGGAAGAAACTTTCAATTATTTAAATCAGAAAGCAGATTAAGTAAATACTTCAAATTAATTAATAATAAAGGTGAGAATGGTCTTCAACTTACCCCTACATGGCAGGTATAGAATAAGCAGACCCCAAAACCAACAGGATTCCATGACCACGGAACATGGTAAATAAACAAGCAGCAAGTGCACAGATACAGAGCCACGCCATACTCCAAGTACAAGAGGGCAGCAACAAGCAAGTCTCGATCAAACATGAAACACATATTAAGCACAATTACTTGGATCCATTTCAGTCTTACAATTTTTAAGTTTAAAAGGTTGGTTTCCTTTGGCAGCCAGCAACACTGACCCGGGCAACTTATCAAGTTGTTAGAATAACAATAACAATAGCAACCACAGCGAATTGCTACCACTCAATACTGCAACCTTACCAATCAGAAAACCAAACATTCAAAAGAAAAGCACAAACATCAAGAAGAAAACAAGCACAATACTTACCGAAAGGCAGTAGCATAAAATATGAAGCGTGGAAGGCAAAGCGAGAATTAAAAAGGCCAGGATCTTACATAACTTTGACAGGTTGCCAGGTAAATATTGCTAGCTACTAAATGACACACCAGATAAATTTGAAATGAAGAAAATTTACTAAGCAAATGTAATTTGAAAATGGTATAAAATAAGAACAATAAAAAATATATAATTCTTTTTCTGAAATTTAAAAATGCAATCAAGCTAGATGAGGAAAACAGTATTTTAAAATAAAGTAGAAATTAAGGAAAAATGAAGCTCACATTAACATAGGCTTCCGCCGAAATTAAGGTTTGAAAATTCATTAATAACTCATTACCTTACATACAGGAAATAATATTATTTTAAAATTGGTTGCAACCGATATGCGGGCCCGCGATATAAAATCACTTTAAAACTGAAATTTGCTACACTACAAGATACTAAGTTACAAGACGCACACAAGGACACACGAAAAAGAAGAAAATTTAGTGGCTCCAACCGCGAATAAACATTACACAAAAGAAACGAGCTAGATGAAAACACAATAAAATAATAGTGCGCAGCAATCCGAACAAAATGAAGTATATTAAAGGAAATTTACAATTAACGGTGCACTCATAAAAATAATAAAGGACACCGAAAACCAAACAGAAGCTACCCGTTACCGACGCGAAGCCAAGATCCCCTAATAATCATCAAAGCCACCCAAAATATTAACGTATCATCAGATAAGATAAGAAGGGGTGACATGACGTAATAAAGACAAAAGCAAGGAACCCAAACAATGGGAGAAAAGATAATAAGACAACGAAAGAAAAGTCCCATTATTAAACTTAATTTCGACCAGCAAATTTCAATTTTAAGATTTTAAGTTATTAAAATAATAATAATAATAATTATCATTTATCCAAGAGGTGATAGTGCCAGTTTACATTAGCCTTACTTAATTAAATCACCAGCGATTTACATACTTTAGAACAGAGGGGGCCGTGGAATGCGCTACGATGCGAATATGAGGTGTCATTAATTGAGGCCCGTAACAATGCGATAATCATTACATACAGATAACCAGCCACGAAGGCAATAGGACAAAATTAGACAGCAATATCAACCAAACAGGACAACACTAAGGTAGAAAACACGCACCGAAATGAATTACCAAAAAAATAAAAGTAATAATAATAATAATAATAATAATCGCCATCATAATGAATATCAAGAAACACAGTTGGCAAAAATGCACCCCGACAAAAACGTACGATAAAATCACTTACACAAAATATCACCTCATAGATGCATAACTAGCGATCCTCGAGCTCCCTACATTACATTAAATTTTCTTTTTCAAATGCATTCACTTCAAATATATATCAGATTTTGCTTACAAGGTTAACCAATACCAAAATAGTCGTTTATAATGTTGCTCATGTCCAAGATGAAATTACTCACATAGGTGCCTGAACGACTGGGATCCCTTCAATAAATTATAATTTTCAGTACTTACTTGGAGTAAAGATATCCAAACTTACAAGACACTTGAAACTTTAAATTCCGATAACGGATAACTCACTGCACCAAGTTTACATGTTACATTAAGAACAAAAAAAGGGTTGGAGCACACTGGATAACTTTGAAGGAATAATAGGGCCTAGCCCTCACATTACTCCTTAACCGCCGGAGTCAAGCTCCATTATAATAGCTTTCCCTTTTCGCCAAGCCGTCTGCTTGGGAGCTTCATACAACACAGCCATCTTGGAGAGTAACGGGGAGCTGACTACAGCAGACTACTGAGCTCACACCGAGCTAGCCGAGAGGCAGTCCCATAATTCAATGCGTGCACCGCGAAAATGCGCAGAAGTTACAAATGATAATTCGGCGCACTACAGAGTTCAGTCAAATGCCTGACAATAATGGATAGATAACTTGAATTAAATTGGTCTGGTAACTTCCACAGTTAGGAAACAGTTCCAACAATGGCCGATAATACAGATAACGGCTGGATACACAAGTCGACATGACAGATGAATAAATAAATACTCTTCGATGCTTTGATGTAATAATTCAGTTATGTCCAGTAAATATTAGTTCCCATTTTTACATTACAATTTGTACCTCCTGCATGTTGTAAGAGGGAACAATCACAGAATCTGTAAGCGCTCTCTTGTCTTTTAAACCCACAAACATATTCATGATTCCATCTTTTTCCATGTAGCAGAAAAATTTAGATATATCCTACTGTCACATAAAATAGAACATTTTTAAGTATTGTAAATAGTGCAGATCAATGAATACACGGGATGCATACAATTTTGTAGCTTGACATTGTTTATCATCTAAATGCAGATGACTGATTGAATGATATGTTGTGTTTTGGTGCAGTATGTAGGAACAGAGTATGTGCTATCATGTCTTGGTTTCTTCAAACACTACTCTGCCAGAGATTTGCCATCCTCTAGTAGATGCAAAAGAAGTACAAATCTCAATATTTCTCAGTGTGTGGCCCTAGGTGCCTCTTTTGACAGACTAAAAGATGTATCATATAGTAAGTTCCTTGGGAAAATACAAATGGTGTTGCTGAAAACTTTTGCAATGTCAGTGCAACGTTAGACTGCAATAAGAGAGAAAAGTATTATGTTGTAACTTGTCAGTTCCAGTCTTTCTTTCTTTCCTAAATGAATGATTTTGTATTTGTGTTGTATTGCATAGTTTTCTGGCTGATGAATATTAATTGATGATTAACACTGCTGAATGTAATGTCATGAGATTATGATATACTATGATCACTAAAACTTTTGTGCAAATTTCTACACAATTTTATACCTGTAACACTGTGGATAGTAGGTAGAATATAGCTCCATAAACCAAAAGATCATGTTTCATTTCAATTTATCTTTGAATCCTACAAACTCCGTCCTTATCATATGAGTTTCCTTTCATCATTGTGGTTCCTGTGTATGGTTTTTTTTCTTACATTGTATTTATATTTTATTTCCTGCATAAGTGGCATATCTTGATACTATTGACTGTTACGGTTGGCTTAAGTAGTGTTAAAGAGGACTGATGTACGAGGGGATGTTAGTGTCTATTTCTGTCATAGGTCTTAATCTGAGATAGGGATTGCCAATCCCACTCACCTTCTGGTCACCTCCTTCCTCCCTTTGTGAGTTAGCTTCCATTTTCCTCAGCAGAAACAAACAAAAGCAGCACAGGCAAGCCAGTCACTCCCATCCTTCATGGCTTTGTGAATTAGTAAAAGTAAAATATAACTCCATAAATGAAATAATTATAATAAGCAGCACAAGCTGGTAAGCTTCTTTTCTCCAGCAAAAAATTATTATTAATAATAATAATAATAATAAAGCACAGGCCAACCTCCAGGTGTATTGTTGTTCAGAATGCAGTATTTCAGAAAAAGGTAACAAAGAAGGAAAGAAAGAAAAGGAAATTAAAGAAAAAATATGAGGGGAAGAAAAGAACAAAAATATATTTAATATAATATTTAAGAGGGGGGGGGGGGGGGCGAGAACCTGGGGACCCTCCGCGCGCTAAACGATTTAAATCGCCCGCCCGGTAATTTTAGCCCTGTGCTCACTAGAGGCGCTATTGTGCAATCCCTGGCGATCTTTGCGCAGCCGTTGCGTACAGAAGTGAAAAATAACGTTGAGAGTCATCTCTTACTCATTCTCTTTGGTAATCATATTTTTCTGCTTCATTACAAGTACTCCTTGTTCCCTACATTTTCTGACTATTCTTTTCAGTTTCAAACCTACTTTAGTGCAGTATAGTTTGCGTTTAATAGAACACTGTGAGCCTGTGGTTTTACTGTATATAGGCCTAATGGTTCAGTGATAATTACAGGTGGAAGGTTATTCTCTTCACTGGCTGCAGATATGGTTGGTTCCAAATGAAGTTCAATTTTCTTAATTTCCGTCTTCTGGGGTCTTCCTCCTATCTGGTCTTTCTGTATGTGATTGTTTGTATCGGGGAATATCTTGAAATACGGATGGAATGACGTTCGGAAGTAGAATTTTTATTGCTGTGCTTACACTATAATCTGAGTCCTTAAAATGCCTACTGCAAACAGTGGAATGCACGCTAGGTTTCCAGAGAGATCTCAGTCTATTTCCTTGACGACAAACTGTCAATCACCATTTAGTTTTAGGTTCTTCGTCTTTCGGAAATTTGTGAAATGAAATACCACATCATTTTGAGGTCTTTGATTTATGGTAGGAACACTACAGTACACCATGTTTTTTAAGTTTATCCGATGTTCGCATTACGTAAATACGTCGTCAATTTCAGTCACTAAATTATAATCACCTGCACTAGCACAAGAAAGCTCATAAAGTACAAAAATTCTTCTCGACATGCTCGTGAATGTTTGAATGAGTACTTCACCCGCGCAATTTTATGACTAAGAAGAGCGCACCTAGCGGCAAAACGATGCGTTTCAGGAGCCCGAGGAGGAACCAGTTTCACGACCAGCGAGGCCTTGCATTTCCCAGCCTTGTATAATAGCGTAAACAACGGGATGTGCATTCTCTGCATAACATCCCCCCTGTTCCGTCATGTCGTAGGGATCACCACGAGTCAAATTCGCGTCTCGTAGTATAGAACTGACTTTTTTGCATTAAGGCATTTGCCCCTTGCGCCGAGAAGGATTAGACCAGTCATTATGTCAAGGGCTTTTATACAGAGCTCAGTTTCATTCTCTATATTTCTTGTTGATCGAATGTAAGTTTTAAGAACATTTTAACTTACCGCTGTCAATAGGCAGCGCTGATCGGTTGTCACTTGTCTCGTGAATCAGCTGATGGTTGTATCGTTAATGGTGGCAGTACTGTTTATGTCTCATGTGTAACCTGAGCAATCGTTATCTTATGACTCAAGTAAATGTTGTTTTCTACAGTGGTGCTAATGATGATCATAATTAAATGTTAACCTTGTTAGGTGATGCAACTGGCTATTTGTGTATATGTTGCTGCTGGACGGTATATCTTTGTTATTTTCGATTAAATTATAATATATCGTTGTTGCTTCGTTAGTCACGTGTTTTATGTTGAGTAAATATTGATCGATTCAAGTGAACCCGGCACCAGTGAGCTATTGAAGCAGCTCCGTGTTGGTCTACGTCTCTACCTGACTATGAGTCATTGATATGTATCTCTGTTTTCTGTTTGAACAACGTGTTTAATGACAACCTGCTGAAGACTGCAGTGATGGAGGGATCTGGAAATGGTATTCCATACAGTAAATCTGGTGACAGAGATCAAGATGAGGTACGTGGTTTCATTCTAATTATGAAATTTGTCACTATAGGAATATTATAAGCATGAAAATATTAGTTGATTTACTTTTATGATACTTGTACGGAAGTTGACAGTTCTAGGAAACCAGCCTTATTGTATCACTACCTTATCACAAAATAAGTAATAAATTACCATATTTCCTTGCTGGAGCAGCAATATATCTTGTGTATGATAGTGGGGCCTCCTCATCTTTCTCATTTACTTGATGCAGCCTACCTAGCCAGACTCTAGGTTTCCAAAATTGATGAGGTTTTTAAACTTAATCCCTTAATCCCTTCACAACAATAATTCTTTCTTGCATCTACCTCAAGACAAATGATACCATTTGTTAAAAATTGGCCTTCAGTAGGCAATTAGCAATATTCTCAACTATCACACTCATTTCATATCAGATAGGATACACGTATATCATGCTATCTTGTCATACAGAACTACCTTTCCAGCCTCATTTTGGTACATATATTCATACAACATTATCATTATAGACTGTTATGCCTTTCAGTGTTCAGTCTGCAAGCCTCTGTGAATTTACTAAACGTCGCCACAATCCTCGATTTGCAACTAGTGTTGTGGCCTCATTTAGTTCTATACCTCTTATCTTTAAATCGTTAGAAACCGAGTCTAACCATCGTCGTCTTGGTCTACCTCTACTTCTTTTACCCTCCCTAGCAGAGTCCATTATTCTCCTAGGTAACCTCTCCTCCTCCATTCGCCTCACATGACCCCACCACTGAAGCCGGTTTATGCGTACAGCTTCATCCATCGAGTTCATTCCTAAATTAGTCTTTATCTCCTCATTCTGAGTACCCTCCTGCCATTGTTCCCACCTGTTTGTTCCAGCAATCATTCTTGCTACTTTCATGTCTGTTACTTCTAACTTATGAATCGCAGCTGCGAGCTCACTGCATTAGCTTTACGACACCTTGGTTCAATAGATTCACAATTAAGTATTTATTATTTTCCACCTAGTTGATACAATGATTGCTTAAGGCAATTTAATGGTTAAAAGTGGTACATGTTTCGTATTTTTTTTTTTTTTTTTTTGCTAGTTGCTTTACGTCGCACCGACACAGATAGGTCTTATGGCGACGATGGGATAGGAAAGGGCTAGGAGTGGGAAGGAAGCGGCCGTGGCCTTAATTAAGGTACAGCCCCAGCATTTGCCTGGTGTGAAAATGGGAAACCACGGAAAACCATTTTCAGGGCTGCCGACAGTGGGGTTCGAACCTACTATCTCCCGAATACTGGATACTGACCGCACTTAAGCGACTGCAGCTATCGAGCTCGGTGTTTCGTATTTTATCAACATCATCAGCCACATAACACTGTTTAGATGAAAAATATATAAAATTGACAAAGTAATGCTTAAGAGGAAGTGGCCTTAAAATTAACACAAGATTGACAACATTAAAAAAAAAAAAAAAAGTGCGATACGGACCATGAAACTGATTTTATGTAAACCTTGATTCAATCTCACTTACTATATTACCATCCTGGGAGAACACACAACCTAAATACTTGAAATTATCGACCTGTTCTAGCTTTGTATCACCGATCTGACATTCAGTTCTGTTGAATTTCTTACCTACTGATATCAATTTAGTCTTCGAGAGGCTAATTTTCATACCATACTCATTGCATCTATTTTCTAGTTCCAAGATATTAGACTGTAGGCTTTTGGCACAATCTGCCATTAAGACCAAATCGTCAGCATAGGCCAGACTGCTTACTACATTTCCACCTAACTGAATCCCTCCCTGCCATTTTATACCTTTCAGCAAATGATCCATGTAAACTACGAACAGCAAAGGTGAAAGATTACAGCCTTGTCTAACCCCTGTAAGTACCCTGAACCAAGAACTCATTCTACCATCAATTCTCACTGAAGCCCAATTGTCAACATAAATGCGTTTGATTGATTTTATTAATCTGCCTTTAATTCCATAGTCCCCCAGTATGGCGAACATCTTTTCCCTCGGTACCCTGTCATATGCTTTCTCTAGATCTACAAAACATAAACACAACTGCCTATTCCTCTCGTAGCATTTTTCAATTACCTGGCGCATACTGAAAATCTGATCCTGACAGCTTCTCTGTGGTCTGAAACCACACTGGTTTTCATCCAGCTTTCTCTCAACGACTGATCGCACCCTCCCTTCCAAGATGCCAGTGAATACTTTGCCTGGTATACTAATCAATGAGATAGCTCGATAGTTGTTGCAATCCTTCCTGTTCTCTTGCTTATAGATAGGTGCAATTACTGCTTTTGCCCAATCTGAAGGTACCTTACCAACACTCCATGCTAATTTTACTACTCTATGAAGCCATTTCATCCCTGCCTTCCCACTATACTTCACCATTTCAGGTCTAATTTCATCTATTCCTGCTGCCTTATGACAATGGAGTTTATTTACCATCCTTTGCACTTCCTCAAGCATAATTTCACCAACATCATTTTCCTCCTCCCCATGAGCTTGGCTGTTCACAACATCACCAGGATGATTTTCTTTTACATTGAGAAGATGTTCAAAATATTCCTTCCACCTCTCCAGTGATTCCCTGGGATCTATTATGAGTTCACCTGAATTAGGTACTTAAAACACTGTTCATTTCCTTTTTCCCTCCCTTCCTAAGATTCTTTATTACTGTCCAGAAAGGTTTCCCTGCTGCTTGACCTAGCCTTTCCAGGTTGTTACCAAAATCTTCCCAGGACTTCTTTTTGGATTCAACAACTATTTGTTTCGCTCTGTTTCTTTCATCTACGTACAACTCCCTGTCTGCCTCGGCCCTTGTTTGGAGCCATTTCTGATAAGCCTTCTTTTTACGTTTACAAGCTGCTCTCACTTTATCATTCCACCAAGATGTTCGCCTTTTCCCATCTTTACACACAGTTGTTCCTAGGCATTCCCTTGCTGTTTCTACTACAGCATCCCTGTATGCCATCCATTCACTTTCTATATCCTGAACCTGCTTACTGTCTACTGTTCGAAACTTCTCACTAATCATATCCATGTACTTCTGTCTAATGTTCTTGTCCTGGAGATTTTCTACCCTTATTCGTTTGCAGACAGATTTCACTTTCTCTACCCTAGGCCTAGAGATACTTAGTTCACTACAGATCAGATAGTGGTCTGTATCATCGAAAAATCGTACATTCCTAACAGATTTCCTGAATTCGAAGTCTGTTAAGATATAGTCTATTATGGATCTGGTACCCCTAGCCTCCCATGTGTAGCGGTGAATAGCCTTATGCTTGAAGAATGTATTCGTAACAGCTAAACCCATACTAGCACAGAAGTCCAGCAAACGCTTCCCATTCCCATTAGCTTCCATATCTTCCTCACATTTACCAATCACCCTTTCGTGTCCTTCAGTTCTATTCACAACTCTCGCATTGAAATCGCCCATTAGCACTATTCTATCCTTGCTGTTGACCCTGACCATGATGTCACTCAATGCTTCATAAAACTTGTCAACTTCATCCTCATCCGCACCCTCACATGGTGAATACACGGACACAATTCTAGTCCTAATTCCTCCAAATGACAAATCTACCCACATTCGCTCATTTACGTGCCTAACAGAAACTATGTTCCGTGCAATGGTATTCCTGATAAAGAGCCCTACCCCAGACTCTGCCCTTCCCTATCTAACACCCGTCAAGTTCACTTTATAATGTCCTATATCTTCCTCGTTATCTCCCCTTACCCGAATATCACTTACTCCTAGCACATACAGATGCATCCTCTTTGCTGACTCAGCCAGTTCTACTTTCTTTCTTCCATAAGCCCCATTAATATTGATAGCTCCCCATCGAATTCCATTTCGTTCGCCAAGTTGTTTCCAAGGAGTCCCTCGCCTGTCAGATGGGAGTGGGATTCCCTTACTCCCATAGGTCCGAGGCTTGCTTAAAATGTTCTGAGCTCAGTAGATTCATGAAGCAGGATGCTACCCTGATGAACACAAAATCAGAATTAATTACTTATGACATTTGCTCATAAAGACGTCGAAGTAGCTCATTCATATTCTGTTATGAAATTTGCATAATTCCATAAATACATTAATTCTTCAGAGGCCTTGCATTGTAAACAATGACTCCAAGAACTGTAAAAGAATTAGTTAGTGAAACGTAAAGCAAATAACATTATTATTATTATTATTATTATTATTATTATTATTATTATTATTATTATTATTATAAAAATTGGCTCCTATGAGTAAATTGTATTTTGTCAACCTATCATTACAGTCAGTAGCCTAATGAGAAAACTTACGCTATAAGTAAATAATAATAATAGATATGTATTTCACACAATGTGCATGGATAAAGTTACAAGTTATTTAGTACAGAGTCCAGTCAGTGTTATCCTCCTTCTTTTGCACTCTTTTGTGTTGTTTCCCTATAGTGTGCATATGCAGCTTTCACCTGGATCATGGAAAGATTTCCTATGGCATAGTTTATAATGGAATCCATGAATTGCGAATCGTGTCTCAGTTCGTACCCTGGCTTTTTCCACTCGGATGTCACCTTTGCATCTGTTAGATAAAAGTCTCCCCAGATGTCAGTCTTCTTAGCTCGTAGTTCTCGGAGTACGCTCTGATATGGGCGTGGTAGATGGTAAGCACATTTTTGTTCTTATCTCCTCGATGCAAAAAGGTTCTCTCGTGAGCTCATGTTAATCTTGACAGTGCAATTTTTGCAATGCATAGGGTTTTCTTGAGATATGTGGTTTTGGTTTTTTTCCTATGGCCATTAAGTCTTTTTTGCTCAGGTGCTCACATATGACGTTTATTGCATATGTAATGATAAGGTGTAATCTTGATATGAAGTAAGTCTATTGCTGTCGTTATGGAAAGTTGTCATAAGACTTTAATCTCGTCCATCGCCACGATCGCCGCAGTTGTCCTGTCATTGATGTGAGATGCAAAGTTTGTACCAGTCATTTGTAATGTTAACCCCAGGTATTTGAATGTGTTTATTCTGTTTAGTGCTTCATTCTTGTACATGATCATGGTTGACGATCGAATTCTTCCGCCTTTTCTGAATATCATGTATATGGTCTTCATTGGGTTCAGTGTCATGTTGTTGGTGTGTGCCCAGCTTACAAGCTTATCAAAAGCTTCTTGCAATTTTTGTTGTGATTGTGATTGTAATGAAAAGCATTTTTATCACCATTATGTGTTTTGGTCCTTATTAGACCATCTTCAGCTTGTTAGTCAGATTGACTGGAGACATTATTAAACACTACCAGAAAACTAACTCCTAAGAGTAAATTGTATTTTGCCCACCTATCATTACAGTAAGTAGCCTATTGAGAAAATTTACTCTAGGCCCATAAATAATGAAAAGCATTTTTATCACCAGTATGTGTTTTGGTCCTTATTAGACCATCTTCAGCTGGCTAGTCAAATTGAGAGGAGACATTATTAAATACTACTAGAAAACTATGAATATGATACATAAAATGATGATGTGAAATTGAAAGTTCATTAAAAATATAGCATGACTGTTTAAAAGGCATCTCATTGCTAGTCTTAATGCTAAATTCACACTGTTCTAGAACAAATATAGAATGATTACGTCAATGAAGTCACCTTGTTGCATTCTTTATAACATGTTAAAAGGAATTGTTTGTTATGTTCTGTTTGTGAAATGGACTGAATATGTTACCTTATATGATTGTGGGAATTCTTCGTATTTTAAACTATGGTGGAACCTTTATATTCATAGGATGGAGCCTATGTGATGAAATGTTAGCACGGAAAAAATCCCTTGTTCAGATTGGCTAGTAGTTCCTATGTTTATAGGAGTCAAGAAAAGAAAAGAGAAACTATGTGAGTTTGTGAGAAAGAAGAAGACAACTTATCATAAAAATGCTGAAGTTGGTTACTCTCTCCCTGTCCTTCGGTCCTCTCAGTTCTAAATATTATATTGAACGGTGGACAAAATACAATTTTCTCTTAGGAGTCAATTTGTATCATTTGTAAGTCAATACGGAATCGTGAGGTTTATTGTCTGTGGTGCCATGAATCTAATTTTTTTCAATAATATTATCATTTGGTTAGAACAGATTTCCAGGATTTTCTCCTATAAAACAAACAATAAATTGCATGAATGTTGTGGATTGAGAGAACAATTTTTAACTGATTTTGGGGTGTTTAACTTAATATAAGCCTCAATGCTGTAAGAATGAATGAAATGAATGTCTTCTAGTTTTGCACTTTACACACTTCTTACAATTTCCATTTCGCAAAATGCTGCAATTTTGGAGATTTAGAAGAAACATTTCTTGCATTTCACTGAAAACATATTTCTGTGCTCCTTTGAGGCAAATTCTCTAACATTAGCAGCGTTAAAGTTCATTCCAACTCCCAGACTTGTATGTATGTTCAGTCTTCAGCCCTAAGGCTGGTTGGATCCTCAACAGCTCTGCCATCAGCTGTCGTAGATGGCCTAGGCATTACTGAAGAGGTGTTAATTACCTGTAATATATCAGTTAATGGAATGTTACTGTACATTTTGGATTTCAGTGGGCTTGGTAGACTGATATGTAATAGCAACTTCTGGCTCAGTGAGGAAAGCAACGGGAAACTACCTCACTCCTCATTTCCCTAGTACAATAATGTATTGTGCTTCTATAGTTTCTACAGATACTGGCAACTTTCTAAATCTGAAGTATTTTCACTACTACTTCCACTGTAAGGTCATAGTGTTTTCACAATATGAGTGATGAAATTAGATGCACACACCAAAATATGATGCCAGGAACTTATTATATAATGGGTTGATGACAAGAGTATGTCTAGATATGGTGTGTATATAGGAAACAGTAAGTACTTCCACAAAACTAATCTCTTCCATTCTTCAAAATAAATTGTGGAGTGTGTCAAGTGAAGAAAGTACCATTATCATCTGGGTATTCTTCCAGCGGACTGGGTAGGACTTTTGTGGACAATATTCCTCCATTGGTTCCTGTCATTGTAGAGTTCCTCTCCTTTCACATCCTGCAGTGTTGTTCCTTCTCGATAAGGTCTGCATTTATTTGGTTCAGCCACCTTCTTCTGGGACGTCCAACTAGTCTCCTTCCAGGTACAGCCATTTCCAAGTATTGTCTGGGGGTTCTAGTCTCTTCCATCCTTTGCACATGCCCAAACCATTTCAACCGTGTAATGCGTAGTCTTTCTTCCATCGTACAGGTCACTGTCTCTTGTTTTTTTTTTTTTTTCATAGCAGATCATAAAAATTTCATTTCATATGCTTGTAGTTTGCTGATGTCTCTTTTCAATAACACAGAGGTCTCCAACCCATATGTCATGATTGGCAGGAGGGAAGATTTGAACATTTTTTGGCTTTTACAGGAACTGCTTTGTCCCACACTAGATTCTGTACCTGATAGAAGAACGTGGAACCTTTTGTCACTCCGTTCTGCATTTCCAATTTAGCACTTCCGTGGTTCGATACAATACTTACAAGATAGTTGAAGCTTTCTACACATTCAATTCTTTCTCTATGAAGTTTGAGGTCACATTCGCTGGGTGTTCTACTCAATTTCATTGCTACTGTTCTTTTCTTACATTTAACTTATATTCCTTAAATATGTTGACCCAGCAATCTAATTTCCTTTGGACTTCTTGCTCTATTTCTCCCCAGATGGCAACATCATCTGAAACACTAATGCATTCAAATCTCCAGGTTCTGCAGCTTTAATTTCTTTAATGATTACATCAATGGGTGCAAGGAAAAGTAGTGGAGACAGTGCACTGCCTTTTTGTACTCCTTTCTTTGTTTGGTACCATTCAGTTCTTCTTATTCTTCTTCGTTTTGCCTCATGACTGAGGCGTCGTGACTCATAATATTCAGCCCTCTAGCCGATGAACCATACTCCGCCATTCTTCCGTATCTAAAGCTTTCAATGTGGTTACTCTGAGAGAACACTGTAAGGGCCGTTCACCATGTCAATCCATCACGTTGGTATTCGTCCTCGTTGTCTGGTTCCCTGGACTTTGCCCTCAACAATCAGCTTTTGAAGATTACCATCTCGGCGCATTATATGTCCAAAGTAGCGTACAATCCGTTGAGAGACCTTACACGATAGACGAACTTTTATCTGAAGTTGGTTCAGGATTGATGTGTTCGTGCGATGAGCTGTCCAAGGAATCCTTAACATTTTCCTCCAGCACCACATTTCAAAGCTTTCTATCCGTTCACGATCACGTTTGAGGATGGCCCACGTCTCTGCGCCATACAAGAAGACTGAGAAGACTAGAGATTCAACGAGCTTCTTTTTTGTCTTAATGGTGATGTTGTTATCTTTCCAGATCTTCCGCAGACGGATCATTCTACCTTTGCTATTTCAATTCTTCGCTGTATTTCATCTTTGGAACCACCAGAATTGGATAGTAAGGAGCCTAGGTATACGTACTGATGTACAACTTCATACCCTCCAATCTGTTTGATATGTGGACTGTTGTTGTTCTTACGATCAACAATCATGACTTTGGTTTTCTGTAGATTTAGGTGTAATTTAATTTCTAGGCTTGCTTCCTCTACTCTCTTGATCAGCTCTGTCAACTCCTCTTCAGATGATGCTATCAAGGTGGTGTCATCAGCAAATCTCAAGTTGTTGATCTTGCATCCCCCAATGGAAAACCCTTTGTCCCAGCCATCTAATGCAGTTCTCATTGCATATTCACCATAGATATTGAAAAAGTAACGGTGACAGGATTCATCCCTGGCGAACTCCAGCCCTTGTACGAAACTGCTGAGACTGTTTTTTGTGAAACTTCACGGTGGCTGTATTTTCCTTATAGGCCCCTACACGGACTTGAGGAGATCAATCAAATGAAGTGGCAAACCCATGTCATCCAAAATTTTCCAAAGATGGTTCCATTTGACAGTATCGAAGGCCTTTTGGTAGTCAATAAAGCACAGATATACCGGAACATTGAATTCTCTAGCCTTTTCTATGATTTGTCGTAGGCTTAAGATCTGTTCTCGAGTACCTTTTCCTTTCATAAATCCAGTCTGGACTTCAGGAATTTGATACTCTAGAAATGCCTGGAGTCTCTTGTGCAGGATATAAGCATAACTTTACTGGCATGTGAAATCAAAGCAATGAAGCGATAATTTTCACATTTTTTCCTCGATCCTTTCTTGTGGATTGGGACAAAGATTGACTGTACCCATTCCTTGGGCCATCTTCTAGAATTCTATATTGCTTGGCAGATTTTCAACAGCATTTCAATTCCAGCACCATTTATAGCTTTCAAGATTTCTGCACTTATTCCATCAGGTCCACACACTTTTCCAGTTCTCAGCATTTTCAAAGCCATTTCTACTTCATCTCGGAGGATGTCAGGTTCAGGATCTGACTGCTTGTCTATCTTCACTTGGTCTTGTGCATTACATTGTTCACTGTACAGATCCTGGCAGTACAATCTCCATGTTTCCAGAACATTCTCTATATCCACAACATCATCCCCCTTTGAGTTCTATATATTCCAGGAATATGGCTTGAATTCTCGAGTGATTATTCTAATTTTGTCAAAAAGATCCTTGCTGTGGTTTTGATTTGCATGGTCTTCAATCTCAAAACAATTGTTACTAAGGAAACTATTCTTATCTCTTCTACAAGAAGACTGAATCCTTCTATCAAGATCAGACATTTGCTCTCTTTTTTCTTTAGTGTTAATGCCAGATTTTTTAAGGCACCTTCTTTCTTCTACAAGCTGGAGGCTCAAGTCAGGGATCCACTGTTGCCTTCTAGTATTTGGTACTCGAGATTCATTCAAAGAGGACTCTATCCAGTTTTTTGTCACATTCCTCAGCCCTTCTGCAGTTGTTACTGGATCCTGTAATATGGAGGCTCTTCGCGCCAATGATTCCTTGAAAGACAACATATTAACTACTTGTGGTATCCTGTGTGATCTTTTAACTGGTGTTTGAAGTTTTATTCTTATTTCTGTTCTAAGAAGCTGATGATCACTGCCACATACTGCACCTGGACAAGTTTTAGTGTCCAATACAGAAGACCTCCATCTGGAACTGATCAAGATGTAGTCAATCTGATTTTTATATTGACCACCAGGCCATGTCCATGTGTACATGTGCCGTATGTGATGCTTGAAGACTGTATTAGTTATAGTGAACCTGTTTTGAATTGCAAACTCAAGAAGCCTGTTCCCCCGTTCATTTCTTTCTCCAATTCCGTATCTTCCTATCGATGTTCTGACATGCTCATCATGTTGTGTTGAACCAATTTTGGCATTGAAGTCTCCCATAACAATAGTTATTTCTCTGCTTGGAAAAGCTGAAACACTAGCATCAAGATCTTGATAGAAGCGGTCAATTATTTCATCAGACGCATCCGCTGTTGGGACATAGAACCTGTTTTGAATTGCAAACTCAAAAAGCCTGTTCCCCCGATCATTTCTTTCTCCAATTCCGTATCTTCCTATCGATGTTCTGACATGCTCATCATGTTGTGTTGAACCAATTTTGGGATTGAAGTCTCCCATAACAATAGTTGTTTCTCTGCTTGGAAAAGCTGAAACAGTAGCATCAAGATCTTGATAGAAGCGGTCAATTATTTCATCAGACGCATCCGCTGTTGGGGCATAAACCTGAATGATGTTGATTGAAAGTGGCTTGCATTTGAGACTTAGTGTTATAATGCAATCATTAACAGGTTTATATCCTTTCACTAGGCCATTCAGTTTGTCACTGATCACAATTGCGACCCCTTTACTGCTTTTTTCTTCATTTCCAGAAAAGTAGACCCAATGATTACCACTCCTAAAATGGCCATTGTTTTTCCAGTGAGTTTCACTTAGCCCAGCCGCTCCTATATTATACCTTTCCAGCTCTTGTATTATCAGGAGAAGTTTTCCTGAAGCTAAAAGTCCTCTCACATTCCAAGTACCCACATTCTGCTTTGATCTTCCAGTCGCAAATTTTGCATATTGGTTGCCTACATGCACGTGCCCAGTAGCACATTTCACACTTTACAGCCTGGAACCGCAAAAGCGCCGATTGTCAGCCGGGTCGCATGACGAATTAGATCCATTTAAAGCAGCTATCATGATAGTGTTCATGGCAATAATAGTGTAGTGAGGTCCCTCTCTCTTCTACACCGTAGTACCACAACCGAAAAACCAGTCATTCTGGTGACGCTTGAGGCTCCCCGCTCTTGACCCATCTCGAGCATGAATTGCTCTGTGCATCAAGTCGATACTGATGACGCTGCTGCCCGACATCAGGTTTTCAGTGGATTCCAGTGGCATTTCCTCCACTGAGGGACCACCGCCCTTCCTCAAGGAGCTCATCCACCCGAAGCCATTGGCTCCCTGAGGGTGTCAGGTTATTTCTCGCCGCCTAACAGTTCTACCATTCACTATTTGTACACTACTTTCACAGTTTTCATATAGCAATTGGATCTTACGAATTAGAGAACTTGGAGCTCCTAGTTTATGCAGAGATTCTCATATTTTGCTGCTTGGAACACTGTCACAGGCTTTTTCTATATCTAGGAACACTACTATCAGATCTTTCCCTTTTTCCCAGTTCTTTTCCATTAGTTGTCTAACGGCAAAAATTAGGTCCAAACTATCAAAAGAATCAGCCATTAAAAGAAATTTATTACATGACTATATAATTAATTACGGTATGTTAGAAATTATGGTGGACATTGGATCACCTGTGACTAATTCAGATTATGAGTAGTAAATCACCTCTGGCTAGTATGTTTCTGTTACAAATTAAGTAGGCATATGACCGGTCATAATGGTGAAGAAATTGTTACAAATTCCCCTAAACCTGGTGATAGGAAGAGATACTAGCAGAGTACAGGTGAGTGAAATGAAATTCTGAAGCAGAATATGAATTACAAGAAGGAACAGTGTGAAATGAAAATGTAAGCGTGTGACGTGCCAATGGGATCAAATTTACACTGTGACGCTGCGGATGTACTGGGGGAGTAATAATACATACCAATGTGCTAAGTGGTGCACGTTTTTACTTGGAGAATTATAAATACACCAAATAATGACAGTAATCTGCAGCACATAAGAGACACAATTAAGTACAGACACAGTAACGTTGTAACGAGTGGCACCGAATAAGTATAATTAAGTATAATGGCCCGACGACCAGCTGGGTGACAATCACAACTCAAGCAGAAATAAGGGCCTCAGTGCACAGGAATTATTCAAGCCCCAATCTTACAGAGTCACTCCACAGACACACAGACATACTGTCATACAAGGGCGAGTTATAATAAAAACAACATAATCCTGTGAGGTGCCGAGTTGCAAGTTAACTACACACCGTACACTTACACCCACAACACAATTTCCACAGTGGTGTCGTCAAGCACAAGGTAATTTAAACGGCAGTATCAAATAAACATGCAAAGATAACTTACCTCAATGGGTAAATGAGTGGAGAGCGAGCTAGGAGTGGATCTTGCAACGTGACCTTTATATCAGTACCAACTTACCAAATTCAGAGTATAATTACCAACGTTGTCCCAAAGGATAACGCAGTATTAGAAGCATAAAATTTAATAAAGAAATAAGAAGGTTACAAGGTTAAATGATCTGTATTGTCTTTTTTTGAAAAATATTTGATAAGGAAAGGAACAAGTAATAGGTAAAATTAACAGGGAAATAAGGAGAGAAATTTAACCAGAACCTTAGTACGGAATAAATACCTTAAAGTATCACAGGAACTGAAATCCATACCAGGAAGGGAGGGCAGAATTCTCGAAACTAATTGAAGAGATCCGATGACTAAACAAGGACTGATCATATAGTCATTGACACCAAAGCACAAGGTCATGCGATGGAGTGAAACTCCCGATTACTAAACTACGTATTATTTCAAAATCAGCAGAATCAAAGGCTTGACACAGAAGGTCAACCAGAGAGGTGTTATCTAATAACAACGGTATCACCTTAAAATCACCAGGCCGAAGTTCACAGGGAGTAGAGCACACTCCCTAATTCAGTACTTCCATACGTAGAAGGTAAAGTTTACAACAGAGATTGTCGCAGATAATCTGAAACAAAACTGGGATGAAAATAGTAACAGGTAATTAAATATCAAACCAGAATATGTGGGGTAGATCTCGCGTGAAATCGAGTCCTACGTCTCACACCACCAAAACCAATCAGTCCCAACTTCTTCTTTTTTTAAACAAAACATCAAACAATAGTCACCAAGGGGACCCCAGAAAAACATAAAACATGCGGACAAAACATGTGACAAATCACCGCAATAAAGGTGGGTTCATTTTTCTCTTTACATACCGGTATTTCTTTACATTAAGTGATAGTCATTTTCACGGTTAGCTTCCCCAACTGATGGGTAAAATACATGAAACCCCTTTCAATATTTAAAGTGAAGGTGAAATAATTCAATCTAAGAAATTGGGCAAGATTTCCCATAAAACATGATATATTACAAGTGGTATCTGACATAAGCAGAATTAAAACCTGCTTAATAAAGGATGTAGAGTTACAGTGGTAAGGTACAAGTTTGAAAGCATCCTAAATGGAAAGGTGTACAGAAAATTACTGACCTTGGTAAAGTATTAAATCCACCAACCAGAAGGAAAAGGAGTTTTAGAAAAGGGCCTGTAATGAAAAGTAAGTAAAGAACACATCTTAGAACATGATATATACTAACCGGAATACCGGAATAGGATGGGAGGTTGGAGGAGGATGCAGATCAAACCATAAAAGGATTAAATTTACATACCAGATAGATTAATAACTGTAAAATAAATACATCATAACCAAATTCCCCGAAAGAGGGTGGAAACCAGGATCAATTTGATTATTATCCATTTTACAGACTAAAATCCAGACGGTTCAACTTCAGTAACAGCTTACGTATATCAACCCGTGTCTGAACATAACAGCTAAGCCAACAGTTTACAGGTAGACCTATTAGTTGAACTACACCAAGAGACAATAAAAACTTTGAAACAAAAAGGCTTCCAGCTCAAGACTGTTTTAACGATCACCATCTCACAGTTTTTAATTTTCATCATGCATTTTAACTGACATTTCATTTTGGGTGTGTCTGATGTTTTTAATTCATTATATATGTCTTACTGAGGATAACTCTATTTCGGGTCAAAACGTGTCTATGTAAAGTTTCGTCTTAATTGGACGTAAAGTATTGACTATGAGGATGTCAACATAATTTTGTAAGAAGTGTTTGTTTCTGTACAATTTACTTTATGTTGCACCGACCGAGCTCGATAGTTGCAGTCGCTTAAGTGTGGCCAGTATCCAGTAGTCGGGAGATAGTGGGTTCGAGTCCCACTGTCGGCAGCCTTGAAGATGGTTTTCCGTGGTTTCCCATTTTCACACCAGGCAAATGCCAGGGCTGTACCATAATTAAGGCCACGGTCGCTTCCTTCCAACTCCTAGGCCTTTCCTATCCCATCGTCGCCATAAGAACTATCTGTGTCAGTGTCAGTGCGACGTAAAGCAAATAGCCAAAAAAAAAAAAAAAAGTCGCACCAACACAGTCTTATGGTGACAATGGGGTAGGAAAAGCCTAGGAGAAAGGAAGCGGATGTGGCCTTAAGGTACAGCCCCAGCATTTACCTGGTGTGAAAATGGGGAACCATCTTTAGGGCTGCCAATACTGGGGTTTGAATCCACTATATCCCAGATGTAAGCTCACAGCTGCACGCCCCTAGCCAACTTGCCTGGTCATTCTTTGGTGTCAAGCTTGCATGTGTTTAGGGCTCCTTCACATCAAAGTGAACAGTTGAATGAACCATGTAAGTTAAGCAATATTAAAGTTGTCGGCAACGTTTGAACTTATTTAAAATGAAAATTCTGTAACTCAAATCCACTACAATATTAGTTTTAACACTAAGCATTTCAGAAAGAATATTTGAATATTAGGAAAATTATTGTCTTCAGATTCTGTCCTCCATGTGTCTACGAGGTATTTTGAAAAGATATACCACGCGGATGATCATTTTGAACATAATTTAAAATGATGGTATTAATAAATATAATAATAATCATCATTTAGAGAACTGAGCTCGATAGCTGCAGTTGCCTAAGTGTGGCCAGTATCCAGTATTCGGGAGATAGTGAGTTCGAGCCCCACTATCAGCAGCCAGGCAAGTGTTGGGGCTGTACCTTAATTAAGGCCACGACCGCTTCCTTCCCACTCCTAGCCCTTTCCTTCTTATCGCCATAAGATCTATCTGTGTCGGTGCGACGTAAAACAACTTGTTAAAAAAAATCATCTAGAAACTCTGCTATTGTGTGCAGGCATTCTTTTAATAACATTTGGGCTGCCTGCATATAATTTTTGAAGTTACATTTTACTCTACCAGATGACAGAGAAATCTCAGTTGTATTGTGTGATCTTTAACTGAGTTTTAAGCTAATTAATTTAATCATAAACACTTAGGAGTCACCAGAGATCCTTTTTTACTTGCCAACATCATATTACATGAATGCTGAATGGACCGGGTTTTTTTCTGCCTCTCGAAACGTGATCTTTAACTGAGTTTTAAGCTAATTATGTAATTAATCATAAACACTTAGGAGTCACCAGAGATCCTTTTTTACTTGCCAACATCATATGGCATGGATGCTGATTGGACTGGGTTTTTTTTCTGCCTCTCGAAACGAAGAAATCTGGACTTGAACTGCTATATTCAGATTTGGAGATTTGAAAATAGAGGCATGCTTGAATATTTTTTATTGCTTGCCTGTATGTTGTAGAATTTCTGCATGTATTTAGCCTACTTGCAGTAATATTTCATTAATTGGCAGGTTTTCTATCAGTTGTTTAGCTGGTCTTCTCATTAATGGTTTCAAAGAAGTTGAAAATTGATTTAACATCTACCTTAGCACATTATTCCAATCTGTAATTCCTCTTATGATAAACATATATTTATAATACCAATATAATGGTCCGTTATTGGACATTATAAATTTTCCAGCTAACTCATTCTTGGTTGCCTGCATTTCGCCCTCGTGTGCTAAGTTAGGCTCGTCAGTTGGGAATCAACATCTACATCATTTGATGGCCAGGCAGGCATCTATTTTTTGGAAATGAGACATAGCTCTCATAGTGCATTGGCACTGCTGGTGGCTTCAAATAGCCTATGCAGTGGCCTCCACAGTATGCACTAGCCTTGCATCTTGGGTGGTGTGCTAAGTGCCAACTGACGAGCCTAACTTAGCACACGAGGGCGAAATGCAGGCAACCAAAAATGAGTTAGCTGGAAAATTTATAATGTCCAATAACGGACCATTATATTGGTATTATAAATTTACTCATTCAGGACAAATATTTTAGGTTCCCTATGGGAATCAACATCTACATCACACAAATATTTACCCCAATTTGTCCTCTTGAATTGTAACATTATGTTCATATTGTGATCCTTCCTACTTTTAAAAACTCCACTCAGGATTAATTTTCCTCTACTGTAATGTCATTCTACACCATCTCTCCACTGACAGCCTGCAACATATTGCTTAGTTGAGTAGCCCGTCTCCGTATTCCCTACTCTTTCCGGCCCAAATATTTTAACATTTTCATAATAGGCCTACTACTCATTTCATATGTAATAAATTTCATTTTGATCCTAATTGATGATTTATCACTATCAGGGATGAGAAGGTCCACTTTGACATCTGTCTATGGCCACAGAACAAGATGACTATGATTTTTCATTACTAAACTCCCACATACACTGACTGACAGAGCAAATGCAACACCAAGAAGGAGTGGTCAGAACTTTATGCCAACTGCAGGGTAGACTGACGTAACTGAGGTATGCACATGATGTGAAATGCGCCGCTGTGCTGCGCACGTAGCGAACGATAAATGGGACACGGCGTTGGCGAATGGCCCACTTCGTACCGTGATTTCTCAGCCGACAGTCATTGTAGAACGTGTTGTCGTGTGCCACAGGACACGTGTATAGCTAAGAATGCCAGGCCGCCGTCAACGGAGGCATTTCCAGCAGACAGACGACTTTACGAAGGGTATGGTGATCGGGCTGAGAAGGGCAGGTTGGTCGCTTCGTCAAATCGCAGCCGATACCCATAGGGATGTGTCCACGGTGCAGCGCCTGTGGCGAAGATGGTTGGCGCAGGGACATGTGGCACGTGCGGGGGGTCCAGGCACAGCCCGAGTGACGTCAGCACGCGAGGATCGGCGCATCCGCCGCCAAGCGGTGGCAGCCCCGCACGCCACGTCAACCGCCATTCTTCAGCATGTGCAAGACACCCTGGCTGTTCCAATATCGACCAGAACAATTTCCCGTCGATTGGTTGAAGGAGGCCTGCACTCCCGGCGTCCGCTCAGAAGACTACCATTGACTCCACAGCTTAGACATGCACGCCTGGCATGGTGCCGGGCTAGAGCGACTTGGATGAGGGAATGGCGGAACGTCGTGTTCTCTGATGAGTCACGCTTCTGTTCTGTCAGTGATAGTCACCGCAGACGAGTGTGGCGTCGGCGTGGAGAAAGGTCAAATCCGGCAGTAACTGTGGAGCGCCCTACCGCTAGACAGCGCGGCATCATGGTTTGGGGCGCTATTGCGTATGATTCCACGTCACCTCTAGTGCGTATTCAAGGCACGTTAAATGCCCACCGCTACGTGCAGCATGTGCTGCGGCCGGTGGCACTCCCGTACCTTCAGGGGCTGCCCAATGCCCTGTTTCAGCAGGATAATGCCCGCCCACACACTGCTCACATCTCCCAACAGGCTCTACGAGGTGTACAGATGCTTCCGTGGCCAGCGTACTCTCCGGATCTCTCACCAATTGAACACGTGTGGGATCTCATTGGACGCCGTTTGCGAACTCTGCCCCAGCCTCGTACGGACGACCAACTGTGGCAAATGGTTGACAGAGAATGGAGAACCATCCCTCAGGACACCATCCGCACTCTTATTGACTCTGTACCTCGACGTGTTTCTGCGTGCATCGCCGCTCGCAGTGGTCCTACATCCTACTGAGTCGATGCCGTGCGCATTGTGTAACCTGCATATCGGTTTGAAATATACATCAATTATTCGTCCGTGCCGTCTCTGTTTTTTCCCCAACTTTCATCCCTTTCCAACCACTCCTTCTTGGTGTTGCATTTGCTCTGTCAGTCAGTGTACATTGACAAGTTACAGATAAGCTAACTCCGCCAAATGGTGGAAATTTTTATGTAAATAGTACTATAAGTTAGGACCTATCACACAAAATTCAATATTTTGTTATATACTGTAGCATTCCTTAATTAAATTAAAACACATGGATTATGCGCCACTATAATTTCTCTCATCATAATTTTTTTATAAGAAAATTCTCTCAGAGGGATTTGTAAGTTTGTTGTTGAGGTGTTAAACTGTTTTGTTGATAATGATGTAATATTTAACTGAATGCAATGTAAATGGAATTTGAATTATGCTGGTAAATATGTTATTTTGTTTACTTACAGAAGCTTCTCCAACCCTTCAAGTACATTTTGCAAGTTCCTGGCAAGCAGATTCGAGCCAAGTTAGCACATGCATTCAACTACTGGTTGAAAATTCCCTGTGATAAATTGAACGTGGTTGGTGATATTGTACAAATGCTTCATAATGCTAGTCTACTGTAAGTTGCGAGTGTATGTCTTACTGTTTTATGATTTTAATGGATGAGTGGCAAGATTTGTAGATGTATTCGGTTCAGTAATATGTCTGGGTTTAGGGTTTCTTGCTATGAAATTAGTTGTCAGCAGTTGAGAAAAAAAAATAACATAGAAGGTCTGAAGATATACAGTCCAGAATTTTTTGCATAACATTCTATTCTATTGTACTTTACAATAATCAAAATTGCAGTGGATATTGGAATATTTAAATAGCTAAATAACAGATTGCATAGGTTATTAAAGATCACAGTTTGTTCTAATAATAATGATATTGGATTTTATATCTCACCACCCACTTTTATGGTTTCGAAGATTTTATTTAATGGTGCCAGAAACATAGCATAAATGCCAAAGATAGTACTAAAATAAAATACATCCAAAAATTGGTACTACAATCATATCATTTCTGGAGACAAGGTAATATCACATCACATGGGCCTATACTACACAAATAAAATTTAAATGTAGTGTGATCAGTATCTAGCCAATTCACACGCTGCCTTGGTGGCATCAATCAGGTTCTGAGGAGAAGACTTGGTTGGAGATAAGGAGATAGTTCATGGTCTGATCTTCACTGCATTTGCATAGTGTGGAGTCGCAGATGAATCCCCATTTTCTCATGTTGGTCTTCGATATGCCAACTCCAGTGTGCAGTCTCTTAAATGCCTTCCATGTTGACCAACATTTCTATCTTATCTTGTAATTTCCACACTTTTATTTTACTGCCTCTTATCTCCTTTAATTTTTTTCATTTTCCCCACTCTCATTTTTTGCTATCACAACTGTATCTTCATCAAATGCTTCTCCTGCTAAAGCTATTGCATCTGTCAACTGTGTGTGATTTTGTCCTTTCCTCCAGAAAGTAATCAATTACTGATTTTATTCTTCGGTCACCCTAGCTATATCTTGTAATTTTCCTGCTGTTTTTTCTACTGAAACCATATACTGCCCACAATCATTCCATCATTCCGTTCCTCTCACAAAACTCAACTAGTTTATCCCCTCCTTTATTCCTTTTCCCATATCCGTATGGTCCGATTACTTCTTCCTTTCCTTGTCTCGTTGGGTAGTTCACTACCCAAGTCTTTAACTTTTGATTCCCTAAGGGGGAACAAGCGTAGCGTATTAGTCTAGGTTCCAGCTTCCCTAGGTTCCTGGTTGCTACCAGAACCAATGGGCACGATTTTAAGCTGTTCAAATCGATTCTATTCAGTCGACACATTGAAGGTGTATACGGTGAACTTGAGGACCTTAAGAAAATGCGCAATGGTGGTTTGCTTCTAAGGACGAGCTCTGTGCTTCAAGGAGATCGGTTGCTTAAGTGCGACCACTTTGGTGAAATCCCCGTCAAAGTGGAAAAGCACAATACCTTGAATCTGGTTCTTGGAGTTATTTTCCACTGTGATCTCGTTCTGAACACTGACGATGAACTGATGGTAGACATGAAGCACCGAGGTGTGACCCACGTCCGGCGTATCACATGCAAAGTCAGCGGTGAAGACGTTGCCACGGGTGCGTTCATAGTCTCCTTCAAATTGTCATTGTTGCCAGACAAAGTCAAGGTAACAACCTATCGTTGCGGTGTAAGGCCGTACATCTCGCTTCCTATGCAATGCTATCAATGCCAGAGATTCGGACACATGGTATCTCGTTTGAATCAGTCTGTGTGTGGTACATGTGGAAAAGTAACTCACGGTGCGGAGGAGTGCACAACTCTGTACAAGTGCACTAACTGCTCTGGTATTCATTCTCCTCGAGATCGGAACTGTCCGACATGTGAGTGAGAAGAAGATCCAGGAGATCAAGACCCTTGATGGTCTTTCCTACCAGGAAGCGCACCGTAAGTTTAATTCTCTGAATGCCCCGGCCAAGGCATTAGACTTCAGCATGATAGCACAGTCTCTCCCAGGTTCATAATTTTCCCTTGAAACACCTTCCATGACGCCACAAAGAGAACGAGCTCGAAGGTGGGTCCATCCCGGCCTTTGACCACCATAAAGCCTGTGCCGGGTAAGAAACCTATGCTGGCACAGCAAGGAAGAAGACTTCTGCTTCCCTCACAAGGTCGGCGAAAGCCTCGCCTAAGCTGGCGGAGGCGGCATCATCGACTAGGGCTGGGAGGTCACCTCCCAGCCCGTCTAAACAAGAATCGATGGCGGGGAAGAAGAGCGCCCTTACCAGATGTTCTACATCTCCTACAAATGGGGCCTCACGCCCTCCACCTGGAGGGTCTGATTCTGCGCCAGTGGGTTTTCCTCCTCGAAAACCTGCGCGCTCCCCTTGTAGGAAGAAATCCTGTCCCCAGACAACGTCGAAGAAATTCAAGACATGCACGTGGAGCATTTATCTCGATCTTCGGATGGGGATGTGAGTGTAGGTTAGGTAGCATTACGCTGCTTCTAACCTAAACCTCAGAAGTCGCCCTTATGGCACTGTTACAGTGGAATTGTAACAGTTATGATCAGCATCTTGCTGAGCTGCGCTAGCTAATTAGCAAGTATTCGGCGAGTATAGTCTGTATTCAGGAAACAAATTTCCGACCAGATCTTCATACGGTCTTGAGAAATTTTCGACTATATTCGACAGAACAACATTATGCTCACCGGGCTTCTGGTGGCATTGGCATTTTTGTCCATTCTGATACCTACAGCGAAGAGATTCCACTAAGAACTCCGCTGGAGGCTGTAGCACTTCGCGTTCCGTTGCATGTCATAGCAGCAGTGTGTAATGTTTATTTTCCACCAGGCCAGCCTCTTAGCATAAATGATGTCACTGATCTTGTAGGTCAACTTCCCCCTCCCTTCCTCTTATTGGGCAATTTTAACGCCTGTCACCCTATATGGGGCTCTGAGACGCCTTGCCCCCAGCGAAGAGAACCGGAAACATTAGTAACAGAGCTGGATTTATGTATTTTGAACACAGGGGAACCAACTCACTTTAGTGTACGTTACGGCACATATTCTCGCATAGACGTAAGTGTGTGCAGCCGAACGTTGGTTCCGCTGTTTCGGTGGAATACATACGATGATCTCTGTGACAGTTATCATTTTCCCATCGTCCTTACTTTGTTCAAACAAAAATCTGTTGAGGCTCCTCCTCTGCTGCTGAGGAATTCATTCCATCCTTCTCAGGGACTCCTCACCGAAAACTCGTTCCTTGGTGGAACGAAGTAATTGCAGCAGCTATCAAAAAACCCCGTTGCACTCATAAACGTTATTGTAGGCAGCGTACTGTGGTCAAATTCGTAACATTTAAAAAACTGCGCTAAGGCGCGAGTTTTTATTCGCCAAAGTAAGAAAGCTTCGTGGGAGAGATATGTGTCTTCAATGACGTCACATACTCCATCATCTCAAGTGTGGACTAAACTTCGGCGTATTTCGGGTATCAAAGGGTCATCTTCTGTACCAGGAATTTCCATTGCAGGGAGTGTCGTCACTGAACCACTCTCGATTGCTAACCATCTAGCTAGTCATTTCGCGGGTGTATCTGGTTCCAGGAATTACCAAAGTGATTTCCTCGCTCATAAACGTTATCGTAGGCAGCCTACTGTGGTCAATTTGCAGGAGGCAGAACGTCATCACCTTAGTTTTGCCACTTAAGCTTCAGAGGACTATAATGTGCCCTTTATGGAGTGAGAACTCCGCAGCGCCTTAGCGCTTTGCAAGGACACTTCCTGGACCAAACAATATCCATAACTATATGTTGAGACACCTTAGTGACGAGAGTCTATTATATCTCCTTCGTGTGTTCAACCGAATCTGGATAGAGGGTGATTTTCCGTCTCAGTGGTGAGAGGGCATAGTTATTCCTGTCCTCAAGCCTTACAAAGATCCAAAGTATGCGGGAAGTTACAGACCGATTTGTCTCAGAAACTGCCTTTGTAAGCTATTTGAGAGGATTGTAAATCGGCGACTTGTGTGGTGTCTGGAGAAACAAGGACTCTTGTCCGAGTACCAGTGTGGTTTTCAAGCCGCTCGCTCAACCACTGACCACTTGGTATGCCTGGAGAGCTTTATCTAGGATGCGTTTCTTCGTAAACAGCATTTGGTAGCTGTTTTCTTTGACTTAGAAAAGGCCTATGACACCACCTGGCGATATGGTATCCTTTCAGTCCTGCATCAGTGGAGATTCCGAGGTCACTTGCCGGTATTTATTGCGAATTTTTTGTCCCTCCATTTATTCCGTGTCCGAGTAGGGAGGACATATTCGCAGTACCACGTTCAGGAAAATGGAGTCCCACAGGGATTGGTTCTTAGTGTCGCTCTGTTTGCGATTGCTATAAACGATATTGTTGCTGCTGCTGCTGGTTCAGCAGTCATACCGTCGCTATATGTGGATGACTTTGCTCTGCACTATAGCTCGCGTAATATGGCAGTCGCAGAGTGACGATTACAGCAAGCTATTAGGAGAGTGGAGCTGTGGACCTTCGAACATGGCTTTCGGTTTTCCACCACAAAGACCTGTGTTGTCCATTTTTGTTGCCAACGTTTTCTTCACCCTCCTCCTGAACTTTATTTAGGAAATGTATCTATTCCTGTAGTTGACACTTACCGATTTCCTGAGCTCCTTTTCGATAGCAAATTATAGTGGGAGTCACATGTGTGGCAGTTAAAAATGCAGTGCACTAAGCTGAATATCATGAAGTTTCTTAGCAGCAATAATTGGGGGGCTGACCGCACAGTGCTCCTACGATTTTATAGGACACATATTTTATCTCGGCCAGACTACGGCAGTGCAGCATATGGCTCAGCAAGACCAAGCGTACTTTATCCACATACAGTACTCTTCCAGCTGTTTTGGAATTGTCAGACCCACTCCATTTTTTTCCTCTCTGCCACCACTCCAGTATAGTGTGTATATCGTTTCCCTATTCTCTTTTAACTTTGCTCAACCCCATCATTTCTATATCCTCTTTCTCCATAAAATCCACCACTTCTTCTGCCTTTCTTGTTAGTCATGAGGTTGATTATGACCACTTTTGTGTTGTTTGTTTCAAATATTAACCCGATACTTGGCTTTCTTTTATACAGCAGGAAGAGATCAAAACAATATCAGCAATAATGCAAAAAAAAGAAAAAGAAATTATATGAAACTACAAAGGGCCACAGAAGGCAAGAAATCAACTGTGTCATGAGAAGCCACTGACAGAGAGAGTCATGCCTACTGATGTGCCTCAGAATCTGGGCAACAATGTAAGGGGTGGACACAACTCATGCACATGCTAAGTGATTGTCCCATCAATGATGGGTACTACTGTATGTCTTAAATATGATTAACAGTTATTCAGCTGGTGAATAGCATTTATTAAATAACTAGCTGTAGTTGCTGGTCCCCATGGGTTTAAGTCAGAATTAGAAATGTACACTGTTAGTAACAACGGTGAACAGGTACAGAATTTCTGGTGTCCAGTTATAATGGTCTGCATCTTTCGTTGGTTGATGATTAAGGAATAATTTTAGGTTTATGTAACAAGTTGTTGTTAGTACCGTATTCTTATATTAGACTGCTTTGCAAGTACCATCTGTACAAGTATGGTAATATTCTTGTGAGTCATCATCATATAGATAGTATGTACAGTGAAGAAGTGGAGAGGAGAGGCTGTTGATATGCAGCATGAATAATAAAGGTTCCAGCACAGATCTTTGAGGGGCACCAGATAATCTGTTAGCCCATTGGGAAGTAACATTGTTTGCTGAAACACATTGATGATGATTTGTGGGATAAGATATAAAGAAATTGAATGCTATCTTGTCAAAACCAGTGGAGCGCAATTTCAAAAGAAGCCATTTCATGTTGACTATTTCACATACACTACTAAAATCAAGGTGCACGAGTACCTTTATCTGCCGTTTATCCATAACATGCTTAATATCATCTGTTACGTCAAGAAGTGCCGTGTTGTGGCCTTTCTTAAAGCCAGATTGGAAAGAATCTAAAATTTAATGAATTGTGAGATATTCAATAGTTGATAATGTACTAGCCATTCAAATGCTTTTACAAGCAGGGTTAGTATAGTTATAGGGCAGTAATCTGATGAAAAATTTCATGAGATATTTTTTAACACTGCATTAGTCACGTTTTATCTGAGAGATACTTAGTAGTGATTATTTGCTGTAATTAAGCTTGCTTGAGGTTAGAAGCCCATCTCCCCCCTAGCTTCCTGTCTCAGAATTGGTGACATCCAATAATGTTGTGACCTTCATGCAATACAAATGTCATGAGCTGCTGCCTCGTAGATAAATCATGATGCAAGTAAATTTGTAAAGTATTCATGTTTATCTCTAATGCGTTTGATTTGCTGTGATTTAGCTGATTATTGTTTATGCTAGTTCTTGCTGCTCAAGGTCTTTTGAAATTGAAAATTAAGGTGGAGATGACTTGTAAAACTGTATTGTGTTCAGTGAGTTGTTTGACTAATCAGTAACATCACGATTTCAGGATCCTGAAGACTGTGAAAAGAACAATCAGATAATTAGTTTAATTGTTTCAAATATGCCAGTGTCCTTTCTCAGTATTTTAGGACATATGTTGTAAATAAACCTTAAAGTGCATTTTATGTTGGTTTCTATCATCCACAAATTATATAGGGGTTGCTGTAGACAGACTGAATATATGTATTTCTCAGATACGACGCAAACACTGATGCTACTTTCAGGATGCGCTCAATGCAGTGTTGATGCTGGAGTTACCGGAGCATCCTTCCAAATGACCAGGAAAGTTATTGTGTTTAGACAGCAATTGGCAAGACCGTGTCAATAACATATTTTATGAAGCATATTGGAATATGATACGATCCTTTCATTTCAGATTTAATGGAATTTAAGGCTTTTTTACTTCATTTATACTGAGAGTACAATGTTAAAAAAATGGTTCCGTATGTAGGTAATTGTCTTCTTGATGTGGTAGAAATCTGGATGGAAATTGAGTTTCTTTTATTTGTTTACCAGTGAAGTGGTAAGTGTGTCAAGCAATAGTGTTGGGATATGAGGTTCTGTGTTTTTTCCTATGCCTGTTGTATGTAACTGACTCCACGCATTAGCAGTATTAAGACTTTTAGTTTGATTTAAGATATATTTAAGTTTACTGTTTCTAATAAGTTGTTTTGTTGTGTTCCATAAGAGACTGCTTGCTTTTTTTGTTACCCTGTACCAACAGCACAAAACATTGCATTGGGCCATTGCTACTTTCATCTCACCATTTAACCACGAGAATCCTTGCCTGTCAAATAGGAACATGCTTGTCTTAGTGTTCTAGTAGTGAGCTAAATCAAGACACATCCGTGTCATATTATAGTTGACATAAGTTTGCATTAGTCATGTCGCTGTCATGTATATGCTTGGGCACCCGCAGTGAGTAACAGAGATAAATGAGATTTTGTGTTAGGGATACCAGAAACATATACTATATTTGTCTATGCTTGACAGCTTTCTGGGGATCATTTGTCACAGTCAACTATTAAGAGTATGGGTTGAGTTTTGTTGCATATGTGTACGTGATTAGTTGCATATAATAAGATAGTCATGTCCATTGATATGAACAACAGTCTGTGGATTCAGTCTGAGTTAGAAGGTTTATGTTGAAATCACTGAAGATTATAATGTGTACATAACATGGTGTAAGTTTCAGCAGGTCCATTTCAATATCTTCTGTATTTCTTAGGTAAACTACTACTATTAGCACTTTCTGGTGGTTTACATTCACCTCAAGAAATGTATATATTTGGTATATGGGGTGACATCAGGAAAGATATGAATTACTGTAAATGTCAGTTAATTACTACACAAGATTATTTTTCCTTTTTGTTGGTTGCTTTTTATCCTGCCACTACACAGGATTTCCCTTCTGTCTCCATTACAACCTATCTTGCTCACAGATACCTTCTCTCTCTATTGACGGAGTGTAAACAATATATTATTAGATTTAAACCAAAATTTAAAAAAGAAAAAACAGAAGGGGGTTCTAAGAAGTTTTATATAACCACAAGGTACCATTTTTTTCTCTGAGTAGCTTTCTTAGTTATTGTTCACTAAATTACTTTTGGAGTATCCTTCAGTATATTGAAAACTATATTAATTGCCTGTTTACATATAATTGTTTTATTATCATACAGTTTATTGAAAGCTTTCTGTTTCCTGTTTTATTTTTATTGGTACTTATTTTTACAATAATTTATAAAGCATTCTTAAGTAGTTGGTCATATGGTTCACAGTTTGAAATTTGTTTCCTTTTCAGCACATTTTGAGTGATCTTAATGGGCAATCTGTTGTTATTGTGTGCTCCTTATCCACATCCTTCCTCTGTTGACTGATTGCATCTCCTACCTTTACCTTAATTCTTGGTATGTAATTTAGTGTATTCACTGGCTTTCTAAAAAATATTTCTAAAATCTGAAATTATCAAGAGAAGTCTTGTTTAAACTATTGATCTTTATTCTGTTAGATCATTAGAGTGTACGATGATATGAAATTTTATTGTAGTGGAATATTTCCATTTCCTGTCATGTATGTTGTTGTAAGTTATTGTGTGATGATCTTGAATTGGTACATATAATATTGGAAGCTGCGGCAAGAAATTAGTCAGCTTCTGTAGTATATAAATGAATCAGTTTCAGTTAACTTACTTTAGAACTATCATATATAGAGAGACAGGAACACAAAAAGGAACACATAAGAGGATAAACACAATGGCAGATCACTGTGGGTAGAGGGGGCAATGGAAAGGGGAGACAAAGATAAACATGAAAACACGAGCATATAAGGACCATCTCCACATCTTTATACACTACTGTTTTCAATAGATGGGTTCTCTTTTTATCAATCCCAATTCTTGTACATTCATTTCTTTTCAGCCTCTGGGAAGTTTGTTTCTGTTACCCAGCTTCATTGGGAGGGCAGGCATCTACACTCATTGAGGGGCCATTTTTATTATCAAAGTTTCCTTTTTTTTTTAAACTGCCAGATCGACAAAGCATAAACTAAAGCATATCTACAAACATACAATTCAAGTAACTAATGTAAAATTACTCTGTAGATTTACAAAGGTTCAAATCCACAAATAAACTCAAATCATATGAAAAAAGGTAAAGAAATGTCAAACAAAGCAGGTGCATGGAAACAGCTACGAAGCATGTAAGTGATTATGTAATATACGTACTGACCACTTGAGTGGTCTTCATTCTGTATATGGGAAGTGTAAGATAAGAAGAATGCTAGCTCAAGTCACGGAAAGAGTAGAGGCAGAAAGATAAAGAGCTGAGCTAGTTGACTGTACGGTTAGCGATGCGCAGCTGTGAGCTTGCATTCAGGAGGTTAGTGGGTTCGAATCTCACTGTCAGCAGCCCCTAAGATGGTTGGTTTTCTGTGGTTTCCCTTTTTTACACCAGGCAAATGCTGGGGCTGTACCTTATTTAAGGCCACGGCCACTTCATTCCCACTCCTATCCCACATCGCCATAAGACCTATCTGTGTCAGTGCGATATAAAGCTATCTGTTAACAAATAAAAATAAATAAATAATGATGAATAATTAAAGATGAGGAACACAGGACAATCACAGAAGGCAAAACGGAACCTAACTAGGCGTAGTCGATATAAGAAAGGAACTAACAAGTGACAAATCAAGTCGTATATAGAATGATAGGAATGTACAAACTAAAAAAGGCTTAATACGATAAACACAATGACAGGTCAGTAAAAAATATGAAACCTTGGGAAAATTGGTAAACATTAGGCTAACGAACTACTGTATTTTATTTTGAAGGGTAAGTTTCTGAAAACTCACTGGTTTTTTTATTTGCTTTCAGTATTGATGATATTCAGGATAACTCAGTCCTTAGAAGAGGAATACCTGTGGCACATTCCATATATGGCGTAGCAAGCGTCATAAATGCAGCAAACTATGTTCTCTTCCTTGCTCTTGAGCGAGTCTTGAGCCTTAATCACCCTGATGGAACAACTGTTTATACTGAACAGTTGCTGGAACTTCATCGCGGGCAAGGCATGGAAATATACTGGAGAGACAACTACACGTGCCCTTCGGAAGAAGAGTATCGTCAGATGACGATACGAAGTAAGACACCTTTCTGCTCCATTTTTGTTTAGTCAAACTTCTTGCTGTTTGATTTGCATATTTTAATCAGGGGCGTATACAAGGGGGGGGGGGGGCAGGGGGCCTGCTGAAATAATGAATATAAAGAAAAAAATAAGTACCGTTATCAGAATTATTTTAATGAATCATGTGCAAAAGGGCTAGGAGAATTTACCTGGTTAGCTTATTCAGAGGAAAAATCTGGACCTTTTTGTAAGTACTGCATGTTATTTTCCCATACCGAAAATGTAAGGAAAGGAGATCACCAAGTAGCAGGGGCATTGGTCACTCATGCTTTTACCAATCTTAAAAAAGCCAGGGAAATGTCTAGCAAACATGAAAACTTTTCCTATCATAAGAAATGTGTTTTGATCACTGAAAATACAAAAGTTATAGTTAAGAAAAAGGCTGAAAGTGTTATCAATCAAGTAAATGTCCAAAGAAGACTGGATATTGAGAATAATAGAAAATGGCTAATTCCTATAATACAAACAATATGACTTAGCGGGTGGCAGCAAACAGCTCTAAGGGGTCATTGTGACTGGACGAAGAACCGGACCAAAATGATGGGAATTTTCGATCGTTGTTGAGATACCGAGCCAACAGTGGAGATAATATTAACGACCAGTGGTGGGAAGACAATGTACACAAGTTCTTTCATTCAAAACGAACTTAACACATTTGGTCACTTAATGCAATCAAAAATTGTAGAAAATCTCAGAAAGTCTGTTTTGTATTCCGTTTTAGCAGATGAAACCACTGACATCAGCCAAATTGAACATTTTTCTCTCCGTGTACGTTACATAGAAGACCAAACTTTCAAAATCAGAGAAGATTTTCTGACATTCGTCCCCATTTATGACGTCACTGGAGCAGGTTTGGCCAACACAATATTAGAGACCTTGTCAACATTAGGGCTTGACCTAAACAAAATAAGAGGCCAAGGGTATGATGGCGCTGCCACGATGAGCGGGCAATTCAGAGGATTACAAGCTTCCATCAGAGAAAAGCTACCGTTGGCCCTGTATACACACTCTAAATTTATATTTGTCAGATGTGAGCAAAATACCTTCTGTAAGAAACTGTATAGGTGTCATAAAAGAAGTCTGTGGATTCTTTCATATGTCAGCCAAAAGAACCAAAATATTGAAATCAATGATTTCTGAATGTTGTCCAGAACAAAAGAAAAAGAAACTTATTTCACTGTGCGAAACCTGATAGGTAGAAAGGCTCGACTCAGTAATTTTATTTAAAGATATTTTGCAGCCTATCTTTCTCTCCCTTTGCAAATTAGAAGAGAAATTAAGTGATTCAGCATCTAAGGCTCACATTCTAAGTAGTGCTATTAGTCAATTTGCATTTCTTGTTAATCTTTTTGTTTGGAGCCGGATACTATCAACCACGCATAACTTATCTGAGCAGTTTCAAAACAAAAATATAGATCTTCCACAGGCCTTGACTAACGTCACAAGTGTTTTACACCTTCTGTCGAAGGAGAGGGAAAATGCTGATGACTCATTTAAAGCCTTGTATAATCAAGTAAAGTTATTCGCTGCCAAACTTGACATTAAAGAAGAGATTCCAAGAATTTGCCGCCTTCAAACAGCACGTAGCAACGTCCCTTGCACCACAGAAGAAGAATACTATCGAGTAGCTGTTTATGTGCCATACCTGGACAATTTTTATAACTCACTAAAAGAACGCTTTGAATCTCACAAGGAGACAGTTGCATCCTTACAAAACATCCTTCCAGAGTTGTGTATCATAACAGATTTCGGTTCACTGGAGGCTGCTTTTAGTTTCTACGAAGAAGATCTGTCACATAAAGAGATTGTGCAAAGTGAGTTTATGTTGTGGAAAGAAAAGTGGAGTCAGGAAAACCCTTCAAATCTTCCAAAAATGGCTGTAAGTTCTCTAGAAAAATGTGCAAGACTTTCTTCCCCAACATTTATACCCTTCTCAAATTACTTGCAGTTCTTCCTGTTTCTGTAGGAATCGTAGAAAGAACTTTCTCTAGCCTAAGAAGACTTACTTAAGGAACAGCACATCTGAAAGTAGGGCTTGCTTTACTCTCTATCCACAGAGACATTATAGTTAGTGATGAAGTTCTTGGTAAGTTTGCAAGTGTACCAAGAAACCTGGACTTTGTTTTGTAATCATTGGTGTACTGTATGTATGTATGAATCAGCCCAAATCAAAGTTTCTTTTTTCCTTTCTAAAGTGTTTGAAATCATCTGACCTCTTAAAATTACTTAACCTAACCTTACATTAATCTTGGCTCCCCTCCAAAAAAATATGTTCTGTATTCGCCACTGACTTTAATTTTTTTTTTTGTATTGTCATTCTGACTTTTAGTTTGAAGGCTAGTATATTAATTTCACTGTTTAAATATATGTTCCTATAATTGATAGTAACATTCTTGAAAGTTTATTGTAAAATCTTCCTTCTGAATTTGTAAGCCATCCTGGAGCCAGCGAGTACTATATTACACAGATTACTACAGAAAATAAGAAACAACAAAAGGAAAAGTGTGCTACATTCTACTTACTTTCACAGTATCTTAGGTCATCATTAGGGTTTGGATGTTCAGAAAATGTCCATGTTTTTCCTGTATTCCATGTTTAGCTATTTGTTGGAATTAAGTATGAATTGGACGTTTCTGAGCATATTTAGCCTTATTTTATAGGGCACGTAAATGCATATTTTACCTTTTTTAAAAATTATTTTTGTTATATTTTGGTTATATTTTGCAACGGAAAAATATACTTTACCGGTACTTTGAATGTGATATCCAATGACTCCTTGTGTAAATGTGTGTGTGGCATTGTGACGAAACTTGAAGCTAGGGCCTTAAGGCTGATACTTATTGTATCTCGTCTGCATTTATATTACTAGTTTTAGAATAATTTCCTTTAGGGTAAGACTTGCAGTTTGAGTATTTTTGCCCACTGGAATGTCATCCTTGTTTAGAAAAAGGAAATACCATTAGGAATGCTGTGATCAATTATTGTAAATGTGTCAAGTGTCATCCATGAATCTCAACCAAAATATTATCCCTTTAATGTTATTGGTGGTGTTGGGATAACTACATTTCTTTGCATAGCCACTCATGTTATATTACATTTGTGCAATTCCACGCATGTAACGATATTTTAACCCGTGCAGTTCTGGACTCTGTGATTCACATCGTATTCATGTTTATGTTATTTTATGACTCAAGATTGACAAGATGCCAATTTGCCGTGTCACAAGATTCATAGACCTTTTGTCCACTGATTTTATTGTGTCCTTACCATATTTTCGATGATTTTGTGTGTGATTGAAGATGTCCCGAAAAAGGACGAAACTTGTATCACCAATATAATTTAATGTAGTCTTATTAATAAAGACGACTATGGCATTTTATAGGTGGAACATTTGTTGTTAAGATATTCACAGGTTAATACTTTTTGACAATACGGGCTCAAATATGACGTTTATCACATGCAATGTTGATTCCTTTAACAGTGAAGTATTGCATCATTTTTGAATGTTCTGGAAACAGTGAAACTCCTTTCTGATTTGAGACAGAGGTTAGTCTCCCATAGCATTGAAGTAATGGTGTATGAAAGTGGCATAGAAGAACTTTAAGATTGAGTGGTGTTGTATGAAAACTTACAGTTGAAGTTCCCCTGCCCCTGTCTCTCTCTCTCTCTCTCTCTCTCTCTCTCTCGTGGTTTTTTCCTTTTTCCCCTTTGCTTCTGATATCACGCAAAGCATTTCCAGGGAGATAGTGGGTCTTCTTCATTGGACTTGGTCTCAGGCTGCCTGTAATGATTCTGCAGATCTCATGCAGGGCCACATCAGTCTGCTAAGCATGGGGCCAACTTGTGCCATACTGAGTAGGCATATTCTCCAGCGGAGTAACGTAGGGCTAGACGTGTTGTTCTAAACTTTTGGGGATGAATACCCCAGAGTTGTACCTGCCAATTTCCAAAATAGGCTATTTCTAGAAGAGAACTTTTTGTCTTACTATCAAATAGTGCTCCCTCAAGTTTAGTGCATGTTCCAGCATAGCACCAGTATATCTTTGGGGGAAGCAGTGGTCAAGCTGAACTCTTTGCTAATAATTGCATGCTTCCTCTTAGTCCATATTTGTCTTATGTGGAATGCACACACCTGGATCTTACTTGGATAAGGCTTCAGTTGGTTTATTTCGTAATATATGCCAAGTTGCTCTAATGGATTAATCAGGTCTTTTTCTGCAACTTCAGAATGATAGGCCTGGATGCCTAGGCCTAAATCTTTGACAGAAATGAAACTCTTTGGTCCTTTAGGCTGTGGTTGGTCATTGTTATGGACCTAGAAAACCATCGGTGCTAACACATTTCCTTGACTCGGGCTATTCTGTTTGGTTCTCCAACAGCTACATTGTTACAATTTTATATATTTTTTCATCTAAACAGTGTTATGTGGCTGAAGATGTTGATAATATACGAAACATGTACCACTTTTGACCATTAAAAATTGCCTTAAGCAATCATTGTATCGACTAGGTGGAAAATAAATAAATACTTAATTGTGAATCTATTGAAGCTGATTTTATGTAATAGTGGTACTACTCGCAAGTAAAGGCGACCCCTGCATGATGGTACTAATTACAAGTAATCTCATGGTTCTAATTCGATCATCCCTTGGTCACCCCTTTTAGTCACCTCTTACGACCGGCAAGGGATACCTCAGGTGTATTCTTTGTCTGCGTTCCCCACCCACAGGGGGGATATGATGAGTGTGTAGCTTCCTACAAGATGCCTAAAATTTGGCAGATGGCATAAGTGGTTGCAGTACTCAAACCAGGTAAAGAACCTTCAGATCACAAAAGCTACAGACCAATTTCTATTCTTTGCCATCTGTACAAAATATTAGAACAGATAATTCTGAATTGCCTAACAGATGTCATTGAACCACTTCTTATACCTCGGCAAGCAGGTTTCAGACCAGGGAGGAACCACACATCCCAAAGTCTGCACTTAACCCAGCACATAGAAGATGGCTTTGAAATAAAGAAATATCACTGATGATGCCCATTAATGATGTTGGAATAATAAACGTGATCGCTTCTGTCCCGCAGAATCACCAGTTTCTTGTAGACTTTCAAGGACAATGTAGCTGTTGGAGAACCAAACAGAATAGCCCGAGTCAAGGAAATGTGTTAGCACCGATGGTTTTCTAGGTCCATAACAATGACCAACCACAGCCTAAAGGACCAAAGAGTTTCATTTCTGTCAAAGATTTAGGCCTAGGCATCCAGGCCTATCATTCTGAAGTTGCAGAAAAAGACCTGATTAATCCATTAGAGCAACTTGGCATATATTACGAAATAAACCAACTGAAGCCTTATCCAAGTAAGATCCAGGTGTGTGCATTCCACATAAGACAAATATGGACTAAGAGGAAGCATGCAATTATTAGCAAAGAGTTCAGCTTGACCACTGCTTCCCCCAAAGATATACTGGTGCTATGCTGGAACATGCACTAAACTTGAGGGAGCACTATTTGATAGTAAGACAAAAAGTTCTCTTCTAGAAATAGCCTATTTTGGAAATTGGCAGGTACAACTCTGGGGTATTCATCCCCAAAAGTTTAGAACAACACGTCTAGCCCTACGTTACTCCGCTGGAGAATATGCCTACTCAGTATGGCACAAGTTGGCCCCATGCTTAGCAGACTGATGTGGCCCTGCATGAGATCTGCAGAATCATTACAGGCAGCCTGAGACCAAGTCCAATGAAGAAGACCCACTATCTCCCTGGAAATGCTTTGCGTGATATCAGAAGCAAAGGGGAAAAAGGAAAAAACCACGAGAGAGAGAGAGAGAGAGAGAGAGAGAGAGAGAGACAGGGGCAGGGGAACTTCAACTGTAAGTTTTCATACAACACCACTCAATCTTAAAGTTCTTCTATGCCACTTTCATACACCATTACTTCAATGCTATGGGAGACTAACCTCTGTCTCAAATCAGAAAGGAGTTTCACTGTTTCCAGAACATTCAAAAATGATGCAATACTTCACTGTTAAAGGAATCAACATTGCATGTGATAAACGTCATATTTGAGCCCGTATTGTCAAAAAGTATTAACCTGTGAATATCTTAACAACAAATGTTCCACCTATAAAATGCCATAGTCGTCTTTATTAATAAGACTACATTAAATTATATTGGTGATACAAGTTTCGTCCTTTTTCGGGACATCTTCAATCACACACAAAATCATCGAAAATATGGTAAGGACACAATAAAATCAGTGGACAAAAGGTCTATGAATCTTGTGACACGGCAAATTGGCATCTTGTCAATCTTGAGTCATAAAATAACATAAACATGAATACGATGTGAATCACAGAGTCCAGAACTGCACGGGTTAAAATATCGTTACATGCGTGGAATTGCACAAATGTAATATAACATGAGTGGCTATGCAAAGAAATGTAGTTATCCCAACACCACCAATAACATTAAAGGGATAATATTTTGGTTGAGATTCATGGATGACACTTAAAATTAACATAAGATTGACAAGATTAAAACAATTTTAAGGACACTTCCTCTAAAGCATTACTTTGTCAATTTTATATATTTTTTCATCTAAACAGTGTTATGTGGCTGAAGATGTTGATAATATACGAAACATGTACCACTTTTGACCATTAAAAATTGCCTTAAGCAATCATTGTATCGACTAGGTGGAAAATAAATAAATACTTAATTGTGAATCTAGTACCACTATGTTCGGTACACAATAGGTTTGTGATTAGTAGCAACAGGGTGAATCAGAATGAGGTTTACAGTACCCGTAATTAGTACCACTACATGCGGAACACCACGGGCTTACATTGCCTGTAATTAGTACCATTATGTAAGAAACACCACGGGTCTTGGCATTGCCTGTGGTTAGTACCACTATATGAGCGACAGCGTGGGTTGGCGTTGCCTATGATTAGTACCCACTATGTGAGGAACACCATGAGATAGTACGATTCCCTGTGATTAGTACAGCTATGTGAGGAACACCATAGGTTTGCGTTGCCTGTAAGTGGCGCCGTAATGTGAGAAACACTATAGGTCTGCGTTGTGTGCATAATACATTACCTGTGAGTAGTACCATAGTGTGGAATACCGCAAGTCTACGCTACTTTGATTAGTACCGCAACATAACAAGTACTATGGTTGGGCTTTGCTAGCGATACGTACTGTTATGAGGGGCTGATGACCTGGATTTTGGACCCCTTTGGACAACAATCATCATCGATTCAGGATTGTGCTTTAAAGGCAGTCCCTTGATCAGTAATACTATTGTTTTGCGATAGTTTCTGGGAATGTGGGGCATTGCAGATCAGATTCACTGATTGTTTTAAATTCATATTCATTCATTCTTTGTCATCACGTTTTGAATTCTGGTCAGCGCATGATTTTTTACTTTTAAATTTTTATTACATTTTGTCTCATTTAGTACCATTAGGGGCTGATGACATAGATGTTAGGCCCCTTTAAACAACAAGCATCGTCACTCATCATCATCATCACACTAGTTATACAAAGTGAAGAGGCACATCTTTACAAGAAATACGTACATTTCATATTTGGTCTTTGATGTTAATTAGAAGAGTAGTAGTCCACCTTTTCATTACAATCAATATTCAGAAAAGGATACATTAAAATCATTTACATTTACAGTACATATTTCATTACTATGTGAGGGTCATCCTCAGCTGTTGAAGACAAGTTAACAAGAAATCCAGTGTTTAAAGACACACAGTAAAATTGGCCAAACATAAAATAAGCATGCACTTAATGGGGAAAAACTGAAGAACTCTGTAAGTTTATTGCCTGGATCCAATTGTGTGGAAGACATCAATCACTGAAACAGACCAGTGTAGAATGAAATTGAAGAAGCCCATTAAGAATAGCCCAAATGTCCTTTGAATAAATAAATCTAGATTAGATGACATGTAAGTAAAAAAAATTCCTTAATCAGCGAGGTAATGCATAATTTTTTTAAAGTTACTGGAAAACAGGGAAGCTCCTCTCTAATTCGAGACAGATGTGTCTTACAAGTTGTCCATTTCATGACCGTATCGATGTTTAATCAAGAAGTAAGTATAAATATCCACCTAATCGATACTTTATTAATGCCTCAGGCAAAATTGAATAAAATTAAAACTTACAGGACATGTTTCGACCACTTAGTGGTCCTCTTCAGCTGTATAAATAAAGAACTGAAAAGAAAATCATTGACAATAAGCACAAATAAACGTTCTTTGGAGACTCCTTTGATAAAAATGGAGGTCATCAGAATAGGTCATCTTGCCTTTCGTTCTTGTTTGGAAAAGATGTTTATTCTGCGCTCTCTAGAGGGTCTGTCTTTGAGCGCGACCTGGTGAAGTGACGATGTGATACAGTTTGACAATTCATGGAAAGCTCTGGAGAGAAGGGAAGTAGAGTTTTATCGCCATCTAAAATAACATGTGAGGGAGGAGGGAGATTGGGCTGTGCTTCTGCGATGTCGTGTTTGATTATATCTCTTGTTCGTCTAGTCTGTTTCATGTCTACCCATTCTAAGTATTTACTAATATTCTCATATAAGATGTTTTTATGCTCGTTGTTTTCGTTGAGATTCTCTTCACCCTTTTCCAATTTATCAAGAACGATGTGGATGTTTTCCAGGTTGTTCATAAGATTACCTTTATTAATCATACAGATAATTTGAAGGTCCTGTTTTATATTGGTGAATTTGTGTTTGGACTCTTTCATATGGGATCCCATGGCAGAGAATCTTTTGTATCTTTCAGCATTGACGTGTTCTTGATATCTAATTGAGAAGTTCCTTCCAGATTGTCCCACGTAAGTTTTTTTACATTGAGCACAAGTCAGCTTATAAATACCCGATTCCTGGAATTCGTCATCTTTAAGTTTATTAGCTTTATTATGACTAAAGAATCTATGTTTCGTGTTGTTGCTCGTAGAGAAGGCTACCTTGGTATTGTGTTTCTTGAATAAGTTGGTGATTTCGTAAATCTGCGGGTTATTAAAGGTGAATTTTACATATCCTTTTTCTTTTTCTGAATGCTGTTTAAGTTTAATTTGTTGTTGGTATTTGCATTTAGTGATGATTTTATTGATGAATTTCAAACTGAAACCATTATGTAGAGCCTGTTGACGAATGATCTGCATTTAGGGCAGTCGCCCAGGTGGCAGATTCCCCATCTGTTGTTTTCCTAGCCTTTTTTTTAATGATTTCAAAGAAATCCCTAACTCCCCTTCCTATAAATGAATATTTGCCCCAATTTGATCTCTTGAATTCCAACTTTATCTTCATATTCAGAAAAAGAAAAAGGATATGTAAAATTCACCTTTAATAACCCGCAGATTTACGAAATCACCAACTTATTCAAGAAACACAATACCAAGGTAGCCTTCTCTACGAACAACAACAAGAAACATAGATTCTTTAGTCATAATAAAGCTAATAAACTTAAAGATGACGAATTCCAGGAATCGGGTATTTATAAGCTGACTTGTGCTCAATGTAAAAAAACTTACGTGGGACAATCTGGAAGGAACTTCTCAATTAGATATCAAGAACACATCAATGCTGAAAGATACAAAAGATTCTCTGCCATGGGATCCCATATGAAAGAGTCCAACCACAAATTCACCAATATAAAACAGGACCTTCAAATTATCTGTATGATTAATAAAGGTAATCTTATGAACAACCTGGAAAACATCCACATCGTTCTTGATAAATTGGAAAACGGTGAAGAGAATCTCAACGAACACAACGAGCATAAAAACATCTTATATGAGAATATTAGCAAATACTTAGAATGGGTAGACATGAAACAGACTAGACGAACAAGAGATATAATCAAACACGACATCGCAGAAGCACAGCCCAATCTCCCTCCTCCCTCACATGTTATTTTAGATGGCGATAAAACTCTACTTCCCTTCTCTCCAGAGCTTTCCATGAATTGTCAAACTGTATCACATCGTTACTTCACCAGGTCGCGCTCAAAGACAGACCCTCTAGAGAGCGCAGAATAAACATCTTTTCCAAACAAGAACGAGAGGCAAGATGACCTATTCTGATGACCTCCATTTTTATCAAAGGAGTCTCCAAAGAACGTTTATTTGTGCTTATTGTCAATGTTTTTCTTTTCAGTTCTTTATTTATACAGCTGAAGAGGACCACTAAGTGGTCGAAACATGTCCTGTAAGTTTTAATTTTATTCAATTTTGCCTGAGGCATTAATAAAGTATCGATTAGGTGGATATTTATACTTACTTCTTGACAGATGTGTCTCGCAAAGCATTGAAGTAATGATGCACGAAAATGGCACAGAAAAACTTGAAAATTTACAGTAGGAGTTCCCCTGCTGGTGTGTGTGTGTGTGTGCAATATGCATACTTGGCCAAGCGAAGGTTACCGACTGCAATTTCACAACCATAAATAAATCGATCAATACTGATCTGCACTTAGGGCAGTCGCCCAGGTGGCAGATTCCCCATCTGTTGTTTTCCTAGCCTTTTCTTAAATGATTTCAAAGAAATCCCTAACTCCCCTTCCTATAAATGAATATTTGCCCCAATTTGATCTCTTGAATTCCAACTTTATCTTCATATTGTGATCTTTCCTACGCCACTCAAACTTATTCGTATAGGCCTACTAATGTCATTCCACGCCATCTCTCTGCTGACACCTCGGAACATACCACTTAGGCTAGTCGAGCAGCTCGTCTTCTTTCTCCCGATTCTTCCCAGCCCAAACTTTGCAACATTTTTGTAACGCTAGGTACTCTTTTGTCGGAAATCACCCAGAACAAATCAAGCTGCTTTTCTTTGTGTTTTTTCCAGTTCTTGAATCAGGTAAGCCTGGTGAGGGTCTCATACACTGGAACCATACTCTAGTTGGGGTCTTACCAGAGACTTACATGCCCTCTCCTTTACATCCTTACTACAACCCCTAAACACCCTCATAACCATGTGCAGATATTTGTACCCTTTATTTACAATCCCATTTATGTGATTACCCCAATGAAGATCTTTCCTTATATTAATGCCTAGATACTTACAATGATCCCCAAAAGGAACTTTCACCCCATCAACTCGGCAATTAAAACTGAGAGGACTTTTCCTATATGTGAAACTCACAACCCGACTTTTAACCCCGTATATCAACATACCATTGCCTGCTGTCCATCTCACAACATTATCGAGGTCACGTTGCAGTTGCTGACAATCTTGTAACTTATTTGTTACTCTATACAGAATAACATCATCTGCAAAATCCTCACCTCTGATTCCACTTCTTTACTCATATCATTTATATATATAAGAAAACATAAAGGTCCAGTAATACTGCCTTGAGGAATTCCCCTCTTAATTATTACAGGGTCAGATAAAGCTATGCTACTGTAATTGCCTGAGGTCTATTTTCTATAAATATAGCAACCCATTCAGTCACTCTTTTGTCTAGTCCAGTTGCACTCATTTTTGCCAGTAGTCTCCCATGATCCACCCTATCAAATGCTTTAGACAGGTCAATCACGATACAGTCCATTTGACCTCCTGAATCCAAGATATATGCTATATCTTGCTGGAATCCGACAAGTTGAGCTTCAGTGGAATAACCTTTCCTAAAACCGAACTGCCTTCTATCGAACCAGTTATTAATTTCACAAAAATGTCTAATATAATCAGAAAGAATGCTTTCCCAAAGCTTACATGCAACGCATGTCAAACTTACTTGCCTGTAATTTTCAGCTTTATGTCTATCACCCTTTCCTTTATACACAGGGGTTACTATAGCTACTCTCCATTCATTTGGTATAGTTCCTTCAAGCAGACAATAATCAAATAAGTATAGTACGTAAACTTTTTCTTGAGCCCTGAGCTCCATAGTGCTGAATGGGAACTAGGGCTCAAGGAAAGGTGCGCATACTATACTTCAGATATGGTACTATATCCCAACCCATTGTCTTTAGTATATCCCCAGAAATCTTATTAATTCCAGCCGCTTTTCTAGTTTTCAACTTTTGTATCTTATTGTAAATGTCATTGTTATCGTATGTAAATTTTAATACTTCTTTAGCATTAGTCTCCTCCTCTGTCTGGATATTATCCTTGTAACCAACAATCTTTACATAGTGCTGACTGAATACTTTTGCCTTTTGAATATCCTAACATACACACTCCCCTTGTTCATTAATTATTCCTGGAATGTCCTTCTCGGAACCTGTTTCTGCCTTAAAATACCTGTATATACCCTTCAATTTTTTACTAAAATTTGTATGACTGCCAATTATGCTTGGCATCATGTTATCGTTAGCTGCCTTCTTTGCTAGATTCAATTTCCTAGTAAGTTCCTTCAATTTCTCCTTACTTCCACAGCCATTTCTAACTCTATTCCTTTTCAATCTGCCCCTCCTTCTTAGTCTCTTTATTTCTCTATTATATTAAGGTGGGTCTTTACCATTCCTTACCACCTTTAAAGGTACAAACTTTTTTTCACATTCCTCAAAAATTGCCTTCAACCCATCCCAGAGTCCGTTTACATTTTTATTTACCATTTTCCACTGATCATAGTTACTTTTTAAAGACTGCCTCATGCCTGCTTTATCAGCCTTATGGTACTGCCTGATAGTCCTGCTTTTAAGACTTTCCTTTCTATCACATTTATTTTTAACTATGACAAAAACAGCTTCATGATCTCTAATACCATCTATTACTTCAGTTTCTCTATAGTGCTCATCTGGTTTTACCAGGACCACGTCCAGGATATTTTTCCCTCGAGTTGGTTCCATCACCTTCTGAATCAGCTGTCCTTCCCATATTAGCTTATGTGCCATTTGTTGGTCATGCTTCCTGTCATTCGCATTTACTTCCCAATTGACATCTGGTAAATTCAGATCTCCCACTACAATCGCATTCCTTTCCATGTCGTTTCCCACATAGCTGATTATCTTATCAAATAATTCTGAATCCGTGTCAGCGCTACCCCTTCCCGGTCTGTACACTCAAAAGATATCGAGTTGCCTATTATCTTTAGAAATGAGCCTTACACCTAGAATTTCATGTGTCTCATCTTTAAGTTTTTCGTAGCTTACAATTTCTTCTTTCACCGGAATGAATACTCCTCCTCCCACCATTCCTATGTCTACGATCCACACTCCAATTCCATGAGAAAATTTCTACATCCATTATATCATTTCTCAGCCGTTATTCAACTCCTGTTATAATATGTGGTAAATATATATCTATTAAATTACTTAGTTCTATTCCTTTCTTTACAGTTCAACACTATTTTTATGTTATTGCTACTTGATTTCCAGTTCTCTGTTCCCTTATCACTGCTCCCTAGGCCACACTATTTCCCTGAATGTACCTCCCTATTACCCTTTCAAACAAATTTCCTAACTTATACGTACCACTGCAGTTTAAGTGAAGGCCATCTGAGCGCTGATCCCTATCTCCTACCCATTAGGATCTAGAAATTTCACTCCCAGTTTCCCACATACCCACTCCATAGTCTCATTTAAATCCCCAATCATCCTCCAGTCAGTATCCCTCCTACACAGTATTCCACTGATAACAATCTCTACTTCGTTAAAGTCATCCATGCTGCATGTGCCAGATCCCACACATTCCAACTATGTTGGTACTTTTACCTGCTTGCCTTACGTTGTTGGTACCAATGTGAAATACTACCACCTTCTCCTTCCTCTCCTCCTTCTCTTCTACTTTCCTCAACATCTGCCTAAACCTATTTCCTGGATAACACTCTACCCTGGTTCCCTTTCCTCCTCACACTTTCCCCACATGTCTAACGATGGAATCCCCCAAGACCAGAGCCTCAATCCTACCCACCTCATTTGATCCCCTCCCCTCCTGGTCAGCCTTGTCTTTCCTGAGAGCTGCAGAAGCTACTTCCTCCTCCCTTTTCTCCTTCCCATGACCCTGTTCCACCTGTCTTTTCCTATCCTCTACTCTACATTTCCCTTTCCTACCTTTTCCTTTCCACCTACTTCCACAAATTTCAGCAACCGTTCCGTTCCTCATCTTCCCTGTGTTGTTCTACCTGGATTGACTCGTACCGATTTCTCACAGACACCTGTCCTGAATTCTGATCCTGAATAGAGCCCTTAGTCTGCAATCTCCTTCCCCTTAGTATATTAGAGTACCTGTCTTCTACAATTTCCCCGTTTCCTTCCCCTCCCTCTTTTACACCTACTGTAACCTGTACATTTTTGGGAAGTCTGTGTTCTGTGAGAATCCTAATTATCTCCCTCAAACTCTCCAACTCCTCCCTCATACTCCTCAATGCCTCGCCACACCCACAGTTCCTACACTTGCACCCCTTAGCCATTCTTTACGGATAAAAATGAGAAGAAAAGGAAAAAATAAAATAACTTACGAGCAAAAAAAGAAATGAATGGAGGGAAATATTGTCTGGGATAGTACTCAAAGATCACATAACAATAAGGTAATTAATATAAGACTACACTACAATACTACTGGTACTTAGTCGTACTCTATTTTTTTTTATCCTACCGAGCTCGATAGCTGCAGTCGCTTAAGTGCGGCTGGTATCCAGTATTCGGGACATAGTAGGTTCGAATCCCACTGTCGGCAGCCTTGAAAATGGTTTTCCGTGGTTTCCCATTTTCACACCAGGCAAATGCTGGGGCTGTACCTTAATTAAGGCCACGGCCGCTTCCTTCCCACTCCTAGCCCTTTCCTGTCCCATCGTCGCCGTAAGACCTATCTGTATCGGTGCGACGTAAAGCCCCTAGCAAAAAAAAAAAAAATTATCCTATAACACCCTAACAGGATAAAAGCTGCTGTTCATTACTGAATACCGAAAGGAATACACAAGAATTATGCAATTCTAAACTGCAAGTAAGCCTATCCTAATTACAACAACAGAATTTTTAGTAAGAGATTTTCTACGGATACCTCTCCTATACTACACAAATATTTTACAATAATAAAATAAGCACGCTAAATTCTAATAAGATATTACTTGTATACTACAGTACTGTACAGTACACTGCAATAATTTTAAACTACATTCAGACGTATCCTAATTACAATACCGGTTTCGTATGTCACTACTAAGCACAAACAGAAATGAAAATTGCAAGTTTGAAATTTGCAAGAACTACTCAAAGATTACCAACAAAGCTAATTGCTTAGACAAATTATTATTTTTTTTTTTTTTGCTAGGGGCTTTACATCGCACCGACACAGATAGGTCTTATGGCGACAGTGGGATAGGAAAGGCCTAGGAGTTGGAAGGAAGCGGCCGTGGCCTTATTTAAGGTACAGCCCCAGCATTTGCCTGGTGTGAAAATGGGAAACCACGGAAAACCATCTTCAGGGCTGCCGATAGTGGGATTCGAACCTACTATCTCCCGGATGCAAGCTCACAGCCGCGCGTCTCTACGCGCACGGCCAACTCGCCCGGTAAAAAATTATTATTAGTACTATGCTCAAATAGATGCACACGAAAGATACACACGAATCTAGCAGGTAAGATATGGTATATACCGTATCTACACTACAATTCTCAGCTTATATGTGATTATATGAATTTTTACCGCTGGTGGATTACTATTATTTTCCCTGCTACACGGGACAGAGAATAAAAGTGTCCTTAAATGCTGAAAAATAAGTTGTCTACAATAATTTCTGTCAAAACTATGCCGGGGACTTGAACTGAAATATTATTGGGATATAGAAATTTGATTATTACCTCTTAACTGGGGAATAGTTTCATAGCGTCAACCAGCCAGTGGGTAATTATTCAGCGCAACGTGCACTTTTGGAATGGGTACAGTAGCGTGCGGCAGATGTAAATACTCAACAGAAAAGTATATTTTACTTGATTTATTTAAATTATTGGTGATATAGTCGTCGAAATTCAATAGCATTACGTTATTACCGTTTTTCTTGTAAACCCATAAACATATACATTAATACACAGTGTGTTCATACAAAAGTGAATATAAAAAGTGTTCCTTTCATTATTATGATGACATTTTTCAAGTTTTTAGATATGCATCAATAGTTTCTACATACTTTCTGGTTCATAGGTCACTCAGAAATTGCGCACAGTGTGGTAAATACAGAAGCACGGGCAAGTACAAAGTGCCACGTCACATTCCTCACAGCAGTAGACAGTTTCCCGTCGCCTCTGGTTTTACAGGCACACAACACAATATTTTCTTGAGTGATTCCTACTTCCGGTCGGCGGATTCTCAGATAATTCAATGTCTTTCCTAACCAAGCCATGTTCACGTCTCATGGAACAGTTTACCACCATATACAGAGCAGTTTACAAAAAGTTATCAGAATATGGACAATGGAGTTCACAAAACAACTGTATCATAACAACAACAACTCACAAATTTAGTAATTTAAATGTACGTATACACAAATAAATTATTTACGAAGAATTTGGCGCGGACCGCACGAAGCAACACGAGACAGCTGTTGGACTGCCGCCTAGGAGCGAACTACCCGACTGGCGTGAGACTGGATAAAAATGAATAGGACAGCAATAATCACCTCTAATATGAATGGAATTAGTTTTAAATTACGGTAGTAGATGGGAGAAGTGATTGAGAAAGCCAGACGCCTATAGGTAGCTAACCCTATGTAAGAACACATTTAGAAGTACAAGAACACCTAAAGGTGTCAAACCCATTACTCCTGCGACAGCTGCTACCCAGTTAAGGGGTGAACTTTTCCTCGATAAATAAACGAAGGTGGAAAGTACGAAGTATGCAGGGAACTTAGACTACAAATTATCGGAATAAAATAATCAGCTGATTTTGTATTTGTTTTACAAAACTACCCTGTGCATATAACAACAATCGCCAACAATCCAAAAACTGTTAAGTACCGTAATTCTCCAGTGAAATTACCGTGTATAACTCTTTAACTTTAAAAAAAAAAATTGAAGTTTAAAGGTGTATCGTGTTATTTAATTTAATAAATTATTACCTTCATGATAGTTGAACGGATATCTATACGAAATACCAGAAAAGTTGCGGCGGAAGTTACAATGAGTTACAACTCCTTATGATAATCTGCCTTTGTAAGTATTATACCAGCGAACCTACAGATATTTAAAAATATTTTTTCGGAAGTTAATATTATTACCTAAAGTATTTCTTAAACCAAAATTCGAAACAAGTTAGGTACACCTAGCTAGCCTACTTAACCCAGAAAACATAATCTACTGAACACCAACTGAATTACTTGTTATAAAATTCAAATAAATATCACTATTCCCAGTTTCTACCAACAAGCACTAAACACCAATATATAAATAGCACTAAATGGATCACACACACACAAAATTAAACAATTTCAATAGGTTTTAACTACTTTATCACTACAATAATGCAAGAGCTCTCTCAACAGCCGACCGTTCACAAGCGCATCCAAAGTGAAAATGATCATGATAATAGCTTTATAGATCATAATTTTGGTATGTATTATTAAGCCTCGATTCATGAAGACCCAGTATAATAGTCATCCATATACCAAGTTCCAGGATGTGAAAAAATGGTGTAACTGTTTCAGTGTTCTATTCAAAATAGCAAGGGACTGTGGGAAACTTAATACTGGGCAGATTGTATTGTTACCTTCATTTCCTGAATGTTGTTGATCAGAGCAAAGTAATGATATACATTCTTGAAACAATTAACTGACTAGCAGTTTCATGGATGAAATATACAGCTGTGAGTGTCATACTGCATTTTGTTATTGTGGGAACATTGTTCAGTCTTTGGAATGAAATCTATAAGGGAGCAGTTGACTCTGGATGAAAATTGCAGGCTAGAGAGTTGGTTCCAGTCATCATTTTAATTCTGCTGATCCCCTTTATCACTGCCAATGATTATTGGACAGCATTTTTCCTGTACTCTTGGATTAAATATTGTAAGCTTTGTTTAAGTAACAATTTTGAATCAAAAACAAAAAATTATTTTTTCAAAAGTGGTTTGCCCATGGTTCTAATAACTTGCTAGTTATTTTTGCTTAATAATGTTATCATGTACCTTTCTCTTCAGAAACTGGGGGCCTCTTCATGCTTGCTATCAGACTGATGCAGTTGTTCAGTGACAATAAGGCTGACTTTACAAAGCTCACAGGAATCCTGGGACTGTACTTCCAGATAAGAGATGATTACTGCAACTTGTGTCTTCAAGAAGTAAGTTGTAAAACATGTTCTTTCATAACTGATAGGCTTTTGAAGAAAACATTTTATCTTGTTATTTTTGTTCTTTTCTTTCAGTACTCCGAAAATAAAAGCTTCTGTGAAGATCTGACTGAGGGCAAATTCAGTTTCCCAATCATTCATGCTATCAAAAGTCAACCTGATGACAATCAGGTCATGCGTATCCTTTCTTACAGTTAAATTTATACTTTATGCTTCTTTGCACTTCTCTAGATCAGGGCCGCTCAGGGTGCATGCACCAGTGTATTGCGCTGTGCACGGTGCAAAAGACGACTTCACTTGGTTGACCAGAGTGCAGACCCCCACTCCTCGATTTGGAGCAATAGCGCTGTCTCTCCCTTTCCCCACGCCTGTCTCGCTCACTCTGCCTGTCTTCCTCTTCCTCACCTGCCCCATAGCACTCCAAATCTGAGTCGAATTGAGCCGAGCTTAGCCAAGTAGCCCAGAGACAAAGCATTGGTCCGAGCTGAGCCCAGTGGGACCGATGCACTGTGCACAGGAGCTCTGAGCCTCAGTTTGCACCCATGAGATTCTGGGCGTTTGAGAGGCCCTGCTCTAGATGGTAAGAATAGGAAATTCTCTTGAACTGTTTACTTGGGTATAGTGTGAAATTTGGATACAAATTACTGTATTTTTAAGGGAATAAACATTTAGATACAATTGGAAATGCAGTCATTATCTGTTGATAGGAACAACTTTTATATCTGAACTAGGCTTGTTTAGTCTAATGTGATGGGTTCGTTTGTGATATACCGTATTTACGCGAATAATCCCCGCATATTTTTTTAAAAATTTGAGGCATGAGATTGGGGTATGGGTTTTATTTGCATCAAGGTTGGCAACACACTCCTGGCTCACCTAGGTTTTGATGCTGAGTTTACAGTTATGCTTTGTGCAACCGTAGATGGAAGAAAACTGTCCCCATATGTCATATTGAAATGGAAAACAATTCAGACTTTTAATTGTAAACTGACTTTACTTTTTTTTTTAAATAGTACCATATTTTACAGAGTAATATAAATTCAAAATTTTCCGCGTCACGATAGAACACGTCTTCCGGAACGTGCAGGGGTAGCTTTCCGCACTTTCACTCACTTTGACGTGTCTATATTGTGTTTCATAGTTGAAAATAGAGTGAAATTGTAATTCTTTTGTATTCAGCATTTCAAGGAACGCCACAATATCACGTAGTGAGCAGTACGCGGAAAAGCAGAATCCGCGAAAACTAGCGAGGATTGGCACATCTGAATTACAAGATGGCTGTTAATTCGAAATCACCAGTCCAATTTCTGTATTACAAAGACTTTGAATTAACGAGGTTTTACTGTATCGCAAAACTAACATCAGATTTTGCCGGTGTGTTTATTTCAACCGTCTTACTAATAAAAAGTCCTTATACAGTTGTTTAACACTTGTATAGTTATATAGTGAATAAACCCTTGTATAAGCGTTGTATATTTTTCTTACTAATACGCATTGTATTACTATACAGCACGAATATACTCATTCCAAGCCATAGGAATCTCTTCCTGCAGTTCATTGACGTATTTTGCAGGTTCACCGCCTTTATGATCGCTTCTGCCGGTTATCTACGAGCAAAACTTTCCGGAAAGTCGTGCAGTAGCACGGCATATCGAAAAGGCAGTGGCAACACAAAGTGAGACAGCTGGAAATTGGCTTATATTGATATAAACATTTCTTCAGCTTGCATGTGTTATGAACGTTATGAAAGAAATGGAAAAGCTTAAGAAAAGATCAAGAGCTCCTAACTGGGATAGTGCAGAAAACATAAGCAATTATAATTGAATTGGTGTGTTGAAAAGGGTACACATTCCAAAATCCTTACTTTTCAGGAGAAAGGAAAAACTATTTTGTAGCTAAAAGAAGGGTTTGATCAAAAAAGTTTCTATTAGGCATTTATGCGTCATACATCTGCGTATTCAACTACAAAGTATGGAAATCATTTTACGTACGGTTTTCAAGGTATAACATTTTTTATGTCTAGGAATATGTCCCTTTTTATACTTAATATTGAGAAAGATCTTTGTAGAGGCAGATAATGTGTAATCAACCCATAATTTCAAAAGTCTGTTAAGCAGTAACACATTATTACACAAAAATACGCCCAACCATAATTTCTTTTATAGTTATTCATTGTCATTCCATCTCTTTAAAGTGTTTTACTTTACGAAGATGTCTAGCCTCCATAACCTCTAAATGATGTATGTCTTCTATGTTTAAATTATCGTGAAAATCATCAATGTTATCGTTCATCCCTTCAATGTGTGTTCAATGTTGAATGGAAAGTCGAATATTTCACCACGATTATATTACTGCAGACAGTAAATACCACGAAAATAAATTGCTCACTCGTTTCGTTTTCCGCTACTCGCTGCTATACAACGCTTATACAAGGGTCCTGGTCTGTATAAGCAATTCAGTGAATAACTATAACAGATTTATACACAGTTTATTAGCAACGAATTTATCATAAACAGTGTATAAACCTTGTATAAAAGTTATACACCGTTTATTAGTAAGACGGCAAGTGTTTACATTGCACGAAAAGAATTATCCACCACCGGTCATGTTACTGTCCAGTAAAAAGAGACCACATGTGAAAAGTGTTTTAGACGTGGAGTGTGACGAACTTGTAAGTAATTTAGGAGAGGATTCTAGTGATGCAAGAGATAACAAATCTTCCGATCTACAGGAAATCGAGCCTATTGCATGTTCAGATTAATGAAATACCTGTCACGTAAGTAGGCCTACTTGCTCATTTTCATGGAAAATATATTCCATAGCAGTGATAATGTATTTTTATCATCTCAGGCAAAGCAGCTATAGAGCGTTCCAACCTTAAATTGCAGTACAGCGTAGATGGAGGGCACTGTTACGAAATCGACTCGTGAAGATCACGCTCGAGTGTGACTCAAACAGTTCCAAATTTTTCGTTTGTAATTTTAAGTTCATTCATTCATAAATTGATATTTGTAGCATGGTAAAATAAATACAACATACGTTAATCACTGCCGTTGCCCTGAGATAATGGACGTACACCTTCTATCATTTCTGCAAGGCCTGATGTTTCTGCTTTGGATGAACTTGAGGATGATCCGGACGATGAGGAAAGTCTTCTTAAAAACTGTTCATCGTCGACATCGTCCTGTAATTCATCTGCTTTCCATAAATCTCTTTCATTTTTCTTTACTTCGTTCACATAATTTGCCCAATTGTCCACTGTAATGTTCTTATACGCAGCGGTTATTAAATTTTCCATATAATTTTTCTTGAATGATACGTTAGGATACCAGATGTAGTTTTTCACCTGAGACCACACCATCTCAATAGGGTTTAACTCGCAGTGATAAGGCAGGAGACATAGAACCTGCCGACCTGCCCCTTTTGCCATGTCATCTATTCTCTGCATATCATACAGAGCCCTATGCTGAGAAGTGATGTGCAACAATTTTCGCTTGAGCATCCCGTCCTCAAAAAGATATTTGCTTTTTACGTAACTACTGTACGATCTCATCTTTTCGTCAAGAAGCCACTGGCAAAGGTTCCAACTTACGGGAATGATAAGGGGCATTATCCAGCCCGATCACAGCACCTTCGGGAGTGTTCGGCAACAGTTGTTCCGAAAACCACTTCTTGTAAATTTCACCAGTCATTTCCTCGTGGCCGTCTGCCGTGTTTTTATGGCATAAAAATGTTAGTTCAGCATTTGGAACAAAACCATGTTCATTACCCGCATGGACTAAGGCGAATCGCGGTCCTCGGCTTTTCGGTGGCCTAAGTCCCAAACTCACCCCTTCATTGGCGGCCTGCCGTGCTCTTTTTACTGTCGTATCCTTCCATTCTTTTGTCACTGTCTGCTCAATATTTACCCACGATTCATCTGTGTAAATTATAGCTTTATTTTGTACCCTCAAATGATTTATCTCCTTGAGATATCTTTGCCTCCTGTTAATAATTTCATCGGTTTCAATGAAAGCTGCTTTATTATCCCGTCTTAAATAGCAGAAGCCTATATCATGTAAGAAGCGATACAACATAGTTTTGGAAAATCGTGGCAAAGAATCTTCTCCATTTACCCGACTCAGAATCACGTTCAATGTCGGTGGTATGTTAGCAAATAAGAGAGTGAACCACCTGACGCACTCCACTTTGCACAATTTCATCATATTTAATTTTCCTTGCATTTTTCTGCCGTCTTTCTCTTTTTAGCCTTTTTTTTTTTTTTTTTTTTTTTTTTTTTTTTTTTTTTTTTTTTTTTTTTTTTTTTGCGGGAGTTCGCAAAGGACCATGTGTTTGTTTCTTCCTTATAGCATAGATTGTTCTTACGGAACAACCTGTAGCTTTAGCTGTTTCACTGACTGCGCTAGTCACATTCATAGTCTTTAAAAAATAATCCAGGACACTCATTGTAATATTGCGTTCCTTTCCCCTGAGTTTACCTACGGAACGTTTCTTTTTAATTTGACGATCCATTGTACATCCTCCTGCACTTTTTCTTCGAACTAAGAACCCCCCGCACGAGCGCAAGAATGAACTCACAACTCAACAGACTACACAAACACAACAAACACAATCCACTTGTCCTCAAGAACTATACATTTATCACTGATCTTTATTTAATCAATCTTATAATACTGATTAAATGAACACCACTGCACGCAGCTGTCAGTATATTTAAAAGCTCAATGTTTGGGAGATCATTACTGGCCAGCCAGTTGAGTCACTCGTGAAACGTAAACAAACAAGACGTTCTCCCTGTCATAAATTAAGAGATAACGAGGTAAGGACTTGTGGTATGATTTAAAAATAACTTCCATATCCGAAGACCGTTTGATTCGCTTTAAACACGCCATGATCCTTCTGCACTTTTTCTTCGAACTAAGATCCCCACGCATGAGCACGAACTCCCGAACCACACAAACGAAATACACTTGCCCTCAAGAATTGTACATATGTCACTGATATGTATTTAATCACTATTATACACACTACTGACAAATTGAGCACTGCACTGCATGCGGCTGTCTGGAAATGTTAAAAGCGCATGTTTGGGAGATCACTACCGGTACTTCAGCCAGACAGACAGCAGAGTTAGGTGCGAAACCAAAATTCAAGAAGACATTCTTCCTGTCACAAATTAAGAACTAAGCAAGATAAGAACTTTGGGATTGTTTTAAAAATAACTTCCATATCTGAAGTCCATTTGCCTGGCTTTGACCCTCCATGCAAATTCAATAGGAAAGACGCTGGCCAGCAACTGACTTTTTCATGTCTGCACATAAAAATCCCTGAACATGACTGAAAATAAATGCATATACTGTGTTTTGTTATCATTTAAATTTAAAAATAAACCTATCTGCATCGAGCTGAAATGTTTCTTTACAAGCAGTGAAAAAATTAGGAAAATCATGAATATAAAATAGGAGTTATGACATGATAAATTCTATGCAATGAAGATTTTGCATTTGGCGTAACTTTCCATTATATTACCATTTTCACACTAAAATATTTTATTACATTTTTTTTGTTAATGGCATCAAATGCGCCTTAAAATTCTGTATGTAACACGATATTCACCCATTTTAACCGATAACATTCTAATTTACGGATATTTGGCAAACGCGCTGCATTAGAGTAGTACAGCGCTACCCGCAAAACATGGGAGAAGAAAAGAAACGGAATTATCCCATTACTGCTGTACTGCAATTTAAGGTTGGAACGCTCTATATATCCGTAAATTTACATGTGCATATTTGCGTAAAGACCACGTGGATCTCACGGAGTGATACGAAGGGTTTGTTTATGCCTACGTTACTCTTTCGGTGGAAGGAATTTTAGTTCATTTCATTTTTTTCAAAATGAGCCTTCCTAAAATCAGGGTGCGGGGATTATTTGCATAAATACGGTACTTCATTAAATTGACATCTGTTTGACAAGATAGAATTATTCAAAGATATGAGCTTCATTGTTGCTTCCGTATTGAACTGAGATCACAGAGATGAGTTATTTATAAGGTTCAGCCTATTCAATACTAATTATGTGTAGTGTAGATGTTATTTACAACATTTATCTAACATGGGACTGGTTTTGACATTTAAATGTCATCATCAGCCATAAACAAATCACAAACAAATGAACAAGGACATAATAATTAACACTGGTGTAGTGACACATTGAAATATGTACATTCCAAGATTAAGAAAAGTTTCTGAAATGTTATCAAATCACAAAAGTCTTTGATTCGTAAGAAAACATTGTACATATCTCAATGTGTCACTACTCCAATATTAACATAAGGTGTGAATAGGCATATAAAGACTTTTGTGGTTTGATAACATTTCAGAAACCTTCTCTTAATCTTGGAATATACATATTTCAGTGTGTCACTACACCAGTTTTAATTATTATGTCCTTGCTCATTTATTTGTGATTTTATTTGTTTATGGCTGATGATATTTAAATGTTGAAACCGGTCCCATGTTAGATAAATGTTGTAAATAACATCTATACAACACGTAATTAGTATTGAATATGTTGAACCTTATAAATAACTCATCTCTAAGATAGAATTAAGAGTTCAATTATTTTGATACTGAAGCTGAGATACCTCCATGCTCAGAGAAGGAAGGGAGTGATTAATCCATGCCTCTTTTCACTCTTTGCCTCTTCTCTAAGCTCTCCTTGGCCAAATTCAGCATTCTTTTATACTCTTTTGCAGCACCATGGATTTTGAATCAGTGAAAGAATACTGTTATTGCTTTCAAATTTCTTAAATGCCTTCTTAGCAATTCTTACACTTGTGATCTCAATTTCATGGGTATTTCCATGTTTCTTCATACAGTATGGAAGATGATTTTTATCTATCACAACCTTACCCCCAGGTTACAGGCAGCTAACAAAGGCATCTGTTCTCAGGTTAGGGTTGTCCTAATACAACTTGGCAGGAGATTTAAAATGCACTTAATACTGTGTGCATTGAAGGTGAAAAGTGATAGATTTTTATTTATATACCATATTTACTCGTGTGTTAGACCCCCCCCCCCCCCGGCTTTTCGAGACGAAGAAAATGAAAAAATAAATCTTGCATACAAGACCCCGCAGCGTAATTCGTCAGAGATCAACGATTCCGCTTCGAAGCAGGTACAATTCTTATTGCAGTTCTGATGACAACGCACAAATTTGTGAATAGTTTAGTCCGTACGATGTACGCAATGAAAACGCATCGAATCCATGCGGTACATCTGTGTTTCGTAGTTAAGAAATATCTGCCTCCATAGCATAGGTCTGCTGCAGCTCTGATGATGTTGCACAAATAGGTGAATAGGCCTAGCTTTGTGTCTGACCCGCGCATTGCAAGCATGCATCAGTCATGCTATATGTCTGTGTTTTGTAGTTAATAATGTCCACCAGCGTAATCGTTAGCCCAATCAGTTGCTGTTCTCAGGAGTCTGACTTCGATTCCTGGTACCGTACTGCCAGAGATTTACGAATGGCAGGAAGGTTGATATGCGGTAAAAGCAGTACATGTAACTCCCCTCCACTGGAGGTGTATCTAAAAAGAGCTGTACCACGTCGGGATGAGGAAACAAGTTTACTTTAGTTGAGAAATATTCGTGGTTGTTGCTATTTATACAGCAGCTGAGATCATTAACAAAGTGGTCGTTTAATATTTCTAACTCGGGCCAATATAGGTGGTATACATTTGGAGAGAAGTAAGTTTAAAACGTGATAAAAGCTATCCAATTAAAACGATTGTTTTACTTGCCAACGTACCTAACAAATAATAATAACAATCATTTTATGTCCCCATGTACTTTAAACGATTTTCGGAGACGCCAAACAAAACATACTAGGGTATGCATTAATAAAAAAAAAGAAACAACAAACGTACAAAATTAAACATTATAATGATAAAATGCATTACTGCCACACCTGTAGATATCAAATAATGCAGTATATTTTCCTGTTCCTCTGCGAACCATGTGACCTTGCCGCGGTGGGGAGGCTTGCGTGTCCCAATGATGCAGATAGCCGAGCCGCAGGTGCAACTATATCGGATGGGTATCTGTCGAGAGACCAGACTAACGAATGGTTCATCGAAAGGGGGGTAGCAGCCTTTCGGTAGTTGCAAGGGCGGCAGTCTAGATGATTGACTGATACGGCCTTGTAATAATACTCAACATGGCTTAGCTGTGTCGATACTGCTACACGGCTGAAAGCAACGGGAAACTACAGCCGTAACCACCTCCCGAGGACATGCAGCTCTCTCTGTATGAATGATGTACTGATGATGGCTTCCTCCCGGGTAAAATATTCCGGAGGTAAACTAGTCCCCCGTTCGGATCTCCGGGTGGGGACTACACGAGAGGGGGCGATCATCAAGAAGATGGATACTGACATTCTGCGAGTCGGAGCGTGGAATGTTAGAAGTTTGAACCGTTGTGGTAGGTTAGGGAATCTGAAAAGGGAGATGGATAGGCTAAAGTTAGATGCAGTTGGTATAAGTGAAGTACGTTGGCAGGAAGAACAGGATTTTTGGTCAGGCGACTACCGAATTATCAACATGAAATCAAACAGGGGTAATGCAGGAGTTGGTTTAATAATGAATAAGAAAATAGGGCAGCGGATAAGCTACTACGACCAGCATAGTGAAAGAATTATTGTCGCCAAGATAGACACCAAACCAATGCCCACCACAATAGTGCAGGTCTATATGCCTACTAGTTCAGCGGATGATGAAGAAATTGAAAGAATATATGAGGAGATAGAAGATTTAATACAATATGTCAAAGGTGACGAGAATCTAATTGTGATGGGAGACTGGAACGCAGTGGTAGGCCAAGGAAGAGAAGGTAGCACAGTAGGAGAATTTGGATTGGGACAAAGGAACGAAAGAGGAAGTCGGCTGGTTGAATTCTGCACTGACCATAATTTAGTCATCGCCAATACTTGGTTCAAACACCACAAACGACGGCTGTATACGTGGACGAGACCTGGAGACACTGGAAGGTATCAAGTAGACTTCATTATGATTAGGCAGAGATTCAGAAACCAGGTGTTGGATTGCAAAACTTTCCCAGGAGCAGACGTGGACTCTGACCACAACTTGTTGGTCATGAAATGCCATCTGAAGTTGAAGAAATTGAAGAAAGGAAAGAATGCAAAAAGATGGGATCTAGACAAGTTGAAAGAAAAGAGTGTGATGGATTGTTTCAAGGAACATGTTGCACAAGGACTAAATGAAAAGGCCGAAGGAAACACAGTAGAGGAAGAGTGGAGAGTCATGAAAAATGAAGTCAGTAGGGCTGCTGAAAAAATGTTAGGAAGGAAGGAAGAAAAGATCAACTAAGAATCAGTGGATAACTCAGGAGATACTAGACCTGATTGATGAACGACGAAAATACAAGAATGCTAGAAATGAAGAGGGCAGAAAAGAATACAGGCGATTAAAGAATGAAGTGGATAGAAAGTGCAAGGTAGCTAAGGAAGAATGGCTGAAAGAGAAGTGCAAGGATGTCGAAGGCTGTATGGTCCTGGGAAAGGTAGATGCTGCATACAGGAAAATCAAGGAAATCTTTGGAGAAAGGAAATCTAGGTGCATGAATATTAAGAGCTCAGATGGAAAGCCACTTCTAGGGAAAGAAGACAAAGCAGAAAGATGGCAGGAGCATATCCAACAGTTGTATCAAGGTAACGATGTAGATAATTTCGTTCTGGAACGTGAAGAGGCTGTTGATGCTGATGAAATGGGAGACCCAATTTTGAGGTCAGAGTTTGACAGAGCTGTGAGTGACCTAAATAGGAACAAGGCACCTGGAATTGATGATATTCCCTCTGAATTACTGACTGCCTTAGGAGAAACCAGCATGGTAAGGTTATTTCATTTAGTGTGCAAGATGTATGAGACAGGAGAAGTCCCATCCGATTTTCGGCAGAATGTTGTTATACCTATTCCCAAGAAAGCCGGTGCTGACAGGTGTGAAAACTACCGCACTATTAGTTTAGTATCTCATGCCTGCAAAATTTTAACACGTATTATTTACAGAAGAATGGAAAAACAAGTTGAAGCTGAGTTGGGGGAAGATCAATTTGGCTTCAGAAGAAATGTAGGAACACGTGAAGCAATCCTGACTTTACGTCTGATCTTAGAGGATCGAATCAAGAAGGACAAGCCCACGTACATGGCATTCGTAGATCTAGAAAAGGCATTCGATAATGTTGATTGGACCAGGCTATTTATGATTCTGAAGATGATAGGGATCAGATACCGAGAACGAAGAATTATCTACAACCTGTATAAAAATCAGTCTGCAGTGATAAGAATCGAGGGCTTTGAAAAAGAAGCAGCAATCCAGAAAGGAGTGAGGCAAGGCTGCAGTTTGTCCCCTCTCCTTTTCAGTGTTTACATAGAACAGGCAGTAAAGGAAATCAAAGAGAAATTTGGAAAGGGAATCACAGTCCAAGGAGAAGAAATCAAAACCTTGAGATTTGCCGATGATATTGTTATTTTATCTGAGACTGCAGAAGATCTCGAGAAGTTGCTGAATGGTATGGATGAAGTCTTAGGTAAGGAGTACAAGATGAAAATAAATAAGTCCAAAACAAAAGTAATGGAGTGCAGTCGAACGAGGGCAGGTGATGTAGGAAATATTAGATTAGGAAACGAAGTCTTAAAGGAAGTAGATGAATATTGTTACTTGGGTAGTAAAATAACCAACAATGGCAGAAGTAAGGAGGACATAAAATGCAGACTAGCACAAGCAAGGAAGAGCTTTCTTAAGGAAAGAAATTTGCTCACTTCAAACATTGATATCGGAATTAGAAAGATGTTTTTGAAGACTTTTGTGTGGAGCGTGGCATTGTATGGAAGTGAAACATGGACGATAACTAGCTCAGAAAGAAAGAGAATAGAAGCTTTTGAAATGTGGTGTTACAGAAGAATGCTGAAGGTGAGATGGATAGATCGAATCACGAATGAAGAGATACTGAATCGAATTGGTGAGAGGAGATCGATTTGGCTACATTTGACGAGAAGAAGAGATAGAATGATAGGACACATCTTAAGACACCCAGGACTTGTTCAGTTGGTTTTTGAAGGAAGTGTAGGTGGCAAGAACGGTAGGGGTAGACCAAGGTATGAATATGACAGACAGATTAGAGCAGATGTAAGATGCAATAGTTACGTAGAAATGAAAAGGTTAGCACAGGATAGGGTGGCATGGAGAGCTGCATCAAACCAGTCTATGGACTGATGACTCAACAACACAACAACATCTATTTTTATTCTTTCCGTCGAGGAGCTTTTGGCACTATCAGTGCAATAATATACCTAACCTAAACAATGTGGTCTGTCTTATATCATGGACAGCTGTTTACGTAAACCCTGATGTGATAAATGTAGAGAACAAGATGAAATGTACTTTAAAATAAGGGTCTGTGTTTCAACATCCGCAGTTATCAAAAGAATGTTTCCAGTCACTATGTATTACATTCAGAAGTACAACTCGTGACATAAACTAGTTATCAGCTGATGGTTTGGCATGCCTTCTACAGCAAGGCTTTATTCGGAAGGAGTGGCTTCTGCTACATATACACCAACTGGGAATATCAGAAACCATCTCCAGAAACCATTTGGGAATAGATGCACACTGTTTAGACTCTATAGTCGGGAATTAAATGATTTTTAAAAGGTTCAAAAAGACGGGACCTCGTATGCTCTCAGTTGCAGTGCATGGCTCAAAGAGAATGAAGCATGGCTGACGCAACTGACTAGATGGCAGTGAAGATGACGTCACTTGGAATGCCGACACGCCGGTAAAAGGGCAGGGAAGTTGGCAGCGCAAGGCGATAATTCAAATGAAAGCAGTGATCAGGTTTACTGTGTGGTAGGCCTACTGCTAAACTGGCAGAGACAAATGACTGGCCATTAAGTTCCTTTGTATCAATATTGATAACACGATACCCTTATCCCTTTTTTCTACGGGGTCAGGTATGAAGTGAGATGAATCTTCGTAGTGAGTTTTTATGGCTGTATGCCCTACCTGACATCAACCTCACCAGAGGATTTAATGAGATAAAACGAATGACGTGACATGAGTAACTAAAACAGACTTTTATATGTACCGTAGGCCTAAAAGTCGTGTTCACCATTTATTGACTTTTTAGGTTTAGAAATAGTGCCTTCCGACAAAAATAGCCAGTATAACTTAAATACATTCTAAGTTTGTTAAATAATAGTATAGAATGTTTACGCGTACAATTTATAGCTCTTTATAGCCTAGAAGTCATGTGTTCACTGCACAAAATTTTGAGGTTATCACATATTGGACCACCCTTTACTATTTTTGGCTGTAAAAGTGGGGGAAAAGGGGTCTAATACGCGAGTAAATATGGTATTTACATTTAGAATTATTCATTAAGTAACGGGGCATATCACTGGTAACTCTAAAGAACGAGCTTAATAACGGTGTCATTTCGCCCCACCAGCATAACCCTGTCCAGAAACTGTTCTTTATTTTTCTGAAGTCAGACATTGAAAGTTTTGCACAGGTTCTATGGCCATTTAGTGAGTAGTGGTTACAGTAGGCAAGTAATTGGTTCCTCCTACTGCTATTTCTGTAAATTGTGCACTGTTGAGGAGCCAGGTTCAATTCGATGTCCCTACTTAGGGCAAATGCCAAGCACAACAGTGGCTGATCAGATACAGGCAGTCTGACAACATCGCTCCCATTCCTTCGCCATTGCTGACCTATGGCTGCCAGCACCACACTTTCAGCACTGCATCATGACAAACAATTTAAGAGTACATTTTCACTCGCCAATAGTTTTTCCAATAGAATTGTGTTTTCCTGGTCTCCAGGAGGGTTATCTGAAGGCATTGTAGCACTTTTAGAGTAATGCACTGCACTCTTTACTACCAGCAATATAATGATACTGCGCAAAACACTTAGCGTCACTTCTGTACACACTGCCATGTTTTCTTTCACGAATTGGTGACACTTTTGAAATCAATCATAAAACATACCTGTCATTCATAAACATGTCATTCATGTTTTCCTGGGCCAAAGTCCTAGATGTTAAACCCTCTTAAACAACAAGCAAACATCATGTTCTCATATCCTTTACAATTAATTGGTATTTACTAAATATATTTCAGCATTAAATAGCAGAGCTGCCTGTGCAAACTCTGCGTATTTGAACTTAATGGCCAACTGCGTTGGCAGGCAGTTCAAGGGGACACAAACTTGTTAGTTTAAGTATCCAGAAAAAGAATTTTAAAAAACAGAAATAAAGTTACATGTGAAAAAAATTGTTGGTTTGTCATTTATATCACATTCTGAATAAATTCCTCATTTTACCTCATTTTCTAAATACGTTAAAAAGTGTTTGCTGGTCATGAAAAGTGGAATTATGAAAGAACAAGCTTTTGTAAGCATTTCACGTAAAATCACTAGTGCAACAAATTGCCACCTTTTGTGGTGATTTTTCCATACAGGACTTTTCCCAGTTTTCGTGTCAGGAAGTGTACATTGTTTTATTTATTGTTTCTTTCCATCAGACAATTTATGCTGTGTATAAACTTAACTGATACTACAGATATCCTTCGCCAGAGAACACGTGATGTGGAAGTAAAACGTTACTGCATTACACTATTAGATAAGTTTGGTTCCTTTGAATACACCCGTCAGACTTTGGAGCAGTTAGACAAGGATGCCAGAGCTGAAGTTGAACAGCTTGGAGGGAATCCATTTATGGAAGCTGTGATGGATGAATTGCTCAATTGGAAAACAGATGGCAAGGATACAAAGGACGAATTGTAACAAGTGTATTAGATAGTTTTAATTTAGTGGGTTTCTGCGTGGTGTAATATTCCTGAGGATTGTATAGAACTACCTGGTGTAGTTTCCAGTATTGTACTGTTAGATTGTTTTCAGTCATTAGAGGCTCATCTAACTGGAAAGTAGACTTGCTTTGGATGAATAGGATATAGAAATGCTTTATCCTGTGAATATTTACTGGGTTGTATAATAAACCAGGTGAGCAAGTTGAAATTCAGACTTTAAGAACTAGCAACTTGGTAATTTTATGTGTGAGACGTATAATTCCTTGTTTTTTTAATTAACCTTATTGTTATCTAATCTACTAGATATTTTGAGGTCACAGGTATAATTTGGAAAAGGAAAGAGAAACTTTTTCCAAATGTACTGAAGAAATTAAGTATGAGAAAAACAAAGGACATTGTTCTTTAACATTCTGAGTTCAGGATAGAGTTCTTTGAAAGCATTCCATTCTTACAATTCTGATTTTACCTATTGCTCATTTATGAAATAGTTTGTTACCATTTTGATAGATCTTTTCCTTTTCTATATGACTGTTAAAATTGAACAAGAACTACAATAAGTCACTCTTTTATGGCATGCTATATAGTATAGTAATATTCTGTTCTTGAGCCTTGCTGAATGGTTTGGATGGTAGAGTTCTGGTTTTGTGAGCCCAAGGTGGCAGGTTCAAAATCCATTTAGTTTGGTGGTATTTGAAGGTGCTCAAATAAGTCAGCCATATGTTGATAGATTTTCTGACACTTGAAAGAACCCATGCAAGACAAAATTCTGGCACCGTGATGTCTCTGAAAAAGTTGTTGTTATTATTATTATTATTATTATCATTATTATTATTATTATTATTATTATTATTACTTCTTCCATGGGTTCAAATCATCCCTGCAAACAGTAACATGGTTCGGCATTATAAATTCCAAGTGTTCACATTTTACTGTAAATGCATATGACTGAACAAATGGTTATCTTAGTGCTTGTGCCACTATATATACAGGAATTTGCACATGAGTTCAGATTTTAAAACAGTTCTCTGAAGGAAATTCCATTCCATAACAAGTATGCTTCATTGTGCATTTTAGTTTCCATAGATTACACCAGGGAACAAAATTTTCTTGCATTTAGACAATTGTTATTACTTAATTTCCGTGTGCTGATTTCATATCTGAAGTTCGATTTTCTCTGTAAGCTACAGTTTCTTTGCAATGTAACATTATTTTGTTTTTCATTTTAATGTAAATTTTTCAACATTTTCATCATTCAGTTCAACGTACTGAATTTTGATGTCATCTTGGACACCATCCTGGTGAGAATATTATTGACTTATACACAAAAACATCCAATTGTATCATATGTCGACAGTTGAATCAGTTCGGCTTGATAGCTGCAGATTTTGAAGTCGGTCATATTTTGACATATGTAAAATACAAGTAAATAAAACCAAATACTTTTCTTAAAAATAACCTTTATATGTACATATAGGTGGAAGGAAATGATGAAATTTTATGTTCATGGTATGCAAAACTCAGTTAGGTCCTAATCAAGGAAGAATTTGTGCTTGTAGCTGTTGCATTTGTGTACTGATCAGGACAATCTCAATTGATGCTCCAGCTGATGGGTTAATGACTGCTTAACCCTGTAATATACCTTTTATTTTTATTTTTGGAAAAAATCTTGCCCTTGCATACCATTTATTTTTTCTGTTATATCAAGGAAATGCAGGCAAATATATACATGATGTTACACACATATAAACAGCTTTCTTTTCTTTTCATTCCATCCTACATTTATGGTTTGGAGAAGTCATTTTATGTATAAAACACTAAAATAGTAGGTGTCCACATACAAAGCAACCTCTCATTTGAGGTACTCTTAATGAGGTATCCTTGCAGAGTTCCCACGTTGCACCGCTCTGCATTGCCTGATGGCTAGAATTTCCTCTGAGTTGGAAACATTTTTGATGGGTAGTAGCGAGTATATTGACCTTGAGGTGCCAAGGGTATATTGCCAGTGTAAGGAAACTTTGGTAAATATGCAAGATATTTACAGACATATGCATTGGTTTATTTTGTTACATGATCCCAGAATTATGGGGTTAGAAATTCATTGACCACTTACAGTTCTGTTGGCTTATCTCCTAATCTTCTCTTTACCACAGAGTAAATTTCATAAACTGGCTTACCTGTAATGTCAATAGGTTTATTAGCTTCAAGTTCCCAATTCCAGTAATTTCCGGTCATTACTGACGTTCCTACCTATTAATGTTGTTGCACCTTGTGTAAATCTCGAATTATCAGTTGGCGCTGGTTCTCCAGAAATAGAATCAGATTCACCTCCACCAGTATCATTTGAAGAAGATTTATTTTCACTTCGCACACTTTCATTGGGAATCTCAACATCAATATTCTCAAGCCAGTCATGAATAACATCATCCATGCCACTCCAGGCCGCTGCTATATTTGTTTACAAATACCACACGGTGAGGTGCGTTTTATTTTTCTTATTCCAGGAGCGAGTTAGCCGTTTATGATATAAAAATGAAGTTCAGGTAGTTCCTGACATCTGTTGGTTACATTTTAAAGCTTATAGAACAAACCTTGCTGGCTCGGTAACCATAAATATGTGTTTGTAGGTAGTCCATGCGCGTGGACGGAAGTATCCCTCAAAGTGTGTTTGCATCTTTCACTCATTGGATGGAGCATTTCATCAAAGTATGGTATAAGGTTAACATAAGAAAAAGATCCTTCAGATTCTAGTCGTTTCCTTATGTATCTGAAAAGACCCTTGATCACAATGTCCACTGCCTTTGTCCTCAGCAGAGACAAAGTAATTGAAAACTGGATCCAGGAGTGTCTCTGAGTGTGGGATGGCTCGTGTTGCTGAGGAAATACCAGGATATGAGCTCGTATGCTGGTTTTCTCTAAGAATACCCTTCACATTGGTCAGGCAGAAATAAGTCACTGTTGTGGTCCTTGGGTTCACAAAAACCATAGGGATATCAAAAGGAATACCTTTTCATTGTCCTTTTCCTCACAAAGATGACGTCTTACAAATGATCAAATATTGCACCTTTGATTTTGAAGTATGTAGCAGTTACATATATAAAACAAAAGGCACTTATGCCCACTTAAAGAGACCATGATCCTGTCTAAAAACAGTAAACAAGGTGTTTTTTAATCAGGTAAATTTTCAGATTTAAAAATAATTTAATCATCATCATCATCATTTCCCATTATCCAGCTGTAGCCAGGTAGGGGCAAATATGGTTCCTCTCCACTTTCTTCGGTCTCTCCACCACTCCTCCTTCAACACTGTGTCCCAGTCCAGGTTTCTTTCTCTAATACTGCATTGGATTATGTCCTTCCATCTCAGTCGTTGTCGTCCGCTGCCTCTCCTTCCTAATCAGCGATAAAGAATTACATAAAAACCGTTGGAAAATCCAATGCATAAAAAAATGAAAATAATGTTTCCTGTGTTATATAGTTTCTTTAGATGTCTGTTCTCAAAACTTAAAGTGCTTTAAATGACAATCTGACTCTCTTGAACATGTGGAAATTATGGCTTAATTGGAAGTAGAAGGTGTGGTGAATGGACTGATATTGCAGTGGCAAACTGCATGTATATACATATGAATAGAGGGACATCTCGTGAAGTGCCACGTAGTGTTGAGCTCACGGACCTGAATTAGGTTAATCTGCTGTGGCCAGTTGAATGTAGTGCATGTGGAGACTCGTGTCATAGTGCAATGAAGCCTTGCATAAACAAACATCAAGGTTTCTTACAAATTGGGACAAACTACGACTTGAGTTGCATGCGATGTTGGTGCAAGTGTATGAAACAGAAGCTGTAAGCAGAATATGTTTTTACTATGGGTTCATACACTTTCGGGATGGACAGGAAACTCTTGATGGTGCGCCACACCCATTCTGTGTATGGCTTCTGCTCCATACCCTTGCACCAACATCGCATGCGTCTCCGTTGTATTCATCCCAACTTGATGTTCATATGCTGCTCAATTCACTATGACACAAGTTTTCACTATGATCAACTAGTCGCAGCAGACTAACCTGCTTTAACTCCGTGTGTTCAACGATGTGGCGCCTCTCGAGATGTCTCTCTATTCACTTGTGCAGGCATACAGTGTTCCCGCACGTTGCCATTGCGATGTTGATCTATTCACCATACGTTTTAGACATACCTTGTAGTAATGCAGTACAATCCAATGTTTTTGTCAACTTCATCCATCTATACTTTCTACTTCTGAGGATGCTTTTAACATTTTGTGTGCATCTTACTATATTCCTTTATTCATTCTTAACTATGCAGGAAACAATTGATTTCTTAGAAAATATTGGCAAGAGTGCTGTGTAGCATGTATTTATGGAGAAGCAGACATGTAATATTATATGTTTTTGTTCTAGTTTGCTTGTTACTTCAGTGTATTATATGAGGCTACACATATTATGTACAGTCATGAGTGGAAATGTGAGAAATTCTGTAGAATCCAAAAATTTAAGTAAGAAATCCACTTATTCAGATTCATAAGTGTTAGGTCACTGGTATATCGCTCATGGTCTGCAATAGTGTCACAGCTCAAAAAATCTAGTTCTTAGGTAAATGCGCACAAAGTTTCCCTTAGTAGTGCAGTGCAGAAATCATGCGATTAATGTATGGAATAAAGAGCAAGCTCGATAGGAGTTCAGTTAATAAAAATTTTAATTGAAAATTGCCCTGCCTTCCCTTTGCCGAAGCCATGACTTAGATGTTTTGAGATGTGTTACTATTGGTTCAGTGCTTTTTATATACAGTTAAACCTTGTTAATTCAGAGTCGTTGGGGCGCAAAAATCGGACTTCGAATTACGTGATTTCAAATTAACCGCCAACACGTACTTCGGAAATGCCGACTCTTGCGCGTCACAATATATTCTAAGACCCGTTACTGCATGCAATTAACGAGTCACAGTTTAAAGCTCTCAAATGTCATGAAAAAAAAATTTCCAAAATGTATCTAACCAGGTGCATTTACATTATTCAAATAATGCACTTGCATAAAACAATGGCAAACATAACCTCACTCAACGAAAGGAAGAAAAACGTGATTCAAAGACGAGGAAAAATTAAGCTGGCTCCCCAGTGCAAATGCTTTATCTTTTGGATTACTGTACTGTTTGCATTTTTAGATGACTTGGGACTGGCATGGAAAGTGCCCGGCGCCCTTAAAACATCGTGGCTTATCAAACTTTCCTATGATGGGGGAAGGAAGTCTCTCGCTTCCATGTGCATTGTGCACTTGCACCGCATAGCAACACAGTACCAAAGAGAATGAGTGCAGTACATTTCCTGGCTGGTAATTCTCTCCTTTAAAACAATAAGTCTGTTTGGCCTCAGGATTTAAAAAAAATAGAACAAACAAACAATGCAGTTTCATCAGCATTGACAATATTGTTTGGTGCATACGAATTGATTATAGGCTATAAGCCACGCTTTTTCGCCAACTGTCGGTATCGCCAGTGTTTGCGGATTCTACCTCTCCACACACTGACTGCTACGTGATGTTGTGACGTTCCTTAAAACGCCGAATACAAAATAATTACGATTCCGCTCGAACATAGCAGATATGAAGCACACTGTAGACACGCCGAAGTAGGTGAGTGTGCAAAGTTACCCCTGCATGTTCCGGAAGACGCGTTCTTTCATGACACGGAGATATTTTGAATTTAAATTGCACTGTAAAATACTATTTTTTTCAAAATATAAAGGCAGTTTCGAATTAAAAGTCTGAATTTCGGTAACAGGACCGACATTGTTCTTCGAATGACGAATTATCCGTATTTCGAATTAAACGATTTAAATAACATGCAAAACCGTACCTCATGTTTCCGGGAACGAGAGCTGCTTCGAATTATCGAGGTTCTACTGTAGATCATTTTGGACTGTCTAGGGAGTTTCTGGTTTATAATAATGAAACAAATTTTCGGACAATGCTAGAGTCTGCAATAACTCCGATTTTGTATTTTTTAAGTTGCGCTTCTGTTACAGCCCACAAGCGATGTAAACTTTTGGGAATGTCTGTATTATTTATGAGTTTTAAAAGACAAATGTAAGGTTGACCAGTCAAGTTCTGCATCAGATAGGTCAGTATAATATTTCTGAGATAGTCAACAGTGGGTAAAAAGCTGAATCCAATGACATCACCAGCTATCAGGCCATCAGTGACTGGTACGTTCTCCTGGTTATGCCAGTGTCTCTTACCCGACATAAGCTCACCCCCACTGCTTCTCAGTTATCATCTGTCATCAATGTAGCCTGTCTCCCCCTCCCCAGACTTCTATATAGCTATTATTATTATTATTATCATCATCATCATCATACCATATGCTTAAGCATTTTAATTTGATGTTATATAGGCTGCTTGCTCATCAATTTCATGAGATGGGAGAGTGATACGGATATCTCTTGGGTGACGTATGGCTCAGTTGTAATTAATTTTCTTGAGTGAATATCAAATGTGTCACCAGGAATCTTATTCATGCCAACGTCAGACTTTTTTCTGCTCTTCTAAGTTCTGACTACCTCTGCCAGGTTTTAATCCACAATATTGGGATCCAGATGCCGACACACTACCAATGATCTACAGAGGGAGCTGGACATATTAAAACATGTATCATCTCAAATGTGAAATAATCTATATTATCAACAGAGATAGAGCAAAAGAGTAGTGACTATAAATGATGTATTGATAGTCTCAGTACAAACTGAAATTCATCCATTAAACGGGGAATTTTTGTTTTACCAAAATTTCAGAGAAAAAATTAGGGTGTGTCCATTATAAAAATAGATGTGGTAGCTGTGTAGTCTGCCAGTATTATCTTTACATACTGCAGTCTATCCAATTTTAAGATTTTAAATACAGTATTACAAAGTCAGTTTTTGTTGAAATGAAATTCATTCTTCTTCTTCTTCCTCTTCTTTTATGACCACATAGGATCACTTTAGTCAGTCTGTTGTTCAGGTCTCTTTGAAGGGATTGTTCGGGCTTTGCGGTCCTCCCAGTAATTCTTCAGACGCTCCTATCTTCGTGCCCTTTCCTCATTTGAAAATATGCGTGTTGTTGGTTTGTTTTGTGTAAGGGAAAAGCGGTGGTTTGTATTCTTGAGTTTTGTATTCAATTTTATCTTATTTGTGGTGTCTTCTGTTGTAAGGCCTATTTCCTTCAGATCCTCTCTTACTTCTCTGATCCATTTACATCCTGTTGTGGTAGAAATTCATTCATTAAATAGGGTTTTTTTTTTTTCCCAAAAATTTAAATTGAAAATTGAGGTCCCGTCGATTATGCTCTGGCAACCATTTTGCGAATAAATATAGTACCTCTGTGGTCTTCTAGTATTATCCTTACAAAGCCATTCCCAATTTGGTATGATGTAAGTGACATTTCCTTCATTGTAATTTTAACTTTAACCCTTTTGCTCTTGGCCACTGTTTTGAAAGACTGTGAGGTCTGACTTCATCTGGACTTGGGTCTAGGTAAGCACCTGGTGTTAACATCAGATACCTACTGCCATTTGACTTTCTCTTCAGTCTCTTCATTTTTACTGCAGAGCTCAGGTACATGACCATCTACTGAACAGCCACACTTCTCTATTCATAAGGGTTATGCTATTGTTTTACCATTCTAGAGCTGACCTTTTGTTTATCTTATGAGTAACATTACCAGAAGACTTGATGTGCTCTGAATGTTTTGACTGGTGTTGGCCACTGTGGTTTATGAAATAATGTGTAACTTTGTAGTTTTATTTTATTGATATTATCATCATTACCTTTGTCTCTTCCAAAAAGTTGGCTAGAATTTCATTGTTGTTGGAGTCATCATTCCATAGACTTGTTTGATGCAGCTCTCCATGCCATGCTATCCTGTGTTAATATTTTAATTTCCACATAACTACTACATCCTGCATCTGTTCTAATGTGCTTGTCATTTGGTTGACCCCTACCGTTCTTACCACCTACACTTCCCTCAAAAACCAACCGAACAAGTCCTGGGTGTCTTAAGATGTGTCCTATCATTCTGCGTCGTCTTCTTGTCAGATTTAACCAAATCGATCTCCTCTCACCAATTTGATCCACTATCTCTTTATTCGTGATTCAATCTACCCATCTCACCTTCAGCATTCTTCTGTAACACCACATTTCAAAAGCTTCTATTCTCTTTCTTTCTGAGCCAGTTATTGTCCATGTTTCACTTCCATACATTGCCACGCTTCAGATTAATGTCTTCAAAACATCTAATTCCTATATCGATGTTCGAAGCAAGCAAATATATTTTCTTAAGAAAGGCCTTCCTTGCTTTTGCTAGTCTGCATTTTGTCATCCTTACTTCTGCCATCATTAATTATTTTACTACCCAAGAAACAATATTCATCTACCTCCTTTAAGACTTTGTTTCCTAATCCAATATTTCCTGCGTCACCTGATTTTGTTTGATTGCACTCTTATTACTTTGGTTTTGGACTTATTTATTATAATCTTGTACTCCTTCCCCAAGACTCTGTCCATACCATTCAGCAATTTCTCCACATCTTCTGCAGACTCTGATAAAACAACAGTATTATCGGCATATCTCAGGGTTTTTATTTCCTCTCTCTGAATTGTGATTCTGTTTCCAAATTTCTTTTCGATTTCCTTTACTGCCTGTTCTGTATAAACATAGAAAAAATTGGGGTTATAAATTGCAGCCTTGCATCACTCCTTTTTGGAGTGCTACTTTTAGAATTTCATTACAGTTCAAAAAGCAATTTTTTTGTCTAGCCATTGTGTTTTCCTTTGTAGCATTATCAGTGCTTCTACACATTTGTTGCTATTTTGCATGGTTTGCAGCATCTGTTTTCATATTTTTTCAGATATGATGCGATGCCAAGTATCTTTCTTATGTCAGTGTTAGTGATATGGTCTAGTCTTATTAAGTCAATGGACCAATGCAGCATATGCATCTCCATATTGTGCAGAATTTGGTCACATCTCTTGGTTACTGGCCAACATTCAGCTCCATTTAAAGCCACAGGTCTGATCACAGTGTAGTAGATTTTGCAATTCAGCTATACAGTAATTTTCTGATTGCATAAATCCCAGTCACAGCTGCCATTTTCCCCAGACTATGTGTGTTCATATTTTTGAAAAAAGCAGTTGTAATTGTGTATTTAATTCCGGGGAAATTCTGAAATTTGAATTTTAGGTTTGCCATCAAGAACATAATCATTTTAACTGAGCGAGTTGGTCATGCAGTTAGGGTCGCGCAATTGTGAGCTTGCATTTGGAGAGAGTGGGTTCGAACCCCACTTTTGGCAGCCCTGAAGATGGTTTTTGCAGCTTCCCATTATCGCACAAGGCAAATGCCGGGTCCGTACCTTAATTAAGGCCATGGCTGCTTCCTTCCTACACCCAGCCCTTTTCTGTCATCACTGCCGTCGGTGCAAAGTAAATAAAATTGTAAAAAAAAAAAAATTTTAATATATTTTTTGTTTTGGCATTTTGTTATTTCATGCACAAATTATAGGTGTACAATAGTTTGCCTCTTCTGATAATTCCACTGACGTTCCCCTCACTCTACCCCACCCCCACCTCCGTCTCTCTCTCTCATCATGACCTCACACAGGTTGTGTCAATTTGTTCAGAACCTAACCTGCTGCTTCTATTGTTCTTGATTTTCTGCCTCTTGTATGATCTTCCTTGAAGGGATTTGGGTGACCTTCATCACCTGTTCAACCCATCTGCGTGGCGATCTTCCTCTTGTCTTTTACCATTGATTATTCCCTGTATTATAGCCTTCTGTAAGTTGTCCCCTTGTAGTCTTGTAATGTGGCTGAAAAACTGTAATGTTAAACCTCATGGTTACAAATTAAGCTCCCTTTGTTTTATTACTCTAATTTATTTCAGGATGACACATTTATATACACACACAATTCTCATCAGCTATGAATGGCTGGCCACACATACTAATTGCTGTCTATTTACAAGTCTAATAATAATAATGTTATTTGCTTTACGTCCCACTAACTACTTTTACGGTCTTCGGAGACGCCGAGGTGCCGGAATTTAGTCCCGCAGGAGGTCTTTTACGTGCCAGTAAATCTACCGACACGGGGCTGTCGTATTTGAGCACCTTCAAATTACCACCGGACTGAGCCAGGATCGAACCTGCCAAGTTGGGGTTAGAAGGCCAGCGCCTTAACCGTCTGAGCCACTCAGCCCGGCATTTACAAGTCTCCCTGGCTCATTGCTATACCTGAAGATGGCTAATCCTTACTTTCACTTCCCCAAGTCCTGCCACCTCATACAGCAGCTGTGTGTAGACCACTGGATTTGAACACGGGGCTAGGGGCTACACAACACACTATGACTATTCCTCGTTTCAACTCCAGAAACAGTCCAGTAATTCACACAGTCACATGCAGTGAAAAAATATACAGCAACAGCTCAACAGTATTCAACAGCAGGGTGATAATCATAACAGAAAATATTAACACCGATCCATTTACCCTCACACTCACGATAGATAACGGCTTCCCTCCATCCACTGAAATACACAAACTCAGTATTCCCAGGTAGTATTCAGTCTTCCATTCTGCACGCCATCTCCAGTCCAGCCACTCTGTGGATACCACAACCACAGCTCCTCGTTCAGACCTCGGTAGGACACTAGCGACAGCCAACACCTGTGTCGCCCTCCCTCAGCCCCAACACACTGATTCAGAGGCCAGTACCAACACTGACTCCATCACGGAGCCCAGCACTCATTGACTGTCCATGGCTAGCCTCCCTTTTTATGGCTCGGGTGATGGGCACCAGAATATTTGCTAGGTGGCTTGAGGCAGAACATTCTCGTTGAATCTCCAAGAAACTCACAGGTAAGCCAGCCGACGAGAACAATACACGGAAATGCCAGCCATGCCCTTCAGGCTGGCTGGGAGTTCCCTGGTCGGCTGATTCACTAGTCCCTTCCATGAAGTATCGAAAGGGACTAACACAGGGCTGGCACATAACAGTGTATACTGTAAATCTTTGGCTTTTATGCCAATATTGGTATTGCCATATTTTGAAAGCACTTTATGAATGTTACTTGAAATTCATTTAAAAGTACAATTTCTGGTCATAGAATTTTTTTCTGAACTTATGATTCATAATTTCTTTAGAAGTGATGGTAATGACCATTTCCCCAATATGCTCTTAGCTATAGAAATGGGAACAGTGTTACCTCACTACTGTACAAGAATATGTGAGACTATTGTAAATTATTTGTTTCATTTCGCTATAAAGCTATGGTACAAAGTAGTATGGACAAATGTTGTGTGAAATTTCTCCTCCAGAATATAACAGCCCATATATGTATAGATACGTTGGTTTCAAAGGTTTGGAGACTTGAAGTGTAGTTCCTTACCATGAATACTTGTAAACACCAGTGCTCAACCATGTTCGAAGTAATCAACTTAAATGATTGTACACTTTTTCCAGCATTGGTAAAGCTTCTAAAAGCACTGCCAGAAGTCATCTCTTGCAACCTCTCTTAATGGCTTCTGCGATGCTGCTTTTACCTCATTTGGAGGTGCTAAATGATATCCCTTCAGATGTTGTTGCAGTCATGTTGGACTAATTGCATGTGAGGCATTAATAGAGTGGAAACTTCACATTACTCGTTTGTCTTTTTTAAGTTCCGAGTGCTACGCTGTGGAATCAGGACAATAAATGTAATTTTGTAATATTATAATTAGTGAATTTCAAATAAGATTTTGTAATGGTTGTGAACATGTGTGTGATTAATTTTTGTTAAATGTCGTAATGATGTGCTAATTAGCTGTGTTTCTACTAAAGAATAAATACAATATATCTTTTCAATTTTTTATATTTTACTATTACTTTATAATAAGTGTCATAATCTGCCACTAAAAACTATATTAGATCATATCTTTCATCATGAAGAGCTTCAGTTAATAGCTGCAAGTATTTTTTGGATGCAAATTTCAATTGTTATGGTATGCTTGAGAAAATGTTTGAGGAATTACACTAGAATCACTATTATCATTATACAGATAATTACCTTGCTTTTTTGAATGGCTATGCTTAATTCTTTTTAATTATTTATACATAGTGGAAGTTAACATTGAGGAAAATGTTTAAAACTACAGTGGATATGTAATTATGGGAAGAATTATTGACACAGAATTTCTACTCGTCCCTGGCATTCATGTATGACACTCTAGGGGGAACCATACCTTAAGTCAGAAAAATGTTTTTGTTTTTTTATATTATGATTGTACATAATTTTATGTTTTCTTGAAAATCAGATCTCTGTCTTGGAAATTGAGCATTTGCCATAAGTTTAACTGTGTTAGACGAAATTTGCTGAATTTGTTTGTGTGCATAACCTGAATCGAGGGGCTTTTTAGATACCCTGCAATACACTCAGGCAGTTGTTGTGGATGCAACTGTTTTCAGGTTAACAGATGGAAATGAAATTGTAAGATAGACATTTCTTACCACTTTACAGTTTTTCATCGTCATGTAAAATCTTGATATGGATGTTATTCCCCTAGGGAATTTGAAATGTTTGTCCTGAATGAGTAAATCTTGCCACTCAACTTAAAGTATGGTTTGCCCAAGCGTGCTCTGTATACATTACATGTAAAGAGTTTCTAGAAGGAATACTCCCATACTTTTGCATGGTGGCATTGAAATCTAAAGGCTGGTTCTTACTTCATTTGTACAATATTTGTCCCATGGAGAACTTGGTAATAAGTAATAATATAATAGCTACTACAAATGTAACTTAAACAAAATTTTGCACGCTTAACATATACATTCATGAAGTAATAACCAGATTTTTAAAATCCTAGTAACTGCCTCAAAATTGTATTGTATACATTTCACTTAAGGGTGGAGATTTGCCAGGATGGCCCCCTCGTAATGAACCTCAGACGCAGAAATGAGAATATAGAATTGGGAAGGATGTGGATAGACCCATCTTTTTGAAGACAGTATTTTATGAAAATGTGGATATTGTCCTTGTGGTCTTGTGTTTTCATGTTTGTTCTAGTCTCCTCTTCTATTGTTCTCTCTTCTTCTGCTGTTGTTTTATTGTGTTTGTCCTGTTACATGTTCCTATTCGTGTTCCTGTCTTTGATTTCATTTGACAACCTATGGTTTTGAAAACATTGTACCCTTTTTAGTTAAGGTAACTTATAATTTGTCCCTTTCCTTCGCATTCTCTATCCTGATGAATTTCATGATCAGTTAGAGGGTGCACAGCTGTGAGCTTGCATTCGGGAGATAGTGGGTTTGAACCGCACCCAGTGCTGGTTTTGCACCTTAATTAAGGCCACTTCCTTCCTACTCCTAGACCTTTCCTATCCCATCGTCGCTGTAAGACGTATCTGTGTTGGTGTAACATAAAGCAACTAGTAAAAAAAAAAAAAAAAGAAAAAGAAAAAAATATTCATGATAGTTGAGTAACATTGTCCCTGGTTTCTCACAAAGGTAGCTGCTGTTTGGCTGTACCTATATTTGCGAGTGCGACGTGAAGCAAATTTGCATCTTGGTCAGTTCACACGAGATTAAACAAAAGCATGTCCCTGTAGTTCCAATTATTTGTAAAACCTGAGGACCCATGGATGTGATCAAGATTTCAGCAATCACATTAGTTAAGAAATGCCCTCTTCCTTTTTTAAATATTGGATTTATGTTCCTATCCTAAGATTCTGTCAATTGTGAATGTCTTATTTTATTTAGTTTTTAATTTAAAATTTTGTTGTTATATTTTCTTTTGATGTTATGTTTACAGTTAATAGTTTTCTTTTGTTATAGAAGAATAATATTTTCTTCTGAATTATCATAAGACCTGGCAAGTTAATAATGTTTGATTGTTATTAATCATAGTGAATCATTATAGTGTATATCGCTCGTCGGTAAGAACAGTGACACAACTCAAAATTTATGATTTTTGGGAAAACTCAATTGTATATTTACAACATAGAATCAAGTATGAAATTAAATATTTTCATTCAAATTTTTGTTTTATGTTACAATATGTAGGTTGACTGCACCACTGAGATTCGTTTGCAAGAAACTGCTTTACGACACAAACATAGAAATAACTGGATTTTATAAAACTATATTAAAATGGTTCCACTGTTTTTGGTGGAAATGTTAGGAGAATTAGTACACTGACTGACAAAGAAAGTGGATCACAGTATAAACATTAACGTATAGGAATGGCTTCCATTTATGGAGGTTTTGCGAGCTAAGAAACTTGTATAGAAATAAGAGATCATTTCACTTCGTGAGACGCTTTTCAGCCTTAATTGCTAGGTGCTAATTTTATTGCATTTGTGAGCAATAAAAACTTTTTTTAAGTTTTGAAAGTTTGTGTGATATCGTAGCAGAAGCTGTTGAGAGATTATAAATGTATGGTATAAATTCTGTCATAAGTAAGAAAATTTCTTCTGTTTTTTCCCCCTCTTATTTGTTGAGTTAAAGATGCCTCTTAACTGGGGGAGATGCTGCGAAGGTTGTTGCATAAATCGAGGGTGGATGCAGCATTCATTTTGCTGCTACTGTTATTGATAAATCATTTGGAAGTGTCCAGCATGCTCTGAGATGATTGCATGAACTTGGTACCTGTCAGAGATGATGTGGATCAGGCTGTCGGAGGTATACAGCTGCCAGGTATGACAGTTTCCTGGTCTTTCAGGTCTTGCGAGATTGCCCCACTACCACAGACCCAGGCCAGAAATCGTCTTGAGGTGGTAAGAAATGTTGCTATAAGGGAGAGGGTGAGAGGAATGACTTCTGGGAGCAAATCTGAGGTAAAAAAAAACTCCTCCGCTAGTGTGCAGTGTACTCTCCAACATCGAGCAACATGATAGGAACAGTCATGTTAGTACCAGAACTGGACTGTGGACCAGTAGACAATGGTGCTCTTCACAGATTAATTGCAATTTTCTCTCTGTCACTTGATAGTAGAGAGAGTACGGAGAAGGACTGGGGTTCAATATTCATCCTACAATATCTCCGAGAGGAGGCTGTTTGTAGACGGCTCTATTGTATTTTCAGGTGGTATCACTTTCAGGCATGAGGGATCGTTGTCCATCATTGATGGAGGTTCTTTGAATCTGCATTGATACATTGAGGAGGTGTTAAGAGCATGTAATCCCTTTTACTCCATTTGTCGGCATGAACTTCAGACTGATGCATTTCAGTGCCCGCCCTATGTCACTCATGTGTCAGGATTTCTTTGCAATGTCAGGATGCAAACACAGAACTAACCTGCAATTAGCCCAGACCTCAGTCTCAATAAGCACCTTTGTGATGTGCTGCGGGTAATGTCCAGTGCTGAATATTTTGACACCCTAAATGAAATTAGACCACCGAGCTCGATAGTTGCAGTCACTGAAATGCAGCCAGTATCCGGTAATCAGGAGATAGTGGGTTTGAACCCCATTGTCAGCAGCCCTGAAAATGGTTTTTCGTGGTTTCCCATTTTCACACTCAGGCAAATGCTGGGGCTGTACCTTAAGGCCATGGCTGCTTCCTTCCCGCTCCAGCCCTCTCCTGCCCCATTGTCGCCATAAGACCTACCAGTAGTGGTGTGAAGTAAAGCAACCTGTAAAAAATTAAATTAGACCAGTACTATCAGAGGAGTGGGTATACATCCCCCAGAAAATGATTCAGGTCCTTGTGGATAACTTGTTGCATCACATGGAGTCTGTCATCGTCACTGGGAGGAGTTGAAACACACATTACTATTGTGAGGAAAGTGGTCAGTTGACAGCAAGAGTACGTTAATTTGTTGCAAGATCGTGTATTCTGATATGTCAGTGTACCTTTAATTCTACTTATAGAAAATACAAAATTTTGCAAGTTTTTTAAAAATGCCATAAATATGGTAAAAAGAACTTAAACACTGACCTTTGATGTTGAGAATAATGTGTACTGGTCAGCCAGTTTTAATATGCTATGTAATCAATTAGAAACAAGTTCAGATTAAATACATCTTTTGAGTTATATAAGCCGGAAGAATCTGGTGTTTTACTTGGTTGGAGATTAAATATATGTATCTACAACTTACGTGACAAAGGCGAAGCATGTATGAATATTTATGTGTGTGTATTTCGAGATACTATTCCCTCTATTGCTCAGTTGTCGGATATTGATGATCAAATTATTGGTTCTAACTTGCTAACTGCTTTGCTGGTTAATGTAATATTACATTCACATAAGTTTTTGTAGTTACTTTGTTTATTATCATTAACTTAAATGGCCACATTGGACCACTTGAATCTTCCATGTCGGTGGAATTCTTCTTCAAAAGACTTTTCTTGGTCGACTGTCCAAGGTGTCGCCTTGAGATGAGAATAAATCCTCGAGTTATAATTCTAAATGTTATTCAGAAAGAAGATGGGAGATGAAGGATGATTTTATGAAATTGTGAAGAAGGCTTTCTGCCTTATTTCATCCTAGTTGTTCAGGACTGGGAGTAGGCATTTCCTCCATACCCCGCAAACGTTATGGTTTTTTCCGCCAATACTCGGGTAGCTGATTGCTGTGGTTTCTCGCTGGGTGATGGGGTCACCACATATCTACATCTAAGTTATTTTGTTTATTATTTAAAACACTTCACTTTTTTTAGAACTTATAATAATACAGGATTTCTATTTTAGTTCAGAAGAAATCCCACAATTGTAATTAATTGTTCACTTACCTATTTAGTTTAAACACTGGTATTTTAAACGAGTACTTGAGTTTCTTTTCTTCAATTCCGTTTAATTTACCTATATTAATTTTACATCATATATTGTTGTGAACATTAAACTTACTGTTTTGTTAAAACGAGGCATGTTATGTGTAACTTAGTCACAAGTTGCTCAGATTTGTGGTTGGCATGAAATGTATATTTTCTTGGAATGCATTAATGACATTAGGTCCCTCATTTTATTCCTAGGAATGGTGGAGGTTCATTGTAGGCATGTTCCAATTTATTGCCATCAACAGACATCCTTGTTTCTATTTGCTTCTATTTCTTGGTACTTTACAGCTCCATAAATTTTTTACAGTAACCAGTGTTTGGTTGTTTTCTTCACCACTTTCAAAATGTTATTTTCATTTCAAAACACCAGTTCAGTTTCCATATTTCTAGAAAAATGCTTTTCTAATGTTGAAGAAAGTTTCTTTAAGTGACACATATCTTCAGGTAGGAAAAATGTGACAACTAAGATTATTCTTCCCATCATTTTCATATTCTTTGGTAATGGAACAATTAACTATATGGAACAGTTAACTATATGGAATTATGCAAGAAGTGCTAAGACAAGAATTATGTGAGTTTAGTTGATGTATAGAGACTATTTTTCTGCATCCCATACGGATACTACCTCAAAAATAGCTGTCACTATTCTTGCTGATGAGTGATATGTGGATATGTTCAAATCCCTATGAATGAAGTGAGTATATTGGCTACCAGCCTTTCTCTATTTTTAGACCATTTCTATTATTTGTTTCCCTGTTGCTGATACTTTTGTTCAGTGCCTGCCTGTCTTAATGTAAATAGTAGAATGAGGCAATGAGTTGGTAAGGTAAAATAACTCTAGAAGTACAAACCGTAGATTTAATTTTACAGTATAGTATTTGTAACAGAAATAACTATAGCTCAAATTTTAATTATCCACATTTGAACAAACTCAAAATGTGTGCTATCTGAAAAGTGTGTAATAATTGTTATACAGAGAACTAGCCAGTGAAAACATTGCTAATGGAATTATTTAGCTTGCTTTGGTGCTCGTAGAGTCTCGAAATCATGCTCAGATGCAGTCTTGAATCCGGACTTGCATAAGCTTGTTGCAGTACTCATTTTGTCTGAAGGTGGAAGAAGAAAAGAAAAGCTCTCTCCATTTTTATTTTATTAGCTTTCTGAAAATTATTAAGGCTGCCACAGGGACAAAGCATAACAAAGACACAAAACATGGTTATACAATTGCTGATAAAAAATTGGAAAATAGTAGAAGAGATTGAGGACAATAACACATAATTATGTAGCATATACGTGATTTCATAAAATTGTAACAGATCCCTTATCTGCCAAGATTGCAAAATATATTATGGTATTATTAGGGATGCCTAGCATTTTCCATTTCTTCAAGAAAAAGGTTCAGTATCATTCCAGGAGCACCCACCATCAATCCAGTCATCTCAATACATTCAAGGTCGTACTTATTTTTATAGTAGGGCACTTTAGGTTCATAGATAGACTTCTTCCCGTGGCTGGTCTGAATTCAGTTTGAACTTCACGGTTGGATCTAGTATGTTGACAGTTTTTGAGTCGGCTTTAAAGGCTTGTGCTCCCTTGTATAGTGATTCCAGAGACTTCCTCATGAGTGGTATGTCCTCTCCCTTGTAGAGTCGGCAAGCATGTGACAAATGGTGTGGTGACGGGCATTGCAAAGTGTTTCACCGTGTGGGCAAAAGCCAAGGATGTGTGGAAGGGTTTTGATCTCGTAGTGCATACCGCCCAGACTCCTCCCTGGCACAGCTCAGTCTGCAGCAACATTACACGTCATTTTGAGGGCATCCTTCCATTTGGAGTAGGAGAGTCCATTGTGATGCCAGATCTGATTATTAGCAGGAGTGTAGTCTTTATAAAGAATAAACCCTTTACCCTTATAAGGTAGTTTACACCACACTTGATATTCCATATCACGGAACTCAGTCCCAACTTTACAAGCATCTGTATGATTATCCCTGGTATTGTGAAATTTTTCCAGATCTTGCTAATTTCAATTGACATGGACAGATGTCACTTTCCTCATCCAAATTGCATGAGTTGGTGATGTATGGATTTGCAGATGTTTTAGAGTCCTCAATACATTGAGTTGTTGGAGAACAGCTTCCCATTTAGTTCTGAACAAACCAAGACCTTTGTATTTGCGATGGGTGGACATCATTGAGTCTGCATTGATAAGGAATGCGTGAGGTATTTTTTCCATCTGGGTTATTTGGAATACATGCGTTAAAGAGGGACAAATTGATGAGTTAATTATACTAAATTTTTGGTCCAGATGTAACATAGGTGAAGATGTCAACAACTCTAATGTAGTCTTGAGTGCAGTAAGAGTGGACTTTGGATCAAAAATGCAGGCATCAGCAAAGTGTACACCGAGTTTAGTACTAGTAAACAACTAGAGGTACTCGAATGCCTTCTGACTGAGCACGCTCAGCGGTTGAAAATAAATTAGGCCTACACATTGCCTATCCTTCCAGAGAAAATCCAGATGATGTTCACCATTTGTTTCGGGACAGACATCACAATCTCTCTAAACATATTTTAACATATAACTGTGTTTCTTGAATGTGGGGTATTTCTTCCCTTAATGTTATTCTGCAATTCCTTGTAAACTTCATCTTTTCCAATCATTAATATATATTTTCCATGTACTCCTTTTCAGCTCAGCAGTTAGGAAATACTGCTCTAGTGGTTTGGGTTCTAATTCAGTATGTCTCTCTTGGCTTCTAATTTAAGATCAAGTTACATGAAGCTTCAAGTTTGGTTTACCTTCTTCATTACATTATGTATTTAGCTTATAATGTTTCAGGAAGAGTTGAGAATAATCGGAAGTTATTAAGATTCTTTGTAAGAGGTACATCAAACAACAATGTAGTGTATTGAAGAGTGATCAGGGTTTGTTTTGTAATCTTGATTCCATCAAGATTCTTTTCCTGATGTTGGAAATTATAAGTGCAGAGTATCAAATAATAATAAAACTTGTGACTGGTAACAGATTTTATTATTTCATAAAATAATGAATTATAATGTATGAAATAAACATCCTAGGGGGTAGGTTCTTAGAGTAGTAGCATAGAATAATTCTTTTTCACTTCTGCACCCTGTGAAAATTAATGAAAGTTTGTGTGTAACAAAAATATGTAAGACATTCCATGTCATTATTTAGCACTTCATTGTTAATGCTACAGTCAAAGGTCTTCGTCTGAAATTGAAACAGCCGATTTCCCTTCCTTATCTGACAATACTTTCATAACAGTCAATTTTTATATACCAGTTTCTTCACATTTTGATTGACATTTTCTTTCTGTAGATGATATCCAAAGACTTGTTTGTGAGAATGTTTTGGTAAAGAGTTGATGCATCTTATATACATTATTTCTGCTTTTATTTGGAATAATTACGTGAATTGTAAATGTATGATGTTACAGTCACAGTAGTTGATGACAAGTCTTACAGAAATGACTAGAAATCCTTCCTTAAAATATTATAACACTAAAAAGACACTTTTAAATCATCAGAATGTGGTATTGCTGCATTTTTGGTTCTTCTAAAAATTATACAATTCTTTGTACTTATCAATGACCTAGTAAGACGCAGTTGGTGGTCATGGCCTATTTTTCTGACTATGACTTTCAACAAGATCCCATTTAACCATTAGTTGATTCATTTGTATAAATAAATATCATTTTTTTACAGCCATTGCTGGATTTACTCAATTTTAAAATTGTCATAAACAGATCAAATTATCAATATTGTAAGAATACTTTCTATCTTATAACTATATTTAAATTGAAATATCTTGCAGTTTGATGAAGCAAAATATATTCCTCATGATGTTAATTAAATTCTAAGTATTTGGCTGATGTAGGAAACAGATTCTAATATTTAACTTGCTGCCAAATCTTAGGAAATAAAAGTCTTGCAAAGAGTTGAAACTCATAGGTGTTAGTCATTAAATTATTCATTTTATGAACTACTATGAATATTAGAACCTGTGATACAAAGATGTTTTGAGAGTACTGGTGTGTGTGTATATATATATATATATATATATGTACTCCAAGTGCTTACTACCCATCAATAAAAATATAAAAACAATCCTTTTTAATAGTGAATGTTTTAGTGTGAAAGTAAGTTCTTGTAACAAAATAATTTAGTGCATTCCAGAAAAGTTTTGGAACAATGGTTGAAAGTACTAAATACTGTAAAGTCTAGTCGATGTAATCATATCAAATTAGCTCTTCATGTATGTGCATGGCAGTAACACAACTTTGTTTTAAATTTTTTTTTCTTTTTGATTCATGTTTGTGCCAAAATTGTTTACAAATATTCCAGTCCCAGATTGTATTGTTTGTATAAATTGTTTTATTAAATATTTGATTGAAGTGCAATTTTATTTCATGTGTTCAAGAAATTTGTAGATGGCTGCTTTTCAGTTCTCATTTACACACTGCTTGACAAAGTTGTATATGAAGTTTTTTATAATAAATATTATAAATGCTGTGCAAAGAATATTATTTTGTATTCATTGTGTTTTTATTAGTTAAGGATGATGAGAGGTTTGTCTGAAATATGAATTCAAATGTTCATATTATTTTGATAAAGGATGTACACTCAACCCCAAAAAATTGGCCAACAATGAAATATTTAATTTCATACGTTCCCGATACACAAGGATATTTCATAAACTGTGGGTAGATGGTGGCCAAAGATATGATAATTGCCATCCTACCACCTGCACAATATGTTCATCCTATTTGAAACAAGAGGATTTTGAAAGAAAGTCATTTCCGATGGTCGATTTTTGTGCAGTTCTGATATAGTGGATAATAGCTATGAACACTGTTGAGTAAGAAGCTAAATCTTTGTAGCGATCATAGTATTGTTAGTTAAAGTTAGACTGTTGCATTGTAAGTAGTATAAACCAACAAGTTTTGATCTTCTTCTGTTGAAATAATAAATATCTTGATATTTCGACTTCCATGCAATAGCTCTTCTCAAGTGTGTATGGGCGACCACTCATCCAGTACCGTTTCTTGGAAAATTGGAATCAACGTGGGAAAAATCAAAATTTTAATGAAAAAATGAAGGGGGAAAAAAGCATAAAAACAGAAGCAAACATATTGAAGTTGTACAGATTCTCACGAGCATGTAAAATTAGGTTTTTGTCATAACATTGTACAGGGCATTTGAACTTACTGTAATACTTAATCTGTAATTGGCTAATTTTAACTTGATTATGCATTGATTGCCACAAAGAATTAGCTTCTTACCTGACAGTGCTCACAAGCTGTTTTTAACTAAAATCAGAAGATGCTCATTCTTTATCAAGTTTGTAGCATTTGTCATTTGTAGGAGGATACTGACTGGAGGGTAATAAGGGAATTGAATGAGACTGTAGAGTGAGTATGTGAGAAATTGGGAGTATGATTCATAGATCTAGGTTGACCAGATGCAAATAGATAAAAAGAAAAAAGGACAAAACTATTTAAAAAGGAGGACAATGCCAAACAAAACAGGACGCAAAATTCTCCATTGACAGTCTGAATTTAAACACACATTCTAATTTTCACATACATATTGAACAAAATTGATCCATTTCCACATTATACTGTAAATTCTTACAAAATTTAAACTAAACTAATCTATATGCCTTGCTGGTACTTTTCTGAGGATACAGTTGCCTTTAGGAGTTTCGACTTGTCTAATATATAAAAAGATACAAACGTAAATTCCTTCAGATTGTATGGAACCATTAAGGGGCTTTTCACAGATTCTACTTCCAAACAGTTCCTTTATCAGTCCATTGCGCTGAGATCAATAAAACTACTTTTTCTACATTTGCATTGTACCCTGGTATACCAGGGTATTTGCAAGTTTTTAATAACTCTGAACTTGAATTGAAATACTTTGCCTATTTGTAACTACAAGGTAACTTAATAAATTCAGGGCCATTACTACTCTCAAAATTGTTTGAAATTCCAGAACTGATCAAACGATTTTACATCAGTTTGAAAGGATTTACTTTTAGCCTGCAAATACACAATACATTTTTCAACATGACAATAATCAATATCACTTTTAAGCACCGTCCATTTAAAACAGACAAATTCGTCAAACATGAAGATTCATCGTTTCAAGTATTCTTCGCATATTCATACAGCAGCATAGCTTCCATATAAACACTAACTTATCAAACCCTTCCTTTCTAGCATTTTCTAACTTCCCTTTAACTTTGAGGTAAATGAACTTCCCTTACAATCTATTTTGAAAGACATTACAAATGGTATACAGGATCGAAACCGACTTTCAACCTATTAGGTCGTGTTACGTACATTTAGTACGTGTTGAAGAGATGTTAAGCACAGAACAAAAATGGCCAAACGGACACATTTCTCATTTAATTTTCACATACATATTGAACAAAATTGATCCATTTCCACATTATACTGTAAATTCTTACAAAATTTAAACTAATCTAATCTGTACTTAACATCCCTTCAACACGTACTAAATATTCGTAACACGACTTAATAGGTTGAAAGTCGGTTTCGATTACAATGCGATTGTGAAAATTCAATATTCATTGGTATCCAGGTTGTCCATTATTTCAAGAATCAAATTTTCTTCCCTTCTTATTTGCATGATATATGCATGAAACATGGACATCAGTGAATCTAAATGTCATAAGTAGGCTTCACCTAATCTATTTTCAAAAATGATCTCTTTCGTGGGGTTGGAATGCGGAAGTAACAGCCTCATCCTTCAATAGGGCGGTGCAAGGTGGAATCCTGTAAATTGTCGCATGTGGAGGCTTACACGCAGATACAAGAAATAAGCTTTTAATAGGGCGGTGCAAGGTGGAATCCTGTAAATTGTCGCATGTGGAGGCTTACACGCAGATACAAGAAATAAGCTTTTAATCCAGTATACGTTTCCAACCAAAAGAGATGGCTATCTAGTTTTGCTGTGGGACAGTAACTGCTTGTAATTATTGTCAACAAACTCACAGAAAGAGTGAACAAAGTATAAATAAAAATATTATTATAAATTTCAGCATTAATATTCAATATGAATGGATAAACAGTCTGCTATATGCTGTATTGCATTATGTAATGTATGGGCCGGACAGCCTACACCTATTAAATTGTCGTCATTCAAAGATTTCTTTGATCGGCTGTACACATTACTACCTTCCTTACAATTCATACCGCCAAAATTTGTATTTGCATTATTGCCTGTACACGCTACGCACTTATTCACAATGCCCAAATTTTTAGGTGTTTCTGTAACATACCTTGCAATCAACTCGGATGTTTCATTTGGGGTTGATTCAAGTTCTACCACTTTTGTTTTAATTCCATCCAGTTTGTAATCAAAACACTGAATAACAATAGGAAATAGTTTTACACATCCGTGGTTACTTGCATCAGTAAAAACTCCAAAGCAAGATTACAAGTTTTTTAATACTTTTATTACTGATTAAGAAAACCCATATGATGTGACACAATAGAAAACATAAACTGTTTTGTGTTACATCCCTTGTATTCTTGTATTTTGAACGAAAAATAAATATTCATTGTTCATATTTTAAACGCACAGCTATCAATACTCAGAGATGGATGGAAGGAGTGTAACTGACTAGTGACTGCTACTATTGCCAAACTATTCTAGAGATGGCAGCACGAGCATTGGACATTTATTGGTTGTTGATCTTGACTGCTACTGGTACTAAATGCCAAACTACTCCAGAGATGGCAGCACAAGCATTGGGCACTTGTTGGTTGTTGATCTCTTTCGTGGGGTTGGAATGCGGAAGGAACAGCCTCATCCGTCAAGAGGGCGGTGCAAGGTGGAATCCTATAAATTGTTGCATGTGGCCGGGATTTATTTACTATTTTTTGAAATACTGGAGTTCTTGCTTGTGAGTAGTTCTTTTCTTGTGCTTTAAATGACATATGACAAATGTGTGTTGTAGTAATATAAATGATTCAGTTTCGTGTTCTTGTAGTGTAAATATCAAACAAAGAAAATTCAGTTTTGAAATGACATCACACCCATCAGAGAGTAGTTCAGTAGGCATGGATGTAAGAGTGCCAGGGTCATGCGTTTCTGCCACACAATCCAAATTGAATTCTAAACATTGTGTATTCGAACAATTATTAAGAGAACCATTTAGTAGACTTTGCTTTACGGAGAAAAGCAGAATTATAAATGAAGGACAACTGTGCCCAACTCTGAATGTAACTACACAAATTAAGTTGTGTGTTCGCCATTTCAATAGAAATATTTATGAAACAGACCATTGGATTAGTGGATGTGACATCTTAAATAAACTTTTCTGTTGGCGTTGTTTGTTGTTTTCTTGTGAAAAATGTGTTTGGAATGATGGTGGTAACAGTGACTTGAACATTATTTAAAGATCTTGTAAATGGCATAAGGACTCTGCTAATCACATTAAATGTGAAAAGGAACTATTCTCGCGACCACCTTTTGAGCAGAGTAAAGCAGAAGTGAGTGTATACACCAGAGGATGGCACGGGTGACAGGGGCAGCGCCTACGGTGTTGCTACAATGTAGATGAAGGGGTAAGGGGGTCGTGCTACTTGGTGCAAGTTTTGGCAATGGTGCTGTCAATGCGGAGCTGCCATACTTACTCAGTGGATGTCTTGGAAACGTGGGTGCAGTTCCAATCATGGCCTGTTTAAAACAGCGGTGAGAGAATTTTATTAGTTTGCTTCGCTTTTACAAAGAGAATGTATGTGCGTATTGTATGCTAATTCATCATTCTTGCAGTCTCTTCTACGTTTGCAGGCTTCTTCTTACTCGTTATTGGATATTATTGTGCAATGGATCCGAACAAAAATTCACCACACTGTTATCAGTTGAAGAAGAAACGCTAGAATTTTGCGTCCGGCGCGATTAGTCTACCTCGCGTGCTGACCCCGACTCTGATTCCGACTTGGGTGTGCAGCCACTTGATTGCGATACAGATTACTTACTGCGGCACAAGGTAATCTGATGCTGAAACCTCCTGCATGATGATGATGATGATGATAATAATAATAATAATAATAATAATAATAATAATAATAATAATAATAATAATAATAATAATAATATGTAACAGTATATATTATAAAATATATTTTTAATAATTAATTTATTGAAATTGTGCTGGACAAAGCGGAAGTGGGACAGGTTTTCGCCTGGATCCTCAACTTCCCCTGTGAGTTTCAAGTTAGTTTCAGTACGAGTACATAGTCATCACTTCTCTCACTTGTTCATCAATCGCCCGTGAGCAGCATGACAGACCTCTCCAGCAGCTCATCTCAATCAGGAATCAGGCCATATAGTTAGATAATAATAGTGAATAATAAGTAGTAAAATGTTATATATATTGATGATAATAATAGTAATAACAATTTAATTAATGTAATGCTTACTGTGTATGTCAAAAGAATTCGTTCATATTGCTTTAAGCGTGAAATTGTAGTTAGTACATTAAAAATGTGAAAGCCTCCTTGGCTGAGGCGGCAATGCGTCGGCCTCTCACCGCTGGGTTCCGTGGTTGAAATCTCGGTCACTCCACATGAGATTTGTGCTGGCAAAAGCGGAGGCGGGACAGGTTTTTCTCCGGGTACTCTGGTTTTCCCTGTCATCTTTCATTCCAGCAACACTCTCCACTATCATTTTATTTCATCTGTCAGTCATTAATCTTTGCTTCAGAGGAGTGCGACAGGCTTCAGCATCCGGCTCAATTCCTGTCCTCGCCGCAAGATGGGGCTAAATTCATTCCATCCCTGACCCGGTCAATGACTGGAAAACAGATTGTGGGTTTTCACATTTTAAATGTAATTCAGTAAATTAATTGTTTAAAGTTGTAAGCCGTTAAAAGACTGTATGAAATTCTAACACGCATACATTAAATGCACTCGAGGTACAATCCGTGAGCTGTGCTGTATTATAGTACTGGAGTACAACTTTCGCGCGCCGGTTCATTTGGCAACCACGGCGAGTGTGACGAGACAATGATGTCACTTCCACTTTAGTCTGTTCAAAAGGTGGTCCGGAGTATACATATGTTTGGTAGAGGGGCAAGGATAGAATTTTGTCTCAGTGAACAGTATAGACTGTCCGTAGAGCAGCATGATCAAAATTTTAGACAGAATTGGGAAATACTTGTTATCTTATTTCTGCAGCATGCTTCCTTGGTAAACACGGCCTAGAATTCAGAGGGCGTGATGAAAGTGCCGTATTTACGCGAATAATCCCCTCATATTTTAAAAAAAATTTTGAGTCACGAAATTGGAGGTGCGGGTTTTATTTACGTCAAGGTTGCCAACGTGCTCCTGGCTCACCTGTTTTCGATGCTGAGTGTACAGTTATGCTGTGTGCAACAGTAGAACGAAGAAAACTGCCCCCATATGTTATATTTAAATGGAAAACAATTCATACTTTTAATTCTAAACTGACTTAATATTTTTTTAAAAATAGTACCGTATTTTACAGAGGAATTTACATTCGAAATTTCTCCATGTCACGATAGAACGTGTCTTCCAGAACGTGCAGGGGTAGCTTTCCGCACTTTCACTCACTTTTATTAGTTTGCTTTGCTTTTACAAAGAGAATGTATGTGCATATTGTATGCTAATTCATCATTCTTGCAGTCTTGTGCTGGGAAAAGCGGAGGCGGTACAGGTTTTTCTCTGGGTACTCTGGTTTTCCCTGTCATCTTTCATTCCAGCAACACTCTCCACTATCATTTTATTTCATCTGTCAGTCAATAATCTTTGCTTCAGAGGAGTGCGACAGGCTTCAGCAGCCGGCTCAATTCCTATCCTCGCCGCAAGATGGGGCTAAATTCATTCCATCCCTGACCCAGTCAATGAGTGGAAAACAGATTGTGGGTTTTCACATTTTAAATGTAATTCAGTAAATTAATTATTACAAATATATTTTATAATATATACTGTTACATATTATTATTATTATTATGATTCTTATTATTATTATTATTATTATCATCATCATGCAGGAGGTTTCAGCGTCGAAAATAGAGTGAAATCATAATTCTTTTGTATTCATTGTTTTAAGGAACGCCACAATATCATGTAGCAGGCAGTACACGGAAAAGCAGATCCGCAAAAACTGGCGAGGGTTGGCATTTCTAAATTACAAGATGGCTGTTAATTCGAAAACATGTAATTGGAAGTCCGATTTCTATATTACAAAGCCTTCGAATTAACGAGGTTTTACTGTATCGCAAAACTAACATCAGATTTTTCCGGTGTGTCTGTTTCAAGTATTTACATTGCACGAAAAAAATTATCCACCATCGGTCGTGTTACTGTCCAGTAAAAAGAGACCCCGTGTGAGAAGTGTTTTAGACGTGGAGTGTGATGAACTTGTAAGTAATTTAGGAGAGGATTCTAGTGATGCAAGAGACAGCGAATATTCCCATCTACAGGGAATCGAGCCTATTGCAAGTTCAGATTAATGAAATACCTGTCACATAAGTAGGCCTACTTACTCATTTTCATTTTACATGTTCATATTTGCGTAAAGACCACGTGGACCTCGTGGAGTGATACAAAATGTTTGTTTATGCCTACATTACTCTTTCGATGGAAGGAATTTTAGTTCATTTCACTTTTTTCAAAATGAGCCTTCCTAATATGAGGGTGCGGGCATTATTCGACGGCGGGGATTATTTGGGTAAATACGGTAATTGTGGGAAATACTTGTCATCTTATTTCTGCAACATGCTTCCTTGCTAAACAGGGCCTAGCATTCAGAGGGCACGGTGAAAGTAATTCTAAAAATAAAGGTAATTTTCTAGAATTGTTAAATGAATTTGCCAGGATAGATGGTGCACTCAAGTCACATATGGAAAATTCTACTTTCTTTCGTGGCACGTAGTCTTCTATTCAGAATGATTTGATTTTTTCAATTGGTGAAGTCATTACTGAAAGAAATAAGAAAGAGGTGTCGGAAGCCTCCTTCGTGGCTCTCATTTTAGATGAGAACTGTGAAGTGTCTATGAAATTACATATGGCTACAATTCTGCAGTACACACCTAAAGAAGGATTTGTTGAACAACGATGTTTACATCCTCCAGATATTAGCTCTGTTATGTTTACTGATTAAAATTTAAGAATGTCATTTTAAGTCCATATTGAACCAATAATAATATATAAGTAAAATTAAAAATCCTATAATCACTAATATTAAATTAAATAAGTTATAATATTTACGTGGAACTAATTTCAACGCTGGTGAACTTCATCTTCAGCCAAATACGAGAACAGGCAATCGTAAATAAACATATCATCATTATATTAATGCACATATAAACACTCTGAAAATGAGACTTATGATGCCCCTAAAAGTATCTGGAGAAAACTTCAAATAATCACAATTTCAAAATCTTGAAGTCATGATTAGAACGACACTTAATAAAACATAATTCTTTTCCCTCAAGTTAGAACTTTGAAAGTATTGTGTTCAACTTAGAACTGTAAGATTCTCAAATAAATAAAAAGTCTTAACATAAATGAAATGTTATTCAAAGATCAAACCATATATAGAGTTTCTCTGTAAATATGACAGTCCCAATTAGAATGACACTTTAACATAACATAATTATTTAACTCAAGATGGAATCTTGAAAGTCTTCAAGATGTAAATCATTTCTATAATCATTAATTATTCCTGGAATGTCCTTCTTGGAACCTGTTTCTGCCTTAAAATACCTATATATACCCTTCCATTTTTCACTAAAATTTGTATGACTGCCAATTATGCTTGCCATCATGTTATCCTTAGCTGCCTTCTTTGCTAGATTCAATTTCCTAGTAAGTTTCTTCAATTTCTCCTTACTTCAATATGTAAATCAAGTTGCTTTTAGCCTAATTTCAATCGAACTTTGATACGGCAACTTTAGCCATAGACCTTCTTGTTATTATGTGGATAAGGACTTGTTTGTCTATGTTATAAAATATTTTAAATTACTAGTGTAATATCATACCAACTTCATCCTTTTCTTCGTAAACATTTTAAATGAAATTTCAACTGTAAATTATTATTTAAGATATAATAAAATTCTTCTGGACTGTTATGCCGTGGTCCACTCCTCTCGCTTCTCCCAGACGTTTCGACTACTGCTGCGGTAGTCATCTTCTGTGGCGTCGTGTAGATACGCTCTCCTGTATCCCGCTGGTGACTGCAAAAGTTGTTTGGGAAGCAGCTGTATTTATATGTAAGTGTGTGGCCTCCAATTGGTTCGCGCTGTGCAAACCGACATCTGATTGACTATCTGAAAGCACGACCTCCGATTGGGTCGCGCCGAGCAGCTTGACGTTTGGTTGGCTATCTGAGCACGCGACCTCTGATTGGTTCGCGCCGGGCATGGATTCTGACTGGGTCGCTCCGAGAAGTCTGTCGTCTGATTGGATCTCGGAATGCACGACCTCCGATTGGGTCGTGCCGAGCAATGGAATCTCTGGTTGGTTGACTGTAATGTCCCTGATCTTAGTAAACTTCGGCCGTACGTTATATAAAGGGGTGTACCAGGCCTTGCTGAGTTTCAGTCCTTCCTCCTTTCTATTAAAGTTATCTGGATGTTTATGTATTTCGATTGCTTCCCTGTAGAGACGGGCATGAAAGTGGGATGTTGTGGCCAGTATGTTAGTATCCTCGTAACGGATCTCATGATTTCCGTCAAGCAGTGCATGCTCCGCTACTGCTAATTTGTTGTATTGCCCCAAGCGACAATTCCTTTTGTGCTCCGTCAGGCGAGTATTGACACTTCTGCCAGTCGTGCCAATATAAACAGCTCCACAGCTGCACGGTATCCTATAGACCCCAGTAGATGTTAAAGGGTCACGTGGATCTTTGGCAGAACGTAACATGTTTCGTAGCTGTTGGATCGGCTGAAAAATGGTTTTAACTTTGTGACGTTCAAGGAGCCTTCCAATATGATCCGTCACGAAGTTAAAACCATTTTTCAGCCGACCCAACAGCTACGAAACATGTTACGTTCTGCCAAAGATCCACGTGACCCTTAAACATCTACTGGGGTCTATAGGATACCGTGCAGCTGCGGAGCTGTTTATATTGGCACGACTGGCAGAATACTCGCCTGACGGAGCACAAAAGGAATAGTCGCTTGGGGCAATACGACAAATTAGCAGTAGCGGAGCATGCACTGCTTGACGGAAATCATGAGATCCGTTACGAGGATACTAACATACTGGCCACAACATCCCAATTTCATGCCTGTCTCTACAGGGAAGCAATCGAAATACATAAACATCCGGTTATCTTTAATAGAAAGGAGGAAGGACTGAAACTCAGCAAGGCCTGGTACACCCCTTTATATAACGTACGGCCGAAGTTTACTAAGATCAGGGACATTACGGTCAACCAACCAGAGGTTCCATTGCTCGGCACGACCCAATCGGAGGTCGTGCACTCCGAGATCCAATCAGACGACAGACTTCTCGGAGCGACCCAGTCAGAATCCATGCCCGGCACGAACCAATCAGAGGTCGCGTGCTCAGATAGCCAACCAAACGTCAAGCTGCTCGGCGCGACCCAATCGGAGGTCGTGCTTTCAGATAGTCAATCAGATGTCGGTTTGCACAGCGTGAACCAATTGGAGGCCACACACTTACATATAAATACAACTGCTTCCCAAGCAACTTTTGCAGTTGCCAGCGGGATACAGGAGAGCGTATCTACACGACGCCACAGAAGATGACTACCGCAGCAGTAGTCGAAACGTCTGGGAGAAGCGAGAGGAGTGGACCCGGCATAACAGCCCGGAAGAATTTTATTATATTGACACCGGCCGTGAAAGCCTTCATACTTTAATATTATTTAAGAACTCATAACAATTTCTCCATTGTATAATACTCATTTCCAATCTTACAGTATATTCTCATTTTTATATTTTTTACCATGACAATCAGGATCCTGATTTTTATCTTTGAGGTATATGTGTAAAAAGGCTGATGATGCCCTTATAAAGGGCAAAATGTGTCCCTTCAAATTTTAGTGTAATAAGATGTAAATCCTAACTTTGGAAACTCATTTGTATTGAATAGGTTGATCCTAATAAATGTTGGTAATATCTTAAAACTTATGTACATTTCAATATGGACCAAACATGAAATTTGTAACATGTAATGATACATCTGTCTATCGATGCTGAGTCCTTGAGGTTTGATGACTTGCGGAAGGTCACTGAAGTCAGGCAGTGGATCATCTGGAAGGATGGTGTAAGGTACTTTGTCGAAAACTATGGATTTCTTTGCCAACACTACACCAGGGTGCTCTTCATATACACAAAGTGATATATCTGGGCTATTTGTGGAATGTTTTTCATTCCAGCACGGAACTTGTTCTGCCAGTCATAAGTTAGAATTGTTACATTTCCGGATTCTGTGCCAACAGCGACAGGAATAATAGAGCTAGAAATATGACAATTTTACGGGCGACAAAGTTTACATCTTCAATAACTTCACTTTCATTTTTCCGGAATGCTTTCTTGAAATAACCAAAATACAAATCAGGTTGAAATTTCATGTGTCCCACTGGCAAAAATGAAATTTTTCAACTGCTGTTCTTTCCTGTTATAACTCTCCACATGAGGTAGGCCTATCTCATTAAAATGTTTTTATTTTGCCCAACATAGTTACCAGCATGGAATTATAAATGCTCCTCACCTACTGAAAATTTTTTCAAGAAGCGATGTACAAGAGATCAATCAATCAGTCAATACTGATTTGCATTTAGGGCAGTCGCCCAGGTGGCAGATTCCCTATCTGGTGTTTACCTAGCTTTTTCTTAAATGATTTCAAAGAAAATAGAAACTTATTGAACACTCCCTTGGTAAGTTATTCCAATCTCTAACTTCCCTTCCTATAAATGAATATTTGCCCCAATTTGTCCTCTTGTATTCCAACTTTATCTTCATACTTCCTACTTTTAAAGACGCCACTCAAACTTATTCATCTACTAATGTCATTCCATGCCATCTCTCCGCTGACAGCTCGGAACATACCACTCAGTCAAGCAGCTCGTCTTCTTTCTCCCAGTTCTTCCCAGTCCAAACTTTGCAATATTTTTGTAACGCTACTCTTTTGGCAGAAATCACCCAGAACAAATCGAGCTGCAATTCTTTGGATTTTTTCCAGTTCTTGAATCAGGTAATCCTAGTGAGGGTCCCATACACTGGAACCATACTCTAGTTGGGGTCTTACCAGAGACTTATATGTCCTCTCCTTTTCATCCTTATTACAACCCCTCAACACCCTCATAACCATGTGCAGAGATCTGTACCTTCTATTTACAATCCCATTTATGTGATTACCCCAATGAAGATCTTTCCTTATATTATCACCTAGATACTTACAACGATTCCCAAAAGGAACTTTCACCCCATCAACGCACTAATTAAAACTGAGAGGACTTTTCCTATATGTGAAACTCACAACCTGACTTTTAACCCCGTTTATCAACATACCATTGCCGGCTGTCCATCTCACAACATTATTGAGGTCACGTTGCAGTTGCTCACAATCTTGTAACTTTTTTATTTCTCTATACAGAATAGCATCATCTGCAAAAAGCCTTACCTCTGATTCCACTTGTTTACTCATATTATTTATTTATATAAGAAAACATAAAGGTCCAATAATACTGCCTTGAGGAATTCCCCTCTTAATTATTACAGGGTCAGATAATGCTTTGCTTACTCTAATTCTCTGAGATCTATTTTCTACAAATATAGCAACCCATTCAGTCACTTCTTTTTGTCTATTCTAATTGCACTCATTTTTGCCAGTAGTCTCCCATGATCCACCCTATCAAATGCTTTAGACAGGTCAGTCGTGATGCAGTCCATTTGACCTCCTGAATCCAATATATCTGCTACATCTTGCTGGAATTCTACAAGTTCAGCTTCAGTGGAATAACCGTTCCTAAAACTGAAGTGCCTTCTATCGAACCAGTTATTTATTACGCAAACATGTCTAATATAATCAGAAAGAATTCCTTCCCAAAGCTTACATGCAACGCATGTCAAACTTACTGACCTGTAATTTTCAGCTTTATGTCTATCACCCTTTTCTTTATAGGCCTACACAGGGGCTACTATAGCAACTCTCCATTCATTTGGTATAGCTCCTTCAACCAAACAATAATGAAATAAGTACGTCAAATATGGTACTGTATCCCAACCCATTGTCTTTAGTATATCCCCAGAAATCTTATCAATTCCAGCCACTTTTCTAGTTTCCAACTTTTGTATCTTATTGTAAATGTCTTTGTTATCATATGTATATTTTAATACTTCTTTAGCATTAGTGTCCTCCTCTATCTGGACATTATCCTTGTAACCAACAATCTTTACATACTGCTGACTGAATACTTCTGCCTTTTGAAGATCCTCACATACACACTCCCCTTGTTCATTAATTATTCCTGAAATGTCCTTCTTGGAACCTGTTTCTGCCTTAAAATACCTATACATACCCTTCCATTTTTCACTAAAATTTGTATGACTGCCCATTATGCATGCCATCATGTTATCCTTAGCTGCCTTCTTTGCTAAATTCAATTTCCTAGTAAGTTCCTTCAATTTCTCCTTACTTCCACAGCCATTTCTAACTATTTCTTTCCAATCTGCACCTCATTCTTAGTCCCTTTATTTCTCTATTATAATATGGTGGGTCTTTACCATTCCTTACCACCTTTAAAGGTACAAACCTGTTTTCACATTCCTCAACAATATTGCTTTAAACCCATCCCAGAGTCTGTTTACATTTTTATTTACCGTTTTCCACCGGTCATATTTACTTTTTAGAAACTGCCTCATGCCTGCTTTATCAGCCATTTGGTACTGCCTAGTAGTCCTACTTCTAAGACATTCCTTTCTATCACATTTATTTTTAACTATGACAAATACAGCTTCATGATCACTAATACTATCTATTACTTCGGTTTCTCTAAAGAGCTCATCTGGTTTTACCAGAACCACATCCAGGATATTTTTCCCTCTAGTTGGTTTCATCACTTTCTGAATCAGCTGTCCTTCCCATATTAACTTATTTGCCATTTGCTGGTCATGCTTCCTGTCGTTCGCATTTCCTTCCCAATTGACATCTGGTGAATTCTGATCTCCTGCTACAATCACATTCCTTTCCATGTCGTTTCCCACATGGCTGATTAACTTTTCAAATAATTCTGAATCCGTGTCAGTGCTACCCTTTCCCGGTCTGTACACTCCAAAGATATCAAGTTGCCTATTATCTTTAGAAATGAGCCTTACAGCTAGAATTTCATGTTTTTCAACTTTAACTTTTTTGTAGCTTAAAAATTCTTCTTTCACCAGAATTAATACTCCCCCTCCCACCATTCCTATCCTATCTCTACGATACACACTTCAGTTTCATGAGAAAATTTCTGCATCGATTATATCATTTCTCAGCCATGATTCAACTCCTATTACAATATCTGGTAAATATATACTGTATCTATTAAATTGCTTAATTCTATTCCTTTCCTTACAACACTTCTACAGTTCAACACTAATATTTTTATGTCATCCCTACTTGATTTCCGCTTCCCTGTTCTCTTATCACCGCTCCCTAGGCCACCCCGTTTCCCTGAACGTGCCTGCCTATTACCCTTCCAAACAAATTTCCTAACTTATAAGCGCCACTGCAGTTTAAGTGAAGGCCATAAGACAGTATTTACTCCTTTACCCACAATACAAGCTTCTGGAATAATGTACAAAACAAATTTGTTAAATGGTTCACATGCTACACCAAAGAGACCCACTTTGTAGCCTGTAAGAAAGAAAATGGATTCAACTTGTTGCAGGTCATATGGTAAGTGCACTTGTTGGACAAAATCGAAACTATAATGCATTGTACCTTTGTATGTGTTACAGCTATGTGACCTAAGAGACAAAGGAGTTTCCAGTTGTCTAATTCCTTGTCTACAATTGTCTATGTTTTTTTTTAAGCAGTCCATTCTGCTTGGACATGATTAAGATGTTGTATAGCCTTCTCCATAAGATTTCTTTTTTCCTCCTCATCTATAATTGACAGTTTCCCTAGTACAGTTTGATTGCTTCTACAAGTCTTACAAAGATCAGTCTTGGGTTTCTGAACTACTATATTACTGCAAAGTGTATGCCAGGTGGAATACCAAGATGAGAGTGATACAGGAATTCTCTCTATTGATTTACAGCTGTCAGAGTATAATGTATGAACGTACTTCTTAGACATGCTGGTAGGGAGAAGCATGAGATCACTTCTTCGTTTTGTAGGGATCTGGCCTGGTATTACAAGTGCATTTTGTTCACTGAAATTATTCATAAAGTTCACTGCATGTTTATGATCATCAAAAGAAATAGATTTTATCTGAGAAGCCTTTAATACATTTGGGTGAATTTTAATAATGTTATTTGCTTTACGTCCCACTAACTACTTTTTAAGGTCTTCGGAGACGCCGAGGTGCCGGAATTTAGTCCCGCAGGAGTTCTTTTACGTGCCAGTAAATCTACCGACACGGGGCTGTCGTATTTGAGCACCTTCAAATACCACCGGACTGAGCCAGGATCGAACCTGCCAAGTTGGGGTTAGAAGGCCAGCGCCTTAACCGTCTGAGCCACTCAGCCCGGCTGGGTGAATTTTAGGCTGCACCCCTTCTTTCTTGAATTGTTCCTTTACATTTTTTATCCTCATAGAGCCACAAGAGAATACAAATTGAAAAAATGACTGACACACCTTCTGCCCTCTGAAGTGATAAATTGTGTAAGTTTCTTTCCTGTCATAATTTTTTCTCTTAGTAGCTGTCGTCATTGGCTGGTTTCGTACTAATGCATTCATCGCACCCATCATTGATACGTGGTGGTGATTGACGTGTTCTCCACAATTGTAATCCAGTTCCTGATATTCTATTCTCGAAGAATGAATGAAGCTTTTGAGAAAAACACCAGTGCAATTTCTTGCACAACCACAACAGTTATTTATAAATTCTTTAACCTCCTCCGTATATTCGGAGGCTGTTTGAACTTTGGGAACATCATATAGAACACATCCACATCAACAGTGTCCTCCTACAACTCGTCTGTTGTGGAAATTTCAAAAGGTTCACTTTCCTCAAAATCACTATCCTCACCAGAATTTTCACTTTCAAACTCGAGGAGTGCACTGAAGTAATCCAAAATAACATTTGATAGTTCCGGAGGCAAGTTTCTGTCCGTATATTGTTTTAAAGCTTTCACAATAATATCTGCTGCATCACTAGGCCCTGACATAGTGAGAATTATTACTCCTTATTTTGGAACCTAGTCTATTTTAAAACGTTTTAATAAACTTGAATACACAACTATATGAATAATAAGGAGAACACCACACTTCTCCACAGTATGAAATACACTGAAAGACTGCATCAGTATCAGAAATGTTTGGAGCAGAGAGGTTGTTTATGAAACCTGTTACCTTTATTAAAAGTGCCCAGCCAGGGTTTATTTATCATAAGATATCCGAGTCATCTTATCTTATGTTCGCGCAACTATGAGCGCGAGCGGGTAAGTGTGTGGACCCTCGCTTACGATGCGAAAAGTGGTCCATTTTCTTATTATTAAATAAACCTCATGTTTCAGCAGTGATTATTGTCAGAGGGATTTTAAATTCACGCAGTGTGTAGACGACGGTCTAAGCAATACATAGGTATCAAAAATGAAAATTCGACATTTTACTCCCTTCGTGAACTGTTGAAGGAGTGGTCTCTTTTCTTGCGCACGCGCACACACACATTTATTGTTTTCTCTTCAAATTTGAGGAAACCATAGCCTTGTATTTCATTTAGTTTGGAACATAGCTCCTTCTGTGGATCAGAGATAGAGGTCTCTGGATCCCAAGGTCATTGGTTAAACCCAGCATACGTAGTTAGATTTTTGAAAGGTAGGAAAATTTACATTCAAATCTCATATGTTGATATGTAAAAGATCCTTGGTAGTATTTTTGGTGTTTACCCAAAAATATTAATTGGAAGCTCAACTATAGATTGCCAATGCAGATATGGTTTACACTGCCATCTGGTAAAGTAAAATGGAGTGTCATATTTGACATGCAGGTAACCTGGATAGTATCAAATTGAAATGATTGCAAACAGTAGCTGAACACATAGATTATTGTAGTCAATCAATTAATTGCCACTGATCTCTATTTAGGGCTGTCTCCCTAAGCATTCTTTCTAGCGTATGACATTTTCTATACATCACGCACCTACACCTTACAAACTATTGAATGGATAATATTGCATAAGTAATCAATTTTAATAGGCTACTGTTGCTATAAATATTCATCATCATCATCCTTTAACCATCTCCAGTTGCCCAGGTGCAGTACGAGATCGCTCTCCATCTTTGTCTATCCAGGTACATTTCTTCCTTCTCAACTTGGTGTCATTCCACTCCTCTACCTTCCAGGTCCTGCTTTACTTGACTGATCCACTGTGTCGTTGGTCTGCCCCTAGGTCTTTTGCCTTCCAGTTCCTTTTCTAGCCATTTTCTTGCTTATTTGATCCATCCTTTTTACATGAACATACCATTTGAGTCTTGATGTTCTTATATTTTCAATTAGCAACCGCTTTACTTGTGTATTATGATGGATCACTTCATTCCAGATCTTTTCTCTTCTTATTGTCTGTAGCATTGACCTCAGGAACTCCATTTCTGCAGCTTGAAGTCTGCTCATATTTCTACTGTTGATCGTACAGGTTTCAAGGGCATATGTAATTATTGGCATGAAATATACCTGATAAAGGGTTCTCTTTGTACTTAAAATTGCCAATGCAGGTATGGTTTACACTGCCATCTGGTAAAGTAAAATGGAATGTCAAATTTGAAATGCAGGTAATGTGGATAGTATCAAATCAAAATGGTTGCAAACAGTAGCTGAGCCCATAGATTATTGTAGTCAATCAATTAATTGCCACTGATCTCCATTTAGGGCTGTCTTCCTAAGCATTTGTTCTAGCATACAACATTTTCTATACATCACGCACCTACTGTTTTTGTGTAGCTGATTTTTAGGCCAAACTGCTTAAAATGCTGGTTTCAAGTGTTTAATTTCTGTTGAACTTCTTCTCCTGTTGCTCCCCAAATCACCACATCAGCTGCGAAGATTAATGCTTTGAAGTCCTCATTAGATTCATTCGTCACTACTTCGTCATTACTTCATCCATTAATATCATGAACAGGAGAAGTGACAACATGTTGCCCTGTTGCACTCTTTTATTTGTAGTGAAATAGTCAGAATAACCATGTCCTATTTGGATACAGTTCTGGCAGTGGTTGTGCAAAATTCCTCAACCATTACTACCTATTTAAGGAGTGAACATGTGTGATTACTCACTTTCGTGAAACAGGTACAGATTTTTCAATGAACAAATTAGGATACACTGAAATGGAGTAAGGTAATATAAAGAGAAATTTTGGTTGATACAATGATCCTATTCTGGCCGCACCACAAAAATCACTAGGTATACAAAAGCAGGCTTGCTGCAAACAAGAGTAGTGTTGAGCAGTAACTGAGTTGTTGTTGGTTTGTAGGAACTTGTCTTATATTCAGATTAAATTAATGAATTACACATGCATTACAATTATTAAATAGAAGTATGGCATGATTATACAGTTAAAATGTAATTTAATATTTGACTACACACTAACAAAGTAACCGACATTAGTTAGAACTACACAGTCATACTTCATTGTCCATTATCTAGGCAGAAGTATATCCCTGTTACCATTCCTCACAATGCACACTACACGTTGCTGTGCGAGTTTCCTCTACTTGCTGTGGTGCTGCACGACTCAGTTAGTCGGAACGAATGACATTTTGTGCATATTTTCGCTGAGTATCTCTTCAATAATTAAAGAAATTAAAGGAAAATATTAGGTTGTAAGACAACAGGGTTTGTATAAATTGCTTTTTTTATAATTCCTGGTTTCAGGTGGGTAAAATGGAATAAAAATGTAATTTTCTTCCCCCTAATCACCGCCATTCTTTCTAATATTTCACCAAGACGAGGAAGTATGCAAACTGGTCAAACGTTCTCAGTTTTGTTGAATGATATTTTTCGAAATTGGTCATATTAGGCTATGGCACGGTTGCATTTAGCGGGAAAAATCCTGTCATGATTGAAGTATATATTATATGTGAAATTGTTGGGGAGTAGCAATTTCAGAGAGTCTTTGAAGTAATATCAAATTTATCCCATCATGTTCAGTAGTCTATGATTTTATTTAATGGATTGCATTTCTGGCATCACATGCGAAAAATAAAATTGTTCTCCCTTTGTTTTACTTCTCTCATGTAGTCCATCTATTGTTTCATTTTCAGTTTATCTGAATATGAATTTTGTGAGAAAAATGAATTAAGTCGTCTAATGGAAAGTTAGTGTTGTTTTCGTTGGGCTCTTTTTGTTTCTTTGCCAGACAAGAGTTGTAGCCAAGGGGCTTATTGTGAGTTAGAACCCCGTCCCTCCATGGAAGTTTTACAAAATAAAATAAAATAAACAGAAACTCACGATAAACAAGTGAAAAATGTCAAAAACATATCAGATGTAAGGCTTTTCAGGCATTTAAAGTCGACTCAAAGGGTTGGCTCTTTTGAACATTCACAGGGACATAATTGTAAAGCCAATCTTGAATCTATTTTCTAAAAAGCCTCTAAAGTTGGATTTTAGACTGTAATCTGAATATACCATTCTCCATAAAACTGTTGATCTTGATCATATTGTTCTCGTTCTGTATTTTAACGTACGATGTTGTAGTGTACTGCAATCTGAATATCAATATCCCTGCTACCATTCCTCACAATTCATGCTACACGTTGCTGTGCGAGTTTCCACTACTTGCTGTGGCGCTGCACGACTCAATTAGTCGGAACGAATGACATTTTGTGCATATTTTCGCTGAGTATCTCTTCAATGATTAAAGAAAAATATTAGGTTGTAAGACAATAACAGACCATTTATATTGGTATTATAAATTTACTCATTTGGAACAAATATTTCAGATTCCCTATGGGAATCAACATCCATATTATCTGATGGCCAAGCAGGCATCAATTTTGGTAGTGAGACAAAGTCTGTCATAGTGCATTGGCACTGCCGGTAGCTTCAAGTAGCCTACGTAGTGGCCTCCATGGTATGCACTACCCATGCGTCTTGGTAGGTGTGCTAGGTACCAACTGACAAGCCCAACCTAGCACACAGGGGGTAAATGCTGGCAACCAGGAATGAGTTAGCTGGAAAATTTATAATGTCCAATAACGGACCATTTATATTGGTATTATAAATTTACTCATTCGGGACAAATATTTCAGATTCCCTATGGGAATCAACATCTATATCACTCAGCGAGATATCGAGGGACAGCTATTAGAGCTCTCTCTAGAGGATTGACCTGAGAACTATTGATTCTGTCATAAGAGCACGTGTATTTGTGTGTGAAGTTTTTGGTGTTATTTATGCGTTTTCAGTGAGTTGACATAATTAAATAGTAGCGTGTGTCATTCCTTGATATCTCCTCTCAACATGAGGGGAAAGGTATGTGCTGTGTTTGGCTGCAGTAACTATGAAGTAGAGAAGAATGCTCAGTCTTTCTTCTGTTTCCCTCATAACAAGAAAATGTAAGTAATATTGTGTTTGCATATATATACTTCCAGTGACAAAGAGATGTTTATAGTACTTCATAATCTTCTGACCTGCTTGACCCATATTTTAACTGGCTTAAAATATAATACGCATATTTTATTGTATAGTGCAGCAATTAACCTTCAATACGGATGTGTTGTTGTAGGTGTGACCCGGGGATTTGATTTAATTCAGGAAAATACAAATGCATTTGAGTGTGGCTGGTTTTGTGTTCCAAGTTACCCCATTTGGAATGCCATAATGTGTTGTCAAGCACTGAAGAAAATATGGGTGATTTAAGAAATGTACATATTTTATTGAAAGAATATGATGATGCAAATTTGCTTTACTGTAATGTAATGGCATTGTGGCAAGTATTGCTTATAGGGAAAGTTTGAATGTTTTTGAGGCTAAATTTATAGATTTTCTTTCTGTTAGTAGGCTTCAAGTTAAAAGGAAAATTGTCCAGCTCTTAAATGTAAATTCATTGAATCATGTGTGTAAAGAATGTGCCTATATTTTTGTTGACAAGTGTTTTAATATGATGATATAATGCTTTTAAATGAGAAAAAAATAAATCTAGCCGTGAACGTTCAGGCAGAAATTCTAAAGCTAAAAAGTAATGCATAAATGAAAAATCAAGCCCTTTCACAGCAGTCCATTTCACATCTTGATTATATGTCTAATTACAGTTTTTAAATAATAACCTGTTAAATAATTATTCATTTATTTATCCAGGTGCTGGCCTTCTGACCCCAACTTGGCAGGTTCGATACTGGCTCAGTCTGGTGGTATTTGAAGGTGCTCAAATACGCCAGCCTCGTGTCGGTAGATTTACTGGCACGTAAAAGAACTCCTGCGGGACTAAATTCCGGCACCTCGGCGTCTCCGAAAACCGTAAAAGAGTAGCTAGTGGGATGTAAAGCAAATAACATTATTATTATTATTTATCCAGAATTGCTTTAGCAACTTTCAAGTTAATATCTTAGTAACACTTTCTTTCTAGACGTAATTTATTTATCCATTTCCGTTTATACATTTCCATTGGTATTTGAATTTAGCGCGAATTTTCAGGTCAAGCCACTAGGAGCGCCACTTGCGACTTGTCTCCCATTTTAACAAGGCTAAATCCGGAAGTGTCGCGTATTGTCTCTACTGTATTTGTCATAATCTGCAGGCCTTCGGGCTGAGCAGCGGTCGCTTGGTAGGCCAAGGCCCTTTAAGGGTTGTAGTGCCGTGGGGTTTCGTTTTTTAGAATTAATATTCCTAATTAATTATAATTTTTGCCTAATTTGATGAGCTTAAGCACTTCATTAAATGATGTTGCTTAGTTCTTCACAATTTGTCACCCGAATTTTCCTGTCAACTCGTTTCCTCATTGCTCTTCAGTCCTTCGACGTATTTTTTAACCCATATTTCGAAATTGGCTCCCGGAGGAACTGTAGTTGCTGGGGAGTGAGGGCCGTGCCCAGGGGTGGCGACATTGCCCCCACCCTGCCCATCTAGCATGCAGGCACAGAGGCGGCGCAAAAAATGACCATAGAAAGCAAAGAAGAAGCAAGGTTTTAAAGTTAGATTGGTACAATCTGCTGTATAAATAAAAAATAATTCAGGAATAAGCTTCCTGTGGCTGATTAAAAATGTTACGGGAGTTGTTAGTTGTTGTACCTATAGACAGCCCTCCTGAGGCGTGCTGGGCAAGGCGAGGATCATTCTAGTTGGCAACAATGCACTGCTATTGAGCTGCGCACCTTCTTGATTATCAAGCCTGTTATAACTTGAATATTCTCTATCCTCCCTAAAACAATGTTCAGTGGCTGACAGAAACAATAAGATATAGCTTTTGTTTTACTTGTAATTTTTTATAAAATGTGTACAATTTGTAATTTGTTTCCTGCAGCTATACATTTAATTTTTAAGTATTAAGTTCTTCAGTCTGCCAAAACTAATTTTGAGTAACAAATTTATAAACTACCTGAAAAAGAAAAACATATGGTAACAGTATGCCCTTGCTGGCAGGACCTAGTGTTCACAGTGCACTATGTCTTCTAGTATAGGCTAGAGCAATTTTGTTACTTTCATAGATCTGTCTCTGTCTTATCCTTGGCTTTGACAATATGAAAGTGACTGAGGTATGAGCGATGCTAGTAATGCCAATCCTTATGCAGCCAGTCCCTGCTATGAATGGTGTGAAAATGTTGCTCATAGGGTCGGTTGGTGTATGCATTTCAGTGGGCTTGGCAGACTGATATGTAATGGCAACTCTGTCTCGGTGAGGAAGGCAACGGGAAACTACCTCACTCCTCATTTCCCTAGTACGCCTCTTCGGTGATGCCTAGGCCATCTATGACAGCTGTTGGCAGAGCTGTTGAGGATCCCACCAGCGGAATCGCTGATGGACTGAACATACATATACATGGTAACAGTATTATACTTGAAAAAGAAACAACTTAATTCAAATAGAATAACATACTTCGTTCTTGAAAGAACGTCCTCAGATTCTATTAAATCACACTCAAATATTTAGAATCAATACTTACGAACTTGAAATCTGGAACTTATCTTAATAAAGTGAAAGTTTGGTGGGAGACAAAAGAGGCTTCGGCCTACAAGTGGACACGGCTGGTCCGTGGTCCGACAGCTCTGCACTTCCACCGACTAACCGAGCAGAGGATGGGTGGCCGCGGCTCTATTATGGCTCTACACCTCTGCATTTGGGAGGCGGATATAGGCTCGTCCCCAACGTCAGCAGACATGAGAATGGTTTCCCGTGGTTTCCATTTTTCTGCACTAAGATGAATGCCGGGAGAGTTCCTTGTATAGGCCACAGCTGCCAACCCTACCACCTTCTCCGCACATCTCCTTCTCCTGGCCTGAGAGATGGCATCACCGTCTAAGAGGCTTGCCTCCTCTTTCAGAGGAGGAATGTTAACAACATAGTAGAAGTAATTTGTCTGCTGTAGATTATAATCATAAGTATCACTTCACTAACATTTTGGTATACTTATAACAATGTGAGGAGAAATAATCTGCATCACAAGTATTTTATACTGCAAAATAACTCTTCAAACTTATGTTAATCAGGAGCACTACTGTCTGCCATAACCGTAGTCAGTAGCGGTGATGTAACCATACAACAGTATCTTTTTTTTTTTTTGCTAGTTGCTTTACGTCACACTAACACAGATAGGTTTTATGGCGATGATGGGACGGGAAAGGGCTAGGAGTGGGAAGGAAGCGGCCGTGGCCTTAATTAAGGTACAGCCCCAGCATTTGCCTGGTGTGAAAATGGGAAACCACGGAAAACCCTTTTCAGGGCTGCCGACAGTGGGGTTTGAACCTACTATCTCCCGAATACTGGATACTGGCTGCACTTAAGCGACTGTAGCTATCGAGCTCGGTACAACAGTATCATGAACTAACTTATGGTTGGTGAATCCAGAGACGGGGTGGCCATGGCTGGTCCATGACTCTACAACTCTTCATTCCGACCGACCAACTGAGCACAGGAGGATGGCCACGGTTCTAACGTGGCCCTACAACTCCGCATTCAAGAGATGGAGATGGGCTGCTCCCCAACATCGGCTGTCACGAGAATGGTTTTTCCGTGGCTTTCCATTCTGCTGCACTAAAGCAGGACAGTTCGTAGTACAGGCCACAGGCCACAGCCGCCAGTCCCCTCACCTTCACCACAAATCTCCTGACCTGAGAGACGGCGTGGTCGTCAAAAGGCGGGTGCAGATATGCGCGTCCAACTTTGTAACGTAATCTCGTTGCGCTCCAAGGTTAAACGGGGCAACGATACGCACCGCGGTTGCGAGGCAAACTTCAACGCGTACTACAGCTCGTAACGCGTAACCTACTAGCATTCCGCCAGCCGAGCTTGTACAGCTTTCAAACATGGAGATAGTTACAGCAGCCTATATTTATTTGCATTATGCAAGCAAACCGAGACAGAAACACAGGTGATGGTGGCAAACTCAGTTATATACACGTAGAACTACACAAGGTGGTGCAAATTTGCTGGCTGACATGAAGTTTCAGACAGTTAGTGGGCTTAAGAAAAATTTTACCAGAATGTCACCTACAGTCTCATGCCATATTTTATACGCAATATTATATACAGTAGTTTTATTTATACACACTTGACCATTTCCCATGCTCTTCTTTATTTTTCCTTTCTACCTTCGGAGTGATAAAAGCAAGGACGTAATTTTCTTCCGACATTCCTCGGCCGATGTATTCAGTTCCGTCGCCAGCTTCTTCATTCCTTAAAATTTTGTTGATATGCCTGGGATGACCAGCTAGCCACAGAATTTCCTTACCTCTGTACATTTCAGTAAAATGCACTGTGTTCTGTTCAGTCCAGTCCATCTTTACTGATCAAGCAGTTAGAGACGAATGCGAGTTGCGCGCCAAGGTTCTGCGTACGTCGAAGCTTGGCTGTAACTTCCGCGCGCGCAGCTCTTTGATGTGACGCGGAAAAACCGACAGGCAGCGGAACGCAGCGAACCTCGTTCCGTATCGTTCATGTTACGAGCTAAGATTACGCGACTAAGTTACGCAAAACAGTCCAGACAGGAGCGCGACGCGGTTACGTTACGTGGTTCTATTGTAGGTCTGGACGCGCCTTTGTCCGCATTCCCCTCCAGGGGAGGAATGAAAACATTGCAGTAGTGGCATTAAGTAACTTATTTTAAGAAGTTTATTAGCATTTCTCACCAACTTTATCAAAGGAGATGCTGAAACTTTCCACCTTCATTGTCTATACATTTTTGTCATTTCTCTAAGAAACTATTCATCACTCGTAGTACGGTAGTTCTTAAAACCGTGTTGATCTTTGACGGACTGACTGAGTTAAAAAGCACACATTGTTAGAGCCTTGCACGGATGCGGATATCCGCGAAGTTAGTGTCTTGGCGGATACAAAATATACGGCAATGCGGATAATTTTGCTGATAATTTCCAAATAATGACCTTTATTGATTTTCACTCAGGTATACCCTTGTTTTTGCTTATGGTTAGGCGACCCTTGACATTGGTAAGGGAGAATAGTGATAAATAAAGAGCCTTGAAACCATCGTAAATCTGACCTAAGCCTAACTGGCTCCTGTCCGCAATTAATGGGAGGAAGGAACAAATGTCAATACGTCGGTAATTGTCGCAAGAGAAAGTCCCTCATAAACCTGCGACAGTAGGGGTTCTGGTGCGACGTGTCAGGCCTATTGTATTATGTTAACAAATCTATCCGTTTCAATACCTTGGGTGTAATATACTGTAGTTAAATATTTAGATTATCCGCGGATAACCATTTTGCGGATGCGGAGCGGATGCGGAGCGGATGCGGATATTATTTTGTATAACCGCGCAAGGCTCTACACATTGTGCAGTAGTAAACATAATACATAGCGATAATACACTTCGTGATTTGATACACAAAACTCACAAATGCGTCTTTCGATATGCCCTCACTCCTTATCAAGTTTGTCTTGCACCCAAGGCTGGGATGATGCGTGCAAACCTCCTGTTCATTGAACTCGGCAGGCGGTTGTTGTATCGTAGATGGGGGAAAACACCACGCGGGTGGTTTTTAGTTCAAATACTCTCACTTTATAATGCATAGTATAGAACTACTACAGGTTATTTTTACAAGCAGTCACCGTAATTGATTTTTGTAGTGTACCAAGGTATCTAGCTGTGCCTCCGTGGCTCAGGCGGCAGCGCGCTGGCCTCTCACCGCCGGGTTCCATGGTTCAAATCCATGTCACTCCATGTGAGATTTGTGCTGGACAAAGTGGAGGCGGGACAGGTTTTTCTCCGGGTACTCTGGTTTTCCCTGTCATAATTCATTCCAGCAACACTCTCCAATATCATTTCATTTCATCTGTCATTCATTAATCATTGCCCCAGAGGAGTGCGACAGGCTTCCACAGCCTGCACAATTCCTATCCTCGCCGCTAGATGGGGGCTTCATTCATTCAATTCCTGACCCGGTCGAATGACTGGAAACAGGCTGTGGATTTTCATTTCACCAAGCTATCTAGTTCGGAATTGAAGAAATGTCAGCCACCTGGCATTAGAATATGGCAGCTCGCTGAACTTCACAGTTGGTTTCTAACCGTCTTCCACCTAGATGCTTCTTCATTGGTCTGAAATGATGAATAAGAGTCCGCACTAAACCAGAAGAGGATGGATAATACCTCCTATTGGTCTTTCCGTAGCATATCTGGTGTACAGTTGGCTGATTGTTGCTTAGTGTTATCGCGCAACCCTATGTCACCTATATGTAAAACTATGATAGTTTTCAAAGACTTTGTCAATCCTTCAAACATAGAAATCAGATTACATTACACTACGTACCTCGACGCTTGAAAATTGTGTCCAGAATCTAATCCAGTGTTCCAGATCACCATTAAGCTTATTAGAAATCTCTGTCCACTTCGAATGAGTGGTAGCCCGCTAACCATTGCTCCGACGGGATACGGGTTCGATTCCCGTCCATGTTGTGAATTTTAACCGCGCATGAGGATGGTTGATTCCAATTGCTCAGAGAGATGTCTGTAGTCTAGTATCTCCACACATCTCTTCAATTCTCAAATAACATGTTGCTCAACCACAACTACAAGGTCAGTTGTACCAAGCGACTTGACTGTGCGGTTCGTGCCGTGTACCTGTTAACTTGCATTCGAGAGATAATGTGTTCGAACTCCATGATAGGTAGCCCTGAAGGTCGTTTCCCATGGTTTTCCGTTTTCAAATCTGGCAAATTCTGTGGTTGTACCTTAATTGAGACAACGGCCGCTTCCTTCCCTGTCCCAGCACTTCCTTATCTTATCGTCGCGGCGTTGACGAGAAACGAGGTCAACATAACGTACTTAATATGGCAGACGCTGCCTTCTTTCCACAGAGAGTCTGCCTCGGAAGGGCTGCACCCAGGCTACAATAGCCATACGAAATTATTAATTTTTGGTTTGTTTTGGCCTACTAGGGACCACGGGGCTGGTCTTTACTCTCAGATATGGTCTTCTGCTTTTTCTTGGCCCAGTACGCTTTCATTTCTTGGTTGTGTGCCTGCTTCCTTCCATCCGTCCACTTAAGTCTGGTGGTCCCTGTACTGTTTTTGCTTGTGGGAGACAGTGGGATGCTTTGATAAAAAAAGTAAAACTCCTGTTATTCATTCAGCAAAAATTAATATAATTACATACTGCAACAATTATTTTGCACAGTGTTGTTGTGTTATGTGACCTTCCCTGTTCACTGGATTTCTGGAAATAGTATTTAAAATGTAACAGGCGTCCGGTGATAATAAAAAGAAGTCATGGCGCAATTGCCCCGAAGGGCCATGGCCTACCAAACGACCGCTGCTCAGCCCAAAGGCCTGCAGATGATGAGGTGTCATGCGGTCAGCATGGCGAATCTCCTCGGCCGTTATTCTTGGCTTTCTAGACCGGGTCCTTCATCACACCGTCAGAGAGCTCCTCAATTGTAATCACGTAGGCTGAGTGGACCTCGTACCAGCCCTAAGAACCAGATAAAATTCCCTGACCTGGCCGGGAATCGAATCCGGGACCTCCGCGTAAGAGGTAGACACGATACCCCTACAACGCGGGGCCGGCTCCGGTGATAATAGCTAGCCTCTAAATGGCGACAGGGAGTTTCATCATGAGTGAGGACATAGATATTTACTATCAAAGATTAAAGTACAACAACAACGTAAATATATCTACCAGATAGATGTACAGTATGCTTTCAAATAAATAACCTCATTGATGTTATTCCCGGTAAGCATAATTGGATTGTTAGTGTGTTTATCAGATAATTAAAACCCAAACAATCACAAGCAACAGCTTATCCACCTTAACTCCGTACTATATTAGAACTGTTTCTAAAGCACCTCTTTAGGGGCCGATGACCTTAGATGTTAGGCCCCTTTAAACAACAAGCAGCATCATCATCGCCATCATCATCACCATCATTATCATCATCAAAGTATCTCTTAAAATGCAATAATGAAAACTGAAATTCATTACATGCATTGTAAAATATTTGAGGTTGTAGGCCTAACACTTTATTGTATCCGGTCAAAATACATGAATTGCAATGAACAGAAATTACTTTTTTCTTATAACGTAAATTGAAAATTTGAAAATTTCTGCCCTCTTTCCATTATTTTCTGCCTCCGTTTCAATCTCGGGTATAGCCGCAATGATCAAGAGTGGCTGGGAGAACTTCGCCCAACCTTCACGGCCTATGACATAACCACATCACTGTGGTTGAATAGTATATACGCTGCGCTCGTCGCCTACTAGTCCGCCCACTTGCAGTGCTGGGCGCCCGCGGGACGGAGTGCCCAGCGTGAGCACCTCTGTTGTAGAGGCTCTGTAGTTGGTGAGTAGCCTCCTCCATGCTGTTGGGCAGTAGGGTGAGATCATCAGCAAAGGCTAGACAGAGTATACTGAGGTTGACTTTCCTGCTTCTGATGAAAATGTGGCAGTCCATTCCCTGATGATCTTCTCTAATACACAGTTGAAGAGGATGCAAGAGAGGCCATCTCCCTGTTTTACTCCTGTCTGGATGGGAAATTATTATTATTATTATTATTATTATTATTATTATTATTATTATTATTATTATTATTATTATTGTTGTTGTTACCGTGTTTTGGTGGATCGCAGAAAGAGGTGAAAGAAGGTGCGGGTGTTGAATGGGTCTAACTACGATATCAGAAAATTGAATTAAAACTTTAAATAAAGGTTACATTTCTTGCAAAAAAAAAAAAAAAAAACCTTAACAAATTTTCACTAGGTGAAATAACAATGAAATCTCAGGTACAAAATAGCAATCCTGAAACAAGACTTGAAAAATCCAAGATTAGTGAATTTTACAAATTCTGGGCTTCAAGCCCCTAGTTTACACATTTACAATTTCAAAGTGGTATAATTTAGGCAAGGGCGGAAATTCCCCAATTCAAGAGCACTTTGCTCCAACAAATTTACAGCCTTCGAGAGGCACTCCTCAATATTACCGTAAACTTAGAAAAGAGCTTACAGGCTCTCCAACATTCATCCAATTTTAACCGCCCGCTTAAGGCAACATTACAAAACCTTACACTCCCTGGCCTCTCTAGGCGCAATTTACAATTGAAATCACTTTTACAGGGGTATTTATTACCCAGCCTACTGGGCCTTCATGGACAAAGAACATGTTAGACTACTGGCCCAAACACAAAATGATTGGAGGCGTACACTTGCACTCCGAGATAATGAAGAATAAAATCCAAACTGGGGTCTCGGTTCAGAGATACAGGGGTTAATCCGAAGCTACTGAGGTGTCACGAGCGAAGGTTAATTTAATGCAATACGGAAAGGAAGAAAAACAGTTACAAAGTCGTAATCACCTCAAACCAAGCTGAAGGGGAACTCGAGAGGGCAACGCACTCTCTATCCCCGATTTACAGCTTTAGGAACTTATGAAATTTTACATGAAAAGAAAGAAGTTTACATTGAACGGTTACATAGTTAGAAATTCGTACCTTCCCCTCGTTTAAGTCGGTGGAGGTGGCTACAGAGAGATAAAACTGATGGCCATTACCTGGGTTGATGAACTGCCTGGTGAAGAATGAGGCACCCCGCCTCCTGTCTTAACACACACACACACACACACACACACACACACACACACACACGCACACACACGCACACACGCACACAATTACAAATTCGGCGATCAAATGACAAGGTTGCCAAAGCAACCGCAATTTATATACACGAAGGGAAGGTTCGAGAGGATTCTGGACTAATCCGGACACACCATCTCAATTTTATTGGTTAATTCAAAAGTTACAACCAAAAAAAAGCAAGAAGAAGCCTGAGATAGGCTGTAAATTAAGTACAGAAAATTAGTGATTGGTCACATTCAAAAACTGGCGGAAAGAAAGGGAAGTGGTTCCAACCCGAAAATAAATGAACATTGATTTAGTTATGAAAACCTAGAAACACCAAACTTCTTTAAATTATAAGTTCTTCCACCTTGCACCAGAGTGCATGACCAGAGTTTTTGAAATTACATCTATGGAGGAAAGTTTAAACTTCTTGAAGTAAACAAACATCAAGCAAATAAATCCTGTCAGTTTAGGCAACTTCACAATAACACAATTACTTAATACTTCAGTAGTGACATCTTCTGATTAAAGTTCCAACTTCATGTAGTAGCAGTTTCACTTTTGGTTAGATAGATAGATTTCTTTAAGGAGCATCTTTTGAATGTTCGGAGTTGAGGTGTACCTCCCGGTACAATTATTATTATTATTATTATTATTATTATTATTATTATTATTATTATTAGAAATATCTGATTATTTAGATAACCTTCTCGTCTTGGAATCATGTATTATTTCTCTCCAAACGTCATCATTGTTGACTGCAAATTTGCTGATTTTTTCCGTCAGCACTCTCATCTTAACAACTAACGCTGCGAATATGTCTTGTATGAGGTGCAGTTGAATGGCCGTGAGGGGAATTAGTAGGCCTAGTATACCTGCTCTCGTTTGGCCAGAAACTGGAATTATACTTCACTTTATGAAGACTCTACATATTAAAGGGCTGGGATTGAATTAACTTCTAATGAGATTGAAACCTAATGTATTAGTGGACAAGTACATTAAAGTGATCAGTGCGGAACTATCTGTAAAGACAGATTTTTTCTTCAAAGCAGTCATAACTGGGTTATACATCAATGTTGTGACAGTATTCCTGCGAATGTACGATTTGAAAAAAAAATGTTCTTCGTGTGATGTGCCTCAAAAGCGAGGGTACTGTGGCTTTGATGTCACTGGACCATGTCCACCTTTGAACTTGCTTGTAATGCGCACAGTGTGAGTGAGATGCAGTATATTACGTTGCTTGTAGCCCATGGCTCAGCATACCCAAATCCATATCTCAGACCTGCGTCAGGTAATGTGGTCGAAGTATATTATGTGTGCAAAACTTGTACAAAGAGAAGAAGAAATTGAACATGGACTGCTGGAAGACTGAACGGAGATAAAGATAAGAACAGCTTATCTTTTGCCGCATGTCAACTTTATGAGCTGCGATAGAAAGTTTAATCATTGATATTACCGGTGAGAGGCGCGATAGTCGTCTGGCGTAGTCACTGGATTCTCTTCCGGCTCCTTGGCTAAATGGTTACTGTGCTGACCTTTGATCCAAGGGGTCACGTGTTCGATTCCCGTCCGGGTCGGAATTTAGCCCTAATTAGTCAAGTGCGATGGCTCGGGGGTTTGGTTTGTGTGTGCCGTCTTCAGCACTAGAATTCATTACAGCTAGGTCCCATCCTCACAGACGGGCAGGTTGCCTATACCCCGGTAGTTGAGAAATCAAAAGACCTGCACCACGCCTCTCCGGAGTCAACACGCCTTTATTATTATTATTATTATTATTATTATTATTATTATTATACTGCATTCTTGCCAAGGCAGCTAAGTTCTAATTCCGACCAGTGCACCGAGCGAGTTGGCCGTGCGTTTAGGGGCGCGCAGCTGTGAGCTTGCATTCGGGAGATAGTGGGTTTTTCTTTGGTTTCCCATTTTCACACCATGAAAATGCTGGACCTGTTCCTTAATTAAGGCCACGGCCACTTCGTTCCCACTCCTAGACCTTTCCTATCCCATCGTCGCCATAAGACCTATCTGTGTCGGTGCGACGTAAAGCAAATTGTAAAAAAAAAAAAAAAAAAAAAAAAAAAAAGCAAGTAGCCGACCAGTGCACGCGGGATTTAAAATAATTTACGCTTCATGTTTCGAGTGAGACAAGCGCTTCACATATGGAAAAACGTCCCTTAAAAACGAGAAGCGAACCTGAAAACCTTCCACGAGCATCATCCCAGAAAATGTGGAATAAATTCAGGAACTTGTGCGTGAGGATCGCTGGAAGAAGGTCAACGATATCGCAGACGTTGTTGTATCGTACGAGTCAGTGCACAGACAATCCTACGTCTGTATTGAACATGCTTACCAACATAAGATTAAAATAGAAAGAGAGAACTTTTCATGACTGTTAAGCTATGTATAGACACTAATGTAAATAATAAATATAGGGGTAGTTTGAAATACTGATTTGATCAAAAATGAAGACTACTGTATGCGTTGAAAGCAAGTACATGTAGTATTTGCTCTTTTCTAATGTAACACTGCTATACTGGAGAATAACACCTGTAAAGTACCATTAAATAATGGTATCAGTATCTCCATTATTAATAATCTCACGATGAAATGGTAGAATATAGTTTCAAGAGCCCCTTAATACCTTTTATGAGTAATGTGAACAGAATGTTGATATCTTTAATAGATCTGGATATATTTGATGTGGATCTTCTTATTGACTCTCCCTGTGTATTCATACTAGCGTCGTCTTCATTTTTCTCAAGGGAGAAAGTGGTTTCCTACTTAATATTCAGTGGCTTCCCTCCCGCTTCAAAACGCATGTTTATGAGCAAGGATGAGGACGTATATAAACTGAAAGTAAGTTCACTTTTTATCCACGCCATTCATTCAATATTAAAATGTCTTGTAAAGTATGCATCGGCTGTGTGTATTTATTCCCTCGTCTCTATTCACGGCATGCTTTGGTCACAAAATTCCACGTTCACCCACTTCCATACTTTTACCGCATAGAAACCCTTGGCGTTGTAAGATTTTTCTCTTTTCTTTTTAATTCTTCGCTATGACTGTTACATTTCATTTCGACACTTTACGATCTACTCATTCTTCCTGAAAATATCAACACATTTTGTGCACAACATATCTAAATACGAATTTATTACATTATAAGTCCCCTGTCTTCATGTGAGGGCGGCACATGTGCGCTTTACTGCGAATACAAATCGCAACGAGTTTTAAGGAAAAAGTTTAACAATAAACGAATATTATTAGTGGTTTAGTCGGACCAGAACGCCGTTTTTTGGAAAATATAATTTTCCTTAGATTATTATTATTATTATTATTATTATTATTATTATTATTATTATTATTATTATTATTATTATTTGCAGTCGCTGAAGTGCGGCCAGTATCCAGTAATCGGGAGATAGTGGGTTCGAACCCCACTGTCGGCAGCCCTGAAGATGGTTTTCCGTGGTTTCCCATTTTCACACCAGGCAAATGCTGGGGCTGTACCTTAATTAAGACCACAGCCGCTTCCTTCCCATTCCTAGGCCTTTCCCATCCCATGGTCATCATAAGACATATCTGTGTCGGTGCGACGTAAAGTAAATAGCAAAAAATATTATTATTATTATTATTATTATTATTATTATTATTATTATTATTATTATTATTATTATTATTATTATTATTATGTGTTTAGCAGTTCAGCAATAAAATTGTTTCGAGCCTAAGATAGTCAAAAAACATGGGAAATTTTAGCGGACTAATATCGACCTCCCGAGCGAATTGGCCACTTGGTTGGAGCCGTGTAGCTGTGAGCTTGCAGTCTGAAGGTGGTGGGTTCGAATCCCACCGTTGGCATCCATAAAGATGGTTTTCCATGGCATCCTATTTTCACACCAGGCAAATTCTGGGGCTGCACCTTAATTAAGGCCATGGCCGGTACCTTCGCTATCTTAGCCCTTTCCCATCTTTGCGTCGCCGAAAACCTTCGATGTTCCAGTGTGACGTTAAACCACTAGCAATAAAATAAAAATAAATAAATAAATAAATAAATAAATAATCGACCCCTTGTTCATAGTTGAATTGTTACTAGTCATGAAAGAGCTTGCAGCATAAAGAATGAGATCCACACCGTAAAGAGAAATACGCTTCTGACTGCAAAGTGGACTACCTTGATAAGCATCGTGGGACCTCCGGGGAATATATTGAACCCAAAAGTAGTGGACTCGAAAGGGGAGACGTTGAGCTGATGAAGCACTATTTCAGAAACTCGAGGACGTTGTTTCTGACACCGCGAGGTATAATACTCGGAACGTAATGTTATGCACTTAAGAAATCAAATACCGCCGCCCTATTCTCTTTATTTTTAATGGCTCATCACTGCTCCCAACTTGACTAGTTACATATTGAAATCACGAGACATAACCATCAAGAAGCTAACCTCAACCTAAGTATCAATAATTGAGGTTCCCTTACCCAAGTAAAGATCAATTAAGATATTCATAATAAAGTCGGTTTTCAAGCTCAATGAGGAAATAATGGAATAAACACTCTCTCCCGCTCTCATTCAATTTAATGTTATACATTTGCGCCTTTGGTATACGCCTTACTATTTGCCTGGTGTAAATTATTCAGCTGCCTTCTTGAAATTTGCTACTACTTGCCGGACTTATGTGAAACCACGCTGTAATAACACACACAAGCAAATGTATTACATGTATATACGCCGTAAGTCAATAAGAACACACAAAGGCTAAGTCTGCAAACCATACCAAAGTCGTGACAAAACAAGGTTAGGTTAATAACGAAATTTCCTTCCATTTGAACAGAATTGCTTTTTGTATAGGAGGTAATGGTGATTTTTTTCTCCGGAGGAGTTCTTGCAGATTTTTATCGGTTGTTATGCATCCTAATTGAATGCTATATATACGAACTGGACGAAATAAGACCGTAATTAATAAAATGCTGTGTTCGTCATTTAACATCAACTACGTTATTAAATGCATTATTCCAACATGTCACAATTCTACTTGCCTGGTATTACAGAAACAGATTTAAGATTCTATAGGAAAAGAAAACATGCTTTACTTATCCGCACATGTAACACTAGTGATTTTCACGATACGGAAGTAGCAATATGTAGGCCTAAATCTCGCAAATTGAGGAAAAAACCATGACTATATAGTGCCAACGTGCAAGATTAACAGTGCATCAGTCAGTAGGGTCCCTAAACTGTATGGTTGGCGACCCTGAACCGAACCCAACAGTTAGAAAATAACTATAAATCACTACCTTCAGTATTAACAGGGGAGAAAGAGTAAGGTTGTACCCTTAGTGTACAGGTTTACACGGCGGGGAGTATACTTAGAATACTCAATAGTAGAGGCGGAAAACTATCGATAGTGCAATCGATAGTTATAGATAGTGACCACTATCATCATATATCGATAGTCAGTTGCCTATTATCGATAGTCAACGATAGTAATTTTTTCCCTCATTGGCTTATTTTTCACGCTAACAGAAAATGTACAGCTGTTTGCAGTTAAATGGTGAGGAGTTTGTTTCAATTCATAGGTTTGCATTTAAGTATCTCTGCGTACCTGTGACTTCTGTGCCGTCCGAAAGACTATTTAGCATTTTGGAAGGTGGGATTCTCCATTCAACCTAACCTTAGTTCAGTTGATGCCAGTACGGGACAAACAATGAGATTTATATGTTGCCAGTGACTGTATGTAGGCGAGAGAAGACAAGGCACATTTTAGGTCAAAGACTTCATGAAAGCAACTGAAAATTCTCCTGTCTTCTGTTGAGAATTCTGTAAAACATTTTTCCAAAGATATTACAATACCCGAGAAAATGTCGGGCGATCGCATAATGAACACTGCAGCTGAACAAGAATTTCTCGGGCGGTCACGTTATGGGCAAGCGCGTGCAGCCCGAGAATGTCTCGGACGTGCCACTGAAGGGATTTATGAGTGATTCCGATTTGAATTTCAGAAATTACATAGCATGAAACAGTTGTGCTTTCTACTGATTTTTGTGATTTGTGTTCGATAAATGTTCTATTTTCGGGCATAATGATATGACTCGTTCCACTTTTTGAAAACTATCGATTACTATCGGTAGTAGAGCTCATAATATCGGAAAATATCGATGGCGATTACTATCGATAGTTTGGCACCTCTACTCAATAGGTAGGCCATTCCGGGAGTGTGCACTCTCATTGGTCAGCAGGCTGTGACGTCATAAGGGAAGAACACAACTACGGTCTTCAATATTCTCTAGTGTTGACTGTTGAATATGGGTGATGTTTTCAAAGTTCTTTCCTCTTACCTGATTCAAAGAACTACTTTCGGTGGCTTCGAGCGTATTTACGTATAAATCATTAATATTGTTCATGGTTAACAGAAAAAAAGCCGATAAAAATGTTAATGCTAGCCTTGGTTAATCCTATCATTGTGAATACGAATTTCTTATATTGTAATATTTCTCGTATTATTAAATCAATAACGTGATCCCTGGCTTAGATGTTATATTTATAGGGCCGAAAATGTAATCCATTGCTACTTAAGGAGACGCAATCCAGAGTAGGTTCCTTTTCGTAGCATTCTTCTTCACTGCATCCCATTTTGATTTTATTCAAATGTCTCATGCGGGTAAAATTATATTGCAATGATTTTCCCATCGATTCTGAAATAAAATTGGATGTATGATAAATGGAAGTATTTCAGTCACAATGCTGCTCCTTGAATTACACTGTACGTGAAAGAAAGTAAAAATAACCTCAGTTATTTAGAAGACGGAAAATGGTGTTAGAACTCACCTTTAGAAATTATAGTATTCCCAAGTGCCAATGCATTTACACTTGAGAGCTTTATAGTGTGTGTTTTGTGAAACACGTGCGCTATATCTTCTTCATTGTGCTCCTTGAAGTGTCAGAATCCAATAGGAAGTTTTCCTCACTGCCATCAGAAGTTAAACGGTAGTGTGTATTTCCGGTCATTCTGATACACAGCGCACTCTCGCAACCTCGAGAAAATCGAATACATTGCTTATTAATTCAATTACATTTCCCTCACAATCTTTGTTTACAACATATTCCACAGTTCAGGAATTGCGACGGGAAAATTATGTGCAGTCATTCCGACATTTGGAAGAGCACGTCTAGTAACACTCAGATGAGCCTCTAATAAATAGCGAAATATTGAACGGACACTTCTCTGGTGCTTTAGGATATCTTCTACTAGATTCTTTGTAATGGTAGTTCCTACACTGAGGAAATTCTTTCGAAACAGTTTCAGCAAGTGGAGAATGTCATAGAATGTCCAAATTTCCTCAGTATTTTCAGGAATAGAACAATGTCTCGGATCAATATTCCTTAGAGGGACGCCCAGAAGCTCATTTTTCAAATCCCTTTCATAGTCCACTGGAAGAGAATTTTCGAAATATGTTTCTGCGTTGTTAACTTTTAATTTGTCTGCTCATTTACACCGAATTACCCATTTACTTTAATGTGACGCATTCTTTGGGGGTCGCTGTCACAACTAGTCTTATTTAAAATAATTTAATTTAATAAATATTAGAATATTTAGAAAACTAATCGACCATTCGGTGGGTAATTGCGTATTTCCAGCTTATCGAAACTAATATGCTGCAGATCACCACCACCACCACCACCACTACTACTACTACTACTACTACTACTACTACTACTACTACTATTAAAATTGTTTTCATTCCACCCCTGAAGGAGGAGGCGGACCACTCGGAGGGTAATGCTCTCTCTCTGACCTGGAGATTAGATGAGTTGGTGACGGGATTGAAATATGCTTGAGGTGGGTAAAATTAATTGTAAATTTAAAGAAAAACCCGTTTGGCCTCTTGGCTAAATATGGGGCGTTTGTTCAATGAGATGTCATTGTTGGTTAGTTATGGATTGTGTTGTTTGGGATGATATAGAGCGTGGGTGGTAGTGATAAATTATGGATTGCTAGGGTGAAGGATTGACTGGGACAGTCAATATTTAAAAAAATAATAATTATTAAAGAAATATTATTGAATGGCGATGAATATTTTGCGGATGATAAGATGGTGGGGTAAGTGATTGGGAGTGTGAAAAATGAATGGATGGACAAGCATGTACTTACAGTCAATATTTAAAAAATAATAATTATTAAAGAAATATTATTGAATGACGATGACTATTTTGCGGATGATAAGATGGTGGGGTAAGTGATTGGGAGTGTGAAAAATGAATGGACGGAAAAGCATGTACTTATGATTTTTAGTTAGGTTTTCTTTCTTTTCCCACCCATCAACCCGAATCCCCTCAGCTGATCACCATAAAGATGAAACATCCGAAATGAGGAATGTATCCCGCCCCTCCCACCCAGATTACTCCCTTAATTTTATAATATGAAGGGTTGATAATGATGTTGTAAATGGGGCGGGATTGTTTGGGTGGGATGGGGGTGGGGGTGGCTGTGGGTGGTTTGAGGCCGCTATTCATCGAGCAAGAAGTAAATACCGGTATAACCGAGATTTTTGTTTGTTTGCTATTTGCTTTACGTCGCACCGACACAGACAGGTCTTACGGCGACGATGGGACAGGAAAGGGCTAGGAGTGGGAAGGAAGCGGCCGTGGCCTTAATTAAGGTACAGCCCCAGAATTTGCCTGGTGTGAAGATGGGAAACCACGGAAAACCATCTTCAGGGCTGCCGACAATGGGGTTCGAACCTACTATCTCCCGAATACTGGATACTGGCCGCACTTAAGCGACTGCAGCTATCGAGCTCGGTATAACCGAGATTATAAACTGCAAGGGGGCACGGTTTCTTACCAGTGATGTCACAATAGTCGTTGGTTGTGAAATGCCCGGGAAACCGGAATAAACACCCCTGCTGACACCCAGAATGATGAACCTACATTTGTTAAATACATTAAAAAACAAACACTCCATATATCTCACCAAATTTTAAACGTTAATTTATTTTCTATAAATTTGTTAACTATATTCATAGTGAAGTCCACCTCTGTTGCGTAGTGATTAGTTTAATTAGCTGCCACCCCCGGAAGCCCGGGTTCGATTCCCGGCTTTGCCACGGAATTTGAAAGTGGTACGAGGACTGGAAGGGGGTCCAGAGGAGATCAAGTGGGTAGATTGGTGGGGGAGGTTTTCCATTCTCTCCCCAGCCATCCTCGAAGTGGTTTTCCGTGGTTTCCCACTTCTCCTCCAGGAAATAAGGAAATGATATCTAATTTAAGACCACGGTCGCTTCCTTCCCCGTTCCGTTCCTTGCCTATCCTTCCAATCTTCCCATTCCCCACAAGGCCCCTGTGCAGCGTGGCAGGTGAGGCCGTCTGGGCGAAGTAGTGGTCCTCCTCTCCAGTTCTATCCCCGACCAAATGTCTCACGTTGAGGCGGTAGAGGTGGGATCCCTCGCTGAATCTGGGGAAGAAACCAACCCTCGAGGGTGAATAGATTAAACAATAAATTAAAAAACGCAATGAAGCATTTCAAGACGGTACAGTTTTTATAGGTTAAGTTCAGTTGTTTTATTTTGCACATGCCTGATTTCGTAATCATTTTTATTAGGTTGAATTTTCAAAAAATTCGTGTTAGCTGTTTAAATTTGTCGAGTTTATTTCGGGATCCGGGTGGATACTGCGAAGCACGTCCTGCCCAGCATAAGCCCAGTTTTCACCCCATTTATAATTATGACTATCTGTATTAAATTATCTGTGTTTTATGGAGAAAATACAGTTTAAAGTGTAAATGAGAAAACACTGTAAACATAGCAAGACTCATAAACGTAGTTGTAATTCATTTCACTCACCATTCGAGTAGCATGGGCGCTAGCTTGCTTGCTGACTGAGTTCATTATTACATTGCTCCATAAAAAAAGGAACCACGGAAACTGCGGTTGAGTTTATATCTATGTGTTGGTAATTCAATAGATAGGTATCAGAATAATTGCTACTCCCTGTAGTAAACAATTCTGTGCTAAATAAGCATGCTGCTTCTCCTTTTTTAATGCTTATAGCGGAATAAATTCACTTTTATCACCAAGGGGAAGATACTATTTCTCTGTAACCTCGCAGTTTCGTAAGCCGAGCGACGATAAAGTTTACCTATGAGTGTTATCGTTCAGTCATACTGCCTTCAAGAGGATGATCTCAAAAGCACTTCGCTTCTATTAGCCTTCAAGGGGAGTTTATGATCAGTGTGATGAAGATCAATTGGTACTTTTACATTTGATTGGCAGGAGAATGTATGGGTTTGTTCCCTAACTTCAGTGCTAGGTTGCCCGGCTCCATGGCTAAAATGTTAGCACGCTGGCGTTTGGTCACAGGGGTCCCGGGTTTGATCCTCGGCAGGTAAGGAATTTTAACCATAATTGGTTAATTCCGCTGGCACGGGGGCTGGGTGTATGTGCCGTCCTCATCATCATTTCATCCTCATTACGACGCGCAGGTTGTCTACGGGAGTCAAGTCGAAAGACCCACATTTGGCGAGCAGAATTTGTCATCGGACACTCCCGGCACTAAAAGCCATACGCCATTTCATTTTAGTGCTAGGTTTCGTAGTTTCAACCCTGTAATGCTCAAACTGTTGTAGGTAATTTTCAGAATGTCATTTTCATAAGAACTACCTCGTATAATATTTATTGATTTTCGTATGTTTGATCTGTAAGCTTTCAATGTTTCAACCTGTCATTATTGACGAGACATACTTGTTTAATGACCAGGGCCAGGATCCTGATGTAATTACATATTTCATTCCTTCACCTCTGAACAAGTGAAAATGAACAATGTCGGCAAATCGTGGTTCTGATATGGTTATACCTGTGTTTTATGTTTACATATTCTTAGTAATATTACATATTTTAACTTTATTCTTTTTCTTTTTTATCTGTTTACCCTCCACGGTCGGTTTTTCCCTCGGACGCAGCTGAAAGCAGCAGCTGATTGTAACACTGAATAATCGCGTGACATCACTCCTGAAGAAGTTCCAGCAACAATAAAGGACATAAAACCTGGAAAAGCTCCTGGTTTTGATGGTATCCTGCCAGAGTTTCTCATAAAGTCTGGTAAATACTGTATATGAAGACATGGCTAAAAAAATTCTTCACCTCACTATTAAAAACAGGACACCTACCTCTAGAGCCTAAACGTGCCAAGATAATTGCTCTCCTCAAATCAGACAAACCTGGAGATCTGTCGCAAAGTTATGGTCGCATTGCATTGGTTAGTGTGATTTATAAACTTCTGGAACGATTATACTTAATAATAATTGGACCAACAATAGTTTCGGCAGTCCCTTTAGAACAAGCCACCTTTCGTCCCAACCGAAGCTGTATAGACCAAGTCCTGGCACTCACATCACACAATGAAGCGGGTTTTCAGAAGAACATGAAAACATCTGTGGCTTTCATAGATATATCAGCAGCCTATAGTACTGAATGGAGACAAGGCCTACTCTATATGCTGAAGAAGATCATTCCATGCCAAAAAATTACAAAGCTTGTTGTGAACATGATTGGTAACAGAGGATTCCGAATCACCATAGGGAACATTATTAGCAGTCGGAAGTTCCTCCAAAATGGCTTATCTCAAGGATCAGTATTAGCCCCTTCGCTATTTAGCCTCTACATTGCTGATATGCCTGAAACAGCCTGTAAGTAATTTGACTATGGTGAAGACCGGGCAATAGCAACAAGGCAAACTTTGTTTGAAACCATGGAAGAAGTACTGACAACTGATCTGTCTGTACTAGCAGAATACTTCCGAAAATGGAGACTCAAACCTAATGCGGCTAAAGCTCAAGTGTCTTGTTTGAATCTTAATAATAGAGAATCCAATAGAGAGCTGGAGGTGTATATGGATGGTACACGCCTTACCCACAATGAAGGACCGCCATTTTTGAGTGTCAGACTAGATAGAACCCTGTCTTATAAATCACACGTCACAAAAACTGCCGCTCAACTGAGATGTAGAAGGAACATCATTCAAAACCTTTGTTGAACCACGTGGGGATCATCTGCGACAACTCTGCGGACCTCTGCATTGAGATTGGTATACTCTGCGGCGGAATATTGTGGACCAGTATTGTTGGACAGTGCCCATGTAAACAAAATTGACGTCCAACTTAATAAAAAAAAAGCAAAGTCATCTCCGTACCGGCCATGAAGGCCCTTAGAGCGGTGGAAGGTAAAGGCTTCCACTATCCGTAACTTCGGCACTTGATGGGGTACAATGGTTAGCTCTAGGCCCGGCCGCCTTTGCCCCCAGGAATTAACCTGGTACTCATTTTTGATATAGGCTGAGTGAACCTCAAGGTCATGTGCACCTCCGGAAGTTGAAATCTCGTTTCTTAAATTTTACGACTTCCTGACGGGGATTCAAACCCATGTCCTTCCGAGCAAACCGAGCACGCCTTTACCGCCGACTTAATAATACTATGCATATTATTTGAGAAACAATTAGGTCTACACTCGGCATCTGGCTGCCTGTCCTAATTCATGTACCACGCCCAAATCTTCGAAGAAAAAAAGCATTGATTAGGGAATACAATCAGATCTTAGTAAACCCTGGACTGCCACTGCATTCTGATATTCCTGACCTAAGAATCAACAGATTTAGTTCAAGACATCCTCTTCTCATGCTTAGAAATAATCCCACTAGATTTAAATAATTGATTCCTGGAGAAGGGAATGGCTTCAAAATACTCCAGAAACATGTCAGCTGTTACCTTGCATCTCTGAGACGGTCCCTGGGTTTTAGAAGCCATGCGAAATGAACAACTGGTATTTATTTCATCAACTGTCTGATGAGTTCTGGGAAGACTTTTTTATAGATAGAGACTGTAAGTTCGGTCTTTATAAGAACTCACAAAAAGGGCTGAGAGATATCTTGAGATTAAATATCTCATAAGTCAGAACTGCCAATTCCCGTGCGAAGAACGGGTACAAATGATAGTTAAACAATAACGTCCGAGCTTAATCCCTTTGTAGCTGACACTTGGAGCAAATGATAGTTCCTCTAATTCTAAGCATGATGTTTTTATGAAACCGAGCGAGTTGGCCTTGCGATAAGGGGCTCACAGCTGTGAGTCTGCATTGGCGAGATAGTGGGTTGGAACCCCCTTGTCGGCAGTCCTGAAGATGGTTTCCCATTTTCACATCAGGCAAATGCTGGGGCTGTACTTTAATTAAGGCCCTGACCGCTTCCTTTCCACTCCTAGCCTTTTCTGTCCCATCGCCACCGTAAGACCTATCTATGTCAATGCGACGTAAAGCCAAGTGTAGAAAAAATTCATGAAAAGTGTTTAAAAGTATATTATGACTATTTTGCTTATGTTTAGATCCTCTGACTATTCCTCAGAGCTTCCCCACTCTCTCTACATACGTGTAAAGTCTAGAGTGCTTTGGGATTTTATTAAACTATATGGAGAGGTTGGGAGTCGAATGTACACATTTGTTTTGACTGCTGAATGCTGTCTGCATGCAGACTGTGACCAAATATTGCGTCCACCGTCTCTCTCTCTCTCTCTCTTTGTGTATGTGTGGACCCTGATGGCGGCAGCTTCCGTCCCTAGGGATATAAGTCACACGAACTAAACTCCCAAACATGAGTATAACTTCCGGACTTCACTGCACCGAAGAGTAGCAGAATACAAACGACATTCCACATAACAAATAAATTCTACGAGACAGTTCACCGCAGCACATGCTAGACTCTATGACACTTAAGATGAACTTCGTTTTACCTCGAAGTTCAAGCCAAATATTATTCACAAGCAAACTAAATTATAAACCTCAAAATCATTACTTTCTTATATATCCCTTTCACTATGCATTTTTAACTGAGGTCAACCCAGTGTCATATTCTATCTCATTTAAATCAAACGTTACCTTGACCGTTCGGATCGTATCTTAAGTTCCGGAGCTATTCGAATGTGTTCGTCTACTAATAGTAGCCCACGCTATCTCTCCACTGACAACTCGGAACATACCGCTTAGTCGAGAAACTCGTTTCGTTACTTCCAAGTCTTCCCAGCTTGAAGATTGTAACATTTTCGTAATGCTACTAGTTTGTCGGAAATAATCCCGAACAAATAATGCTACTTTTCTTTGGATATTTTCCAGTTCTTGAATAAAGTAATCTTGGTGAGGGTCTTCTACACTGAAACCATATTCTAATTGAGGTCTTACTAGTGACTTATCCACCCTCTCTATTACATATGTACTAGAATCCAAAAATACCTTCATAAGCATATGAAGAGATCTCTAACACTTATTTGCAGTCTCATTAATGTGATTACCCCACAAAAGATATTTCCTTGTAATAACACGTAGGTACGTACACCAGTTCCCGCGAGGTACTTTCAGTGCATAAGCTCCGTCATTGAAACTGACAGGTCATTTAATCTTCTTCTTCTTATTTTATTAGACGTAACATTTAAGTCATCGGACCCTGCGTTAAAAACTTACTTATTTATTTGTTTATTTATGTATTTATGGTATAAAATACTCCAGGTTTTATATCGCCTTTGCGCCTGCAAAAACCGCTGTTTGAAAATATTTCTCCTTAGAACTTTGGCATGCAAGGATCTGTCATCGACGGTTCAATATTCTGCGACGATCTTCAAAGAATCCTCTTTCGTAATGAGAAATGTGCTGCGGATCAGTATTTTTTCAAAACATAGTGGTAATACAGCGGTTTTTGCAGTCGCAACGACGATATTGTACCGTATCCTGTCTTAAATTCGGCCTAGCTCAGGGTAGAAGCGCGCGTACGTCCGAATGTGGGCAATAAAATCTCTACTTACTAAAGTAAACTAAAAATATATGGACAGGAAATACGTACATATAAAACTAGCGAATGAGAACGCAGGTTATCGGGTATGATAGATTTATTTAAGTAAAATCATACTAATTAAATAACAATTTATCAAATAAACAAAGAACCGACCATTAAATTGATCAAAGAAGATGACACGCACATTTACATGACTTGAAATTGTGACAGTCGTTTACAAATTAGAAAAAGGGTAACGTACCCGAGAAAATAAGATATCTGTTACATGGAATATGTATGGGTTACGTTATTTCGTTATGTTGACTGCCTCGTTAAATCCCTAGTTATTTGCCCGAAGGCACGATCTAAAACCGTTCATGAGATGCGATGGTAATATCCGATACACTAGTAATTGGCCTAATTTACATATGTATATTACGATCATTCGGACACAAATGTATAAAACACTTGTTCAGGACTACGTCTAAATTACCCATCCACAATAACACAGATTATAATCAAATGGGTACGTACCCACGAGCAAAGGATAAGGGCAGAGCATCACTTCCCCACAATTAGCCATCGGGCCAAGGTCTCCCCGTTAGTCAACAAAGGACAACATCACAACACAAAAAATGCTCCGAATGTTGCATGTCTCACAAAGAAACAGCATTACAGCATACCTCGCCACGACAGGGGAGATCAGCTGGTTAGCAACAAACATTTAAATAATTGGGGTTTGTGGTTGGCATTTCATGGAAATAACTGTATTCATTGTAAAGCCTTTCACTCACTAAACTCGGCCTTCAGTCTACAGCTGACTCAGGGGTTTCTCCCTACCTAGGAAGCAATTATCTCGTCGGGGCTTGGCGGACCTTGTTGGTGCTCATAATGGCACAAAATTCTCACTGACAAATATAGCTTACGTTGAAAGCTCTCCTGTTACATCTCCCTGCAGCTGAAAATTCATGCGTCAAGCACAGAAACATCCTGACCTGATGTTGTCTCTAGTCTAATCCGTTTAATATCGAGACGCTGATGGCGCGCAGCCCATTAGGTATTGTGAAGAATCTGCCCGACAACTATCAAGAATCAACTTATACAGGAATAAACTACTAATAACTAATCCATACACCTATATCTAACCTATTCTCTCCCTTGTTCCCATCTAATTTATATACAACACTTAGCTTGGAGTCTTAATAATGCATACTTCGCTGAAAGTATTTCATTTTAATTGAAACCGACTTTCAACCTATTAGGTCGTGTTACAAACTTTTAGTGCGTGTTGGAGAGATGTTAAGTACAGAACAAAAATGGCTAACGGGACACCAGTGGGATCCAAACCCACAACCTCCCGATTTCGCGTCGGTTGCTCTACCAATTGAGCTACGGTGGCCTAGGCCATCTTTGTTCTGTTGGAAAGGATCTATGCTACAGGTTTGGCACTACTGCGAAATCGGGAGATTGTGGGTTCGGATCCCACTGGTGTCTGGTTGGCCATTCTTGTTCTGTACTTAACATCTCTTCGACACGTACTAAATGTGTGTACTACGACCTAATAGTTTGAAAGTCGGTGTCGATTACAATGCGGTCGTGAAAATTCAATATTCATTTATTTAATTTTACTTAAACTGAGCAAAGCAAATTCCACACTGGCTTACATTTAACCATTCATTTTCTTGTTTAGGAATGGCCTAAACTAGTGCCTCAAATATTACTTCACATGCTTATAGAACAAAAGAACTTAACTTAGCAATGGTTGCGAGCGCTTCCTCTCTTGCGGCAGCTCTCATAGCCTTAACAGGACGCGGGCCTCGAGGTAAACCCCACCTAACAAACCGTTTCCCTTTGTAACAGCCCTCCAGATGTCAACGGCCGCTGCTGTAAATACGCACCTCTCTCAATCCAGCACAAGTAAATAATATTATCGACTCCTGGCACTCAATAATTCTGATCTTAAATATGTGTAGTATCAGATCTGTGGAATTTAGCATAGTGGCGGATTTATTGATTTGAATTCAGATGATTCCAGCCCTGGGAAAGAGAAGTTTGCCAACCTGTGACAATTGTTCTGTAGATCCCCTCGTTTAAATCTCACCCCCTTGTGATTGGTGGTATAGTAGGGGTCTACATGAATGAAATCACGGCTTGCGGCTCAATTCTAACTCGAGGAATTCGTTCCTTCCCGAGCAATACGGGGTTCTCGCGGCCTATGGCACGGTCATCCAGGGTTCCTTCCTTCACTCCCCGCGACTCCATGGCGCGCTAAATAAAATTATTCTACAGTGTTCTTATAAGTAAATTGAAGCATATTACGATATGGTTCAATATGAACTCATAAACACAAATGACTGTGCGATTTTGTCGTTTGTGATTGCTGCTTCGCTGATGTATTTAAATTTTGGCTTAAACTCGTAGCCGTAACTCTTGCGCCACGCATGTGGTTGTGAGATTTCAGTTTCCGTGTTGTTCCGTACCACTTGGAGGCACCAGTACCGAAGTTTCTTGTCGATCGTGGTGTTACAGTATATGTCCACTCTCAGCATTTTATAGGTAAAGATTCTCTACATCCCTAATCTCTTCTTTCTGAAAATATTCAACTTCTGTCAATAAATTAATAGAAGCTAACATTACTAAAATGATTGAACGTTTTTCAACACAGTTCCAAGTGTTCATCAATTCTATAATTGGTCACAAAATTGATTTATATGCATGTGCATCCGCGGGCAAAAGCTAATTGACATCCTCCAGCAACAAATTGCGCTGAAGCTCTCATGAACCTGGGCTTTCAAAGCGACCGCTGTTTAGCACGATGGCGTGTAAATTGTGAGGTAACGCGTGGTGAGCGCGACAAGTTCTCTTATCTCGTATTCTTGACTTTCTAGGCCGGAACATTACCTCACCGTAAGATAGTTCCTCAGAAGTTCTCACGTAGGCTGAGTAGACAATAAACTATTCCTCATATCCAGGTAGAAATCCTTTACCAGGCTGGGAGTCGAACCCGTGGCTTCGGGGTAAGCGGCAGTGTCGAAACCCATAGACCATGGGGCCGACCGTTGAAATGTAAGTTCATACCAGTAGTGTAAATTGGACAGTTCGGGCGCCTCCTCCTCCTCCCGCGGCGCGGGAAATTTGAATTCTGGCGGGAAATTTGAATTTTTGGCGGGAGATTTGAATTTTGGCGCGAGATTTGAATTTGTAAACAAAGCCACGTGCTTTTTGACAGCTGTCATCGACAACAACGCATCGCTAACCTCACTGCTGCCACCTTGACGGGCCTAAACCTCAGTAGTGCCAACTGAACCTGACTAGCATGAGCTAAACAAAGCCACGTGCTTTTTGACAGACACGTGCTTTTTGACAGACAACAACGCATCGCTAACCTCAGTACTGCCATCTTGACGGGCCTAAACCTCAGTAGTACCAACTTAACCTAACTAGCGCGAGGTAAACAAAGCCACGTGCTTTTTGACAGCCACGTGCTTTTTTGACAGCTGTCATCCGCCATCTTTAAACCACAGAGCACTGTGCTGCCCTCTTTATCGTAGTAGATGTAAAATTCGTCACCTGTCATCGGCAGTGCTGCCATCTTGGCGGGCCTAAACCTTAGTGCTACCAACTTAACCTCACTAGCGTGAGATAAACAAATCCACGTGCAGCTGTCATCCGCCATCTTTAATCACCGTGCTGCCCTCTTTAGCTACTTACCTTTGAAATGTGGTACGTCACAGCTGTCATCCGCCATCTTGCATCGCAAACCTCAGTGCTGCACTCTATGTAGTGGCGGCAAATTCCACGTGCTCTTGTTTGGAAACAAAGCCACGTGCAGCTGTCATCCGCCATCTTTAATCCAGAGAGCACCGTGCTGCCCTCTTTAGCTACTTACCTTTGAAATGTGGTACGTCACAGCTGTCATCCGCCATCTTGCATCGCAAACCTCAGTGCTGCACTCTATGTAGTGACGGCAAATTCCACGTGCTCTTGTTTGGAAACAAACCTATGCGCTTTTTTGTCAGCTATCATCCGCCATCTTTAATCCAGAGAGCACCGTGCTGCCCTCTATGTGGTGGTGGTAAATTCTACACGCTTTACAAACCCATGTGCTTTTCTGACAGCTGTCAACCGCCAGAGAGCACCGTGCTGCCCTCTTTATGCCGGTGGCAAATTCTACGTGCTTTTTGACAGCTGTCATCCGCAAGAGAGCACCGTGCTGCCATCTTTAGCTAGATACCTGTGGTGGCGGCAAATTCCACGTGCTCTTGTTTAGTAAACAAAGCCACGTGCAGCTGTCGTCCGCCATCTTTAATCAATAGAGCACTGTGCTGCGGGTAATTTCGTCAGCTGTCATCCGCCATCTTTAATCTACAGAACACCGTGCTGCTCTCTGTAGTAGCGGGCAATTTGAAAAGTTCTGTTAGCTATCATCCGCCATCTTTAATCAAGAGAGCACCGTGCTGCCCTCTTTAGTTGAACTGTGGTGGCGGCAAATTCTACAGAAATTCTACAGAACACCGTGCTGCTCTCTGTAGTAGCGGGCAATTTGGAAAGTTCTGTTAGCTGTCATCCGCCATCTTTAATCAACAGAGCACCGTGCTGCGGGCAATTTCGTCAGATGTCATCCGCCATCTTTAATCTACAGAACACCGTGCTGCCCTCTTTATGGCTACTACCTTAAGCACGTAGTAGTGGGCAATTTGAAAAGTTCTGTTAGCTATCATCCGCCATCTTTGAGCACCGTGCTGCCCTCTATGTGGTGGCGGCAAATTCCACGCGCTCTTGTTTGGAAACAAACTCATGTGCTTTTTTGACGGCTACCATTCGCCCTGCTCTCTGTAGTAGCGGGTAATTTGAAAAGTTCTGTTAGCTGTCATACGCCATCTTTGAGCATCGTGCTGCCATCTATGTGGTGGCGGCAAATTCCACGTGCTCTTGTTTAGTAAACAAACTCACGCGCAGCTGTCATCCGCCATCTTACATCGCAAACCTCAGTGCTACACTCTTTAGTTGAAAAATGGTGGTGGATAATTTAAAAAGAAAAATTCTACAGCAGCCATCTCTCGACGCTAATTGCACAAGATGGTGGCTATACATGACTCCTTAAAGGTTCTTATGCAAGATGATCGCTATACATAGACGCCCTTGGGATGCTTACGCAAGATGGCGGTTATACAAGGCTCCTTATGAGACACCCTAGGGATGCTTGCGCGAGATGGTGGTTGCTCTTATGAGGCGGCTTAAGGATCCTTGCACAAGATGGCTAGAGGCGCCCTAAGGATGCTTGCGCAAGATGGCGCACGCAAGATGGCGGCTATACATAGCTCCTTATGAGACAGCCAGTACTCGATACAACATGTGATCAGAACATTGATTGATGTGTTCAGAACACAAAATAAGTAGAATCGAACACTGTACTCGATGTCGTTAACTTCAACATGTGATTAAAACATTGTCTGGTGTGTTCAGAACACTACATAAGTAGAATCGAACGCTGTACAACATGTTAGGGGATACCTTTGTTCTAAGAAGATCAGATTGAAACATAACAAGACTAGAATTGAACACTGCACTCGATGTCGTTACATGTGATCAGAACAATGATTGATGTGTTCAGATCACTAAACAAGTAGAACCGAACACTGTACAACATGTTAGGGGATACCTTTGTTCTAAGAAGATCAGATTGAAACATAACAAGACTAGAATTGAACACAGCACTCGATACAACATGTAATCAGAACATTGATTGATGTGTTCAGATCACTAAACAAGTAGAACCGAACACTGTACAACATGTTAGGGGATACCTTTGTTCTAAGAAGATCAGATTGAAACATAACAAGACTAGAATTGAACACTGCACTCGATACAACATGTAATCAGAACATTGATTGATGTGTTCAGATCACTAAACAAGTAGAACCGAACACTGTACAACATGTTAGGGGATACCTTTGTTCTAAGAAAATTAGATTGAAACTAACAAGACTAGAATCGAACACTGCACTCGATGTCGTTAACCTTAACATGTGATCCGATACAACATGTTAGGGGATACCTTTGTCCTAAGAACCGAACACTGTACAACATGTTAGGGGATACCTTTGTTCTAAGAAAATTAGATTGAAACTAACAAGACTAGAATCGAACACTACACTCGATGTCGTTAACCTTAACATGTGATCCGATACAACATGTTAGGGGATACCTTTGTTCTAAGAAAATTAGATTGAAACATAGCAAGCCTAGAATCGAACACTGTAAGAACATTGTTTGATGTCTTCAGTACAACTTCAATGATTTACCTAGTGTAAAACACACACTGTGCACATATCGCATAGCTATCTCGCCAATCACGAAAATCAAAAAAACACACTGTGCACATATCGCATAGCTAACACTTCAAATGATTTGCTTAGTACGAAAATAAATAAAAAATATACCTCGTAGCTAACTCTTTCATCACACTGCTAAGACGCTTAGTAATTGTGAATACACTCACACGAAAATCAAGAAAGCACACTGCGTAGCCAACTCGCTCGGGTCACTCGCTTAGTAATTGCAACACTGATACACACACGGATAAGAATGTTGCGAGATACTACATACTTACATGTTAAAAAAATATTGGGGGTAAAAGATCATAAATTATATGTACACATGTTGTCTCCTCCAAGTTGTAAGATGAAATAGACGCAGTACTGCGAGTTTCCGCTCTAGCTAGCGAACGGAAGTAGCATGATATCTCAGCAAAAAAAATATGCGTGAGCTTGCAAGTCAGACACAATGATGGATACCGCGATTCAAATCCTGGCAACTTATGCCGTCAGGAAGGGCATCTAGCTAGATCATGTTATGACGATCGCGCAGGTCCCTCTCCTAGCATTTGCTATTTTTTACAGCTTCCAGTTCGAACCCGCTATCATCCGAAGTAGTGAGAATGATTGAAGAGTGTTTGAGGGTGATTCATTTGTTGGATGGAGGCGTTAAGCTGTGTGCAGGCTTCTTCGGTAGGAGTAGGCTATGTGCCGGTACCGGAACATCTAGTTATCGATTTAAAATCCTAGTCAGGAAGCGTAACCGGTCGTATAAAACTATGGTGTATGATCTAAGAGGCGAGGTGTGCAAAAAAAGCCAGCATTAAGTAAGGGCTGTTGATAGGGAGGCGTTAAACCTTGTGCAGACTCCTTCGAAAATGATTTTGAGTACAAGACGTTGATGGTGATTCATCTGTCGGATGGAGGTAATACGCCTTGTGTAGGCTTCTTTGGTAGGAGTAGGCTATGTGCCGGTACCGGTACATCTAGTTATAAAACCCGCTATAACAAATTTATCGCGTATCCTGCGATTTAAAATCCTAGTCAGGAAGGGCAACCGGTCGTAAAACTATGGTGTATGATCTAAGAGGCGGGGTGTGCAAAAAAAAAGCCAGCAATAAGTAAGGGCTGTTGATAGGGGGCGTTAAACCTTATGCAGACTCCTTCGAAAATGATTTTGAGTACAAGACGTTGATGGTGATTCATCTGTCGGATGGAGGCAATAAGCCTTGTGCTGGCTTCTTCAGTAGGAGTAGGCTATGTGCCGGTACCAGGATATCTAGTTATAAAACAACAAATTTATCGTGTATACTGCGATTTAAAATCCTAGTCAGGAAGGGCAACCGGTCGTAAAACTATGGTGTATGATCTAAGAGGCGGGGTGTGCAAAAAAACCAGCATTAAGTAAGGGCTGTTGATAGGGGGCGTTAAACCTTGTGCAGGCTCCTTCATCAGGAGATGCCTACATGCCGGCATCGTGCAGGCTCTTTCGATAGGGGTGTGCTATATGCTGACACTGTGTGTGTTTTAACCTCTCCGTACAATCATGATATTTTACGTTAGGAACTTACATAGGCTAAATGCTACACATTCCGTGGCAGAGCCGGGAATCGAATTCGGACCTCCGGGGGTAGCAGCTAATCACACTAACTACTACACCACAGAGGAAGACTATTTCTGTTTTACAGAACAGAATATTTTACAACCTTAATTGGTACTGTGTTTTAACCTCTCCGTACAATCATAATATGTTAGGAGCTTACATGGGCTGAATGCTACTCAGCTAAGAAAACGTTCGTGAGTTACAAGTCGCTTATCAGCACACCGTGTCTTCGTTCAAGGTTACTACTATAGCCGGAAGATACGTGTACAATTTCAGCTAACACATGCATTCCGCGCCTCGCTCAGAATGACTGCGTCGATACAACTTCAAAGACCGTAGAACAAAAAAATGTAACCCATAGCCTACAGTTTAGTTTAGTGTGCATGCCTCTCACCCGGTAGTCTCGGGTTCGATTCTCTAGGGGTTAAAAATATGTTTTACAGAGTTTAAATCGCAAGAATTTGTTGAGTTGCCCTTCCTGACGCAAAACTGGCAGTATCTAGCCTCTTACATCATACACTATAGTTTTCAACCGGTTGCCCTTCCTGACGTCAAAGAACTAGGATTAAGAATCTGTTTTGTTTTAAGACTAGTTGCCCTTCCTGACGCAAAACTGGTAGTATCTAAGCTCTTACATCATACACTATTGTTTTCGACCGGTTGCCCTTCCTGACGTCAAAGAACTCGGATTAAGAATCTGTTTTACAACTTCTAACACGAGAAACGGGGATTTACAGCTAGATGCTCTTCTTAGATTTTAAATCGCTGTATCACGAACTATTGTTTTACAGCCGGATGCCCTTCCTGACACAAAACTAAGATTTTAAATCGCAAGAATTTGTTTTAAGACTCAAGTCTTGTTATGTTTCTTTCGTAATCCGCAAGTCTAAACATGCATATCGCTGCACACTCTTGCCTTCGCGATGCGTGTTCGATAATTGTTTTCGACCGGTTACCCTTCCTGACGTCAAAGAACTCGGATTAAGAATCTGTTTTACAACTTCTAACACGAGAATCGGGGATTTACAGCTAGATGCTCTTCTTAGATTTTAAATCGCTGTATCACGAACTATTGTTTTACAGCCGGATGCCCTTCCTGACACAAAACTAAGATTTTAAATCGCAAGAATTTGTTTTAAGACTCAAGTCTTGTTATGTTTCTTTCGTAATCCGCAAGTCTAAACATGCATATCGCTGCACACTCTTGCCTTCGCGATGCGTGTTCGATAATTGTTTTCGACCGGTTACCCTTCCTGACATCAAAGAACTCGGATTAAGAATCTGTTTTACAACTTCTAACACGAGAATCGGGGATTTACAGCTAGATGCTCTTCTTAGATTTTAAATCGCTGTATCATGAACTATTGTTTTACAGCCGGATGCCCTTCCTGACGCAAAACTAAGATTTTAAATCGCAAGAATTTGTTGAGTTGCCCTTCCTGACGCAAAAATGGTAGTATCTAAGCTCTTACATCATACACTATTGTTTTCGACCGGTTGCCCTTCCTGACGTCAAAGAACTCGGATTAAGAATTTGCTTGACAACTTCTAACACGAAAATCGGGGGTCTACAGCTAGATGCTCTTCTTAGATTTTAAATCGCTGTATCACGAACTATTGTTTTACAGCCGGATGCCCTTCCTGACGCAAAACTGGCAGTATCTAGCCTCTTACATCATACACTATTGTTTCCGACTGGTTGCCCTTCCTGACGTCAAAGAACTGGGATTAAGAATGTTTTACAACTTCTAACATGAGAATCGGGGATTTACAGCTAGATGCTCGCCGGATGCCCTTCCTGACGGCATAAGTTGCCAGGATTTGAATCGCGGTATCCATCATTGTGTCTGACTTGCAAGCTCACGCGTATATTTTTTTTTGCTGAGATATCATGCTACTTCCGTTCGCTAGCTAGAGCGGAAACTCGCAGTACTGCGTCTATTTCATCTTACAACTTGGAGGAGACAACATGTGTACATATAATTTATGATCTTTCACCCCCAATATTTTTTTTAACATGTAAGTATGTAGTATCTCGCAACATTCTTATCCGTGTGTGTATCAGTGTTGCAATTACTAAGCGAGTGACCCGAGCGAGTTGGCTACGTAGTGTGCTTTCTTGATTTTCGTGTGAGTGTATTCACAATTACTAAGCGTCTTAGCAGTGTGATGAACGAGTTAGCTACGCGGTATATTTTTTTATTTTCGTACTAAGCAAATCACTTGAAGTGTTAGCTATGCGATATGTGCACAGTGTGTTTTTTTGATTTTCGTGATAGGCGAGATAGCTATGCGATATGTGCACAGTGCGTGTTTTACACTAGGTAAATCATTGAAGTTGTACTGAAGACATCAAACAATGTTCTTACAGTGTTCGATTCTAGGCTTGCTATGTTTCAATCTAATTTTCTTAGAACAAAGGTATCCCCTAACATGTTGTATCGGATCACATGTTAAGGTTAACGACATCGAGTGCAGTGTTCGATTCTAGTCTTGTTAGTTTCACTCTAATTTTCTTAGAACAAAGGTATCCCCTAACATGTTGTACAGTGTTCGGTTCTACTTGTTTAGTGATCTGAACACATCAATCAATGTTCTGATTACATGTTGTATCGAGTGCAGTGTTCAATTCTAGTCTTGTTATGTTTCAATCTGATCTTCTTAGAACAAAGGTATCCCCTAACATGTTGTACAGTGTTCGGTTCTACTTGTTTAGTGATCTGAACACATCAATCAATGTTCTGATTACATGTTGTATCGAGTGCTGTGTTCAATTCTAGTCTTGTTATGTTTCAATCTGATCTTCTTAGAACAAAGGTATCCCCTAACATGTTGTACAGTGTTCGGTTCTACTTGTTTAGTGATCTGAACACATTAATCATTGTTCTGATCACATGTAACGACATCGAGTGCAGTGTTCAATTCTAGTCTTGTTATGTTTCAATCTGATCTTCTTAGAACAAAGGTATCCCCTAACATGTTGTACAGCGTTCGATTCTACTTATGTAGTGTTCTGAACACACCAGACAATGTTTTAATCACATGTTGAAGTTAACGACATCGAGTACAGTGTTCGATTCTACTTATTTTGTGTTCTGAACACATCAATCAATGTTCTGATCACATGTTGTATCGAGTACTGGCTGTCTCATAAGGAGCTATGTATAGCCGCCATCTTGCGTGCGCCATCTTGCGCAAGCATCCTTAGGGCGCCTCTAGCCATCTTGTGCAAGGATCCTTAAGCCGCCTCATAAGAGCAACCACCATCTCGCGCAAGCATCCCTAGGGTGTCTCATAAGGAGCCTTGTATAACCGCCATCTTGCGTAAGCATCCCAAGGGCGTCTATGTATAGCGATCATCTTGCATAAGAACCTTTAAGGAGTCATGTATAGCCACCATCTTGTGCAATTAGCGTCGAGAGATGGCTGCTGTAGAATTTTTCTTTTTAAATTATCCACCACCATTTTTCAACTAAAGAGTGTAGCACTGAGGTTTGCGATGTAAGATGGCGGATGACAGCTGCGCGTGAGTTTGTTTACTAAACAAGAGCACGTGGAATTTGCCGCCACCACATAGATGGCAGCACGATGCTCAAAGATGGCGTATGACAGCTAACAGAACTTTTCAAATTACCCGCTACTACAGAGAGCAGGGCGGATGGTAGCTGTCAAAAAAGCACATGAGTTTGTTTCCAAACAAGAGCGCGTGGAATTTGCCGCCACCACATAGAGGGCAGCACGGTGCTCAAAGATGGCGGATGATAGCTAACAGAACTTTTCAAATTGCCCGCTACTACGTGCTTAAGGTAGTAGCCATAAAGAGGGCAGCACGGTGTTCTGTAGATTAAAGATGGCGGATGACAGCTGACGAAATTGCCCGCAGCACGGTGCTCTGTTGATTAAAGATGGCGGATGACAGCTGCACGTGGCTTTGTTTACTAAACAAGAGCACGTGGAATTTGCCGCCACCACAATTCAACTAAAGAGGGCAGCACGGCGCTCTCTTGATTAAAGATGGCGGATGATAGCTAACAGAACTTTTCAAATTGCCCGCTACTACAGAGAGCAGCACGGTGTTCTGTAGATTAAAGATGGCGGATGACAGCTGACGAAATTACCCGCAGCACAGTGCTCTATTGATTAAAGATGGCGGACGACAGCTGCACGTGGCTTTGTTTACTAAACAAGAGCACGTGGAATTTGCCGCCACCACAGGTATCTAGCTAAAGATGGCAGCACGGTGCTCTCTTGCGGATGACAGCTGTCAAAAAGCACGTAGAATTTGCCACCGGCATAAAGAGGGCAGCACGGTGCTCTCTGGCGGTTGACAGCTGTCAGAAAAGCACATGGGTTTGTAAAGCGTGTAGAATTTACCACCACCACATAGAGGGCAGCACGGTGCTCTCTGGATTAAAGATGGCGGATGATAGCTGACAAAAAAGCGCATAGGTTTGTTTCCAAACAAGAGCACGTGGAATTTGCCGTCACTACATAGAGTGCAGCACTGAGGTTTGCGATGCAAGATGGCGGATGACAGCTGTGACGTACCACATTTCAAAGGTAAGTAGCTAAAGAGGGCAGCACGGTGCTCTCTGGATTAAAGATGGCGGATGACAGCTGCACGTGGCTTTGTTTCCAAACAAGAGCACGTGGAATTTGCCGCCACTACATAGAGTGCAGCACTGAGGTTTGCGATGCAAGATGGCGGATGACAGCTGTGACGTACCACATTTCAAAGGTAAGTAGCTAAAGAGGGCAGCACGGTGCTCTATGGATTAAAGATGGCGGATGACAGCTGCACGTAGCTTTGTTTCCAAACATGAGCACGTGGAATTTGCCGCCACTACATAGAGTGCAGCACTAAGGTTTGCGATGCAAGATGGCGGATGACAGCTGTGACGTACCACATTTCAAAGGTAAGTAGCTAAAGAGGGCAGCACGGTGATTAAAGATGGCGGATGACAGCTGCACGTGGATTTGTTTATCTCACGCTAGTGAGGTTAAGTTTTTAGCACTAAGGTTTAGGCCCGCCAAGATGGCAGCACTGCCGATGACAGGTGACGAATTTTACATCTACTACGATAAAGAGGGCAGCACATTGCTCTGTGGTTTAAAGATGGCGGATGACAGCTCTCAAAAAAGCACGTGGCTGTCAAAAAGCACGTGGCTTTGTTTACCTCGCGCTAGTTAGGTTAAGTTGGTACTACTGAGGTTTAGGCCCGTCAAGATGGCAGTACTGAGGTTAGCGATGCGTTGTTGTCTGTCAGAAAGCACGTGTCTGTCAAAGAGCACGTGGCTTTGTTTAGCTCATGCTAGTTAGGTTAAGTTGGCACTACTGAGGTTTAGGCCCGTCAAGATGGCAGCAGTGAGGTTAGCGATGCGTTGTTGTCGATGACAGCTGTCAAAAAGCACGTGGCTTTGTTTACAAATTCAAATCTCGCGCCAAAATTCAAATCTCCCGCCAAAATTCAAATTTCCCGCCAGAATTCAAATTTCCCGCGCCGCGGGAGGAGGAGGAGGCGGCCGGACCATCCAATTATACTACTCATATTGCACGGATTCTGAATTCTTTGGAAGCAGTCTGTTGTCGTACTCACAAAGACGATGACGGCTGCCACTGCGAGAAGTGAAATGCCATCTTGAATAAAGTATTTCTATCGCTGTTGTTGGTTAGTGATGATCAGAGTCCAGATTTTTGGGCAGTAATGGGGAGGGGGTTGGTAAACTTACTGAAGCGAGTAACAAGTACCGAGTCTCTCGTATATACTAAGACCGCCGAAGCGGCGCGTTTACACTTCTAAATACTCCAGTATGGGAGGCGGTCGCTGAGATCTTGACCATGCAAGTAGCCTATACGTGTTACACCTGGCAAGCATCATTCGCCAGTCTGAATCTCAGTTGTTAACATGGTGAGACAGTTATCATCGCAACACCGTATTTTCGGATTAAACATTTGGTTTGATTTTAAAGGTCGTGTGAACGGTCATAAATCCCGCTACTGGTATGCAGAAAATTCTAAAGGTGTTTATGAAGACTCTCATTTTGATAGTAAGATTGATGTTTGGTGTGCTGTTAGTGTAAGACGAATAATTGGGTCTATTTCTTTCGAGACGACAGTAAACGCAGAGATATACCAAGCTGACATTTTGACGCCGTTCTTGCATCAGTTAACGGATGAAGAAAAATCGCGTGGGTGGTTTCAACAAGATTTAGCCCCTGCTCATACACCAGAAGATTCCCTTCTTATAATCTCTCAAGTGTTTGCAGAGACAGTGATCAATGCTGGTCTATTTCTCTCTCATTCTCCAGTTCTAATAGTGTGTGATTTTTACTTGTGGGGTAAATTGAAAGAAACAGTGTATTGAACATTTCTTCACATATTGGAGGAACGGCAAGAAAACATAACGAATGAAACTGGAAGCATTGCATTGGTAGACCTCACTCACTTCAGCCAGAATGTGGCTTGCAGATACAACGACTATATAAACCAGGAAGGACGACACTTCCAGCATCTTTTATGAAGTAATATTTCGTATACAATTGTATACACACTTAAAGCAGGGCGTCCGCTCTCAACATAAGTTCGGCTGAGGCATCTGTTGTAGCGCAGAGTACAAACACCGTGCGTTCGGTCTTAGTTTGCAGTATATGGAAGACCCTGTATACTGGCCCGCACAACGGTTCTGCTATGGGATTTGCATAAGCGTCAGGGGTACGTCCTATTAGAACCCCAAGAATTTATCTTACTGTCGCTGCGTTAGGGAAGTGTGGACTAGACAAGACTTCCTAATAACCAAAAACTAGTTTGCATTCTAACCTATTATCACCTAAAACTCCCAGCTCTAGTGATTATTAACTGCAAGCTACCGAGTCTCTCGTATATACTAAGACCGCCGAAGCGGCGCGTTTACACTTCTAAATACTCCAGTATGGGAGGCGGTCGCATAGATCTTGACCTTGCAAGTAGCCTGCACGTGTTAAGTTCTGAAATATATTTTTCGTTGGGCTGCTTGTTCAGTTCTAAGAGTGAATAACTGAGGAATATATTATTCAAGTACAGACTATAATGGCCAGTCATTTCTCTCATTCATCCGTTCTGAAGCACATCAAAGCTGCCTTGGCGGATCAGTGTGTTACAGTGTCCAACTCACGATCCCAAGTTCACGTATTCAATCTTCGCCGAGGAAATCGATTTTTGAAGGACGGACAAAATCTTGTTCTCCATTTTATTGTTGTTGGCACCTGTTCACGATTTCTGGTTGTACACTCAGTCAATGAAATTAACTCAGCCATAGTGGGCCCTATCTGTCAAGTAGAACGGCACAACTTCAGATGGATTGCAATTGGTAGCTGAGACCTTACGATTATTATTATTATTATTATTATTATTATTATTATTATTATTGTTGCTGTTGTTGTTATTATTATTATTAATATTATTATTTGCAGTCAAATGCAATATTTTCTACAGCAGCTAATTTTTCACTTTATTATTATTATTTTTATCTGGTTTTCTCTAAGTGTGGACTAGAAAATGCGCGGATTAAACTCAAACCGTATCATAGAAAACGCCCTCACGGAGAGATGCTACGGAATGCCGGGCATAACAAGATTCGGTCCTTTAAAGAGAATTCCCTTAGAAAGAAACATTACAGGATAGCCGAATATGTATCCAGACTTGCCGATAACGGTAGCAGTAGGAGAATTGACACCATAGCCTACAAGGAATCAGATGGTGTGGGATATATATAACAGACCCCGCAAGTCATTTTAAAATCTCCACAGACTAGCCAGAAGAAGTTGGCAGGGAAAAGAAGATTATCTATAAACCGACCCTAATTTAATATAAAGATAAATTTGGGTTGAAAGACATTAAAGTGATAGAATTAATCATGGGAGATCGAGGGTCTATTCCTCGATTCATTGTGAATTTTTGGAAGCAGTTTTATATAGAGGTTATGCAACAACAAACTATGTCATTGTTAGCTTTACGTGGTTCCATTTCATTACTGATAAATAATTGCTACGTCATATAACCTTTAAAGTTTACAACCTTATGAGTATAATGTAATCAACAAAATTATTGTAAACCAAAATTATAATTTCATTTGTTCATTATGCTTTGTCCGTTGTGGCAGCCTTCGACTGAGGGAAGTTTTGTAAATAAAAATAATCAGTACAATCTTTGAACAGTAATGAATGAATAAAGTCGTCGCCTTTAAATTCGATCATTTTTCACTATATCCGTCTGTTTCTTCTCCCTGAAGTTTGCGAGTCACTGACTAAGGTGAAAATAATCACTACATATCTTATCGTGACTGCAGTAGTTGTTTTAAATTTAACTGAAAAAAATTGACGTAAGTCACGAGTGGCAAGACGAAACGATAGTAAACGAATTTACGACACAGCTTATATTTAATCTGAAAATTCCCTAATCCACATGGACAAAGAAACAAAGCGGGTGAAATAAAAAATAAGTAGGACACTGGCGAGTATCGTAGCCGAGACGCCTGCGTGGGAAATCGGGGGCGCTTTACGTCGCACCGACATAGATATGTCTTATGGTGACGATGGGACAGGAAAGGGCTAGGAGTGGGAAGGAAGTGACCGTGGCATTAATTAATTAAGGAACATACTCAGCATTTGCCTGGTGTGAAAATGAGAAACCACGGAATGCCATCTTCAGGGCTATCGACAGTGGGGTTCCAAGCCACTATCTCCCGAATGCAAGCCCACATCTGTGCACACCTAAACGGACGACCAACCCACTCGGTCACACCAAAGTGCCAACAGATACATAGGCTGTTAAATTTAAAGGGATACCGAGCTCGATAGCTGCAGTCGCTTAAATGTGGCCAGTATCCAGTATTCGGGAGATAGTGGGTTCGAACCCCACTGTCGGCAGCCCCGAATATGGTTTTCCGTGGTTTACTATTTTCACACCAGGCAAATGCTGGGGCTGTACCTTAATGAAGGCCACGGCCACTTCCTTTCTAGTCCTAGCCCTTTCCTGTCCCATCGTCACCGTAAGACATATCTGTGTCGGTGCGACGTAAAGCCAATAGCAAAAAAAATAGATTTTCCGTGGTTTCCCATTTTCACACCAGGCAAATGCTGGGGCTGTACGTTAACTAAGGCCACAGATGCTTCCTTCCCACTTCTATTTTTTCTCTGTACCATCGTCGCCATAAAACCTGTCTGTGTCGGCGCGTCGTAAAGAAACTTCTAAAAAAGTATTGAAAGGGCATCCTCCTGTTAAATCTGTTAAATAAGAGCCAATGGCATAGACCCTTGGACATGTACCTGTTTATTTTTGACATAAATAAACCTTCCAAAATTTTGAACCAATCTGGTGATCATATTGCTTTTGCATTCCCTTGTGAGTACAGCGGCGTGGTAGGGATGGGAAGGTATACGGCGTATATTAAAAATGCAGGAATATTTTTAATTTTATCTGTATGTAAAATCCTCATCTTAAGGAACTGAAGGCCAATCTTGAGATGTAGAGGTAGTGAGCCTGCCTTTTCTCGAAGGTCTCGGTTTCGATTTCCGATCAGGTCAGACATTTGTGAGAATGGAGGTGCTATTGACGTCGAGGTAGCGACCCCGATCTAGTAAGGCAAGGGAATTCGTCTCGCTGACCACGGGCCACTTAATGATCTGCAGGCCTTTGGGGTCAGCAGCAGTCGCTTGGTAGACCAAGGCCTATCAGGGCTGCAGGACCATCAGGTTAGTTTCTACCGAGCGAGATGGCCGTGCGGTTTGGGTCGCGCTGCTGTGAACTTGCGTTCGGGAGTTAGTGGGTTCAAACCCCACTGTCGGCAGCCTTGAAGATGGTTTTCCATGGTATACCATTTTAACACCAGGCAAATGCCGGGGCTGTACCTTAATTAATGCCACAGTTGCTTCCTTCCCACGCCTAGGGAAGCCCACAGCTGCGTGCCCCTAACCGCACGGCCAACTCGCCCGATAACATATTATATTTGGGTGGCCATCTCGTGATGATGTCATGAGAATTACGTCAGATATCGCGGCCTCATCTTGTGCGTTCATCATTCTAATTTAAAATAATATTCATATCATTTCTGTATGTGTAATACTTTTTTGACCTAGAGTATTTTATTTGTATGTTATGACAGGCATCACATCGATTATTTTTCGAAGACCCCCGATCCGAATTTGTCAAAAATTTGACGATAAATAGGAAAGGAATGAACATGGCCAATGAGGAAATTTTTTCAACCCGACGTATACGCAGAGTTAAATTCGGAACCATTTTGAATATGTCTGAGGATTTGAATTTCGCTTGTGCCTGAAGTTCATGAGATAAGGAAATGAAGGCAGTTTGGTATTTTATACTGCAAGCTAATAACTGCAGCAAGTGTTAGGAGTGAAATATCCTTCAGATAATGAGTGCAATATTCTTGTTAACAAACCCAACAACCGGTACTCCTGTCTGGTCGATACAGGTCGCAGGTGTGGCTCTATTCCACTCGAGCAACAGGTAGAGCCCCTGGATTATACGAGACCACATGTGACTTCGGGATTCTCCCTTTCACATTCACTTAATTGATGTCCGGGGTAGTCTTCATTGTGATACCTTTGATGCAAAGTTTGAGGGTATCGTCCTTATACTTTTTGAAAGAAAGAAAGAAAGAAAGAAAGAAAGAAAGAAAGAAAGAAAGAAAGAAAGTAGAGCTCTTTTCCAAGAATAAAGGTCAGTTAAAAGGAGGATTGGATATTAAATTATAAAATAATAATAATAATAATAATAATAATAATAATAATAATAATAATAATAATAATAATAATAATAATAATAATAACATAATATTGGTTTTAAGTCGCACTAACTACTTTTACGGTTTTAGTCCCTCAGGAGTTTTTTAACGTGTAAATCTATCGACACGAAGCTGACGTATGTGGGCACCTTCAAATACCATCGAACCTGCCACGTTGGGGTCAGGAGCACCTCAACCGTCTGAGCCACCCAGCCTAGCAATGCTAAGAAAATGACTGCTTTCCTATACCTCACACACTACAAGCTGTTAATAATGAGTGCAATATTCTTGTTAACAAACCCAACAACCGGTACTCCTGTCTGGTCGATACAGGTCGCAGGTGTGGCTCTATTCCACTCGAGCAACAGGTAGAGCCCCTGGATTATACGAGACCACATGTGACTCAGAGGTTAATTATGTCTGTGTACATAATAATATAAAGTCATGCTGATTTTTTCCATAAATATACAGTACTTTTATACCGGGTGGCTACCCACCCCTTATATGTTCGGAAATACGCAACCCAGCGAACTCGTATATCCCATCCAACCTAAAGCCATTGGTGCCTGAACTATATTACCTTGTTTTTATTTAATTTTCATTTGATTTTTGCACGTATTAACTTACATTTACTTTTACATTATTTACAGTTGCAGTGTTACAGGGATATTTGAAGAGGTGTGAACGAATTTCGTACACCGACGTTATGCTTGCATCATTGAGATTGGTGGCCATCACTTTGAGCAGTTGTTGTGAGATACAAAATAACTCAGATTTCTCAACGTACAGTAATAATTTCAAACAATGTAAACAAAAATATAAACTAGCTGTTACCCACGGTTTCGCTCGCGAGGATTTCGTAAGTTGATAAAAATTAATTGTTCCTCGTACTGCATTAAGGCATTATCTGAAAATCCCTAAAGTATAAAAACTCGCCGAAAAATTGCATTTTATTTACGCCAGAACCTCTTTGTAAACCGCGTTTTTAGTATTGCCTTTTGGGGCTAAGATGACCAGGCTACTGGCAGAGGTAAATCTGGAACATGCGACATGGAACTTTACATGTGATAAACAGTCAGAAAAAGGGGTTTCTTTATTTCTAAGGGAGATTATAAATACCAATTTTCACGCCTGTAACATGTTAGGTTTATGAGAAATACTGTAGATATTCCAATTTTAAAAACTGACCCACTCCTTGGCTTGTAGTTCATCCTGGAGGCCTTCAGTTAACAGAGTTCCGGTTTCGATTCCGGGCTGGGTCGGATATTTTTATCGGGTGTGATTAATTCTTCTGGCTCGAGGACAGGTTGATTGTATTTGTCCCAACACACTCCTCTTCATATTCACTCAACACACCACATTACCAACCACAACAAGAATACGCCATCGTAATTACATCTCTACACATAATGTTGGCGTCAGGAAGAGCATCCAGTCATAAACAGCGTCAAATCCACATGTGCGACACAGTTCGCACCCGCGACCTTACAGGTGTGGGAAAAACGTAGAAGAGAGGAAGATACTACTTTTAAAATATCACCCGCTTTTAAAACAATTACCCCTTTAAGTGGATTTTCCAGAAAAAGTGCATTCATTTATTTTTAAAAGAGATTACAAGTACGGCCTAACCATTTTAACGTCTGTAACATCTTCCATTTCTGAGATATATGTATCCTCATATAAGGAATTCAACTCCTTCCTCACTTCTTTTCAATCCTCACCTCTTAAGTGGATTTTCTGAAAACAAAAATCTGCGTCCTTTATTTTAAAGGAGATTCCAAGTACAAATTTTATGTCTGTAACATGTTACGTTTTTGTGATATATTGTAAATGATCTCGCTGCTGTAAGCATACTGGAGCTGATGTTGCCATTGTTAAGGCAGTTCATTTCTTTGTCTGATTCCAAGAGCAGGGGTAGTGTGGTGCCAATATCTCAATAACGGTTGGTTTTAGGGCCTTAAAACATGGTTTTCGAGCCCGTTGGGCTTACCGAATTTTGTTCTTTGCGTCAAGGGGCTTTAAAAGAGCTTTGTCTCGTCCTTGTAAGACAAATTCGATATTTCACCCCTTAAGTGGATTTTCTGAAAACAAAAATCTGTGTCCTTAATTTTTATATCTCTCGAAGTCGCCTCCCCCCCCCCTCAAATTGTTTTGAAAATAAAATATAGCCTATAGCTCTCAGGGATAATGTATCTTTCTATTAGCGAATAATTTTTAGAATCGGTCCAATAGTTTCTGAGATTAGCCATTTCATACAAACAAACTTTATATATATTAGTATAGAAGTATATAAAATTGAAAAATCATCTGTAAAAAGAATAATGTAAAATATAATTGCAAATAAAATCACCTAAATGTTAGCTATAAATATTCCGGAAAACCTCAGAACTGTCACCGTCCATGATGTTTGACTAATAAATGGGCCATATGGTAATCGGAAGGAATATTATTAGACGAATATCCTTCAGAAATTGTGTGGATGAAGTTGGGGTTCATCAGCAAAAACTTTAAGATCTTCTGCTTTGGGACTGGTTTTCTCGTGTGCTGAGTACTGTGCACCAGTTTGGCTGAATAGCCCATATACAAGACTCATTGATACTAAACTGAATGCTAGCATGCGGTTAATATCTGGAACTATCCAGTCCACACCCCTTTATTGGCTGCCGATTCTGTCAGGTATAATGCCGCCTGATTTAAGAAGATGAAATGCTCTCATTCGAGAGTTCAAGAAGATAGAAATGAACCCTCAACTCCCTGTTTTGCATGATATTCCTGTTTTCAAGATAACGAGACTCAAGTCACGTCATCCATCTTTGCGTGATGCTATCACATTGGCTGATGGGAATTTTCACTCTTTAGAAGAATGGAGAAGTCGCTGGAAAGTTGTCACAGACAGTTCCTTACACATATTTTCTGGTGAACATCTTCCTGGTGGACATCATCTACCGCGTAAGATTTGGACCACTCTGAATCGGGTGAGAACAAATCATTGCCGATGCAGGGATGCCCTTTATAAGTGGAAATATATTTCATCACCAGAGTGCGACTATGGTGCATCTCGGCAGACGATCCCCCATATTGTAAGTGAATGTACACGACGTTCCTACACAGGTAGCCCGAATTACTTTTTGGAACCAACAGGGGAAGCCATACAGTAGATCAACCAACTGGATATTCTGCTATAAAACATGTTTATTGTCTGTGTACACTTGTAAATATTCTATACTTGTATATATGTATCTAATTTGTTGCCATACGCCAATAATAATAACCCGAGTTCATTGGTGTAACAGGTGACATGAACCAGATGTGATAAACAAGGCATGTAACTCAAGAGAGCCAGACCCCGCTGCACTTCCGTAATTAGCATGGCCTTCTGAGGGCCTAATTATATCCATGTTCACGACTCTATAATATCATGCTTAATAGGTTGACATTTTTCTATTTCTAGAAAAGGACCCGATGTTTTTCATCAATAATATTCATTTCATAATGTGTGGCCACACGCCCCTTATAGTTTTGGGGGTATGCAACCCAACGAACTCGTAAATATTAGCCAACCTAAAAACATTGGTACCTGACCTATAGTGACATAGCACAACTATACCGTTGAGTTCATGCTGGAGAATATAGATAGATGAAATCGTTAGCGCCAATGTTATTTCAATAACATAAATTTGAATTAATGTTTAAATACTACTACCTTACAATTGGTCAGGAAGTGTCTATTAGGACTAGGAACATATTCCAATATGCCACTGCTCTCTGTAGTGGAGGTGACTAAATTATGCATCCCTCCTTTTGCGAAGCCAAGCTGTCAAGAAACAGGTTCAATTCCCATGATGATGCACGTTTTTCGCTTCATGCCGTTTACAGCGGATGTGAAATGGCCACATACCTGCTTGTTTGACCAAGTGAATTTCTATTTGGTCCTGAAAAGAATAATGTTTATATGATGTAATGTGGTCAGATTAGATTACGACAGGTTATAGGTAAAAAGCAAGGTGTCTTGAATATTCAGGCGCTCGAAATGTTGACCACATGTGCGAAACGATTCACACCCAGGACCCCACCAATGTGGAGAACGTGGTAGATTATTATTATTATTATTTTTATTATTATTATTATTATTATTATTATTATTATTATTATTATTATTATTATTATTATTATTGAAGTAAGTAGTTGTTACTGGTGAACTGATGACTATGTAATACTGTTGTCGTATTTTAAATATGTGCTCGATACCGGTAGACTAAATATGTTCGTTGTTATTGCTCAATTGTATGGCAATATAAGAGTAATATAAAACGAAAAAAGAAGTTCACAAATCAGCATTTAAATGTTGTAGCCCGTTAACATCTTCAGGAGTATGATCATATATCATTCGGGCTTCTAGGATGGGAATACAGAGGGAAGTTATGAATAATATGCTCAATGGTCTGCTCTTTCTCACAGCACACTGCAGAATCCCCCCATCGCCACTTACGACGAAGATAGTTTTATCGGCCATAAAAGGATTTAAACTGTGCTATTACATACACATAAACAGTAGAGTCTCGCTAATCCGAACACCGCTAATCCGAAAATACGCATAATCCGAACAGAACTAGGAAAAATATCTACCAAATTTGTTTTGGAAAAATAATGATTAAGATTAAACTAGTTTTTCCAAGTAAAAACGTAAATTTATTAGCACAGAAAAACATGTAATAATGATACAAGAGTATACAGTGAATCTGTCGGCTATCTTATAGACAAAAACTAAAAAACGGAAGGCCTAAACCATGTGCATAACACAGTTTGAATGCAATTGTTTTACGTTAACGACGAAACAAACGAAAAAGCAAATCAACACTTAAAGAGTGAAGTCAGTGATCTTCTTTTGACGCAACGCACTGAAACGACTTGAAGAGTCAATATTTCGCCAACGTCGCATAAACATTACATCACTAGGAGTTACAAGCGGCATGCTGCTCGACGTAGCGTAGGGAGAGGTCAAGGGCACTGGCAGCAGTGGCAATGTATGAAACGACATCAGTTAGGGCCTAACTACGTCCCATTTTCACACCAGGCAAATGCTGGGGCTGTACCTTAATTAAGGCCACGGCCGCTTCCTTCCCACTCCTAGCTCTTTCCTGTCCCATCGTCGCCATAAGACATATCTGTGTCGGTGCGACGTAAAGCCAATAGCAAGAAATCGATTCGTGCCTCCGCCTGCAAATCATGACACACGTCTCTATGCAGTGCTGCAAAGGCAATCAAGGCCTGGGTGATGAAAATACTGAGTTCTGAAATTTAGATGATTGAAACCGTTATCAGCAAATCTGGTTATTATACGGCTTGGATCTTACAGTAGATTGCTCGCCTCGATTCCTAGAATATCATGATATTAGAGGTACAGAAAACCTCCCAACATTTGGCAACTAACTATTGAAGGACCTTCTTATAATACAGTGTGGCTGGTAGCGTATGTTGTTTGCCGGGCGGAGTTGGCTCATACGGTTGAGGCGCTGGCCTTCTGACCCCAACTTGGCAGGTTCGATCCTGGCCCAGTCCGGTGGTTTGAAGGTGCTCAAATACGTTATTCTTGTGTCGGTAGATTCGCTGACACGTAAAAGAACTCCTGCAGGACTAAATTACGGCACCTAGGCCCCTCCGAAAATCGTTAAAACGTAGTTAGTGGGACGTAAAAACAATATTATTATTATTATTATTATTATTATTATTATTATTATTATTATTATTACTATTATTAGCAATATGTTGAACCGTAATTACTCGATACAGGGTGTCCGGCTTGAATGTATAATGAATGGTTCTACAAGTAGAGAAACTCAAAATGTTTCTTTACATACCTAGTACACCTCGATATGCTCATCATTAGTGGTGCGACGGATGCCGAATCTGTATTTCACTTCTCCCCACGCCGGCGTGCTTGGTGTTGTGGCCCGATATCGAAAGCGATCTGCCAGTATCCCGAAGGCATCTATGCCATTTCCTAATTGATATATACGTAGGGAATATCATCACTCAGTCGCAGTTGATACTCCATCCAAAAACGACGTTGTACAAGCCTAACAGACAGCTAACGTGACGCATGCTGTAATGCGCAGCCGTCTGAGCTGCCTAACCTTCAAAGAAGGGAGACAGATGGGACACTTATCTCGCAGACGAGTTGTATGTTGGGATGCTTACTTAATTCAAAATTCACACGTTAAATGCAGCATTCGAACAGCTATTGCAAATACAATGCAACAAAGCACATGGAGACGGGTAGAATTCAATTTCAAGTTCTGGCGCGCCATTAATGGTGCTTATATCGAGGTGTATTAGATATGTAAAGAACATTTTAAGTTTCTCTACTTGTACAAACAAACCGCCAATAATTATCTCTATTACTCTCAAGATATTCATATTTAATTTTATAACACATTCAAGCTATATAAAACTGTTGCCGGGATAGAATATATACCAAACGGAACAGTGTAGATTTGTATACATACACCACATCCTTGTGAGAAAATGTCTTTGACTTTCTCGAGTTCTGTCAGCTATCTCCTTGTGCCGTTTGTTTAATCGTCTTCTAGGCCACACGTAGCAACACGTGTTACTTTCTCCGGGAAACGTTGTCCGACAATTAGACTCAGCAGAAGACGCAGGAGATAAGGAGAAGTTGGCGTAAATCCTTAGATTATCCACTTCTTTACAAAGTTTGTTCAAAACAGAGACCCTCTTCCGTGATGCACAATTTTTCACATGTTTAGGCACCGATTTGTAGATGAGAGAGTATAACTGATGAACTTCAGCGATTTTCTCAAACGACAGTAAGATAAGGTGTTGCATGTGACGGGCGGAGGAGGTAAATTCCCTCCCAAGGTCGAAAAATGACGTAAATTTCCTCCTCTTTACAGGAGCTATTATACATAAATTGCTCATATTTACAAGAAATACGGTACCTAACTTGTCCCTTGTTTACATGAACTACTATACATAAATTGCCTCCTATTTACATGAGCTACGGTACATAAATTGCCTCCTGTTCACCTAAAATAAAATCCTCTCTGCTATTTGACGTCACGTTCAACGACGCTATGAATTTATGAACTTTGTCAATTTAGACAGAATAGAGGCTCTAGTTTTTTTTTCTGTAGAATTTGCCTCCCGTCTCACCGACACAGGTAGATCTTATGGTGACGATGGGATGGGAAAGGGCTAGGAGTGCGAAGGAAGCGACCATGCTCTTAATTAAGATACAGCTCCAGCATTTGCCTGGTATGAAAACCGGAAACCACGGAAAACCATCTTCAGGGCTGTCGACAGTGGGATTCGAACCCACTATCTCCCGAATATAAGCTTACCCTAACCGCGAGGCCAACTCGCTCGGCTCTAGTATTTTGTAAATTTCCTTTAACTAAGTCGACGTCATTTTTTGTTAAAGTGTCTACGTCATTATTACGGAAGTTGTTGATGTGTTAGTTTTGCTGGCCTGGAACAAATACCGTCCACTACTTCACTCTTTAATTGGTTACTCATTTTGGGTCTTTTCTAAGGTTAATTCATTATGCACCTCATTTCTTAAATGTAATTTCACAGTTACTATTAAAAACACACTTCCACGATTTTATAGTAAAAGGCCATCTTTTTTACTCCACTACTCATCATCTTGTGGAAGCTTAACTTATATCTATATGCATATTCATATCCATCCTAAAAACAAGTCGTGACTGACTGACTGACTGACTGACTGATTGACTGACTGACTGATTCATCATCGCCGAGCCAAAACTACTGGACATAAAGAAATTACATTTTGGAGATATATTTATATTACAGTGTAGATTGCTCTCTAAGGAAGGATTCTTGTATATTCCGTCGCTAAAGGGGTGAAAAGAGTGGGGGGAGGGGTGGGATGTTTAAAAAAGAGCATATCTATATCTCAAAAACTTAAAAGTATAAAGACGTGAAAATTGGTGTCTGGAATCTCCTTTAAAAATGAAGTAACGCAATTATTTTTGTTTTCGGAAAATCCTCTTAGGGGGGGAGGGTTAAAATAAGTGAAAAATTGGTTGCATCCTTTATATGAGGATACATATATATCTAAATATGAAGACGTTACAGACGTGAAAATTGGTACATGGGATCTCCATTAAATATAAAGAAACACTTAATCTGTTTTTCTTCGAAAAATCCACTTCAGTGGGGGTGGGTGGGGGTGAAAATAATTGCAAAGTGGGGTGAATTTTAAAAATGGGTGTATCTCAAAAACTTAATACGTGACAGACGTAAACATTGCCATTTAGTACGTCCTTTAATATTAAAGAAATAAGCATTGTTTGTTTTCAGAAATTCCGGTTAAAGGGGGTTAAAATAAGTGAAAATGGATATTTAAAAAAATGAGTATATCTGAAAAACCTAATGTGTTATAGAATTAAAATTGGTATTTGGAATATTCTTTAAAAATAAATAAACACGTACTTATTTGTTATCGGAAAATTCACTTAAGGGGGTGAAAATAATTGAAAAATCAGACAAATACGTGAATAAGGAGTTGAAATCTGTTTATGAGGATAATTACTGTATATCTCAGAAACTAAAGATGTTACAATCGTGAAAATTGGTATTTGGAATCTCCTTTAAAAATAAAGAAACACGTTTCTTTCCGGGGGGGGGGGGGTGTTGAAAAGAAATGAAGACGTGTAGTTGAATTCTTTCTATGACGATGCGTATAAATCTAAAAAGACTGGTGATATTTCAGGTGCGGAAATTGGTAATGTCAAAATTTAAGATGTTACAGACGTGAAAATTGGTATTTGGAATCTGAAATGAAATGTAAATGTAAATGAGAGTATTGTTTCTCGCATATTCCAGAGTTAGCTCTGCCAAGCCAAGTCCCAAAAAGGTAACGCCACAAATGTGGTTTACAAAGAGGTTCTGTGGTAAATGAAACTCACCTTTCCGATGAGTTTTTAAACATAGAGAATTTTTCAGATAATGTCTTTTCGCAGTACCGAGGGCCAATTACTTTGATCAAATTGCGAAATCCACGCGAGTGAAGCCGCGGGTAAGAGCTAGTATAATACAGTATATAACTATTTAGGGCATACACTTTTCACTCAGCACAGATTCCATGTCCAGTTTGACCGAACACACAACATAATGATGTAGGCCTACTGTATGTGTATACCATTATACTAATACTGAAACGTCACTCGTCCAGGCGTCATTTCGATAGATGTACAAGTAATTTCGTATGAGATACGTTCTGTGGTAGATTTGACTATTTGACGTTCTAGGCAAGATCTCTAGTAAACAGGAGGCACCCTGTGATGCAGATCCTTTGATTTATAGGAAATAAACATCATCTTACTATATTCCTAAGTGAAAAATGCACCCAGCGTTAGGTTGCATGACCGAGCTCGAAGCTCGATAGCTGCAGTCGCTTAATTGCGGCCAGTATCCAGTAATCGAGAGATAGTGGGTTCGAGTCCCACTGTCGGCAGCCCTGAAGGTGGTTTTCCGTGGTTTCCCATTTTCACACCAGGCAAATGCCGTGGCTGTACCTTAACTAAGGCCACGGCCGCGTCCTTCCACTTGCTAGGCCTTTCCTATCCCATCGCCGCCGTAAGACATGACTGTGTCGGTGCGACGTAAAGCAAAAAAAAAAAAAAGAAGAGAAAAAATTAGGTTGCATGATCCGGGCTACCAATCTGTCTTGTCATGATGGCGAAAGCATTCATGGAAATCCTGGTCCAAAGTGAGTAGTTGCTCCATCCTCTTGTAATGTTAACCGCATATCGGAAAGCGAGGCCTGTTTTTAGATTTTGGAATAATTACCTCTCATAACATCTCAAGATATCAGGGAATTAGTGAACGTTTATTCAAAAAGAATAGTCCTAAGACAACTCCACTCCAAATTTCACCGCAAACGGTAACCATATCGCGCATATCCCAACTCAAGACCTAAAAAGGGTGAACTTTGAAGTTGAGTGGTGTGCGTTCTGTGAAACTTCTCAGAGATACTTCGCTAAGTCGCCTCGAACTAAGTAAAAATATGCAATTAGGCCTCTAAAAGTAATTGCGAAGGTATTAGCAGCGTAGGCCTTTCATGCATCGAGTATTGCAAACGAATTCTGTAGGCAACCATGTAAACTCAGTGGAAATAATACACAAAGCATTCATTCCTCCCAATCGGGTGGAAATACAGGGTTCTAGGATCATTTTGGTTCCTTAAACCAATTAAATTATGAAGAGCGTGCAACGTTGATAATATTTAGTTGAAAGAATTGTTAATTAATTTAATTGAAAATGTTTTGTTGATAAGGTATCAATATGTTATTGTACGAGGAGTAGAGAGGGCATGCGGTATTTTAAAATGGTATGTTCCGTTCGATAATTCGAACTGCTGTAGCAGTGCTATTCCTTTAGGTTGGGTAGGCAATCCGCCTGATCAGAATTGTCATGCGGTTTGCTTACCTATTCCTGACAATTTTAATCGGCTGGTCTCGCCAATATGTTGCCGTGATGAATGTTCCTTGAGTGAGATTAAGTGTATTTGATCCTGTTATACTCAGTTTGACCTAAATTAATTCTACCGGGTGAGTTGGTTGTGCGGTTAGGAGCGCGAGGTTGTGAGCTCGCATCCGAGAGATAGTGGGTTCGAACCCCACTGCCGGCAGCCCTGAAGATGTTTTCCGCGGCTTCCCATTTTCACACCAGGCAAATGCTGGGACTGTACCTTAATTAAGGCCACGGCCGCTTTCTTCCCATTCCTAGGCCTTTCCTGTCACATCGTCGCCATAAGACCTATCTGCGTCGGTGCGACGTAAAGCAACTAGCAAACAAAAAAAATCTATAGGAGTTGTGTTAAGTGTGCAATTAACTAAAGAAGGTGGCACCTCAGACAGATCCATCCTGCCAGATGGGAGACATCGGGAAGTGGTTTGTATTCTGCATTGACTGATATAGATGTTGATTCCCATAGGGAATCTGAAATATTTGTCCTGAATGAGTAAATTTATAATACCAATATAAATGGTCCGTTATTGGACATTATAAATTTTCCTGCTAACTCATTCTTGGTTGCCAGCGTTTCGCCCTCGTGTGCTAGGGTGGGCTCATCAGTTGGTACCTAGCACACCTACCAATACGCTGGCTAGTGCATACCATGGAGGCCACTGCGTAGGCTAACTGGAGCCACCGGCAGTGCCAATGCACTAAGAGACTTTGTCTCATCAGCAAAAATTGATGCCTGCTTGGCCATCAGATGATATAGATGTTGATTCCCATAGGGAATCTGAAATATTTGTCCTGAATGAGTAAATTTATAATACCAATATAAATGGTCCGTTATTGGACATTATAAATTTTCCTGCTAACTCATTCTTGGTTGCCAGCGTTTCGCCCTCGTGTGCTAGGGTGGGCTCATCAGTTGGTACCTAGCACACCTACCAATACGCTGGCTAGTGCATACCATGGAGGCCACTGCGTAGGCTAACTGGAGCCACCGGCAGTGCCAATGCACTAAGAGACTTTGTCTCATCAGCAAAAATTGATGCCTGCTTGGCCATCAGATGATATAGATGTTGATTCCCATAGGGAATCTGAAATATTTGTCCTGAATGAGTAAATTTATAATACCAATATAAATGGTCCGTTATTGGACATTATAAATTTTCCTGCTAACTCATTCTTGGTTGCCAGCGTTTCGCCCTCGTGTGCTAGGGTGGGCTCATCAGTTGGTACCTAGCACACCTACCAATACGCTGGCTAGTGCATACCATGGAGGCCACTGCGTAGGCTAACTGGAGCCACCGGCAGTGCCAATGCACTAAGAGACTTTGTCTCATCAGCAAAAATTGATGCCTGCTTGGCCATCAGATGATATAGATGTTGATTCCCATAGGGAATCTGAAATATTTGTCCTGAATGAGTAAATTTATAATACCAATATAAATTTACTCATTCAGGACAAATATTTCAGATTCCCTATGGGAATCAACATCTATATCATCTGATGGCCAAGCAGGCATCAATTTTTGCTGATGAGACAAAGTCTCTTAGTGCATTGGCACTGCCGGTGGCTCCAGTTAGCCTACGCAGTGGCCTCCATGGTATGCACTAGCCAGCGTATTGGTAGGTGTGCTAGGTACCAACTGATGAGCCCACCCTAGCACACGAGGGCGAAACGCTGGCAACCAAGAATGAGTTAGCAGGAAAATTTATAATGTCCAATAACGGACCATTTATATTGGTATTATAAATTTACTCATTCAGGACAAATATTTCAGATTCCCTATGGGAATCAACATCTATATCATCTGATGGCCAAGCAGGCATCAATTTTTGCTGATGAGACAAAGTCTCTTAGTGCATTGGCACTGCCGGTGGCTCCAGTTAGCCTACGCAGTGGCCTCCATGGTATGCACTAGCCAGCGTATTGGTAGGTGTGCTAGGTACCAACTGATGAGCCCACCCTAGCACACGAGGGCGAAACGCTGGCAACCAAGAATGAGTTAGCAGGAAAATTTATAATGTCCAATAACGGACCATTTATATTGGTATTATAAATTTACTCATTCAGGACAAATATTTCAGATTCCCTATGGGAATCAACATCTATATCATCTGATGGCCAAGCAGGCATCAATTTTTGCTGATGAGACAAAGTCTCTTAGTGCATTGGCACTGCCGGTGGCTCCAGTTAGCCTACGCAGTGGCCTCCATGGTATGCACTAGCCAGCGTATTGGTAGGTGTGCTAGGTACCAACTGATGAGCCCACCCTAGCACACGAGGGCGAAACGCTGGCAACCAAGAATGAGTTAGCAGGAAAATTTATAATGTCCAATAACGGACCATTTATATTGGTATTATAAATTTACTCATTCAGGACAAATATTTCAGATTCCCTATGGGAATCAACATCTATATCATCTGATGGCCAAGCAGGCATCAATTTTTGCTGATGAGACAAAGTCTCTTAGTGCATTGGCACTGCCGGTGGCTCCAGTTAGCCTACGCAGTGGCCTCCATGGTATGCACTAGCCAGCGTATTGGTAGGTGTGCTAGGTACCAACTGATGAGCCCACCCTAGCACACGAGGGCGAAACGCTGGCAACCAAGAATGAGTTAGCAGGAAAATTTATAATGTCCAATAACGGACCATTTATATTGGTATTATAAATTTACTCATTCAGGACAAATATTTCAGATTCCCTATGGGAATCAACATCTATATCATCTGATGGCCAAGCAGGCATCAATTTTTGCTGATGAGACAAAGTCTCTTAGTGCATTGGCACTGCCGGTGGCTCCAGTTAGCCTACGCAGTGGCCTCCATGGTATGCACTAGCCAGCGTATTGGTAGGTGTGCTAGGTACCAACTGATGAGCCCACCCTAGCACACGAGGGCGAAACGCTGGCAACCAAGAATGAGTTAGCAGGAAAATTTATAATGTCCAATAACGGACCATTTATATTGGTATTATAAATTTACTCATTCAGGACAAATATTTCAGATTCCCTATGGGAATCAACATCTATATCATCTGATGGCCAAGCAGGCATCAATTTTTGCTGATGAGACAAAGTCTCTTAGTGCATTGGCACTGCCGGTGGCTCCAGTTAGCCTACGCAGTGGCCTCCATGGTATGCACTAGCCAGCGTATTGGTAGGTGTGCTAGGTACCAACTGATGAGCCCACCCTAGCACACGAGGGCGAAACGCTGGCAACCAAGAATGAGTTAGCAGGAAAATTTATAATGTCCAATAACGGACCATTTATATTGGTATTATAAATTTACTCATTCAGGACAAATATTTCAGATTCCCTATGGGAATCAACATCTATATCATCTGATGGCCAAGCAGGCATCAATTTTTGCTGATGAGACAAAGTCTCTTAGTGCATTGGCACTGCCGGTGGCTCCAGTTAGCCTACGCAGTGGCCTCCATGGTATGCACTAGCCAGCGTATTGGTAGGTGTGCTAGGTACCAACTGATGAGCCCACCCTAGCACACGAGGGCGAAACGCTGGCAACCAAGAATGAGTTAGCAGGAAAATTTATAATGTCCAATAACGGACCATTTATATTGGTATTATAAATTTACTCATTCAGGACAAATATTTCAGATTCCCTATGGGAATCAACATCTATATCATCTGATGGCCAAGCAGGCATCAATTTTTGCTGATGAGACAAAGTCTCTTAGTGCATTGGCACTGCCGGTGGCTCCAGTTAGCCTACGCAGTGGCCTCCATGGTATGCACTAGCCAGCGTATTGGTAGGTGTGCTAGGTACCAACTGATGAGCCCACCCTAGCACACGAGGGCGAAACGCTGGCAACCAAGAATGAGTTAGCAGGAAAATTTATAATGTCCAATAACGGACCATTTATATTGGTATTATAAATTTACTCATTCAGGACAAATATTTCAGATTCCCTATGGGAATCAACATCTATATCATCTGATGGCCAAGCAGGCATCAATTTTTGCTGATGAGACAAAGTCTCTTAGTGCATTGGCACTGCCGGTGGCTCCAGTTAGCCTACGCAGTGGCCTCCATGGTATGCACTAGCCAGCGTATTGGTAGGTGTGCTAGGTACCAACTGATGAGCCCACCCTAGCACACGAGGGCGAAACGCTGGCAACCAAGAATGAGTTAGCAGGAAAATTTATAATGTCCAATAACGGACCATTTATATTCTGCATTGACTATCAGGATGAGTTCTGTTGACGAAATGGAAGAAAAACCTATTGAAAAGTCCGAATTCATCAAGTGTGGTGGTTCGTACATATCCGTTACGTGGATTCTTTCTTGCTTAATAAAATGCTGAAGCCTGTGGGAAAGACTTGAAAGGAACTTCCAAATTTTGTTTCACTGTCTATTCGATGGCGTTTTAAGAGAATGTTGTAGGTTTCCTCCATAAAATTGTTTCTTACGAAGAGGGTAAAAGTACACGGTTATCCAACTTTGACCATAATTAATTTTAAAGCTCATAGAGCGTGCAACGTTGATAATATTTGAGTGAAAAAATTGTATGACAGTGACTCATCCTGTTTAACCTTACCTCAGCCAAGAGCCACTGTACGGCGCATCTCCGCCTTATTTACACTACATTCAACGTTAAGGAAATATCATTAAATATTAATGTGGACATGTGTGGTTTTCACTTTTGGAACTTACATCAGCTCGCCCACCAGCATGCAAATTTTGAATGAAATCGGTGTGTAAGACATCAAAAACTTCCCTTGTTAGCTTTGCAAGAAACCACAAAGCTTCTAAACGTAATTGCAAAGGTATTACGTAGCGTGGGTTTCGCACGCGAAGCATTGTATCATACATTCATACATGCAAGTAATTACGTTACAAGTAAACCATTGCTGCTGCTTGCGGAAGGTGATCACAGGGGATGACAAACGTATGGTAGAAGTGAAGAGAGGAATCCCTTTGGTGAAAAATGCTTTCTTGAAAAAGAAATCTATTTTGATATCAGTGTTACGTTGCATCAATTCAGACAGGTCTCATGGTGACGATGGAAAAGGAAAGGGCAGCGATTGGGAAGGAAGCGACCGTGGCCTTGGACGCCAGAAAAAGCAGAGCTGAATCGTTTCAGAGTGGCAGAAATGTGTATCTGGAGGAATATTACAAAAACCTCCTGGACGGATTGAAAAACGAATGAACAAGTATAGCAGAAGGTTGTAGAGCACATGTGAGCAGTGAGAGAGCTCCGTACCTTGAACTAGCGGCATGAGCGCGCTAAGAGCTGAGAGCAACTGGCTTCTAATAGTTTATGCTGTAAAGAATAGATGGCGTTATGCTGACTCAAGGTGGAAGTAAAGCCACAGCAATATACCTGACTGAGTATATTATGTTTACGCAGTACAGTTGTTTGTCGTTCATTATTTATGCTGTATTCGAAACAAGCTTTTCTCTTAGCCTATAGTATTTCTATGGAAACAGGTTGTAGTCAAGGGAGTATTTAGTTATCACATGTAGGAAAGCCTAATAAAATGCATATTAATTGAACGTATTTACTTAGTACAAGGCCAAAATCTAATGCATTGAATAGAACGAGACATTAGGCACAATAAAACTGTTAAAAGTTTAAATGTTTAGATACGCGCCCCTTCACTAGCTGTAACTGAGAGCCGTGCAAGCAGCTGCTAGGCTGTACCTTTCGTAACCTGCTGAGCTAGAGCGCTGCTCATTGAGCCGAACTATGCACACCTTGGTTGTAGAAGATAGGAAATAATAAGAAAAAACCCTGGAAAACTCATATTTATAGGACATATTCTGAGACACATCATCATGATAAAGAATATCTTAGGGGCAAGGAAGTAGGGAAGAGGTGAATAGGTAGACCTCAAAAATCCTACCTAGCGGATATAAAAATAAAAATGAGATGTAATAACTACGCCACATTAAAGAAGGAAACTGAGGATAGGCAAGAATTGTTTTACTGGCACGCGTAATCATGAATAGACAGATAGATAGAATGATAGATATATAGATAGGTAGTGATATATAAGAAAATTATACGGACGAATCTATTTAATTTCAAAGCGAATGGAGTTCAATTTTCTACCTCTAGTTATTATGATAGGCTGAAAGAAAATCTGAATATTTTGTGTTATCCAGTCTGTTGTAATGGGTCAATAACTCACGAGCCCAGAAAAGGGGGCGGGGTGGGGTTGCCATTCATTAGTCTCATGATAAAGTATACATCATATATATCATGTACCCGAGTAAATGTTATCGCTAAGCCATAATTCAGTATAGTCCCTAAAGGAATGTTAACAATGCTTTATGGTCTACTTTTATTTTCATTCAATAAGACCCATATCTGTATCGTGCTGTTAAATTTAGAAGTATCTTAATCAAAAAAGACAACGTGTGACAATCAGAAGCGTACAACGTAGATAATAGGTACTCATTTGCCATTCGTGTTAATTTTACAACCGCAATGAATTCTGTAATGTTAATGTAGCCTTCGTAAATTAAAGCTCTCGTTACACCAGTACAAAATACACTATATCGTCCACTGGTCTTAAATCTGTGCAACAATTCAATACAATACAGAATATAATCTCCTCCTTAAGAATGTAGAAAATTGATCTTTTTCGGGTTAGGAGTGATATTTGTCTAATTCCCTATTACCGTTTATTTCTACCTTTCTCCATCACGATTACACTAACATAATAATATGCCGGGCTAAGTGGCTCAGACGGTTGAGGCACTGGCCTCCTGACCCCAAGCTAGCAGGTTCAATTCTGGCTCAGTCCGGTAGTATTTGAACGTGCTCAAATACGTCAGCCTCGTGTGGGGAGATTTACTGGCCCCTAAAAGAACTCCGGCGCTTGGAATTTTCCCGAAACCGTAAAGGTAGTTAGTGGGGCATAAAAACAAATAAAATAATAATAATAATAATAATAATAATAATAATAATAATAATAATAATAATAATAATAATCACACTCGAATGCCCTCAGTTACCGTGTGCAGATAATTTGATTTAACGCTATTTAGACTACTTGCGTGTCAGTTTTGACTTTCTGTTATGACGTGTCTTTTTCACCCGAAGGTGTGTGTATGGACTGAATATTGTGAAACGAAAAGAGACTTCATTATAACAGCCTAGTGCTCTGAGACTACAGACCACAAAGCAATTGTTATCGTGTCGTTACGTAGCTACATTCCGTGACTCGATGTCTCACATAATTGAAACACACGCATTAGCTCCCATAACCCGCAGTCGCGGTGTGACATTACGCTGGCGATACACCGTCCGAACACGTGATCAGTACAGTTTGGCTTGCTGTTGCTAGGTGACAAGTCATTTAACTGATTTGTTTCAGGTATCGTTTCAAAGATTAATAGTCATACACTCCACAAGATGCGTTAATATATTACTTGTAACAAAACTGACAATACTGAGGCTAAACGTGAAGATCAAGGCCTGTCTCTCCGTTTCTAATTTAAACATATCCCTGAAATGTTGAAAAAAGATAAACATCATCATGCCAAACATGATGCTAAAAAATCATCGAGATATTTCCATTCATTTAAGAGATATGCATCCAGAAAAATGATCATAGTACGTCCGACGCTGATATGATGTAACCCGTGCCACACGCCTCGCTTGTCCGGTATGACCATAGCGTTGTAGTTGTATAGAGTGAACAAAGTGATTCGTTCGGTTAACTCCGTAACTAACGAATACATTTGTTACATTCAATACACGCGTTTTATTTCACTAGATATTGTCACACCTAAAACTTGCAGCCGTGTCGTACACGCACCCTACGTGATATTTTCTCTATCAGAGGGCAGAGAAAACGTTTCATTCCTGAGAGACCGAGGGCTGAGTTTTTATTAATGAAATAATTAACTGATCTACATAGGGAGCTAGGCCCGTCCAACACATTGGCTGAATGGTCAGCGTACTGGCCTTCGGTTCAGAGGGTCCCGGATTCGATTCCCGGCCAGGTCGGGGATTTTAATCGCTTCTGTTTGTATCCGTCCCAACACTCTTCTCTTCATATTCACACAACACAACACAACACAACACAACACAACACAACACAACACAACACAACACAACACAACACAACACAACACAACACAACACAACACAACACAACACAACACAACACAACACAACACAACACAACACACTACACTAACAACCACTACCACTACAGAAACACGCAATAGTGATTACATCCCTTCATATAGGGTTGGCAGCGGGAGGGGCATCCGGGCGTAAAACAGGGCCAAATCCACATGTGCGACGCAGTTAGCACCCGCGACCCTACACGTGTGGGAAAAGCGGTAGGAAAATAATAAGAAGAAGGGAGCTAGGCCCATACTTCTACAACAACTATAATAATAATATAAAAAACGAAGAATGTTACCTTTAGGACTCACGAACTAATTTTCCGGTTTCGGAGACTCTGAGGTGCCAGAATTTTTATCCGCAGGAGTACTTTTACATTCCTGTCAACCTACCGACTCTTGGCTGACGTAATTAAGCATCTTCAAATATTATCGTCAAGAGCTGGGATCAATCCAACGAACGTGGGCTCAGAAAGCTTGCGATCTACTGTCCGAACCACTCAGCTCTGTCAGAACGTCATTTTGTATTTCACCAAGTTTGTGTCAGAACAACATGGCAGAGGACTGATAATCACTTACTTTGCCTCGTAAAGCACCAGTCACCACCAACGTACATGATAGAATTAATAAACTACATGTGAAGACAAGCTTTTAAGTAAATGTCGTTACCATGACAGCAGTAAAGTATTTGCGGGTCATACTTGTAAGATAATTAGCAGTAGAACGGTTTTAAGTTACACTGCACTACACATCAAACCCTTCTTCGAAAGAAGTGGTTAGATAATGAAGTGCAAAATAATCGAATGTCTCAGTTCATTTTCCACTACAATAATTGAATTTTTTCTTTAAAACCCTAATTGTAAGTGTACATGTGCCGACACCTTCGCCTAGCCCTTTCAACAACGAGTGCTGGAGGTGAAGCCACATGTACGCAGAAGGGTAAAGGAAGAAAATACAGTGATTTGTTGGACAAATTATTCTTCTTCGTATCGGAAGCAATTGAATCCAGCGGTACACGGGATAATAATGGCCTTAATTTTATCAAAGAGCCAACTGACTGTTCGTATTTCCGGTGATAGAAGATCAATAGTATTCCTCATTCAGCGCATCAGCGTCGGTCTACAGAGTGGAAATATCACATCTGTTCTCGGGACATCGCCAAGTGGAAAGGAAACTCATGATATTTACCTTCTTTAAGATATGAATTAGTCTCCCTCGGTGGTGTAGTGGTTACTGTGATTAGCTGCCATCCCCGGAGGGCCGGGTTCAATTCCCGGCTCTATCAAGAAGTTTGAAAAGTGGTTTGAGGGCTCGAACGGGGTCCTCTCAGCCTCGAGAGGTCAACTGAGTAGACGGGTTCGATTCGCGCCTCAGTCCTCGAAGTGGTTTCCCGTGGTTTCCCTCTTCTCCTCCAGGCAAATGCCGGGATGATACCTAACTTAAGGCCATGGCCACTTCTTTCCCTCTTCCTTGCCTATCCCTTCCACTCCTCCCAGCCCACAAGGCCCCTGTTCAGCATGGCAGGTGAGGCCGCTTGGGCGAGGTACTAGTCCTCCTTACCAGTTGTACCCCAAACCCAAAGTATCACACTCCAGGACGCTGCTCTTGAGGCGATAGAGGTGGGATCCATCGCTGAGTCCGAGGAAAAAGCCAACTTTGGAGGGTAAACAGATTAAGAAAAGAAAAAGAAAGATATTAATTTACTTACATGTGATCGAGTTTTCAATCAGGAATGTTACTAATTAAAATATACATAATTGATTTAGAGAATATAAATGAACTTCGGGCGGAAAAATTAAAAGTTATCCCATATGAAATTCGCGATTCAATGCGACGGCGGTTGGCGGTTCGACGTATGTAACAAAACTGATGGAGTGCATTTAGATCTAAGCCCGCATTTTAAGTACTAATAGTAGGATGAAATTTATTTAAAAGTAGCGAGTTCTCTTCAGCCCGCACGATGTTTTTCAATGAGATCTGCATAAATATTAGTGACACAGCCCATTAAACCCCCATAATTTATGCAACAGTCCATTGTAAACATTTAAAGCGGATTAAACGTCATTTGCTATTCGCCGAATAAGTTTGCAGTCTAACCTATGAGTGCTTAAGAAAACAGGCTCTAATTTAATGACCCTACACTTGCAGTCACTGATCCATCGTATAAAACCAAAAGAACGCAATTTTGTACTGAGATAAAGAAATTATACAGTATTAAAGTGGGCCTGACTCTGAAAACGAAAACAAAGTACAGGAAATGGGTACATGTAGCAGTAGAAGAAACTAGTTGCGACCAGTTGTCTACAGAAAATATCCTTGCTTACAACTGAGAATCTTGCAGTGTATTTAATCCATTTTGTCGTCCAAGCCGGACACTATATAAATAAAGTTGTAGGGCGCCTGCTGTCTGTAATTTCGTTTGATTTGCCAATTTTTGAGATTTATATCCGTTTTAGGTCAACACAAAACCGTATCAGTGGTGTTGAGTTTTCATGTCTGTTTGTCTGTCTGTCCGTCTGTTCCATCATCATGGCGAAACGACTCATCCAGGGGCAAGTTTTTTATGAATTAGTAATCACTGAATAGACTGGAATTTATACGAAAACCAGGGCAGGTTTTATCAAATATCTCTTATACTACTGATTTTCTGTAAAATCCGTAGACCGTTTGTGAAACATCTCTTCATTTTAATGCACATAGTAGTGGTGTTTACTCTCCCAGAAAATACACCAGGCCAACCTGAATGGAAATCTATCAGCCTTACAGGAAATCAATTTCTAAAAGTATTTTCTCAAGTGTACCTATTTTATGCACATAATTTAGCTTACAAAACCGTAACCGAAATTTGGCAATCCCACAAAATATACACAACCAAACTTACTGGAAATCTACCTGCCTGAATGGAAATCAATTTCTAAAACTTTTTTCTCATGTGCATCATTTCGATACGAACATTAATAAGGGAGATATCATTAATTGACGGTGTTTCAGTCTATGTCTCAGTGGAGTTACATCAAAAGCGGGTGCGTGTAAAGTATATTTTTTATAACTGAAAAACTACTGTAGATATTTCAACCAAACTTCATATTTAGCATAAACCTGTTCAAAGGTAGCTTTTAATGTACATACCATTTCAAAATCCCGGAAATGACTGGGGGTTTATAGGGAACAGGAATAGTGAATTTACTCTCCCCAAAATACCCCAGGCCAACCTGAATGGAAATCTATCAGCCTTACAGGAAATCAATTTCTAAAAGGGCACCTATTCGATAGGAGGATTACTGAGGGAGATATCATTATCCGACGGTTTTACATGCTATGTCCCAGTGAACATAGCTGGAGCAGATTTCTTATCTATATAAATAAAGTCGTAACGACCATGTGTGTGTACACTGAACATTTTGGTGAAATTTTCGTACAGTTTTCCGTTTCAGGTGTAATAATGTCCATCTGCATATTTCTTAGCATTGGCGTCTTTGGCTGTTTGTCTGTTTGTCTGAGTTCTTATAACTTGAAAATTGCTGGATATATTTCTACCATATTTTAGATTTAGAATCCATCTCTTCTTGGGTAGGATTTAAAGCCAATATTATTTCTACATCTCTGAGACGACTGGGGTTTACAGGAAGATCGAGACAGTGAGTTTATATTCCCATAAAAGCAAGACGAGCGTTAATGGAAATATATCAGCCTTAATGGAAATCAATTTATAAAACGTATTTTCACGTGAACATTTTCAGTAGGAGGAATAATAAAGGAGATATCATTAACGGACTATTTTTCAGTTTAAGTCCTAGCGAGTGCAATTTCTAATTCAGGACAGTGTTATTACGTGCATATGACGTCAAGGTATCATTTGAAGTTAGCGTTTATAGCAAGTTAATCCCCATATATATTTGTTGAATTTGGTCTATCAAAAGACTGTATGTAACGTACGTTTAAGAATATGTTATTTCCGTTATTTTATGGCGTATACGTACAGTATTTATCGTTCTTTCTTTCTTTCTTTCTTTCTTTCTTTCTTTCTTTCTTCTTTCTTTCTTAATCCGTTGACACTCCGGGGATGGTTTTTCCATCGGACGCAATGAGGGACCCCATTTCTACCACCTCAAGGGCAGTGTCCTGTAGCGTGAGACTTCTGGACGAGGACACAACTGGGGTGGAGGACCAGTACTTAGCTCAGGTGGCCTCACCTGTTACGCTGAACAGGGCCCTTGTGGAGGGATGGGAATATTGGCAGAGAGAGACAAGGAAGAGGGAAGGAAGCGGCCGTGGCCTTAAGTTAGGTACCATCCCGGCATTTGCCTGGAGGAGAAATGGGAAACCACGTAAAACCACTTCGAGGATGGCTGAGGTGAAAATCGAAACCCTCTATACTCCGTTGACTTCTGGAGGCTGAGTGGACCCCGTTCCAGCACTCGTACCACTTTTCTTCAAATTTCGTGGCAGAACCGGGAATCGAACCAGGGCCTTCGTGGGGGTGGGCGCGGGTGGGAGGGTGGTGGCAGCTATTCACACTGACCACTACATCACAGAGGCGGACGTCATATTTATCGTACAACGATAAATCATGGAGATTCTTACGAAATTATGGATTTTTAATCCAAGTCCTGTGGAACACTTTAAGTGCCTGTCACTTCAAGTTGGGTTAACGGGAATAAGTGAAGAGCCATTTTACTGTTTTCGATTGAACGGATAATAAGGGAGGTTATCATCGACGATGGGTTTCGTGAGTCTTCAGCCATGGCACCATTCCAGTGGTCAGAGAAACAACAATATGTAACCGAGAAGCAAAGAAATTTTCGACCGAGCTCGATAGCTGCAGTCGCTTAAGTGCGGCCAGTATCCAGTATTCGGGAGATAGTAGGTTCGAACCCCACTGTCGGCAGCCCTGAAAATGGTTTTCCGTGGTTTCCCATTTTCACACCAGGCAAATGCTGGGGCTGTACCTTAATTAAGGCCACGGCCGCTTCCTTCCACTCCTAGCCCTTTTCTGTCCCATCGTCGCCGTAAGACTTATCTGTGTCGGTGCGACATAAAACAACTAGCAGAAAGAAATTTTCGCACAACTTCGAGCCGGGAACTTCACCGAGCAATAAACTCTCCTCACTCTTTCTCTACTTAGTTCATCTTTATCGTAATCCACGTTACGTTCACGTTTAACATACCGTGTGGAACATTTAAATACTGGCATGTAAATTCGCATAAATTCATGAAGAAAATCTGAACGAGTATTTCATTTCTAATTCCCGTACGAAGAACGTGTACGAATACTAGTAAATAAATAAATAATTAAACCCATTAGCCAAGCAGCCATACGACCTTTTACTTAAACTTTATGAGAATGATATGAACTTCAACTAAACACTAGTGCATATTTCTGATTATGTGACTAGGGCAATCAATCATTTATCAGAATAATTGTTTTATGTTAAAGGTCTGTTGTAGGTTTTGTGTCAGTAGCAGTTTAGAGTTAGAAACACGCCAGTGCCAGTGATGGCCTGACGCCGGGGGTACAGGGAAGATTACCGGCGAAGGGACATGTTATCCAGCGTTGTCTGCAAACGAGGAGGTCACAGCTCATGTCAGTCATTTCATTCCAATTTTGAGAGGTTGTTCATTCTTTCCTGATTTCCTAATCCGTTTTTCCCTTGGACTCAGAGAGGGATCCCACCTCTACCGCCTCACGAGCAGTATCCTGGAGCGCGGGAATAGGCTGAGGTATACAACTGGGCAGGCGGACCAGTATCCCGCCCGGGTGGGATTCCATGCTATGCTGAACAGGGCCTTTGTGGGGGGATGGGAAGATGGGAAAGAACAGACAAGGAAGAAGGAAGGATGCGGCTGTGTCCTTAAGTTAGGTACCATCCCGGCATTTTCTTGGAGGAGAAGTGGGAAACCGCGGAAAACCACTTCGAGGATGGCTGAGGAGGGAATCGAACCTCCCTCTACTCAGTTGACCTCCCGGGGCTAAGTGGACCCTGATCCAGCCTTCGTACCACTTTTCAGAATTCGTGGCAGAGACTGGAATCGAACACGGGACTCCGGGGGTGGCAGTTAATCACACTAACCACTGCAGCACATAGGCGGACTTGAGAGGTTGTTATAGGATGAAAAAAAAGACCTGTGCACTTTAAAAGGCCCTTTAAATTTAACTGCCAGCATAGGTCTACGTGTAGACAATTAGGTTGCGTGAATCCGCAACTTTAGGCCTACTACTAGTCTACTTGACAGCGTCACTGCCTTCCATGCGAGTGTCTCGGGTTCGAGGCGTTCCAGTGCCACTTTATTCTTTTCTTGTCACTTTAACTTGTATTTGCATATGTTATCTTTTGATCTTACGAATTTTTTGTTAGGAAATGCACAGATTCAATACAAACTGCAGTCGTTATACAAATAACAGAAAATGGGGAATTTGTCAAACCACAAGTGGCAAGAGTTTATGCTGAATCTTATATAAAATCTGACAATTGCTTAATCCGCTTGAACAGAGAAAAACAGATAAAAGGAAAAGAGGGAAGAAAATACAACCCGAGACCCTCGCGTATATATCGTGGGTGCTGATTGCTAGACCAGCCGTTCTGTCTATTTACACGCCACTTACCTACTGGTATGCGCGCTGTTAAATTTTCTTTCTTCCTTTCTTAATCCGTTTGTCGACCAGGGTTGTTCCCTCCGACTCAGCGAGGGATCCTAGCTCTACCCCCTCAAGAGAAGTTTCCTGGAGCGTGAGACTTTGGGTCGGGGATATAATTGGGGAGGAGGACCAGTACTTCGCCCAGGCGGTCGCACCTGCTCTGCTGAACAGGGGCCTTATGGATGGGGAAGATTGGAAGTGACAGACAAAGAAGAGGTCGTGGCCTTAAGTTATGTACCATTTCGGCATTTGCCTGAAGGAGAAGTGGGAAACCACGGAAAACCACTTCGAGGATGTCTGACGAGGTAATTGAACCCCCTCCCCCCATCTCTACTCACTTTACCTCCCAAGGCCAAGTGGGCCCCGTTCCAGCCCTCGCAACACTTTTCAAATTTCGTGGCAGTGCCAGGAATCTTTTTTTTTTTTGCTAGGGGCTTTACGTCGCACCGACACAGATAGGTCTTATGGCGACGATGGGATAGGAAAGGCCTAGGAGTTGGAAGGAAGCGGCCGTGGCCTTAATTAAGGTACAGCCCCAGCATTTGCCTGGTGTGAAAATGGGAAACCACGGAAAACCATCTTCAGGGCTGCCGATAGTGGGATTCGAACCTACTATCTCCCGGATGCAAGCTCACAGCCGCGCGCCTCTACGCGCACGGCCAACTCGCCCGGTGTGCCAGGAATCAAACCCGGTCCTCTGGGGGAGGCAGCTAATCACACTAACTACTACAGCACAGAGGTGGACAGGGCATTTTCTCGTTAAATCATGATTGCCACTAATATTCGGACACTTACCTATTTATTTTTGACTTTCAACCTCCCAAAATTTAACGCGAAATCGGTGACCACACAGCTGTGGCTTTTCCTGGTTAGTATCGGATTAAAAACGTTCAGGATCACCAAGACTGAAGGGAAAGCCGTTCGATCGCCAGAATTTAAAAACTCACTCAGACTGATAAAGAAGTATGGCCCGTGTCAGGTACAGAATTCTCATTCAGACTAGAAAAGAAGTCCGTATCGTACGTGACCCCTGTCGTGGATCTACGCCTCTGCATTGGGGAGATGGACAGGGGCTGGTCCCCAACCCTCGGCTGTCCTAAGGATGGTTTTCCGTGGTTTGCCATTCTCCTACACTAAGGTGAATACCGGGGCAGATCTTATTATAGGCCACGGCCGCCAAGCCCCTCCCTTCTCCGAACATCTCCATGGCCTCAGAGACGTCGTTACGGTCTAGGAGGCCCGCCGTCCACTTCAGAGAGGGGTTGAAAAGGTTTTAGTAGTAGCAGTACTAGTAGTAGTAGTAGTAGTAGATCGATCTGTATATCGAACAAGTGGAGAAGAATGTACTCCAGTATTAAGAGTTCGTTAGGTTTGCTACACTGATTTTCTAATTTTTACATACAATATGCTTATAAATAAATACAAATTAAATAAATTGTATGTTTATCTACCAATAAAACTTGATGTTCGAATTGTTCTATGAACCTTACTGCCTCGGTAGATATGCCTTTCAATAAGAATATAGCATATTCAGCAGAGATAACACACTTTCTCTGGAGCACTGTTCATACACGTTGTCATCTTAGCACTATATTAGCGAATATTCACAAGCACTTATCATAAACTCTCTGTCATTTTAAAACTCGTGTCATAGACAGCGTTCCTAGCGGTTTAGAACTGAGAACTACATACAGCGCTCCCAATTCTCGTTGGTCGCTTCCCAGCGTTGTACGTATAATACCATAAGCTATGACTAACATGCACAACGAGGCATTTTATTTAAGAAACTTCGTGATGTTATGGGTCATAAATTACTAATGAAGAATGGCAAGAAAATGTTTCTAGAAGATTAAAATGGAATTGGATTCGTGTTCAACTCACACTATTAAAAAAATTAAGACATGAATAATTTAATTTTACAACTTACATATATTTGACTTAAAGGTCGTACACGATGTGAACTTAGTTTAATCATGTTAAAATGTTTCATTTATTTCTTTCCTTGCCCACTGAAATGAGTTATTAACCTCATAAGTCCGTTATTCTAATTTTTTAATGCAGGCTATATGTCTAGACGTGCGTAATTTATTTCGTTGCTTTGTAAAGTATATATGTATCTTTTATTTCCATGCTACGGCAAGTAGGAGTACATCACTGAAGTCACCAAATAACAATAGCAATTCCATTTCTATTCTATAAACCGAGTGAGTTAGCTGTCCGGTTAGGAGCGCGCAGCTATGAGCTTGCATTTTGGAGATAGTGTGTTCGAATCCCACTGTCGGCAGCCCTGAAGATGGTTTCCGTGGTTACTGATTTTCATAATTTTCATACCAAACAAATGTTTCCCTGTCATAATAGTCATCGGCTCTTCGCCATACAGCGCGTCGGCCTCTCACCGCTGGGTTCTGTGGTTCATATCCCGGTCAACCCATGTGAGATTTGTGCTGGACAAAGCGGAGGCAGGACAGGTTTTTCTCCGGGTACTCCGGTTTTCCCTGTCATCTTTCATTCCAGCAACACTCTCCAATATCATTTAATTTTATCTGCCAGTCATTAATCATTGCCCCAGAGGGGTGCGACAGGCTTCGGCAGCCGGCACAATTCCTATCCTCGCCGCAAGATTCATTCATTCCATCCCTGACCCGGTCATTGACTGGAATACAGGTTGTAGGTTTTCATTTTCTTCACCATAGCATCCCTGGTTCAAGTCAGAGTGCCGGAAATGTGCATCGTTAACGTGACTCTTGCTTCGCTTATTTAAATACTCTTTCTTTTCACCCCAATGCTCAAGTTTCAAATTCGTAATCTTAAGCACATGGAACGAACACTCAAATTCGAAGCACATGGGACGAACAGATGTATGATAGAAGAAGATATGCTGATTTAATAGGATATGCAGTAGTAATATGGGGAGGGTAATTCGGGAAAACAATGGAATTTATATAATTAACCAGTTCCCATGAGGAGTGGACCAGATAACGTATTCACTTACGTAGGTATATTTCGTACCCTTTTTTTTCCCTGAAAATTCGAGCAAGAGGTATATGCCAGAGGTTAGCAAATATAATTTCATTAGAAATAAAAGACTTGAAAGGTAATAATGCCACATGATTTCACGTAATAATGGGAGTGTTTTATGTTTTGTAACATGTTATTGAATATTAACAGTTTTACAGTAGCCATTTCAGCTTCCTCCTCATTACAGATGGGCGAAGTTGCATTTTTTCTGTAACAGTTCCAGTTGTTCTTGTTTCAGAATACCAGTCCAGAATTTAGGAGGTGGAAGAGTTAGAAAATATCAACAAGCCTCGTGTTTGTATGCACTAATTCGAAAATGGTTTCCTCGGTGCGTCTTCCATACTTTGTTTTAATTGGATGCACTTTAGGTTAGTTTAGCCTGAACAATGTAATCCGGTACATATCTTTATCCCGATGGAAATAGGAGCAATACGAACAGTATCGCAGGAATTCAGAGCGATGACTTGATGACGTGATGATTTAGAGACTTGGTAAGCGAAGCTCAATATGTGGAACAAAAAGACTGTTACATACTTACCTTTACTATGTACACATTTAAAATAATTGTTAGGATATCTTCTAATACCTCTAATTTACAAATTGCCGGACTGAGTGGCTCAGACGGTTGAACACGGGCCTCCTGAGCCGAAATTGGAAGATTCGATCCTGCCTCAGTCCGGTGGTATTTTAAGACCCTGAACTATATAGCCCTCGCGTCAGTAGATTTATTGGCACGTAAAAGAACTCCTGTGGGACAAAATTCCGGCACTTCGGCCTCTCCGAAAACAGTAAATGGTAGATAGTGGAACGTAGAACGAATAACACTATTATTAGTTTACAAATTGCAGTAAATAGTACAACAGAAACGGACATAACCATGGTAAATAATATTAGTAGCTGACGACACACGTGGTTAAACGCAGCGAGAATTAAAATGAACAAAGATTAATAATCAGTGTCATGCATACTCACTGCAGATTCGCTGTCTGTCGAGTTGCTGACTGAGACGTGCGTCTCTTACGAATTCATATTCGCTGTCTCCCTTCCCGGTCCCTTTGTGCCACTACAGTTCGTTGCACCCATTGGCTAGTTCTAAATGACATTGGACCTAGCACTCATGTTCTCCCGAACTCGGAATAATCATTCAACCAGTGGAGCGTGCGGGATTCTAGACGCTTCTTCTTCTTCTTCTGCTTGTACCATATCCTCATTGGATTTCGGCTGTCATCAAGGCGATCTGATTCTGGTTCTCAGCAACTCGGAAAAGAATGGGGGTACTGAGCCCATACAATTCTCGTAGATTCCGTAGCCAAGATATTCTCCTTCTTGCGCTACTTCTCCTACCTTCTATTTTAATTTGTAAGGTAACTTAAGCTGAAGGAGTTCATATTTATCATTTCGAATGATATGCCCAAAGTACTCATGTTTCTTCTTTTTGATGTTCTGTATGAACTCTTTGTTCAGGCGTTGGAGTACTTCAGTGTTACGTATTCTCACAACTCGCGGTATTCTGAGCTGGCGTCGGTAGCGCCACATCTCAAAAGATCGCAGTTTATGGTGGTGTTCTCTGTTAAGGTCCGAGTCCCGGCACCATAAAACAAGACAGAAAATACATAACAGTGAAGTAAACGGAGACGGAGATTGATCTTAACGTCCTTGTTACATTGTTATTTCGGAGAAAAAATGTTGCAGCATACTGTTCTTTTAAAGAATAGTTCCGAGACTGGAAAATTCCAAAATAACGATTGTATTATTTTATGCCTATCTCTACTTCTCATGAATCGGACTACTGTAACGGTTCAAACCCCGTTACAAGCATTCATCTGTATTATTATTATTATTATTATTATTATTATTATTATTATTATTATTATTATTATTATTGTTTTATTATTTATATTACTATTATCGTTATTTGCATTATTATTATTATTATTATTATTATTATTATTATTATTATTATTATTATTATTATTATTATTATTATTATTATTAGCGTATTCTCCCAATAATGGAAGACGTTAAGCAAACAACTCAATCAAGCTTTCTCTGGGTTCTTCTTGTTCTTCCAATAGGCTTTCATTCTATCTGAGAAGACTTGTTTACGTTCTTCCGACCATTTCGGTCTGCACTGTTTTTGCTTTTGTTGCTCTGATGCAACTTCCCACCTGTTGACTTTGTGTCTGAAGGTGTCTCTTTCTAAAATGTCTGTTGCACATATGTTTGCGTTTTTGAGGTCCCTTCGAAGTTCGTCCAGCCAAGGTGTTGAATTCTTAAGTGAGCTAACATAATTTAATATTCTTTTTGACAGTCGATTTTCTGGTAATCTTGTGAGGTGTCCAAAGAATTTCATTCGTCTTTTCTTAATGTCAATTTCAATGTTTGAAACTTTTTCTGTTGTTTAGATTGATTGTAGCCTGTAACCATCTTGGGTATATCTTGCTCGTAGGATTTTCCTAATGATCTTCCTCTCTTGCTTTTTTATTTCTTCTAATTCTTGTTTACTGTTAAGTGACAATGTTTCACTTGCGTAAAGGACTGTTGGTTTTATGACTGTGTTGTAATGCCGAATTTTTGTCTGTCTTGACATGCATTTTTTGTTGTAGATGTCTTGAACTAACCCTAATGCCTTCTTGACTTTTTGGAGACGATTTTGCTGTGAGATCTTCTCAAGGCCTGTCGGTTTGATGAATTCTCCGAGGTATTTAAAGTACGAGACCCGGTCGATTTTACCGTATTTTGTTCTCAGTCTCGTGATATCTGTCTTTGAACAGAAGAATTTAGTTTTCTCAAATGAAATCTGTAGTCCCACTTTTTCTGCAGATTCCTTAAGTATCTCAAGCTGCTTGATGGCAGTCTCCTCATCCTCTGTTAAAATCGCCAGATCGTCCGCAAATGCGAGGTATGGTACGTAGAGGTTGTTTTTGGGAAAGCCCAATCGGATCGGTTTCCAAGATTAACGTTTCTTGAGTTCCTTCTCCAATTCTTCCATAACCTTGTCTAGGACGACGTTGAACAGAATAGGAGAGAGTCCATCACCTTGTCTCACACCTGTTTGAATGTCGAAGGGTTCTGAAATTTCTCCCATAAATTTCAGTTTAGATTTTGTGCCCGTTAGTGTTTGTTTTCTGAGTTCTAGGGTTTTGGGATATAGTCCTCTCTCTTCTAGAATTTGTAATAGTGAGGGTCTGTCTATCGAATCATATGCCTTTTTGAAATCTACAAATGTGCATACTGTAGGCTTTTGTCTGAGGGCTCGTAGTTTAAGTATGGTTTTGAGGTTGAAAATTTGTTCTGGGCATGACCTGTTTGGTCTGAATCCTGCTTGAAATTCTGATAATTTGGGTTCTAATTGTTGTTGTGTTCTATGCAAGAGACAGGTTGATAGTATTTTGTATGTGACTGATACAAGTGAGATTCCTCTGTAATTGTTTACGTTTAATTTGCTGCCTTTCTTATGTAGTGGATGGATTAGAGCAATCTTCCAGTCATCCGGGAGCTTTTCGGTTTGCCAAATGTTTTGGATTATTTGTGTAATTTCTCTGAGTGAATTTGGGCCTAAATTTTTCAGAAGTTCAGCTACAATTCCGTCTTACCCTGATGCTTTGTTGTCTTTAAGTTTCTTGATATGTGAATAAATTTCTTCTTGAGTTGGTGGTGACGAATTTTCCGGTATGATTTCTGGCTGTACTTTCGGGAATCTGTTTTTGGGTTCTGGACAATTTAAAAGCTGTGAAAAATATGTAGCTAATTCTTGGCAGTTTTCCTTATTTGTCAAGGCTAGTTTACCATCTTGCTTCCGAAATCAAAGGTTCTGTGGGGAATATCCTTTAATTTGGTTCGCAAAGGTCTTGTAGAAATCGTGTGTGTTGTAATTTTTGAAGTTGTCTTCAATTGACTTCAGTTGGACATTGACGTATTTCCGTTTATTTTGTCTTAAAATCTTGGATACATGCTTGCGAACTTCGAAGAATTTCTTCTGTGTTTCTTCTGATTTGTTACAATTGTAGTTTTGAAATGCCTTTTTCCTTTCTTCTAGTGCGGTCTCACATTCTTGATTCCACCAAGGTGTTTTGGTTTCTTGCGAAGAGGGATTAGGTCCTTCGCCGTTTCGATGATTTTAGTCTGGAAATTCTCCCAGCTCTCTGCAGGTCGTTTTTCCCTTTCTTCTGAAATTTTGGAGTCCTTGATTTTGTGTAGATCAAATTTTGGAATCACCGATGTTTTCCTGTTGAATTTCCCTTTGGGTGTGAATTTAATTTTGAGTCTGCTTAAATAATGATCAGAATCGATGTTAGCACCTCTGCGCCCTTGCACATCATGAATTTCCTTTTGGTAATCATATGATATTGCCACATGATCAATCTGAAATTCTCCTAAATGATGGATGGGTGATCGCCAAGTTTTTTGCTTTTTGGGATTCTTCCGGAGTGATGTTGAAATAATTTTGAGGTTATTTTGTTGGCATAACTCAATGAGGCGTGTGCCATTTTTATTGGTGAATCTGTGGACTGGATAGTCTCCCACTGTCCTCCTGTATTTGTATTCCCTGCCAAGCTGTGCATTGAAATCACCGAGTAGAATTTTCACATCAATTTTAAGGATTTTGGCCATTTCTGTTTCAAGTTCTTCCCAGAATCTTTCTGTTTTTTCAGGCTCCTTTTTATTGTCTCTATTTGTTGGTGCATGCAGATTAATAAAGGTGTATTTTTTGTTTGTATGCCTGATTCTTAAGGTCATAAGCCTATTGTTGATGGGTTTCACCTCTATTACTGAATCCAAAACTTTTTTGTCTACACAGAAGGCCATTCCTAACAATGCTGCTCCTTTACCAATTTTCTTGTTTGTTCCACTTTTGAAGATCCTATAATTCCATTGTAATCCATCGTTTCTGAATCGGTGAAGCGTGTTTCTTGTAGGGCCAAAATTTGGATTTTCTGCTTTGTAAGTTCTGTTGTGAGATTGTGCAGTTTTCCTGTCTGAATCAGTGTCTGAATGTTGAATGTGCCAATGAAAGTGTGAGTCTTTCGTGTAAGTTTATCAGAGCACTCCGACTTGCTCTCTCGTATTCGCCCAAGCTCCCCAGAATCCGAATGCTTGGTTGCCACTTTAGAGTGGGTGGATTGTCCACCTGGGGTAATTTTGTCTTTACTTGTACGAGTCATGTCTGCTTGTAAGCAATCTTATAGCTTTCGCTAGTGGTGTAGAACCAGGGATTGTTAGTTCCTGGAGCATATTTACAGCCGCACCTTTGGTGATCAGACGCTGACCACTTGCCGCTTGCTACAAGTCAGACGCGAAGTGGATTTGATTCGGTTCTTCCGCCCTCTCTGCCATTGGGATATATCCTCTTCTGCCGTCGAGGCCGTTGACCATTTCTCTGTTTACCTCAGTTGATCCGCGGGTGCTTATTTGGCTAAGCCTTATTCGCACCTGTCCTGCATATCTACAGGAGCTTCCCCTATCAGCCATATGGGACGCGCCGTGTCGGGGTTGAGGGCCCCCACCCCAGTGTCTTATGCAGGGTTATGCCTTGCTCCTATTCATTTCAGAACCAGACCCCCACGTAATCTGTATTATTATTATTATTATTATTATTATTATTATTATTATTATTATTATTATTATTGTATCTTTATTATTATTATTACTATTATTGCAATTATTATTATTATTATTATTATTATTATTATTATTATTATTATTATTATTATTATTATTATTATTATTATTATTATTATTTGATTCAATTTTATAATCTGATTTCGCTATGTATTAATTAATTACCTGGACCTGAGGGCTGGTTCGAGGTCCACTCAGCCTACGTGATTAGAATTGAGGAGCTATCTGACGGTAAGTTGGCGGCCCCGGTCTAGAAAGCCAAGAATAACGGCCGAGAGGATTCGTCGTGCTGACCACACGACACCTCGTAATCTGCAGACCTTCGGGCTGAGCAGCGGTCGCTTGGTAGGCCAAGGCCCTTCAAGGGCTGTAGTGTCATGGGGTTTGGTTTGGTTTGGTTTTATTGTATTTAATTTATTGTTTGTTATTTATTTTTGTGAGTAAGCGTTAAAATCATATAGAGTGAGACTAACTGCCTAATATCAGATATGGATATATTATTTGTGATTCTACCTTTTAAAACATTGCAATAAATGGTGCAATACTGTTACAGTAACTGTCGAGCTCCGTCACTGTATGCTTTCAGCGATGAGATCATATTTAGGGAGTTCCAAAATTCGCCTGAGGCTATTACAACACAAAATGTAACATTTGTAGCCGGGTGAGAGTGACATCATATATGTTTTTGAGCTCTGACATGGGTGTTATACCATTTGACAACTTATGTCTATATATACGGGCTGTATCCTATAGTGACAGTCAGTTGGATAGTTCAGTTGGTTGGAAGCAGTTGGTTGGAAGGAGACGAATGGGGAACAGTGATATGGATACGTAATCGTCAGTGACCAAATGGATTATATATTCGGAGTGTGTTTCGTGTATATGTTCGGTCGAATTCTTGTGTCATTTCGGTGACAGCCGAATATTGAGTCGTCGTAATGCAGCCTAAGAGTTATCAGTGAATTACTTGTAAATTTGAATTGTGAAGTGTGAATACAGTTTCAAGCCATCCTATATCTCGTTTGTGAAACTAAAATGATACATCACCAAATTAGGCTTGAGATACCAATAAGTGATACCAACTCAAAGGAATACGTCGTAAAAACACTCAAAGTGTTCAAGGTACAATTGAGTGAAATAGTGAGGGATAAACTTCTTGCACAACTTTTAAATGCCCGGTCAAGAGGATTTCAAATTTAATGCCTACACTTTCCTTCAGTTATAATGTCAGAGTTTTATGTTATCTTTTGAATTATCGCAGTAAATCTCAGTCTTTAAAATCAACACTTAAAGAATATATTCTCTTTAGTATCAAAGACATTAATTGTTTCACTTCAATAGTAGATCAGATAACCTCACATTTTAAACCGAACGCCAATCTCCTTTTCCCAGAACCTATATGTTATGCTGTCAAAGTAAGCTTATTACTCTACACCCTAGAGATATTCAAGACCCTCATTCTATTATCGTTGCATCTATTTATAGCTGGCGCCCACCAACAATTGTATGCGTAAGTAATCAGGTAAGTACTAAGTATGAATACATAGTCCGACGATCGAGTATTTTATTTCATGAATATTTAAATATTGTTTCATTTTAATTCAGTTTCATAATTTTTAAGTAAGTGAGTGATAGCCTCACTACCCAGCCACGGCTTAATATCACTTCCGTGTGGCCTATATCCTATTTTACGTACTGAAGTAGTTCATTTTCGACCTTAAGAAACTTTACACTTTTTGGAGTCCGACCGTTCTCGATGAAAATCCTGTGAAGCAGGATGCTACCCTTACTTACACATAGTCCAAGTTATGATCTCTCCGGTTGATTGTATAGTCCTAGCTGCCTGAGTACAAGGAGGGCCATGACTCAGAATATGTCGGAGATGCCCACTCCCATTTTCCATAGCAACTGGTACCCCGACTATCACGACCACTTACTAGGCCACTCAGCCGTTGCCCATGGTTCACGAACTGGGATGTGACTACAGTAACCCACACCATGAACCATTTATGTTGACAATTGGGCTGCAGTGATACAAAATGAAATGACATATGGGATTCAGGTAGATATAAATGTAGTAAGCAGTCTGGCCTATGTTAATGACTTGGTGTTAATGGCAGATTATACCGAAAGCCTAAAAATAGGTGCAGTGAGTACGGTATGAAAATTAGCCTTCCCAAGACCAAGTCGATGTCAGGAGGTAAGAAATTCAAGGGAAGTGAATGTCAGATTGGGGACACAAATGTAGAACAGGTAGATCATTTCAAGTATTTAGGATGTGTGTTCTCCCAGGATGGTAATAAAGTAAGGGAGATTGCATTAAGTTGCAGTAAAGTGAATGCAGTGAGCTCGCAGTAGCGATCACCGGTATTCGGTATGTTGTCAGACCAACTTCGCTTTACGGGAGTGAGAGCTGGGTGGACTCAGGATATCGTATTCATAAGTTAGAAGTAACAGACATGAAATTAGCCAGAATGATTGCTGGTACAAACCGGCGGAAACAATGGCAGGAGGGTACTCAACATGAGGAGATAAAGGTTAAGTTAGGAATGAACTCGATAGGTGAAGCTGTACGCATAAACCGGCTTCGGTGGTGGGATCATGGGAAGCGAGTGGAGGAGAATAGGTTACCTAGGAGAATAATGGACTCTGTAATGGAGGGTAAGAGAAGTAGAGGGGGAGCAAGACGATTATGATTACGCCTAGGTTCAATTTCTAGCGATTTAAAAATAAGAGGTATAAAACTAAATGAGATCACAGATCTAGCTACAAATAGAGGATTATGGCGGCGTTTAGTAAATTCACAGAGACTTGCAGACTGAACTCTGAAAGGCATAACGGTCTATAATGACATTGTATGCACGTGTGATATTATTGTTGTTGTTGTTGTTGTTGTTGTTGTTGTTGTTGTTACGGGGCTACCCGTGGATCAGCAGAGGTGAAAGAAGGTGCCGGGATGAATAGGTCTAAGTACAAAGTCAAAGTCAATTTAAAATTTTAGCAAAGGTTATATTTTCTTGAAACAACAATTTTAAACAACTTAGTGAAATAACAATGATATACCAATTTAGAAACAAGACTTAGATTGATCCAAGACTTTAGAATTTTAACAGTTTTGGGCTACAAGCCCCTAGTTTTATTATTTTAAGCTCCTAGCTCAACTTTACAAAAGCACCAATTTGTTCAAAGGGCAGAAATCCCCTACTACCTGGAGCACTTGCTCCCAAAATTGCAATATCAGGCCTCCCAGAGGCAATTTTACAACACTTGAAAAAGAGCACAAACTCTCTCAGTTCTCAAGCCTATTCTAGGCAACACAGTATGAAAATTCAATAATCACTGTCTTTACAAGGCACTATTTACAAAGCCATCGTATTACATAGAGGTATCTAGTACCCTACCTACGGGGCCTTAGTGAAAAGAACAGGTTCAATAAACGGCCCGAGCAAACCGGAATGGAGTCAAAGATTTAGCTCCACAAAAAATTTTTAAAACCTATAGGGCACTTGGCCAACGACACAGGGGCTAATCTCAATCTACTGAGGTAGCGCAGATGGAAATCACTTTAATACTGTACATTGCAGAAACAAATGCGGTACCTCAAACCAAGATGATGGGGAGCTCGAGAGGGTATATCGCTCTCTATCTCCGGATTACTGTTAAAGTTTTATGAAATTTTTACATGAGCCGAACGGAGAATTACATTTTAAGAAGTTGGTTACATAATAAAGTTTCGAATCTTTCCCTCGGGTTAAACTGCGGAGCTAGCAAAAGTGAAGATGTTAAGTGGCCATACCTTGTCGGAGTACTGCTGCCTGATGAAATAGGCACCTCCCACCACCTGCTTGACACACACACTAAGTTAGATGACGATCAAATGGCCAAGAGACGTGAAAATCCGCAGTTTATAAACCCTCGGCGAAAGTTCGAGACCTTTCATGAATAATCAAGGAGCCACAACCTCTCAATTTTATTGGTGAATGAAAAGGTTACACTCAAAATCGAAGAAGAAATATGGGATTGGTTGAAAATTAATTACAGAAATTCTTGATTGGCTAAATTCAAAACTGGCGGAAAGAAAAGATAAATATTGCCAACCCAAAAATGAATGAGCGAAATTGAGTAAAGATAAAACTTATGAATACAAAGTTTCTTCAAAAAGGTTCCTTCACTTCGCACCAGGGTGCATGATCAAAGTTTGTTAGTAGTGACGTCTATGAGAGAATGTTCAAACTTCTTGATGAATGGAAAACAAGAACAAGTAGAAATTCGCACAGTTCACAATAACGAATTTTAGTGGTGCCATCTTCAGAGAAAATTTATAAGTTGTTCCAGTTTCAAGTTTACGGTTTCTCCTGTAGAGGAGTACTTTAAGGCGCAAGATTTAAATGTGCGGCGTAGAGGTGTACCCCCGGTACAATTATTATTATTATTATTATTATTATTATTATTATTATTATTATTATTATTATTATTATTATTATACATATTACGAAATACATTAGTCCTGTTTGGAACATCAGTTGACAAAATTATTACACATATTGCAGTTACAAATATAGAGATAAAACATAGTAAATATTTAACACATGATAACAATTTTAAATCTACTTACAAACAGAACATCATAAACAAATAAACAGAATGCATATGTACAGATGAGCCTCCGTGACTCAGGTTGCAGCGCGCCGGCCTGTCACCGCTGGGTTCCGTGGTTCAAATCCCGGTCACTCCATGTGAGATTTGTGCCGGACAAAGCGGAGGCGGGACAGGTTTTTCTCTGGGTACTCCGGTTTTCCCTGCCATATTTCATTCCAGCGACACTCTCCAGTATCATTTCGTTTCATCTGTCATTCATTAATCATTGCCCCAGAGGAGTGCGACAGGCTTCGACAGCCGGCACAATCCTAATACTCGCCGCTAGATGGGGACTTCATTCATTCAATTACTGAACCGGACGAATGACTGGAAACAGGCTGTGGATTTTCATTTTCATGGCATAAAAGCTGCATATATACAATTGAATATATTACAATAACTAGAAAACAATTTCATATCAGGATATCCAGCACTTCTATCCACTCTTAACACTGCCATTAATGGTGTAAAGAAATCAACCCAGCTACCCGAGTAAGCACGAAGCTTGCAGCTGCCGACGATATGAGTGATGGTTTGACGCGGAGCACCATAGTCGCATTCCGGTGAGATTATGCAGTTCCAGTTGTAGAGTGAGTCCCTGCATCTTACATGGCCTGTCCGAACTCTGTTAAGAGTGACCCTCTGCCTGCGCAGTAGATGAAATCCACTAATAATTTGCGTACCAGAAAACAAGTTGTGAAGGGATAAGTCTCTTGAAGATTCCCTGCAGTCTTTTCAAACTTTCACAGAGTTAAAGTTGTTGCGGGTCAGGTCAGCAGCATCACGCAAAGGTTGATGGTGTGACTTCATCCTTTGAAGATTGAGCGCAGAGATGTCTTCTTGTACCGGTAGTTGCCGGTTTTTGTAGATTTTACGGTACTCTCTTAAAAGGGTGCTCGATCTGCTCAGATCAGGTGGCATTATTCCCGTGAGCAGCGGGAGCCAATACATTGGATTGGATCTGATCGTGTCCGAAATAAGGCGCATGCTGTTGTTCAGCTGTGTAACAACATATCGGGTATGTGGGCTATTAAGCCATACAGGTGAACAATACTCTGCACTGGAGTAAACCAGGCCAAGGGGGTTGATGTTGCTCACGTCCGTAGGTATAACCTTAAATTACCCTACACGTGACCCCTGGGTGGTGCTAAGCGAGCAACAATATCCTGGCAGCCAGTCTAAGTGAAAAGATTTTCTAGCTATCACATGATGTCAACAACACCAAATGGAAACTGCTCTTTTCAGAGGTCCTTAACAAGAGACAATGGACCTTCCATTCGTATTTTACAGTCTTCACTCTAATGCTAGAGTATTGTATCATTTCACGCCATTTTGACTAGCCATTAGGGGTTGCCTAGTCCAGGAAATTAAGGTGTGGTCGGTTCACTTTGAAGGACATGTCTTCGAGGGCCCGTTAGAAGATTAAAATATTTAGCAACAAATCCACAAAATCTTAACAGTGAATTAATGCAAATAACCATGCTAGTGCCACACTAATAGGAAACATCCTTTAGAAATTCTTGAAGATGATATCGTGTATGAATGGTAGCTTAGCTTATAGGATGGTTGTCGTTCCTACACTTGACGATATAATTGATATAATTGATATGATCAGTACAAGTAATTATTGAACACGCACGTTTTTAATTACAGCACACACGAATTGTTTTATAAATTATAACTTGAATTGAAATACTTCCGTGTACTTCAAGTAAGCTTGGTCGTTATCACAAAAACAAATCTTGATGACTCACTTATTTATATTTTCCCAAATGTAGAAATTTGAATGACTGTACTCCAGTCAAGAAACTAAGACGAAGATATTAGGTATTACCTAATACAGGTAGCGTGCCAGTGTGATTCGAGATGAGCGTAATCAAGACAATTCTTTATAAAGCATAAACAGACGTCATGTCCGGCTCCATGGCTAAATGGTTAGCGTGCTGGTCTTTGCCAAAGGGGCCCCGGGTTCGATCCCGGCAGGGTCGAGAATTTTAACCATTATTGGTTAATTTCACTGGCACGGGGCTGGGTGTATGTGTTGTCTTCATCATCATTTCATCCTCATCACGACGCGCAGGTCGCCTACGGGTGTCAAATCAAAATACCTGCTCCTGGCGAGCCTAACCCGTCCTGGGATCTCCTGGCACTAAAAGCTATACGCCATTTCATTTCAACAGACGTCATAAGCTTCTATATCTTCCTCAAACCGAAGTCACACTACAAAAATAATTCAACGACATCCCGATATACCCTATTTCTCAGAAGAAAGGGTGGTTACATCGTCCAAGTGTATTTCACTCGTTATTTCTAACACTAGCAGGCTATTGAATGTTACTATCGTATAACTTATAATATTACAGTGTAAGAAAATGAAAAAATGAAAACCTACAACCTGGTTTCCAGTCATTGACCGGGTCAGGGATGTAAAGAATGAGGCAGATATAGGCTGTTAGTACGATGGGGTCGCCACTCCCAAAGTGATTTTATTAATGAATGATTGATGCTATGAAATGAGAATGGAGAGTGTTGCTGGAATGAAAGATGACAGGGAAAACCAGAGAACCCGGAGAAAAACCTGTCCCGCCTCCGCTTTGTCCAGCACAAATCTCACATGGAGTGACCGGGATTTGAACCACGGTATCCAGCGGTGAGAGGCCGACGCGCTGCCGTCTGAGCCACGGAGGCTCCTCACAGTGTAAGAGGTACATATAAATTATGAAATAATACATTCCTAAATATTATGTACGAATGATACACACTAATGATCTCCGGCTCCTAGGCTGAATAGTCAGTGTGCTGACCTCCGGTTCAAAGGGCCCCGGGTTCGATTCCCGGCCAAACCGGTATTTTAACTGCGTAGGGTGAATTCCTTTGGTCTGGGGATTGAGTGTTGCTGTTCATCCCAATACACGCCTTTTCATACACACAACACAACACACTGCTCTACCAACCACAGTAGAAACATATAATAGTGAATACATCGCTCAACATACAGTTGGCGTCAGGAAGGGCATCCGGCCATAAAACACGGTCAATTCCACAATAAGTTCCAATAAATGGGCAAAGGCCTGGAAGAAGAAGAAGAAGACGACAAACACGTTAATGGCAGATATGTAACATCGTGTCAGTACAGTACTGTAGGCTCTATAATAAAACACGTCCTGTATTAATAAGAAGACGACAAACACGTTAATGACAGATATGTAACATCGTGTCAGTACAGTACTGTAGGCTCTATAATAAAACACGTCCTGTATTAATAAGAAGACGACAAACACGTTAATGACAGATATGTAACATCGTGTCAGTACAGTACTGTAGGCTCTATAATAAAACACGTCCTGTATTAATAAGAAGACGACAAACACGTTAATGACAGATATGTAACATCGTGTCAGTACAGTACTGTAGGCTCTATAATAAAACACGTCCTGTATTAATAAGAAGACGACAAACACGTTAATGACAGATATGTAATATCGTGTCAGTACAGTACTGTAGGCTCTATAATAAAACACGTCCTGTATTAATAAGAAGACGACAAACACGTTAATGACAGATATGTAACATCGTGTCAGTACAGTACTGTAGGCTCTATAATAAAACACGTCCTGTATTAATAAGAAGACGACAAACACGTTAATGACAGATATGTAACATCGTGTCAGTACAGTACTGTAGGCTCTATAATAAAACACGTCCTGTATTAATAAGAAGACGACAAACACGTTAATGACAGATATGTAACATCGTGTCAGTACAGTACTGTAGGCTCTATAATAAAACACGTCCTGTATTAATAAGAAGACGACAAACACGTTAATGACAGATATGTAACATCGTGTCAGTACAGTACTGTAGGCTCTATAATAAAACACGTCCTGTATTAATAAGAAGACGACAAACACGTTAATGACAGATATGTAACATCGTGTCAGTACAGTACTGTAGGCTCTATAATAAAACACGTCCTGTATTAATAAGAAGACGACAAACATGTTAATGACAGATATGTAACATCGTGTCAGTACAGTACTGTAGGCTCTATAATAAAACACGTCCTGTATTAATAAGAAGACGACAAACACGTTAATGACAGATATGTAACATCGTGTCAGTACAGTACTGTAGGCTCTATAATAAAACACGTCCTGTATTAATAAGAAGACGACAAACACGTTAATGACAGATATGTAACATCGTGTCAGTACAGTACTGTAGGCTCTATAATAAAACACGTCCTGTATTAATAAGAAGACGACAAACACGTTAATGACAGATATGTAACATCGTGTCAGTACAGTACTGTAGGCTCTATAATAAAACACGTCCTGTATTAATAAGAAGACGACAAACACGTTAATGACAGATATGTAACATCGTGTCAGTACAGTACTGTAGGCTCTATAATAAAACACGTCCTGTATTAATAAGAAGACGACAAACACGTTAATGACAGATATGTAACATCGTGTCAGTACAGTACTGTAGGCTCTATAATAAAACACGTCCTGTATTAATAAGAAGACGACAAACATGTTAATGACAGATATGTAACATCGTGTCAGTACAGTACTGTAGGCTCTATAATAAAACACGTCCTGTATTAATAAGAAGACGACAAACATGTTAATGACAGATATGTAACATCGTGACAGTACAGTACTGTAGGCTCTATAATAAAACACGTCCTGTATTAATAAGAAGACGACAAACATGTTAATGACAGATATGTAACATCGTGTCAGTACAGTACTGTAGGCTCTATAATAAAACACGTCCTGTATTAATAAGAAGACGACAAACACGTTAATGACAGATATGTAACATCGTGTCAGTACAGTACTGTAGGCTCTATAATAAAACACGTCCTGTATTAATAAGAAGACGACAAACATGTTAATGACAGATATGTAACATCGTGTCAGTACAGTACTGTAGGCTCTATAATAAAACACGTCCTGTATTAATAAGAAGACGACAAACATGTTAATGACAGATATGTAACATCGTGTCAGTACAGTACTGTAGGCTCTATAATAAAACACGTCCTGTATTAATAAGAAGACGACAAACATGTTAATGACAGATATGTAACATCGTGTCAGTACAGTACTGTAGGCTCTATAATAAAACACGTCCTGTATTAATAAGAAGACGACAAACACGTTAATGACAGATATGTAACATCGTGTCAGTACAGTACTGTAGGCTCTATAATAAAACACGTCCTGTATTAATAAGAAGACGACAAACATGTTAATGACAGATATGTAACATCGTGTCAGTACAGTACTGTAGGCTCTATAATAAAACACGTCCTGTATTAATAAGAAGACGACAAACATGTTAATGACAGATATGTAACATCGTGTCAGTACAGTACTGTAGGCTCTATAATAAAACACGTCCTGTATTAATAAGAAGACGACAAACACGTTAATGACAGATATGTAACATCGTGTCAGTACAGTACTGTAGGCTCTATAATAAAACACGTCCTGTATTAATAAGAAGACGACAAACACGTTAATGACAGATATGTAACATCGTGTCAGTACAGTACTGTAGGCTCTATAATAAAACACGTCCTGTATTAATAAGAAGACGATAAACACGTTAATGACAGATATGTAACATCGTGTCAGTGCAGTACTGTAGGCTCTATAATAAAACACGTCCTGTATTAGTAAGAAGACGACAAACATGTTAATGACAGATATGTAATTGTGGCTATGACCATGCGTCATCTGGTAATCTATAAGTCTAGGTCGCTTGGTAGGCCAAGGCTTTCAGGGCCGTAATACCATGGGATTTGTTTGTTTTGTTTGTGGAAATTAAACGTGTATTGCAACTGCCACGCAGTGCTCGGATATTTATATACATGTAATAAGTAGCGCCGGAGCTTAATTTACGATACTTGACAAGATCAAGTACGTACGCATTTCAAGAGATCTCATTCCATATTTCTTGATGTGTAAGAAAAGCCCTCGTTAGGCTGACTCTTGAAAGCAGCCCAAGCTCGTGTTTACGTAGCCCATTAGTCTTTTTATCTTCCTTGAGGGAAACACAGCCTTAATGAAGGTCCTCATAAATTCCTGTTAGAAGAGATGGAAGGTAGAGACATCGGAATATCTTTATAGCATCCTGCATGTTGATGTTGTGCCCTTCATGTGGTATAGCAATAGACTTACAATGACAGATGTTATAACGGAAGGCAGTTAATGTCGGGAATTACTTTATCATCATGGTTTACGAGACCTTCTCTCAATGCTATTGTTTAGTATTGTAATTATCGTGCTTAACCCTTTACATAGGTTAAGAGTGGTGGTGGGGTAGGGCCGCCAGCACAGCGGTCTAGCAGCCCGACTTCTAACCCAAGTGTCTCGAGTTCGAATCCTGACGACTTTGGAGGTTTTCTCTTTAACCATGTGGTAGTAGGAAAGGCTTCTTCTTATTCTCCTCAGTGCTAAGGTTGGTGGGTAACGCGCATGTCTTCCAAGCGTTCCCGTTCTTTGGCTAGCAGCTTCAAGTAGGAGTAGGTGTGCTTGCCTTTAATGTTGTCGATAAATTGCACACTAGGTCTTCGTTTGGCCTTTCCACCTTCCATTTTTCCTTCAAGCAGCGTGGGGCACCAGTCAGAATGACGAAGTAAGTGGCAAACGAAGCTATTTATTCCTTTGTTCTAGGTTTCAACCAAGGCATATGTCTCATTTCCTCTATTGAGAATATTCTTGTTTGTGACTTCATCAGTCCAAGGTATTCTTAATACTCCACGCCAGCACCATATTTCAAAGGCCCTGATTTTCAACACTTCTGCTTTTTATGTTCCTGAGCCATTATTACAACACTCCATACAAAACTTTTCGTACCTCCATGTTCTAGATATTAGTACATACTTTTTCTTGAGAAAGCTCCCTTCGCCTGTGCATCCGGCCAGAAGTACCAGCCAAGTCATAAATTTAGCCTAGCTGCTCTATCGACCACACATAAAAGTGGCAAAGATGGCATTGGAAATAAGGAATCTTCCCATGCTACTGGTATATTATTTGCTTGCACGGTGAAATAGTTGGATAAGTAAATTGAACTGAAATGTGTTTCCATTACGACATATGTAACTAACTTTAATGTTTTCTTGATAATCTTCGACCTATGGTAAGAAAATTCATAGTATATTAATAAAAGACGCAACTTACATGTTTCGTTCTGATTTTTGATGAAAAGAAATGATTTTATGCAGTCTAGTGTAAATTTTTTCAGCGTAAGCACACAACCTTACCCAAAAGATACTCCATTTCACTCCCGAAAGTACTTTTTCTTTATACTGACGTTCAAGTGTTGTTTATTCTATCAATATTCACGTAACTGACGATCGCATCTGAAACAAGACAGCCCTTGACAGTATTGTCTTTGTGTTATTGTCTCTGTTCTTATCTTACTGTAGATTACGTAGACTATGTAACTTGTGCCATCTTACATCTCTTCAATTGATTAACCATTTTATGAATTTTACATATACGTATTTAATTATAAAGAGATGTGTGTATATTGATGATAAGAGCTGAGATCTTACATATGTTGTAAAGCAAATATACATGGTGCGCTGCACATTCATGCATATTATTGTCGATGATCAAATTTAAGGTAATTAAATAATGGGAATTTGTGCACAATGAAGGACATTTTTAAGGAGTAACTTCAGGACTGGTCCGCCTCTGTGGTGTAGTGGTTAGTGTGATTAGCTGCCACCCCCGGAGGCCTGGCTTCAATTCCCGGCTTTGCCACGAAATTTGAAAAAATGCGCTACGAGGGCTGGAACGGGGTCCACTCAGCCTCGGGAGCTCAAATGAGTAGAGGTGGGTTCGATTCCAACCTCAGCCATCCTGGAAGTGGTTTTCTGTGGTTTTCCACTTCTCCTCCAACAAGTGCCGGGATGGTACCTAACTTAAGGCCACGGCCGCTTACTTCCCTCTTCCTTGTCTATCCCTTTCAATCTTTTCATCCCCCGCAAGGCCCCTGTTCAGTATAGCAGGTGAGGCTGCCATGGCAAGGTACTGGTCATCCTCTCCAGTTGTATTGCCCGACCCAATGTCTCACGCGCCAGGACACTGCCTTTGAGGCGGTAGAGGTGGGATCCCTCGATGAGTCCGAGGGAAAAACCAACCCTGGAGGGTAAAAAGATTAAGAAAGAAAATAACTTTAGGACGGGCTTGTAGTAACAAGTTAAAATCTGCCTTCATTTGTGCATACATTGTTAGCGCGAGAAGCTTAAATTTTGAATAGAAAAATATTTACACAAAGATGCGTGTTTGCTTTACACAGATAGTGGCAACTGAAATTATGGAGATGAAAGACAGTCTTTTGTCGAAGAGTTCCCACATACTGAGTGAGCCACGAAGCAGGCAAGAAAGGAAAAACGAAAGTAATCTCCGTACAGGCCATGAAGGCTCCTGGAGGGATGGAATGTAAAGGCTTCCACTACCCGTTATCTCAACATTTGGTGGCATAGAGTTGTTAGCTCTACGCCCGGCCGCCCTTTTCCCAAGGAATGAAGATGGTACACATTTTTGGTGTAGGCTGAGTAAACCTCAAGGCCATGTGAGCCTCCGGAATTGAAAATCTCGTTTCTTAAATTTTTGACTTCCTGATCGAACCCATGCCCTTCCAAGTGAAACGAGCATGCCCTTATCGCCTCGGTCAGGCAGCCCCTACCATGCAGGCAAGTTATCCACCAGTTAAAACGAACCGTTGATGAAATAGCTTCTGTAGCTGACTTCCCACGCTGTGGCCGCTGAGAAGTAGTAACTATAGAAGAAAATCTGCTGTTCGTTGCACAATCATTCATTCAATCACCCAAGAAACCAGCAAGAAGGGATTGATTAAGGAACAACAACTTTCAGTTTAGACAACAATGAAGGCCACTGTGAACAATTTCTGTAGGTCAACAACTATGTTTGTATAAACTATTAATGTTGCACTTCTTTCTTTCTTTCTTTCTTTCTTTCTTTCTTTCTTTCTTTCTTTCTTTCTTTCTTTTTTAATCAGTTTACCCTCCATGGTTGGTTTTTCCCTCGGACTTAGCGAAGGGTCCTACCTCTACCGCCTCATCGGCAGTGTCCTGGATCGTAAGACTTTGGGTCGGAGGATACAGCTAGGGAGGAAGACCAGTACTTCGCCCAGGCGGCCTCACCTGCTATGCTGAACAGGGGCCTTGTGGAGGGATGGGAAGATTGGAAGGGATAGACAAAGAAGGGGGAAGGAAGCGGCCGTGGCCTTAAGTTAGGTACCATCCTGGCATTTGCCTGGAGGAGAAGTGGGAAACCACGGAAAACCACTTCCAGGATGGCTGAGGTAGCAATCGAACCCACCTCTACTCACTGGACCTTCCGAGGATGAGTGGGCCCCGTTCCAGCCCTCGTACCACTTTTCAAATTTCGTGGCAGAGCCGGGAATCGAACCCGGGCCTGCGGGGGTAGCAGCTAATCACACTAACCACTACACCACAGCAATTGCTTGCCGCGAGTGGGACCTCCTTCCCGAAATTATTAGAGGGTTAAGCGCTATTTGCACTTTGAAGGAAGCACTTTGGAGACATTTTATGCACCAGTGAGGATCATCTGTAAACTTGATGCTACTACTCACAACCGTTCTATTGTCGTGGATGTCCTGGTAGAAGATTAATCTAAAATTCTCACCCGATTTGTTTTTCAAATGTTATTAAATTTTATGTAGCTACTACCTCTTTTCTAAATGTCGGATATTAGTTTTAAGAATTTATCCTTTCATTATATTTAATTTATTTCATCTTAATTTAATCTCATCACTCATCATTCTTGTATTATTATTAATTTAATTTGTATTTAATCTAATTATTGTTAAGTAATACAATGTAATATATGTATATTTCAGTGCCTGGTTAGATGGAAGAGAAGGTCTGAGGGCCTTAATCGTGCCAGATAAAATAAAAGAATAAAGATTACTACATTAATCATAGAAACACGGAGGAGCAGAATGTACCCGCACGCTAACCATTTAGCCATGGAGTCGGACCATTTAGCATTGATACATCCATACGAACTACTCCAAGGCACATCAGTACATCTGCGATTTAATGCGACTGCGTGTTGATGCCTTTGCTGGCGAGATGTAGTGTATACAGTGCACTATGTCTTCTGGTATGGGCTATATCAAATTTGTTACTTTCATTGACCTATCTTGGTCTCATCCTTGGCTTTGACAATATGAAAGTGACTGCGGTATGAGTGATGCTAGTAATACCATTGCTTATACAGCCAGTCCCTGTTATGAATGGTGTGAAGATATCGTTCATAGGGTCGGTTGGTGCATGCATTTCAGTGGGCTTGGCAGACTGATATGTAATAGCAGCGGCTGGCTCGGTGAGGAAAGCAACGGGAAACTACCTCACTCCTCATTACCCTAGTACGCCTCTTCAGTGACGCCTAGGCTATTTATGACAGCTGTTGGCGGAGCTGCAGAGGATCAAACCAGCCTTCGGGCTGAATACCCAACATACAACAATATGCGTGTTGATGCGTGTGCTGTGGTATGTGATGGTATGCTGGTACGGTCTGTTCCTGTGTGTTTCTCATGATTAATACGACTATGTCAACATCATCATCATTAGTCGTATTGATCATTGCTCAGCGTCGAGACCTCATAACTCTATCATTTCTGCGTTGTAGCCTTGACGAGATACCTCCATCCAGAGCGATCTTCAGCTTTCCTTAACATGATCTGAAGAATTAGGCCAGTGATCTTCTTCGCCTGATCTAACCATCTACTTGCTGTTCTTCTTCGTGGACTATTGCCTTCAACTTTTCCTTGCAAATTGGTCTCTTCCAAGTCCTCTCCTTCTCTTCTGAAAATGTGGCCGAGCAACTGGAGGAACACTCATTCACTCACACGGGAAGACAGACGTTTCTTGATCCTCAGTTCGTTCAGAATGGAAACATTAGTTCTGTGTGGAGTTGTAGAACATGAGTTCTAACATGCAAATAAAGAGTTTCCGGACTCATACTCATCTATATAAATAAAATCACAACGACCGTGTGTCTGTACATTGACTATTTCGGCGAAATTTTCATTCATTTATCCGTTTCAGGTGTAACAATGACCAGCTGCATATTTTTTTAGTTTTCGTGTCTCTTCGTCTGTTTGTCTGAGTTTTTATAACTTGAAACTACTGGATATTTTCCATCAAATTTCATAATTAGAATCGACCTGTCCTTGGGTAGGTTCTAGGGCCAATATTGTTTCTAAAGCCTGAATACCGGGCGAGTTGGCCATGCGGTTAGGGGCGCGCAGCTGTGAGCTCGCATTCGGGAGATAGTGGGCTCGAACCCCACTGTCGGTAGCCTTGAAGATGATTTTCCGTCGTTTCCCATTTCCACACCAGGCAAATGCTGGGGATGTATCTTAATTAAGGCCACGGCGACTTCCTTCCCATTCCTAGGTCTTTTCTGTCCCATCGTCGCCATAAAACCTATCTGTGTCGGTGTGAAGTAAAGCAAACAGCAAACAAATCCCTTAATTGACTGGGGGTTTATACGAAACCGAAACCACGATTTTGCACTCCCACAAAATATACACAACCAAACTTAATGGAAATCTACCTGCCTTAATAGAAATCAATTTCTAAAAATAGTTTTGTCATGTGCATCATTTCAATACGAGGATTAATAAGGGAGATATCATTAATGGAAAGTTTTCCATTCTAAGTTAGAGCGGGCTTTTATAAAAAAAAATTGTAGATTTTTCTGATCGGCCGTTTGTTGAGTTCTTATAACGGGGACACTACTCTATGTATTTCTACCAAACTTTATATCTGTCCTTGGGTAGGTATTAGGGTCAATATTATTTCTAAATCCTGGATTGGTTTGGGGGTTCATAGGAAGTCGAAACAGTGATTTTACCGCCCCACAAAATATACATGGCTAACCTTAATGGAAAACTACGAGCCTTAATGGAAATCAATTTCTAAAAATAGTTTTCTCATGTGCACCTTTTCAATAGGAGGATAACAAGGGAGTTATCATTAATGGACTGTCTACAGACTGTAATGCCATTTAATGTTGGGTTAAATGGTTTAATTAAAGACCCATTTTAATCTTTTCGATGGAACAGTTAACAAGGGAGGTTATCGTCAACGATTGGTTTCATGAGTCTTCATCCACAGTGCCACGTCCGGTTTCAGATGAGAAATAGGAAGAATTTCACACAACTTCGGACCAGGAACTGTATCGCTCAATAAACTCTGTGATCTCCACTTTGTTCAGCTTTGTCGTACTTCACGTTACTGCCACGTGATTTCGTAGAAGAATACCAGTTTAATATGCTGTATTAAACGTCTGAATGGCGGCTCTGCGGTGTAGGGGTAGATTGCCTACCTCTTACCCGGAGGCCCCGGGTTAGATTCCCAGCTAGGTCCGGGATTTTTACCTGGATCTGAGGGCTGGTTCGAGGTCTAGAAAGCCAAGGATAACGGCCGTGAGGATTTGTCGTGCTGACCACACGACACTCGTAATCTGCAGGCTTTCGGGCTGTAAAGCGGTAGCTTGGTAGGCCAGCGCTCTTCGGGGTTGTTGCGCTATGGGGTATGGGGTTTGGTTTTTTATTAAACGTTTCAATACAGGCATGTAATTTCGCATAAATTCATGAGGGAATCGTCAAATCAATTACAATTCCCGTGCGAAGAACGGGTACATATGCAAGTATAACACATTTTCTTCCATCTGTGAAGAATGTGTCCTAAAAATTTGGTCTACTTTTTTGCTACACCCTCTATAAGGTTTGGCTTGGAGTGGCTTGGGCTCATTTAACGTTAAGTTGTTCGCCGGTAACTATGGACATTCAACAGTCAAGATTTGAGAGACAGCATTGTACATTTATCATTCAGTATACTGGCTCACCTGGTCTCTACGTAGATAATTACTATAATACTTTGACATCAACTTCTACTGCGGTTGGTAATCAAGCCGACTTGGACCAGCCATAAGAATCGTACTCTGGGAGCGAACAATGATGCTGACAAAGCTGTATGACTAGCTTGCTGCAAATTTCATCAGGCGGAGAGAACTTCTATCTTGTGTTTACGAGCATAAGAGTACGAGATATCATAGCTACAGCGGAAATTGGAGCTGCGTATAAAGGACTAAGTACTCGTGATGGCACTTTCATTCTGATTGTGTGTGTCACTCTGGACCACGAGGCGGGACGAGATAGTACATGGGCTATGCTGACTTTTACGCTGTGGTATCCAGTAGTGACAGTAAAGAAGGTGAACATGAGTGACGAAGAAGGAATGAATGAAAGAGATAATGTAACACGTAAATAATGTGGTTTTCTTTTTGGTGGGGTATGAATGTTAAACAGCGTGAGAAGAATATGGTTTAAAGGGATGATGATGATGATGATGATGATGATGATGATGATGATGATGATGATGATGCTTGGTATTTTAAAGGGGCCGAACATCTAGATCATCGGCCCCTATTAAAGGAGAGAAATTGTGCTATACATGTTTATTCATTCTTCCTGGCCTCTTTACAATTTTCTACGGTCGCCACTTACGAGGATTAAGCACAGTTTTAAGGCTGATGAGCCGGCCTCGTGGTGTAGGGATAGCGTGCCTGCCTCTTACCCGGAGGCCCCTGGTTCGATTCCCTGCCAGGACAGGCCTTTTTAGCTGGATGTGAGGGCTGGTTCGGGATCTACTCAGCCTATGTGGTTAGAAGTGAGGAGCTGTCTGACGGTGAATTGGCGGCCCCGGACTTGGAAGCCAAGAATAACTGCCGAAAGGAATCGTTGTGCTGACCACACGACACCTCATAATCTGCAGGCTTTCCGGTGAGCAGAGGTCACTTGGTAAGCCATGACCCTTTGTGGCTGTTGCGCTATGGGGTTTGATTCTTGGTTTTAAGGTTGGATTACATTCCTGTCGACAACCCTTTATGAAGGGATACATCGTCGTTGCGCCTAGAAAAGCCACTATGTGAAAATATTTCAGCTTAGAACTCTGACCAGAAAGGTTCAATATTGCAAGAACTATATCAACGAATTTTTGTTCTAAGTGAATACATGTACTGCGGGTCAGTATTTCTCCCCTCAACATTGCCACAAAACAGTATTTCGAGGCGGAAAGACGACCATTCTCTATTGTGTATCTGAGGTGGTTGGTAGTATGGTATGTTGTACGTAAACGAAGACGTGCATTAATACTATCGCAAGCACCTAGTCTCTGAATTACAGGGATTAATCAAACGCGATTAAAACCCCCGGGACCGAAAATAGAACTTGGGGCCCTCCGAACCGAAGACCACTACGCTCACCATTCATCCAAGGAGCCGGGCTATACAGTCTGTTAATGATGACATATATATTAGGAACGTGAGATGTTTGAAGTCTTCAACATATAAAGGTGAATATGTCAAGGCTGTATACTATCACCGGTGCTCTTCATATACAGAGTGTTAAAAATATATGGCATTATTTCAGGGTTGGATTCCTCACATGTAGAGAAGGAAAAAAATGTATATAAACATGGGACTGGAAATGTGTAATTTCCAATATATCAGACTCAGTCGTGGGCTAGAACCTCAACTGTTGTGGGTTATCTATCTTGCATGTACAGTTGACGAATACAGGGTCTCTCATATAAAATCAGGTCGAACGCACCGTGTTTGTACTCTGCGCTACGGCAGCTGCCTCAGCCGAAATTATGTCGTGTGCGGTTGCCCTGCAATCTTATATGAAATCATACCTTATAAAAGATACTGGACATGTCATCCTTCCTGGGTTATACAGGCATTGTATCCGGTAACCACATCCTGAATAATGCCATGGAGTTTTGCCACTATAATGTTTCTGATTTCATCCGTAATGTTTTCTTTCAGTCCCACCACTGTGTGAGGATTTGTTCGATACACTTTTTCTTTCAGATTATCCCACAAGTAAAAATCACACACTGTTAGATCTGGAGAACGAGGGGGAAATAGACCAGCACTGATTACTCTGCCTGGAAACACTTTGAGATTGTAAGAAGGGAATCTTCTGCGGTATGACTAGGGTATGAATCTTGTTGAAACCACGAGCGCGATTTTTCTTCTTCCATTAACTGATGGAAGAAGGGCGTGAAAATGTCATCTTGGTACCTCTCTGCATTTACTGTCGTCTCGAAAAGAATAGGCCTAATTATTCGTCTTGCTCTAACAGCACACCAAACACCAATCTTCCTATCATACTGAGGGACTTCATAATCACCATTAGGATTTTTGCACACCAATAGCAGAAGTTATGACTGTTCACACGACCATTCAGGTGAAACCAGAACTTTTACATACGAAAATACGATGTTGCAGTGATAAATGTCTCACCATGTTAACAACTGAGATTCAGACTGGTGATTGATACTTTCCAAGTCAAACACATGCAGGCTGTTTGCAAGGTCAAGAACTATGCTCAGCTCCCATATTGCAGCTGCCGTAGCGCAGAGAACAAACACCGTGCGTTAGGTTTGATTTTATATGAGAGACGCTGTATGTCATGAGAGCTGCACTGGATGGGTGGAATGGCGAATTTCCTTTAGGGGAAAGAATGACATAAAATCTCCTATACGCAGACGACACAGTAGTCATCGCCGTGGATGATGGAAAGACGACAGATCTTCTGGACCGTAATGAGAGAATCAAATTGGGCTTGCAGGTCCACATGTAAAAGAACAAGACGGTGGTATGTTACTGTACACAGAATAAGTGGAGATCATCAGTGACTTTGTTTCTTTTAAATTACTGCCAGCTTGTATCAAACATTTAATACAGAGTATTTTATTTTGTTTCATTATATTACACTCATGCTCAGAAATTAAGGAATATGCTGATACATGGTGAAACAACGTTATGGTGGGCGGTTTACGGTTTTAAATCACCTCGGGGTATGACCGTGTGGAGCATTTGACCTGCGGTCGTCGCACGGTGGCGCTGGCAGCAGTCCAAATACGCAGAGGTGTGTTGGTGCATGTCAGAGTACGGTGCAGCGAGTAAGTGTGGAGCTTCTTTTCAGACGTGCTAATGGTGACTGTGTGGTGAAAATGGCTCAACGAACACATTGATGACATAATGAGGGGTAGAATAATAGGGCGACTGGAGGCTGGTCAAACATAGCAGGTCGTAGCACGGGCCCTCCGTGTTCCACCAAGTGTGATGTCAAGATTATGGCAATGATTCCAGCAGACAGGAAACGTGTCCAGGTGCTACAGTACGTCTGCAGTGTACAACACCACAAGAAGACTGATATCTCACCATCAGTGCCCGCAGACGGCCACGGAGTACTGCAGGTAGCCTTGCTCGGGACCCTGCCACAGCCACTGGAACACTTGTCTTCAGACACACAGTCTACAGACGACTGAACAGACATGGTTTATTCGCCTGGAGACCTGCAAGGTGCATTCCACTGACCCCTGTTCACAGGAGAGCCCGTAAAACCTGGTGTCAAGAACACCGAACATGGTCATTGGAACAGTGCGCCCAGGTTATGCTCACGGACGAGTCCAGGTACAGTCTGAACAGTGATTCTTGCCGGGTTCTCATCTGGCATGAACTAGGAACCAGATACCAACCCCGTAATGTCCTTGAAAGGGACCTGTATGGAGGTAGTGGTTTGATGGTGTGGGGTGGGATTATGATTGGTGCACGTACACCCCTGCATGTCTTTGACAGAGGAACTGTAACAGGTCAGGTGTATCGGGACGTCATTTTTCACCAGTATGTCCGCCTTTCAGGGGTGCAGTGGGTCCCACCTTCCTCCTGATGGATGATAACGCACAGCCCCACCGAGCTGCCATCGTGGAGGAGTACCGTGAAACAGAAGATATCCGGCGAATGGAGTGGCCTGCCTGTTCTCCAGACCTAAACCCCATCGAGCACGTCTGAGATGCTCTCGGTCGACGTATGGCTGCACGTCTTCAAACCCCTAGGACACTTCAGGAGCTCCGACAGGCACTGGTGCAAGAATGGGAGGCTATACCCCAGCAGTTGCTCGACCACCTGATCCCGGGTATGCCAACCCGTTGTGTGGCCTGTGTACTTGTGCATGGTGATCACGTCCCACATTGATGTCGGGGTACATGCGCAGGAAACAGTGGCGTTTTGTAGCACACGTGTTTTGGAACGGTTTCCTCAACTTATCACCAATACCGTGGACTTACAGATATGTTTCGTTTGTGTTCACTATGTGCCTATGCTATTAGCGCCAGTTTTGTGTAGTGCCACGTTGTGTGGCCCCACAATATGCAATTATCCTTAATTTATGAGCATGAGTGTAGTTTCCTGAAAATATGCTGCCAGAAGGACAAAGCATTACAAAGACAAATACTATGGTTAGACAATTGCTGATAAAAGAGAGAAAAATAGTAGAAGGAATTAAGAACAATAATATATTGTTACATAGCCTGTAAATGATCTCATAAATTCATGACAGATTTCTTAACTGCTGAGATTGTAATATTTTTAATAGTATTCTTTGGGATGCCTAGAATTTTGCAGGTCTTTACAAAAAGGCTTGGTATCATTCCACGAGCACCCACCGTCAATCCAATCACCTCAGTATGTTCAATGATGTATTTAATTTTTTCATTAAGGCACTGCAGGTTCAGGTATAACCTTCTTCTCATTTTCAACCTCCTGTGGCTTGTCTGAATTCAGTTCAGTCTGGCAGTTGGATGTAGTATATAGCTAGGTATTGGGTCAGCTTTGAAGCTACGATACCGAATCGCTTCGAGCTCCCTTGTGTAGCGATTCAATAAACTTCCTCGTGAGCTTTGTAAAGAGTCGGCTAGTATATAATGTATAGTATTTGATGTACCGGCATAATGAGGTGGTACGTAAAAGCCAAAAAATGATGCCCTAATTTCAAGAAAAAGTGACGTAATGGCGACAAGTTATAACATACCGTATTCCCTTTCAGCGCACCTAAATGATAAAAAATATGTACAAAACAAAAAACATCGGTATCAATTTTTTTTTGGCTAGGGGCTTTACGTCGCGCCGACACAGACAGGTCTTATGGCGACGATGGGATAGGCAAGGCCTAGGAGTTGGAAGGAAGCGGCCGTGGCCTTAATTAAGGTACAGCCCCAGCATTTGCCTGGTGTGAAAATGTGAAACCACGGAAAACCATCTTCAGGGCTGCCGATAGTGGGATTCGAACCTACTATCTCCCGGATGCAAGCTCACAGCCGCGCGCCCCTACCCGCACGGCCAACTCGCCCGGTGGCATCAATTTCCAGATGCAGAACTGTGCAATCTCGTTGTTTAACCATCGGATTACCAAGCGGGTTATTCTGACTACCCCAGGCTGATATTTTCCCCCTGTAATAATTTTATCTGAAGAGCTTCGTACTTGTGGTTTCATGACTTTGTCTTAAAATGATTGTAATGTAATTTACACTCGTGACTGACCCAATTATTTGTTTTTTTAGTTATTAAATGACGGAACCTCTGTGGTGTAGTGGTTAGCGTGATTAGCTGCCACCCCCGGAGGCCCGGGTTCGATTCCAGGCTCTGCCAAGAAATTTGAAAAGTGGTACGAGGGCTGGAACGGGGTCCACTCAGCCTCGGGAGGTCAACTGAGTAGAGGTGGGTTCGATTCCCACCTCAGCCATCCTGGAAGTGGTTTTCCGTGGTTTCCCACTTCTTCTCCAGGCGAATGCCGGGATGGTACATAACTTAAGGCCACGGCCGCTTCATTCCCTCTTCCTTGCCAATCCGTTCCAATCTTCCCATCCCTCCACAATGTCCCTGTTCAGCATAGCAGGTGAGGCCGCCTGAGCGAGGTACTGGTCATATTCCCCAGTTGTATCCCCCGACCAAGAGTCTGAAGCTCCAAGACACTGCCCTTGAGGCGGTAGAGGTGGGATCCCTCGCTAAGTCCGAGGGAAAAACCGAACCTGGAGCGTAAACAGATGATGATGATGATGATGATGAAATGACGGAATATAGGGCCTACCGTATTTAAGCGAATAATCACCGCATATTTAAAAATATTAAGGCACGAAATTGGTATGCGGGGTTTATTTGCCTTAATGTTGGCAACACGCTCCTGGCTCACCTAGTATTGGATACTGGGTGTACAGTTATGCTTTGTGTAACCGCAGATGGAAGAAAATTTCCCCAATACGTCATATTTAAACGGGAAACAATTCAGACTATTAATTTAAAACTGCCTTTACAAAAAATAGTATTTTACACAGTAATTTAAATTCAAAATTTCTCCGTGTCACGATGGAATGCTTCATCCGGAAAGTGCAGGGGTAGCTTTCCGCACCTTCACTCACTTTGGTGTATTGACAGTTTGTTTCATAGCTGCTAAGTTCGAGCGAAATCGTTATTCTTTTGTATTCAGCGTTTCAAGGAACGTCACAGTATCACGTAACAGGCAGTGTGCGAAGAAGCAGAATCCGCGAACACTGGCGATTTTCTTTGGTGATGCCGACAGTTGGCGAAAAAGCGTGGCTCATAATTATAATCAATTCGCACGCAACGAACAATATTATAAAGTCCAATCAAACTGCATTGGTTTTTAATGACTAGCACAAACGGACTTTTAAAAAGGAGATGGGGTCACTGTACTCTGCTGCAATGTATACGGAAGCGAAAGGACTTTCTCCCCTCAAGATAGGCAAGTTCGATAAGCCACAATGTTTTAAGGGCGTCGGGTACTTTCGGTGCAAATATAAGGCATCTAAACACTCATACAGTACAGTAAGTAAGGGGTGTGTTCTGCCCGAAGGCAGGTCCGAACCTCCGCAGAGGTGTACCTGAGCCGGAGTTTACGTACGGTAGGGTGGCCAGTTCCTTTCCGCTCCTACATTCCCTTACCCCCCACCAACAGCGCGTGGCAACCCATCCACTTCTCGACCACGCCCAATGTTGCTTAACTTCGGAGATCTCACGGGATCCGGTGTTTCAACATGACTACGGCCGTTGGCTACAGTACAGTAATCCAATGAATAAAGTACTTGCACAGGGCAGCCAGCATACTGTAGACTTCTCGCCTTTGAATCTTTTTTCTTTTTTTCTTTCGTTGCGTGATGTTATGTTTTTCAGGGAGTTATCTAAGTGCATTATTTGAATACTGTGAATGCACCTTGTTGTATACATTTTGGAAATAGTTCTTTTACTTTGCATTTGAAAGGTTTAAACTGTAAATCAATGTTAATTACATGCAGTAACGGATCTTAGAATTATTTTTTAGGCGGCAAGGGTTGGCATTTCTCAAGTACGAGTTGGCGGTTAATTCGAAATCACGTAATTCGAAGTCCGATTTTTGCGTCCCAACGACTTCGAATTAACGAGGTTTTACCATATCGCAAAACTAACATCCGAGTTCGCCGGTGTTTCTGTTTCAACAGTTTACATTGCCCGAAAAAGAATTATCCACCACCGGTCGTGTTAATATCCGCGTAAAGAAAAGACCGCGTGTGAAAATTGTTTTAGATGTGGTGTGTAACGAATTTGTAATTTAGGAGAGAATAGTAGTGATGCAAGAGACAATGAATCTTTCGATCTACTGGGAATCGAGCTTACTGCAAGTTCAGATTAATTAAATACCTAGGCCTACTTGACAATTTTCAAGGCAAATATATTTTGTAGGAGTGAAAATTTAAATATGTTCAGGTAAAGCAGCTGTATCCGTGAATTTACACGTTCATATTTGCGTAAAGACCACGTGGAACTCTACGAGTGATATGAAACGTTTGTTTATGCCTATGTTACTCTTTCAATGGAAGGAATTTTAGTGAATTTTTTTTTCAAAATGAGCCATTCTAAAATTACGGTGCGGGGATTATTCGCGTAAATACTGTATTAGTAGGGTTGTGAGACTACCCCGCTTGGTATGAAATATTTATTTTCTCATTGTCAAAAATGAAAGTTTTACGAAATATTTCTCTCCATCTTCGTTATTTAATTTTGACATTGTTGCATTTCTCTCTACACCCATTATTTAGCTCAAATACATACATTGTTATCTATTGTTTCAGTTACTATGGTTGAGTCGAATTAGTCGTTCGTTGTTGTGTTAAAAGTACATGATTATAATATATTTCAGCTGCAAGTATGGATGTTAAAAGGATTATTTACAGAGGGGACTTTGAAAAGCCTAGACATTTTCGATTTCAGTGACAATACAAAATAAGGCTATTTAGGAAAGTGATAGAATCTAAGAACAAATATTACAGTAAACCACAAAATTGTACTCTAGTAATCAAAATACCCTGCTTGGTAAAATAAAGGTGTGAAAAATTGGTAATGGGAGAGTTAAGTTTAATTAGTTATGTACTCAGCAAGTGAATCTCGATTATCGCTATTTGCATTGATATTCTGTTAAATTTTATGATATTTGGTGATCTCCATAAGTAACTGTTCAAGTTGGCATCAACTGTGGAGTTTAATTAGATCTGCCATATTTTGGTGTTCGTGGGCCAGACAACGAGGACGAATACCAACGCGATGGATTGACATGGTGAACCGCCCCTACAGTGTTCTCTCAGAGTAACCACATTGAAAGCTTTAGGTAGGGAAGAATGGCGGAGTATGGTTCATCGGCTAGAGGGCTGAATATTATGATAGTCACGACGCCTCAGTCATGAGGCAAAACGAAGTAGAAGAAGAAGAAGAAGAAGAAGAAGAAGAAGGGCCAGTTTTACATGAGTTCAACTATATTAACGTACTTGTTTCATATAAGCCGTATGGAATCTACGCTGACATGAAATACGAGAAGCTACTAACTAAATCGACTTTACAATAAACCATTAATAACTGCTCCGCTTCACAGAAAGAGAATGCGACAATGTACCTTAAGTCTGCTGGACAACATGATGAGGAGAGGTATACCGCTTTGTTTCTGTGATAGAAACTGAGCGCAGCTATTCATTTTGACCTTGCCGTCGTAATTCCTTTATCAGTGTTTTACAAACCACATTTCTATACGTTTTGTTTTAAACATATACTGTGCATAATCTTCTCTAAAGCTGCTCTTTTAATAGCCAGTAAAACACCGCTTAAAGCCATGCGGACTAAAACACGTGTTACGAAATGACAAGAGGATTACGAGCGGAATGAAGAGTGAGCAGAGCAGTTTATTCTGCAACAGCACTCTATGTCCAGGGCGAGCCATTTCAAAATACACAGGGTGTCCGAAAAATGTCGTCCAGTAACCGATCAGAACTATTAAAATGAAAACACTCCAACGTTCAATAGTTTGGTATGACACGGCTGATCAAGATAGGAAATAACATTTAAGCACTTTAGGCATTCTGAATTGTGAAATTACCAGCGTTTCGCTCATCAGTTGATGAGCCCACTAATACACTGCGGTGGAACGCTGGTAATTTCACGATTGAAAAGGCCTAAAGAACTTAAAAATAATTTTAACATTTGCAATCGATGAAATTAAATTATGGTTTCCTTCCGGGAGCTTAATTTTTGATAAGATAAGATATGTTAAGAAACTCCTTCAAGAGAGAAACACAACTGCCGCGACTAAGACTTCTCAACAACGACGTTTAGAACTTGAAAATACTTGCCTGTTAGTCTAATTTATGCTGCTTGTTGTTTGAAGGGGCCTAACATCGAAGGTCATCGGCCCAGTCTATTATGAAGGATAATATCGTTCGATACCAAGTGTCTCACTGTTCGCTAACTTTCCTTTATGTAGGGGAAGGTGGGGCAAGATGGCGTAGTGGGGCAGAACGGGGTATAACTCTCATCACCACGGTAAGTGGTGCAATCTGTCGAAATATTTTAGAACATTGACGTCACGTGGCTACCTGCTACCACATGGCAGTTCACCACCATTCCTTGCGTGTGTCTGTGCTATTTTGGCCACTCTCTAGTATTCTGCCATTGCTTTGCGACTGGTCAACGTTCTTTCATCTCGAGTAAGTAGAAATAATACACATTCAGATAACACGTTATGCTATTATTTGGAAGTGTACATTATGAGCTTCTTATTCCATAATATTATTTAAAATATTTTAATTAATTTACCTGTCTACATCTCATAATTGTAAAAATGTGTTTGTGGGGCAAACAGGGCGGACCGGGCGAGTTGGCCGTGCGCGTAGAGGCGCGCGGCTGTGAGCTTGCATCCGGGAGATAGTAGGTTCGAATCCCACTATCGGCAGCCCTGAAAATGGTTTTCCGTGGTTTCCCGTTTTCACACCAGGCAAATGCTGGGGCTGTACCTTAATTAAGGCCACGGCCGCTTCCTTCCAACTCCTAAGTCTTTCCTATCCCATCGTCGCCATAAGACCTATCTGTGTCGGTGCGAAGTAAAGCCCCTAGCAAAAAAAAAAAAAAAAAAAAAACAGGGCGGGCCATAACGGGGTAGTACCCCGTTCTACCCCACTTCGTCTTTGATAACATTTTGTTTATTATTATGGATTCCTCATACGGTTCTATGTTTCACAATGGTAAGAACATATAAAAGGAAGACGGAAAGGCAACAGTGGTGCAGTGTATCCATGGAGGAAGCCGTTCAGGCTGTTGTGAACGGCTCTATGCAAGAAATGGGTCCATAATTCATGTGCAGGCGTTGTTACACACGACGAGGATGCCACACACACACACACACACATACACACACACACACACACACACACATTTGTGCATTATGTGAATAGAACTGTGTATTCAATTTACATTTTCTTGTAAGGTATATTTGATATTGAACTCATAAAAGATAAACGTACCCCAATTTGCCCCACATAAGGGGCAGAACAGGGCAAAAGACACTTTTCTCATAATGTATTTATTTTAAGAGTTGAAAGGGCTAGATAGTCGTTCTCGACATTTTTTTTTTACTTCATGACAGTGTAATAAATGACCGGGCGAGTTGGCCGTGCGCGTAGAGGCGCGCGGCTGTGAGCTTGTATCCGGGAGATAGTAGGTTCGAATCCCACTATCGGCAGCCCTGAAGATGGTTTTCCGTGGTTTCCCATTTTCACACCAGGGGAATGCTGGGGCTGTACCTTAATTAAGGCCACGGCCGCTTCCTTCCAACTCCTAGGCCTTTCCTATCCCATCGTCGCCATAAGACCTATCTGTGTCGGTGCGACATAAAGCCCCTAGCAAAAAGAAAGTGTAATAAATGCATGTATGCAATAGAAATAATACTTTTAGATTATTTCATGACAAATAACCAGATCCAAACATTAAATAGGCTACCCCGTTTTGCCCCACTTTCCCTATATATATTTGAAATAAGAGTTTTGTCTGTACATTGCTCATAATTTAAAAGTAATTGTTTTTCTGTATCAGTCACATCCACAGTAACACGAAAATGCACTTTAAATTGTTCGTTACTTCTGTCTGTCTCTCTTTTTGTATGCGCATCACGAGAAAGTAGCTGAAGAGAAAGAACTTAATGAAAATCGGGATATAAAGTCGGAGAATGAATCACTAAAATCTAGGCTATAAATAATTTGATTCACGCTGAGTGAAATGGTAGTTTAGTGGAATTCGTAAAATGTAATTCTCAAATATTTATGTTATTAGTGGTCTTATCCATAATTACTGCATAACGAAAGTTATAAAGAATTACATGTCCGATCATTTATGTCTTACACATTTTAACGTACCGGCTATGATAACATGGATATTCATAAATTTGAATTTTTGTTGCTAAGTCCGTATCAGCGCCGAGCCACGAGAAAATGTGTAAGCAGAATTGAATGAACATTACGTGAGGAATAAGGAACTACACTACAGTCTAGGAGTCTAGGGGAAGGTGCCTAATTTTTTTTAAATACCTATGTTATTGGTCCTATCCAAAAGTACTAAAGTAAAGTTATAGAGAATACAATTTCCGAGCATTTCTTATTCACTTTTACTGTACCGACTATGATAAGAGCGAAGGTGGTGGTGGTGATTATTGGTATAAGAGGAAGAACAACTGGGTAACAACTAGGCAGCCATCCTCTATATAACACTAATAAGAGAGAAAAAATAAAAGGAGTTTGACACTTCAAAAAATGAAGGCGTCGGCCAAAGGAAGACAAGGGGCACGAAGGGCGCGAAAATGTAAGACTCCCTAGGCCTCAACACTTAATACTGTCGGGATCAGAAAAGGACAAGAGTTGACTGCGGAAAGTCGGGTAGGATAGGATAGATGAAAGTGAGGAGCCTTGCACAAGAAAGTGAAATCAATGCCAGGACTCAGCTAAGGCTCCGTGCGGGCCAAACCAAGTTGAGAACACCCCTGGGGCGTGATTTATGCGCCTCTTACGACAGGCAGGGAGTACCGTGGCTGTTATTGTACCGCCCTCACCCATAGGGGGTGACTATGACAAGGGAATTCATAAGTTTTGGACGAATTTAGACTTTTGTTGGTTAGTCCTAATCAAGGCCGACATGGACACGTTGTTCAATAGTGTTAACTGGCGAGGTTTTTGTTAGATTTTTTTTAAGGTGTAAGAACGCTTGCCGGTCCCGTGGTGTAGGGGTAGCGTGTCTGCCTCTTACCCGGAGGCCCCGGGTTCGATTATTGGCCAGGTCAGGGACTTTTACCTGGACCTGAGGGCTGGTTCGAGGTCCACTCAGCCTACGTGATTAGAATTGAGGAACTATCTGACGGTGAGATAGCGGCCTCGGTCTAGAAAGCCAAGAATAACGGCCGAGAGGATTCGTTGTGCTGACCACACAACACCTCGTAATCCGCAGGCCTTCGCGCCGAGCAGCGGTCGTTTGGTAGGCCAAGGCCTTTCAAGGCCTGTAGTGTCATGGAGGAGGGGTGTAAGAACGCATGGTCATCGGTCCATGTCGGCAAGGAAAATTGGGAAGATGATAATAAAATGAGAAATATCCGTAAAGGAAGGATTCCTTGAACAATAAGACATGAGGGACTCATGAAAGAAATGAGGACTCCCTTTACATTAGACGCCTTAATATCACAAAGTCGGAATAAAAACTAAATGTGAAGGTCTACAATGTCGAAAGCTCATAAAATTGGTCAACAATAACATTACATGGACCATTGTTCGTTGTGATGTCCTTTCTCTCTTCTGCTGCCACTCATCTCTGACAGATGGTATTAATGTTACGTACCGAGTATGACAGCCTGCGTGAACATTGGCTGGAAGTAGCTGGAGAATTAGATAATTTTCTTCTTTATCATGCCATTCCTCTGGTTCATAAATTTTCTGATCTACTGGTTCGTGACACACTGGTTCATGATAGTATTCCAACTATTCGATACCTATTCTGAGGCGTTGATTGGAATGAGTATTGTAAACACTTAACGGAATAATGGCAGATGAGTGTTCACGGCTGTCTGCGCCTGGTCATTCCAGCTCTGGAACTTTGGACTGTTAGTTTGTTAAAAGTGAGGAAAAAGAGCGGTTTTTCATTTGATCGAGTGTTTCGTATAACATTGCTTTTAATCGCGACATTCCTACTGACGTCATTGCAATGACCTATGTTGATTTCAGTTGGGAAAATCACAAAGACAGTATTTGTGAGGATGTAAAAAGACAGGTAGAGAGTGAGTGTCGGCAATTACAATGAAAACTGTCCAACTTGATTGTGCTTGATAGTAAACAAGACAGCCTGCCATTACAACGAAAATTCCTTAATCCAGTCTTCACATAATAATAATAATAATAATAATAATAATAATAATAATAATAATAATAATAATAATAATAATAATAATAATAATAAGTGCGTGTGGCTATTTCTAGCCGAGTGTAGCCCTTGTAAGGCAGACCTTCCGATGAGGGTGAGCGGCATCTGCCATGTGTAGGTAACTGCGTGTTATTGTGGTGGAGGATAGTGTTATGTGTGAGTTGGAGGAATATTGGGAACAGCACAAACACCCAGCTCCCGAACCATTTGAATTAACCTATGAAGATTAAAATCCCCGACCTGGCTGGGAATCGAACCCGGAACCCTCTGAACCGAAGGCCACTACGCTGACCATTCAGCCAACAAGCCGGACAGTCTTCACGTGAGAAAAGACATATGGCAACTCCCCGTCGCGTTTCTGGGGTAACGTTAAAAGCCATGCAATTTACTACCATCTTACCCACAACTGCACACTAATTAATCTAGAATTCTGTATACAATGCAAAATTCCGTAGCGAAGCACGGGTACATCGGCTAGTAATAGATACTGTAAAAATAATTTGAGTGAAGTGAAAAGTTTGTGCATTGATCCTGACATTAATAACATGCGTACATACGTGCATACATACGTATATACACCTTCATTATAGACTGTTAAGTCTTTCAGCGTTCAGTCTGCAAGCCTCTGTGAATTTAAAACGTTCTGAGCTTGCTTGACGAAAATTCTGTGAAGAAGGATGCTACCCTTGCCCATAGTCGAAGTGAGGATCTCTCCTGTAACGGGTTAGGGACCACCGGTAAGATTGTATAGTCCTAGCGCCTGACCACAAGGGTAGGGGGGTCATGACTCAGAATGTGTCAGAGATGACCACTCCCACTTCGTAGCAACTGGTATCCCGACTCTCAGGACCACTTTCTTGGCCACTGCCCATGGTTTACGAACGTGACTACACTAACCCACACCATGAATAACAATAACATACATACATACATTATCATTATAGACTGTTATGCCTTTCAGCGTTCAGTCTGCAAGCCTCTGAGAATTTACTAAACGTCGCCACAATCCTCGATTTGCAACTAGTGTTGTGGTCTCATTTAGTTCTATACGTCTTATCTTTAAATCGTTAGAAACAGAGTCTAACCATCGTCATCTTAGTCTCCCTCTACTTCTCTTACCCTCCATAGCAGAGTTCATTATTCTTCTAGGTAACCTATCCTCCTCCATTCGCCTCACATGACCCCACCACCGAAGCCGGTTTATGCGTACAGCTTCATCCATCGAGTTCATTCCTAAATTAGCCTTTATCTCCTCATTCCGAGTACCCTCCTGCCATTGTTCCCACCTGTTTGCACCAGCAATCATTCTTGCTACTTTCATGTCTGTTACTTCTGACTTATGAATAAGATATTCTGAGTCCACCCAGCTTTCGCTCCCGTAAAGCAAAGTTGATATGTAAACAGACCGATGTAAAGATAGTTTCGTCTGGGAGCTGACTTCCTTCTTACAGAATACTGCTGATCGCAACTGCGAGCTCACTGCATTAGCTTTACTACACCTTGATTCAATCTCACTTACTATATTACCATCCTGGGAGAACACACAACCTAAATACTTGAAATTATCGACCTGTTCTAGCTTTGTATCACCAATCTGACATTCAATTCTGTTGAATTTCTTACCTACTGACATCAATTGAGTCTTCGAGAGGCTAATTTTCATACCATACTCATTGCACCTATTTTCAAGTTCCAAGATATTAGACTGCAGGCTTTCGGCACAGTCTGCCATTAAGACCAAAGTCAGCATAGGCCAAACTGCTTACTACATTTCTACCTAACTGAATCCCTCCCTGCCATTTTATACCTTTCAGCAGATGATCCATGTAAACTACAAACAGCAAAGGTGAAAGATTACAGCCTTGTCTAACTCCTGTAAGTACCCTGAACCAGGAACTCATTCTACCATCAATTCTCACTGAAGCCCAATTGTCAACATAAATGCCTTTGATTGATTTTAATAATCTACCTTTAATTCCATAGTCCCTCAGTATAGTGAACATCTTTTCCCTCGGTACCCTGTCATATGCTTTCTCTAGATCTACGAAACATAAACACAACTGCCTATTCCTCTCGTAGAATTTTTCAATTACCTGGCGCATACTGAAAATCTGATCCTGACAGCCTCTCTGTGGTCTGAAACCACAATGGTTTTCATAAAACTTCCTCTCAACGACTGATCGCACCCTCCCTTCCAAGATGCCAGTGAATACTTTGCCTGGTATACTAATCAATGAGATACCTCGATAGTTGTTGCAGTCCTTCCTGTTCCCTTGCTTATAGATAGGTGCAATTACTGCTTTTGTCCAATCTGAAGGTACCTTACCCACACTCCACGCTAATTTGACTACTCTATGAAGCCATTTCATCCCTGCCTTGCCACTATACTTCACCATTTCAGGTCTAATTTCATCTATTCCTGCTGCCTTATGACAGTGGATTTTACTTACTATCCTTTCCACTTCCTCAAGCATAATTTCACCAACATCATTTCCTCCTCCCCATGAGCTTGGCTGTTTGCAACACCACCATGATGATTTCCTTTTACTTTGAGAAGATGTTCAAAATATTCCCTCCACCTCTCCAGTGATTCCCTGGGATCTATTATGAGTTCACCTGAATTACTCAAAACACTGTTCATTTCGTTTTTCCCTCCCTTCCTAAGATTCTTTATTACTGTCCAGAATGGTTTCCCTGCTGCTTGACCTAGCCTTTCCAGGTTGTTACCAAAATCTTCCCATGACTTCTTTTTGGATTCAACAACTATTTGTTTCGCTCTGTTTCTTTCATCTATGTACAAATCCCTGTCTGCCTCGGCCCTTGTTTGGAGCCATTTCTGATAAGCCTTCTTTTTACGTTTACAGGCTGCTCTCACTTCATCATTCCACGAAGATGTTCGCCTTTTCCCATCTTTACACCCAGTTGTTCCTAGGCATTCCCTTGTTGTTTATACCACAGCATCCCTGTATGCCACCCATTCACTTTCTATATCCTGAACCTGCTTACTGTCTACTGTTCGAAACTTCTCACTAATCATATCCATGTACTTCTGTCTAATTTCCTCGTCCTGGAGATTTTCTATCCTTATTCGTTTGCAGACAGATTTCACTTTCTCTACCCTAGGCCTAGAGATACTTAGTTCACTACAGATCAGATAGTGGTCTGTATCATCGAAAAATCCGCGAAAAACTCGTACATTCCTAACAGATTTCCTGAATTCAAAGTCTGTTAAGATATAGTCTATTATGGATCTGGTACCCCTAGCCTCCCATATGTAGCGGTGAATAGCCTTATGCTTGAAGAATGTATTCGTAACAGCTAAACCCATACTAGCACCGAATTCCAGCAAACGCTTCCCATTCCCATTAGCTTCCATATGTTCCCCACATTTACCAATCACCCTTTCGTATCCTTCAGTTCTATTCCCAACTCTCGAATTGAAGTCGCCCATTAGTACTGTTCTATCCTTGCTGTTGACCCTGACCACGATGTAACTCAATGCTTCATAAAACTTGTCCACTTCATCCTCATCTGCACCCTCACATGGTGAATACACGGACACAATTCTTGTCCTAATTCCTCCAACTGACAAATCTACCCACATCATTCGCTCATTTACGTGCCTAACAGAAACTATGTTGCGTGCAATGGTATTCCTGATAAAGAGCCCTACCCCAGACTCTGCCCTTCCCTTTCTAACACCCGTCAAGTACACTTTATAATCTCCTATCTCTTGCTCATTATCCCCCCTTACCCGAATATCACTTACTCCTAGCACATCCAGATGCATCCTCTTTGCTGACTCAGCCAGTTCTACCTTCTTTCTTCCATAAGCCCCATTAATATTGATAGCCCCCCATCGAATTCCATTTCGTTCGCCAAGTTGTTTCCAAGGAGTCCCTCGCCTGTCAAATGGGAGTGTGACTCCATTACTCCCATAGGTCCGAGGCTTGCTGAAAATGTTCTGAGCTCGGTAAATTCATGAAGCAGGATGCTACCCTACTTGCATAGTCCAAGTGAGGATCTCTCCTCTAACGGGTTATGGACCACCGGTGAATTGTATAGTCCTAGCCGCCTGAGCACAAGGAGGGCCACGACTCAGTATATGTCCGAGATGCTCACTCCCATTCCATAGGATTTGGTATCCCGACTCTCAGGACCACTTACGAGGCCACTCAGCCGTTGCCCATGGTTCACGAACTAGGACGTGACTACAGTAACCCACAAACATGAACCACGAATAAATAATAATAATAATAATAATAATAATAATAATAATAATAATAATAATAATAATAATAATAATAATAATAATAATAAAAACCGGGCCTAGCGAATAGCATCGTGGTTTTGGTCACATAACTGTCAGCTTGCATTCGAAATATAATGGGTTCGAACTTCTGTGTCGGTAGCCTTAAAGATGATTTTCTGAGGTTTTCCGTTTCCACACCATGCAAATGCAGGGGCTGTACCTTAGTTAAGTCTACTGTCGTTTCCGTCGCGATCCTAGCTCTTTCCTCTCCCATCGTCGCAATGAAACCTATATGTGACGGTGCAAAGTAAAGCAAATTGAAAGAAAAAGAAACAGAGTGAGTTAGCCGGGTGAGCAGTGAGCTTGCGTTCGGGAGATGTTGGGATCGAAACCCACCGTCTTTCAGTAGTTTCCCTTTATCACGCCAGACAAATGTTGGGGCCTTAATTAAAGCCACGGCTGCTACCTTACCTGTCGTAGATTGCGTAAATGTCTCTAAATGGTTGTACTAGGTACTTTCCCGTTGTTTCCCTACATACACTTTATAGAGAGCTTGATTAGGTCAATGGCTTAGCTGATGGCTTTCCACTCGGAAGGCCTGGTTTGAAACCCGCTCGATTCTGGGTCGAGATTTTCATCTCAAGAATCATGCGACGTCAGGAAACGCATGTGATCTTGAAACCCCGGCCAAAACCAAAATGAACATGGGGGCTCCACTGACCCCGGAAATAAGTGAGATAATCTGAAGAAAATGATCATTACTGCGAATAAATTTTTACGCACAACATACACTGACATGCGAAACGTTATGGGATGGTGGCATATAAAGGTAATAGTTAGCAGTGCGACCGAACCGTGACGTCCTAGAAGTGCCCGGAGCTGTATCAGGTGTGATCTGACATCTCGAGCGTGTAAACACCGTCTGTGCAGGTAGTGGTATGGCGACGCGAATTTTCGTATTTTGAATGGGGCATGATAGTGAGGGCCAGGTGGATGGAACATTTCATTCTTGAAGTGTGCGGCCATTTAACATTCCTCACCCAGCGGTGTCACACGTGTATCGGAAGGCATTGCATTATCACTCACAGTGGATGGTGGTGCAGTGGCCGACCTCGGTTGCTTAACTGTCGCGATTAGCGACGTCTTTCTAGAATTGTTCGTGGTAACATACATGCCACACTGGCTCAGATCACATCCGCATTCAATTCAGAATGTACCAGACGCTTACCCTGCAGCTTCTTTAGCGTGAGTGGTATATGGGAGTAGAAGACCTACCGGAGTACCCTTGTTAACACCACGACATCGGGGACAGCGACTCACCTGGGCGCGTGATGTTGTTAATTAAACCTTGGAGGACTGTCGATATGTAGCTTGGTCCGATGGGCCATTGTTCTAGTTTTACGAGCTGATGGTAGGGTTCGGATACAACGCAGGCCCTATGAAGCCGTGGCACTGGCTGTATCCACTGATCTACTTGAACAGGTCGTTCACCAGTGTCTGCTACGTTGAACTGCTCGGCGACCACTTGCAGCCCTGCATGGACTTCACGTACCGCTACAACGATGCGATATGTGAATAGGATACTGCACCGTGTCATCGGGCCCAAGTTGTCCGGAATTGGTTCGAGGAGCATTGTGGAAAGTTTCAACTGTTACTGTAGCCACGTCGTTCATCTAATATGGACCCTATCGAGCATTTATCAGATGTGGTGGTGAGGCCCATTCACATCCAAGACCCTGCACTTAGATATATTAGAAGGCTGTGGGTAGCTATCCATACGTCATGGACGAGAATCTCTCCACAAGTGTTTCTTCCACTTGTAGAATCGATGCCACGACGCATTCCTGCACTTGGCCGAGCCAGAGGAGGGTCTACACGATACTAGACCCCTATCCCATGACTTTTGGCATGCCAGAGTATAGCGCTATAAAACACCACAGACACACGCTATAGTGATTACATCACTCCACATCGGGTTGGCGTCAGGAAAGGCATCTCGCCGTACAATTGGGCTAAATCCAAACAAGGTAACTAGAGAACGGCCAGGAAGTAAATGAATGGTTACTGTTAAGTAACACAGACCCGGATAATGCAACGTGTCCTATACGTGGTCTATTGGGTTCCCAGTTTTACAACGATTATTTTTACGGTGCTCATCATTCGAGAATTTCCATTGGAAAATATTTCTAAATGTGTCAGTATGTTTACTTACACAAGTCTTGTATTTAATCACTTTCAGCTTCCAAATAACCGTGCCTGCTATTCGAACTCGAGGACTTCACTATAGCATACAACCAACTGATTATTAAGCTTGTAGAAAAGGTACATAGGAAGGTACATAGAAGAACAAAGTAACAACCGCTGCTACGAGAGAACGAAGTGAAACACTCACGAAGTACTTAACTCTTTTTAACATCTCCTTCTCGTGGGCATTGTTAAGCGAAGCGTGCTCTGGTAAATACCGCACCACCACTTTTACAGTAGTACTGCAGCTGAATTTTCCATCCCATTCAAACTCGCAATTGGAGCAATTTTTGTTTCATTTCGCATATTACGAATTCAACAGCCATTCACGCAACGCCTGCCTGCAAGCCGGTAATATAATTTTATTATTGTCATTTTAATATGTTTCCATTTTATTTTAATTAGAATTGCAGGGTGGAGTATGGGGGAAACGCTCTGTTCGAGCAACTCATCCATTCCATGGGAGGAAAAAACCTACAACGTCCAATATCCTGCTACGATGTGCACCCGTCTCAGTTGTATAAGTTATGCCTGAAAAAATGTGGCCAAAAATTTGGAATAATCAAATAATTAAATCAGATAAATTAATAATAATAATAATAATAATAATAATAATAATAATAATAATAATAATAATAATAATAATAATAATAATAAAATTTTAAATATACACAGTCTTTTATGAAAACATAACGTGTTGCATACTATTTAAAACAATTTATAACAATAACGGCACAAATATAAATATGAAAAATATTACTTTTTCAAAGCTCGTTTTTTTAGCACTAGCGGAGAGTCCTAGAGTACCGGCCGCCTTAACGTTTTCCCTTTTAAAAAATAAAATGCTGTATGGTATGAGATTTTCATACAGTAATCTTGTACTTCATTAAATGCTTTTGGAATGTCAGTGTGTGATTTGCATAAAATTGCAACAAAGCTTAATTTCCAAGGACTACAGAAATCTTTTTCCAGTACCGGCCAGTTACTATTGTCTAAGATATATATCTAACAAATTACTAACATCAAACAAATATAGAATGAACTCGACAACACATAATTATTGGAATTAACATCCACTAACTTCAAGATATTGAGAGATAAGTATAACATTAAAATTAATACCAAAAAGACCGAAATTATGGTATGCAACCGCCAGCATATTGCAGTCGACATCAGAACTAGTGATATACCACTAAGGCAAATAAATGTCTTCACCTACTTAGGAAGTAAATACACTCCAGATGGCAAAAGTTCAGTCGACATAAAGAGCAGAATTTCCCAAGAAAAATTGCTTTTTACAAGAAAAGGATACTACTTACATCAAGGACTTTAAATGTGGAGACCAAGAAGAGATTTATTAAGTGCTATGTCTGGAGTGTGGCCTTGTATGGTTCAGAAACGTGGACTATTAGGGCACGTGATAAGAAACGTTTGGGAGCATTTGAGATGTGGTGCTGGAGGAGGATGGAAAATATCTCATGGACAGAAAAACTCACCAATGAAGAAGTTCTTCGACGAATAGGCGAAAAAAGATCCTTTTTAGCAACAATAAGGAAAAGAAGAGACCAATTAATCTCTATAGGCACAATGGTTTCATAGTTAATGTCATGGAAGGAATGATTCAAGGTAAAAGAGGAAGAGGAAGACGTAGACTGCAATATTCAAGACAGATGAGAGATGACGTAGGAACAGGCTCATATGTGAAATTGAAGAGTTTAGCGGATTACAGAGAAGAGTGGAGAAGACGAATTGCTGCCAACCAATCTTAGGATTGAGAATTAAGAAGAAGAACTTCAAGTTTGGTTCCTTTGGTTTACACATCCAACATGCGCCTAGTCTTTGCATTTGATACACTGCACCCATTCTTCATCCAGTGACTCACAACAAATAATGCATAATGTGTTTTCTTCCATTTCCTTAGTATTTACATAATAATCATAATAAAATTGCTTTCCGGCAGTTTTGTTTTCCTTGTTGAAACGGTGAGGTACTTTTTAATGCTCGGCCAAAGCGAATGCTAATTGTAAAAAAGAATCCTGCTCAGGGACATGAAGATTTTCTAGATCCTTCATATAAGTAACCAATTGATTTTACATATCGTAATCAAAGGATTTTCTAATTCTTCCCATCTGAGGAGATAGATCTACAGCCACACCCACTCTAAGTGCTCTCAGACGATCTCCTAACGTTCTTCTTGGCACACAAAAAGCCTCAGCAGCCTGTCTTGAAGTCATTTTGTTAGAAATAATTTAGTTTAGTACCATCTTCATTCCGTCCTCGGTCCACTTTCATTTTATTTTACCCCTTTTCTTGCTCATTTAACTCTGGAAAGTGATAAGAAGTGGATGTAATTTTATTTCCCTGAAAGTCCTATTGGCCGGTACTGGAAGACATATGGTTGGCCGGTACTGTACGACACTCACGTGAAGGAACTTCCCCAACTGGATATTGTTTAATAGACGATGTCCTGAAACTCTTACCAGCTATAGCATCCTCAAAGAATGTATATACCCAGCTCGATAGCTGCAGTCGCTTAAGTGCGGCCAGTATCCAGTATTCGGGATATAATAGGTTCGAACCCCACTGTCGGCAGCCCTGAAAATAGTTTTCCGTGGTTTCCCATTTTCACACCAGACAAATGCTGGGGCTGTGCCTTAATTAAGGCCACGGCCGCTTCCTTCCCACTCTTAGCCCTTCCCTGTTCCATTGTCGCCATAAGACCTATCAGTGTCGGTGCGACGTAAAGCAACTAGCAAAAAGAATGTATGTAATATATAAGTAAAAACAAAATCAACAGCTTACCCGGAAATGGAGTACCTGGGGCTTGAAAATAACTTTTCGCGCGCGATCGTAAGCCGGCCAACGAACAATACTCACATCTCACACAAGACATAACGCGAAACGAAACCCCCGAAGTATGACCCGCGGGAATGTAGCATCCTTCATATGCCTCCTGTAAGTTACTGCCATATAGCACCTAAAACGGGAACCAGCAATGGCCGGTACTGCAAGCCGGTCGATACTGTAGGACTCTCCCCTAATAGATTAGAATGCAACCATAGTGAAGCGAGTAAGAAGTATACTCTAGCCTGCACAACGATTATGCTGTGAGATTTGCATAATCATTAGGAGTATGGCTTATTGGACCACTCCACCCAGAATTTATGTTACTCTCGCCACATGACGGATGTGTGGACGACACTTCCCACTAGCGAAAGTGTTTTGCATAAAGTGTTTCATATGGTATGCTGGTACTCTTTTGTTCCTGCGTGTTTCTGATAATAAATGTACCATGTAGAGTCGTAGAAAATGAGTTCTAACATCGAAATAAAGCGTTTCCTGATCCACGTCCATGTATTGTACGTGTAATGAATGTGTCTTGATAGTACCTGTATCTTATTGTATCTTATTGGCTGTACCTTTCTGTTACACTGCAGAAGCTCCCAGGCTATTCATATTACGCGTTTAGTCTGGTACCAATATTATTCCTTTTCTCCTTTCAACAACAATTCTAACAAGTCACCACCCAACATCAACGTTTGAAGTAATTAAATAATTCGATCGGAGTAATTCATTACAATTACAGGGTGATGGGGAACGGTCTATTCGAGCAAGCCATCCATTTTATGAGAGGTCAAAGCTTACAATGTACATTATCCAGCTACGATGTGTTCCATTGTCGGTTGTATAGTGCAACCGTTAGGGCTTTTATCGTCGCACCTAAACTAAGTATGAACCAGCTCTGAGCACATCGGGCGATAAAATGAAACTGGCCCCAAAAATTGGGCAACAAAAATGAGGCTTACATTAGGTATATCAGGGCAATATTACTTAATTTGGTTTCACAAACAGATGTACAGATGGAACACTTGGATGAGGACCGCCAGAAGTCACTTACCAGGCTTGAAGTCTCATCCTTCCTACTTTGATAAGATCACCGGCTGAATTCGTAGAGCAATATGGGTAATGGAAAAATAATGAAAGTAGGATTCCATAATATGAGAGGAATATGTTAATATTGCTAAATGAGAAGTATCTCCGTTCAAGTATACACTGACTGACAGAGCAAATGCAACACCAAGAAGGAGTGGTTCGAAAGGGATGAAAGTTGGGGAAAAAACAGAGACGGCACGGACGAATAATTGATGTTTATTTCAAACCGATATGCAGATTACACAATGCGCACGGCATCGACTCAGTAGGATGTGGGACCACCGCGAGCGGCGATGCACGTAGAAACACGTCGAGGTACAGAGTCAATAAGAGTGCGGATGGTGTCCTGAGGGATGGTTCTCCATTCTCTGTCAACCATTTGCCACAGTTGGTCGTCCGTACGAGGCTGGGGCAGAGTTTGCAAACGGCGTCCAATGAGATCCCACACGTGTTCGATTGGTGAGAGATCCGGAGAGTACGCTGGCCACGGAAGCATCTGTACACCTCGTAGAGCCTGTTGGGAGATGCGAGCAGTGTGTGGGCGGGCATTATCCTGCTGAAACAGAGCATTGGGCAGCCCCTGAAGGTACGGGAGTGCCACCGGCCGCAGCACATGCTGCACGTAGCGGTGGGCATTTAACGTGCCTTGAATACGCACTAGAGGTGACGTGGAATCATATGCAATAGCGCCCCAAACCATGATGCCGCGTTGTCTAGCGATAGGGCGCTCCACAGTTACTGCCGGATTTGACCTTTCTCCACGCCGACGCCACACTCGTCTGCGGTGACTCTCACTGACAGAACAGAAGCGTGACTCATCGGAGAACACGACGTTCCGCCATTCCCTCATCCAAGTCGCTCTAGCCCGGCACCATGCCAGGCGTGCACGTCTATGCTGTGGAGTCAATGGTAGTCTTCTGAGCGGACGCCGGGAATGCAGGCCTCCTTCAACCATTCGACGGGAAATTGTTCTGGTCGATATTGGAACAGCCAGGGTGTCTTGCACATGCTGAAGAATGGCGGTTGACGTGGCGTGCGGGGCTGCCACCGCTTGGCGGCGGATGCGCCGATCCTCGCGTGTTGACGTCACTCGGGCTGCGCATGGACCCCTCGCACGTGCCACATGGCCCTGCGCCAACCATCTTCGCCACAGGCGCTGCACCGTGGACACATCCCTATGGGTATCGGCTGCGATTTGACGAAGCGACCAACCTGCGCTTCTCAGCCCGATCACCATACCCCTCGTTAAGTCGTCTGTCTGATGGAAATGCCTCCGTTGACGACGGCCTGGCATTCTTAGCTATACACGTGTCCTGTGGCACACGACAACACGTTCTACAATGACTGTCGGCTGAGAAATCACGGTACGAAGTGGGCCATTCGCCAACGCCGTGTCCCATTTATCGTTCGCTACGTGCGCAGCACAGCGGCGCATTTCACATCATGAGCATACCTCAGTGACGTCAGTCTACCCTGCAATTGGCATAAAGTTCTGACCACTCCTTCTTGGTGTTGCATTTGCTCTGTCAGTCAGTGTATATTCTAAACATATTTATTATACTGATATGAACCACACAAATAATGTTGTATCTCAGCATATGAGTAAAAGAAACAATTAAACTGATACAATTATATACATTATATGCCTTCTTTTCTTGAAATTGTCTTGGCATAATTAATTCTTGATGTACACCAATTCATTCGATCAGCATACACTGATACATGATATTAAAAAAATGGATATTGAATTTATTTTTTAAACTCTCGTCACAAATGGATATTAAATATGGTTCCGGTACCGAGGATCGAACTCGAGCCTCCTGGGTAAGAATCAGATATCCTTCATGTGTTAGTCATAAATGGATATTAAATAGTGTCCTTTGTCTACCGGTCATGATTTGGAGAAAAGAAAAGAAATTATAACACAATATAAGCACATCTGATATACACACGAGATTGCATTGCCGAGTATCGAACATGTGATCCATTTGACCACGACAAATGTATATTTACATTGAACACGTACGATGAACATACACGCTGAACATATATGTGCGTATCCTGGGTTTACCTAACAAATTATATATTAAAGAAAATCAGTCAAAGCTGGAATCAAACCCATCACCATATTACTTTGGGAAATAATAAAACACACAGAAACATATATATAAAAATATCAAATATATTTACACAACACATCTTGAAGATATGGCTTAACCAAGCCATAATATCTGGTTAAATCTTCGCTCCAACATCATTCGAATCAACAGGCTTCGGCTTCCAAGGTAACAATTTTTGGACTCCAATCAGAGGCTAAATTAATGCTTAGCACGAGAAGGGATCTATCCTTCACAAAATCCGGAAATTATCCGTGTTACTTGCAACGTATAATTAGAATGGGATTGAGATTACTTTGGTAAATGAAAAGAGCTTGGTCCGTTTACATCGCTTTGCTAGAGACTGCAAAGTTTGCTCGGCCTACGGTCGACCATCATATACCTGTCCATTAAAATAACAGCTGGATGTTTTCTCAGTTGAATTTTCGGGACGATCCTTGTAAAGCTGATTGCAGGCACTCAGGCGCGACTCTTGTAGGTTCCGAGTCTTGGGTTCGACGACCACTTACGAACATACAGAAAAATGGAGAATGAGTTATCAAATACTGTTTTATGCACATTCAAAGGGGGGGCTACTTGTAACAAGATCCACTCTTAAGTTCAAACATACACTGACTGACAGAGCAAATGCAACACCAAGAAGGAGTGGTTCGAAAGGGATGAAAGTTGGGGAAAATACAGAGACGGCACGGACGAATAATTGATGTTTATTTCAAACCGATATGCAGGTTACACAATGCGCACGGCATCGACTCAGTAGGATGTAGGACCACCGCGAGCGGCGATGCACGCAGAAACACGTCGAGGTACAGAGTCAATAAGAGTGCGGATGGTGTCCTGAGGGATGGTTCTCCATTCTCTGTCAACCATTTGCCACAGTTGGTCGTCCGTACGAGGCTGGGGCAGAGTTTGCAAACGGCGTCCAATGAGATCCCACACGTGTTCGATTGGTGAGAGATCCGGAGAGTACGCTGGCCACGGAAGCATCTGTACACCTCGTAGAGCCTGTTAGGAGATGCGAGCAGTGTGTGGGCGGGCATTATCCTGCTGAAACAGAGCATTGGGCAGCCCCTGAAGGTACGGGAGTGCCACCGGCCGCAGCACATGCTGCACGTAGCGGTGGGCATTTAACGTGCCTTGAATACGCACTAGGGGTGACGTGGAATCATATGCAATAGCGCCCCAAACCATGATGCCGCGTTGTCTAGCGGTAGGGCGCTCCACAGTTACTGCCGGATTTGACCTTTCTCCACGCCGACGCCACACTCGTCTGCGGTGACTATCACTGACAGAACAGAAGCGTGACTCATCGGAGAACACGACGTTCCGCCATTCCCTCATCCAAGTCGCTCTAGCCCGGCACCATGCCAGGCGTGCACGTCTATGCTGTGGAGTCAATGGTAGTCTTCTGAGCGGACGCCGGGAATGCAGGCCTCCTTCAACCATTCGACGGGAAATTGTTCTGGTCGATATTGGAACAGCCAGGGTGTCTTGCACATGCTGAAGAATGGCGGTTGACGTGGCGTGCGGGGCTGCCACCGCTTGGCGGCGGATGCGCCGATCCTCGCGTGCTGACGTCACTCGGGCTGCGCATGGACCCCTCGCACGTGCCACATGGCCCTGCGCCAACCATCTTCGCCACAGGCGCTGCACCGTGGACACATCCCTATGGGTATCGGCTGCGATTTGACGAAGCGACCAACCTGCGCTTCTCAGCCCGATCACCATACCCCTCGTTAAGTCGTCTGTCTGATGGAAATGCCTCCGTTGACGACGGCCTGGCATTCTTAGCTATACACGTGTCCTGTGGCACACGACAACACGTTCTACAATGACTGTCGGCTGAGAAATCACGGTACGAAGTGGGCCATTCGCCAACGCCGTGTCCCATTTATCGTTCGCTACGTGCGCAGCACAGCGGCGCATTTCACATCATGAGCATACCTCAGTGACGTCAGTCTACCCTGCAATTGGCATAAAGTTCTGACCACTCCTTCTTGGTGTTGCATTTGCTCTGTCAGTCAGTGTATTAACGCAAGTAGTGATAAGTTGTAAAAATCACTGTTCATTCCCTGACCGTCACACAGACTATCACAACGAATGTCCCTAGAGGATGCGAATATTAATTTTGTCAAGAACAGTTATTTAAATGTTAAATGTTAATTAAAATGTCACTCGTTCTTAAATGCTCAGGAGCGGTGATAATTAGCCCCTGCATATATTAATTAACTGTGTCACCACGCTAAATAACCTGAATCGTTTGCCCTCCGTTGGTGATTGCACCATAAGTCATAATTAACTATCTTCGACGATTGTGATGTTGAAATGCCAAATTAAGGCTTTTATTCGGCAATTATGTACATTAACTTTTACCACACGGCTTATTCCGTAAAAATATTAAATCACATTGATGTGTTTCTTCAATGGCACAACACTTGATACACTGATATCCAAGTAACTGATATCCAAGTCCGCTTCTGATATGTTGAGCTGCCACTATACAGACGACAATCTAGTAACGTGTTACCACTGCAGCTACACGGTTGAGAATGAGATACAGTGTCTCGGTCCAGGCTATATTTATAACCTCCGGAAAAATGGTCAGGGGGGAAGTGAAATATGCCCCTGTTGGAAATGACGGTCCGGTAATCGAAGTTTTTGAACGACGTGATAACAATCGAATTAAAGCTCATGACCTCTACTTTCTACTGAACATCTGTGAACCCAAAGCGATCAGTAGGTTATTCATAATTTCCAAAGCGTCCTTTCAGAAAATCATGCGTCATGTTTCATCATGCAATATCTCCCACCTTTTTCCACATGTTGTCAGATTTCAGTAGTCGCCTTTGATCTGCGTACTACTGTATGATAGGCGTCATTATTGATCCATTAATAAAGTAATGTATTTATATGCATTGACAGTCAGCATAAAATACATTGGTTCGAATGGGACCCGTTTTATAAATTTAGAAAAATTATCTCATATAGAAGTATTCTTCTTCTTCTTCTTTTTCGTAAATTATGGTGAAGTGGTACTAATGAATGCGGTGTTGAATTTATAGTGGGCATTTATTTTTCAACGGTTAACACACCTTAATTCGGCCCGGTCTCCAAAAACCTCCATCTCCGTGCGTAGCGTTATCATCTCTTCTCGCTCGCTCGGAAAGAGAGCGCGGTTTCAAGGTTAACAATACTGCGCTGTCTTCTTCTCGTCACAGCGTAGGGAAACTGCTCCCTCCGGACTGGCGCGTCGCGGATCATACCCCGGTTAAGCATACAGAATGCTAACTACTGCGTTATATGTCACAGGATGTTGCGGAAAACGGCATATATAATTAGCCAGACCTCCTAACATCTCCATGGCATAACGGTGAACGGTCACATCGGGTTATGCGTAAACAATTGTAGCAAAAGCTTTTCTCACCTCGGACATTTTGGCAAGGTTGAGGTCGGTGACATTTAGTCCACTTTCGACTGTCTTTGCCGTCACTGGCACTACATAAACGGCGACGGACAGTCTAACATTCTTTCCAGTGAATGGTCGCCATTCGCAGCTCTACTTGCTGTCCAACCAGCATACTCGCAAATGACACCGTGTAAATTACGCTAAAAATTTCCTTCACTTATCCAAATACAGGAAAGGTATTTCAAGATTCATACCCTTCACTTTCTCTGTAAGTCTGTCTTTTATACTGACGTGACATCCTTAATAGATTCTTGAGACTCCTGTAAAATAGCCGCTGATGATCCGTAGTTTTATTTAACCGATAACCACCCACTTTACGACGTGTGGTGTTGTATCGTCTGTTCCTGGTCCTGCGCAATCCTCATGTGCTAGGTACACTTCCTTTAGTACTGTCGGTGTTATTTGAATCTGGGATCGTTTTAAGAGTTCATCCCAGTTTCAAACATTGAATTAAAATTGGTTCTGACCTTTCATGCTGTCTTTTCTTATACTAGGAAGCATTGAAAACTTGCGAAAATATCTGCGCATGCTTGGATTCCAACAGTACGTCCACTATCAGCTCTGACATTTTCCTGTACATTTCCACTACAGCCACTTTTGCCATCCTGCGCCTGGCTCTTCGACGATGTTATTGAAGTGCATGGCCATTCACCTCACTACGTAATCTTCTTCTCATATCTCTGATTCATATTTTACGGCGTTCGTTATAAATTCGCAACCTATTAACTAGTTTGTGTTAGCGGTATATGCATTATATAGGTGCCCAATAAACAGCATATTTTTGGAATGGTCCTTTTATCTTGGCGCGAAAATAGCATGTTTCCCTTTTTCCTGAAAAGGTCGAAGTCATGTTACGATGATGAGATATCGATCTCAGGACAATCACTGTTAGATGGATTGCGTAATTTCATGAATTATAAGGGGCTAGTGGACCATACGGTATATATGATATGGGTAGAGACCTGGGATCACAGATAGGGCGTTTTGCGGATGATGTAATACTGTATCGAGTAATGAATAAGTTACAGAATTGTGAGCGACTGCAAAGGGACGTCGATAATGTTGTGAGGTGGACAGCTGACTATGGTATGATGGTAAACGGGGTAGAGAAAGTGATGTTGTAAATATCACCGGGGACAAAAGTGTTCATTCAGTTTTAGTTACTGTGTTGAGGGATGAAAGTACCTCATGGGGGATCACTGTAAGTACCCGGGTGTTAATGTAAGGAACGATCTTCACTGGGGTAATCTCATTAACGAGTTCGAAAATGAAGGTTACAGAGCTCTTCATATGGTTATGAGGGTATTCAGGGGTTGCGATGAAATAATACAATGAAGTTATGGTTTTACTTCCCATTAGCTACTTTTGACGGTTTCCGGAGACGCCAAGGTACCGGAATTTTGTCCCGTGGAGTTCCTTTACGTGTCATTATTTGAGCACTTTCAAATATACCCGGACTGAGATACGATCGAACCTGCCAAGTTGGGGTCAGACGTTCAGCGCCTCAACCGTCTGAGCTTTGGAGTTTTAGTAAGGAACTAAAGGAGGGGTCCGCCTCTGTGGTGTAGTGATTAGTGTGATTAGCTGCCACCCCCGGAGGCCCGGTTTCGATTCCCGGCTCTGCCACAAAATTTGAAAAGTGGCAAGAGGCCTGGAACGGGGTCCACTCGGCCTCGGGAGGTCAACTGAGTAGAGGTGGGTTCGATTCCCACCTCAGCCATCCTGGAAGTGGTTTTCCGTGGTTTCCCACTTCTCCTCCAGGCAAATGTCGGGATGGTACCTAACGTAAGGCCACGGCCGCTTCCTTCCACCTTCCTTGTCTATCCCTTCCAATCTTCCCACCCCCCACCAAGGCCCCTGTTCAGTATAGCAGGTGAGGCCGCCTGGGCGAGGTACTGGTCATCCTCCCCAGTTGTGTCCCACGACCCAGTGTCTGAAGCTCCAGGACACTGCCCTTGAGGTGGCACAGGTGGGATCCTTCGCTGAGTCCGTGGGAAAAACCTACCCTGGAGGGTAAGCAGATTAAGAAGAAGAAGAAGTAAAGGAGAGGGTCAAGACCACGATTAGGCTATGGTTTCGTTGTATGGAAAACTCACCAGAATTATCTGATTGTAGAACTTGAAAAGATCCAAAGGAAAGCAACAAGATTTTTTGTGCGCGATTTCCGACCAACGAGTAGTGTTACGAAAATGTTTCAAATTTAGTGCAGGTAAGACTTGGAAGTAAGGAGACGAGCTGCTCGACTAAGCGGTATATTGCGAGCTGTCAGTGGAGTATGGATTGGAATGACATTAGTAGACAAATAAGCTTGAATGTTTTCTTTAAAGTAGGAAATATCATAATACAGAGTTGGAATTCAAAAGGACAAATTGGTGCAAATAATCGTTTATAGGAACAGGAATTTGAAATTGGTGTAATTAACCAAAGGAAAGGTTCGATGAATTTCCATCTTCTTTGAAATGAGTTAAGAAAAACTAGGTAAGTGATTGACCGGGAATCAGCCACCTGGGTGATAGCCCTAAACGCAGATCATTGTGACTAATTGAAACTGAAGCAAAAGTAATAATTTGTTACTGAAATTTTACACAGTTGATGAAACTGATATCTTTAATAGAACACTCTCTGATATGGGAGTATTCGCGTTGAAAAAGCAACTTTATGGCCGTGTCGCGGTACAGCCTACCTCATTTTTTGTGCTATCTTCAGAGTAAAATTAGAATTACACATGGGAAAGGAGCTGATTCTGCCAAGTAACTCAGTGAACTCGTAGTTAATGTAAGAAGAACCAGGGAAAGTAGCCCTTTTAATGTAAGTTTCGAAATATATCAAAGAAATGAGCATTTTATTTTTGTCTCAGGAAGTGGTTCAGTTAACTCCACATTTGACAAAACAGTATTGGTGGCAATACCTGTAACTCAACTGAATGGAGTGAATTGTGAAATTAGATGCAAACTTTCAGAGAAAGAAGTAACACATTTTTCTAGGCAGACGTTTTAATTTCTAAGAGATATTTCATGGCATTCGACTGCAGTCATGAAATTTTAATAAGCGTTTCTTAACATTTTAACGGCTTAATGAAAATATCGCCAAAGGAAAGCTCAAGAAACTTCAGACTTCCCGCTTACTTCTGATGTAAACATTGTATACATACGACCCTCTCCACAATAACCTGGATTTGGAGAGAAGCCGCTAATATTGGAAACACTTCAAACGGACCACTTTCAAACACTTCAAACGGACCACTTTCAAGCAAATTTCGTCAGAATTCATTATAAATACCCACTTTAGTATTTACGATACAGTCACACAGATTGGTCTTTCTACAACTGAACTACCACTACGTGGAACAGCTCGGACTTTAGAGCTTTGGTTTTATGAGTTCAAGTCTGCAGGTTCGAATCTGGCTCAGTCCAGTAGCATTTTAAAGTGCTCATATATGTCAGCTTCCTTCGGGAATCATTTGTGGTACCTAGGTGTCTCTAGAAATTATAAAACTATTCAGTGGAACGAGTAGCGATTATTATTATTATTATTATTATTATTATTATTATTATTATTATTATTGCAAGTTGATTCACATTGCACCGACACAGATAGGTCTCATGGCGATGATGGGACAGGAAAGGGCTAAGAATTGGAAGGAAGCGGCCGTGGCCTTAATTAAGGTACAGCCCCAGCATTTGCCTCGTGTGAAAATGGGAAACCACTGGTAACCATCTTCAGGGCTGCTGACAGTGGGGTTCGAACCCGCGGTCTCCCGAATACTGGATACCGGCCGCACTTATATTATTATTATTATTATTATTATTATTATTATTATTATTATTATTATTATTATTATTATTAAACGTGATACACATAGAAAATAATATTAAGTTTTGTGTGAAGTACGGTTATAAGTATACTGAAAGAGGAAATGTGAAGTACGAATCTGTTTTGTTGAGGGTACTTGTTCAGTTTACCCCTTCACAGGAGTGGCCGAGTGATTAGTGATAGGATGTGGCGCCCTGCGGTGTTTAGCCGCAGACATAATGAATGTGTAGGGTTAGGTCTGCCACATTTATCACTTGACGCAGGCCACAGTATAAATAACGCGCTTCTATGAATAATTTTATAGTAATAGCGTGTTTCGCAAACATTCCGTCGATAGTAACAGCAAGTAGCCACAAAAGATGGTGTGCTCTATTATCCCACATAGAAATTTACAGTAATTTATCCTGATTGTGAAGTTTGTTTTCCCACATTCGATCGCGAAATTTAGAATTTGAAAATACTAAGAATGATTTACTCTGCCGTTCATATGCTTCTGGCTGATGCCAGTGGACCTTATGGCTCAAGTGCAACTCCGTGTTGCTAGTTTAAAGAACTAACCCCCGCTCCCCTGGTGCAACATCCTCGAAGGGCCTTGGCCTACCAAGCGACCGCTGCTCAGCCCGAAGGCCTGCAGATTACTAAGTGTCATGTGGTCAGCACGACGGATCCTCTCGGTCTTTATTCATGGCTGTCTAGACCGGGGCCGCCAACTCACCATCAGATAGCTCCTCAACTGTAACCATGTAGGCTGAGTTGACCTTGAACCAGTCCTCAGATGCAGGTAAAAATCTCTGACCTGGCCGGGAATCGAACCCGAGGCCTCCGGATTTGCTTGTTGTACTCTTGTTGTTGTAATTATTGTTGCTGTTGCTGTCGTTGGGTAATTATGTTTTAACTTAACTTTTTTACCGCACTACTGTAAGTGACCGTTATACCACCGGGATATTTCCCAATTGCGATGTACTTGTTAATAATAATAAAATCATCTTCATTCATTTTGGTCGTCGAATGTACTTGCAATATTTATAAATCATCGTATTTTTTCTATCATTGCTCCATTCATGACTGATCTTGCAGATACCTTATGCCGAATATCAAATTCTTCTCCAAATTGGTAATTCTCAGCTTCCTGGCGGGAATTCGAACCTCCATTCTTCAAGAGAACCGAGAATATTTTTACCTCCTTGACTAAGTATAATCCAATAATTATGTTCCTTTGCTAATTTGATTATGTACAGTCCCTTCCTCATTAAAGTTGTTTTAGAGGTCGAGTCAGTTCTTTTTCCTCCAACTATTTCCATCCTTGGCGGGGTTGCGTGTGTGGGTATAGCAGGTAGCATAACTTTCATAAGACGATCCGTATCACTGCAACCACTTCTGCGTCTAATGTTCCTTATGAATCATCCTCGTGGCCAGGGATTCGAATCAGCCACAAGGCACTAGACGGGATTTCCAAAGAAAACGTTGAATATTTCTGAGCGGAGAGCGAGAAAGAAATTTGGGAACTCTAAGACAAAAACATATATTAGTGAATCAAATGAATTAAAAAATAGCTTCCCGGAAAATGTGCAGGCGTATACAGTAGCAAAATAAACGTTTTACAAGTTGCTTTATGTCGCGCCGACACAGATAGTTCTTATGGGGACGATGGGATAGGAAAGGACTAGGAAATGGAAGGAAGCGGCCGTGGCCTTAATTAAGCTACAGCTTGCTGGTGTGAAAATAGGAAACCACCTCAAACCATATTCAGGGCTGCTGACAGTCGGGTTCGAACCTACTCTCTTCCGAATACTGGATACTGGCCGCACTTGCAAAATAAAATTAACCTCTCAAACATTCCAATGCACATCGTGCAATTAAAGGAGTATTTCTTTTCCCCTTCTTCTTGCGAATTGCTTAGAATTCGCTTAGAATGGGTTTTGGTCGCGCATTCTCTGCCTGTGTTGTGTCATTCTCCCTCCCGTCCAGAGGGTACATGCCATCTCTTCTGTTTCAGTGTCCTCTGAGAAGTGATCGGTTTTTCATGTCGCTTTCTCTTTCTTTCAGTTTCTGTGTGTCTTTGACAGTGATGTGAAAACTACAAAAACCGGGCGAATTGGCCGTGCCGTTAGGGGCGCGCAGCTGTGAGCTTGCATCCGGGAGATAGTGGGTTAGAACCCCACTGTTGGAAGCGCTGAAGATGGTTTTACGTGGTTTCCCATTTTCACACCAGGGGATGTACCTTAATTAAGGCCACGGCCGCTTCCTTCCCATTCCTAAGCCTTTCCTATCCCATCGTCGTCAAAAGACCTCTCTGTGTCGGTGCGACGTAAAGCGAATTGTAAAAAGAAAGTACAAAATTAAAGTACCGGTAATTGGGATAAACTATATTTACTTCATTACAATTACTAATTACTTTTTAACAAGTAATCAGTAAAATTACAATTATAATTACTTCACAGAACGCGAGTCTTTTAGAAATCACTGACATTTTTTTCACATGCGCCTGTAATGATGGTAAAGTTTACAAGGAATAAGTCATTACTTTCTTTTTGTGTTTAATTTTTAGAATAGAGGCATTAAGTGGCAGTGTTGTTTGAGTCATCAGTCCATAGACTTGTTTGATTCAGCACTCCATGCTACCCTGTACCATGCTAATCTTTTCATTTCTGCGTAACTACTGCTTCCTACGTCTGCTCTAATCTGCTTGTCATATTCATACCTTGGTCTACCCCTACCGTTCATACCACATACACTTCCATCAGAAACCAACTGAACAAGTCCTGGGTGTCTTAAGATGTGTCCCATCATTCTGCCTCTTCTTCTCGTCAAGTTTAGCCAAATCCATCTCCTCTCACCAATTCGATTCAGTATCTCCTCATCTCAGCCTGTTGCCATTTCTTGATGGATGCAGTATTTTTGTATCCGTTTCTTGGCACAGGCCAGAGAAAAGTGTAGCTTCCACCGAAGTCCCAGTCTCATCCATGGCTCTGACAATATGGAAGCTGCTGGGGTATGAGTGGTGCTGAGTAATGACATTTGGGGCACAACTAGTGTCTGAGTGTTATGAACGGTGTTGCTCATAGGATCAGTCGTGCTGCAGTGGCACCTTCTGGTCCAGTGTGGAAAGCAATTGCAAACTATCTCACTCCTCATCTTCCGCAGTACGCCTCATTTGGGCTCTGCTATTGGTTTTTGCAGTTTCGCTATAACTGCATAACCTTTGGTGGTGCTATTTGAGGATCCAGCCAGCCTCTGGGCTGATGCCCTAACAGACAGACACCTCCTCATCCATGATTCGATCTATCCATCTCACCTTCAACATTCTTAAGTAACATCACATTTCAAATGCTTCTGTTCTTTTTCTTTCTGAGCTATGCATCATCCATTTTTCGATTAAGTGGCTGTCATATCTAAAATAGACTAAACAAACTTTCGAAATGGTCTCTCCCAAGCAAAGTTTGCATGTCACTTTCGTGTTTTCTTCATTTTCAGGACCAAACTAGTTCAAAATATTTATTCTTAAAAAAAGGGATGGAGGTATTGGGTGCAGTTAAGTTGTTCTTCCAAACCGCTCAACCTAGCATTCGAATACATCTTCAGTAAAATCTCATTGGAGTCGAAAGGTCGATGGAGCTTACTTTAATCTCCTACGTTTTAAAAATACCATTGTCATTATGGGGAGTGATCCAGAAAAACTAGTTGTAATGCTATATAGATTCACCACAGTGTCAAAATCTATTGGGCTGTGCGTAAATTTTAAGAAAACAGTAGTGAGCGCAAGACACTGCCGCGTTATAGCGAACTGGTACCTTATTGAAGAATATGTCTACTTGGGCCGTACTATAAAGCTGGGTCGACAAGATGAGGCAGTGGAACTCAAACGATGAACTGGGCTGCCTTTGGGAAACTCAGCCATTTTTGTTTTACATCGCACCGACATTAGCTACTCTTGCGGCGAGATGGGATAAGAAAGGGCTAGGATATGGAAGGAAACCACCGTGGCCTTAATTATTAGGGTACCTCGCGTGAAAATGGCAAGCCATGGGAAAACCATCTCTAGGACTTCCAAGAGTGGGGTTCGAACAATCCTAGAAGTTCCAGTCAACCTGAAGCGTAAGGTTTACGAGCTATGTATATTGCCAGTCGTAGCTAACGGTTTTGAAACCATCACACTGTCACGAAACAGTGCTGAGAAACTGCATATCAGACAAAAAGCTATGGAAGGTGCAATTCTGGATGTCAGCTAAAGGGACTGTATGAGAAACAGAACAAACAGCTCAGAGGAGAAGTGGATAAAGTGGCTCCTATGCTGATATCCCAGAGCATACTCGAGGAGTGTAGGACGCCCCTAACTCCGTTGGGACGACGACATAAGGAGATTCGTCGGAGTAAACTGGAATGAATGGCATGGAAAAGGCTGCAGAAGGTCCATGTTCAGGAGTAGAATAACAAGTTAATTTGTTGGATCCTATATTCTTAAGCCTTGACGTAGATGATAATTGAATTGTGACTTGATTTGTACCCTTTGTAAACAGGCATAGTCACACATCTCGTGTATATTTAACCCTCAGATGCTGAGATGAAAACTCAATAACATTGTTAATGACGTTAGATCTGAGACACTCCCTGAAATAAATGTTAAATTATGGACTGTTAGTATAAGTTTTCGTGAGCAAAGTATTATCACTGAGTTTAGCGTGCATTGTAGGCAACGGTTTAGTGTAAGATTCTGACTTGTATTAAACATAACATACCTTTTAATGACCGAAAATTTCATATTTTTCCTCATCAAATAAAACCCAAACCCTGCGTAAATGGATAAATACCAGATTACTACATTATAAAGTATGATACATAAAACTGTACAGAATATACTTCCTTTATTATTCTTGATTAGAAGGTGATACGTGTTTCCTCGTACTGATGTGGATTCTGTGAGACTCCCACACTACTTCAGATATTATTATTTTGATTCCACATTATTGCTCATTAATGACCTGCTGCGCAATTTCTTGAGACGATGAAAGCGGCAGGTACCAAGAAGAAGAAGGATGTAAGTGAGAGGTCTGAACGGAAGCGAATGACCCATCATCTACAGGAGTCTGTGAGACTCCACGTCAGTAAGTGTTTAATATACTACAGAAAGAAACTCTGTGAACTTTCAAGTGCCTTGTAACTATCAGTTGTGTATTGAGTGAAATATTAATGAGAAAGCAGATTCTAGTCGTTATAGTTTAAGATTTCGCATATGCCTGTAAAAATTCCATTTCTAGGTCCGACGGCATCTGACACTGTAATTACAATCTTACGTTTGTAGCGTTTTTGAATTAGCTTATAATGGCTCAAGGATAATGACAAAATGTATGACAAATATCACCAATATTTCCGAAAGGAATATTTACAGGTTAGGTCGGTACAATTTCTCTCAAGTAATGTTGAAGCTCCGGATGTTATAACTCTGGGAAAGCGGAAATATCTTAATCGGTGAAATAAAATTAAAGAGGTTGTAAATAAAGGTTACAGATCTCTTCATATAATTATGAGCGTATTTAGGAGTAGCAGTAATGATGTAAAGGAGAGGGTGTATAAGTCGCTGGTAAGACCCCAATTGGAGTATGGTTGCGTAATAGGCGTATACTATTACCACGGTTGCTTTATTCAAGAACTCAAAAAGATACAAAAGACGATTAGTTATGGATAATTTCCGACAAAAGAGATTTTGAAGATTTGAAGATTTTTGAAGATTTTGCAAAATTTGGGCTGGAAAGACTTGGGAATAAGAAGATGAGCTGATCGGCCGTGGCATTAATTAAGGTACGGCTCCAGCATTCGCCTGATGTTTTAAATGGGAAACCACGGAAAACCATTTTCAGGGCATTCGACGTCGGGATTCGAGCCCACTATCTCCCGGATGCAAGCTCACAACCGCGCACCCCTGACCGCATGGCCAACTCGCACGGTCGAATAAGGTTGAAAGGAGTTTTTAAAAGTAGGAAAGATCACGATATGAATGACAATTCTGAGTTCAAGAGGAAATACTGGGGTGAATAGGCCTACTCGTTTATAGGAAGAGGAATTAGGGATTGGATTATTTTCCATGCGGATTGTTCTATAGATTTTCAACTTCTTTGAAATAATCTATGAAAGAAATAGGTGAACAATTGATGAGGAATCTGTCAACTTGGCGGCAACTTTAAATGCAGGTCAGCGATCTGAACAAAGTAACATTCCTGGTCTATGTTCGTATGTATGAAAATTATTTAACACAACTCGAAGGATACGCTAACATTAAATGAACTACGAGCCTGCAAGAAAAAAATGTTATTCTTAACTTTACTTGAAATATTCATTTATCTGAATACAAATTCTTACTAACGCAATAATTCACTTCGTCACATTCTTAATTTCTTCGCGCTAATGGAGGGTTCAAATTTGGCCTCTCACTCGAAGAAGGTTAAATCACACTCAGCACATGACAGAGAAGAAAATGAAAAGAAAATGAAAGCTATCACGTTTGGAAACTTTGTGCTACTCACTTCTTAACAACCTTACAAGTAAAATGTACATACAAGGATGGACAGTTACTGTAAGCTTGTAAATGGATACAAGAACAAAACAAAATAAACAAAACAAAACAAAACAAAACAAAATTTCACAATAGAATGATATTTAACTTACCTGCTAATGATTGTCTTAACCTTTCGAAGAAGTCGTCTCCTCTTTTGTACACCATTCTTCGAACGTCTGGAAATTACCGAAGCGTTCAGGGAAAGGTTATCGAATACCTAAAAGCTTGTTCAATGCTTGTCCTCTTACAGTAATTTCTTCACCCAAAGAAACAAACAGCGAATACAAGGTGAGAGATCAGGCGAATATGGAGGACGATGAGCACCTACTTAGACCATACCTATTCTTCCATTCAAAGACAAGTGTTCAGAATCAATCTTGATTTTCATAGGACTCTTTAAAATAGCTCAAGTTTAAAAATTTAGCGAAATATTATTCCTCAGGGGCTCACACGCTGATTCTGGCATTCATTTCATTTATTTGTACAAGAATTATCCTGGGAATTCCTGTCCAATTTCCCTCGGTGAACTCCTTTCCTTTGTGATATTGATGGTGTTAGTTTAAAAAAAACTTTCATTTTCCAAAATTCCATGGATATTCTCTTTTCATTGACGCACATAATCTTCGAGGACTGGTTACTCTCCCTTATTATACATCACTAATTAAAGGGTCTGACATTTTCATTGTTTTTTCTTTACAACAACAATAACAACAGACTACAACCATCGCCACCACCATCTCATTTGATATTGATGTTTCACTTTGACAACCATTGTTAATTAGAAAAAATAAACACCACTCACAAGGGGAGGTCACAGCAATGGGGTCATCGACTGAGTTCAAACTTTGGGAGGTTTAATTACTTTTTCTTTCATCTGTATTTGCCTTTACCGGGCTGAGTAGCTCAGACGGTAGAGCACTGGCCTTCTGAGCTCAACTTAGCAGGTTCAAACCTAACTCAGTACGATTGTATTTGAACGTGCTCAAATACGTCTACTTCGTGTCGGTAGATTTACCGGTGCGTAAAAGAATTCCAACAGAACATTTCGGCACCTCGGCGTCTCCGGAAACCTTGAAAGTAGTTATTTATTCTTACGTTTTCCTTTATCAGTCAGGACTTATTTTTAGAAAATTCTCTGACTAAATACAAGCTCGATCATAAAAAACACTTTTATTATAGCCTTAGATTGTAGGCTCATTTGCCACCTTTACCCTAAATTCTGTATAATTTTTGGGCAATAATGAACCAATTCGTTGTCTTTAATATCACGCGTTCTGCACTCTACCCATCAGCTCTCCGCGTATACGTCAACATGGAGCTTTTGTTGTAAAACTTAAATCGTTTTATTCTCTCTCTCCATACCTTATCGTAACTGCAGCAACAGTAATAACAGAAAAAGCGAAAAGTTGTCAAGTCACGAATGACAAGATGGGATGATAGTAAAGCAGTTTATGATACGGCTTATATTTAGTCTGCATATTCTCCAGTCCGAACGGACAAATGAAACAACAAATAGGAGACAAAAGAAAAGGCGAGAATAAGAAAAAAACACGTATCAATAGCTGGCATGCCTCGAATCCGAGACGCCCGCCTGGAAGTTAGGGATGTTGACAACTACACCAGCGGTTGTTCAGATGTTCATACACAAGTTTCCAACAGGTATCCTGGCTGTTCAATTTAAAGAGACATCTTGTCGTTAAATAAGGGCCAATGGCAGAAACCCTCGCTCATGCTCTGCTTATTCTTAACGTAATCAACATACCAAATTTTGAACGAAAACTGTGGCACTATAGCTGTTCCCTCACCTTGTCACTTTGACAACGTATTACTAGCGTGCCATCTCCAAGAAAATGTGTGGACGTAGCTAACATAGACATGGACCGTGTTTGATTCAAAAATTGAACTATTTTAATGTGACTAAGGTATGTGACGGTATCAATAAATTTCTGAGCACTATTGTTAACATAGATTGTACAATTTTAGAGTGGACATTTCCAAATTACTAGAAAGGAGGGTAATTGACTAAATTCATATCAGTACCATGAATATCTGTCTCGATATTGGTTAAGCTATAATTTTTCATCGGTGATTTCCAAACAGCATTTTAACTTGTCACATTTTCAAAACAGCGAAGAAATATTGAGATTTGAAAATTACATTGGGAAAATAATTTAATTATATATTGAAAATAATTGCACACAGGGTTCAGTTATTACATCGTATCGTAATCTGTTTACCCTCCAGAGTCGGTTTTCCCCCAGACTTAGCGAGGGATCCCACCTCTACCACCTCAAGGGCAGTGTCATGGAACTTCAGACTCTGGGTCGGGGGATACAACTGGGGAGGATGACCAGTACCTCGCCCAGGCGCCCTCACCTGCTATGCTGAACAGGGTCCTTGTGGGGGGGATGGGAAGATTGAAGGGATAGACAAGGAAGTGGGAAGGAAGCAGCCGTGGCCTTAAGTTAGGTACCATCCCGGCATTTGCCTGGGGGAGAAGTGGGAAGCTTCGGAAAACCACTTCGAGGATGGCTGAGGTGGGAATCGAACCCAGCTCTACTCAGTTGACCTCCCGAGGCTGAGTGGACCCCGTTCCAGCCCTCGTACCACTTTTCAAATGTATTGGCAGAGCCGGGAATCGAACCCGGACCTCCTGGGGTGGCAGTTAATCACACTAACCACTACACCACAGAGGCAGTCTATTACATACTGTACTTAATAATCACATGTCATTTTCCTTGGTATTGTTTTCCTTCCATGCCTCCTACCGTAGTCTCCAGTATATAGGAAATCTTTGTACATAGCCTTACACTGCCTTCCGAGAAGTTGATAGTTATTGGAATTTGCAGTTCTGCTTTCAATTTTGTGACGTGTTGCTAATTTCTTTAATTTTTCCGTGATACGGTCAACATGGAACACTGAAGTGTATAATTTAGTGGGTACTGCATGCGTGCTTCCTTATTTAGGTTTAGGAATGACGCTTCAGCATTAGTAAGGATATTCATGCAGCGTTCCTCACTGAAGATACTTACCATGTCAGGAATTTTTGTGATTACCTCCATATGTAGCAATAACGGCGCAGACTGCAGATAACGCCGCTTGAAGAAATATAGACCTAAAATCAGACTGTCCTGTCTAAAACCGGATGTCTTGCCTCCCTGTTAGTAGAAGAGGATGATTTTTGTATACCATGTAGTAATTATTTACAAATCAAGATGTTTGTATTTGAACTATATACATTAATACAACAGTCGAGGTTAAAAATATCTTATAATTAATTGTTATGATTCAACAATTTTACATCTACTTTTAGAATGCAACAACTAGAGTATTGTATACAAATGAGCACACCACTCAAAGAAAGCAAGTTTACGTCTAGGATACAAAATATTGATACAAATTGAATTTATGTTAAATTTATTCCCTTTTACGTTATTACTCATAATGTCATCTTTAAAATTTACAAATAACAGTCCTCTTCTCAGATAGATTTGTCTTCTTCTGTCTCGTGTATTTTATGGGTTCATTTTTTCACTTTTTGAACAGTCTAGAGAAAATAAAATTTTGAACCATCTTGGACAATGAGTATCACTTTTCGTGCTGTTTCAGGTTCATGTTGAAGTTGAGAATAAACTAGAATAATTTCTACTACAAATCGTTTAAAATGGCAGTCTCACATTTTATAAGTGAAATGAGGATTCAACAAATTAGGTTGATATTGTTGTTGCTATAGAGGAGAGGGTTTCGCAATTTGTACAGGTGTTTAAATCGTACCACCTTCGTAAAAGTTACACCGTTAACAGATACTGCCATCTAGCATAACCACACCTCCACTGAAGCTATTTGTTGGGTGGCCTTTGATATGGTAGCATTTGTCGCGAGTTGATTGGGGAAAGTTTGCTTTTCATTACTTCGGTGTACAGTCTTTCTCAGAGCTAAGCGAGGATAAGAACTTACTGTAGGTACATGGGGGAAAAATCGTGCAGTATAGGACTCGAAACTGCATTAATATACACAAATTCTCAAGCAGCTTCCGATATGAGTGCGTACTGGATAGCTTCAAGTATCTGATAAAGATAATCCTCCCGACTTCTGTTTCCTAAACTGTAACGGTAGTTGCGTTTGACACTGCAGAGAGAGAATCAAATTGCCTTAAAATGTTAATCACGACTAAGCTATGACAGGCCAAGTATGGGGTTCTACATTCATGAGAAGAACCCTAATTTGTCAATTAGGCAGCCTTGTGCAACTTTCATGGCTTTAACAAGATGATTCAGTAAGGAACGTGCATATACATTCATCGATCTTCTGGAAAGCCTATGGGAGAGACACAGCTTAGATCCCATCAGAGTATCCAGCGTAGATGAAAGTGAGTTCCTCACGGTACAGGAAAGAATACAAAAATAAGTGTTGTTCTAAAGATTAAAAATACAATTTCGTGTGATCTGAAGTAGAAAACGTGGAGTAACAAGTCAAGGGAATGCTGTGACAGTGCCTAGATTCCATCAATGGTCATATTCAAAAGGCAAAGGTTAGGTAACGTACTATCTATTAGTGCTTCACCGAGCAACATGACGACAATATATACAAGAAACGGTGCATAAATTCGAAACATTTTATAACATTTCTGTATAGATTAATTTCGAGAACCCATCCTATAAAGGAAAGGTCAATACTGTTTTTGTCCGATTTAGGAAACCAGTTTCATAGTCTGTACCGATAGCAGACTTCCAGAAAACAGTGGTGGCTACCTCCAAATTTTTATTAACTGGATATTTTGAATTCACTTTGTAACTCAGCATCAAAATTAAAAGAAAAATCAGTCATGAAAATAATACGATTTTGGCAGCCTTCTCCTATAAAAATGGTATAATGAGCCGCCTGTTATCGTGCTCAACATTTATCGCCCCCCCCCCCCATCTAACTCTGGAAATAAGAAGATAATAACAGCGTTAACAATGAAATTTCCACTTTTTGACGTTTTTAAACTCCTTTGCAATTGCAACCTGACTTTATTCCGGATCTGAATGGTCACCCTCATTGGAGGACGGACGATTTATTTATTTAATTAATCTCTCTCTTTCTCTCTACTGAAATTCTCTTGTGTGAATTTCCATAAACAAAGGGAATCAAAGATACCCTCGGATAATACAGTATTTTAAAAATCACCCCTCCTTGACATTCAAACGGCTAATTACACAGCTAAGGATTAGTTGATCAAAGATTATAAGAGAGAATGAAATCACTCACAGGCACATGTAGTGTAATCGTCAAGAGATCTGTGACCGATTGGCCTCAGGTACATTTCTTTTTTTTATTACAAACGTGAAAGTGCTTCAAGATCTCACAGGACAAAGTAAAAACATTTTCCAGAGCCAGTGATTAATTCTTAGCTGGTACAATTACTTGTAACTATTTGCATATTAAAACTTTACAGTTGTATACAAACAAATTAGAGCACCTCTTCTGAATGCCAACGGCCGTAGCCGTGTTGAAACACCGGATCCCGTGAGATATCCGAAGTTAAGCAACATTGGGCGTGGTCAGGAGTTAGATGGGTTGCCACGCACTGTTGGTGGGGGTAAGGGAATGGAGGAGCGGAAAGGAACTGGCCACCCTACCGCACGTAACACCTCTGCGGAGGTTCGGACCTGCCTTCGGGCAGAATAACCCTTACCATAAAAGCCAACGGCCGTAGCCGTGTTGAAACACCGGATCCCGTGAAGTCTACGAAGTTAAGCAACATTGGGCGTGGTCAGGAGTTGGATGGGTTGCTACGCGCTGTTGGTGGGGGGTAAGGGAATGGAGGAGCGGAAAGGAACTGGCCACCCTACCGCACGTAAACTCCGGTTCAGGAACACCTCTGCGGAGGTTTGGACCTGCCTTCGGGCAGAACAACCCTTACCCTCTCCTGAATTTTATAGAAATTTACATTCCGTGTATGAATTCCTTATCACCTCTCACAAAGCTTCAAACTCCATAAAATGTGATATTCTAAACATACAAACTTTCAGAGAGTAAGGAACTGACCTATTCAACAATTTTCTCACCACATATAGGGGTCCACCTTCGTAGCGTAATGGTTAGCACTATTAGGTGCCTCCTTGGGGTCCCGGTTTGATTACGGGGTACTTCTAGAAATTAAAGAATGGCAGGAGGGCTGGTATGTGATAATAATGGTAAATAAAGCTCGCCTCCATTTGGGGTGTGCCTGAAAATGTCTGCACTGTCTCAGAACGACGACACGAGCTGATAATGGCGAATAAACCTCCTCAGGAAGCTGATGTTGGTGTCGTTGTTTTTGAAATTGCGGCTGCCAAGGGATGGACACTGATTCGTTTTTCAGGACATAATTTCGAGTGAAACTCAACGGAGTAGAGGAATTTAAGAGATAACATCACAGGGGGAATTCAACCTGGACATTTACCAAACCCTACTATGGATGCATTCTCTTTTGCTTCTGAAATTGATTTGTAGGAGTAACATCAAAAATATCTAACGAGGGAACACATACATGTGTTACACTCGGATTCGATTCAAATTTGGTAGGAATATTTGTGGGAGGCAGTAGAATGCTAAGGTAAAAACTGCATATGCCCAGCGCAAGTTTAAACGCCAAATTTGAACAAATAAATAGTCATAAAATTAGAAGTGCCGCGGAAGTATCGGGGTGTGGCGGAGAGGTAGGGAGGAGCGAAGCAGCGGACGTGAACCAACCAGGCTGTAACGAGCTGCGCCAGCAGCCAGGCAGCGTACAATTAGCACGTTCCCCTTAACTTTCCGATCAGATGTGCAAAACGTAAATATTAAAACAGCACATGAAAGAAGTATACAAAGGACAACGTTTAAACAACGATGCCAATAAGGTTTGAAAAATTCACGCCCGAGTTCTTGTTACTCATTGTAATTTTCACCTTGGAATTCTACTGCCCCCCACGAATACTACTATCAAATTTGAACCGAATCCGAGTGTAACACATGTATGTGTTCCCTCGTAAGACATTTTTGGGAATGGGATGGCGTAATGAAAATTGACATGAATGAAATAATTATCAACTTATCTCCAGTGATGAGAGTGATTCCTTATAAAACTCATATTCAGGCAACAATGAAGGAATTGTTACCAAGACTTATCTGGTACAAAATGCTGTAGTGAATGATTTTCCCGTAACTGAGAGATTTTAAAATGTATACTACGTTTTTGGTTTATTTTGCATTTCTATGTGGAGTTGGTTTCGTTGCTAGTCGAATGCCTGAGCTTCAGGAAGTGCATTCCATCGCAGTTTGCACCGCTCAAGCTGACTGAAAGGTGAACTAGTATCACTCTCTACGAGCAGAAGTAAAAGCCACCGTTATCATCACGAATGAGAGTGTGATTAATAGTTTCCTTGTTCGAAACATGCCATTTCTATGTAGTATACATTTATGTGATAAAATTCATAGCCTAATGTAACTCGTGAATCTCAAATGTTTTAAATAATTTGAGTTTTGTAGGTAGTTGGTCCTATTGAAGTTTGTATCTGTCTTGCGGAAGGGAATGAGTTGAGATTTGTGTTCAAGTTTAATTCGATTATCGTCCAATCTAAAAATCAACTTGTTCCGATAGTTCTTATACTGAAAGATTCATAAGAAGTTAACATCTTCAACGTAGATCATTTCTGAAGATATTCTGAGAAATAATATCTTATACATATCGGTCTTTTTCTCAATATGGTTACAGATCAATATGAAATGTATACGTACGACGTCCCCTGCCCTTTGATCAACATTTACAAGAATAAAAGGAATAGAAATATATGTTTCAGGAAAGATGTTTTGAAATTAAACCTCACTACTTCGACATTTTTCTTATTTCCGGTCCAATTTTATTCTGATTTTGTAAGTTAATTTTACAGTCGCATGTAACTTAGTGCTAGTGTCCTTATGAACCTTCTAATTATACAAATTTCATTTCTGCAATGCAATTGCGGCTTTTTTCATAATATGATCATCTTGCAGTAATAATAATAATAAGAATAATAATAGATGATAATACATGACGTTACATATCATGAGAAGGAAGAAATCATTTTCTGATTTCCTTTTGATAGTGGAGGAGAGAGCGGCTCTGAAATACCTGATAATGTGTTGCATAATTCTAGGGATTCTATGTCTCTCTGAATTGAAAGATTTCAAAATATATCGCTCTCAGCATTCGAACATAATTTATACTGCCCGATAGTGAAAAAATAATAATTTAAATTCTGATTCAAATACTCTTAGTTGTAACATGAGTCGTAAATAAATAATCGCATTACTCGGTGACTTAAAACCAAAACAGTGTTATTTCTAGTGCCAAGAAAATTGTCGGTCAAAATGTTTCTGCAAATATATACCGAAATGAGCTCCATACATGTTGTGAATCACTATGGATATTATAACCTTCCAATGTATGTCAGGATAAGATTGGTGAACACATTGGAAGTTTATGTTGAGAAATAATGTCAATGAAATCTTATGTCCGGTTATCACACCTCCAGGTGAATTTGAGTTCAGTTGACTTGTCTAATTATGTGAACGACATCGCTGAATTGAAGATAGCGGCGGATTGATAACAAGCTCTAAACCCCGTGGTGCCTTGGAAATATTGGTAGACAATAAAACATCGTGAAACATAGGGCAGGATTAAATGAATAATACACATTCCTCAAATAAAGTTTCTGAAATGCGCATGAACGGCAGAATATCAATGACAGAATGTTACTGAGGGCCATGAAATGTGCGAAATAATAAGTTTATATGAGAGGGCCATACCTTGTACATGTAGTCTCGCACGATTCGACGATCGAGATGAAGAATGAAACTGTCGATTACTAACCTAAATACGAGGCAGCAATTATTAAATAAGTTCCTTTGCCAGTACAACTGATTTATACAAGATCGTTATGCATTATGTGTCAAATGTTTCCAATTGTCAAGAACATATGGGAGCTGGAAGCATAGAAGAATTCTAAAAAGCAAACCGTCTGCGATTATTATGTTGTTGTAGAATTTGTTTTGTCTCTGAGGAAGTTGACTCTCAATCTGTATCTTAGAAGGATCGGAAGCGAAAATTCGTGGGAGAAAGATTGTGTTGGAGAGATATATTAACGTGATATTGGTATATTATAAACACATATTATATTGTAAAACAAGATATCTTGTTATCGAAAAACATAAAGGCAAGTGTGTTAATTGAACTGTAAAAATTGTATCAAGGTGTATAACCCTGTCCTAATAGATATCTCTGAGTTTCAGGTAACATGGAACCGTCAGTTATTGGTTATACATATGAGATGACTGCACGTATTAACATGAACAGCTAAAATAGAGGGACCTCGAAGGATCTGGCCAGGAATGTGATGGACACTAATGGATAATATTAATTGAGAGCTGAACACGGAAGGTGACACCGTCGTGGAGCAACAACCCAGGATGAGTACTTGAATATCGTCTATATATTCCGCCATGTAGTTGCTTATTTTAGATGTAGAGTAGTATTTATTTTTAATGTCGATTTAAGACATGTATAATTTTCAACTTGAAGGCGACCGTTATTTGTTAATCATTGCGTTGTATTACTTATGATCGTTGCGTCTAGTGCGGTAAGTCAATCTACGTTGTGATAATATGCGATGGGTCGTGTAAGTTTTCTTTTAATGTCTGCTAGCAAGGTTTTACGGAATGATTTTTCGGCATCGATGATATTGGTACCGTAATGGTGTTATTGTGATGAACGTTAACCTAACTCATGGCTCAAAATACCTCGGAGGAGCTCGGTATTTGCGACGTGATTTTATAGTCTTCAAATATTATGTGCTTGTGCAGAAATACGGTGTTTGATAATGGAAGTGTGATATTATTGTGGTGATATGGAGTTAATGCGGCAACATATTTAGTAGTCTTTGACGTAATTGCCTGAATAGATTGTTCCTAGGTATTGTGAATTCACTGTGCATGACGATTTGTGCGACGTGATAAGGTGTTTGATACGGTAGGATCTTTGAAAATATGTATGCGGATAATGAAATGTGGATGGTCATAGACGTGTCATTAGGATTGCGTATTTTATGATGATGTAATGTGAAGGTCCTGATGATGGCATTGGCGTTTGGAATTGTGTTGGTCATGCGTGAATTTTGATGTTGTTGTGATGAATGATTTATTTAGGTACGAGGCCGTATTTAAGAATAGTGTTATAGGATTTTTGCACTCATGAACACTAATAGATGGTCGTCACATTTATCCTATTTAAATACAATATTGACCAGAGCGCACGGTATTAAGGGATGTTTAGGATCTTCACAAAACAATCGGTAACGTAAAGATATTGGGTCATGTCGTAAAGGGAATATGATCTCCTATGGTAAGTAAATCATTTCTTTGCTAGTTGGATATCTTGTAGATCATTTGAGTTGATGCCTAGTGCTGATGTAGTTATTTCAGGCCAAACTTCGCAGTGGAATCCGGAGGCGCAGAATCAATGTAGTTAGAGAAGGTTATTGTAGATGCTGCAATGTTCATTGATGTCCTTTATTTAGGTGCAGTCTTCGATGAATGTTCGAGAGGATCGAGTCTGTCTTTTAAATGCATGATTTTGATGGATGACAAATTATGCTACGATCCTGTGTCTTTCAAACATTTCTCTTTCATTTATGATGATTTATGAATTTAGAATAACGGTGTTTTCAAGTTGCTAGGTAGACAGTTTACCGATAAATAATGCGATGATTTAAATTAGAATGACGGAATATTATGAGATATTTGAGTAGGAACAGCATTCTGAAGTGGACGATTCAATAATTCCCAGTTATTTATTTCGAAATGCGTGATGGATAATAGATCTTTCACTGTAAGCCTTCAGCAGTGGGACACTTTACTCTTTTGTTTTCGATTTTCTCTTGATTGACGATGTTATAATTTCTTTGTAACAAGAGCAAGAAGTTAGGTGTTTATTTCAATTTTAACGTAACATTTACTTTTTTCCTTTCTATATCCTTTTTGGGCAGAAAATAGTGATTACCTTCTACGTTTAAAATATACTGATACCAGTCCACTATATAAACCTGTGACCCGACTCGTCGGACTTGCACGTCCCTAGAGTGGAGGCTTCATGGATCTCCGACTGTTTTGCTTTGCCGTGGCGTAACCCAACACTGAGATACAGAATTGAAATGTGCAAAATGGTCACAGGGATTGCTGTCAGGGCTCATATAGGGTATATAATTTTATTTGTCACTCAACTGTGGGGCTAGAGTTGAATTATTTTATCACCCAACGGCTAGAGTCGAATTATTTATCGCCTGGCAGTGGACTTGAGCTGTATACATCATCGTTTAATGCCTATTGGTGGAATCCAAGATGAAGAGAACAGAGTAGAGATTATTTCACTAAAAAAAAAGAAAACTCGAGACGACATTGGTAATCAGAGAGAACATTGAATTTATAACGTCGTTGGTGAAGGATGTTTGAAATATTTATTTAATCGTATATTTTATGAATAATATTGGAAGGATTTGTCCGTTAATCAGTACTACGATTTTACTTAATTTTATTTTATGACATTATGGAAGGATATTCCGTAAAACTTCAGCTATTGTTAATCGGGATAGTGAGTCATTTAACTTGGATAGCACGATATGTTGTTCCGTGTCACTTATTGTTGGATGTCCGTCATATTTCGGGTCAGATCCGGAGAGACCCATACGTTTAATTTATTGAATTTTATTCGTGAGGTTGTTAGGCAAGTATAGGTGTTGAGGGAACACTGGCTAAGGACTGTGTAGAGAGATTGAGAGTTATATATTCTTAATAAGGAACAATATAGGAAGTTCGGATGGCGTCTCTTGCACAAGTAAAGTTATTATTGGAGGAGCTCGCTGGGAAAATGAATAATATTCAAGAATCGCAAGAAAGTACAGAAAAGAGAATTTAAGAAGTACGAGAATCGCAAGAAAGTACAGAAAAGAGAATTCAGGAAGCACAAGAAAGTACAGAAAAGAGAATACTGGAAGTACGTGAGTCACAAGAAAATACGGAGAAGAAAATCCAGGAATCACAGGATACTACTAGAGCAGAAATCCACGAATCACACGAGAAAATGCAAGGAACTTTTGACAGGATCACTGATATGGTACAAGAAAACATGAAGGTAATGCAAGAGGAAATTGTATCGTTAGGATCGAAAGTCGCTGAAGTACAAGGAGAAGTATTAAATTTAAAAGAAGAAATGAATGCGGCAATGAATGAGAATAAGAGAAATTTTCAAGAAAAATTTGAAGAATTGAAGGATGATTTTAAGTCGAGCATCCAAGAGTTGCGAGTTCAAGTTGACCATGACCTTAAAGAGCTCAAAGAAGAAGTATATGTGATGCAGGAGAAGATGAAAGAGTCTGATAATAATTGGGACGGAAAACTCAAGGAAGTAACGGATGAAGTCAATATCACCGATGAGAATATACGGAAGGAGATAGCCCAAGCAAGAGAACAAATCAATGACAGATTCAATTTGATAACGGAAGAATCCGACGAGAATAAAGCTTCGATGAATTGGCAGATAAAAGGATTAAAGGACGATTTAAATGCTATTCAAAAGGACGTACAGAACTTGAGGATTGAAAGTGAAACAAACAGAAATTTGGTATCATCTTTGACCGACCGACAGACAATAATTGAGGATGGAAGGAACACCGAAGTAAACAGTCAATTTGAGATACCGCAGCTTAGCGTTGATATTAACGACAACGGGACAGTTCATACAGGAAGTGGAATCCAGATTGTTAACATTATACGTACTTATGAGGATAGGCCTAAGAAATTTAACGGGAATATAGGATCCAGTATGACACCTCGTGGTTTCCTAAGAGAGATAGAAGAATACTTTAAGGAAGCGAAGATATCCACGGAGCGTCAGTTAAAGACAGTGGAGAAACACCTAGAAGGTGCACCACTCATTTGGTTTAAGGCTTTCCGCTACGTTTTTGAAGACTATGCAGGCTTCAAACGAGCTTTCTTGGTCAAATTCTGGGGAGTCGACGTTCAACAAGGAATCAGACTCGAACTATACTCAAAGAAATATTCTCTATCGGGACCGAGTAGATTTGCAGAGTACTTCACGATGCAATTTCATCGGTTGAAAGAGCTTGATTCTCCACCTACAGAGACAGAAATGGTACGGGCAATAGTCAAACAATTTCCTGCGGATATACAGAGATTACTGACGGCGGCGAACATTCAATCGGCCGTGCAAGCGGAGTCAATACTTCGACAAATTGACAGCACGACAACGCATACTAATAGCCGCATAGTAAGACACGTCGATCCGACGGTAAATGTTGTAACACCAGCAGGAGATGAAGGTGTAAAAAGGAACGAGAGATACAACAGTCATGGTCAAGGAGATAGACCTGTGGCGAATGAAGGCTACAGAAGAATGGAACATAGGGATGAGAAGAGTGATAAGACGCGCCAGAAGTGGATACCGTTTCGAAACGAAGAGCGAAGATATCCTAGGTACTACAGAAATACAAGGTGGAATCCGAACAGAGACAAATGGCCGTATCGCAGAAACAGGTATCGAGAAAATTCGAGACAGTCAGATATTCGACAGGACGAGGAGATAAACAAAGAAAGGGAAAGGTACCTTAGCGAATTAAGAAAACAGCAAAGGCAAACAATGGGAACGAGCAATATTAAATCAAGATATGAATGCTGATTGCGTGGGCGCGACTAGTCTGTTGTATCAGCAGGAGCAAAGAAAAGAAAGCGCCGATAAAACGTTAAATCCCGCAGCCACACCATTTGACAAGAATAATCAAGGCAATGACGGGGTAAAAAAACCTTCATTTTGGAATCAGCAATAGATGATAGAATTAGTAAATTAAATCCAAATTATAAGCAACACGAATGGGTTATAGCTGGAATCGAATCGTGGAATTTGAACCGGAGGAATTGCTGCACGAAGACGGTCAACCTGAAGGAACGAAATTAAAGAGAGGACTACCCGTTATTTATGTCACAATACTGGGTATTCGAGTGTTGTCATTATTGGACACTGGAGCGAGTATTAGTATCATCTCCAAGCTATTATTCTCAGAGTTACAAGACAAAACACACTTACCTGTAATTCCGATAGCCAATATGAAAATCAAGGGCATAATCCCAGACAAGGTTACGAAATGCAAGATACAAACTTATTTGCCAATAGAGATTGGAGGAAATTTAATGGAACACCCATTTGTAGTCATGGATAAAATCCAATACAACTTAATTATTGGATCCGACTTCATCAGGGAAAACAACATAATAATTGATTTAAATAGAGAAGAAATAAGTATCAGATGTGACGGTGAAGGAGGACAAGATATTACAGCTAGAATAGAGAACAAAGAAACGAGTGAGCTACAGAAAACCATGAACATTTCAATAAATGAAGGTACACATGTTGCCGAGAAGATAATGGAAAGATATGATACAGAAAATGCTATATGTGGACACACAGTCGACAGTGGAATAGGAGGAAGTTCTGAGCAGCAAGGGATAATTGAGAATCTGCGGAAAAGGTATAGCAATGCTTTTAAGAGCCGCTGGAGGTCAATATGATCGAAGTAACTCAAGAGGATGAGGAATGTTTAGAGAACTTAAAACGATTGCCGGAGTTGCAACTTGAGGATTCATCTCTGAAAGAGATTATTGAGTATTGTCAGAGGAGATCAGCTAATGATGGGCCCGAAGATCAAATAAATGATTATGTGCTGGCGAATAATATCTTGTATAAATACATAGATCGGAAGAAATTAAGAGTGGTAGTACCACGCAAATTAAGATGTAAGCTCATATGGTACATCCATAGGATGATTGGTCATGGTGGACTAGATAAATTAGCGGCTACAATAGGAGAGACGTTCACATGGACTGGGTTCCGGAGAACCATAGGTAGAATAGTAAAAACCTGTGATATATTTCAGAGGGTGAAATACAATTCCGTATTATTGTATCAACCACCGATAGCTGTAATACCAGACCGTCCTAGGGAAGTATACGCCATGGACTTGTATGGGAGTTTACCCGTAGGTAAACGTGGAAACCGTTTTGTATTGGTAGTCCTCGATGTGATGTCAAAATTCGTATCGCTTCAGCCCATTAGGAAGGCCAACTCTATGTCCATTATTAGGAGTTTAGAAAGAGTAACGATACCAAAAATGGGTAAACCGAAATGCATAATAACGGACCATGGAACGCAGTTTACGTCAAACGGATTTGCGGAAGCTTTAAGGAAAATGAACATTCAACACCGGTTTAGTTCCATAAGACACCCTGAATCTAATGCGGCTGAGAGGGTCATGAAAGAAATTGCGAAATATTGTAGAATTTTCTGCCATGAACGTCACTGGACATGGACTTCATGTTTACCGACAATAGCAGATTGTATAAATTTTACATGGCACGAGTCTATCGGCAATATTCCAAGCATTCTTCATATGAATGAACAACCAAGACGCCCCTGGAACGAGATCATTGCTAGACCAGTCGAAGAAAGTCCTAGCATCGAAGAGAACATAAAGCAAGCTCAGGCGTGTATGAAAAGGCAGGCCGAAAAACGTCTCAAGAAGCTAAGGCATAAGAAATTTCGAGAACCTTTGGAGGTTGGAACCTATGTTCTCGTAAGAAAACCAGCCGTATCCTGTCATACGGAAAAATTCTATTCCAAATTTGCACATTTGTACATCGGGCCATTCAGGATTATTGAAGCGTTGGGCAATAACGCATATAAAATACAGAGTTTGGATTCCAACAACATTTCTATTTTCAATGCTTCGAGTCTTAAGCAGTACAGTTTCCCTATCGTTGATGAGGAAGAAGTTAATATCATTGTGGAAGACGAAGGAAACTGAGATGCTTGGGATGTTTATTTGCTGACCGACGGATCAGATGACGAATGATGAAGTTCAAACAAGACTGGAAGGCAGGATATTGTATAACAGTATATCAAGACCAGAGTTATTTTCGATCATTTCAGATGTGATTAGAGGCGATTTCATTGAAGAAGAGAATTATGATTAGATCTTGCATAGACATGAAATTTCTCCTTTCATACGAAATTTCATTTTTGAGTAGAGGGGGAATATAACCTTCCAATGTATGTCAGGATAAGATTGGTGAACACATTGGAAGTTTATGTTGAGAAATAATGTCAATGAAATCTTATGTCCGGTTATCACACCTCCAGGTGAATTTGAGTTCCGTTGACTTGTCTAATTATGTGAACGACATCGCTGAATTGAAGATAGCGGCGGATTGATAACAAGCTCTAAACCCCGTGGTGCCTTGGAAATATTGGTAGACAATAAAACATCGTGAAACATAGGGCAGGATTAAATGAATAATACACATTCCTCAAATAAAGTTTCTGAAATGCGCATGAACGGCAGAATATCAATGACAGAATGTTACTGAGGGCCATGAAATGTGCGAAATAATAAGTTTATATGAGAGGGCCATACCTTGTACATGTAGTCTCGCACGATTCGACGATCGAGATGAAGAATGAAACTGTCGATTACTAACCTAAATACGAGGCAGCAATTATTAAATAAGTTCCTTTGCCAGTACAACTGATTTATACGAGATCGTTATGCATTATGTGTCAAATGTTTCCAATTGTCAAGAACATATGGGAGCTGGAAGCATAGAAGAATTCTAAAAAGCAAACCGTCTGCGATTATTATGTTGTTGTAGAATTTGTTTTGTCTCTGAGGAAGTTGACTCTCAATCTGTATCTTAGAAGGATCGGAAGCGAAAATTCGTGGGAGAAAGATTGTGTTGGAGAGATATATTAACGTGATATTGGCAATATTATAAACACATATTATATTGTAAAACAAGATATCTTGTTATCGAAAAACATAAAGGCAAGTGTGTTAATTGAACTGTAAAAATTGTATCAAGGTGTATAACCCTGTCCTAATAGATATCTCTGAGTTTCAGGTAACATGGAACCGTCAGTTATTGGTTATACATATGAGATGACTGCACGTATTAACATGAACAGCTAAAATAGAGGGACCTCGAAGGATCTGGCCAGGAATGTGATGGACACTAATGGATAATATTAATTGAGAGCTGAACACGGAAGGTGACACCGTCGTGGAGCAACAACCCAGGATGAGTACTTGAATATCGTCTATATATTCCGCCATGTAGTTGCTTATTTTAGATGTAGAGTAGTATTTATTTTTAATGTCGATTTAAGACATGTATAATTTTCAACTTGAAGGCGACCGTTATTTGTTAATCATTGCGTTGTATTACTTATGATCGTTGCGTCTAGTGCGGTAAGTCAATCTACGTTGTGATAATATGCGATGGGTCGTGTAAGTTTTCTTTTAATGTCTGCTAGCAAGGTTTTACGGAATGATTTTTCGGCATCGATGATATTGGTACCGTAATGGTGTTATTGTGATGAACGTTAACCTAACTCATGGCTCAAAATACCTCGGAGGAGCTCGGTATTTGCGACGTGATTTTATAGTCTTCAAATATTATGTGCTTGTGCAGAAATACGGTGTTTGATAATGGAAGTGTGATATTATTGTGGTGATATGGAGTTAATGCGGCAACATATTTAGTAGTCTTTGACGTAATTGCCTGAATAGATTGTTCCTAGGTATTGTGAATTCGCTGTGCATGACGATTTGTGCGACGTGATAAGGTGTTTGATACGGTAGGATCTTTGAAAATATGTATGCGGATAATGAAATGTGGATGGTCATAGATGTGTCATTAGGATTGCGTATTTTATGATGATGTAATGTGAAGGTCCTGATGATGGCATTGGCGTTTGGAATTGTGTTGGTCATGCGTGAATTTTGATGTTATTGTGATGAATGATTTATTTAGGTACGAGGCCGTATTTAAGAATAGTGTTATAGGATTTTTGCACTCATGAACACTAATAGATGGTCGTCACATTTATCCTATTTAAATACAATATTGACCAGAGCGCACGGTATTAAGGGATGTTTAGGATCTTCACAAAACAATCGGTAACGTAAAGATATTGGGTCATGTCGTAAAGGGAATATGATCTCCTATGGTAAGTAAATCATTTCTTTGCTAGTTGGATATCTTGTAGATCATTTGAGTTGATGCCTAGTGCTGATGTAGTTATTTCAGGCCAAACTTCGCAGTGGAATCCGGAGGCGCGGAATCAATGTAGTTAGAGAAGGTTATTGTAGATGCTGCAATGTTCATTGATGTCCTTTATTTAGGTGCAGTCTTCGATGAATGTTCGAGAGGAACGAGTCTGTCTTTTAAATGCATGATTTTGATGGATGACAAATTATGCTACGATCCTGTGTCTTTCAAACATTTCTCTTTCATTTATGATGATTTATGAATTTAGAATAACGGTGTTTTCAAGTTGCTAGGTAGACAGTTTACCGATAAATAATGCGATGATTTAAATTAGAATGACGGAATATTATGAGATATTTGAGTAGGAACAGCATTCTGAAGTGGACGATTCAATAATTCCCAGTTATTTATTTCGAAATACGTGATGGATAATAGATCTTTCACTGTAAGCCTTCAGCAGTGGGACACTTTGTCTCTTTTGTTTTCGATTTTCTCTTGATTGACGATGTTATAATTTCTTTGTAACAAGAGCAAGAAGTTAGGTGTTTATTTCAATTTTAGCGTAACATTTACCTTTTTTCCTTTCTATATCCATTTGTGTTGCTAATGATTTGCTCATTATGTAATTGACATTCGAAGTTATTTGAAGTCATTAAACGGAAAATCCTTCCATAAATGAAACATTTCACAGAGTTCTCATTTGATGTAGCGTGGGAATACTAGGATAGTTATTTAATTTAGGATAAAATGAAATGATGGTTAATGTATCTTGATGAATAAGCCAATATCCTAGATCTCTTAGCATTCTGTTGCGGAATATTCACGTAATTTTGGGCAGAAAATAGTGATTACCTTCTACGTTTAAAATATACTGATACCAGTCCACTATATTGTGCCGGGAACACCGCTACGACAGAAGTCCGAAGTATGTTTGTTGAACTTCGCGCGAGGTGGAAGGTAGGCAGCCCGCCGAACGCAATGACGTACCCAGCGAGTGACGTGGCCGCCGTAAGCCAGCTATCCGCTACCATATATGGTAATGATCCAGCTCGTCCTCAAAAGTACATTTTGAGCTAATTTATCGCTATTTTGACATTGCCAACTTAAAAGCCTCTACAATGGACATCATCTCTTCAGATTTCAAGAAAATCCACCGAGTATTATAGAAGTTATAAGGGTAGATAGTACCCGAGTTCTAGACACTTCCATGCGGACGTGTATAAAAGGAAGACCACCCGACCTACGAATTCAGTGTCTGTCACTCCGCCGTCTCTGTGACACGGGTGACAAGAGAAGTGTTGTGCGTGTCGAACTTCTAGTCGACAGTCTGCGAAATCCAAGTTCGGTATTTTCTCTAAGTGTTGTATCAGGACTTTGCCATATTCTTGAAGTGCCTGAATGGGACTTTACTTTTGAGAGCATCGTATTGGAACTTAGTCATATTGACACATTGGGACTTTGTTTTTTTTCGTGTGTCGTGATTGGACTTTGATATTTTCTTAAAGTGCCATAAGAACTTTGTTTTTTATCTGAAGCGTCTCATTGGAACTTAGTTATTTTCGCCAAGTGTCGCGATAAGACTTTATTATTTTCTTGAGGTGACGTACTGGAACATTGTCATCGGAACTTTATTTTCTTCGAGTGTCGTGTTGGGACTTTAACATTTCGACACGTTGGAACTTTATTTTCTTCGAGTGTTGTGTTGGGACTTTAACATTTTGGCACATTGAAACTTTGTTATTTCTATACATTGGAACTTTTTTTTTGAAGTGCGACATAAGGACTTACTTATTCGACGACGATTGAATTTCACGCGTGTTGTGTATCGCATTGAACTTACGTTTCGAACTTATTCGAACTTATATTTTTGAATCAATTTCTGGAACATTGAACTTAGGGGACATTCAACATTACGTTTAATTGTGAAATATGCAATGCTTTCCAAGTGCTGCACAGGGACTTATGTTTTGATTCTTAAAGACTGTGACGATTTGGAATACGCATATCGCATTTCCCGAAAGCCTAGAACTTTCCAGTATTTTGAGTGATCCATAATTTATGAAGTCAGACTTTTCTTTCAAATATTATTTTCTTTAATGGCTATTCACTTCGCTTATTAATGCAACAGGACAGTTTCCGAGTGCTACTTATTCAGTTCATTGCCAATATGTTTTAAACCTTCAGAACTGTGCATTTAGGACTGCAGTAACAGTAATCCTCTAGAACATCCTGACTTACAGTGAGCTTGCCTTATGAACTTGCATTTCTACCAGTACTTGTTCTTCGAGTGATTATTCTAGAACGTTTTTGCAGTAATCATAATTAAAAGGTCATATCTGTTCAGACAGTGCCCTGAATGTGTGGAGTGCCGTACAGGAAATTCAGGTGTGAATTACGTCTCGAATCGAACCCAGGAACTCGTACCAATCTTCGAGACTTCCAGAATGTCGAGACACTTCCAGAACCTCCAGACGTTCCAGAACTCCTCATCCGAGCAGGTGTGGTCCCTGCCCAGTCGATGTCCAGCACCATCCCAGGACTTGGAGGTACCAACCAGCCACGACATTTCCACGCTGCTGTATGAAGGTGATATGAACTTGCTTTTGATGATCAATAAACTCAATTTATCAAAATAATCTCTCAATTTGATAACTATACCTCTCTCTGTACCAGCTCCAATGATAAAGCCACTCCCGTGATTAAGAATCATGCTCGTTCATTTAATATCAAGCGCCTTAAAGATATGAACACATTTTTACGGGTACAGAGAGGAGGTAGTATACGTGGCGCCCAGCGTGGGGCCAGATTTCATTGGAGCTTAACATGAAAGACTTACATACAGCTCAAACTATGGTGACTAAATTCAATCAGAATAGGAGTGTTTTCAAATTTCAGTGGACACTAACTTAACTGAAATATAAGTGCATAATATAAGTGATTTGGTAGAGGTGATTTGCAAAGACTTGGTTTAATTAATGTGTGTTGAAACATTGGCACTAGGACTTAAAACTTTGAACTTTTGACTGAATGCAAGTTTCGTAAATCTTTCAATTTTTTTGAAGTGTGTCAATCATTATTTCTGTACTTGATACTAGCGTTATATATTTTAATAAAATGGAGGAGATTATGGCAGCGATTGAAGCCCTTAGGCTTAGTATGAAAGTAGCAAATGAAAACTTAGAACACCGACTTACTGAGTCCAGTTCTAATCTTGAACAGTCATTGAGAGAACAATTAAATGAGTCTAATTCTAATCTTGAACAGTCATTGAGAGAACAATTAAATGAGTCTAATTCTAATCTTGAACGTCAATTTAGGGAATCCGTCGCTCAAATTAATGATGAAGTAGATAAGAAGTTTGTAGAAGCGAATGCCAACCTAGAACAAAGGCTTACTCTGGCTGGTGCTCGCATTGAACAAAAATTTAAAGATTCCAACGCTAGGGTAGATGAAAAATTTTCCGAAATCAATGACCAATTGAAAAGTAACGTGGAGGTCATGAAAGAAGAAATTAAAGCCCAAGTTGTAGCTCTTCTTAAAGATGACGTCAAAGCCATTCTCCCCACTTCTCAGGCAATTGCTAAAGAGATGAAAGGCTTAAAAACTCAGTTACAGGAATCACATTCACAATTATCTCTAGCCCAGTTAAAAATAGCCTCTATTCAGGAGAATCTTAGAGATACGCTTAAAAATGACATTCAAAGGGTAAACAATGAAGTTAGTCTTATAAAGAGTAAACAGGGAGAGTTTGATAAAAAAATTACATCTCAATTAGATACTACACACACTCAGGTTACGCGTATATGGCGAGACGTATCCGAATTAAAAAAGGATCTCCAAGATGAAGTTAAGGTAGTAGAAGATACTATTAAAAAACAGGTGAAGGATGTTAAAACAGAACTACAAGAACAGATAGAAACCCTTGGTAGTAAAGTCTCTAATTTAGAACTGAAGGATACTCCCTTACTTTCTTCTAGTCTATTAAAAACTAATGAAAACGCAAACATTACTACTATCATCCGAATGACCGATGAAAAACCTGCCAAATTCTCTGGGAAGGAGGAATACACCGCTAGGGAATTTTGACTCAACATTGAAGAATATTTTCAAGAAAATAAAATCAGTCCTGATCGACAGCTTTGTGTCGTTTCCAAGTTACTAGAGGGACGCGCTCTATCATGGTATTCCGCTTTTAAATATTGCTTTAACACTTATTCTGAATTCAAGGAAGCTCTATTGAAGCGTTTTTGGAATTCAGAGACGCAACATTTAATTAAGTTGCAGTTGTATGCTAAGAAGTACAATACTTCTATAAACACATCCCGTTACTCAGATTATTTTATCGGGCAACTTAAGAAGATGCAATTTTTGGATCCACCATTGCCTGAGCAAGAGCTGATCCAGGCAATCACGTTGCAATTCCCAGCCCAAGTTCAGGAGATTTTGGTAGCTGCTAACATACAATCTTTAGAACAAATGGATGGGATACTTCGTAGATTGGACACAGCCTACGCTCAATATTTACCGAAAGGGAGTAAGACTAAAGAAATGACTACCAGTCCTGTCGCCATTGTGACACAAGGACATCCAGATCCGGAAGTACCAGAGGAACGGCCTACATCACGAGACACACCTACCCGATATCGAGGGTATAAAGGACGGCCGGACCGAGGGAAAGTGCCATACCAAAATAGATTAACATGGAAAAAGCCAACAGAGGCCCAACAAGTAGAGGATAGGGTTTCTTATCGAGATGAATTGAATAGACGATGGCGAGATACTCAAGAGTACTTGAAAGAACAGCGAAAGGGCGAGGATCAAGAAGGAGCCGCCTCGCTAGATTATCAGCAAGCCGCTGGTAAGAAAAACAAAAACGAAACCCCTGCCCCGAACCCTAACACAACGGGTGCAAAAAAAAACCTCCAATGTTTTCTTAAGAAGATTGCCTGAAAATGGAAGGAGGGAAGAGCCGCTCTGCGTAACTCAGGTACATTATTGGCACGTAGAGGACTCGGAACTACTCCATGAAAACATGACACCGTCTATGCCAAGAATCCAATGTAGCTTGCCAGTAATCACCATTAGGGTTGGCAATATTAAAGTTATGTCATTGGTAGATTCAGGAGCTCAAGCCTCACTTATTTCAGCCAGACTATTAGAATCCATAAAGGAGAGACGTGATCTACTTGCGATGCCTGTTTCCCAACTTAGGATCAAAGGGATTGTTCCAGATAAGTGCATTAAATGTAAACTACAGACTTTTATGGAATTCGTCGTGGGACATGTTCAATTTGAGCATGTTTTTCTAGTAATCTCTCAGATGAAATTCAATGTTATCCTTGGATCGGATTTTCTCATCAAATATGGAGGAGTGATTGATTACACAGCAAATGTCATTACATTTTATAACGTTGACCCTGTAGAATTACAGCTGATCGAAGGAGACGACGGTCGGATACAAGGGATAGATACCCCGCAAGAAGAATTCGATGGTGGAAATAGCGTTGCTGCACCAGTCGGAGGTGAAGAGGGTGATCCCGAAGAAGTGGGACCCGTCGAAGATGTACCCCTGATAGGTGAGATGTACGACGACGGTCCAGACTATGTCAGCTCCGTAATCAGTGTGATTGAAGACCCAGTGGCCAACAAAGACGTTGCGGATTCAGTCAAGGAAATCTTCGAAACTTATCCAGACGTGTTCAATGATAAACCCGGAGATATCCGAGATTTTAAATATCATTTAGATGTCAAGGATACTTCCACTTATAAAAAACGTCCCTATTCCATAGTATGGAGATGCAGAGCATAAGCAAGAACACATATCATGGAACCACCGAAGACATATATAATGCTTCTAGCCTAAAAACATACTTCGAGAGAGAAACCTAAAGAAAATCCTTGTTGAATTTTCTTTGCCCTAAGAGAGGGGGACATGTGCCGGGAACACCGCTACGACAGAAGTCCGAAGTATGTTTGTTGAACTTCGCGCGAGGTGGAAGGTAGGCAGCCCGCCGAACGCAGTGACGTACCCAGCGAGTGACGTGGCCGCCGTAAGCCAGCTATCCGCTACCATATATGGTAATGATCCAGCTCGTCCTCAAAAGTACATTTTGAGCTAATTTATCGCTATTTTGACATTGCCAACTTAAAAGCCTCTACAATGGACATCATCTCTTCAGATTTCAAGAAAATCCACCGAGTATTATAGAAGTTATAAGGGTAGATAGTACCCGAGTTCTAGACACTTCCATGCGGACGTGTATAAAAGGAAGACCACCCGACCTACGAATTCAGTGTCTGTCACTCCGCCGTCTCTGTGACACGGGTGACAAGAGAAGTGTTGTGCTTGTCGAACTTCTAGTCGACAGTCTGCGAAATCCAAGTTCGGTATTTTCTCTAAGTGTTGTATCAGGACTTTGCCATATTCTTGAAGTGCCAGAATGGGACTTTACTTTTGAGAGCATCGTATTGGAACTTAGTCATATTGACACATTGGGACTTTGTTTTTTTTTCGTGTGTCGTGATTGGACTTTGATATTTTCTTAAAGTGCCATAAGAACTTTGTTTTTTTTATCTGAAGCGTCTCATTGGAACTTAGTTATTTTCGCCAAGTGTCGCGATAAGACTTTATTATTTTCTTAAGGTGACGTACTGGAACATTGTCATCGGAACTTTATTTTCTTCGAGTGTCGTGTTGGGACTTTAACATTTTGGCACCTTGGAACTTTGTTATTTCTATACATTGGAACTTTGTTTTTTTTTTGAAGTGCCACATAAGGACTTACTTATTCGACGACGATTGAATTTCACGCGTGTTGTGTATCGCATTGAACTTACGTTTCGAACTTATTCGAACTTATATTTTTGAATCAATTTCTGGAACATTGAACTTAGGGGACATTCAACATTACGTTTAATTGTGAAATATGCAATGCTTTCCAAGTGCTGCACAGGGACTTATGTTTTGATTCTTAAAGACTGTGACGATTTGGAATACGCATATCGCATTTCCCGAAAGCCTAGAACTTTCCAGTATTTTGAGTGATCCATAATTTATGAAGTCAGACTTTTCTTTCAAATATTATTTTCTTTAATGGCTATTCACTTCGCTTATTAATGCAACAGGACAGTTTCCGAGTGCTACTTATTCAGTTCATTGCCAATATGTTTTAAACCTTCAGAACTGTGCATTTAGGACTGCAGTAACAGTAATCCTCTAGAACATCCTGACTTACAGTGAGCTTGCCTTATGAACTTGCATTTCTACCAGTACTTGTTCTTCGAGTGATTATTCTAGAACGTTTTTGCAGTAATCATAATTAAAAGGTCATATCTGTTCAGACAGTGCCCTGAATGTGTGGAGTGCCGTACAGGAAATTCAGGTGTGAATTACGTCTCGAATCGAACCCAGGAACGCGTACCAATCTTCGAGACTTCCAGAACGTCGAGACACTTCCAGAACCTCCAGACGTTCCAGAACTCCTCATCCGAGCAGGTGTGGTCCCTGCCCAGTCGATGTCCAGCACCATCCCAGGACTTGGAGGTACCAACCAGCCACGACATTTCCACGCTGCTGTATGCAGGTGATATGAACTTGCTTTTGATGATCAATAAACTCAATTTATCAAAATAACCTCTCAATTTGATAACTATACCTCTCTCTGTACCAGCTCCAATGATAAAGCCACTCCCGTGATTAAGAATCATGCTCGTTCATTTAATATCAAGCGCCTTAAAGATATGAACACATTTTTACGGGTACAATATAAACCTGTGACCCGACTCGTCGGACTTGCACGTCCCTAGAGTGGAGGCTTCATGGATCTCCGACTGTTTTGCTTTGCCGTGGCGTAACCCAACACTGAGATACAGAATTGAAATGTGCAAAATGGTCACAGGGATTGCTGTCAGGGCTCAATATGCTGACAAAATTTGGAAGAGTACGTTGAGTGATATTACGTACTTTTAATGCTTTCGCGAACCAGAATATTCATATTATTAAAAGAATCTCTGCCACAGATGCTTATTATTTCTCAATAGGTGTCTAGAATAGATGGTTCAAATTGGCAGTCATGATAAAAATCCAGTCTATACCATAAGCGATTAAACATGACGATCAGTACATAGATGTAGTGATCTGAACAAGGTATAATATTTCATTCAGAATGTTCAAAACTGTTATGGATGCTTATTAATAGTTTTAGTTTTTAATGGGTAATTTGTTAGGTTCTGAATGATCTCGTAACCACACTAGGATAACTCTTACTCAATAAAATAGAAATGGGAGTGCGGAAGGGCACTTCTGTTATTTAAATCACTATCTCTGCTGAAGAAGCACTTCAACTCATTGAACTGTCACTATCGTCTCCTGTTTCGTTGTCTGCACCTTCACTCCAGTTGCCGGAGTCGAGAGGTGGTCGTCACATTTCTAGAATCACTTCTTGATCCACAAGGCTGTCTGACAGACTGTCGTGCACTGGACCCGGCAGCGAGTCGTCAATCACATCCGGGATGTCCTCAAACCTGGAACATACACAACACCAAGGGGCGTATACTAGACCGTCATAGAGGTAACAGCACACCCAACTACAAACTACATATAGTCATTTTTTCCGAAGAACAGTGGATGTGACATGTTAATTTGTGATTCATCAAAGTTCACGTTCAATTGTACTGATCAACATTTCAAATCTTCGGACGTTTAGAGAGAAGATATTTCTGAGAATAAAATACATATATTTATGAAGACTAAAACATTGTCATCGCATGGTTGCAATGGGCTAAACAATTATCATGTCTCACTCAGAAAGTCAGGATCGAACATGAGGATGCACAGAAACCATGTAGCAAAATTATATCCTTTTCTCATACTCATTTTCAGTTGTGACGGTCGGATAGAAAAATGTAACTGAACGGTCGGCCTGGGTCTGGCAGGCAAAAAATAAGACAGTTTTCACTCCGTATATTTGCAAGTATCAGGCAAACAACTTACAGTAGTTCTGTGGCTTGCCTTTTCCTTGTGCTTGCGGCATCATCTTCTTTTTCAAGATTCGGATCTTCTCGCTGTACATTTGTTGCTCCAGAAATTCTTTCTGCCAGATTTCGAAATTCTGGAATTATCAATCAATCAATCAATCAATCAATCAATCAATCAATCAATCAATCAATCAATCAATCAATCAATCAATCAATCAATCAATCAATCAATCAATCAATCAATCAATCAATCAATCAATCAATCAATCAATCAATCAATCAATCAATCAATCAATCAATCAATCAATCAATCAATCAATCAATCAATCAATCAATCAATCAATCAATCAATCAATCAATCAATCAATCAATCAATCAATCAATCAATCAATCAATCAATCAATCAATCAATCAATCAATCAATCAATCAATCAATCAATCAATCAATCAATCAATCAATCAATCAATCAATCAATCAATCAATCAATCAATCAATCAATCAATCAATCAATCAATCAATCAATCAATCAATCAATCAATCAATCAATCAATCAATCAATCAATCAATCAATCAATCAACTACTGATCTGCATTCAGGGCAGTTGTCCAGGTGGCAGATTCCCTATCTGTTGTTTTTCTAGCATTTTCTTAAATAATTTCAAAGAAATTGGAAATTTATTGAACATCTCCTTTGGTAAGTTATTCCAATCCCTAACTCCCCTTCCAATAAATGATTATTTCCCTCAATTTTTCCTCTTGAATTCCAACTTTATTTTCATATTTGATCTTTCGTAGTTTTAAAGACACCACTCAAACTTATTCGTCTAACTCTACTAATGTCATCCCATGCAATCTCTCTACTGACACCTCGGAACATACGACTTAATCGAGCAGCTCGTCGTCTTTCTCCCAAGTCTTCCCAGCCCAAACTTTCCAACATTTTGTAACGCTACTCTTTTGTCGGAAATCACCCAGAACAAATCGAGCTACTTTTCTTTGGATTTTTTCCAGTTCGTGAATCAAGTAATCGTGGTGAGGGTCCCATACACCGGAACAATACTCTAGTTGGGGTCTTGCCAGGGACATATATGCCCCCTCATTTACATCCTTACTACAACCCCCAGCTTGCCCCATCGAGTGAAGTATCACTAGCGATGAACGTGTTGGAGTCTTATGACATAATGTTTCCATGTTTAAAAACGTCAAGGAAATACTGACTATATTGTTTATTAAAGATATGACCTCTGTAAATATTTTTAAAGTTTAAACGACAAGGACATATAGTAAGCGTATTGCACCGTAGTAGTAGCATAAACGGTAAGGCGGGACTGAGAGAACCAGTGCAAATTCATGCGTTAATAGAGAATGTCAGTAGTATAATTGGACAGTTCTGCGGCCACCACCACCACGGGCTCCCAGAGGCCTCCTCCACCACCACCAGAGCCAGAAGCCTCCTAGAGGCCTCCTCCACCACCACCACAGCCAGAGGCCTCCCAGAGGTCTCCTCCACCACCCGCGGGAAATTTGAATTTGTAAACAAAGCCACGTGCTTTTTGACAGCTGTCATCGACAACAACGCATCGCTAACCTCAGTACTGCCATTTTGACGGGCCTAAACCTCAGTAGTACCAACTTAACCTAACTAGCGCGAGGTAAACAAAGCCACGTGTTTTTTGACAGCCACGTGCTTTTTGACAGACAACAACGCATCGCTAACCTCAGTATTGTCATCTTGACGGGCGTAAACCTCGGTAGTACCAACATAACCTAACTAGCGCGTGGTAAACAAAGCCACGTGCTTTCTGACAGCCACGTGCTTTTTTGACAGCTGTCATCTGCCATCTTTAAACCACAGAGCACTGTGCTGCCCTCTTTATCGTAGTAGATGTAAATTCGTCACCTGTCATCGGCAGTGCTGCTATCTTGGCGGGCCTAAACCTTAGTGCTACCAACTTAACCTCACTAGCGTGAGATAAACAAATCCACGTGCAGCTGACATCCGCCATCTTTAATCTATAGAGCACAGTGGTGCTCTCTTTAGCTACTTACCTTTGAAATGTGGTGGCGGATAATTCGAAAAATGCTTTTTGACAGCAGGCATCTTGCATCGCAAACCTCAGTGCTGCCCTCTTTAGCTAGATACCTGTGGTGGCAGACAATTCTACGTGACAGCAGTCATCTTTGAGCACAGTGCTGCCCTCTTTGTGGTGGCGGCAAATTCCACGTACTCTACAAACTCACTTGCTTTTTTCTGACAGCTGTCATCCGCCATCTTGCATCACAAACCTCAGTGCTACACTCTTTAGCTAGATACCTTTGAAATGTGGTGGCGGCAATTTGAAAAATTCTACATTCTCTTGTTTGGAAACAAACCTATGCGCAGTCATCCACCATCTTTAAACCACAGAACACCGTGCTGCCCTCTTGCGTCAGCTGTCATCCGCCATCTTTAAACTACAGAGCACCGTGCCGCACTCTTGCGTCAGCTGTCATCCGCCATCATTAAACTACAGAGCACCGTACCGCACTCTTGCGGGCAATTCCGTCAGCTGTCATCCGCCATCTTTAATCAAGAGAGCGCAGTGCCGCACTCTATGTGGTGGTGACAAATTCCACATTCGCCATCTTTAATCTACAGAGCGCCGCGCTGCACTCTGTGGTGGCGGACAATTTGAAAAGCTGCCAAGAGGGCATCGTGCTGGTATCTTTATTCTTTGACATGTGGTGGCGGATAATTTGAAAAATGCTTTTTGACAGCAGCCATCTTCAATCAACAGAGCAACGTGCTGTGCACTCTTTGTGGTAGCGGTAGACAATTTAAAAGAACATGTCAAGGAATACTTTTGTCCTAAGAAGATATTACAAGAGAAGTGATTAAGAATATAATCGAACACGGTACTCGATACAACATATGATTAGAACATCGGTTGATGTGTTTACAACATATCTGGTGTATACCTTTGTTCTAAGAGAAAAAGTAAGACTAAAATTTTGAACAGCTTGCGTAAGATAGCAACTCTTATAACTTCCTTTACTTTGCTAAGGCATAGCTTTATCGAACATACAACGCAATCTTGCACATATCGCGTACCTACATGTTTATACTTGAACACATACTGCTGTTCATAGTTCGATATTGTAAAACACTGCATTGCAAGACTAGAATCAAACACTTTTGAGGAAAAAAATTCTGTTCTCGACATACTTACCGAACTAGACGATACTATACTTACGAATCTGCTCATCACCTTCTTTCTTGCTTTTCTTCTATGAGTAATAAACAAAAACTCCATCTTGCAAATAAGGAGCGGGAGGAAGGTAATACCTAATCTAAAATAAAAGAATATGCCAATTCTACATTATTTATTTACATCTTGTATGTACAAGTTTTATCTCGAATCATTTTACCGTAGTGATGTTTGCGTACTTCTCCCATTCTCGACGCAATTCTTGTATGTACAAGTTTAAACTTGCCGTACTACGCTCTCAGCGTACCTCGCCCTATCTTTATACAATATGTACAGTGAATTGTGATGTAAGACAGCTTAACGTAAGTACACACCTCTAGCATAATGTTTACACACACATCTGCTTTATGTAAAGTAGTACTGATCAATACTACTATGCCCCCAGGCTAGAGTGTTGGTAGAATTTGGAATGACAAACCGTTTGCAATCATCGCTATTAAGGGCTACCTTACTAATTAAATGAGTGTACAACTGGTGCTTCTTGCTTCTAATGACAGACATTTGCTTATGCAAAACAGGTGGATTACTTTTAATGCAATTGTTATAGTTTTCAAAACTTAGCTGATTCTGAACGACATTCTTTTTAACCCCCTTCAATCTCTTTATTTGTAATTCATTTAAGAGTTTTATGCAATATGACTTGGATTTAGTACCTACAAATGAATCGATAATATTCCCAGCACATTCATCTTTCATTTTACCTAGAACCTTTTTGTTCACTAGCGGTAGATGATATTGATTATTTGCAGGATAGTTACTTGTATCAAACCTACCCAAGTCTGGCTTTATATCATTGTAATAGTCATCAGTTTTGATTTGATAAATAAACGAATCGGTATCTGTGTAGAGCAATTGCGCATTATGCGCGTACTTCTTCATCATATAATCGTAATGGAATTCATACATGAGTGTTTTAGCCAATTCAAGTACTGCAAAGCCGACGTAGGTAGGTTTGTCATACTTAACCTTAACACGATTCATCTGTATAATAACTAAATTCTCATGTATGATGGTGCAGCTGTGGAAATTTGGTTTACTTATTAAATAGTTAGCACCATACCTTTTCTTAATATTCTCCCAGTTTGTAATAAATTTTACATCAACGCGTTTGTCAACATTTTCCATAGTCTTACCAAACACACTGTTATTCATGAGCTTGTAGAAATCTTTTTCAAACTCGTTAACCGCATTCGTTCTTAAATTATTGTTCAGATCGATGTATGGCTTTAGCCACGCTGACTGATTAAATTCTAGTACGCGAGAAATTTTGGATAACTTCAAACCATGCTGCAAACACTGTTTTAAATTTCGGTAATGAATGATATACTTAGATTTATCACACAAATTAGCAATGAGCATTTTCGTCGTTGATGCGATGTACGGGGACTTCATATTTTCAGGGCAGAACGGTAAGTCATTATGAGAAGTGTGTAACTCTTTAGGATACTGTAAGTCAACTTCGAGGAAATAGCCTTTATCAGCTTCAGCGCCTAGGGCGTGCAGCTGTAAAGCATCAATTTCGCACTGCGTTAGCCAGCGGAAACCACTCACCGGTAGATGCTGACTCATCGCCCACCCATACTGATTATTAGCATCGAGATAAACGATATACTGAGATTCCTGACTAGAATCGAAACTCGACATGTACTTATTATTTGCCTTGGAATACCGCCCGCTGCACTGACTTAGACCGCCTCGAATAGATGATTTTATAAAGTGCACCATATCAATATCGGTTAGCAGTTCCAAATTCACCTGCGTGTATTTTAACATCGCGTCCCAACTTAACCCAGGCGCAGTAAAATACTGACATGGGTCAAGGCTGTAGGTTTTCTTACAAACACAGCGAAAATTTTCAAAAACATCAGCTAACAAAAGTACATCTGTCTTTAAATATAAATCGGAGTATTCACCTAGAGTTTGAATGTGGAACTGCTCGCAGATATGTTGTGCATGTAAATAGTCGTCGTCACTAATATCCGCTGAATTCAGCGAGCTGTAAAAGGATTGTTTCGATGGTAAGGCACGTTCTTCGAGGCGTTCTAAGCAGTCAAGATATTCATAACAAAAAACACCCTTACGCCGAAGTAAATTAAACTGCGCTTCTTCGGGAAAAACGCGTCGAATTTCCATAAATTGTTCTGGCTGTAAATGACTAGAAAGTGTATCGAGGCTACTCGCCATAAAGCGAAACGAGTCAAGGAATCTCAGTTTTATAGAATACTCCGCATCTACTTTTACAGACTTTGCAAACGCAATGTACCGCTCTTTATTCTGAGGGATTATATCTACTTTTTCATCTGAAGCTCCAAATTGTGAAATGATGAAATGAGAGTCGTAACCAGATAAGTTATGAAAAATTACGGGGATAAATTTAGGAACTCTATACTTAAGATTACAGCTATAATGAGCGGCACATCTGTAGAAACCAGTTAAATGATCATGATCAAAAACTTTAGGGTCATTTTCGGAAAATTCCCCATCACAAATGCTACACTTTGTAGCACGTTCATGATCATTTAACTGAATTTCGGTGAGTGGCTTCATAGGAATATTACTATTTAGAATACGACCAAGACGAACTGCATCACTTTCAATTCTTTCTAAAAATACTTTAGCAGCATCATGTCCTCGATACAGCTCTAACTTGTTAAGCGTACTATCATAACTACACTTGATGTAATACGCTAAGCTATACGGGACATGCATGTGCGTAGTATTAGTGAAAGCGTTGTCAGGATTAGGTGAGCATGTGTTGCATGGCGTGAGGATGGCTTCAAAGTCTGCATAAATCACGAACGGTACCCACATCTGCTTGTTAAAATTTGTAAATTTTAAAACATTATTGCCCGTAGTAGGTATCTCCGTACGTACATGATTGCAGTCATTCTTGGAATGCTTCGTTAACTGATCTTCAGTTCTAAAATACTGCAAGCATCCATCACATAGCCACTTTTTACCATCATGTTTTGACAACTGACTACCAACAAGTCTACTCAGATTTTTAATCCAGCAAAAGTGGCTATTTTCACTGTTTTCAATATAGAGTAAGTTAACATGAGTAGTCCTCTTATGACATGTATAATACAGAGGACCTACTACAGACTTTTTCTCTACACTATACACATTAATGCTAATGTTATTTAGTTCCTCAAAGCGCTTAATATCCTTTATCTGCACAGGAAATTCTATACTATCGAAATTTAGCTGCGTTGAATAGTGTGGATACGATGATGTTCTCTTAGCTACGTCTGATTTAGCAGGATTTAAAGCCGACATCACCGCCCATGCAAAACATGCTTTGTCATTGTTTTGGATGTTTACAACAGCTTTTCTTTGCTGAATCCATGTCGGCAGCTCGATGTGCGAAGATCCACGCATGGGATTGTACTTATTGATGTTAACTTCTAGATACATTATTTCAACTAAAACCCACCCTGATTCCTTTTCCTGAAATTCCTCGCTCTTAGTTGAAATAATGTTAGAGACATCCCTAAGTACATCACCAAAATTAGTCGACTCACTTATGACAAAATTCTTCGTATTAAATGATTTAATGTCCGTTATTTCGGATTCATCCGTGCTTTTAATGTACAAGGCGAAAAGTTCAAAATTAACTTTAAATAAATTATGATTGGACAAAGATTTAGCAAGAAGCTGTTGTACATCCGGTTGAACACAATTTAAAATGTTTGAAGTGCTCTGAAACTAGCAATCCTACTTTTAAATGCTGTAGTAATTTCCTCGATGTTTGCGTTACTACCACTTCTACACGCATTATTTTTATGCGCATTACTCCGTAAGTGTCCCTGAAAATGCGAAGATGGTACATCGGTGTTACAGTGCTCGCAGTGAATAGTTTGAAGTTCATTTTTCCTAGGTTTTTTACTACTAGTACTCTCTACAGCTACATCGGTAGCTGCACGCTTTTTCCCTACTACTACCTGAGGGCAAGTAGATATTTGATGTACCTCTACTAAGTGAGCCTGGTATTGCTCTACATTAGCGAAATACACCCCACAAACTTCACATCAAGCGAATGTTATGCTAGGGTGTTTTACTTTTTTATGTCGCGTAAAGGCATCTACCCTCGTAAACGATGCCTCACACTGCTCGCAGGTGAACGTTTCAGACGCCTCACGATGTTTCGATTTTACATGACGCGTAAGGGCATCTCGTCTTGTAAAAGTTACATCGCACTGCGAGCAGGGAAACATCTGAAAAGAGAACAACCAATAGAGATTAGCCTAAAGTTGCGATGTTCAACCTATAGAGGTCGGACATGACTGTGAGTTTGAAATTATACGATTAACCTCTTCTATGGCATGCGGATTAAAGAAAATAACTATTTATCAATAGACTAAAGTTACGATGTTTTAGAAGAAACCAAGTTTCAGCCTGTTGAGGTCAGACATAGCTATGGGTGTGTTTGAAATTATAAAATTAACCTCGTCAATAGCATGAGGATTGAAGAGAACGACTATTTATCAATAGACTAAAGTTACGATGTTTTAGAAGAAACCAAGTTTCAGCCTGTTGAGGACAGACATAGCTATGTGTGTGTTTGAAATTATAAAATTAACCTCGTCTATAGCATGAGGATTGAAGAGAACGACTATTTATCAATAGACTCAAGTTACGATGTTCGGAAGAAACCAAGTTTCAGCCTGTTGAGGTCAGACATAGCTATGTGTGTGTTTGAAATTATAAAATTAACCTCGTCTTTAGCATGAGGATTGAAGAGAATGACTATTTATCAATAGACTAAAGTTACGATGTTTTAGAAGAAACCAAGTTTCAGCCTGTTGAGGTCAGACATAGCTATGTGTGTGTTTGAAATTATAAAATTAACCTCGTCTATAGCATGAGGATTGAAGAGAATGACTATTTATCAATAGACTAAAGTTACGATGTTTTAGAAGAAACCAAGTTTCAGCCTGTTGAGGTCAGACATAGCTATGTGTGTGTTTGAAATTATAAAATTAACCTCGTCTATAGCATGAGGATTGAAGAGAACGACTATTTATCAATAGACTAAAGTTACGATGTTTTAGAAGAAACCAAGTTTCAGCCTGTTGAGGACAGACATAGCTATGTGTGAGTTTGAAATTATAAGATTAACCTCGTCTATAGCATGAGGATTGAAGAGAACAACTATTTATGATTAGCTTAAAGTTACGATGTTCGGATGAAACCAAGTTTCAACGAATAGAGGTCAGACATACCTTAAAATCTTCGCTCTGCAAACTGTTACTCGGATGAATAAAATGCGTGCGTTCAAGCCTGAAACTCGAATGATAATATTCTGGGCGTACCTAAAAAGAAAAGAACAAACATATACGAATGTAGTGTAGGGTACATCAGCTATCCTAGCTATCTTTACAACTCAAAGTTCGAAAACATACCTTAAAAATGCATGTGCTGCAGACTGTTACTCGGATAAATAAAATGCGTACGTTCAAGCCTGAAACTCGAATGATAATATTCTAGTTGTACCTAAAAAGAAAAGAGCAAACATATATGAATGTAGTGTCGGGTACATCAGCTAACCTAGCTATCTTTACAACTCAAAGTTCGAAAACATACCTTAAAAATGCACGTGCTGCAGACTGTTACTCGGATGAATAAAATGCGTACTTTCAAGCCTGTAACTGGAATAATAATATTCTAGTTGTACCTAAAAAAAGAAAAGAACAAACATATATGAATGTAGATGTCTATTACCTAGCGTAGAAGTTGCTTTGCAAACAGTAACTAACAGTTCTGACTTACCTTAAGATAAAGGTTGAAGAATAACATTCACAGCAGACAGTACTTAGACGGGAGATGTGTACGTAATAAACGCATACAGAGAACTGTGAGCGCTTCACGCAGACTGCAGCGAGTAAGTATGCTGCTTGTTACCAAGCGGATGTGAAAGTCGCTGACAACTGTAGTACAGTTGGAACTAAATGTTTATGCAACAAGAGCTCTCCTGAGTGCCTTACGCTAAGTTCTGCAGGCTGACTTATTTAAGCCGGAATCGAACCTGCTGTTGATGCCGAGGTGTCAGAATTAAAGAGTTCTGCAGCGGATCGAGCCTTGGAAAGTTAGCGCGCGATCCTCGACCTCTGGACTTAAACGGGAGGGTACTAAGCTACATCCGCGGTATTCCTTACCTGTGGGCACTTATAGGTATGAGCTAAAACTACATTTAGCTAGATCATGTAATGCACGTTATGACGATCGCGCAGGCCCCTCGCCTAGCATTTGCTATTTTTTACGGCTTCCAACAGTAGGAGTTCGAACCCGCTATCTTCCGAAGTAGCGAGAATGATTGCGGGTACAAGAGTGTTGGGGGTGATTCATTTGTCGGATGGAGGTGATAAGCCTTGTGCAGGCTTCTTCGGTAGGAGTAGGCTATGTGCCGGTACCGGGACATCTAGTTATAAAACCCGCTACAACTGATTTGTCGCGTATACTGCGATTTAAAATCCTAGTCAGGAAGGGTAACCGGTCGATGGTGTATGATCTAACAGGCGGGGTGTGCAAAAAAGCCAGCATTAAGTAAGGGCTGTTGATAGGGGGCGTTAAACCTTGTGCAGACTCCTTCGAAAATGATTGTGAGTACAAGACGTTGATGGTGATTCATCTGTCGGATGGAGGCAATAAGCCTTGTGTAGGCTTCTTCGGTAGGAGTAGGCTATGTGCCGGTACCGGGATATCTAGTTATAAAACCCGCTATAACAAATTTGTCGCGTATACTGCGATTTAAAATCCTAGTCAGGAAGGGTAACCGGTCGTAAAACTATGGTGTATGATCTAAGAGGCGGGGTGTGCAAAAAGCCAGCATTAAGTAAGGGCTATTGATGGGGGCGTTAAACCTTGTGCAGGCTTCCCCGAAACTGATTGTGAGTACAAGATGTTGAGGGTGATTCATCTGTCGGATGGAGGTGTTAAGCCTTGTGCAGGCTTCTTCGGTAGGAGTAGGCTATGTGCTGGCACCGAGTTTTACCCTCTCCCTACGGTAGTATATTACATTCTTAGGCAGTTTCTAGGGTGTGCAAAAAAGCCAGTATTAAGTAAGGGCTGTTGATGGCGGGTGTTTAACCTTGTACAGCTCCTTCAACAGGAGAAGCCTACATGACGGCGCTGTGCAGGCTCTTTCGATAGGGGTAGGCTATATGCTGGTACTGTGTTTTAACCTCTCCGTACAATCATAACATTTTATGTTAGGAACTTACACGAGCTTAATGCTACTCAGCTAAGAAGACGTTCCGTGAGTTACAAGTAGCTTATCAGCACGCAGTGTCCCCGTTCAAGGTTAGTGCAGCCGGAAGATGCGTGTACAATTTCAGTCAACACATGCATTCTGCACTTCGCTCTGAATGACTGCGCCGATACAACTTCAAAGATAGTGTTCTATGCGGTAGAACAAAAAATGTAACCCATAGCATGCTACTAAAGCTTAACACTGTAAATGTTTGGAGCTCCTGTTTTACAGCTAGATGTAGTTCCTAACGTAACAGGACAGGGATTAAAAATATGTTTTACAGCCGAGTACCCCCTTCTATAACATGAGTTTTTAAATAGCAAGTATCTGTTTTACGGCCGGTTGCCCTTCCTGACGCGAGATTTTAAATCACAAGAATCTGTTTTACAACAGGATGCCCTTCTAGGATTTTCAATAGCAGTATCTAGCCTCTTACATCATACACTACTGTTTTACGGTCGGTTGCCCTTCCTGACGTGAGATTTTAAATCACAAGAATCTGTGTTACAACTGGATGCCCTTCTAGGATTTTAAATAGCAGTATCTAGCCTCTTACATCATACACTATTGTTTTCGACCGGTTGCCCTTCCTGACGTCAAAGAACTGGGGTTAAGAATCTTTTTTACAACTAGTTGCTCTTTTTAACACGAGAATCGGGGTTTTACAGCTAGATGCTCAAAGCAGTATCTAGCCTCTTACGTCATACACTATCGTTTCACGCTATGGGCGGTTGCCCTTCCTGATGCGAGATTTTAAATCACAAGAATCTGTTTTACGACTGGTTGCCCTTCCTGACGCAAAACTGACAGTATCTAGCCTCTTACATCATATACTATTGTTTTCGACCGGTTGCCCTTCCTGACGTCAAAGAACTGGGATTAAGAATCTGTTTTACAACTAGTTGCCCTTTCTAACACGAGAATCGGGGTTTTACAGCTAGATGCTCTTCTTAGATTTTAAAAAAGCAGTTACTAGCCTCTTACATCATACACTATTGTTTCACGGTATGGCCGGTTGCCCTTCTTGACGCTGAAAGACCAGGATTTAGCCAGTTACCCTTCCTGATACAACAAGACTAGGATTTATTTTTTTAGACTGCACTTGGCTAGAAATAGCCACACGGAATTATTATATAGAAAGAGAATTACCGGCTCCTACAGTTTGGTTTATTGTGCTTGCCTCTCACCCGGCAGTCTCGGGTTCGATTCTCTTGGGATTAAAAATATGTTTTACAGCCGAGTGCCCTCCCCCTCCTGACGTAAGAGTTTAAATCGCAAGAATCTGTTTTACGACCGGTTGCCCTTCCTAACGCTGAAAGACCGGGATTTAGCCAGTTACCGTTCCTGATACAACAACTCTAGGATTTATTTTTAGACTGCACTAGACTAGAAATAGCCACACGAAATTATTATATAGAAAGAGAATTGCTCGGCGGATGACAGCTGACGCAAGAGTGCGGCACGGTGCTCTGTAGTTTAAAGATGGCGGATGACAGCTGACGCAAGAGGGCAGCACGGTGTTCTGTGGTTTAAAGATGGTGGATGACTGCGCATAGGTTTGTTTCCAAACAAGAGAATGTAGAATTTTTCAAATTGCCGCCACCACATTTCAAAGGTATCTAGCTAAAGAGTGCAGCACTGAGGTTTGTGATGCAAGATGGCGGATGACAGTTGTCAGAAAAAAGCACGTGAGTTTGTAGAGTGCGTGGAATTTGCCGCCACCACAAAGAGGGCAGCACTGTGCTCAAAGATGACTGCTGTCACGTAGAATTGTCTGCCACCACAGGTATCTAGCTAAAGAGGGCAGCACTGAGGTTTGCGATGCGAAATGGCTGCTGTCAAAAAGCATTTTTCAAATTATCCGCCACCACATTTCAAAGGTAAGTAGGTAAAGAGAGCACCACTGTGCTCTATAGATTAAAGATGGCGGATGTCAGCTGCACGTGGATTTGTTTATCTCACGCTAGTGAGGTTAAGTTGGTAGCACTAAGGTTTAGGCCCGCCAAGATAGCAGCACTGCCGATGACAGGTGACGAATTTACATCTACTACGATAAAGAGGGCAGCACAGTGCTCTGTGGTTTAAAGATGGCGGATGACAGCTGTCAAAAAAGCACGTGGCTGTCAAAAAGCACGTGGCTTTGTTTACCACGCGCTAGTTAGGTTAAGTTGGTACTACTGAGGTTTACGCCCGTCAAGATGGCAGTACTGAGGTTAGCGATGCGTTGTTGTCGATGACAGCTGTCAAAAAGCACGTGGCTTTGTTTACAAATCTCATTTCCCGCGGGTGGTGGAGGAGACCTCTGGGAGGCCTCTGGCTGTGGTGGTGGTGGAGGAGGCCTCTGGGAGCCCGTGGTGGTGGTGGCCGCAGAACTGTCCAATTATACTACTAATGTCTAAGTGATGAAGGTTCTACTGTACAGTAGATATAAGTTGCAACGCATTCTTACGACTTTTTCAGGAAGGTGCAGAGATGACTAACCTAGAAAGTACTGTTACCCTAAGGTAATTTAAAAAATACACTGCTGAGTCTTTCAGACCCTGCCCGACTGTTCTAGGGAATTTGACATAAAATAAAGTAATTATGATCGGTAGATTACTTCTATAATTGTTTCTGAGCACGGAGTCTGCATTTCTTCCCAATTTCTGTTTTCTGTTTTACGTTATTGCTTCCACTTTTTGATTCCGTCTTGCGTCTTTAGACTTAAGTGTTAAGAGCATCAAACACTCAAAGGTGGGCTCTGCCTCTTCGGCTACCACTGATATACTCCTGTAGTTGTGTATCAATGATGAGTATGACAGTGAAACATATTGACTGATGACATCTTTTACTGAAGTTTACTTTTCCAATAGTTATTCCACAATAATTCAACACAATACCAAATAATCAACCTGTATTTTTACCGGAGAAAGATATCAAATTACATTTCATGTTACCTAATTGTCCAAGAAGGGTCTGCCTGGCCGAGGCGGTAAAGGCGTGCTCGGTCGCCCGGAAGGACGTGGGTTCGAACCCATGCCTACCAGTGAGAGGCAAGTTCGCTACCCTTACACCGCGGAGGACAGGGAGTTTTATCTGTATCTGCGGACTGGTTCATTTTCCACTCAGTGGACGTGAGAACAATTGAGACGCAGTGAAATTGCGGCCATGGAGGGGCGGGGAGACATATTCCACACACACTAAAATTGAATAACAGCACTTCACTAAACTGTATGGCGAAAACCTTAACTGCAGCCACCTTTTTACGACCCACGTTTGTCCATAGTAAACTTAACATATGATAATAATTCAACTCCCTTCCATTTGTTTATCCAATCATTACAATAATCCATTGGCTTTTCAAACACCGTTATAATATATTGCGTGCTCTTTATAGAAGAGGATCAGTACTGGGGATATTTCCAGAGTTCAGCATTGTCAAGCATGTAGATAAAAGGGCTCTAGAATAATATGGCATTGCATTAAACCTATTTTTGGTTTGAGAGATTAATGATATCCAGCTTTTTGGAATAGTTTCCGAAAGATAAAATTGTCGGACAGTAAGTGATATTTAAAGCATGGGCATGATACTTGTTCAGCACATAGTGAAGTGAGAGGTGAATCGCGAAAATATCCACCCTGTAGTTGCAAAAATGAAGAACACATAGTGATACACACGGGGTTTTGTTTGCAGAATACAGAAGATTCTTCAGGATACATCCGAACGACTTTAAGAGTGTTCTTAACTAACGAAATGCCATGCTGCCACCACCAATTATGTTCTATCGAGCGCAAGCGCTGTGAATTATCATTCTGAACCGTAGTTTCCTTTGCATTAAAATGTAGCAGAGAAAGCGCGTGGGGATTTTATCTAATTCCACAGAACTGTGAGTGTGCGGGTACGATTTCAAGAGTTAAAATGCACAGAAATCCACAGAACTGTATCAGGACTTTTTAAAAGAATGTCTTGATGTGGCATCTGTTTCATGTTTAATTTCTTGATGAAAGCGGAGGGATATTTTGGTAATATGGCTTGTAGTTTCATCCAAAAGAACGTACACCTCTTGTAGTGTCTTCTCTGAACAATTGCAGCACGTCCTACAGTAGATGAAAGTCATGATGGATGCTTAAAAATAAGTAACTTTCCATCTTCACATTTTATTCCAATTTAACCTTCAGAAATATCCCTCTAAAACCGAATTTGGTGAAAAATTGTCCTTGTAGTAGTGAATAAATATACTACGTCCCTTGGCATCATTGCTACGTTCATAATCGACCTAATGTGACTAATGGTAGTCAGTAAACTGTGTGATTGGACCATTGTAGCCACAGTCTTCATAATTGTTTACCCACCAGATGCAATTTATACAGTTTTCTGCTGTTAGTTCTGCGTTCGGTAATACGGCGCGGGAGCTTAACGGACGAATGAACGCACCACAACCCAGCCTGAGATGTTTATGGATTATCACTATTCGCAGTGTTCGTCTCGTTGGCTGAATGGTCAGCGTACTGGCCTTCGGTTCAGAGGGTCCCGGGTTCCATTCCCGGCCGGGTCGGCCTTAATTGGTTAATTCCAATGGCCCGGGGCTGGGTGTTCGTGCTGTCCCCAACATCCCTGCAACTCACACACCACACATAACACTATCCTCCACCACAATAACACGCAGTTACCTACAAATGGCAGATGCCGCCCACCCTCATCGGAGGGTCTGCCTTACAAGGGCTGCACTCGGCTAGAAATAGCCACACGAAATTATAAATTATTATACTATTCGCAGTTAATGGACGGATATTCACCCTCCTGGCCATCTCGCTTTGTACCACTCACCACATGTCTCGAAGCAGAGAAGGCGTCACTTTCACTTGGAGACCATGCGAGTTGCTGTACTGTATGGGTAACGCAGCTATCAGCTTGCATTTGGAAGACAGTGGGTTCAATTCCCACTGTCGCCCTCACGATGGTTTTCCGTGGTTTCCCATTTTCGCACCAGATCCGAGGCTTTACCTTAATTAAGGTCAGGTCGCCTCCTTCCCACTCCTAGCCCTTTCCTATCCCATCATCGCCATAAGACCTATCTGTGTCAGCGTGATGTAAAGCATATTCAAAGATAAAAATTAATTACTGGTTTCCTCTTATGGGAGCGCTTTGTAGGCGAAGGATTACAGATTGTACCTTTTTGAGTGCACCAGGGCAATATATCGTTCTTAGTGGTCTTTCTGATGGTCAAACCATTCTCTCGACACTGTTTCACTATTCGGTCAATCAACACTTTGCGTGGGAAAGTTCCATGATATACTCTTCCCATTAATAATTATGTTTTTACAGTTATATTCATGATGCTCCGGCACTTGCTAGATAAGACACAGGCTTAATAACAGCTGCACTGTCAGTCTAGTTCAATCTCAGAGATGGCAGTGTTGTCACAAAGTACTTCTAATACATCCCCAACAACCACTATTCTGAAGAGGGTGACTTGTTAGTAGATAAAATTTTGGATGGTAATGTTCTATGGTTTCATTCCCGGGATTACCGAGCGAGTTGGCCGTGTGGTTAGAGGCGCAGAGCTGTGAGCTTGCATCCGAGAGATAGTGGGTTCGAACCCCACTGTTAGCAGCCCTGAAGATGGTTTGCCGTGGTTTCCCATTTTCACACCAGGCAAATACTGGGGCTGTACCTTAATTAAGGCGACGGCCGATTCCTTCCCATTCCTAGGCCTTTCCTATCCCATCGTTGCCATACAACCTATCTGTGTCGGTGCCACGTAAAGCAAATAGCATTCCAGGGATTCCGAAATAAAACACACATGTTTTCCAGTATCCTTTCATTCTTTGATTACGGAATGTCCTTTCCAGTCCTGGTGCAAGAAAATGTGATGTTAGCTTTCTTTGATCAGCTAAGATGGTTGCTAGTCAGCTGGCTACGCAAGGGAGTGCTGTGAACGCTGCACGATGCGGGAAAACCTTTGAGAGACTGAAGGCATCAATCAGACCTTCGGCCTAATTTGGCATGAAATGAAATGAAATGAAATGAAATGGCGTATGGCTTTTAGTGCCGGGAGTGTCCGAGGATATGTTCGGCTCGCCAGGTGCAGGTCTTTCGATTTGACACCCGTAGGTGACCTGCGCGTCGTGATGAGGATGAAATGATGATGAAGACGACACATACACCCAGCCCCAGTGCCAGTGAAACTAACCAATGATGGTTAAAATTCCCGACCCTGCCGGGAATCGAACCCGGGACCCCTGTGACCAAAGGCCAGCACGCTAACCATTTAGCCATGGAGCCGGACAATTTGGCATGGAATATATTCAACCCGTGCAATCTATGAAGTTATATTCTTCCTTACCTAGAGTCCAGACCTAAAACCTAGTGACTAATACATTTTAGGCACACGAGGTTATTCATTTTGCGTAGAACCATGGAGTGCACTGACCATGAATATACCGTCTTTATTCTATATCTTAAAGACTTCTGTCGTAAACATATCGAATCTTAAAAAAAAAACGTGTTGGATACTTGCTCTAAGTTCAGTAGTGTCTGTGAGGTATTAAAATTATATACGATGAAGTCACCTTATTAGCCTAATAACTGTTCAAACCAACATTCTGTATTAATCATATAATAGTTTAACTAATAATAATTTATTGATACGATAAAGAGATATTCTTGAAATAAAATAGGTACTACGCATAACAGATCGTGACTGGGATCTCGGAATTATCAGGCTGTACTTCGAATGGTCTGATCAGTCCCTCGGGAAGAAGTGAAACGCTTTGATAGAAAGAGCAAGGCGAGGTGCGACAATACCCAAAGCAATCTCAGCTACCCATTTGAAATTCTGTATATTTATATTAACTTCAGTCAAATTTCATAACATTGATTTCCCAGCGCGAACGTAGGATTTTACATCTTTCTTTACCACGCATAGTAAAAGTTCCTTCACTTGGTTTCTAACATTCAAGTCCTTCACTTCCCTTTATCACTAAACGCATTGTGATAAACATGTTTTACACCTTGATAATAATTTTCCGATGCTTCTTTCAGTGTTCATAAAGTTATAATTTCTTCAGCATGACGAAATATTTACAGATATAATAAATTTTCTCGCTCTTCAATGTTACATACTGAAGCTTCAGCAAGAAATTTTGAGGTCTCTTCAAGGTATTTGTGTTGCAAAATACAAAATTTTATATGTACATGTCACTTTGCAGCCGATATCTTCGAAGTAGCAAAAAGAACCATGAAACATCCATCGAATTTGATAGACTTTCGGATCCACACTATGTAGAAACTATGGAAGTTCTGCTTTCGGTTTAGTATTTACCTACTTCTCAAAGACCCGCTCTTTTAATGATATATTCTTTCCGAATGTTCGATGTTCTTCACCTTCCTCCATTGGTTTTGTTAGAAATGATCTCTAGGTTTATATACTGAACATGTTATCAATTACAGTACGTAAGTTCCTCTTTATAACTTTATGTTTTATTATAAATAAATACGCATAAATATAAGCAAAGAACTGGAATCACAGATACGGCTTTTTTGGGTGATGTTTTACTGTATAGAGTAATAAATACGATACTGGATTATGAGTGATTGCAGGAGGACATCTGTAATGCGATGAGATGGACAGCAGACAAATGGGTGAACGGGGTAAAAAATCACTTTTATAAGTTTTAGTCGTTGTATTGGTGGATGCAAGAGTCTCACGCAAATGATTGTAAGTGCCTAGGTGTTAATATATAAGGAAAGATCTTCATAGAGGTAATCACAATCGGTAATGTAAACTAAATAAAGGTTGCAGACCTCCTCATTTCCTTATGAAGGTATTCAGGGGTTGTAGCAAGGGTGTAAAGGAGAGGGCGTATAAGTTACTGGTAAGACCGTAATTAGAATATTGTTCCAGTGTGTAGGACTCTCACCAGAATTACTTGATTCGAGAACTGGAAAAGATAGGAATAGAGTACGATTTTTTCTGGGTGATTTCTGACGAGCATTCTTACGAAAGTGTTACAAATTTTGGGCTGGGAAGACTTTGGGAAAGGAGATCAGCTGCTCGACTAAGCAGTATGTTCCGTGCTGTCAGTAGAGAGGTATCATGTGGTGACTTTAATAGATGAATATGCTAGAAATGGAGTTTTTACAAGTAGTACGGATCATGATATGAAGATAAAGTTGGAATTTAAGAGGAAAAATATTGGGCAAATATAGGTAGAGGAATTAGGGATTGTAAATGAAACAAAATATTTTCAGTCTGTTAAACACGGAGAAATTATAATATAAATTATAACACTTGACTCTGGTCATAAAATAAAATTATGTGTAAAATGGAATTAGCTCTCGTACACAAGATGCATTTTTCGATCCACCCGTAAGATTTTCCCAATATTTCTAATATATTTTACTCATTTCACTTTTATCATAATGTAAATGTACAATGGCATTAGCTACTGTATAGCTGAAGTTTCAGTTCTCACCACTTAGGACATGTACGGAAAAACCCTGAACGAATTCGTAGGCAACCGGCAAAGCCAGCAGACAACACGTAATTCCAGACGAACCGGTAAATGGAGGCACGAACAGACTACACATTCAGGGGCAGTTCATGATTACTACATACATACTGATTACAGTTTATACAGGTTGGTCGGAAACAACGCAAACCGGGTATATGAGCGTTAGAGCGTTGGCCATACTGATAGGCGATTCGGAAAATTGACGTCGATATCTAGCGTCGTTGTGATTTTATCAGCTGCTGAATTCGGCCAATCAGATCCCTTCGCGGGTGAACAACTCTTCAAGTTAGCTAAAGAAACGGGTGCTTTCTCCAGGTTGATCGACAACGTCTGGGCCACCAGATATGGCACTTGAAGAAGAAGAAAAAGAAGAAGAAAAATACAGAGAAATATGTCAACAACTGTTAGGGTCCAAATTGAAGTTTATTCAGCTGTTGCTGCACTCCCGGGTATTGTACCAGTAAAGCCTAGGTCCTGGTCCATAGTTATCAAAAGAAATGTTGTTCCAGCATATAAGATCCGTCCGACGTACGAACATCTAAGTAAAAGAATGTTCCAGTATGTACCAGACTCCACGAGTGCGCTAGGCGGAGTCAAGTGACGTCACCTGTCGTTCAAAGCTCACCTCCCTTAGAGATATTTCTCGAAAATATCTTTCTTTTCACAAGTTTTCAACGCCTGTACCAATTTTAATGGAACAAACGCTAAATGGTAGCGGACGTCATGAAAATTAACTTCTATAAATTCCAAATTAATCCATCCTATGGTTGCTGAGTTACAATGATTTAAAATCTAACATAAATTACGCACTGACGGTCACATGACCGAGAGAAACTACCCCTCCCAGCGCAAGCTATATATGCCACTGGGTCAAGGCTAACAGGTAGTTGTGTGTTAAGTTGAGTTCAGTTCATTGCAAGCAGTCCAGTCTAGCAGTGCAGTATGTTTATGAGTAAGAGAGAGGGGAGACTAGCCCTCACATAGTATGTTCGTGCAGTCTCGAAGACAGTACTTTTCGTCGTGTTTCGCGGAGACGAAATTACGGGCTAGTAAATCGCCATCGTACTTGAAAAAAAAAGACGTCGCACCGTAAGTAGTCTATTGTGCCGCGACTATGGTATAACACGTACGAAATCAGTGAAGTTCGAAGTTATATATTGGACATTCACAACATGACGTGTGGACTTAATTAATTGCACACAATATTAAATTACCAACAGAAACTGTCGTGTACAGTAATTTTAATTACTCTAGAACTTATTTGCTAACATAGCACATCCTTGGACTGTGTCTTTTTATTTATGTGCCATATTAGGACATGACGTGTTACAGTGAAAAACTTAGTGAAAGTTAAGAACTTTTTCTAAAATAATATAGTTCTATCAACATTAGAGAATTAGTGTTATCTGTCAGGATAACGATTCAAAGACTGTGGTTAGAGACGGTAATGAGAAATATTACGTGTTTGCACTGTGTTGGACGTTCTCAGTGACAGTTTAAAATAGTTTTTTTTTTGCAACAAGGACTGTGATCACTCATTGGACGTCCTAAAATTAACATAGTATCTGTAAATACTACTTGCATGTTCCGTGTGTTAAGATCATTTCCACGAGCAGCAGAAATCTTCAGAAAATTCTACAAGATCCAACTACCTTCAACATCATTTCATCTATGACGTCAACGTGGTTTCTTCGTGGAACTTCAAGTTCGAGTCATCATCCGCACCCGCGGAATGTTCCAGATTCTCATCAGTATTCGTAAGCCAAGTTTTTTAATAAGTGAGTAGTCACAAACTGACCTTTTTTTTCCTTTCTTACCAATCGTGAACAGTGGTTAACCCAGTGCTGCGTGTGACGATACTTTGTAGTTTTCCACCATTACTCAAAATTCATCTTTTAATGATAAATCTATTTTCAAAATCTATTTCACATAAGAAAGACTCTAGGAGTTTCAAGTGTTCTATGTTTCAAGGCTCACAAACTGAGAAACTCTCAACAGAAGTTCAAATTCTTATTTTCAATTATAAGTGTGTTCATGTCATGTCATAATACTTAGAAAGACTTTAGGTGAAAAACTGACACTTTATGTTTTCGCAAAAGACTATTGGATCTGTGAGATTTATTTACTTTCACAAATTGCATTCAAGAAGATTTACGTTAACCCTTTTGATTTCAACAAATTATTTGCATTCTATATCGACATTGCAGGGTGGTGAATTGATTAACATTATTAATAAATTGTTTGAAAAAGGGTATAACCATCTATTATTCGCCCTGCGAGTCTATCCTGCTCTGTACCGGCTCCAAAAAAACCAACTTCTACTACCTGAGATCCTTCTCATACCTTACGCCCCGAACGTTTACTGGTACAGTATCCACAACTCACCTAATGTGGGAAGTGCCTATGTGGTTACCGCTGAATGTAGCATTGCGTGTACTTGGGCACTTCTACCAGATCCCTAAGTCACTTCCTCAGGAAAATGAAAATCCACAGCTTGTTTCCAGTCATTTGACCGGGTCAGAAATGAATGAAGTTCCCGTCTAGCGGCGAGGATGGGAATTGTGCCGGCTGCCGAAGCTTGTCGCACTCCTCTGGGACAATGATTCATGAATGATTAATGAAATGATGTTGGAGAGTGTTGCTGGAATGAGAGATGACAGGGAAAACCGGAGTACCCAGAGAAAAACCAGTCCTGCCTCTGCTTTGTCCATCACAAATCTCACATGGAGTGACCGGGATTTGAACTACGGAACCCAGGGGTGAGAGGCCGGCGCGCTGCCGCCTAAGCCACGAAGACTCTATTGGTCGTTTAATATTCCAAAATTATTTAAAAAGCAAGAAATCTTTCTCACAACCAAATACTGACTACTTATCATAACATAGAATCTCACCTGTCATAACTCTCCTCTCGATCCTGCAGTAGAGTGTCTTTCATTTCTTTCCTTCCTTGACATGTGAGGAGCAGGTAAAAACTGGCCAGCACCACGAGCATCACCCCTGGAATCACAAACACTCTTTGTATATTATCAAGTCAGGTAAGACACTACGAGGGTAATTCAAAAATTAAGGTTTCCTAAACGTTTTGTGGATGAACTGATAAAGGTAAATCAAGATAAAAACTAATTTATTTCGATATAATTTATTTACTTTTCAATATATATATTTTTTCAAGTGTGATGCGAGTTATGTCGTGCAACCTTCGGAGAGGCCTGGTGTAGGTCTTTCTAGCTGATGCCCTTGGTCGACTTGGCGTCTGTGTGTATGTGATGATTATGATGATGAGGTAAGGAGAGGATGAAATTCGGTGTTGGCATATGACCTACTCCTTTCGAATAAAGCCTAACGACCGCATCCTATGGTTGAAATACCATAAACAGCACCATATGTCCTCAATCCATATGAACACGGTGTATAGGTTTTCGGAACTAAACCTAAGATTTTGACTCGTGATCTAGTGATTAGAATTTGTATACCACCACCCCTTCTACTTTTCTGGTCAATATTATGATAATTTTTTCCCAGAAACGGGACTCGAACCTGCTAATCACGGTGTCAGTCCACAAAGACTACACGCATTGACGATCATGGCCACAAGGTGGGCTACTTATTAAAGCGTTTGTTATAATGAAAAATGTGTGCCTCCTGTTCGTCGAACACATCCAAGTGATTCAGCATTACACCACCTGTTCTCCTGTAGAATTTTATAAGCGAATGTGTCTAACATTGATGGGCAGTCACACCATTCTTCGTCTTTCACAGTCATTCGACCGTCTGCATATACACGGCACCACTTCAGCACTTGCAAACGTCACTTTCTTTCCATTTACGGACATGCCCCTTCTGTGGATATTGAGGATCCTGAGTAAACCACGTGGACCTCCTCCCGTACCCACTCGTTGATATACTTAGCAAATTTTGCTACTGTTTCTGTACTAAGGTTCAGTTTTACCAACTCTGAAAACTGTGCGCCATCTATCGATGCAGTGTCGTTTGTTTCTGAGCAACAGAACGACGAATACTTCTTTGATTTACCCTCTCACACGTGTATAATAACAATGATGACGTAGAAGTATACAAAGCACAAACAGAATAAGGGAAAGGATTAAGGTTTAGAAAGACTAGTTTATAGCACATGATACAGAAACTATAGAACAACTGAATGGCTTACGTTAATCATATTAGGTAATATATCAGCTACGTTTAAGGTACCATATACACATGTTCGATGTGATTTCTGGGCAAACATCCGAAGTAATTCACGCGAAAAATGGACATATCCCCAAATCCAATTTCCCAAATTACCTTTCCCGGAAAACATTTTCTCTACACGAAAAATTCTAGAAAAGTGACCATCTGGGAAGTATTCTTTAACATATGGAATACGAAGAAATTCATCTTTTATTGGGTAGGTGTTTAACGTCGCTCTAACACAATGAAGGTTTTCGAAGACGAGAGGTTCGGAAAGGGATAGGGTTGGGAAGGTAGTGACCGTTGCCTTAATTAAGGTATTTAATTGGTGTGAAAATGGGAAACCATGGAAAACTATCTTCAAGGCTGCCGATAGTGGGATCCGAACCCACCATCTCCCGAATGCAGGCTCACAGCTATGCGATTCTAGACACAAGATAACTCGATCAGTAGAAAATCGTCTAAGTAATGGTTATTATACCCAATAAATAGTCATAGGTATGTGTTGATTCTGTTTGTTTTAATTTGCCAGATTTAATTTAGATGAGCCTGAAGTTTGTCTTTAATTTGCCAGATTTAATTTAGGTGAGCCTGAAGTTTGTCAGTCACAGTAAATTTTCCTCTTGAACGAAACTCTATTTTTAACATAAATGTAATCATGAAGTAATCATTTTACTCCTCTGCTTCAAAATGTTGTTGAATTCAAGATGTTTGTTTGTTTGTTTATAATTTGTTTTTCGTCGCACCAACACAGACAGGTTTTTATGAAAACGATGCGAGAGGAAATTGATAGGAGTAGGAAGGAAGCATCCGTGGCCTTAATTAAGGTACAGCCCCAGCATTTTCCTGGTGTGAAAATTGGAAACAACGGAAAACCATCTTCAGGGCTGTCGACAGTGGGGTTCGAACCTACTACCACCCGTGATTCAAACCACGCAGCCACTCGCTCGGTAATGCCAGATTTAAAATAAGTTGAAACGTGTTGCTGAATATTCAGGTTAGAGTGTAAATTTTGCCTTTGCTGGCGAGACCTATTGCTCACAGTGCACTAAGTCTTCTGGTATGGGCTAGATTAAATTTGTTACTTATATTGACAGAGGACATGAGGTGCAGTCGAGAGGTGAAAACTCGTATTGCGATTGCGATGGAAGCATTTAATAAGAACAGTAGACTTTTTGTAGGGCATTGAGGAAACGATTTGTGAAGTGCTTTTTATGGAGTGTGGCACTGTATGGAGCTGAGACATAGACATCGAGAAAATAAGATGAAAGAAGACTGGAAGCATTTGAGATGTGGATTTGGAGGAGAATAAAAAGTATACAATGGATAGAAGAAGTAAAGAATGAAGAAGTCTTGAGAAGAGTTGGGGAAGAGAGAAATATATTACAAGTAATCAAGAAGAGAAAGCACAATTGGATTGGTCACTGGATGAGGAGAGATTGCTTGCTTATACTGTAGATTGAATTGAATTGAATTGAATTGAATTTATTGATCATGATTTACATGCCACTGAGACTGAAAAGCCCCTTTATGCAGCGTCTTCTTATAATACAATGCAGATTTATGAAAACAGTAACTACATTTATATAATATTAAAGTATTAAACTAAACAAGAAACTTAAAGAAAAATAATGAAAATACAGATACCAAATCCAGTAAGGTTAAGACATACATTATATAATAAGTAAGAAAGTAAATCATTAAGCCCTTCTGTTATTCCGGACTACATGGGTTTAAAGAATATAAAGCTAAAGCAGAGAAACAATTTTCTTCGAAATATACATATTCCTGATTGTTCGACACAAGAATGCCTGATCTCAGCCTCTTGCGTACTCCTCCAGAAAGATAGATGTTAAGAACTGCTTTATTTGGGTACAGTTAGTGTTACTTGCGAAACGGTGAAGATTAAAGACGTTAAAGATACGTGATGCAGTGCAAACAAAGGATTTGTTAAATTTAGTGGTACGATGAAGGGGAATTTGAAGGGTGGTTTTTGTAAACCTATTATCTCTGTTATGTACCGACTCCATAGGTTTAAATGCATTATAAAGGTAGGATGGTGTCTTCAGTTTGAGAATTTTCTGCGTAGCAACAGCTACTGAGATTTCCCGACGTTCATGGAGTTTCAACCATTGTAGCTGTATGTAATAGGGTGTTATGTGTTCATCACGCCTGGCATTTGTAACGTAACGAACACATGCGTTTTGTACCCTCTGTAGTTTTATGTTCAAAGTTTCAGATAAGTCGTTGTATACGACTGAACCATAGTCAATTATTGGAAATATAAGACTTTGAACAAGTAGTTTTCGCATGAAAGGTGGTGTACATGACACGTTACGTTTCAAAATATGCATGGATGACACAACTTTTCGGATTACATTTGACGTATGATCAGACCAGGATAAGGTTCTGCTACAGAAGGAACGGTAAATGGAAAAAGACAAAGAGAACGGAGAAGATATCAGATGCTGGACAGTATCAGGATAGAATACAAGTATGAGGAAACAAAGAGGGTGGCAAGATACAGGACTGCGTGGAGAGCTGCCATGTCAAAACTTGTCATATGGCAGAACACTGATGAGAAAGGTAAAGACCTGTCTGAGTCTCATCTTTCGCATTGACAATATGACGGTGACTGAGGTATGAGTGATGTTAGTAATGCCATTCCATATGCAGCCAGTCCCTGCTATGAATGGTGTGAAAATGTTGCTCAAAGCGTTTTTCTGAGGACGTTTTTGTTATTTTTCATTATTATTATTATTATTGCGGGTGTATTATTTTTAAAATGTTCAGAAAGTCACTGTTGTAATATAATGCTCACAAAGTGAAACGTATCAAATTTTGGTCGGCTGTAATACATTGTGTGCCTTTCTTTTGCAGACGTAGGTTATACAGAACCAAAACATGTTCATTTATTTCTACATAAACCAAAAATGAACAAAAAATACGCAGACGTTTACGCTTCATTGTCCAAAACAGACACAGTGGTCCAAAATCGAAAGTCACTGCACTTGAATGCATTTAAAAACAAACTGAAACTTACACTTAACACTTTCCAGTACTCTGTGTTGCCACCGCTGACTCGTAGCACACCGGCGTGGTATGCTTCTGATAAGCCTCCGGCTTGCAATCTGGGGGATGGCTCTTCATCTTCCAAAATACTGCTGTCAGTTCCTGGAGTTGCTGTGGGCGATTCTGTATGCGCCTGCCAAGTTGATCCCACAAATGCTCGATACAACTGAGGTCGGGGCTACATGGGGGTGTCATTACTTGAATTCCATCAGCTGCAAGGAAGTCCCTGGTAGCCGTAGCTGAATGTATAATGGTTACATTATGCACTAATGTGAAATGTTGCCCAATATTGTATGAGATGGGTAGTACATGGTTCCCCAGAACCTACTCAGTGTAGCGCACAGCTGTCAATCGTCTCTGAATGACTACGAGGTCACTTTTATGGTTGAAAGGAATTCCTCCCCAACTCGTCACTGATCCGCCACTGTAAGCGACTGTTTCCTGCACGTTGCAAGGCAAATTTTGTTCTCTTTGACGTCGCCAGACTCGAATATGACCATCTGACCCAGAAAGCTGGAATCTGGATTCATCGGCAAAGAATACTGGTGTACAAGTCGGAGCTGCCTGTTGACATGCTGTTGTGCAAACTGCAGACGGCATCTTCGGTGATGAGGAGTCAAACGGGCCACTTTAAGCGGTCCCCGGGAATTGAGACGACCTTTCCTTAGTCTATTGCGGACTGTCTGTGTACTGGTGACAGTCCAATGTGCATTAATTAGCTCACCTCGTAGGTTCCTGGATGTACTGCGGCAATTTTGGAGGACCTATAAACAACGAAGTTGTTCCTCAGCTGGCGTTGTTTTCCGTTTTCTCCCTGAATCAGGTCACCGTTTTACATTGAGTAGCTCTTGATACCGCTGCCATAACCTGCAGATGACTGCTTGAGACACTCCGAGCCGCTCTGCCACGTAACGCTGCATGCGTCCTTCCTGCAAGAGGAGTACTGCACGCATGAATTGTTCTGATGGTAAATGCCTTTCCATGTCTTGTGCTCTATCCTGCCTGTGTTGCTTACCAATACGACAGCTCACACAGCACTGACAGACCATGCCGTACGTCACGAGCCACTCCTGTTTGGGGTGCGGATGTCACCAAGGGATAAAGAAAACAACCCTGCAGAGCACCACGGATGTGAAACAACATGTGTGCAATCTACTTCATATCAAAGTTGTGATACTTTGTTTTTGTGAGCAGTGTGTATGACACTAGTACTTAGTGATCAGGGAAACTCAAACAGCTGGTGAAGTCAAGGAAGTGTGAGCTCTTGAACGGTATTGACACAGATGGTAACATGAGCAAGAGAGGTTCTGGTCAGTTTCTACACAGTCGAATAGTTTGTATAGAGTTGAACTCCTCACAGGCATTAGCATCAGAGTCACAGGTGTTCGCTGTGTTCCTCATTATATGCACTGGAGTTGAGAATGGAATCGATAAAATATCTGCAGCCTTCAAAGATTAAAACTCATTCTATAAGATAATTACAGACAGGTTATCACGAGGCTTCCAGCTGAGTCTTCCATTACTTCCATTTTAACACGGATATGTTTCTTGGGCTGGAATTAGCGTCATCAAGTTATAGAGTAGACAATTTAGCGTGGACAGAAAACCGACACCGTGGTAACCAGGCAACCAGTTTTCACGCATTATTACGGTGTGTCAGAAAACTCTGCCTTCTATACACAGTAGGTACATGCATGCACAGAAATGGTGTCCCGATACAAATCAAACAAGGCATCCCCCCACTTCCTCTCTTAAGGGGGAGGTGGACGACATTTCAGAGAAAAGTGACATAAAAATAGGCCAGAATTGAACTAGAATATCTTACTCCATTTTTGGAATATAAATGAAAAACTCTCTGAGCAGGTACATTTGTACTTTTTCTTAGCTGTTGACATCCTAAAAGTTTTAAATATTACTAGGAAAGAGAGTTATTCAATATGTTTTAAATATAGTACAATATAATTTTTGGTATTCGTCCCATATTTCAGGTACACTTTACTAAGGAACTATTAAATCTACAGAGCTGAAATTAAACATTCTATTTATGTGTACTGTCGTCCGTAAGGTAGGCTTAACAACAAATTTATTGTTTAGTGACCCACTGGGCTTATTTTTTGAAAATAAACTTTTCCTTCATTTTCATTATCAGAAATTTAAAATGTCTGAAAATAAAATGTAAGTATATTTTTTGATCTAACCGAAGTCTATTATCACACACTACGTTTATCAGGCATAATTCTGAAATTTTACTTCCTGAAGTACAGGCTTTACCTAGAAAAGTATACATGAAATTTGGGATGCATTCTCAAAATTAAATTGTACTATATTTAAAAAATATAGAATAACACTATTATCTAGTAACATTGAAAACTTTTAGGATGCTAACAGTTAAGACGAAGTACAAGTTTACCTGTTCTGAGAGTTTTGAAGTTACAGTATATTGAAAAAAATGGTGTAAGATAATCTAGTTCAAACCTTATCTGTTTTTATGTCACTTTATCCCATAATGTCGTCCATCTCCCCTTAACGCATTGCTGCAGGTACACAGCCCGCAACAAGACCTTTGTGGTTGAAGTGGGCACAGTGGTGGATGTATAGCAATACACGTATAGTGCCTTCAGCACTACCCGTTCACTCTCTTCCCCTTCTTTTCGGTACCGTACTGCCCTTCGAAACTACCCCTTCAGTTTCTCCACTCTTCTCCAGTACTGGAGTGGCCTTCAACACTATCCCTTCACTCCCTCCCCACATTTTCAGTACTGGAGTGGGGCAATGTTGATTGTTTATGTCGGGACAGCATTTCTGTGCATTTGTGTACAAATGGTGGTGTGTTGCAAACGAGTTTCCACTGTCAGTATTGACGTAGAACATAAGCAAAACGTTGCCATTGATGCTTTCACGGTCGGTACTGATAGACATGATATAGGTTTGAAGACGCAGAGCACAGTTCTCTGCGAAACGTAAAGAATTTCACCTTATTTTCCTGGCACGGCATAAGCCCAAAAGCCTATATCATGTCTACCAGAAAAACGTGTTTTGAAGATAGAAGTTCTCATAATATTACTACGTTAAAGTCACCAAAATTATGGAATCATTGGGATTCCTGGTATTAAAACAGTCCCTTTCCAGTGGGACTTCTGGTTGAAATAGTATCCTCAATGAAAAAGATCGTTATCATTTTAATTTCAAATCACTTGCCTTACTGTTCCATTTTAAACCAGTCCAATGTCCGACATTACGTGCTTTTCCATCACCATAAATAAGACACAGAGATAGACACTTTAAGTGATCGTGTCGCATGTCAGAAAGGAACAAAATCTTTTTGGGCTAACATCAGGAGGAAATATGAATAGCGTAGTCTACAAAGCATGGAGAGAGCTGGCTTTGCAATACTAGCCATGTAGCTGTGAGTTTGCGTTCGGGAGATAGTGGGTTCAAACCCTACGTCGGAAGCTTGTAGATTGTTTTCCATGGTTTTCCAGTTTTACTCCAGAAAAGTTCTGTTACTCTACCTTAATTCAGACCAAGGCTACCTCATTCCTAGTCTTAACCTTTTCCTACTCCATTTTCACCGAAATTCTGAATGTGTTACGGCAATGAGAAACAACTAGGGGTAAAAAGAAGAAAACTTGCTTTATATAGGAGTCTTACAGAACTTCACTTCAAAATATTTTATCCTCGTAAATTCATAACTGCACTCGTGCGAAGCTGATCCGGGACACTATTCCTTAAATTAAATTTTTGTTTTAGCATCAAACAGGTCATTAACACAAAAGTGGATTTCTTTACAAATAAATAGCCGATAACCTCTGTTATTCTCTTTCTCCGTGGCAACGATCAGATTGAATAATGAAATACTTAGTGTCCAATAACGAGAAAAATACTGAAACGGATGGCGATCCTATCAAACACAAGTACTACTGTACATCAAAAATCCATTTAAAAATACAAATGTTCAAAATCAACTTTGCGATATCTTTAAACATTACACAGCATTTAAGGCACACACAAACATAGGGTTCAATGTGATTATTTCTTATCTTTTATGGAAATACTGAACAGCAGCTAGATAGTGGAAACTTGCATTACTTAGCAGATACATGTATATCGGGACAACGCTGATAGGGCTGTACGGCTCAGTCCAAACATCGATAGAGATTATGGAAATATTGGTAGAATTGCAAAAGCTAACTTCAACTCATCACACATGTAAATTGGTGCTTGTTTTTTACGAGAGGTCGTCGCTTTTTTTCAAAATATGTCCATATTAGACAATGCAATCCTCTACATTTGTTTCCAGCTCTGTACAATATTAGCAATGTACGTATGGCAGGCTGCGAGTATTCCTTTTTCCTCTGTGGGGGAAACGGGGCGTTAGGAAGGCTCTGTGCCATTAAGCTTAACCTTTCACTGGCCATATATCTCCTAAATGGATTCGTTATTGTTTCCCTCTTACAGAGAACTAGCATTCGATAAATGAGACGGGAGTAGAAATGGCGCACACGTTTATGACCTTAAGGCTCTTATACTTTAAATTTAATGTTTAAGTTATACGGCAGATTTTTTTTTGCAAACAATTTGAACGCTATTTGTATGCGACTAAATGGTGTGTGTTACCACGGTCCTATGAAGCCCAGGAACTTGCCTTGAAAGTTAGCATGCAGTTAACTATGGAAGATAAATGGGCATATTCATGGTAACGATTCTCTTTGTCGTTTTAGATACCAAACACTATCAAACTTCTGTCCGGCTCCATGGCTAAATGGTTAGCGTGCTGGCCTTTGGTCACAGGGGTCCCGGGTTCGACTCCCGGCAGGATCGAGAATTTTAACCATCATTGGTTAATTTCCCTGGCACGGGGGCTGGGTGTGTGTGCTGTATTCATAATCATTTCATCCTCATCACGACGCGCAGGTCACCTACGTGAGTCAAAATCAAAAGACCTGTACTTGGCGAGCCGAACCCGTCCTGGGATCTCCCAGCACTAAAAGCCATACGCTATTTCATTTCAATCCTTTCCCAGGTTATAACAAACAAACTAATAAACAGACACCGAGCTCGATAGCTGCAGTCGCTTAAGTGCGGCCAGTATGCAGTATTCGGGAGATAGTAGGTTCGAACCCCACTGTCGGCAGCCCTGAAAATGGTTTTCCGTGGTTTCCCATTTTCACACCAGGCAAATGCTGGGGCTGTACCTTCATTAAGGCCACGGTCACTTCCTTCCCACTCCTAGCCCTTCCTTGTCCCATCGTCACCATAAGACCTATCTGTGTCGGTGCGACGTAAAGCAACTAGCAAATAAAAGAAAAAATTAAACAGACAGACACAAACTGAACACTACCTGCTGTCGACTTTATTAAACCTAATCCGAGATAAAAACGAAGTACACAAAGTAAACTCTTGAAGTGTCAGACAAAATAAAGAAATATTTGCATAGATGACAACAATAAAACCTTAATTTTTCAGAACAACATTGGTACTGAATCATTCCGGGAGCGCAGGATGTTTGCAGGAAGGCCTTCAAATTGTGTATGTCCACACATTTCTCTAACGAAATATCACTACACATTTTTTCGACTGACGCCCTCATCCTCCCTTTCTCTCTCAATTTAACATACGGACAGAGAAAACAGCGAGCAGGAAAAAACAAGAGAAGAAGGGAGGAACAAATTAGATGCACTCTTGTCATCCATGTTAATTGCTTCAGAGAATAAATAGCTCTCCCAGAATGATACGGCACCGCGGAAAGGGAAACATTGGATGGGAATGGAATTGGACGCGACGAGAGCCGACGACGCTAGCGAGTCCAATTGTTCACGTATCACGACCGGCAGTAATGAGATCAGGCTGGAATCTCCCTTGTTACAAACGTCATCATGTTTTCACTGGCTCATTAGTAAAAGGTTGTGTTTGAACGAAAAAAAAAGTTTATACTTTCCTCCAGTCTTGAGATCTAGCCTCTCGTTACGGCGGTTGTCGGGCTGAGTAGCTTAAACGGTTGAGGAGCTGACCTTCTGATCCCAACTTGACATATTCGATCCTGGCTCCGTCCGGTGGTATTTGAAGGAGCTCAAATACGTCAGCCTTGTGTCGGTAGATTTATTGGCACGTAAAAGAACTCCTGAGGGACCAAATTCCGGCACCTCGGCGTCCCCGAAAACCGTTAAAGTAGTGGGACGTAAAGCCAAGATTATTATTATTATTATTATTATTATTATTATTATTATTATTATTATTATAATTATTATTATTATTATTATTATTATTATTGTTGTTGTTATTGTTTCATGAGAACGAGAGGACTCCGTTAACATCCTTGTAGGAATTGGGAATCGAAACAGGGACCACTGACTAAGAGACATACATTTTACCTACACACCACGAGGCTGGCAGCTGAGTAACGTTATCACCAGCTGTTTCTCCAAGCTAAATATGGTTCGAATCCTGACCGATGTGCATGGGTCCAGATTACACGAACGCTTTAGGTACTAAGCATCTTATTATTACAGTAATGAAAATAAAATGAAGACCAGCATTTTCTTACGTCCCCTTCCAAAGTGTTCTGGACAGAATCCGGACAAATGACGGTTTTTTGTAATTGTTCTGTACAAATTATTTTTCTGAATGCTTATATACACCATATTGGAGAGGTAAACATTTAAGGAGATTGATAACACTGTCATATTTCTTGACTTTCTACATTTTCATTTCCGAGTAATCAAAATTTATGGAAAAATTGCGCAGCAGCCATATAATCACAATTGAGTCTTGCAAATTTTGTTGTCTTCCGACCTTGATGGCGCCGATAAATGTTGCTTTGAGAAGAAAATAATTATTGTAATTATCAGCACTGCTTGGCACAGGCCAGAGTAAAGTGTAGCTTCCACCGAAGTACCAGTCAACATCCATGGCTGTGACAATATGGAAGTTGCTGGGGTATGGATAGTGCTGAGTAATGACATTCAGAGCATGACTAGTGCATCTGAGTGTTTTGAAAGGTGCTGTTCATAGGGTCGGTCGTGCAGCAATAGTACTTTCTGACCCAGTGAGGAAAGCAATGGCAAACTACCTCACTACTCATCTTGCCTAGTACGCCTCATTTTGGTGCTGCCATTGGTTTTTGGGGTTTCTTTATAACCGCATAACCTTTGGTGGTGCTATTTGAGGATACAACCAGCTTCTGGGCTGATGACCTAACAGACAGACATCAGCACTGCAACTGAGTCCGATGTTCCTTTCAGACTCATTGTACAGGAATTATCTGTTTATTCTTCCCTTAATAACTCTTTCTTCGCCACCAGATCCCATGGATGTAATGATGTTTATTTTGAGAGGAAAAAGTTCGTGCAATTCAGCCTATCAGTGGAGTTCAACATTGCTTCCATTTTATTCTGCGATAATCCTTTGTCTCATTTCCACTGATAGAATATAAATTTCAACACCGATGGTGCTGGTGATCTTTCTAAATTTCAACACCGATGGTGGTGGTGATCTTTACTTTAATAATAATAATAATTGTACCGGGCGGTACACCTCCACGCCGCTAATTCAAACTTTGCGCCAGTTGAAACTCCCCTACTGGAGGAAGTCTGAACCTTATCTAATGTGTTAATTTTTAAGTTTCTCAGAAGATGTCACTACTTGGAAATTTTGAAGTTTCTGAACTGGGTCGTTTTCGACGTATTTTTGTTTTGCTTGTAGTAAGAAGTGTGAACATTCTCTTCCAGAGGACACTACTGAAGAACTACAATGGTGCACCCTAGTGCGAAGTGAAAGAACTGTTTTTTGGAGAAATTTTTATTTCAAAAGTTTGTTCCTTGTTAAATTTCTCTCTGTTATTGTTTAAGTTGGCTGTATAACCCTTTCTTTCCCCTTGTTTTGAATTTAGCCAATCCCGAATTTCTTTAATTAATTTATGACCAATCAGGTGTATCTTCTCCAACTTGAATATCTTGCTTAACCCTAGCCAATAAAGTTTTTGTGGGAGGGTGTTCTCATTCCTGAAACGCCTCGAACTTTCCGCGAGAGTATATAAACTGCTAATTTTCGGGTCTCCGCGCCACTTCAGTAACATCTTTCAGTGTGTAAAGTACGTAGCAGGGGGCGGGAAGCGCCTCTTTCTTCGGGCAGCAGTTCATCCACAAGGTAATGGCCTTTTAGTAACTTCTTTTCTTGCTAGCTCAGCAGTTTAACTCTCGGGGCAGGTCCGAAGCCTTTTCCATGTAACTTTCCTTTAATAATGTAAAGACACTCGGTGTCAATTCTTTCTGTTCTAACTACATATTGGGATAGAGAGTGCTTAACCCTCTCGAGCTCCCACTCATATTGCATTGAGGTGAACTTATTTTCACAACCTTTCTTCCTTAAGTCACCTCTTTAGTATGGGATTAGCCCTTGCATTAGCGGCCTAGAGCCAGATTAGGTTTTAAACAAAATGTATTAGGAGTGCAGATCGCCTCCTCTCAAATTGGTATTTTAGAGGCCATGTAATTAACCTTTTCTCACTTAATAGGCCTCAGTAGGTTGGGTATTTTACCCCTGTGTTTATGTCCTTAGAGGACAGCTTGAAGGTGGAATTTGGTGTGGCCTTTGATAGGCTTAAATTTTGAGAGCGAGTTGCTCTTTCTTGAAAATTTTGTTTTCTGCGCGCCTCAAGGAGGCTTTACTGTGTAATTTGGAGCAAGTGCTCCTGGGCATGAATGGGGTTTTCTGCCCCTCGGTTGAAACTTGTTTTGGGGTAAAACTGGGCTAATTGCTCAAGAATTGTGAGTTCGGGGCTCGAAGCCCAAATCCTGTAAATACTGTAATTGTACTTTGTTGCCTTGCTACTCTGTACCTGCCATGCTTGTTATTTCTTGATTTTGAAAAGAAAATATAACCTTGTTAAATTTTATCTTAACGTTAATTTCGTATTTTGAGGCCCGTTCACCCCCGCACCTTCTTTCACCTCTGCTGTTCCACAGATACCTCGGAACAATAATAATAATAATAATAATAATAATAATAATAATAATAATAATAATAGTAATAATATTGGCTTTACGTTCTATCAACTACTATTTTACGGTCTTCGGAGACAGCGAGGTGCTGGAATTTAGTCCCGCAGGAGTTCTTTTACGTGGCAGCAAATCTACCGACACAAGGCTGACGTATTTGAACACCTTCAAATACCACCGCACTGATCCAGGATTGAACCTGCGAAGTTGGTGTCAGAAGGCCCGCGCCTCAACTGCCTGAGCCACTCAGCCCGCCAATCTTTACTTTAAGAGGAATAATATCATAATTATCAACTGGTATATCTAGAAGAATCCAAGAAACTAAATCTTATCTGGCAAGTCTGGTAGTCAAATCTTACTCACATGGTTAGAAAATAGTGCTGCTGCGAAGAAAATAAGGAAGTAAACGAGAACTAAACAATAAAAATACCAACAATCAAACAAAGTGAAGAGATTCTACACCTTTTGGTATTACGTCCATTGGTCCAGATTTCTTCGGAACAGGTATGAAATTGTATCAGTACTGGGAATTTGAATATACATTTTGCACACAGGAATCTTTCTTTGCTTAGGTCTTCCAAGTTCCTTACCTGCTACGGAGGACAACCAAAGGCGGTGAGGGCGAATGAAGAGAGCAATTGAGAAGGCCACGTACAAGATGCTTTTCTTCCAATGATCCAACCACAAGATCCCGTCCCAGCACCGAAAGACAGGACTGTACTCGTTCCTGGAAATAAAGAGAGGAGGGTTTTGAAAATATCCGAATTTTTATTTTTTCTTTGTTTTTGATTTCGACTCGAAAAATAATTTTAAATTTTCGGATCATTTTTAAAGTTACTCGTTATATATGAAATATGTAGAAATATTTGTTACCGTTCACTATAGACTGCATAAGGAACGTTATAACTGGCGCTTTCATACCTCCGCTACTTTCACATGTCAAAAGTCAAAACCGAAGATAAAACAGGTAGATCTATGAAAGTAAAAACAAAAACAAAAAAAACAAACATATTCTAGTCCATGGCGGAAAACAGGGTGCACTGTGAAGGTTATTCCTCCCTGCGGATGGATCTAAAATTCATCCTCCTGCATGCATTAACTGGTATACAGGGTGGTCGAAAAGAACGTGAACCAGGTATACGTGCGTTAGAGAATTGGTCTTACTAATAAATACTCTGAAAACATTAATTTGATACCTCGCGCTGTTGTTACATTATTAGCTTCTGAAGTTAGCCCATCAGGTCACTTCGCGAGCGAATTCAAATGGGCTTTCCGAGGCAATGTTGTTAAATTTGCAAGTGACTTGAGAGCCATGCTGAGAAATCAGCGTCAAACACAAAAACACCTAGGGACTCAGCCGGTGTTACAGTAGCGCACTTGCTATGGCGCGATCCTGTTAGCTCGGAGGTTCGTGTTTCAGTTCCTCCCCGGTTGAAGGTTTTTCCTTCGACTGGTGCTTTCAAACCAGTCTTAAGCCACGTTCAGATTTGTCCAACACCACCTCACAAATACCGTTTGAATTCGCTTGCGAAGTGGCCTGTCTTGCTAAATTCAGCAGCTGACAAAATGAAACCGGCACGAGATATAGAATTTTTCTTTCCAAATTATTTATCAGTACGGCCACCGCTCTAACGCTCATATACCCGGTTCATGTTCTTTTCGAACACTCTGTATAATGATATTTCATGAATTCTTCATGTCTGAGGAGGTAAATTTATTTTCATATTGTCCGACTAATACAGTTCATCAGCGGAGCGGCACGTGGAAAAGAAAATACAAGTAATAAAGCTACTCTCAAGAAAGTAGAGAGGAGAGACGTAACTGAACAGAAATAATATAATCATTTATTACAAAATATTTTTGAACATTCATTATCATCTGTAAACAAGGAAAATCTTAAGTGTTTGTACAAGCAAGGAGAAGAACACCTACTCTGCAGAACAGCATAAAAATGAACCTTTAATTCATTTCCGAACCATAAAATATTTCTTGTAATGTATACAGATTTAAAAAAAAATTAACAGATTTGAAGCAAATGTTTTTTACCATGAGCTACATGAGCTTTTCACACATCTCACAAGGTGATACTTACCCCAAGTCTTGACCAGAGGCAAATATCATTCGGAAGATCCAAGTACGCCTTAACTGTCTCGGCTAGGCAGCCCTTTATACTCACAGAACAGCGTACATCAGGGCCATCAGCCTGTCCTCGCCGGCAACCTCCGTTACTTGTGGTAATCATGGTTCAAGATCCAGATATTCACTTAATAAATACCATAACACAAAAGAAAGAATTTTGTCCAGTGAGGGGGGAATTTGGTATTATCTCCCCTTTAAGTTTCATCACGTTTTTCGTCCAAATATGATTATTTTATAATTACTCAGTGAAACACGGACCAACATCCCCCCTAACACTTAAATTCCCTTAAATTCATACTACACGCTGCCACAAGCACGTACTTTCACATGCCAGAAACTACGCACGCAACTTGTTTATGACTGTTCAAGTTCAAGAGGCTAAGGGTTCGAAGATGACACTAGCAAGAAAAGGACTGACTTCATATTCATGCAGATATTTAGAGAAGAGGAAGGCAAAAAGAGGGAGCAGTAAGAACTCCCATCAAATATGGCACGTCAATAAAGCCAATGAGTTCTAAAGGTCTGCTGAGACCTTCGCGAGATCAGTATCTTCCAGATGGGTGCTTGTCCATTCGGAGATATTTTAAGGAATAGTCGACACCACAAGATTCGACACATAATGGCCGGCGTCTCAAAGAACGAGGCAGAATGGTCTACGAGGTAGTGTCCATATTGAGCATTAGGCGAACAGATATCAGCATCCAAGAACGGAATGATCTTTGACTCAAATGTGCGATATGAATCCCATTCTGCTCAATCGGAAGAAGTGGACATACAAGGGGAGGGCGCGTACCGGGGAATCACGAATCTTTCGTACATTTTGGACACACGTTGAATGATCCAGGAACAACAAAACGGCCGAAAAATGTATTTCGGAAATTAACTTATGCGACCTACAGAAAGCGTTAAAGTTCGCAGTTTGAATTGGCGCAGGATTGCGGCGCATGCTGGGTTCACTCGTTGAAGAACCGCGCCACTGACCTCCTTTACTATTCCGTTACTAATTACGTAGCACTTCGGAAAATGATGTAGCGCCATAAAGAGAAATAATTCAATTCCTGTATTGATTGTGGGTCAATAAAGGCAATAGAACAACATTGTTATAATGAATATAAAGCTTAACGAGTATAACAAGTGACGTTACAGACGAAAGAAAATTACTCCTTATATCTTCTGCAACAATGATTCTTGTGGTCAGTGGCGTACCCAAGGGAGTGTTCCTGGGAGGGGGAGGGAGGGGGTTAGAACTGTCCTTCCATATAATTTTTACAAAAACAAAATAAACAGAATCTAATAATAAACAATAAACTAAAATATTCAGAGACATAATTGTAGAACCAACAGACATGTCGAATCTATTTTCTAAGAAGCCTCGAAAGTTGGATTTTATGTTAATCTGAGCATACCATTCGCTGTAAAACTTTTGTCCTTGATTCTATTGTTCTCGATCTGTATTTTAATGTGTCCATATAAAGAAAAACAATACATTCGCATACCACACAAGCACCTTCATTTCATTCTATAATTTTTTGGTGGCTCAGAAACGCCGGACTTTCAACTTATAAATGCCCCCCTCTCCCTGCATAAGTGATGAATGGGATGTCTACCAACTGATTTTCACAGGTGAATTACTGCCAGCCGGCAGGTTATGTCAGAATATGAAGAGGTAAAAACCGGAGTGTCGCTCGCAGCATGTTACTCAGCGCTACCGGTCAAATGCACCCCTTATATTAGTAAACATCGTTTTCGACCGCATACTTCTAGGCTGGTGTATGGTACAGCCGCACTATATTTGCTGTCTACATATCAGCAATGGCTAGAGTGATCAGCAGCGACGAATACACAGACATTATTTTAATCTGGACTATTTGGTCGGAATGCAACAGAAGCTTCAAGCAGTCGTATGCCTTAAAACGCGTACTTCACCGAACAGTGTTAGTTTTTGTTTCATACAAGTAACTCTTTTATCGAGTGGAATGTCTAGACGTGTATAAATTAATAAGTTATTAGATTTAATTTTCTGCATCTTTGTCGTGTCTACAAACAGTAGCGGCGATTAGGGGGTGGAGCGAGGTGGGACAGTCCCCCCCCCCAACTTTGTGGAGTAATCATTACATTTTTATTCCACTTTAGCCAGCTGGAACTAGGAATTATTTTAAAAAACCTGTTTGTACAAACCTTGTTATCTTATCTGCTAACTCCTTCGTTTATTTTCTTTAATTATTAACATAATTATTCACGGAAATACTCACAAAATGCTGTTCGTCGCGGCTAACCAATTTGTAATAGCACTACGGCATTTAGTGGAGACCTTTCATGTGCTGTGAGGAAGGGTAGTAGGGGTACATGTTTTTTGCCGAGGTCGTGGCACCTGAGTTATAATTCATCCACTTGCCGTGCGCATTCATCAGTGTGGCAGTCTCTTTAGTGTCTGAGTATTCAAATAAAAATGATTTTTAATTGCAAAATGATGCCATACTTCTATTTAATTATACCGGGCGAGGTGGCCGTGGGATTACGGGCTCGCAGCTCTGAGGTTGCACTCGGGAGATAGTAATTTCGAATCCCACTGCCAGCTGCCCTGAAGATGATTTTCCGTGGTTTCCCATTTTCACACCAGGCAAGTGCTCGGGCTGTACCTTATTTAAGGCCACGGTCGCTTCCTTTCCACGCGTAGCCCTTTCCTGTCTCATCGTGGCCATAAATCCTATCTATGTCGGTGCGACGTAAAGCCAATTGTAAAAATAAAATATAAAGTTGTAATCGTATTTCATCGGGAGCTAATACCAACGTTCCTAAATTATTTCTTTGTGTTATGTTATTTATTAAGTAAATGGCCAGTAATATGTTTGTGAGACCTGGTGAAAAGTTTATTATACAGCATTGAATCAAAATCTCTTTTTTTCTTGCTATTTGTTTTACGTCGCACCGAAACAGATATGTCTTATTGCGACGAGGGGATAGGAAAGACCTAGGAAGTGGAAGGGAGCGGCCGTGGCCTGAATTAAGGTACAGCCCCGGCATTTGCCTGGTGTAAAAATGGGAAACCACGGAAAACCATCTTCAGGGCTGCCGACAGTGTGGCTCGAACCCACTATCTCCCGATTACTGGATACTGGCCGCACTTAAGCGACTGCAACTATCGAGCTCGGTGAATCAGGATCTCAAAAAACAACAATTATTAGTACGAATAATCCATGGGGCTGATTAATTACATTTATATATAAAATAACATAATACAAACGAAATAATTTAGTCCGGTGAAAGTAAAGCTGGTGTCCGCCTCTGTGGTGTAGTGGTCAGTGTGATTAGCTTCCACCCCCGGAGGGCCGAGTTCGATTTCTGGCTCTGCCACGACATTTGAAAAGTGGTACGAGGGTTGGAACGGGGTCAAATCAGCCTCGGGAGGTTAACTGAGTATAGGTGGGTTCGATTCCCACATCAGCCATCTTGGAGGTGGTTTTCCGTGGTTTCCCACTTCTCCTCCAGCAAATGCCGGGTTGGTACCTAACTTAAGGCCACGGCCGCTTCCTTCCCTCTTCCTTGTCTATCCCTTCCAATCTTCCCATCCCTCACCAAGGCCCCTGTTCAGCATAGCAGGTGAGGCCGCCTGGGATAGGCACTGGTCATCCTCCCAGTTGTATCCCCCGACCGAGGGTCTGAAGCTCCAGGACACTGCCCTTGAGGTGGTAGGGGTGGGATCCCTCGCTGAGTCCGAGGGAAAAGCCAACCCTGGAGGGTAAACAGATTAAGAAAGAAGAAGAAGAAAGTAAAGCTGGTGTTCTCTCGCGTTGAAATTACAATTAAATATATCTTTTTTTACAATTGACTGTACGTCGCACCGACACAGATAGAACTTATGGGAAGGAAGCAGCCGTGGCCTGAATTAAGGTACAGCCTCAGCATTTGCCTGGTATTAAAATGGGAAACCACAGAAAACCATCGTCAGGGCTGTCGACAGAGGGATTCGAAACCACTGTCTCCCAAGTACAAGCTCACAGCTGCGCGCCCGTAACCCCACGGCCAGCTCGCCCGGTACAATTACATAGATGTACGGCATGATTAAGCAATTAAAAATCATTTGGTATTTGAATACACACTAAGAAACTAACTGACAATAAAGAGACTGCCACACTGACGAATGCGCATGGCAGGCGGGTGAATTATAACTCAGTGGCCACGACCTCGGCAAAAAAATGTACCCCTTCTACCCTTCCTCACAGCACATGCAAAGTCTCCACTACTTGCCGTAGCGATATACAATAAAGGGAAGGTGTAGCATGTAAGACAACAAGGCTTGTACAAATAGATTTTTTTAAATAATTCCTAGTTCCAGCTGGCTAAAGTGGAATATAATGTAATATTTACTCTACAAAGTGGGGGTGGGAGCGACTGTCCCTCCTCACCCCACCCCTAGCCGCCGCTACTGTTTGTAGACACGCCAAAGATGCAGTAAATGAAATCTAATAACTTATTAATTTATACACGTGTAGACATTCAACTCGATAAAGGAGTTGATTGTATGGAACAAAAACTAATACTGTTCGGCGAAATATGTGTGTAGAAGGCGTACGTCCGTTTTGAGCTTCTGTTGCACTCCGACCAGGTTGTCGAGATTAAAATAATGTCTGTGTATTCACCGCTGCCGATCACACTAGCCATTGCCGATATGCAGGAAGCAAATATAGTGCGGCTGTACCATACACCAGCCTAGAACTATGTGGTCGAAAACGATGTTTACTAATGCAAGGGATGCTTTATACCGGTAGCGCTATGTAACATGCTGCGAGTGACACTCCGTTTCTTATCTCTTCATATTCTGACGTAACCTGCCCGCTGGCAGTAGTTCCCCTGTGAAAATCAGTTGATCGACATCCCATTCATCATTTGTACATGAGGGGCATTTATAAGTAGAAAGTATGGCGTTCGAGAGCCACCTGGTATATCCCCTCCACCATCGGCCGATGCTAGGTACGCTACTGCTCGTGGTAGAAATGTTGAAAGCACAAAGTAGTTCTACATCAACCACACCTAACGAAGCGAGGATAAGGGCTTAATATCACATGTTCCATATTTTCCTTCCAGTACAAAAATAACTTTTCCTATGTTGATTGCGATTATACAAACATTCACTTGTGTAATTCATTCAACCTAATGTTATTGTCCACGTTGTTTAAGAAGGAAACCAAGAAAATGATTACATGGCAATCTCCCAAACCCTAAATTAAGAGAAATTCAAATTAACCAAGTGGCAACTTCCAGCCCCAAGGAAATAATGAATGTTAAGTTTCAGAGAAGAGCCAACATGGATTCTGATCACTATCTCACTAGAAAATATGTCAAGCATTTCTGATGGAACAACGAGTGCGAAAAGGCACTGCAGGAAAGACCAAGAGCACGGAAGAAATGGTGATATAGCCATAAATATTTTGAGGTATTTAGTGAGCAGAGAAAGCGTACAGCCAAAATCGTAAAGAATGGGAAACGCAAATACAAGAAAGACCAATTGGATCACATAGAGAAACATTTTAAGAAGAATAACACGAGTAATTTTTATCAGATTTTCAAGAGCAAGACTAAGGGTTTCACTCCAAAGAACATGTGCTTCAAGTATTAACAAGGCAAACAAGGAACTGTATGCGAGAGTCCAAAAGATCATCACCATTAGGAAGAAACTTTTATGGTCACCTAAAGAGAATGAACCCGGCGCACAAATTGCTCACTTTATAGGAAAAATAGGATTTATTTATTTATTTATTTATTTATTTATTTATTTATTTATTTATTTATTTATTTGTCATAAGTCTGTACAGAGTTCTCCTCCATTTTCACAGACAGTATACATATGTGTATATAAATGCCTGAATGAATAATTCCATGATTGAATTAAATTGTCATGCATGCATGAATAAATGAATGAACGCTTCTCTCCCAGTCACGGATAGCCACCAACTGAGGAGAGAGCATTCGGTTCGCAGAATAATATAGGAAAAATAGATATGTCATCCTTGCCGGCTGAACGGGGTGCACAGAGATATGCGGGTCAATGATATTATACCAGAGGACATACTGGAGAGGACCATGTGTAGGGAAAACGTTGCGGAGTTGAGGGATGATCCAGAGAAAGAAGTTGCTAAACCACGGAACATCTCGGTGGAAGTACGGCTAAAAAAAAAAGAGTGGGGTGGTAAAACCTGTGGTTAAAATGTAAACAAAAACGTGTAAGCCTAAGGAAGAGAGGCAAGTAGCTTCTTTAACCGTAGTCCACTGTTGGCTGTACCGATGTAAATAAATAAAAATAAAATCAATAAAATAATACGTTGCTGAATTATTAGTTTACATTTAATACATTTATCTGGGAATTTCATGCCACCGTATGTTTAAAATCTGCAGCCATTTACCATAATGATCATTTAATACTTGCAAACATTCGTGATAATGACCATTTAATGACTGTGGACATTTCTTATGCAAGACGTGAGCGTTGGTGCACATTTATGCAGTGAGCATTTCGTTATCGTCTAATTGACTGTTAATCAAAAATAGCATAATAATTTAATTTCTGATTAGAAGGTAAAAAGGTGAATGGCTGGGTAATCAGTGTAAGGACATAGAAGAATTTGAATCTAGGCATGGCACTTTTAACTGGAAAGTCTATGTGTCTGATCTTTTCCATGATAATAGGGGACCATGACCTTCTGTTTATGATACAGATGAAGGACCATCAATAACACGCCAGGAAGTAGAATATGCCATCAAGAAATACAAAAAAACATAAAAGTACCTGGACCGGATAGTATATGTGTAGAAATATTAAAAATTCTTCCAGAAGACCAACCACTAGATATCTTGATTGAGTTATTCAATCTGATATGCACCCAATGACTGGTTGAAATGATCGTTCATCCGTATTCCAAAGAAAACAATGGCTAAATGCCATGGAGATTACAGAATCATAAGCCTAGTGAACAATGTTCTCAAAATATTCCTAAAACTAATACATGCAAGAATATATTCTAAATGTGAATCCTACAGAGGTAGCACTCAGTTTGGTTTCCGTAAAGGATTTGGCACCAGAGAGTAATTGCTGGTGTTGCAGGTTTTTGTAAAAAGATGCATAGATATGTCTGTGCATATATATGCTTGTTTTATCGTAGAATTGCAATGGCCAAGGAAGCATTTATGAAACACAGGACACTTAACAAGAGGTGAGTGAAGTGCTTTATGTGGAGTGTGGCGTTTTATGGGGCTGGGACTTGGACGTTGAGAAAAGAGGAACAAAGAAGACTAGAAACATTTGAAATGTGGATCTGGCGGAGGATGGAGAAAATCAGCTGGCAGGAAAAAGTAAGGAATGAGGAAGTATTAAAAAGAGTGGGTGAAGGAAGGAGAACGATATTGGAATGCATTCAAAGACGGAAGAAAAATTGGTTAGGCCACTGATTGCGACGAAAATGTTTAATAACCGAAGCATTGGAAGGGAAGATACAAGGAAAACTGAAGAGAGGAAGGGAGATGTATAAGTTAGTGGACAGTGTAAAGGTGAATAGAAGCTATTGGAAGACAAAGAGAATGACTGAAGACAGAACAGCGTGGAGAATTCATGCGAAGACTTGCCGATAGGCAGACCACCAGTGATGATGATGATGATGAGTTAAAGTTGACAGCACAAATACTTGTGTTTTTGAAATAAAGCAAGGTGTGAGCCAAGGCTGTGTTCTATCTACACTCCACTCAATATTTACTCTGAAAGGGTATTTTCTGAAGCACTAGAAGGACAATGGGAGAGTACCGTTTTTAAAGGGATCATAATAAATAACCTGGATATGCACATGGTACTGTTATGCTTGCAACAACTGCTGGAGAGCTGCAGCCATTACTGAACTGTGTGGTTGAGTACAGTGCTGCATCAGATCTGCGTTTGAACAAGAAAAAGACCAAAGTAATGGTCAACCTGTTAATTTGACAGTAGCTGGCACATAAATGGAGCAAGTCTAACGCTTTAAGTATCTCGGCAGCGTACTTGATCACAGGTGGAACAATTCTGTAGAAATTAGATCCCGGATTGAACAGGCAACGACTGCATTGAAGAGAATGAGCGAACTTCACTGTAACAGGGACTTAAGATAAATCTCCGTCTCCATTTACTACGGTGTTCGTACTGTCTGTATTATTTTATGGTGCCGAGGCTTGGACCCTAACAAAGAACACCACCAAACAATTCGATCTTTTGAGATGTGGTGCTACCGACACCTGCTCATAATATCATGGGTTGACAGAATACGTAACACGAAGTACTCCAACGCCTGAACAGAGAGACAGTGGTCATGCACAACATCAAAAAAGGGAAACTTGAGTATTTTGATCACATTATTCGAAATTATAAATGAAGGTAAAATTGAAGGAAGGACAAGTAGGGAAAGAAAGAATCTGCGAGAATGGTATGCGCTAAGAACCCCGCACTCTCTTTCGGGTTGCTGAGAACAAGAACCAGATCGCCCTGATGATGGCCGACATCCAATGAGGATATGGTACAGGAAGGAGAAGAAAGTAGTTTTCTTTCAACTATTTTATTTTCAGAAGGCAATGCATCTGTGAAAATCCTAAAATCTACAGTTTTCATCCTATAACCTTAGAATTTTGATCATTTAATATCAGTATCAGCATGATACAACATACAAAGTTTCAAGTTTCTGTCAATAACAGTTTTTGAGATATTCATAAATTTATCAATATTTTTAACAATTTTCGATGTATTTATAAAATGCTCCTCATGCCAAATGGCTCAACATATCTGGCTTAAAATTTAATCTTGGTTTTAAAAGACCAATATAAAAGAAGTGATGTGTGGGTTTTGACAAATTTTAATTACACTGAAAGGAACAAATTATTTCACATAGGCTTAACTTTTTAAATATATTTTATGATTATCATGATGAGAAAAAACTAGATTGCCACTGAACTATTACATGTATTTTAAAATTTGCACATCAGTTTGTTATTATGTTGTATCTGAAACTATTCTAAAAGTTTCAAGTAGATTGATTGAAAACTGTGGCATGAGGAGCATTTTGAATCTTGAAATGTGCTGGAAAATAAATTCTGAGAAAAAAGAGATTGAAATTTTAGAGATGAACAATAGTCCAGTACCTGAATCCAGTTGACTTAAAACTCCCCAGCACCATATGTTGGACCCTCTGCTGCCTTCTTCCTGGCGTCATTAGCAGTTTAAAGAGTTTTAGTTTCCTTCGGGTTGTTTTGAACCCTTGTCGCCCAGACACTCCACTGTGGTCAATTCTACGCTTGTCCCTCATTACACTAATTTTCTGCCCTGAGCTGCTAACTTTAACACCCCTAACACTAGCTTTTAGTTTCTCACTTGCTTCACAACCCATGTTGAATTCAGCAATTGCTGATGTTACAGCAGTCTCCAGTTCTTTATTTGACATAAACACTTCCTTCCGATACTTAGCCCAAATTACATTATGCATTCCCCGGGCACAATATTTGGTGTGGGGATTTTAACTTCCCCTACTTGATCTTGTAAAATAGTACTTACATTCTTATTCCTGTTAGAAATGTCATTGTTTCACTTTATCCAACACTTTACTAGGTCGTTTCTTCCGGCGACGACAAGTATTAATTCTTCTGCCCATTATGTACACTGATAATAACACAACCTCACAAATCCCAACCTCAAAAATTAAGCTGCTTACACTAATTAGATACTGTTATTGTTTATAGATCATTTATAATACACTTGTTACAAATGTAACATTTAAGAAATTACAGAAAAGCAGAGTAGGCCTAAAACACGAATGATAAACACAAAACGTGAGATCAGAACTCTTTGTTTACATCCAACACATGGACAAGCTCCATCCTTGAAATAAGCGCCAATTCCACTCGATATATCAATAGTCCATCAGAATAGCCAACATAAAGACCCACAGCAACAAAATTTCTTACATTCAACCCGCATGCTCAATTCAAAATCTTCGAAAAACGAAAGATATTCATGAGAATAGTGTCGATGGGCGGCAACGCCCACTTGCACCGGGTCATTTAAATGGCCACTAAGGGCTTTAAATGGCTTATATTTAAATAAAACAAAGCTCAAAAATAAAGTACAAGGTATAAACATTATGAGAACGTAAACTACTCAAAGTGGATTTTTTTCACAATTTTCACCAAATTTCACCGATACATTGCCTTACCACATAAAGTTATATTTTAAAGCAGAAAGTGTCGATGAAATTTTCTAATTAGGTACTACTGGCTGTCAGTCGTCGTTGTACCAAGCACGATAACTCCCATTAAAATTGCCCCTGAGATAATTTGTTTAAAATCAGTGAGTACAGCGGCGCACGTGCAGCGCGCTGCAGGAGAGCAAGTCACGTCCACGTAATGACCGAAACATGTTCCCCGAGGAATGCTTTTCGTAATGCCTCTATGAACACAGTAATATTCAAAGAGCAAAAGCGAGTGCGTGAGAGTGCGTCTGGACACGAGGCGTTAATTACAGCGTGACCGGTGCTGGGTAGGGGGCACGAGGGCCGGGAATTAAATTACAATTACACTAGAAGTGCGTCCAAGTGCGAAGTGTCATCATTGCTGTCACTACATGCTGACGTGATTTCTGTAGAACACCTTTAATTATTGGGTGGCTAATGCAGCATTCCTGAAATACGTTATATCTTATATTTATGAAAGGGGAGCATTAAGGGGGAAGACCCAGCTTAACAAAGAAAAAACAGGTTAATATTCATTCGATTGTTAAATATGCTATAATTGTTGTTGACAATTGCTGCACATATCCCAGTGTTAGCATGCTTCATGGCAACCAGAAGCAACTTCAATAATGTCAGAATTTTAATAATTTCAATATTTAAAAATAAAATGTTCAAAATTTCCCGCCTTTTTAACAATATATCACTGTTTCCCTTATAAATTCCAAGTTTATAAGAATTTTCGTACTTTTCCTTTTTAAAAGTGTGTATCAAACCTCCAGCTACAAACTGAACCTCAATCATTAACATAGAATGTGATTTGGATTTTTGTCGGGTTTTTATTCCGAGCACCAGAAAATGTTAATATTTTTGAAAATAAATATGTTAGATAAAATTAATTTGAATCCTATTGATCTGAATGAGGTACAGACTATAGTACAACACTATGGGAGGAAACTCTGAAAAATCATAATTATCCGTGAAACAGTAAGAGAGTTATGAAGGAAACCGTGATATATTGTAAAAAAGGCGGGAAATTTTGAACATTTTATTTTAAAATGTTATAATTAGAATTCTGACATTATTGAAGTTGCTTCTGATTGCTCTGAAGCATGCCAATACTGGGATATGTGCAGCATTTGTCAACAACTTTTGTAGCATATATAACAATCGAATGAATAATGGCCTATTTTCCCCGTGTTAAGCTAGGTGTCCCCCCTTAAGTTCAGGAAGAAGGACGTGGGATTTATTTTCTTAATTTTACACTGCTTCTTGTACCGTATCCTCATTGAATGTCGGCTGTCAGGATGATCTGGTTCTTGTTTTCAGCAACTCGGGAAAGAATAATAATAATTTAATGTTATTTGTTTTACGTCCCACTAACTACTCTTTTACGGTTTTCGGAGACGCCGAGGTGCCGGAATTTAGTCCCGCAGGAGTTCTTTTACGTGCCAGTAAATCTACCGACACGAGGCTGACGTATTTGAGCACCTTCAAATACCACCGGACTGAGCCAGGATCGAACCTGCCAAGTTGGGGTCAGAAGGCCAGCGCCTTAACCGTCTGAGCCACTCAGCCCGGCAACTCGGGAAAGAGAGGGGCTACTGAGCCCATACAATTCTCGTAGATTCCTTCTTCCCTACTTCTCTTTCCTTCAGTTTTACCTTGTCAGATAAGCTGAAGGAGTCTATATTTATAATTTTGAATTCTATGGCCAAAGTACTCCAGTTTCTTCTTTTTGATGTTGTGCATGACCTCTAACTCTTTGTTCAGGTGTTGGAGTACTTCAGTGTTACGTACTCTGTCAAGCCAGGATATTCTGAACAGGCATCGGTTGCACCACATCTTAAAAGATCGAAGTATCTTGGTGTTCTCTATTAGGGCCCAAGTCTCGGCATCATAAAGTAAGACAGGAAATACATAACACGGAAGTAAACGGAGACGAAGATTGATCTTAAAGTCCCTGTTACACTGCCGGAAAGAAACTTGCAACATCTTCAAGCACAAGGTCATTTTATTCACAAGCGATGTTACATTTAGTTCGTCATCGCAGGAGTAAATGAATACAAATACAGACCAAAGTATGAATATATATCACAGTAAATGGTGCGCAAACAATAGGATAAATGCAATGGCGGAAATGCAAGCGTATTTTCGCGCATTCAAACGATTATAAAGGTGTCGAATAACATCCTGCGACAGATTGTCTCAAGCATCATGCAACTTTTGATACAATTCGGCAATGGTCCTTGCAGGCTCTGGAGAACTCGCAAATTCCCGCTTAATCATGTCCTATACGTGTTCAATTGGCAAGGAATCCGGTGATCTTTCTGGCCAGGGATCGGCTCCGTGGCTAAATAGTTAGCGTGCTGGCCTTTTGTCACAGGGGTCCCGGGTTCGATTCACGGTAGGGTCGGGAATTTTAACTTTAATGGGTTAATTTCGCTGGCACGGGGGCTGGGTGTATGTGTCGTCTTCATCATAATTTCATCCCCATCACGACGCACAGATCAAATCAAAAGCTGAATCTGGCGAGCCGAAGCGGACACTCCCAGCACTGAAAGCCATACGCCATTTCATTTTGCTGGCCAGGGCAGTTGTTTTACACTACGTAGAGCATGTTGCTTCACAGAAGCTGTATGTAGACGTGCATCGACCTGCTGAAAAAGCACATCACCTTACTGCCAAAGAAACGTCAGTAGCACGGGGACAACAACCTGTGCAATTTTAGCGGGTACTGGTTACTTTACCCTGCAGAAACACTATCTGTGACCGCGAGTTGTAACTGATGACTACCTACACCATGAAGCTTGGGGTGGAACCTGGGTGTCGTGGGCGAATGCACTCTGGAATAGGCCGCTCACCATGTCAACGCCGTACACATGTCCGTCTCATCACTTGCATACAGACAGATTCTACTCTCGTCACTGAAGACAACAGAGGACCATTCCCCTCTCAAGTCGACTCTTTCACGACTAGTCGTGCTTCGCGGTGTCGAAGTATCAGTGGTAGCCTGGCCAGAGGCACACGCGATCGTAATCCTGCTGCAAGCAGACGGTTCCCAATGGTCCTTTGTGACACAGCAGGTGTAACATGTGTCCGGATTTCTTTTGTGCATGGTGTTCGGTCGGCCACCACTGCTTGCACAATGCGTCGATCTTGACGTGTGTCTGTACTACGCGAACGTCCGGAGCTGGTCTACGGGTGTGGGAATGTTCCACAGACCACTGCTGAAATCAGCGACATGCCACCGATATATTGTACCCTACGTATGCAGCAATCTGTTTCGTCCACCCAGCTTCCCGCAGTCCCACAATGCGACCTCTTTCAAATGGCTGCAGATGCTCAACAGGAGTACATACTCCTCGGTAGGACATGGCTTTACCCTATAATCAATGCTGCAAACACTGTCCACTTCTGACCTCAACACAGTTACTGCCTGCAAAGTCAAAACAGAGAGTGCACGGACAGACCTCCTGAGAGCCATCTGATCGCCGATGAATCACTAACACAAACACCCGTCAGTATGCACGTATTATACCTTGGTGCTACTGAACACAGTCCTTTAGGATTTTTCATGATTTATTAATTATTATTTCAGATGTTTATAGCCATTAGAGACCACAATAAGCAGCATTTGCAAATTTTTAGAAGTTCATTGCATTCTCCCTCTGGCAGCCTGTCTCCTTTCTGCTGTCCATCCGCTGTTCTGCTATTCTTCTTCACGAAAGCCCTTCAAGTTATTGATCTGGTGGCAGTACTTGGTTCTGTTAGTAATATCTTTACGATTTAGTCCAATTATTTTAGATACTTCCTGACCTCCCTGAAACACTTATCACATGTGCTAGGTCTACTATCGAGTATGGTAAACATTTTCTTAGTCAACCGCTTGTCTTCCATTCGAAATAGGTGACCACAGAACTTGAGTCGTCGCTACTTGATGGATTCCATCAGTCGTTCGGTTTTATGATAAAATTATTAATATTACTGATCAGAAGCACTAAAAATTTACCATTGAACTGTTTTTAATTAACGACAGGACTATTTTCATAGTTTTTCTTTTATTACAAACCTTAAAATATTAATTAACACATTGAAACATTCTCATTTCCAGGCTAAATTTTCGGTAATACTGGGAAATCCTGAGGGTATGGAACAGAAAGTCGTGCATAGACTGAAATATTACATCCTAATACATTTTCTCTTTGTGTCATACTGTGACTGTCCGATATTAATATACAAATTCTCTGTGGGTCCTATTTTTTCGTAGGAATGACTGTAAGAGTCGACGAGCATCTACACTTGTTCAATTCAAGTCTGGATTTTTCATCACTTGTCAGAGCAAAGCTAGTGTAGTTCGCAAGCTAATACTGTAAGCTGCAGAGAAGGAACAAATTAACATTAATGATGGCGGAGACGTCTGTACCTGGCTTTTCTCAGAGTGGATCATTTATCTCAGGCATGAAGCTTCTGTTGTTTTTTTTTTACAAAACCAACTCGGATATCTCCACACGGAGTGTGCTGGAAGACACTGGGAGATTGCGCATGTAACGTTAAGTTGTTATAAACGCTTAATTAACTGTTATAGTTGAATATTATCCTGAAATAAACATACATACATGAACCGGGTATATGAACGCTAGTTAAATAACGGATAAATAATTTTAAAAAAATATTTGATATCTCACGTCATTGTCATTTGATCATCTGCTGAAGTTAACCAATCGGATCGCTTCGCGGGCGAATTCAAATTAGCCATGCGAGACGGTGTAGCGAAATCTGCACGTTGTTTAAGACCGGATTCAGAGCAATGCCGATAAATCAGCATTAAATACAACAGGGCCTCTCAAACGCCCAAAATCTCACGCGTGCAAATCGAGGTGCAAGAGCTCCGTGCACTGTGCATCCTTCCCGCTCGGCTCGACTCGGACCAACGCTTCGTCTCTGGGCTACTCGGCTAAGCTCGCCTAAGCTCGGCTCTACTCGGCGCAACTCAGCTCGGATTTGGAGCGCTACGTAGCAAGTGTGGAAGAGGGAGACATTGGGAGCGAGCGAGATAGGCGTGAGGAAAGAGATAGTAAGGGCTACTGCTCCAAATCGAGGAGTGGGTAGGTCTGCACTCTGGTCAACCAAGCGAAGTCGTTTTTTGCAACGTGCACAGTGCATGCACCCTGAGAGGCCCTGAAATACAAACACACCACGTCTATCAGTGTCACCGCAGCGAGCTTACTATGGCGCGATCCTCTTAGCTTGAAGGACCGTGATCAAATTCGATTGCTGCTTCCAGCCACGTGCAGATTTAACAACACCGTCTCGCAAAGTCAATTTGAATTTGCTGGGGAAGCGATCTGATTGGCTAATTTCAACAGCTGATAAAATGACAAGACGCGAGATATCGAATTGTTCTTTTCAGGTTATTTATCAGTTATTTATATACACGATTCAGGTTGTTTACGACCATTCTGTATATACATAGATACATACACACTTACAAGGTAGCTTAAAAATGTTCATTAACAAGAACGCGGCCGGAGGAACTTTGTTTTACAGGAAGATATAAGGGTACACTTACGAATATCTTGGACTGAGAAGAGATCTAACGTATCCATATCAAAGAGCTTGGTATCCCGAATCGATTTACCCTTGTTTGACAGAAAATGCTGCAGTTCCTTGTATATGTAATCATCATCGCCATCTACTAAAGGCGACGCCTTGTAGCGGTAGCCATATCTGACGATCTCCTGCTAGCCTCTTCGTGTTGTTATATGAACTACATACCAGTTCACTGACGGAGTTATTGATGTATGGAATCCTTGGTCGTTCCCTCGGTCTCTTTCTCAGTGGCGGTCTGGAGAAGAGAGTCATGTCTCAAAACGTGTCCAAGGAACTTTATTTCATCTTCTTTATCGTATTTGATAAATATCGATCCTATTTTACGTTCTTTAAAACGAGGACATTTACTTTTTTATCCAGCTTGTTTTTTGTAACTGTTCTCCAAAACGACATTTCTGCAGCCTCAAGATTTGTTTCTTTCTTTCCTTCTTTCTTTGTGTTTCCTTAATGTCCAGATTTCGCATCCATATAGTAGCACACTCCAAACAAAGGTCTTGAGAAATAATTTTCTGATCTCCAAGCCGAGATGATCGTTTAGCAATAAGTTTTTCTTATTTCGAAATGCTTGTTTTGCTACACTATTCTTTTATTGATTTCCTAAAGGGACCTGTTACCAGAGTTAATTGCACTACCCAAGTAGGAGAATTCTGTGACTAATTCTATCGGTGTGTTATTTAATTTTTTTCTACCTGCAGTCTTCTTTTTGTTTACTAATTATGAATTTTGTTTTTATTATATTTATTTTTAGTTCAAATTTTTCTAGGGATTTCTTGAGTGATCTTATATTTTTACTCATAAACCTTTTGAGAATTTGCTAAGATAGCAATATCATCTGCAAAGCAGATACTGTGCACCTGAGTACCATTAAAATTCACCCCTTTGTTTTGCTCTTTCATTTGTCTAACTGAATTTTCTATGAACAGCTAAAAAAGATACGGTGACAGTGACCAGCCTTATCGTACTCTTCTTCTAAATAGCCTTGAAAACTAGTTATCCAAAAAAAGTAAATGGTATCAGGCCGCACGGAAGATCGACCAGAAAGTGGGTCGACCAGATCAAAGATACAACTCACGCACTTTTTCGAGTGACAATTGGAAAGCAGCAGACCGCAGGCAATGACGATTGTTGGTGATCTCGGATTAATAGAACAGCAAGGATGAGATAACGACACTCAGACATGAGTTATACGACTGAGAAGAAGATAAGGAAACAGAGTAGTAGGGCACTTACAAGCATAAGTTTTCATCCATCCCCCTCACAAACGAAGAGAACTAGCTCTTGTAAGAGAATGGCAGAAATGTCGCAGTAATCTTTAACTGCCCTTACATCAGGACTGCAACCCTCAGAAACCGAAGAGATTAAAGTCCAGAAACCCATCATGGAAGTTAGGCGAGAAGCTCCTGGAAACACATTTTGATGCTGACGAGATCTGGCATGATGAATGGACCTCCTCAAATCCTGACCACCTGGGTTTAATCCACCATCCTTGTAGAGCTCCTCCTGGTTTCAATTTACGGAGAAGGGAATGGACATCTCTAAATAGAATCAGGACAAACCATGGAAGGTGTAAATTCTGGCTTCACAAGTCGGGAAAATATGAAGACCCATTCTGCGACTGTGATAATGTGCCTCAGACCATCCAGCACGTTGTTATGGACTGCCCAAAAAGAAGATTCAAAGGATCTGTTCAAGAATTACATTGTGCCTCTGCAGAAGCAGTGGACTGGCTGAAAATTCTGGACATGAAGTTTTGAATGCTGGCCTGTAAATTACATACTTATTTAAGAAATATTTAGTTATATGTATTTATAATGTATCCTTGTTTTGCCATACGAAATAATAATAATAATAATAATTGTCAAAATTTTGTTCAACTCTTGTTCCAACGGTTTGTCAAGGCATGGACGCCGGCATGGAAGAAATCTGCGTCCAAGCCATAAAACCATGTCATGATGGTATGCTAAACGTCCATATACTATTTGAATTGCTTTCCACACAGGAAAATTTTTCAACGTCTAGTGTGACACCACGATGATGCTTTTGCATATCTCTTTCCTTACAGGTTGTTTTACGTCGCAACGACGCACATAGGTCTATCATATTTAGCATGCAATCTCCATACCATTGATTCATTCACAACTGATGCCAATTCTTCTCGATCAACAGCCACCGCCCTCCATTTCCTCACTTGTATTATCTTACTATCTAATTTTGGTTCTCTTTTTTTTTTATCAGACTTATAGCGCTCTCCCATAAAATATCCCAACCATTCCAATACCCTAACTAGTGTATTGTGCAGCAAATGTTTCAAGAAATCGTGGTTCAAAAACAAAGAAATAAGATACCGAAAGGAATGTTGGCCTGTGCCGGGAGTCTGTTGCCGCGGTGCTGACAAAGGGTTTTCTCAATTGGATTTATGTGACGCCGACACAGATATTTCTTATGGTAACGATGGGATAGGAAAGGCCTAGGAGTGGGAAGGAAGCGGCCGTAGCCTTAACTGGGCTAAGGTACAGCCGCAGCATTTGCCTGGTTTGGAAATGGAAAATCACGGAAAATCATCTTCGGGGCTGCTGGGGTTCGAACCCACTATCTTTAGGATGCAAGCTCATAGCTGCGCACCCCTAACCCCACGGCCAACTCGCCCGGTTTATACATTTTTACCGTACTGGCTATGATAACGGAGATATTCATGAATTCGATTTTTATTGCTAAGTCCATATCAGCGCCGAACCAAGATAAAATGGGTCAACATAATTTCATGCAAATCGGTATATAACGTCAAGGAATAAGGAACTACAGTCCAGGCTATAAATAATTTTATTCACGGGTGAGCGGCATATGCCGTGTGTAAGTAACTGCGTGTTATTGTGGTGGAGGAAAGTGTTATGTGTGGTGTGTGAGTTGCAGGGATGTTGGGGACAACACAAGTACCCAGCCCCTGAGCCACTGGAATTAACAAATGAAGGTTAAAATCTCCGACCCGGCCGGAAATCGAACCCGGAACCATCTGGACCAAAGGCCAGCACGCTAACCATTTAGCTGTGCAGCCGGACGTGTACACGACTGAAATCTGTATACATACGTCCCATGTATGCAGCAAAGACTGGTCTGATAATTCAATATCCGGCATATCACCGATCATGTAAAAAGGAAAAAACTTATAGTTGTAGTTGTACATAAAGCAAAGTCTTGTCCGTACAGGCCACGAAGACCCTTGGAGGGGTGGAAGGTAAAGACTTCCACTATCCGTAACCTCGGCATTTGGTGGAGTAGAGTGGTTAGCTTTACTCCCGGCCGCCTTTGCCCACAGGAATTAACCTGGTACTCGTTTTTGGTGTAGGCTGAGTGAACCTAAGTGCCATAGGCACCTACGGAAGTGGAAATCTCATTTCTTAAACTTTACGACTTCCTGACAGGGATTCGAACCCACGTCCTCCCGAGCGAACCACCTCGACCAGGCAGCCCTGTTATAGTTACACACGCTGACGGGGAAATCGGTTTCATTGAGAAACTCTCTTCTAATCTGGAAGTCTGGCAGCAAGAGCGGTCACAACCACCATGACATGAACCGTGACAATTTGGGTGTAGGATATGCTTATTCCTCATCTTCCACCTCGCAGTGTTCTCGTGATTGACAACGCGTCATATCACAACAAGGAAGCAGATCGTGCTCCAACCTCCAGCTCACGGAAAATTACGATGATCTCCTAGTGAATAGGAACATTTTACACCGCGAGACGATGTACAAACACGAGCTTTATGAGCTTATCAAATTATTGCACAAGGCGGTACACAAAACCTATCTCGTAGATAAACTCATGGAACACTACGGCCACTCGGTCCTTCGACTGCTCCCGTATCACCAAATAATGTGGGCATAAGTGAAGAACTGGGTAGCTTCCCACAACGTCACCTTCACTATTGACAACGTGAAGAAACTTGCTAGACAGAAATTCGCGTCAATATCAGCCGAAGACTGGAAGCGTAAATGTGAACACACAAAGAAGGTGAAGAAGGACTTCATTAGGGATGAGGGCCTCTTGAAGACTTTATACAGTCCTTTGAGATCCAGCTGGGAACCTACGACACGTTATCCAACGAGGACGCCAGAAGTGATGAAGGATTCAGTGGAATTGAAGAGATGTAGAGGACAGTATAAAACAATTATGTGCTCATTTTGTGAAAATAGTGTCATCATTATATTATGTAATATTTCAAGTGTCATTTACCTTATATTTGCATACATCCGTTGTTGCCTTTTATTCATTATATGTAGACCCTTTATTGTGTTTCTGTTTATGAATTATATTTTGTTTCTGTACCTGAGAACCATTATATCGTTATATATATATCATTTATTTTACAAGAGAGAAAGAAAATTTTGGCATTAAGGAGCTAGGGACATACGATCATATAGCCTAACGCTGCTTTCTCGCCTTGTAGCAAAATTATTATTATTATTATTATTATTATTATTATTATTATTATTATTATTATTATTATTATTGTTGTTGTTACAGCAATACTGTGAAGTGTAAGGAGGTGCGGGCATGAATGGGTGGATAGAGAGAAGATCAAATTTTAATTTAAAACTTCAAAATTTTGAATTTTATTTCTAACCTTTTTTCTCTTTTCTTTCTTCTTTCTTTCTTAATCTGCTTACCCTCCAGGGTTGGTTTTCTCCTCGGACTCAGCGAGGGATCCCACCTCTACCGCCTCAAGTAGTCAGTGTCCTGAAGCTTCAGGCTCTGGGTCCGGGTATACAACTGGGGAGGATGACCAGTGCCTCGCTCAGGCGGCCTCACCTGCTATGCTGAACAGGGGCCTTGGTGGGTGATGGGAAGATTGGAAGAGATAGACAAGGAAGAGGGAAGGAAGCGGCCGTGGCCTTAAGTTAGGTACCATCTCGGCATTTACCTGGAGGAGAAGTGGGAAACCACGGAAAACTACTTCTAGGATGGCTGAGGTGGGAATCGAACCCACCTCTACTCAGTTGACCTCCCGAGCCTGAGTGGACCCTGTTCCATTCCTTGTACCACTTTTCAAATTTCGTGGCAGAGCCGGGAATCGAACCCGGGCCTCCGGGGGTGGCAGCTAATCACACTAACCACTACACCACAGAGACGGACTCTCTCTTATTTTCAGGTTTTATACTTTAAACAAATAACAACGGACTAGATCAGGTTAGCTGATGAGCTTAAGAAACAAATTTAGAAAAATAATCAGGCATCAACGATTTAACAAATGAGCTTGAAGCTCCCATGTTACAATTTTACACGGGCACCATTGCTCCCTTCAATAAACCAACAAGGAGACTGAGCTCCCAAAATTTATTACATTCACACAGAGTGTCTTTGCTTCACATAATTATGTAGGAGACTATTATCCGAAATTTACAAGTTTCATACCTCCCGTAGGCACAATGAAACTTTTACACAACAAACCGTATTCACGATCTCATCTGCCCAACAGTCGAATTTACATAGGAAATACTTAAATCTTTAGGAAAATTACGTTGTCGGGCTATAGCTAGAAATGCTGGCTTTGAAATTAAGCATGAACGTTTGTAAAGACATAGCTTTTCATAAGCTAATTAACCTTCAAGCATCGTCCGCAGAGATCCCGAACGACCTTCTGTAAGCCATTAATTGTCCAAATTCCCCGACATTTTACGAAATAAAGACATATTTCGCATTTATTCGCACCACAATTTTCTCAAATATTCAGTATTTTTCACTACATGCTTGTATATCTTTCTGAGACAAATAATACACCTCATAAGATGTCTTTCCACGCCGGTCTCAAGAGATACACTAATTATTATCCGTGCGGCACAGTGATTTTAGTACCTCAAGATGACAACACACGTGATGACGTTGTAGTGAGATCAAAATCTTGGTCCTTCAACTTTAGAATTATACTAGCAGCAGTACCCGTCGTTGATGAGTATATAATATATGTAGCACGCGCAAAGTTATCTAACTCCCCAGCTACTTTCCGCCAATGTTCTATTTTGTTATTTGTTTTACGTCGCACCGACACAGATAGGTCTTATAGCGACGATGGGATTGGAAAGGCCTAGGAATGGGAAAGGAAGCGGCCGTGGCCTTAATTAAGGTGCAGCCCCAGCATTTGCCTGGTGTGAAAATAGTAAACCACGGAAAACCATCTTCAAGGCTGCTGACAGTGGGGTTCGAACCAACTATCTCCCTAATGCAAGCTCACTGCTGCGCACCCGTAACCGCACGGTCAACTCACGCGGTCCGTCAATGTTTAGGCAGACTGCTTTATTCGGGACGCCGCAGTAATTCCATCTATGGGAGAGACAAATCTCATCACAACAATGGTCAATGTAATCTGTTATTGTTGATCAGTTTTGTGAGCTTTCGATGTTGTAGTGTTTCACATTTAGTTTTCTTCCGACTTTGTGATATTAGGGCGTCTATTGTAAAGGGAGTCCCTCCTTCTTTTATTACTCCCTCATCTCATATTCTTCAAGCGATCGTTCCTTTACGATTTTCTTCTCGTGTTTATATACAGAATTTTCCTACTCCCTCATGTCCTATTCTTCGAACGATCGTTCCTTTACGATTTTCTTCTCGTGTTTATATACAGAATTTTCCTACTCCCTCATGTCCTATTCTTCGAACGATCGTTCCTTTACGATTTTCTTCTCGTGTTTATATACACAATTTTCCTACTCCCTCATGTCCTATTCTTCGAACGATCGTTCCTTTACGATTTTCTTCTCGTGTTTATATACAGAATTTTCCTACTCCCTCATGTCCTATTCTTCGAACGATCGTTCCTTTACGATTTTCTTCTCGTGTTTATATACACAATTTTCCTACTCCCTCATGTCCTATTCTTCGAACGATCGTTCCTTTACGATTTTCTTCTCGTGTTTATATACACAATTTTCCTACTCCCTCATGTCCTATTCTTCGAACGATCGTTCCTTTACGATTTTCTTCTCGTGTTTATATACACAATTTTCCTACTCCCTCATGTCCTATTCTTCAAGCGATCGTTCCTTTACGATTTTCTTCTCGTGTTTATATACACAATTTTCCTACTCCCTCATGTCCTATTCTTCAACCGATCGTTCCTTTACGATTTTCTTCTCATGTTTATATACACAATTTTCCTACTCCCTCATGTCCTATTCTTCAAGCGATCGTTTCTTTACGATTTTCTTCTCATGTTTATATACACAATTTTCCTACTCCCCCATGTCCCAATCTTCAACCGATCGTTCCTTTACGATTTTCTTCTCATGTTTATATACACAATTTTTCTTGGAGATATGGACTGATGACTACGCGATTTTCACACCTTGAAGCAATTATGACAAAAACCATCGCCAGTTAACACCACTGAGCAATATTTCCATGTTAGCAATGCTCAGCGTTGATATGGACTAATCAATATAAGTCGGTATGGTAACACTGTATAAGACATAAATGATCGGAAATCGTATTTCCTGTAACTTTTTTATGTAGCAATTTTCCATAGAGCCAATAACATAGATAAGGGCCTATTTATAAATTAAACTTTAGGCGCCTTACCCTAACTACCATTTCATCGAACGTGAATAAAATTATTTATAGCCTGGACTGTAGTGCCTTATTCCCTGACTTTAGATACCGATTTTCATGAAATTCTGTTGGCCCGTTTTCTCTTGGTTCGGCACTGATATGGACTTAGCAACAAAAATCGAAGTTCATGAATATCTCCGTTATTACAGCCGGTATTCATCAGGGTGGGACAGCACGCCCGGTCTGTAGTTAAAGGTGTGGCGTCTCACCTGTGGATTGGTTATCGCCGGTGTGAGGGGTCACAAGATTAAGTTAAGATATTTAGAGTTATAGGGGTGCTGTTTACATAAGGCCGTGTGAGTGTCCATATAGTATAGGGGTGGCGCTTGCATGTGGCTCGGTCTCCCGTCCATGTGAGTGCTCACATGGTATATTTAGATTTTTATTTTATTTTATTATTGGTTTGTATGGGAACATGTATTTGAGCGGAAGCCTGTAAAGTTCAGCAAATAAATCATATCACAGCCGGTACGATAAAAATGTACAAGACAAAAATGATCGGGAATTTAAATCTATATAAATGCAGTATGTATCGTTAGGACCACTAATAACATAGATATTTGAGAATTACATTTTAGGTCTTCCCCTAAACTACCATTTTACTCAGCATGAAGAAAATTATTTACAGCCTAGATAGTAGTGCCTCGTTCTCCGACTTTAGATACCGATTTTCATTAAATTATCTTCAGTCATTTTCTCAAGATACATGTACAGACAAACAGACACCGGGCGAGTTGGCCGCGCGGTTAGGGGCGCGCAGCTGTGAGCTTGTATCTGGGAGATAGTGGGTTCTAGCCCCATTGTCGGCAGCCCTGAATACGGTTTTGTGTGGTTTCCAATTTTCACAGCACCAGGAAAATGTTAGGGCTGTACCTTCATTAAGGCCACGGCCGATTCCTTCCCACTCCTAGACCTTCCCTAACCCATCGTCGCCATAAGACCTATCTGTGTCGGTGCAACGTAAAGCAAATTTAAAGAAAAGACAGACAGACAGAAATGACGGAAAATTATAAAGTGCATTTCCTTGTTACTGTGGATACGAGCGATACAGAAATACCATTCTCTTTAAATTCTGAGAAATGTACAGACAAAACTCCTATTATATATATGTAGATATTGAACACGTATTATGTGGATATAATTTTGATTTTAATTTAATTTTGTTTCTGTAGCCCTCATCGGTTCAATTACGGTTTCGAATCTCTAGAAATATTCTGCGCCTAAACTAAGATATTCTTTTGATTACACACGGTGCTTCGTGCATGTAGCATTGGGTGGATGTCCTAATTCCCCTGATGGGCGATGCAATCTCTGCTGACTTAATTCTCCATGCTTACCCCAATGGATTCTAGCTCTTATAACTGAGAGCCAGATGTTAGCGTTGAGAGTGTCATGGTTTTATAAAATTTTATTGCACTGTCGCTTGTCACCTTCTTTAGCATTATTCTGTCCAATTCGTTGGCTGAATGGTCAGTGTACTGGCCTTCGGTTCAGAGGGTCCCAGGTTCGATTCCCGGCCGGGTCGGGGATTTTAACCTTCATTGGTTAATTCCAGTGGCCCAGGGGCTGAGTGTTTGTGCTGTCCCCAAAACCCTTGCAACTCACACACCACAAATAACACTATCCTCCACCACAATAACACGCAGTTACCTACACATGGCGGATGCCGCCCACCCTCACAAGAGGGTCTGCCTTACAAGGGCTGCACTCGGCTTCAAATAGCCACACGAAATTAAAAAAAAGCATTATTCTTTTAATAGTACATGTAAGTTTATAGGTCACTCATGTACTTTCTATATTACTGCAGTTTTCAATAAGGTACCTGTGAAAATATGGATTTTCGGTACTGTCTAATGTTAACATAAGAAACGAAAACGATTTCTTTCTATACATTAAGAATTATGGGCGGGTTCCATTGGGCTTCTTACCTGTATTGAAGAAAGGTAACTAAATGTCCTAAAAGTTGGTCATTAACTTCAATTTTGCTTTGTAGTGTATCTGCACAATTTCAGACGTCCGTAAATAATCTTGGGATTATCATAAGTCACATATTAAATTGTGGTGAGCACATAACAAGCGTCTGTAGGAAGATTTACTTGTCACTTCAGCCTCTCAAAACTCACTAATCAGTTCCTCCACACAGCATGAAAATTAAGCTTATCCATACCTTTATATAATGATTGATGCTACCATGGAGGAAACATTTAAATTACAGAAGGCAATGAACTCGGGTAAGTTACTAGATTTATATTTTCAATTACATTTTCAACTCACATATCTCGACATTTATATTCTTTATTAGTGGTTATGAAGGCATGAAATAAATAAATAACAAAGTATACAACCCCCTCATTTTTCACTATTTTAAAACAATAACATTATTTAACGATAGGCCACCTTAACTTCAATTGTCTGGTGCAAGGCTATGGAATTCGCTTCCAGCTAACGTTAGGAATTGCACGTCTTTGGCGTATTTCAAGCGGTATTACAGAGATTACCGATTAAATATATAACCATCTTCTGTGAATGTCAGTAAGAATAGGTGATAGTAGTGCAAGGTGAGTGGAACCAGATCCCTCCAGAACGATTCCGACACCTTGTGAAGTCGATGCCTCGCCGTATTGCTGCCGTTCTTAGGGCTCGTCGAGAAGCAACTCGTTATTAACATCACATTCAGTGTCTTCCCATAACTTTTGGCCACTCATTGTAAATCAAAGCGGAATATCTTGGAAGGATAAGTTTTCTTGCTATTATAGCGTTTGTTTTAATTACTGCCTACGCCAATCAGCATTTCGCTGAGAAGTGGAGGAGAGCTTCATAGTCACAATCGAACGTCACTTCTACCTTCCCTGCAAAGTGTGTTCGCTAATTCCTTTCACGGTGACGTATGCTTACTACGTAAGCTGCACGCATTTAAGTCAGGCCAGCCAGGCCGTATTTGGATAGCCTCAACGGGCCCCCAGCTGAGCACATCTGATGTAGAGTCTCAGCATTTGTCTAGTGCAAAAATGGGAAAATGATCTTTGGGGCTTATGACAGTAAGGTTCAAATGCATTATCTCCCGAATGCAATTTCACAGCTATACGAACTTTTCTGCGTAGTCAACTTGTTCGGTATACGCGCATAAATCAATCAACCAGAGCGTGCACGGATATTTCAAAGCTGTACTAGAATTATCAGGGGCTGCCTGTCCGAGGCGGTAAAGGTGTGCTCGGTCCGCCCGGAAGGACGTGGGTTCGAATCCCCGTCAGGAAGTCGTAAAATTTAAGAAACGAGATTTCCACTTCCGGAGGTGCACATGGCCCTAAGGTTCACTCAGCCTACACAAAAAATGAGTACCAGGTTACTTCCTAGGGGCAAAGGCGGCCGGGCGTAGAGCTAACCACTCTACCCCATGGTGGAAGCTTTTACCTTCCACTCCTCCAAGGGCCTTCATGGCCTGTACGGAAGAGACTTTGCTTTTACTAGAATTATCGGAAAAAAACCCTGCCTGGCACATCTCACTTCGAGTAGCTAAAGCTATGTTTGTGTACAAGAACTGCTCAAAATATGTCTGACATTTCATGGTGTTTCGCCTACTGAACAGTGTATTTCCGAGTGTTGTTGGGAATCACGCATTATATGATCAGTCAGAGAATTTTACGCTCTATTGGCCCTGGACGAAGAAGATACATAATCGAACTCGTTAGATGGTAAATTAAATTAAACGAGACCTTAAGGAAGAATTACTGACCGAAAAGTTAATAGAATATATCTACCTCCCCTCCAACTGATAATATAAGCTGGCATATCTCGTAAACGATCGAAAATACGACGTATGTCCATTGATACGTTTTATGTTTTTTCGATGTTTGCTATCCACACTCCGATTACAGGGAACAGTCTGTTTAATTAAACTAATGTCAGTCCGTACACCCTACAAAATCATCAAGCTTGTTACATTAATTGATGACAGGTGGCAAATATCATCACGATAATAACTGAATATTAACATTCGAAAAGCCTAATGACCTGTACACTTTCTGATACAAAAATATGAAAGGGCTCTTGTACAGAAAATATCACCTTCTCCCTTTGTATTCATCGTCCCTTAATATGGTGTTTCATAATAACATATTCTTGTTGACATGCCCCCCACCCCGGTGGCTATCAATCAAGTAATACGTGGTTGCCAACCATTAAGGATTTACGTAGGTTGTTCTCTCCCCTGTCTTTTCTATATTGTTATTTCGTTTCGGTGTTTTCCAGATTAGTACGTTCGTCTTCGCCAGTTGGTTCATTCCAAGTTATGCTTTATGCGTAAATGTCATACTTTCATAGCGTGTGTACACCGGTTATCTCCCCCCCCTTCTGGTTTTCTCCACATTCTTCAGCTCTGTTCTATTCTATCCTGGTTGCATTTGCTTTTATTAGTTTATTTTATTTCTTCTACCACATTCGTTCCTGATTTATCTGATGTCCTCTCTGATATTTCCCACGTACACACGGTGTGATGGAACATCTTAATTGGAGCTTAATGTTGTCATCAGCTCCCGCCTGGAGCGCTGTGCCAGCATACAGCGAGCCATCTGGTGACGAATGAGCGTACCACTACAGTTCCAACGGTAAAGCATTCTTAAATTCAAACCCTCATTGTTGTAGAAGTCTTCTTCGTGAACAGTCGAGATTTTCTTCTGAAGACGCGGAGCAAAGTTCTCTGCGAAGCATAAAGAGTTTCACCTTGTTTCTTGAAACGGCATAAACCCAAAAGTCCATATCAAGTCAACAAGTACGGGCCGTGAAAGTATCAATGTTAACATTTTGTAGTCTTACAATATAATCGCTTAATGAATTTTTGTCCAATACACACTTTTTCAAAAGCTTGCGTAGTCACCAAGTGACGAACAGTGTTGAGAGCAATTTTCAGCTAATATTATAATTTAAACCCTTCATGTAAGCATAAACGTGCTAAGTGCATATAAACCTCCGCGAAAAACTCATATGATAATGTGCTATTTTTTCTTATCCTTCTGTTTACTCGGGGAGTTGAATTTTGATCCGACTACTGTTTGTGTCAGAAAATGCAGATCTTTACGCACACGAAGTACAAGAAGTTGTTGCCGTGTTCTCTACAATACGCAAAAATCACAGTACTCTGTGTCGGTTAGAAAGTGTCACTTCCATAAGTTCATCTTGCAACTACCTACTTTCACCCCTCGACTGTCTTCTAGATAGTTCGTTTTTGAATAATTCAAGTCCAGGAATTCTGAGGGTGCCATCGATGTTGACATAGTGTAAGTCCTCTCTTTCCTTTTCGAATCAGACATCTCTCCTGGACTTTCAATCCCAGCTGAAGTTCTTAGGAATATATTCCTGGATTTCAGCCTTGTTTCGTCCCGGTTGGTACTCGAAAAGAGTGGATTTGAAGGCAATGTTGAGGGTTTATATTTTTCTCTGTTTGTTGCAGTCTTATATCACAACATGATTAATTTTATCTATACCTTTGAAAAGCTAGCGATGGTGTCACTGAACTACCACATATTCACCACCAGTTCATAATTCTCCTTACAAGGAGGCTATTTCATGTAGTGTATTTCTTCTCAACTTGAATCCTACAGCGATGCACTGTGTTTCCTTGGTATGGATACAGTTCTCTTGTTTAGTGACTGGTAACATCTTCTCTATGTCAGCCGACGACAGTAATTGCTGCCTGTCTCTTCAACTTCAGAGCACTTGAAACATTATATAGACATCACTCGCTCCAGATATTCCTTTCTTCTTCGCTCTACAGCTTCATTTTCCAGACCTACGAAGTTCACGGCGTTACTTTCCTCCCCTCTGTAACAGTGAGCTGTGGACCTTCTTAAACTTTGAGTTATTACATGGGAGACTTAATTTCTACTGTGGCTGGTTTATGAAACGAAAGTTTTTAATACTCTCACGGACGGCTTAACTGCAGTAATGTAAAATGTTTTCAGATAATATCTTTCTGTCAACAATAGGCCATGTTGTAATTAGATTTAAAGTTTGTACCGTACTGTAAATTTAAACATTCCGTCAGCCATATGAGGTGCTGCTTCTGCTCTTGCTGCAGTTATTATTTTTGGTTTTCTAGTGTCTTGCCTAGAGACGTACAATAATTGATGATGATGATGCTTGTTGTTTAAAGGGGCCTAACATCGACGTCATCGGCCCCTAATGGTACGAAATGAAATGACAACAAAAAGTTCAAAAATCCACTGACCAAAATAAATAAAAATGTCATGAAAAATGAATGGATGGACATGAACCCCTCCCCCCCAAACAGTGGATCCGACTCAAAAACGGTCATAAATATTAGTATTACTGACCAAGGGACCACTTATAAAGCACAGTCCTGAATCGAGTATGATTAATGTCTAAAGGGGTCCCAAGACCAGGTCTAAGGCCCCTCAGGATGGTACATGTCGCGAGTAAAGTAGAACCATGATATGTCTCAAGCAGCGGTACTAATCAAAGGTAGCGTAAACTCACGGTGTTCCAAACATTAAGGTACTACTCACAAGTATTGTACGTCGTAAAGGTAACGCAGACCTATGGTGTTTCTCACACAATGGCGCCACTCATAGCCAACGCAAACCAATGAGGCTCCTCACCTAGGTGCACTAATCACGGGCGCCGGTATTCCCGTGGTTTTCCTCACATAGTGGGTACTAATCACAGGCAACGCAGACCCACTGTGTCGCTCATATAGTGGTACAACTCATAGGCAACGCCCAGACCCGTGGTGTTGCTCACATGGGTACGACTCACGGGTACAGGAAACCCACACTGAACCCCGCTTGAGTGCTACGAATCACAAAACTATTAAGTACCTAACAGAGTGGTATTACGCGCAAGTAAATGCAACCCATGGTGTTCCCTGCGTGATGGTACTAATTACAAGTAGTTTTATGATTCTAATAAGATCATCTCTTGGTCGCCCCTTTTAGTCGCCTCTTACGACAGGCAGGGGTGTATTCTTCATCTGCGTCCCCCACCCACAGGGGGTAGTGTGTTTGGTCCGCGAGAGGTATTTTATTTCCCTCAAGTCCGCCGGCAAGTCGGTTAGGACCCCCCTATCCGCCACCTGGGACGCACCACGTGGGAGTATCACCTCTCCCTCTGCTACGCCAGCGTAGTAGATTCGTGAACGTACAATAATTCACTGAAGTGTTCATTAATCGCAATTTAAAATACTGTTAACTCATAATTCTTTCCAGATTCAGTTTCATGACTTGTTTACAACATACAAGTATGCAGTGTGTACCAAAACTTAAGGTAACCTGTTTTAGAGCGGTGTGTTTCCTCTGGCCTCCCGTAATAATTTGTGTCCATGTAATTGGTATACACGGTGAGCAAAAAAGCAAATATCTCCAGATTCGCTAAAAAATTGCTACTTGTTAAACGTCGCTCTAACACATTGAAGGTTTCCGGTGATGGAAGGATGCGAAAGGGGCTACGATTGGGACGGTAGCGGTCGTAGCCTTAATTAAGGTGCAGTCCCAGAATTTGGGTATGAAAATGGCAAACCACAGAAAACCATCTTCAGTGATGCCGACGATGGGATTCGAGCTATCTTCCGAATGCAAAGTCACAGCTGTGCGACCCTAACCGCACGGCCAACTCCCTCGATGTTAAAAATATTGTTCCTTTTCATATCCCTAGATGGCTGATATGGTCTCCTAAAATAATTCTCCTATTTAAGCGGATTTATTTTTACCATATTATCATTATTATTAATTACGGAGATTTCAAAATCAACTTTGTATTCTTGTTTCACCTGGCAGATAGCAGTATTATTATTATTATTATTATTATTATTATTATTATTATTATTATTATTATTATTATTATTGTTATTATTTTTATTATTAATAGAAGATAAAGCTAAATACATGTAGAACTTTGAAAATACTTTTGCGAATCGAACATAAATCAAGGTAAACAAACGAACAAGAATTTGGTAAAATTGACAGTGTCAAATGTTTGGGTTGATTGGTAACTTGTAAGAACGGGGTAGAGGTATCAGTTGAAGAAAGAATTAATGCTACTTCGCACTGCTGTATATTTTAAGGAGTAGATGTGATGTGTATCTCAGCTCTTAAAATCCAGTTTCAGAAGATGATATTAGAAGGAATTGCTGCAATTTCATGTACAACTACAAGAAAGACGGAAGAAAGGCTCTGAACTTGGAAGAATACCTTTAAGGTTAAGGACCAGTTAGAGATAAGGGCGAATGACGTACAAGAATGCATCAGAAATTGTGGAGTAAGGACAATTTACATAAATCGGTTCTATACGAACTAATTGATAAGTTAACAGCTTTTCGTCCACGAAAATTGTGAGAAAATCGCTGAACAGATTTTATTGAGCAACTCACCATTTTAAAATGCACAATCTGATTGTTCACGTAAAAATAGTGAAGAATGTCGATTTTTCTAAATAAATTTCTATTTTTTTCAAGTAGTTTCAAGGTCTTCCACTAGGTAGCGCGATACAATGGACGCAGATCCGATTCCCTCCACTACGCAACGTGTGATAACACATATCTTTCCTACTAGCGCTACAGCGGGAAAATCGCCGGTTTTAATCAGTAGCGTGTTAGTGTCCTGTTAAGACGGTAGCGTGAAGTTTCTACGAGCAGTGGCTCGAAGCTTTGCTGCTACGAATTTATGGATTTATTTTCGTTATATAAAAATTAATACACAAATCAATATATTGCTTTACTGATGGAGGAAGGCACTCTCAGCACTAATTGCGAATGTCTCAAAAGTACAATATTTGTGACCGCTGCCAAGCGTTCCGTTTTACAGCAGAGAGATTGGGGCCATTTCATGATGGATTAGTTAATTTTTCTACCAACAGAAGGGAATGAGCACCTTAAACACATAATGCTTAATGATAAACAGTTTATGGCGCATGTTACAATCTGTGGTAGTCCCAATACGTTCACCAAGCGAGTTTGCTGTGCGGTTTGGGGCGCTCAACTGTGGACTTGCATTCGGAAGATAGTGTGTTCGAACCCCAATGTCGGCAGCCCTGAAGATAGTTTCCTGTGATTTCCCATTTTCACACTAGACAAATCCTCTCCTAGAACTTTCCTTTTCCGTAGTCACCATAAGATCTGTCGGTGTCGATGCGACGTAAAGCCAATCGTAAAATAAAAAGTAAAAATTTAATACGTTCTCCTCTTTATCAGCACCGCGGCAACAGATTCCCGGCAAAGGCCTACATTCTTTTCAGTATCTTACTTCTTTCTTTTTGAACCATGATTTATTGAAACATTTCCTTACAATCCACAGGTTATAATCCAAATTAGAGTATTGCAATGGTTGGGATATTTTATGGGAATACCACAGGTGAGCGCTGTAAAAGGGAATTTTCTAGGTTAAGTCTGGTAAAAAGAGACCCGTAATGGCAATGAGATAAATAGATAATAGAATTGAGGAGGTGGAGAGCGGTCGCTGTTGCTCGAGAAGATTCAGTTGTGAAGGAAGGAATGATATGAAGATTGCGTGCTAAATATGATAAGCGGAGAAATTGGCTCCTATAAGCTTGCATCCGGGAGATAATGGGCCCGAACCCCACTGCCGGCAGCCCTAAAGATGGTTATTCGTGGTTCACCATTTTCACACCAGTCAAATGCCGAGGCTGTACCTTAATTAAGGTCATGGTCACTTCCTTCTCTCTCTCCCATTCCTTTCCTCTCCCATCGTTGCCATAAGACCTATCTGTGTCGGTGTGACGTGAAGCAAATAGTAAAAATTAAAAAAAACGACCATTATTTGATTTATTACTCAATGAATTTCTGATGTCCTACTCCTTGGTAAAATGGTCAGTGTTTAGGTGTTCAATTCAGAGGGTCTCGTATTTGTGTTTGTCCAATCACTCTCCTCCTCATATTCAGACAATGCATCACACTACCAACTGTCAGAGAAACATGCTATAGTGATTACATCCCTCTACACTGGGTTGACGTTAGGGAAGCAACCGACCGTAAAACAGGACCAAATCCACATGTGCAACACGGTTCGCACCTGCGACCTCACAGGTGTGGGAACAACGGTAGAAGAATATGATTCAATGAATTTCTGATACAAATTATGTATTGATGCAGGTGATGATGTTACCAATTTGCACACACCACCGCACTTTGCTTTTATAGTAATCAGCATCATCAATAGTTTAGAGTAGCCAATATTCAACGATAGTAGGCAAACCGAATCAATGAATATCAATGAGGAGTTTTAATGGGAAAATATGGAAATATAAGCTGATCACATGTATTGACAAACAAAGTAAATTTGACACCCGTATTTTTTGTGTACAACAAGAATTCTTGAGGTAAAAATTGAACTCTAATTTAACCCGTCATAAAGAAGTAAAAGTATCAGGAGTGTCAGCATAGGGTAGTCTGGCATGTTAGAATTGTTATTACTGGGGCATCAAGTATTTTTACTAGGCGTCAAATCAAGCACTTAAGGCTTTCACGGCCGGCGTTATAAACTATGCCTTTGGGGCGCGCGGCTGTGAGCTTTCTTTCGGGAGATAGTGGGTCGAATCCCACTGTCGGCAGCCCTGAAGATGGTTTTCCGTGGTTTAACATTTTCACACCAGCCAAATGCTGGGGCTATACCTTAATTAAGGCCAGGCCGCTTCTATCGCACTCCTACCCTTTCCTATCCCATCGTCGCCATAAGACCTATCTGTGTCGGTGCGACGTAAAGCCACTAGCAAAAAGAAAACTATGTCTATATTTTAGGGCTTGTAGGCCGGGTCGCAGCAGCATATGATCGTCTCGACGTTTCACCGAAAACTACGTTTAGCATTTTCAAGGTTTCCAACTGACTTCGAGGACTGGCTGCGAAGCACACAGTGGAATAGAGTGGTGTTCCTAATGCTACTACTAAAATGTTTTCATTCCGTCCCTGAAGGGGGAGGCGGGCCTCTTAGACGGTGACGCCGTCTCTCAGGCTAGGAGATTAGTTACGGTGAAGGAGATGTGCGGAGAAGGTGAGAGGGTTGGCGGCCGTGGTCTATACCATGAACTCTCCTGGCATTCGGCTTATTGCAGGAGAATGGAAAACCACGTAAAATCATTCTCAAGACAGCCGACGGCAGAGCCGCGGTCACCTCTCTTCTGCTCGGTTGGTCGGTCGGAGTGCAGAGCCGTCGGACCAGCCGAAGCCCACTCTGTAATCACCGACCGAGTAGTGTTCCAATTCCACCTTATAGGGTTCAGGCTACAGTGAGCTGCTCTCCTGCTTTGTTGACCCGTTCAGATTCCTCCTTACGGTTGAAGCTGTTGGTGTGTTTCAGGATTTCAATGGATTCCCTTTATCGCCGAGCTTGTTAAGACACATTACTTGGCAGTACTTTGATGTTGGCGTACTGTATGTCATGGCCTGCTAGCAGCGAGTGTTCACCGACTGATGACCTTTCTGCTTTTCCCAAACACCTGTGCCTTTGTGCTCCTTCAGTCGTGTTGAGATGCGGCGTTTTGTGCTTCTTACGTGTACCTGGCCGGACCTGCACTGGATCTTGCAGACACCCGCTGTGGAAAGAGGATGGCGCTAGTCTTTAGCAGACCTTAGCAGTTCCTGGATTTTCTTCGTTAGCCTATATATGGCTTTGCCCCATGAAGTCCCATGTGAGTCCAAGTGAGTACGTAACACCGTAATGATTTGAATATTATCAGGAACAGTAAAATATGAACCTCCTTCAACAACAATTTTTAACACGAACTCACGATTCTCCGGTCCCTTTGTGTTCGTTTTAAAGAGGTTTCATTTTTATTATTATTGTTTCTGAACGATTATCATAAACTACTGAGGCTCTGAACAATAACTTCCGTGTACTTGTGGTTGCAGCTCATTGCTATTTCTTGATGGGTGCAATAATTGTGCACTTTTTTCTTGACACAGACAAAGGCAAAATGTAGCTTCGTTCGAAGTCTCAATCTCATTCATGGCTATGATATTTTTTTTTTACAATTGACTTTACGTCGCACCGACATAGATAGGTCTTATGTGACGATGGGACAGCAAATGGTAGGAGTGCGATGGAAGCGGCCGTGGCCTTAATTAAGGTACAGCCCCAGCATTTGTCTGGCGTGAAATTGGGAAACCATGGAAAAGAATCTTCAGGGCTACCTGCATACTGATCGCAATTAAGTGACAGCTATCTAGCTCGGTGGCTGTGACAGTATGGTAATGGATGGGGTATGGCGTTGAGTAAATACCTTCGGAGCACAAGTAGTGCGTCCGGATGTTGTAAAATGTGCTACTCATAAGGCTAGTCATGATGCAACAGCACTTTTTAGCCCAGTGAGGAATGCAATGGCAAACAAGTTGACTCAAAATCATACCTTATACGTCTCATTATGGCACCGTCATTATTTTTTCCAATTCCCCTAAAAGAGCAAACACTTTGGAGGTCCTTTTTCAGGATTCAACCAGCATCCGGACTGAAGACTTGACAGACAGTTATTGGTGTATACGAAAATGAGGTACGGTTTACTGTAAGTAGGCACAAGGGTATGAACACTTGACAAAGGAGCTCTTTGATTTTGACCAGACAGATTTCAATGGAATTTGGCTGAATGTCGTTGGGTTCGTTGGGTAGACAGGTACCCCCCTCTGTAGAAGCTTCAGTTGGCATTATGCCCCCTGTGGGGAGTACAATGTTTTGATAATGGAGAAATAATTTCTCCTCTAGCGGGTAAACAATGCATATCTCCTAACTAGGCGGGACTACGTAGAATGAAAGGGTCGGTAGATGCAGAGTGGGTATCAGCCCACAAGTGGTCACGGCTCTGCACTCTGACCGGCCAACCGAGCAGAGCAGGATTGACCACGGCTCTACCGTGGCTCTGCACCTCTGCATTTGAGAGACGGGACAGGGCTGGACCTCACGGCTGGCCCCAACCGTTGACTGTCCTGAGAATGGTCTTCCGTGGTCTTCATTCTCCTGCACTAAGACGAATGCCGGGACAGTTCCTAGTATAGGACACGGCCGCCAAACCCCTCACCTTCACCCTGTATCTCCTTCACCGTAACAAATCTCCCGGCCTAAGGGACGGCGTTACCGTCTAAGAGGCCCACCTCCACCTTCAGGGGAGGAATGGAAATATTTTAGTAGTAGTAGAATGGAACTGCTAGAGAGATTCTTGGCAAGGCGTGTGCTTTTCAAACTAACGAGCCCTGTGACACGATCTAGGCGAAACGCCACACATACACGGCCCAACAATCCAAAACGTTATCGTACTTATTAGTAGTTACCATTGTGTGATACCGTCGATGCGGTAGTTTTTTAATCAGTTGCTGAAAAGTAGCTGGCTGGCTCCAAGCAGTTAGCTGGTTATGACGGAATGTCCTTGCTCAAGCACGTGAGAAATATACCAATAATTTTATTTTCAAGTTACATAAAATACTCTATGTACCGGAAATGAGATTTTGAATAGGGACAGAATTTCTCGTCATATTAATCTGTTTCACAAACATTTAAATTAAAAGAAAAGCGTGTATAAACGTATTACTGGTCTTAATAATTCTGTAGCTTTAATAGGCCTAATGGAAACTAAAATATGAGTACAATGCGATATGAAATATTGGTCGTCTACGTTTTCACGTGCTAACAGTTCTGTGCCGGCCAGCTGTTTTTCAGCAATTAACTAAAACTCTTACCATTGATTCTTACGGCAGTCCGGTTTTTGACTGATTTGCCAGAGTACGGACCTTCGGTTCAGAGGGCCCCAGGTTTTGATTCTAGGCCTTGTCGGGGATTTTAACTGTGTATTGTTAATTCCTCTAGCTCGGTGTTCAGGTTTTTGTGCTCGTCTTAATAGACCCCTCTACCAACCACCACAGAAACACACAATAGGGGATAGGCCTATCCCTCCATATAGGGATGGCATCAGCAGGGGCTTCCTACCGTAAGACTGGACCAAAGACGCATTAAGTGCTCACCCCAATACAATGGGAAAAAGCCAGGGGAAAGAAGATTGATTCTGCGGCAAAATAAGTTTTCCTACTACAGATAGGAATTATTATTACAGATGGGAATTATAGGCAGGGATAAGTTAGAATGCAAACATATTTAACGAAGGCGTAAGTGTCATACACCCGCACAACAGTTGTACAGTGAGATTATCATAAATATTAGCGATCTGAACTATCAGAACCCCTAAAATTTATGCAACTCGCCGCCATAACTGTAGAGCGGTTAGATTACTTTGCGCCTTGTTGAAATACGTTTGCATTCTAACTTATTTTTTAGACTTTTATTTACTGATATTTTCCTCTTGTTTTCTGCTTATTTTCTAGTTGAAGACGACATAAATACCCAGTTCCCGAGCAAGTGATAATAACCAATTAAGGTTAAAATCTTCGACCCGGCCGGTAATCGAACACGGGTCTCCTTGAACCATAAGCCAGCACGCTAACCACTTAGCCATGGTGCCAGACACCTATTTGTGCCTATAATTCCCATCTCTAATTATTAACATCATAGTTAGGATATGTTAGTTGATTGTTCACTCAAGTGTCATGGAAATCTGTCTGGTCCAGTCCAGGCAGTCCTCTTGTTAGTGTACTCCATCGAATTAGCACCCACCTCCGTAACGGAATTATTTGACAAGCATGCCCCAAAGCGGCGAGCGAGAATATCTAAAGAACCCTCCCCGTGGTTAAATGACGACATTAGACAACTAATGGAAGAAAGAGACTGCGCCCACAGACAATAAAAAAATGACCCTACTGTATAAAATTTTGACGAATATAGGAAGTTACGAAACAAGACAACACAACAAATACGGAATGCTAAACTGCGGCAAGCTTACAGTTAAATTACGCCTAACGGTAGAACAGCGACGACATTGTGAAAATCTATTAATAACCTTGGACTTACGAAGAACAAAAGCAAAGACGAAATTACAGTACCTCTCGAGGCTCATAACGAGCACTTTATTGCTAGTTCCTCCGCAGTACGACCTGTCGACAAACAGAAACTTATGAACCATTACGACACACACCCCACCCCTGACAGAGATAAATTCTATTTCAGTCACGTGACACCCCTCCAAGTCAGGAAAGCAGTCCTTAGGATAAGCACAAAAGCGAAAGGTATTGATGACACATGTACTGACATGGTCAAACTAATTCTTGATTTTATATTACCAACTTTAACCCATATAATCAATTTCTCTCTTCTATACTCCACATATCCAAATCTGTGGAAGAAGGCTATTGTGCTACCTCTTCCGAAAAGTTAAACGCCTTCGAACAAGGGAGACTATCGTCCAATAGTATTTTATCAGCTTTATCTAAAATCTTAGAATATATAGTCCATAAACAAATGTCAGAGTACCTTCAAACGCACAATCTCCTTAATCCTTTCCAGTCCGGTTTCCGACAAGGACATAGTACAACTACAGCCTTACTAAAAGTGACTGAGGACGTTCGACAAGAAATAGACAGAGGACGAGTCACAGTTATAGTACAACTAGATTACAGTAAAGCTTTTGACAGCGTAGACATTGACATATTACTTGCAAAACTGAAGGCTCTACATTTTTCTCAGAGTACGATTGCTTGGATGCATTCCTATCTTTACGGACGTCAACAATGTGTGAAAGGTAATAATGGAATTGTTTCATCGTGGCGTCACGTGAATAGAGGAGTCCCTCAAGGCTCCGTACTTGGACCACTTCTTTTCGCACTCTTTGCGAATGACATATCATCTCATTTAAGACATTGCAAATACCACATGTACGCTGACGACCTTCAACTCTACACAGACTCTGCAGCACACGATCTTCAGGAAAATATAGACTTACTAAACATTGACTTACAGACTGTTAGTGAATGGTATGCTGCCCACGGCCTGCAATTGAACCCTACAAAGTCACAAGTAATCCTCCTTGGCCACCAAAATCAAATGGCAAGTATCAATAAACGCCCGTTGCCGAGAGTAATCCTTCAGAATGTTGCAATTCCTTTTGTACCACAAGTGAAGAACCTCAGCGTTATCATGGACGAACGCATGACTTGGTCTGGACATATCTTACATATCTGCCAAAAGGTTATCTCTGCTCTTCATTTTTTATATAAATATAAATACATATTTCCAATAAAACGTAAGCAGAAATTAATCGAGGCTCTTGTAATGCCACATTTCGACTATTGCGATGTTGTTTTCAATGATGTGAGGCCATTGCTGTCCCTAAGGCTACAACACGCTCAAAACGCATGTGTGAGGTATATATGCAATCTAAGAAAATCATCTTTCCTAGAACTAGAGTGGCCGCGACGCCACGTTCGTCGTAATCATCATACTCTGTCTCTCCTCCACCGAGTCCTTACTACATCTTCCCCAACTTACCTTTCTTCGCGTTTTCATTAATTCTCAAATGTGCATAACAGAGCTATACGGGCTCAAACATCAAACCTGCTCGTCATTCCTCACCATCGAACTGCAACATATAATAACTCATTTTCTGTGTTTGACGCCCGAGAATGGAATCGCTTACCGGATGACGTCAGAGGAATACAAACCACCAGGTCATTTAAAAGAGCGTTAAGAGGTACAGCAGGATACGAATGAACTGTGCATTTCTAGTCCTTTACTGATGGTGTCAGTACATTATTACTACTAGCTATTATTGTTATTATAATTATAATTATTATTATTATTAGGCCTATTATTATTGTTGTAAGTATGTTTATCTCACTGGGGTGGAATTTTATTTCTGTTATAAAGTATTTAGATTGTCTTTAACTGTGCTATACATAGTATTAATTACGGTAGTGTTAACTTTGATTCTATGTACAAATTGGTTTAGTGTAAGAGAAGGCCTAATTGCCTTACCTACGCCAATAAAGACATTTATCTATCTCTCTCTCTCTATCTATCTATCTATCTATCTATCTATCTATCTATCTATTTTAACGGTTATTACTATAAGTTGTCTTCGGAGGTCTGAGCCCGATGTCCTGATTTTCCAGACGTTCAAGATCGGCAGGAGGGCTGGTATGTGGTTAAAATGGTACATGCAGCTCAATTCCTTTGGGAGTGTGCTTCAAAATAACTGCGCCACTTTAAGGAATGCGGAGACACGAGTTTACTTTTACCAAATTAGCAATGCTTGTTTCTTCTTCAGGGGTTTGTAGCAAGTTGGGTACGTGCAGAGTGATACGTCACTTAGAAAATATATACGCAAGGCTATTCAGTATTAATTTCTCTCCCTATATAACGCACTCTCGCAAATGAGGTAACGTTCAGTAGCTCTTGTGATCGGGTGTGTAATCTGTGTACATTTTCGTGAGAAAACTGGGCCCGCAGTAATGAATCATCTTACACGTTTCTCTTCTCTAATCCATTAATTGCGACAGTCCAATTCTTCGTTAATTTTATCAGTAAGGCGAAAATATTACTCCTTAATCGCAGTAATAGCATGAATGAAAAAAATATATATGCCCGTGTCAAACACATCGTTTCTATCTCACTTTCCACTTTTCTACGCATTTTTATTTAGTCTTTCAATAGTGCATCAATTTGATGATGAAATGGAATGGCGTAAATGATGGCATATGGCTTTTAGTGTCGGGACATATTGTTCGCCAGATGCAGGTCGTTTGATTTAATGCCCGCAGGTGACCTGCGCATCGTGATGAGGATGCAAGTATGAAGAAGACAATACATACACCCAGCCCCGTGCCAGCGGAATTATCCAATGATGGTTACAACTCCTTACCCTGCCGGGAATCGAACTCGGGACCCCTGTGACCAACGGCCAGCACTCTAACCATTTAGCCATTGAGCTGGCCAGATTGATGATACATATATAAATAAACGCAGCAGCTTCTTCTTGATTTATTCATCAGCACAAATGTAAGAGAAACATTATGATACATTGACGAATCGTCTGCATATAATAATAATAATAATAATAATAATAATAATAATAATAATAATAATTGTACCGGGCGGTACACCTCTACACCGTTTATTTAAAAGTTGCGCCAGTTGAAACTCCTCTTCTGGAGGAAGGTTGAACTTTATCTATTCTATTAATTCTCTACTTTCTCAGAAGATGTCACCACGTGGAAAATTTTGAGTTTTTGAACTGTGTCACTTTTGATGTGTTTTTGTTTCGCTTGAAGTAAGAAGTGTGAACTTTCTCTTCTAGAGGACACTACTGAAGAATTACAATAGTGCAACCTAGTGCGAAATCAAAGAACTATTTTGTTGGAGAAATTTTTATTTCAAGAGTTTGTTCTTTGTTAAATTTCTTTCTGTCATGGTTTAAGTTGGCTGTATACCCCTCTTTTTCCCCTTATTTTGGATCTAGCCAATCCCGAATTTCTTTAATTAATTTTCCACCAATAATGTGTTTCTTCTTCCTCTTTGTAGGGGTTTCTTTTCCCTAGCCAATAAAGATTTTGTGGGAGGGTGTTTTCTTTCCCCTAACGCCTAGAATCTTCCGCGAGAGGATATAAACTGCTGATTTTGGGGTCCCTGGGCCACTTCTGTTCCATCTTTCAGTGTATTAAGTACATAGCAGGAGGCGGGAAGCGCCTCTTTCTTCTTCAGCCGTTCAACACCAGGTAATGGCCTATTAATAACTTCTTTTCTTGCTAGGTCGGCAGTTTAACACTCGCGGCGGGTTCGAAGCATTTCCATCATGTAACCTTTTCCTAAAATGTAATTACTCTTTTCATCTTTTTCTTGTAAAGCTACATATTGGGATAGAGAGTGCTAACCCTCTCGAGCTCCCACTCACATTTGTTTTGAGGTGAACTTATTTTCTCAAACTATTCTTCGTTTATGTAATGTAAAGTGTTCTTCTCTAAGTCACCTCTGTAGTATGGGATTAGCCCTTGCGTTAGCGGCCCAGAGCCAGATTAGGTTTTAAAAAAAACAACAAAGTGTATTAGGAGTGCAAGATCGCCTCCTCTCAAATTGTTACTTTAGAGGTCATGTAATCAACCTTCTTTTCATGTAATAGACCTCTGTAGGTTGGGTATTTTACCCCTGTGAATACGTCCTTAGAGGACAGCTTGAAGGTAGAGTTTGGTGTGGCCTTTGAGAGGCTTAAATTTTAAGAGCGGATCGCTCTTTTGAAAATGAAGTGTCATATGCCTCGTGGAGGCTTTTCTGTGTAATTCGGAGCCAGGGGCTCCTAGGGATGAATGGGGTTTTCTGCCCCTCTGTTAAAACTTGTGTTTGTGGTAAAACTGAGCTGATCGCTGAAGTCAGGGCGTGAAGCCCAAAACCTGTAAATATTGTATCTCCCCTTGTTTTGCTACATTGTACCTGCCATGTCTGTTATTGCTTTGTTTTTGAAAAGAAAATATAACCTAGTTAAATTTTAAATTAATTTTACATTAACTTTGATTCCGTAGTTTGAAACCCATTCACGCCCGCACCTTCTTACGCCTCTACCTACCGCTAAAACACGGTAACAAGTGGTAGCAGAGCGTGGTTGAATGGGTCTCAATTTAGCCCCTTTTGACGGCTAAACATTGCTTTGATTCGAACTCTAACAATTTTCTCAGTTGCTGGAATTTTTTGAGTTTTTCAAAATTGTTCTGTCATCATGCCCGGCCCTCGCGATGTTCTCCTCCTTAACTACTTGCGCAAAGAGGAGTTGATATATGAGTTAACTATCAGAAACGTTCAATCTGGAGGCACGGTTGCAATAGACACTAACAAGCTTAGAGAGTCCCTTGATTTGCCCATTTCCATCCCCAATTTGGGAGAGAAAGAAATTGATGACTCTCTTTCCACGAATGTCGAGAATATTACTGGGCTTGCATCGGTAGTCAGCTTTTTTGATGAAAACGATCCATCTCCTAATCAAATTAAGCGTGTGCAAGGCAGGCTGTATCACTTTGCAAATAGAGTTAATGATCTGTTGTCTCTAAAGGTGAATGACGTTCAGAGGAAGCAAGCTAATACGCTCCTTGAAACTATTTCTGAATTGTCTAATAAGGTCACTCAATTGCTAACCGGCGAAGCTCCTCCCAAAACTGATCAACCCGCCACGGTGAATGTAGGTAACGAGGAAGAGCCTCCTCAGGGAGAAGTCAATAGGATAACCGTTGCTGCTCAAACTATCTCTGCCCCATCGAACAACGAATCTGAACGCCGTGCGTCATTGAGTAACATCCGCTCTGAATTAACTTCTTTGCCATTGAAACCTTTAACGACTATGTCACCTGGGTTCAGCAGCTTGCCTCATCCATTGGCAATGTTGCTTAGAGGTATCTCTAAGTTTTCCGTCAACACCACCAGTGACGTAATTTCATTTTTAAGATTTCTAGTGGAATTTCAGGATCATGCCCTTGTGTTTTCTCTTTCCCCATGTCAAATTTTGCAAATTATCTATCCTTATGCTATTGGTGTTCTATCTGACAAAATAGTTAGAGCCATCGCTGAGCAATCTTCTATTGAGGATTTCCATGCCCATTTGCTAGCTAACTTCATCCCGGCTAGGGCCAGGTCCTCCCTTATTCAGAAATACTATTATCGGGTACAGCGCTTGGATGAAAACCTGGCAGACTTCATCCAAGATATTAAGTTTTATACTAGGGTGTTTGCTCTTCACTTCCCTGAGGATCAAATTGTACAAGCTATTGTGGAAGGTATTTCACCATCCTATAGGTCATATTTGTGTTTCGCGGCGTGCCCGCAAACGTTCTCGGAACTTGAAGCATTGGCAGTCTCAGCGGAAGGAGTTAGATACGCCGATTCTTTGCGTGTCGCGAAAGAACCCCCGCCTTCCTTTAGTAACACTCGGCCTCCACCTCGCCGACCAGTCAATCCCCGTAAATGTTATGCTTGCGGGTCGCCTGACCATCTGCGGAATAAGTGTCCTCTGATCAAGTCAAGTGGGACAAGGAATGGAGCAGGGTCATCACAAGGCTGTTTTAAGTGTGGGGCCTTCTCACATATCGCCAAGAATTGCCCAAACTCAAATAGCACCCCCTCCTGCTCAACTTCTGGTGCAAATTCCAGCTATGCCAATAATAAAAAGTGACTAGTGGCGTCGGCTGAGCCGACTAATCCATCTTCCCGAGACTCAGCCCCTAGTAAACAGGTTGTAAATGCAGAGAACGACCAGCCTTCAAATTCATCTTTTGAATGCCCTAAAGAGTGTCTTAGGATTGCGGCGGATACCCCCGCACCTGTTCCTTTTCTTAAAATTGAGTTAAATAACGAGCCTATAACAGCTCTCTTAGATTCAGGCAGTGTTTGTTCCATTATTTCGGCTGATTGGTATTCTAAATTGAAATCTGTTTGTAAACTCCCTGACTATGACTCATCTCCTGTTAAATATGTTTCGGCTAATTCATCTCCATTAGAAATTCTAGGTTCCTTACATGTCAAAATTCGGGTTTTTAAATTTACATGGAAGATCAAATTGTTTGTGGCCAAGCGTTTGTCTTGCCCCATCATATTGGGAGCGGACTTCATTTCTCACACTGGTCTTGTGCTCGATCTCCAGAGTAGGTCGTGCACATTCAAATTTGCGTCCAATTGTAGAATTCCCTTGTTAAAGTGTAATTCTGTATCATGTTCATCTATTTCGCCTACCCAGGATGAGATGTTGTTAGACCTTAGACATCTACCTGAGGAGCAGGCTGATAGTATTCGGAAACTGTGTCAGTCGTTTCCCGAGGTGTTCTCTGATACTCTTGGTGTTACTGACCTTATTGAATACAAAATTGAGGTCACGGATTCAATTCCTGTCCGTTTTCCACCGTATAGGCTATCTCCACCTAAAATGAAGGCTCTGAAAGAAATCATCGATCAGATGTTGAAAGATGGTATTATTAGGCCCTCTAAGTCAGCGTATTCTTCGCCTATTTTTCTAGTCCCGAAACCCCAAGGAGGCTTCAGGCCTGTCATTGATTACAGGGCTCTCAATCGGAAGGTGGTGTTGCAATCTGTGCCCCTTCCCGACCTTCATTCTTGCTTTTCATGGTTTCGTAAGGCCAAGTTCTTCACCATCTTGGACTTGAATCAGGCCTATAATCAAATTCCCCTTGCCGAAGAGTCTAAACATCTTACAGCGTTTGCCACGGACTGGAATTTATACGAATACAACCGCGTGCCTTTCGGGCTCCCCACGGGGGCAGCTGTGCTCACTAGGCTACTAGATAGGGTCTTTTCCGACATCAAATTTGAGTACTTATATCACTACTTGGATGATGTCGTCGTATTTTCCGAAACCTTTGAAGAACATCTAGATCATTTGCGAGAAGTTCTCAATCGCCTTCGTAAGGCTGGGTTAACTGTTAAGTTGTCCAAGGTTGCCTTTGCTAAGCCCTCTATGTCATTCCTGGGGCATATTGTGTCACCCGATGGGGTAGCTGTCGATCATTCTAGAACACAGGCCATCCGTGATTTTAAACCTCCTAAGGACATCAAAGGTATCGCTAGATTCATTGGTATGGTGAATTTCTTCAGGAAGTTTATTCCTAACTTCGCTAATAGAGCGGCGCCCTTAAACCTTCTTCGTAGGAAAGGCATCAAATTCGAGTGGGGACCTTCTCAACAAGCCGCTTTCGAAGATCTTAAATTAGCTCTCTGTAATGCCCCTGTACTTGCTATGCCTGATTTCTCGAAGAAATTCATCGTCCAAACGGACGCGTCGTCGTCAGCTGTAGCTGCAGTCCTTCTTCAAGAGACTGAACTAGGGAGGCGTCCCATCGCCTATGCATCTAGGACTCTATCGGCTCAAGAAGCCAAGTATTCCATCTATGAGCTCGAAGGGTTGGCAGTCTTATTCGCCTTAGAAAAGTTCCGTCTCTATCTGGAACATGTCAAATTCGACCTGGAGACAGATAATCAAGCCTTAAGCTGGGTCTTAGGTAGGCCGCGTCGTACTGGTCGTATAGCCCGTTGGGCCATCCGTATTTCTGCCTTCCAATTTGATGTACGACATATCAGAGGTACCGAAAATGTTGTTGCTGATGGACTCAGCCGTATGTTTCACAACGACGTCGAAACCCACGAACCGGTCGACAGTTCATCACCTTCCGAGTCCATACTATCCGAGGTTAATGCCATCCTAACAGATGCTCCCATGCTTTTTAGGGATATTGAGAAATACCAACGTGAAGATCCGACGCTGGCTCCTATAATGGAAACCCTTTCTTCTGGGGAACATGCTGTCCCTTATGTTCTGAGGAATGGTGTTCTATGTTGCCCTTCGAGGCATGATAAGTTGATGAAAGTTGTTGTTCCAGCGGTTCTTGTACCTATGATCTTCAAGTATTATCATGAGACCCCATTAGGAGGGCATCTGGGTATCTTTAAAACTCGTGAAAAGATTCGTGAAATGTTCATCTGGAAAGGTATGGACGGTGAAATCCGTGAACTTGTAAAAGCTTGTAAATCTTGTTTGCTCAGTAAACCAACCATGTCCACCAAGGTAGGCCTCTTGTCTTCGCATCAAGCATCGCGCCCCATGGAACGCCTGTATATTGATTATGTAGGACCCTTCCCCCAGTCAAAGGGGAATGCCAACAAATTCATCTTTGTATGTGTAGATGGTTTTACAAGATTTTCGTGGTTATTCCCGACTAAGCTGGCTACCGCTCAGTCTACAATTACTTGCTTAAATTCTATTTTTGCTTCTTTTGGTCCGTGTCAATATATTGTATCTGATAATGCTAAGGCTTTTACATCTAATTTATTTCGTAAATTCTGTTTTGACTTGTCCATCTCTCATGTAACTACATCTGCTTATTATCCTCAACCATCTCTGGCTGAACGGGTTAACCGTAATCTCAGGTCCGCACTCATTGCCTATCATCATGAAGATCCTTCCAGGTGGGACACGTCCCTGCATTGGATAGCTTTTGCTTTGAATTCGGCGGTTCATGAATCTCACAAGTTTACTCCAGCTTCCTTGATGTTCAAGTTTGTTCCCAACTCGCCGCTCTCTAACCTCTGGTCTCTGAATGACATTCTGCCCGAGACAATAGATCCGGACAACATTAAAGATCTTTGGAAGAAGGCTAAAGCTAATCTTAAAGTATCTCATGAAAAGGTTAGGGAAAGGTATGATCGTGGACGGAGAACCACCACCTTGAAGGTAGGTGACCAGGTTATGGTCAAAAATTTTGTTCCCGCGGGCAAGCTTGCCCCCAGATTTCATGGGCCTTGTATCATTCTCGATTTTCTTACGCCGGTTACCTTATTGCTAAGTAATCCAGCCACCGAGAGGATATTTAGAGTTCACCTGTCCCAGGTGAAACCGGTGTAATTTCTGTGTTAACTTGCTTCATATTATTTTGAAAGGATATGAAGGTTATATATTTTTTTTTTTTTTTTTGAGTTTCACTTTTAAGGCATTCTGCCCCTTCTGTAATATTTTGGTTTTAGATGTAAGCCTTGTGTAAAACCTGCCCCGACCCGTTAAACTGCCATCCTGTTCTTGCCACGGCCATTACCACGCACCCGTCTCCTGCTCCACCTTACACTGTGGCTTCATAATAGTAAATGCCATGGATATCTACACGCCGCTGGCCCCTCAACCTCTCCACAAGCCTGTACCCTCAAAGGAAATGATTGTCCAACACAATTCTGCCGCCTAGCTTTAATGTTTCAGCGCCCCCGCAGCCGCGCAGCGCCGTGCAGCGACTGGGGAGGGGGATGGGCCCCCTCCTCTCCAGCGAGGACGACATGTGCACGGCGAGCCGGAGCTCACCTCCCGGCCAAGGCTGATGTGCGGCGCACGACCTGCTACATGCCCGCAGCCTGTATCTGTTCACCGCGGGCGCGGCGTACTTCAACACCTCTGCTCCCCTCATAGTGCGGGCGAGCGGTATCTCAGGGTACTTGAGGGGTCCGAGCGGCCTCCGTTGGACGCAAGCTGCAACGGCCGGTCCGGCCATTCGACTCAATCTACATCAACTACATGGACAGTCACCATAAGCAATAACTACACTTGGGAATTCAACTACAATATTTGGTGGACATTGCAAAATTTTTCTTCACCTTTAAGTATTAAAAGTTTATCTTCAGAAATTCAAATTCTACAAACATAAAGACTTTCATTCACCTGCAACAACAACATTTTGAAACTGAATTAAGAAATCTTGTAAATGCTTCTGCTATCTATCTTCGTATCAACATCATTTCTTGGACTTTGTTTCAAACTGATTTCATGTGTCACCCCTGGAGGAACTTTTGGGGGGGGAGGTCTGTACCGGGCGGTACACCTCTACACCGTTTATTTAAAAGTTGCGCCAGTTGAAACTCCTCTTCTGGAGGAAGGTTGAACTTTATCTATTCTATTAATTCTCTACTTTCTCAGAAGATGTCACCACGTGGAAAATTTTGAGTTTTTGAACTGTGTCACTTTTGATGTGTTTTTGTTTCGCTTGAAGTAAGAAGTGTGAACTTTCTCTTCTAGAGGACACTACTGAAGAATTACAATAGTGCAACCTAGTGCGAAATCAAAGAACTATTTTGTTGGAGAAATTTTTATTTCAAGAGTTTGTTCTTTGTTAAATTTCTTTCTGTCATGGTTTAAGTTGGCTGTATACCCCTCTTTTTCCCCTTATTTTGGATCTAGCCAATCCCGAATTTCTTTAATTAATTTTCCACCAATAATGTGTTTCTTCTTCCTCTTTGTAGGGGTTTCTTTTCCCTAGCCAATAAAGATTTTGTGGGAGGGTGTTTTCTTTCCCCTAACGCCTAGAATCTTCCGCGAGAGGATATAAACTGCTGATTTTGGGGTCCCTGGGCCACTTCTGTTCCATCTTTCAGTGTATTAAGTACATAGCAGGGGGCGGGAAGCGCCTCTTTCTTCTTCAGCCGTTCAACACCAGGTAATGGCCTATTAATAACTTCTTTTCTTGCTAGGTCGGCAGTTTAACACTCGCGGCGGGTTCGAAGCATTTCCATCATGTAACCTTTTCCTAAAATGTAATTACTCTTTTCATCTTTTTCTTGTAAAGCTACATATTGGGATAGAGAGTGCTAACCCTCTCGAGCTCCCACTCACATTTGTTTTGAGGTGAACTTATTTTCTCAAACTATTCTTCGTTTATGTAATGTAAAGTGTTCTTCTCTAAGTCACCTCTGTAGTATGGGATTAGCCCTTGCGTTAGCGGCCCAGAGCCAGATTAGGTTTTAAAAAAAACAACAAAGTGTATTAGGAGTGCAAGATCGCCTCCTCTCAAATTGTTACTTTAGAGGTCATGTAATCAACCTTCTTTTCATGTAATAGACCTCTGTAGGTTGGGTATTTTACCCCTGTGAATACGTCCTTAGAGGACAGCTTGAAGGTAGAGTTTGGTGTGGCCTTTGAGAGGCTTAAATTTTAAGAGCGGATCGCTCTTTTGAAAATGAAGTGTCATATGCCTCGTGGAGGCTTTTCTGTGTAATTCGGAGCCAGGGGCTCCTAGGGATGAATGGGGTTTTCTGCCCCTCTGTTAAAACTTGTGTTTGTGGTAAAACTGAGCTGATCGCTGAAGTCAGGGCGTGAAGCCCAAAACCTGTAAATATTGTATCTCCCCTTGTTTTGCTACATTGTACCTGCCATGTCTGTTATTGCTTTGTTTTTGAAAAGAAAATATAACCTAGTTAAATTTTAAATTAATTTTACATTAACTTTGATTCCGTAGTTTGAAACCCATTCACGCCCGCACCTTCTTACGCCTCTACCTACCGCTAAAACACGGTAACAATAATAATAATAATAATAATAATAATAATAATAATAATAATAATAATAATAATAATAATAATAATAATAATAATAATAATAATAATAATAATAATAATAATAATAGGCAGCCTAGTACCAGATTCATAGATCCGTTTGCACTGCCATCTACCAACGTAGCGGAACTCTATTATACCGTAGATAGTCCAACAGTCAAGAAAGTTTCTGTGCGACTTATTCAAGTTGACAGTTTTACAGTAAATTCCAAGAAAGCCAGATACAATTTAATCATATCTGACTAGCTAGGCGATTTAAGCATCTTTTATTGACTGGATGAGTTTTTTTCAGACCATAGAATAAGGCAAATGTATATTATCTGAAGCATATACACTGACTGACAGAGCAAATGCAACACCAAGAAGGAGTGGTTCGAAAGGGATGAAAGTTGGGGAAAAAACAGAGACGGCACGGACGAATAATTGATGTTTATTTCAAATCGATATGCAGGTTACACAATGCGCACGGCATCGACTCAGTAGGATGTAGGACCACCGCGAGCGGCGATGCACGCAGAAACACGTCGAGGTACGGAGTCAATAAGAGTGCGGATGGTGTCCTGAGGGATGGTTCTCCATTCTCTGTCAACCATTTGCCACAGTTGGTCGTCCGCACGAGGCTGGGGCAGAGTTTGCAAACGGCGTCCAATGAGATCCCACACGTGTTCGATTGGTGAGAGATCCGGAGAGTACGCTGGCCACGGAAGCATCTGTACACCTCGTAGAGCCTGTTGGGAGATGCGAGCAGTGTGTGGGCGGGCATTATCCTGCTGAAACAGAGCATTGGGCAGCCCCTGAAGGTACGGGAGTGCCACCGGCCGCAGCACATGCTGCACGTAGCGGTGGGCATTTAACGTGCCTTGAATACGCACTAGAGGTGACGTGGAATCATACGCAATAGCGCCCCAAACCATGATGCCGCGTTGTCTAGCGGTAGGGCGCTCCACAGTTACTGCCGGATTTGACCTTTCTCCACGCCGACGCCACACTCGTCTGCGGTGACTATCACTGACAGAACAGAAGCGTGACTCATCGGAGAACACGACGTTCCGCCATTCCCTCATCCAAGTCGCTCTAGCCCGGCACCATGCCAGGCGTACACGTCTATGCTGTGGAATCAATGGTAGTCTTCTGAGCGGACGCCGGGAGTGCAGGCCTCCTTCAACCAATCGACGGGAAATTGTTCTGGTCGATATTGGAACAGCCAGGGTGTCTTGCACATGCTGAAGAATGGCGGTTGACGTGGCGTGCGGGGCTGCCACCGCTTGGCGGCGGATGCGCCGATCCTCGCGTGCTGACGTCACTCGGGCTGCGCATGGACCCCTCGCACGTGCCACATGTCCCTGCGCCAACCATCTTCGCCACAGGCGCTGCACCGTGGACACATCCCTATGGGTATCGGCTGCGATTTGACGAAGCGACCAACCTGCCCTTCTCAGCCCGATCACCATACCCCTCGTAAAGTCGTCTGTCTGCTGGAAATGCCTCCGTTGACGGCGGCCTGGCATTCTTAGCTATACACGTGTCCTGTGGCACACGACAACACGTTCTACAATGACTGTCGGCTGAAAAATCACGGTACGAAGTGGGCCATTCGCCAACGCCGTGTCCCATTTATCGTTCGCTACGTGCGCAGCACAGCGGCGCATTTCACATCATGAGCATACCTCAGTGACGTCAGTCTACCCTGCAATTGGCATAAAGTTCTGACCACTCCTTCTCGGTGTTGCATTTGCTCTGTCAGTCAGTGTACATTACGAATAACGAATGCTGGCATGAAATAGCGCCCACTGGAAACAATAACAGAATAAAATATTGATTCTGATTAGGTAAGGTAAGCGTGTATTCGGTCTGAACCTCCGCAGAGGTGTGCCTGAGCCAGAGTTTACGTACGGTAGGGTGGCCAGTTCCTTTCCGTTCCTCCAGTCCCTTACTCCCACTAACAGCACACGGGAACCCATCCAAATCTTGACCACGCTCAATATTGCTTAACTTCGGAGATCTCACGGGATCCGGTGTTCCAACACTGCTCGTTGGCAATTCTGATTTGAATGTACATAATACGTAACTGTTGAGCTAAAATGGCACAAACATTAAAAATCGACGTATGAGTTGTGAATATACAGTAATTGTTTTTAAAGAAAATTTGGTAATTTAAACTGTTGGAAGTGTGCACTTATTTGTACAGTAAATATTTAGCAGCAGAATCGAAAAAATAAAAATAAGAAGTTCCAACAGTTATTTCTCAAGAATAAGGAATGTATGTATAAGAAGTGAGCACTTTTAGGTAAAAGACCTTGGCAATTTTGTGGGGGAATCTGAATGATGTGTTGTCACTCAAGGGGTTAATAAGTAATTACCAAAATGACAACATTTTATGCTAATATTTGGCTGCCTAGTATTCACGTTTACTCTCACGTACAACGGAAAATGACTTGATACTACCACGACTTAATGAGTTTAGTGATGTGCTGATAAGATGGGTGTAGGTAACACCTCCTAGATAATAAGGCCTCACAACTGTTCCGGATGTCTACCGTGACGTCACCACCGGGAGGCAAGCTTGAACCTTTTCAGTGTGAAGAAAGCAATGAGTGTGGCCATGTGTCGGTGCAATTATGTAGAAGTGTTTTAATTACTTTAATTGTACCAGTTGCGAATCGTTGTCTACAATGGTGCTAAAGTGTTGTGTGCCCAACTGCAAGGAAAATTACGATAATGATAACAAAGTGCATGTGTTTAAGTTCCCGAAAGATGAGTTTATGCAGCAGAGATGTTTACGTGCAATTCCAAGACAAGATTACAGAGTTACTAATTACTCAGTGGTGAGTAACTGTTACTTTTAAATTCTCACATAATCATAATGCACATAGGCCTATTAAGTATTAAACTACACGCAGCAACTGGTGATATGTAGGTGTGTTTACTCTCGTAAGATATGAGGTTATGTTAGCTCACAATCAAGGGATACATTATTATTGTACCGGGCGGTACACCTCCACGCGGCTAATTCAAACATTGCGCCAGTTGAAACTCCTCTACTGGAGGAAGCCTGAACTTTAACAACCATGTTAATTCTAAAGTTTCTCAGAAGATGTCGCTATTGTAAATTTTGAAGAGTTCTGAACTGTGTCTTTTTCGATTTATATTTGTTTTCTCTGTAGTGAGAAGTGTGAACATTCTCTTCTAGATGGCACTACTAAAGAACTGCAATTGTGCACCCTAGTGCGAAGTGAAGGAACTGTTTTTTGAGAAATTTTGTGTTCATAAGTTTGTTCTTTGTTAATTTTCTTTCAGTCATTTTTTGGGTTGGCAGTATAACCCTTCTCTTTCCGCTTGTTTTGAATTTAGCCAATCCCGAATTTCTCTAATTAATTTTTGACCAATAACGTATGTCTTCTCCGATATGGATATGTTGCTTGATCCTAGCCAATAAAGTTGAGGGGGTGTGGGTTCTCATTCATGAAACGTCTCGAATTTTCCGCGAGGATATATAAACTGCTGATTTTCTTGTCTCCTGGCCACTTCAGTAACATCTTTCTTAGTGTGATTATGTAGCAGAGGGCGGGAAGCGCCTCTTTCTTCAGGCGGCTGTTCATCCATCAGGTAATGGCCTTTTAATAACTTCTTTGCTTGCTAGCTCAGCAGTTTAACCCTCGGAGCAGGTTCGACACTTTTATCATGTAACCTTCCTTTAAAATGTAAAAGACACTTGGTATAAAATTCCGTCTCTTTAACTACAAATCGGGATAGAGAGTGCCTAACCTTCTCGAGCTCCCTCTCATATTGTTTTTGAGGTGACTACGTTTTCATAACCGTTTTTCTTCGTTTCATAATGTAATAAAGTTTTCCTATCATGTCACCTCCGTAGTATGGGATTAGCCCTTGCATAAGCGGCCTAGAGCCAAATAGGTTTTAAAAAGGTGTATTAGGAGTGCAAGTTACGCCTCCACTCATGTTGGTATTTTGGGGCCATGTAATTATCCTGTTTCTTTACTGAATAAGCCTCAGTAGGTTGGGTATTTTTTTACCCCTGTTCTTGTGTGCCTAGAGGTCAGCTTGAAGGTGGAGTTTGGTGTGGCCTTTGAATAGGCTTGAACTTTGAGAGCGGGCTGCTCTTTCTTAAATTTGGTTTCTGTGTGCCTCGAGCAGGCTTAACTGGGTAATTGGGAGCAAATGCTCCTTGGCATGATTGGGGTTTTCTGCCCCCTTGTTGAACCTTGTGTGTAAGTAAAGTTGGGCTCATTGCTCAGGGATTTTGAATCTGGGGCTCGAAGCCCAAAATACATTAATAAACTGTAATTGTACATTCTTAACTTGTTGATATACACCTGAGTTCCTGTTATACTTGTTATTTCTTGATCTCGAAAAGAAAATATAACCTTTATTAAATTTTAAATTAATTTTACTTTCGTAAGTTGAGACCTATTCATCCCAGCACCTTCTTTCACCTCTAACTACCACGGATAACTCAGTAACAATTATTATTACCCGAATTAGATTTATTATATACATTAAGCTACATGCCTACATATGTAGGCCTATTCACTCTGTAAAATGCATGAAGTTGGCTCACAGTGGTTTCTTATTTTATAGGTATGCCACAAACATTTCAAAGCCAGTGATGTTTTGTGGGAAGTAACTGCTACTGATTCAAAGACAGGAAAAACTTTAACTGCTCCTCTTCCAATACCACGACTGTCAGTGAATGCAGTCCCCTGTATCTTACCCAACTCTCCATCATACTTATCTTCACATTCTGCCACTTCAAGAGAAGAACCGGACAAAAAGAGAATAGAGGGGGAAACAATAAACAGAGCAATTGAAGATTGTATCATCAGTCATGCCTCATACACAGACAGAATTTCAGTCCACAATCTAACACAACTGAAAAGTAAAATAAACATGTTGATGTTACCTGATGGTTGGTGTACTGTTGTGAAGGAAATGCAAGTAATTTTTCTGTACAAGGATACATTAAAGCAACCACATTGCATAGCATATATAATAATTGAAGAGGACATGACCTAAAAATTGTATTGCAGCGTTATTAACAAAATACGCTCGTTATGCCATACACTTTGAATAATCAACTGTGTACACGACACTTATTAAATTGTGTGAACTATTCGCACAAGTGACATGTTGTGGATTAAGCATCTTACTGTTGGACCCTGCTTTATTGCTAATGTGCCGATATCGTCATTGATAATTTTGCCATTATCTGTTTGGAACTGGTATTCTACACCATTGGTGGTATTGGATGACTAAAACCTTGTATCTGGTAAACTTGGGTTAATTTATGCACGACCGCTCTGAACTGTTTGAATATTGGTCATCTATTCTATCTAAACCTGGCAACTGTGACTTTTCGTCACGCAGTTTCTATTTGTGCAGCGCTTATACAAGGTATCATTACAAGGTGTACAGATACATTGTCCTCAGTGCCATCTATGAGTGTGCTTACCAACTTCTCTGTGTGTTTTCGGCGGTCTCCGCCAGAGCGTGTAGCAATGTTGAGACTGTATCGCGTGATGTGGCCGAGTATGAAGTGTATCTTTTGACTGTGGGAGTGGCCATGTCTGACAGCGGCACTGTTACTAAAATTATTATGGCTGAACCGCTTGGGATCGGATAATTAAGAAGGATATACCTCGCCTAGCGAGGAAGAGTAATGTGGTGTATAAAATATTAAGTACCTTTGTGTGTAGTATGTAAGTTTTTAAATAGTTGTGAGTGCATTAGTTATTAGGTATAACACGAGTAGGTTACCTGATCAGGATTGATCACCGTGTAGGTACGCCATTGGTTTCATTATTGTGTATATTACTTTCTTGGTGTGATTTTCTGTATTCTATAAGTGTTTTATTGTAAGTGAAATTAGGCCACTGTTCGATGATAGCGTTCATACTTGAAGTGTGTGGAGTGTAACGGTATAATGCATTATTTGCTCCAGGTAACCGTCAAAATTCGTTCTTGCCTTTTCTAAATTTTGTGTTTTCGTTTGGTTTATTCTTATTTCTAATATACCTGCGTGTGTTTTCCCTGAGTTTTATTCGTGTGCTGTTTCATTTGTAAAATTCATATCCATATTACGGTGCTTATTGTGGTGCACATTATTGTCTTTTCTCTGATGTTGTGATTCTCATATTATTGTTTGGTGCTTTGTTTCGTGTGTTCCGGCCTCTTGTTGCTCGTGTTCCGACCTAATTACTACGTTTGCACTGAACCTTTTTTTGAAGCTATGTTATTATTATTATTATTATTATTATTATTATTAGTTACATTTTTCGTAGATTTATTATTTCGTTGATAGGTAGGGTTAGGAAATAGTGTTGTATATTTCTGCATTACTGCGGGTGGTTTTATTTAATTATTACCTTATGATATGCGGATACATACATTTATTTCAAGATGTAATTCATCAACAATGTAATGTTTTGTGGTTTTAATTGAGGGCTTTGGGCACCCCTAGTGTGGAGCGATCGTAGCTTTGGCGTTATCTACTCTTCTGTTTATTGTTGCTTATCTTATCTTTTCTTATCGTCGTGTGGCAGTTACGCAACTGAACTTGGGCATTATTGTCTCGCGGGGATTTGTGTACGCTGGTGTGTGCCGCTTTGAATATTATGAGGGATTGTTTTGCGGTATTGATGCGGTATCGTGTGTTTGGTTCCTTGTGATGAGTGTCCTGCCTCATTACATTATGTATTTCGGGTCGTGTTTTGTTAATTACCACATCTACTATGTGGAGTGATTTAATTCATAATTTATTTGGGTGATATTATTTTAATTTCTTTGCGATATGTGTTTTCATATTGGTCTGCGGTTGCGTGGAGTCCTTTTATCTTCATGCATTGTTTTATTTACGTTATGTGGGTTTTACGGAGAATGATCCTTCCACTAGGATGTGTCAGAAGCCCTCTCTTAAATAATTCGTTGTTAATTTTATTAAAATTATAAGTTTGTTTACGAACCCCTTTTTAGTAACTTGTTGAGTTTAGCTGTCTGGTGCACCAGGATGTTTTTTAAAAAAGAGCAAACAATTTTTTAAAAAGCTATTAATTTTATTTATATCTAGATTATTTATTTTACGGATTTTCAGAGATCCCAATTAAATTTTCATTCCTTCAAGTTCATTTTATGTATTGGTGGTCTAAGATTCCTTTTATTTGCTAATGTGTAAAAATGAATTTTCTTTCAAGTATATATTTATTTTAAAATTTTAATGTTGGTGTCATTTGAGCGATGTCCGTCGCAATTCCTTGTGATCCCCTCCTCTAATCTCATTTAATGGGTAAGGCTCTGCACTCTTCCTTTGTTTCCTTGCTTCCTTATTTACTTTTGAAGTGTTATTTATTGTTTTGCTTCCTTGCTCCTTTGCTTTTATTTTGACTTGTGCGCACGTCCCCATGACGTTCTCTTCAGAACGTTATTCACCCATCATTATTAGGGGGTGTCGCAGTATTCTAAAGGGGTTTTATTGCAGTGTAAATTTTCTAATGTAGACAAAATTATCAACACAAATGAGGTGCATTCTTTAGTTACAAAATTCCATAGCTACATTACAGGGAATGAGTGTAACAGTGTGCAGAAAGATACAACGAATAAGTTAATTCCAGGCCTAGTGGGTGAATTGGTCACTGAGGAAGACGACCCAATGTTTAATTTAATAAAATCACAGTTAAAACTTTCCTTAGTTCCTAAACACAAAAGGGAGTATGATAATGATTTTCTTGTTATTTGTTCAATTTTCCAACTGATTTCTCCTCATGGTTACAATTTATGAGACATAGAAGTAATTTTGCCAAATGTTAATTGTGCCGTATGTTTTAGGCAGTTCCCTTGCCCCGTTTGGGCTTTGTTGGCTGCCTGGTTGCGCCTTTAACATTGACGTTTGTTTTTTCCATTTATTATTTATTATTATTATTATTAGCTGTGTACGGCCTTTTACGGGTTATGATTTATAAATGTGTCACCAACTAGCACTTTCCTTCGACGTTGATTTTCTCCCTTCGTCCGGCCGCCGCACTACTATGGCAACATGCCTCCCCGCTTTTCCAGCCAATTGGGCTGGCCTTCCTCCCCTCCCTCCGGTCCGCCGCTCGCTTGTCGAGCTACGGACGGAGGTGAGGAACTTGACTTGCCTGATAGCCAGCAGCGGCAGATGTACTCGGTGCCTTGAGTTACGGCGGCTAGTCCGTTTGGGTTTCGAACCCTGTCTTGTCCTCGGTGTGGAGGTAAGCCCGTCTACTAGATTAAACTGAAGTACTAGCGCGGGGTAGAACGAAGGGAGGATCTCACTATTGGGATTCCGAAATATTCAGTCCTACGACATGAGTGTAACCCAGTGCCTTTTGATGATATTGTATATGGGCAGGCACCTTGAAAATTAGCTGCCACCTCCATCGTCATTGGTTAAGGATAATAGAGTCTCTACTATTGTATGTACTGAGTGCTTTTGAACGGAGGGCAGTTTGAATGGTTGAAGTTTGTTTTAAATGTTCTGGCTCAGTGCCCAGTATTAATGTATTTAGTTCACAGCCTGAGGCTGTCTTGGGATTTAAACGATATTTTACGTGTTAACAAGTTTAAAGGAAAACCCACTAAGGGGATTTGTATTGAAAATAAATGTGGTTATTCGCTAAAAGGAATGTTCGTTTGAAACAGGCCCAGGCCCGTGCGCTTTTTCTTTCATTCCTTCCCCTGTGGGGATGTTTGTAAACCTACGCAGGGGTACAGAGTGGTAGTCCGGAGCGTGGTTGAATGGGCCTGGTTTCAATTCAAGTATTATTCCGTTTAGTTGTGAGTGTACTCTTCGAATTCTTTCGACCTGTGGGTCCAACAGTGTTCGAGCATTATGGCGGCTCGAGATGTCTCTTATCCGGGGGCCTTGCGAAAGGAAGAGTTATTGTATGAACTGCTCATTAGGAATTTGGAGTCAAAAGGAACGGTGAAAAGCGATGAGAATTTATTAAGGTCGAACCTTGATAAACCTATTACTGTGCCCGTTTATACTGATAGCGAGGTCGGTGGGGCGACGTCCTTGATCCGGGCAAACTTAACTGAGATCATCTCAGTCATGGATTTTTTGGAAACTGATATTGCTTCGGTTCATCAGTTAAAGAGGGTTCAAGGTCGCCTGAGCCACTATTTACATAGGATCGAAGATTTGCTCTCCTTAGAACTTAAAGATGACCTTAAGGGTCAAGTTGAGGTATTGCAATCGGAAACCTCCACGTTATTAGAGAAGGTTGATTCATGGTTGATGAGGTTGTCAGCTAAACCTAAGAACACTTGCCTTTCCGTTACTGCGGCTGAAGGTGAGTCGAATAAGGCAGTTGACGGAGTTGACTTAAATAGGCAGTCGGCCCCTTTGTCTATGTCTCCATTAAGAGATCGTGACGGCCTTTCAGGCAAGGATCAGCAGTCTACTTCGGTGCTCTATAACGCAGGGTTTTCTAGTCTTCCTCACCCCTTGAGTCTGGTGTTAAAAAAGACTTCTTGTTATTCGGTCAGTTCGGCGAGTGAGGTTGTGTCGTTCCTTCGATTTTTGGGCGAATTCCAGGACCATGCCTTGGTCTTTGGAATGTCGAACGTACAGGTCCTCCAAATTATTTACCTATGCCACCGGTGTGTTAGCTGATAAAATCGTTTATGCCATAGCGGCCCAAACTTCCTTGCACGAGTTCCATGCGAACTTGTTGACCTATTTTATTCCTGCACGTGCGCTTAATTCCTTAATTCTGAAACGTCATTTTAGAGTGCAGCGTTTAGAGGAGAGCTTGTCTGATTTTATTTCGGATATTAAATTTTATGCTCGCGTGTTCGCACTTGGTTACTCTGAAGAGCAAATGGTGTCTACGATCGTGGAGGGCATCTCCCCTAATTATCGGTCTTACGTGTTTTTTGCTACTCGCCCTCGTGCATTTAGCGAACTCGAGGCTGTGGTGGTATCTGTCGAGGGAATTCGGCACGCCGACTCTCTCCGCGTGTCGAATGTACCTTTGTCAGACCAACGTACTCAGCCGCCCTCGTCTGGGAAACCTGCTCTTGTTAGGAAGTGTTACGCCTGTGGGGCAATAGATCATTTGCGTAATCGATGTCCTTCTCGTACTTCCACCAATTCCTCGCCTAATGCCGGTGGTAGTGAGAGGAAGAACACGGGGTTATCGGGAGTCGTCTGCTTTCGATGTGGATTAGCGGGACACATGGCGAGGCGGTGTCCTAATTGTTCCGCAGAGCTCTGACTAGGCCGGGAGTCGGTTTCCATTCCAGCCGACCCTTCTTCCCTTGTGGTTGAGAGACGTGATTCCATTTTCCTTTTCAGTCTGGGGTTGATTGCCCACCGGACTGCTTGAAAATATCGAGCGATGTTAAGGGTTTCGCTCCCTTTATTTCGATCGAGTTAAATAATGAACCTGCTCAAGCACTCTTGGACTCGGGAAGTGTCCTTTCCCTTGTGAGTGAATCTTGGGTTATTTCACACAAGGCCATTTGTAAAATTGCTAATATTCAGCCTGTGTCCTTTTCGTGTATTTCGGCTAACCTGTCTAAACTTGAAGTAATTGGTTTAATCAAATGTAAGATTCGCATCTCCAATTTTACGTGGAAGTATTGCTTTCATGTGGCCAAAGATTTATCGTGTCCTGTGGTTCTTGGGGCTAATTTTTTTGCTTATGCTGGACTTGTGTTAGACATGCAAAATAGCCATTGCTGGTTTAAGTTTGCTGAAAGGGAAAAACTTTGACTTTGCGTAATTCTGCTTTAGCTTCATGTGTCGCGCCCCCTCAAAACGGAATGGTCTCCGACCTTAGCCATTTGTCGGAGGATAAGGCGCAGTGCATTAGGGAGATATGTAGTGCGTTTCCTGATGTTTTTACAGAAAAATTGGGAGTTACTAACATACTTGAGTATAAAATCGAAGTTACTGATTCCGTCCCTGTGAGGATTCCTCCTTATCGCCTTTCGCCTCCCAAAATGCAGGCGTTGAAGCAAATTATTAACAAAATGCTGGATGACGGGATCATACGTCCTTCTACTTCGTCATACTCCTCTCCCATTTTCCTTGTTCCCAAACCGCAAGGTGGCTTTCGCCCGGTTCTTGACTACATGGTGTTAAATAAGAAGATCGTATTGCAATCGGTTCCTCTCCCTGATCTGCACTCGTGTTTTTCGTGGTTCAAACGCGCCAAGTATTTTACTGTCTTGGATTTGAACCAAGCTTACTATCAAATTCCCTTGGCCGAAGAATCTCGTCACTTAACTGCATTTGCGACTGACTGGAACCTATGCGAATTTTGCCGGGTGCCTTTTGTCATTTCTATGGTGGCTGCCGTGTTGACTAGCCTCCTTGATCACTTGTTTTCGGACATCAAATTCAGCTATTTGTACCATTATTTGGATGATGTAGTCGTGTACTCCGAAACCTTTGAAGATCATCTTCAGCATCTCAAGGAAGTCTTGACACGGTTGCGTCAAGCCGGGTTGACGGTTAAGCTATCTAAGGTCTCTTTTGCTAGGCCTCAGATGTCCTTTCTTCGTCATATCGTTTCCCCTAGCGGGGTCTCGGTTGACCAATCCCGCACCCAGGCTATTCACCACTTCCGGCCCCCGACGGATGTTAAAGGCGTCGCTCGGTTTGTGGGGATGATAAATTTCTTTCGCAAGTTCATCCCAAACTTCGCTAATCGTGCTGCCCCGCTTAACTCGCTTCGTCGTAAGGGGGTTAAGTTTGAATAGGGGTCTACGCAGCAGGCAGCCTTTGAGGACTTGAAAATGGCTACAGCTAATGCCCCGGTGCTGGCTATGTCAGATTTTAGTAAGACCTTTGTAGTTCAAACCGACGCCTCCTCGTCCGCTGTCGCGGCGGTTTTGTTACAGGATTCGGAATTGGGTAGGCGCCCCATCGCGTACGCCTCTAGGACGCTATCCCCGCTCGAGTCGAAGTATTCGGTTTATGAGCTTGAGGGTGTAGCGGTTTTGTTCGCCCTAGAGAAGTTTAGGATGTATTTGGAGCATGTTAAGTTTCTGCTCGAAACCGATAATCAGGCGCTTAGCTGAGTCCTTGGTAAGCCCAGATGGACCGGTCGCTTAGCCAGATGGGCTATTCGCATTTCCGCTTTCCAGTTCGATGTCCACCATATCCGAGGGACGGAAAATGTCGTCGCCGATTCCTTAAGTCGAATGTTCTCTGACCACTACGTTGGTTCTTCTGATTCAACAGGGTCGGAACCCGTACTCTCGTTACCTCTTTCCGGTGGTATCCTATTGGATACCCCCTTGCTGTTCCACCAGATTGCTAAAATTCAGGGTGAGGATCCGGTGTTGGGCCCTATTATTCAGGATCTTAAATCCGGGCAGAATATTGCCCCCTACGTCCTGAGAAACAATGTTCTGTGCTGCCCTTCCCGAGCCGATAAGAAAATGAAAGTGGGTATCCCCTCGGTCTTGTTTCCGGTGATTTTTAAATATTATCACGAAACTCCTTTAGGTGGTCATCTAGGAGTGTTCAAGACTAGGGAGAAGATTCGGGAGAACTTCATCTGGAAAGGCCTAGATGGGGAAGTTCGCGAGATGGTTAAGGCCTGTAAGGTCTGTGGCCTTAGCAAGCCTACTGTGAACTCGAGAATGGGTCTCTTGTCGTCCCACCAAGCTACTCGCCCCATGGAGCGGATGTATATTGATTACGTGGGACCCCTCCCCCCGTCAGAGGGCGATGGGAATAGGTTTATTTTGGTTTGTGTGGACGGGTTTACCCGTTTTTCTTGGTTTTTTTCCCACCAGACTTGCTACCGCTGAAACTACTATTAGATGCCTTAAGTCCATCTTTTCATCCTTTGGGCCGTGTCAATTTTTGGTGTCCGACAATGCTAGGGCATTTACTTCCAATTTGTTTAGAAGATTTTGTTTCAATCTTTCGATTTCCCACGTCACGACTTCCCCATATTACCCTCAGCCTTCGTATGCTGAAAGGGTCAATCGCAACCTTCGTTCGGCCCTCATTGCTTTCCATCATCAGGATGTGTCGAGATGGGATACCTCCCTTCCTTGGCTCGCCTTCGCCTTTAACTCAGCTGTCCATGAAGCTCACAAATTTTCTCCAATTTCCCTGATGTTTTCTTTCGTGCCAAATTCTCGTATTTCCAACTTATGGAATATTAATGAGTTGCTTCCCGAGAAGATTGATCCTCCTAACATTAGGGAAATTTGGAAGAAGGCGAAACATAACCTTAAGGTGTCGTACGAGCAGAAGCGTGCCCGCTACGATCAAGGCCGCCGACCTACCGATTTGGTTGTCGGTGACAAGGTGTTTATTAAAAACTTTGTGCCATCTGGGAAATTAGGTGCACGTTTCAGAGGCCCCTGTACTATTCTCGATTTCCTCACCCCCGTCACCTTGCTGGTCAGTGACCCGAAGACCGAGAGAGTTTTGAGAGTGCACCTGTCTCAGGTTAAGCCCGCTTGAGAGTTGGCCTTCGCGCTTTTCATGTTTCCTTTGTTTATTACTTTTGATTTTCTTCCACCTCGGTGGGTTTTCCTATTCTTAATGGGAAAGTTAATTATCTTGGCAATATTTCCTTCTTAATTGTTGTTTTATCTGAGCATGTTTATAAATCCCCCTGGAGTTCCCCCCGCGTCCTTTTCCTGACCTCCACTCCGTTGGTTGTGCCGCCGCGGCGCCTCGACTGACGTTCCGCCTCATCATCTGACTATCTACTTGCTTCGACGTGCTGCTGGCTTTCTGATTTGTGTTTGCAGTGTCGGGAAGATCGTCGCCTGTGCCCGCAAGCTTCGAGGGAGGGCCCCCCGCTGGAGTTGGTCCCTGGGCATCTTACTCTCCTGAGGCCGTGTGTCAGCGGCAAAATCTTGCAAACTGCAGCATGTGTCACCTCGCCCTAACTTACGGGGTTGGAACTTTCTCAACCGTCACCATTGTTGGGTGATGTGCTGGGCCGCCTACTCCTAGGCCTTACCATCTTGCGGACCTGTTGCCAGTGCTAGCCAGTCTGGTCCAATTGTGTTTTGGGACTCATCAGCTATGTCATTTGTCATCGTGTCATCCCGGGAAGACATATTCCTTCATATTTCATCTCATCTCCACAAGGAAGAACTCGTCGAAAACAAATTATGAAAAATGTATATCAAGATGTATATTTGTGTAAAACTTTTGTATGTTTCTTCAAAAGGAAAGAAAAAAAAGATAAAAGATGCCCCTTCTTGTGAAGGGATTCCCAAACTCCCCCCCCCCCCTGGTAAGGGTCTTGGGAGGGGAGATCTGTGCCGTATGTTTTAGGCAATTCCCTTGCCCCCTTTATGCTTTGTTGGCTGCCTGGTTGCGCCTTTAACATTGACATTTGTTTTTTTCCATTTATTATTTATTATTATTATTATTAGCTGTGTACGGCCTTTTACGGGTTATGATTTATAAATGTGTCACCAACTAGCACTTTCCTACGACGTTGATTTTCTCCCTTCGTCCGGCCGCCGCGCTACTATGGCAACATGCCTCCCCGCTTTTCCAGCCAATTGGGCTGGCCTTCCTCCCCTCCCTCCGGTCGGCCGCTTGCTTGTCGAGCTACGGACGGAGGTGAGGAACTTGACTTGCCTGATAGCCAGCAGCGGCAGATGTACTCGGTGCCTTGAGTTACGGCGGCTAGTCCGTTTGGGTTTCGAACCCTGTCTTGTCCTCGGTGTAGAGGTAAGCTCGTCTACTAGATTAAACTGAAGTACTAGCGCGGGGTAGAACGGAGGAAGGATCTCACTATTGGGATTCCGAAATATTCAGTCCTACGACATGAGTGTAACCCAGTGCCTTTTGATGATATTGTATATGGGCAGGCACCTTGAAAATTAGCTGCCACCTCCATCGTCATTGGTTAAGGATAATAGAGTCTCTACTATTGTATGTACTGAGTGCTTTTGAACGGAGGGCAGTTTGAATGGTTGAAGTTTGTTTTAAATGTTCTGGCTCAATGCCCAGTATTAATGTATTTAGTTCACAGCCTGAGGCTGTCTTGAGATTTAAACGATATTGTACGTGTTAACAAGTTTAAAGGAAAACCCACTAAGGGGATTTGTATTGAAAATAAATGTGGTTATTCGCTAAAAGGAATGTTAGTTTGAAACAGGCCCAGGCCCGTGCGCTTTTTCTTTCATTCCTTCCCCTGTGGGGATGTTTGTAAACCTACGCAGGGGTACATTAATACATTGAAAGAAGTAGGTTCCAGTCTGAATGATAGCCCAATATTAGAACAGAACCCCACATATTTTCTGGAATATATAAAACAGAAAGTTCAAGGTTTTCAACAGAATGACAAATTTGTAACATTGATGGTAGATAAAATTCACATTAAACCATACATGGACTTCAAGGGAGGGAACATTGTAGGCTCATGTGCTAAGACTACCAATGTTGCTACATCAGCACATGTATTTATGATCCAGTGCATTTTGTCATCAAAGAAGGAAGTAGTTCATATTCTCCCTGTGTCCAAGTTAACAGGTGATGATTTACGCAGTATCATATCAAAGGTTATTGTTGGTTTGGAATCTACGGGATTTAATGTTCTGGCTTCAGAGTTTGAAGGTGATGGGATTTCCTGTTGATTGTTTATTTCTGTCATCATAAAAAAAGATGTTGAGGCCAGAAAGTGAGAGAAAATTTCTTAGCTTAAATAACCATAAGAAGTATGTAAGTGATGTGACCCTTCAAATTGTTCTCTCAGCTGATGAATGTATAGACGACAGGAATGAATGTAGGGAGCACACTTCAGAATATTTGTATTGCAACATTATTTGGAAGTGTACAACTATTCTAATAAATAACTGCTGCAGGAACAAAACTAATGAATCCATAAAACATTGTACAAATTCAAGAAAGTCTGTAATTTTCTAAAAATAGGTATGTACAGTACTCATGTAATAGGCAAAAGTATTGAAGTCTTTTTGCGTTACTAGCATGCTTGATATATGATGATGTATATCTTATTAAATTTAATGCCAATGTGTTATAATTTGGACCTAGGCCTACCTACAGACCAGGTGAATGTTATGCTCCTCTTCCTTAATATTATTAACTCAGTGTCTTTCTAAATTTACTAGCTTACTGTTATAAACTTGCTTTAATTCAAAATAAAAAATAGTCATTGCATGCACAAAAGTAGATACAAGTTAAGAAAATTTGTTATTTTCGCAAAATGGAAGTCTGTGAATAAATGTTAAGTTAGTGCATCATATTTTTGTAGTACAGTCTACATGTTAGGCTGTCGTGACCCTAAGGGATGTACAACAGGCTGAGGACTTGGGTTCGGAGTTCTGGGAGCGTATAGTCAGATTGGCAAAGTTTAAACACTAATTATATTCTACACCCAGAATATTCACACATCAATATATACAATAATACATACAATATAAAATCTCTGACACCATTTACTCTCAATCCCTTCTCAACTTCAGATCTATGAGAATGTCTTTAAGTCTTGTTCCTAATACACACAAGAATACTTATAATGCATATATTTACTGTTGAATACTTAACTACGGAGTATAGCTGATTCTTGTGCAGCTGACGTCTTCACTCTTCTCTTCTTGCCTTCTCCTCTTCTGCGTAGGTATCCCTGGAACTCGTTAATCTTCACGGCGACGTGAATTATCCCAATTACAATTAAGCTGCTAGTCTATAAGCTGATATTCCAACACCTACTTTGACAATCGGTGTGGAGAATCTTTGTGATTGTTCAGCAACAAGTCACACTCAGTTCAAGAGCCTGATACCCCTCTATCTTACTATCACTTTACTGCGTCTGCGACTGAATGCTAAGTCTATCAGTGCTCCAACAGTTCTCCCTGATTAACTATTCACTCTTCTGCGCGATACTGCCTACCGTCGAAAAGCCTCCTTCCAGTGTCGTGAGTCAAAGAGCTCTCTTCGAGGGATCACAGTCAAAAAAGCCCTGTTGTTTACAAGTTACCAAGTCTTATAGTTTCTTCTATTCTTTCTCGAATAATCCTACTGATTCATATACCACCACCACAAGTCACTAGTTCACGTCACAACTGCACTGTTCTCCGATTGGTTGTTGCGTGCGGAACCACCCTGTCACGTTGCATTACACACATTGTTCTAGAACATTTGGAAGCTGTTTCTACGTCTCTTACACGTGACTCTGTATATTTCTAACCCAAAAGAAGTGCGTATTTTAACTTACACAATGTTTCACAATATTAAGACACAAAGCTCTTGGCTTACGAGCTCCCAAAGCAACATCGAATATTCTAAATCCTTCTTTGAAATATTCTGTTTTTTCTCTTATTATTATTACTGTCATTTATGAATTATGAGTTATGAATATACACAAACTCTCCTATCATTTCCTTTCATATATACATGCGTTCATATGCCTGCTACTTTTAAATCACAGGCTTTCTACCCTGGAGTTGGCGGATTCGAATCCCATTCGAACCCTTTCGCTCTCTCGTTAATACGCGGAAGGCGCGTCGTGAGCCGCCGTTCACGACACCTCCCCCGCCTGGGAAGAAGTGCTTTGCGTCCTCTTGACGCAAACACTTCTGTTAGACACTCGTGTTTGCTTACAATTTCCCTGGATGTGGAATGTCTCCCCTGTGTGGCATTATTATCTTTAAACTCTACCTTTCTCTTTATATCTCAAGCTACTGGGTGTTTGTACTGTTGCTGTGTCTTCAATTGCAACTACATTGACTTCTGAATCATGTATACTGGCGCGACTACTCGCTAACCTTGGTCTCTCAAAATGGACCACTAAGTCATCATCTGATGACCTCTCTTTAACCCTATTCTCATTAATGATTTTCTGCTTAAAGCAAATTCGAGTACAGCAAGCAGTAGCATGATCCCAGTGCTTTTTCTTAAAAACTCCCGAAAAGCAAGGACAACACTTGCAACATGTTAACAAAAGTACTAGAGCCACAATAGCCATTATCGTCCACACTATGATTTTATACACATTGATATCAGCATGTAATTGCTTTGTATACAACTCTTTTTCCTTTTCCAATATTAAATTTTCCACATCCTCAATTTTTACTCCTGAATGTTTAACATCGTCTATATGTGTTAGTAGACTGTGTAGTGGTACCTCTTTTAACTCAGGTAAGTCATTTAGTTTTATATCACTATTAAGTTATTCACAACATTCATATTCTAATAAAATGTCAGGAATTACATCCTTCGTATAAGTTGTGTTAACACTACCTGTGGACCGTATCTTACTATCTGGTCCGTAAATTGTACAAGGTTGATACATTGTAATTATACCCACATTTACTAAATTTACATTATGTGTTTCCTCACAAACTACTGTTATCCTTGTAAGTGATGGAGTCAAATATAAATATTTATTGTCACTTACAGGTAACCATACAAGCTGACTAACTTTGATTATGTTTTTATTACACTCACTTGGCATTATTGTTGTCCCTTTCAATAAAGTTAAAATGCAGTCTTTCTGTCCATGTACCAATTTTAACACAATACTAGATGTACACACTCTGTGAATGTCATCTACTTGTTTGCAGTCTTTCACTTGTTCTTTACTTAAATATGCATATAACTGCTGCTCTGAATCAATAATAACAAAGTCTTTTTCTACCCTGATATGAACATATTCTTTTACAATATTTACATTATCATGATTTGCATTATCATCACTGTCTTTCATTAGCGTAGGGAAAGGAATTATCTTATATAATCGAAAGTTTTTCTTGTCACTTAGAGGCATTTCAATTACATACACCAACATATTCCTATTTATGAATGCATTTATAGTTGCAATCCTGTAAATTAAATAATCTTGAGCCATATCCAACTCTAAAGGGAGGGTCATCCCTTGTGGAAACTGATCTTGGGATTTCCTATAAGCTTTTAAAATCTCAGAAGGGCTCAAAATTTGCATTTTAGTAATCCCTAATTGTGCATACATTATCCCATCTGATATCACCTTATATTGATCATACACTTGTGAAATGAGATCCTCTATCTCTATCAAATGTCGGTTAATGGCAATCTCAATATCTAATTGAGTGAACTCGCGTTTTAATAGACTTGTTTCATTTCCCAAAAACTCTTTTATCTGTTCTAATTCTTGTTTAATTTTAGCTCATTAGCTGTTACATCATATAAAGTATTGTTCAATGATTGTAATGTAGATCGCGTGACCGTAAGTTGTTCCTTCGCAAGTTTAAGTGTTGAAAGCTGTTCTTTCTCTAATTCTGAAATTTTATTCTGATACATCTCAGCATCTTCACTATTCAGCGTCCCGAACAATGTTTTCGATAATGTGCCTATAAAATTAAATAAACCTCTCTTTTCACGTTTCACTGTATTCTTAGTAAATTGTTTCAAAGTGTCCCTTAATTCCTGTACTCTCTGTAAGCGATTAATCTCCATCTGCACTTCGTGTTGGCAGGTAAAATTCAATTCACTCTGTAATTGATAACATAACACTTGTGTTTTCTGTATGTTCTTCCTAATTACTGTGTATGCCTCTGCTAATTTACTTAAATTGACATAAGTGATCAATCTCCATTCTGTAGTAGACAATTGTACGTTTCCCTCATCTTTAAAATATATCCCTGGGGTTTTCTCATACGGAGTTATCTGAAAATCTATCCCATTTCTAACTACTTTTCCCTGAAAGTATACTACAAGCACTACATAAATTATCCAATACATCTTGAATGTAGTGTGTGTCTTCTTGTTTCCTTACGGGTGACCTGCAAAGAAAAGTCTCTGTTGTACTGTACTGTAGGAGTACTACATTTATGCAAAAATTTGCAATTACATATGTTTCAAACACTTTTTAATAATTCATAGTAACTCATTTCTAATGCAAGTTATGTTCATCATGTCATGTGGTATGCACATGGTATCACCCTAATGAATGTTTCCCGTGTTGGTGTTCGTATCCCGTACGTGGTTTTGTTAAGTGTAGCCACCACCATATTTCGTATAGCTCTCCCAATTTGTGTACCCCTGTTTAGTTATTAGATCATTTTTACTTCCGTATATGCAACTACTGAAGGACACTTTCGCTCATTCGCACTTTCATTAGACTCACTTTTCTGTTATCTGTAGCGGCCTGGCTGCCGTGTTTCTAACAGTGTCCCTTGCTAAGTGCTTTATTATCTGATGAGTGCCGTGAAGTAAGCTTGAGCTGGTCAAGTCCAAACATCCCTTCGCTCTACTCAACACTGTATTCTGTTATTATTATTATTATTATTATTATTATTATTATTATTATACTTTTCACTTTTAGTTAAACTGGATCTCTCTGTTCACGTTGTCGCATGCACATATTATATCAATATATCTCCTCGTTTATCTCTAACGTCACTCTATAAGATCGGACTCTCGGTTCGAATCCCGATGTGTGAGATGACAACTAGGTTAGGCTCTCACGGACCATAACCTTTCTGAAGGGTTTCACGATAACACACAATGTGTTCCGCTCCACCAATTATTTCTTAGCCCCTGGGTAATCTAGGTTTGAATCTCTAAAAATCTTCTCATGAAATTTAGGACGTGATTTGGCAGGATATTTCAAACTAATCCTACCAGCAATCATCGATACTTCCAAAGTGCCGTCGGAGTAAGGAGAAGTGTCATCTTACCGCGGCCTAAATCGGGGCGATCCTCGATCCTGTGGTCTGTGTTTCGACCCTCTACACATAAAGTTTTAAGCGGTTTTTGTGTATTTTGATTAGCTTACCTTTCTTGTTGATTTTCAACAAGCAGTTTACACCATCAATTCGCTCTATTTCGTAAGGTCCTCTGTATGGTGGTTCAAATTTTGATGACCTCCCTCGTCTCAAGGTTTCATCTCGTAATAATACCTTATCGCCTACCTGAAAATCTATTTCCCGTTGTTTTCTGTCATAATTTTGTTTCTCCCGCTCCTTGCTCTGAATCAGAGTTTTGCGTGCGATCTCATGGTTTTCCTGTAATCTACGGGTTAGGCCTTCGATTACATTCTGATACTCATTATAAGTAGGCTCTGGTTTTCTCTGCAAAATTCCCGGTATATTAGCCTTTCGCCCGAATATCAATTCATATGGTGTGAACTCTGTGTTACTGTGTTTAGAAGTGTTATACACAAAAGTAGCTGTTGGTAGATAATCATCCCAGTCATTCTGCTCTTTACATACATAATGACGCAAATATTCTATGACCACGCGGTGTGATCGCTCAATACTTCCGTTTGATTGCGGCCTGAATGCCGTTGTATGGATCTTTTCGATTCTCAAAATTTTACATAATCTCTTAAAAGTTTGACTCATGAAATTACTTCCCATGTCTGTCAGAATTTTACTTGGAATCCCGAATATGGCAATTACATTCATTACTAGTGTTTTTGCTACCGTCTCAGCTTCTTGATTGACCATTGGACTGGCAATTAAATATTTTGACAGCTGGTCTTGACAGGTAAGTATATATTTGTGTTGTCTCTCTGTAACCGGCAGGGGTCCTACGACGTCGATTGCTACTTTCTCAAATACTTGACTCGGTGTGTCTGTTAAAATCATGGGCATTCTAACCTCTGGACCCGTAATTTTGTTTTTCTGACACGAAGGACAAGAGCGTACAAATGTTTCTACATCTTTCTTCATATTTGGCCACCGGATAACATCTTTAATACGTGCTAGTGTTCTTGTGATCCCTTGGTGTCCGCCTACAAGGGACGTATGGGCATCACGCAATATTGCTAACTTTTCCTCCTCAGTTAAGTCTTTTCGCTCTTTAACAGGTGTTTCGCCTTCATCTTCGGACTCACTCTCCTCTGCTATTGCGTCCTCGGAATTGGAGTCTTCGATTCGTACCTCTTTTCCTGACCTCTCTGCTTTCGCGTCCGCGAGACCATTCCGTTCAATATCTACTCTTTCGGTTTCACCTGTTTCACTTATCCTTTGGGGAGTAGTTCCCTCTGAACTCACCACTTGTACCGTTCTTTCAGGCACAGCGGGAATTCTACTCAATGCATCAGCATTCTTATTTGTTTTGCCCGTCTTGTACACTATCGTGAAATCATATTCTGCTAACTTTAATCTGAATTTTATTAACCTGGATGATGGGTCTTGCACATTAAATACCCACTTCAGTGGCTTGTGATCTGTTACTACTGTGAAGTGTTTCCCGAATAAGTATGGCCTGAAATACTTTACACCCCATACAATTGCAAGTAATTCTTTCTCTGTGACTGAGTAGTTTCTCTCCGCTTTATTCAGAGTTCTGCTTGCATATGCCACTGGTAAATCTTTCCCTAATTCTCCCTGTGATAATATAGCGCCTAAGGCTTCGCCACTTGCATCCGTAGTGAGAATGAATGGCTTCTCAAAATCTGGGTACTGTAATATGGGTTTCTCCGTTAACTTCTGCTTCAAAATATTGAAAGCTGCCTCCTGCTTGTCTGTCCATACATAAGGGACATTATTCTTCAGGAGTTCATACAAAGGTTTTGCGATTTTACTGTATTCAGGAATAAACCTCCGATAGTACCCGCTTAAGCCTAGAAATCCTTTCAATTGTTTTGTGGTTTGAGGCCTAGGAAAATTCTTTACCGCCTCAATCTTTCGCTCATCTGGTTGCACTCCATGCTCGGTAATGATATGACCTAGGAATGCTACCTCTGTTCGCAAAAATTCGCACTTATCTGGCTGTAATTTTAGCCTGTGTTCCCTGAGTCTTTGAAATACTTCTCGTAGTCTCTGATTATGGTCTTCTATGGAACTAGCATAGACCAAAATGTCGTCCATATAAATGAGACATTTAACACCATTTAGGCCCGACATGGCGGTTGTCATGAGCCTCATAAAAGTACTCGGCGAATCCTTCAATCCCATGGGCAAACGTAAATACTCGTAATGTTTCCCCAAAGCTGAGAATGCCGTCTTCTCACGGTCCTCTGGCCTTATTAGCACCTGATGATACCCTGACGCCAAATCCATGGTAGAAAAATACCGTGCTTTCCCTAAAGCATCTAAGAGCTCTGATATGAGAGGTATTGGGAATACTGTCCCTATTGTCACCTTGTTTAAAGCACGAAAATCAATGCACACCCTGTATTTCTGTTTCCCTGAAGCGTCCAATTTCTTGGGGACGAGAAGTAATGGCGCTGACCATGCACTTTTACTAGGTACGATTATTTCATTCGCCAACATGTCGTCAATTTGCCTTTGAATTTCCTCCTTTTGAGCCTCAGGTAACCTGTAAGGTCTCACGTTAATTGGAGGTTGGTCTTCCCTGACTCTAATCTCGTGTTGTAACAGATCGGTGTACGTTAGTTTATCCCCTTCTAAATGAAAAATATCATTATATGCTGCACAGATAGCATACAACTCTTCTCGGTCTTTAGGTGCCAAATGGTCGATCCTTAATTGTTCTATCACTCTCTGTTCTCGAGATTTCGTGTTTCCCTGTTCTACTTGTGTTACCTGGTTCACTCTCTTTTGTTCGATACATTCTGAGATTGTCATAGGTTCAAGCTCTTGTATAGGGAGTATGGGGCTTTCGAAGTTTACTTCGGTTTCCCTCGTATTAAGCACACTCACTATTGCTTTGTGATTGCGTGCCTTTGTTAAGCAACTCGCTATGTATACTCCTGGCAAAATTTCCTTTTTGTCAATCACACCTTCTGCTACTTTTTTGTCCGTTCTCACTTCAATAATCGTCTCTGTTCTAGGCTTGAGACAGATTGTGTGGAGCTGAGCAGTTTTCATCGTTATGTGATGTTGCTCACCCTTTAATATGACATAACCTTCTCTGAAATTTATTATACTATCTTTGAGTATGTTTCTGCCTACAATCCCGTCATACTTGAGCTGTACGTTGTCACCCGCTATATGAAAATCTGCGTTTGACTCCCCTATTGGAAGTCGTACGATGCCCTTGGTTCGGATTCTCTCTGAATCTACGTCCTTTAATTCAATGGCAGGCTCCCTAGCGATCATGGCTTCCCTTGGCACTACCTGTCTCTTTATAAGGGATACTTCACTCCCAGTATCTAATAAGAATCGAAGCAGGTTCCCCTGACCTCGTATTCCAATTTCGACTGTGCCTTCTAATGCACTCAAATTATCCCGGTTGGTGACACTTATTTGGCATATTTCATGTACACTTAAACCCATTGGGTACCTTCGATCGAAAATTTCTACATATCCATCTCTGTAATTAATTATACTCTGTTGTAAAAGGTCTCTCCCTATGAGGCCATCTGACGAAAGTCGAAATTCATCTCCGACAACATGAAATTCAGGGGAAGAATCCCCTATGTGCAGTATAACACATCCCCGAGTGCGTGAAGTCTTCCCAGTTACGCCTGAGAGCTCTACTACCGGTTTACGATAGTGAATCTCTTTCTTTGGTATACTCTTTTCCCGGATTAGGCTAATGTCAGCCCCTGTATCTATCAAAAATTTGAAAGGTCTATCCCGTTCTTTAGCGTGCACGAGTATCGAACCTGATCTATCATGTTCCCTTCGTGATTGATCTCTTTCTGCAATGGACTGGTTTCTACTAATCTGTCGCGGGGAATTGCGCGACTTATCTGCGCATTTCTGAGTTGCGCTCCTACATGGGCCTTTGCTTTGCTGGGACTCATCCTTAGGCCCGTTGTGGTGGTCCCTGTTTAGTTTAAATCTTTATTATGAAGACTTTTTCCTTTCGCATACTGTTTCGGCCCGTCTACATACTGTTTATCCCTTTCATGTCCCCTTCTCGCGTACTCACGAGGTTTGGATTTTGCACTATTCTCTTTTTGGTCTTTGAACCAACAGACTCTTTGTAAATGACCCTTTCGTCCGCAAATGAAACATTTTCTTTCCCTGAGTTGCTTTGGCCTTTCGCGACAATGGGACTGTTTGTGTCCCGTCCTGCCACAATTATAACATCGGATTATTGCACAAATGTGTATTTCTCGTGACTTATCCTCATCTTTTTCCCTAGTTTTCTTTCTACAGTCTTTTTCTATATGGCCTACCTTCTGACAATATTGGCAGGTAGGTGGACCTTTCTTGGTGGCTTTCTGTTTTCTACAGTCCCTAGCTATATGCCCCTCACAATTACAATTATAGCATATCACTCTAATGTTCGCCCTCTTATTTGTTAATTTACGGGGTGTTTGCCCGGTCATTCGCGGTGACTGTCTGTCTGAGTACGTGTATGATTTCACTCTCATTTCGGCGGGTTTCCTTATCTGACCCATGAGCTGTTGCTTAGCCTGAGCGGAAACTATCGCTGTTTCCTCTTCTGTGGCAATGTTGACCGCCTGTTCTAATGTTTGTGCGTCCCGGCTCTTAATGAGAGATTGTATTCTCTCGTCTCTGATACCCTGCACAAAGCTAGCCTTTACTAACTTACGTACCGCCCGAACTTGGTATTCTCTGGCAACTAATGGTTCACCCTGGACCATTGCGTTCCGGAGTTCGGTTCCCATGCGGTCAACTCGATGGGCCCACTCTGCGATACTCTCGTTCTTACCCTGTCTAGCGGCAAACAACTGACATGCATAGAAGTCTACAGTTCGTCTCTCGGAATAGTATTCGTGTAAAGCTCCCTTTATATCGTTCCACGTTTCAATATCGGCCCTCACGAGTAGTTTGCTACGCGCATCTTTCGTGATTTTAGTGAGTATTAATTTGTCAAATAGTTCGCGCTCTTCTGGCTTAACTAACCCTATTGCCATTTCAACATTTTCACAAAATTCTTGCAATCTTTCTTTGTGTAAGCCATCAAATTCAGCCCCTATGAGTTTTAGAGCCTCTGTTACTGATAAAAAGCGGCCATGCAGCACTCCGCTTGCATCATGCATTACTTCTGCATTACTAGGGGTAGGGCTAGCATTTCTATCTGAACCCTCCATTATGAGTTGGCTTTTGACTCACCCTCTCTGGTTAAATCACTTGACTCCGAGCTGGATTGACTGTTCCCGAGTAACTGCTACTGTCTGCTTTCTGCCTCCAAGCGACTCGAACGACTTGAATTCCTTTCCCGTTGCCTTCTTCTTAATGTATCTGAAACAGTGATCAAATACAATTACAAACTTATTCACCTTTATTCCCGATCACTAAGCAGCGCTTAAAGTGATCGTAATTATACTTATATATATTCACTGCAAATTAACACCCGAATTTTCTATTAATTTCCCGTAAATTAATTGTTACCCCTCATCTGCACACCAAATATTTTAAGTCCACCTGTCGTGACCCTAAGGGATGTACAACAGGCTGAGGACTTGGGTTCGGAGTTCTGGGAGCGTATAGTCAGATTGGCAAAGTTTAAACACTAATTATATTCTACACCCAGAATATTCACACATCAATATATACAATAATACATACAATATAAAATCTCTGACACCATTTACTCTCAATCCCTTCTCAACTTCAGATCTATGAGAATGTCTTTAAGTCTTGTTCCTAATACACACAAGAATACTTATAATGCATATATTTACTGTTGAATACTTAACTACGGAGTATAGCTGATTCTTGTGCAGCTGACGTCTTCACTCTTCTCTTCTTGCCTTCTCCTCTTCTGCGTAGGTATCCCTGGAACTCGTTAATCTTCACGGCGACGTGAATTATCCCAATTACAATTAAGCTGCTAGTCTATAAGCTGATATTCCAACACCTACTTTGACAATCGGTGTGGAGAATCTTTGTGATTGTTCAGCAACAAGTCACACTCAGTTCAAGAGCCTGATACCCCTCTATCTTACTATCACTTTACTGCGTCTGCGACTGAATGCTAAGTCTATCAGTGCTCCAACAGTTCTCCCTGATTAACTATTCACTCTTCTGCGCGATACTGCCTACCGTCGAAAAGCCTCCTTCCAGTGTCGTGAGTCAAAGAGCTCTCTTCGAGGGATCACAGTCAAAAAAGCCCTGTTGTTTACAAGTTACCAAGTCTTATAGTTTCTTCTATTCTTTCTCGAATAATCCTACTGATTCATATACCACCACCACAAGTCACTAGTTCACGTCACAACTGCACTGTTCTCCGATTGGTTGTTGCGTGCGGAACCACCCTGTCACGTTGCATTACACACATTGTTCTAGAACATTTGGAAGCTGTTTCTACGTCTCTTACACGTGACTCTGTATATTTCTAACCCAAAAGAAGTGCGTATTTTAACTTACACAATGTTTCACAATATTAAGACACAAAGCTCTTGGCTTACGAGCTCCCAAAGCAACATCGAATATTCTAAATCCTTCTTTGAAATATTCTGTTTTTTCTCTTATTATTATTACTGTCATTTATGAATTATGAGTTATGAATATACACAAACTCTCCTATCATTTCCTTTCATATATACATGCGTTCATATGCCTGCTACTTTTAAATCACAGGCTTTCTACCCTGGAGTTGGCGGATTCGAATCCCATTCGAACCCTTTCGCTCTCTCGTTAATACGCGGAAGGCGCGTCGTGAGCCGCCGTTCACGACAGGCCTAAACTAATTTTATGCGTTCTCTTTTTAATTTTAAAATCATTTACTGTCTATTAAGTGCCTATTTAACTTGAAATATGTTTGTGAATTTCAGTTCTGTGTGTTAGCAAGTCAGCCTGGAGTAAGTTAACATTGTAAAGTGCTGCCGTGATTTAAAACAGTGTGTTGTTTATCTTTAATGACAGAGTCTCTAAGATACGGTAATAACGGCAATATAATTCAATGTCCTTTAAAATTTAAACTTCATTTGTTGGTAAATAAGTTATTCCACAAGCTAAAAGTATGAAAATCATGTTTGTATGTGACCATGCTTTGCGTTTCTTTTGATTGCGATCGCCTCCTTAGCGTGACGTCACAGCGCTGTTGTGAGGCCTTATTATCTAGGAGGTGTTGGTGTAGGGCGGTGCAAGCGTGACTGAACCAGCTTTGGGCGCTACAGGTATAATTTTACCACATGTGCATGACGCAAGTAGAATTGTAGAGTCGTACCAGGCGTGGATGATCAAAATACAATTGTACCAAATCTGGGTGTTAAAAGTACGACTGTACCGGATGTGGGTGCTACAAACTCAACTGTACCATATGCGAGTGTTATAAACACGGATATAGCGGATTAAATGTAACCAGTTATGCTCTGAAACCACGTTTTATGAGTCTCTAATCAACCGTGACGTATAAATCGCTAGGTCACCTGGTTTAAACGCATGTGATGTTTAATTATGAATAAATTTTAAAAGAAATGTGCATGAAGAATACCCTTGCACTTCGTTTGATTACACTAAAGAAGTAGGCCTACATCGTATACGAAAATTAACTTTTTTTTAAGGAAATTGCGGACATACACTATAAGTGTTAAACGTTTATAGGGATAATGGATTTAGATTCCTCGTATTTAAGATTAGGAATGAACTTGACTATGGCGTGTAGCTTAGACGTCATCTAAAACATTCTCCTGAAACCTAAACATAGTGTAAAATAGAGTTCTCAGAAGACTGTCAGTTTGTGTGCGCGAATCTCAAGAACTACCGAATGGATTTTGATGTGATATTTACAGTAAAGGTTTGGATGCATAGAACATAATGCATGCGAATTGTAATGTGCCAATTTTTGTGGAGCAAGTCAAAGAGGAAAGCGACATCATTGTGCTTAATTTTCTAACGCTTCCTAAACCATCAAGAAGAGACCCAGAATATGTATGGAAGAATATAGGTGTATGGAGAAGTCTACAAAAATTTCGTGACAGTATATATCTGTAAGCAAAATGTAGGTATTATTTGGGGTATTTATATTATAATTTAAAGTAAAAAATAAACCTTGAATTTTGAAACCGTATTTTGAGATTAATCACGCAATCGTAATCAAAACAAAGTGTTTATTAATAATCGTTTTTGCATAAAAGTATCAGTTACGACATGTAACTTGCAATGTTGGGTAAGGAGCTATTGTCGCACGACTGGCATAGATATTGCATGAAGAAAAGGTAGCGAGCAGAGAGGCAGACGGCTGGAAGTGCCTTGGGAAGCTACGTACGTACCCCAGGAGGAAAGCAATTAATGTCGTCTACAAGGAAATCTCATAACGCCTATTATAATAAATTAAATTTGCTCACGTTCAAAACTGAGATGAGTCGATGGTTTTTTTTTTTGCTAGTGGCTTTACGTCACGCCGACACAGATAGGTCTTATGGCGACGATGGGATAGGAAAGGCCTAGGAGTTGGAAGGAAGCGGCCGTGGCCTTAATTAAGGTACAGCCCCAGCATTTGCCTGGTGTGAAAATGGGAAACCACGGAAAACCATTTTCAGGGCTGCCGATAGTGGGATTCGAACCTACTATCTCCCGGATGCAAGCTCACAGCCACGCGCCTCTACGCGCACGGCCAACTCGCCCGGTAGTCTATGGTTAAATATAAATTATACCAAATAGCATTTCTCTTTCATGAGAGATTCAAAATATTAATTCCTTTCAGTTATTTTCAAGGTCCTGACGACACATCATTTCGTTTCTCACACTACAATTTAAATCCTGCATCAAAGAATTGGGAATCGAACTCAAGCCACTTATGTTACCTCCCTGGTATCGTACTCATTAATTGTTCCTCGAGTACAGTGCATAGATACATTAAGGTTAGTTTATTACACCCGAGTGAATTCATCATAGCCGAATGTCTCCGGCGCCAAGTAGGATTGTTAAGCCTCATCTGAGTGATGCTTGTCATGCGGTCTGCAGAGGAGACAGGATTAGCTGCATATTCCCCGGGCGCATGTGAGATACCGACTAATTTGCATACATCTGGTATTATATTGCTAAACCAGGAGGCATTCTAGGCAGAAGTCCATTCTACTTTAAAAAAACAGTTGCATCACCCCCGACAGAATTAAATCTGAGACTGATGACCACTGTAGGACTGAGGAACAAGAGTCTCATTTCTTCTATTTCTTAATCTGTACGTGGTCCAAAGGAACGCCATGTAACGTCGCTACCAAGTGGGATAGAGTGGTTAGCCGTATGGCTGTCCACTGTACCATGTGCTTGTATAAAAGTGGAAATCACTTTCTTAATTTTTCGTCTTCCTAGGCAGCTCCATATGTAAGTGTGTATGATATTCCTTCCTAACGGATTTCATACTAATAATAATAATAATAATAATAATAATAATAATAATAATAATAATAATATTTATATACCATAAAGTAAACCCGAGTCCTCATCCTGAGGTGGTATAGCTCTTTTCAGGCATACCCCCAATGGCGGTGAGCTGTATGTACCATTTCAACCATATACCAGACCTCCTGCCAGTTTTAAATTTCTGACAGTATCGGGAATCGAACCCGAGCCCCCGAGGATGGTAGCTAATAACACTAGCCGTTAAGCTACAGAGACGGACATAATAATAATAATAATAATAATAATAATAATAATAATAATAATAATTGTACCGGGCGGTACATCTCCACGCCGCGAATTCAAATATTGCGCCAGTTGAAACCTCTCTACAGGAGAAAGCCTGAACTTTAACAAACTGTATTAACTCAATGGTTTCTCGGAAGATGTCTCTACTGTAAATTTTGAAGTGTTCTGAACTATGTCTATTTCGATTTGTATTTGTTTGCTATGTAGCAAGAAGTGTGGACATTCTCTTCTAGATGGCACTACTTAAGAACTATAATTATACACCCTAGTGCGAAGTGACGGAACTGTTTTTTGAAGAAATTTGGTATTCATAAGTTTGTTCTTTGTTAAATTTCTTTCATTCATTTCTTGGGTTGGCAGTATAACCCTTCTCCTTCCGCCAGTTTTGAATGTAACCAATCAGTAATTTCTGTAATTAATTTTCCTCCAATCATTGCTTTTTTCCTCAGGTTTCCATGTGTAATTCCGAGTCTACCAATAAAGTTGAAAGAGTGTGCCTATTCATTCTTGAAAGGTCTCGAATTTTCCACGAGGGTATAAAAACTGCTGATTTTCTTGTCTCCGGGCCACTTCAGTAACATCTTTCGCAGTGTGTGAATATGTATAGCAGGGGGCGGGAAGCGCCTCTTTCTCCAAGCAGCAATTCATCTACAAGGTAATGGCCTGTTAACATCTTTATTTCTTGCTAGCTCAACAGTTTTAACCCGCGGGGGAAGGTTCGAATCCTTTTCAATGTAAACCTTACTATATTCATGTAAATTAACCGCAATTTGGGATAGAGAGTGCTTAACCCTCTCGAGCTCCCACTCATGTTGTTTTGAGGTGACTACGTTTTCATACCCGATTTTCTTCTCTTCTTAGTGTAATAAATTCTTCTTCTACGAGTCACCTCCCTAGTATGGGATTAGTCCCTGTATAACTGGCCGAGTGTCACCTAGGTATTAAGAAGTTTCATGTAGGAGTGCAAGCTACGCCTCCAGTCAATTTGTTTTTTTGGGTCATTTAATTAACCCAGAGTTTGTTTTCTTCATGTGAAGGCCCTGTAGGTTGGGTGGCAGTTAGGAATGAAGTTTTTTGTAGCCTTTGATGGGCTTGTAAAATTGAGAGCGGGTCTGCTCTTTTCCTCTTAACATTGTAATTAGGAGGAAGTGCTCCTCGTACTTAGGGGTTTTCTGCCCTTTCGCTATTATGGTGGTGAGCTGAGAGCTCAGAAATTTATCTTGGGGCTCGAAGCCCAAATCTTGTAACAATTGTAATTTCTTAACTTGTTTTCCTGCTACTTGGTACCTGTTACTCTGTTGTTGTTATCTGTTGATTTTGAAAAGAAAATATAACCTTTGTTAAAGTTTTAAAATTAACTTTAATTTTGTAAGTTGAGACCTATTCCCGCCCGCACATTCTTTCACCTCTTACTACCACGGATAACTCCGTAACAAGTGGTAGCAGAGCGTGGTTGAATGGGTCTCAATTTAGCCCCTTTTGATGGCTAAACATTGTTTTCGTTTCGAACTCTAACAATTTTCTCAGTTGCTGGAATTTTTTTTTTTCTAAAATTTGTCTGTCATCATGTCCGGCTCTCGCGACGTCCTCCATCCCGGCTATTTGCGCAAGGAGGAATTGATCTATGAATTAACGATTAGGAATGTTCAATCTGGAGGCACGGTTGCGATAGACACCAATAAGTTAAAAGATTCCCTTGATTTGCCTATTACCATCCCGACTTTGGGAGAAAAAGAGATCGATGACGCTCTCTCCACGATTACTGATAATGCTACTGAGCTAGCATCTGTAGTTAGTTTTTTTGAAGTAAGTGATCCATCTCCTAATCAACTCAAAAGAGTACAGGCCAGATTGTACCACTTTTATAATAGGGTATGTGATCTATTGTCCCTGAAGTTAAATGACCTTCAGGGTAAGGAAGCTAGTGCTGTTGCTGAAAACCTGTCTAAAATGTCTAGTAAAGTTAGCCATTTGTTATCTGGATCTGCTATTCCAAAAACCGGCCAGCCTATGGTAGTAAATATCGTAAGTGGGGAGGATTCCTCTAAAGAGGAAGGAGGTTGTACTGCGGAGGCTACCCAACGAACATCTGCCCCATTAGAAATTGTGTCCAATCGTCGCACGTCCATTCCACCCTTCGTGTTAAATAATGCTTCTTCTGAATCTGCTTCTCCGCCATTTAGGCCCCTTCCTACTACGTCCCCGGGTTTCAGCAGTTTGCCCCATCCCTTAGCAATGTTGCTCAGAGGTATTTCCAAGTTTTCTGTTAACACTACCAGTGACGTAATTTCATTCTTAAGGTTTTTAGTTGAGTTTCAGGATCATGCCCTGGTTTCGTCTCTATCTCCGTGTCAAATTTTGCGGATCATTTATCCCTATGCAATTGGTGATCTCTCCGACAAGATAGTTAGTGCAAATGCTGAACAGTCATCCATAGAAGACTTCCATGCCCATCTGTTGGCAAATTTTATCCCCGCTAGAGCTAGGTCATCGCTCATTAAAAAGTACTACTACCGAGTACAACGGTTGGATGAAAATTTGGCAGACTTCATCCAAGACATTAAGTTCTACACTAGGGTATTTGCTCTACATTTCCTTGAAGATCAAATTGTACAGGCTATTGTGGAAGGAATTTCACCACCTTACAGATCATACTTATGTTTTGCGTCGCGTCCGCAAACTTTTGCCGAGTTAGAGGCTATGGCTGTCTCAGCCGAAGGAGTTAGATACGCCGATACCTTGCGTGTCGCGAAAGAACCCCCTCCATCCTCTAGTAGTTTTCGGCCTCCACCTAGCCGACCCGTCACACCCCCTAAATGTTACGCTTGCGGGTCGCCTGACCATCTTCGCAATAAATGTCCATTGATCAAATCTAGTAAGACAAATAATGGAGCAGGTTCATCCCAAGGCTGCTTTAAATGCGGCGCGTTTTCACATATTGCCAAGAACTGCCCTAATGCTAGCAGCACCTCCTCCTGCTGAACTTCTGGTGCAACTTCCACCAAGGTCAATAATAATAAGTGACTAGTGGCTTCGGCTGAGTCGGCTAACCCATCTTTCCGAGGCTCAGCCCCAAGTAAACATGTCGAAATTTCAGGGAAAACTCAGTCTTCAAATTTATCTTTTGAAGGACCCAAAAAATGTCTTAGGATTGCGGCGGGTACCGCCGCACCTGTTCCTTTTCTCAAAATTGAATTAAATAATGAACCTGTAACAGCTCTATTAGATTCTGGCAGTGTTTGTTCCATCATTTAGGCTGAATGGTATTCCAAATAAAAATCTGTTTGTAAACTTCCTGATTTTTGCTCGTCTTCGGTTCAATATGTTTCGGCTAATTCTTCTCCATTAGAAATTTTAGGTTCCTTAAAGGCCAAAATTCGTATTTCTAAATTTACTTGGAAGGTTAAACTATTGGTGGCAAAGCACTTGTCTTGCCCCATTATATTGGGAGAAGACTTCATGTCCTATACTGGTCTAGTGCTCGATCTTCAGAGCAAGTCGTGCACTTTCAAATTTGACAGTAATTCCAAAATCCCTTTGCTAAAATGTAGTTCTGTGTCATGTTCATCTATTTCGCCTACCCAGGATGAGATGTTGTTAGATCTTAGACATCTACCTGAGGAGCAGGCTGATAGTATTCGTAAGCTGTGTCAGTCGTTTCCAGAGGTTTTCTCGGATACTCTTGGTGTCACTGACCTTACTGAATACAAGATTGAGGTTACGGATTCCATCCCCGTCAGATTTCTACCTAATAGACTATCTCCGCCTAAAATGAAGGCGCTGAAAGAAATCATTGATCAGATGTTGAAGGATGGCATTATTCGGCCCTCTAAGTCGGCGTATTCATCGCCTATTTTCCTTGTTCCGAAACCGCAAGGTTGCTTCAGGCCCGTGATTGATTATACGACTCTCAATCGGAAGGTGGTGTTACAATCTGTGCTCCTTCCCGACCTTCATTCTTGTTTTTTATGGTTTCGTAAAGCTAAGTTCTTCACCATCTTAGACCTCAATCAGGCTTATAACCAGATTCCGCTAGCAGAGGAATCCAATCACCTGACAGCTTTTGCCACAGATTGGAACTTGTACGAATACAGCCGCTTGCCTCTTGGGCTCCCCACGGGAGCAGCGGTACTCACTAGACTGCTAGACAGGGTCTTCTCCGACATCAAGTTTGAGTACTTGTACCACTATCTTGATGATGTCGTCGTATTTTCGGAGACCTTCGAAGAACACCTAGATCATCTGAGAGAAGTTCTCAATCGCGTTCGTAAGGCTGGGTTAACTGTGAAGTTGTCAAAGGTCGCCTTCGCTAAGCCTTCCATGTCATTCCTAGGGCATATTGTGTCGCCCGATGGTGTTGCAGTCGATCGCTCTAGAACACAGGCCATCCGTGATTTCAAGCCTCCCATGGACATCAAAGGTATTGCTAGGTTCATTGGTATGGTGAATTTCTTCAGGAAATTTATTCCAAATTTCGCCAATAGAGCGGCGCCCTTGAACTTACTACGTAGGAAAGGCGACAAATTTGAGTGGGGACCTTCTCAACAAGCCGCTTTTGAAGATCACAAATTAGCTCTGTGTAATGCCCCTGTTCTGGCTATGCCGGATTTCTCGAAGAAATTCATCGTTCAAACCGACGCGTCGTCATCGGCAGTGGCTGCGTTCCTTCTTCAAGAGACCGAACTAGGGAGGCGACCCATCGCCTATGCATCTAGGACTCTTTCGGCTCAAGAAGCCAAGTATTCCATCTATGAACTTGAGGGTTTAGCTGTCTTGTTTACGCTAGAAAAGTTCCGCCTTTATCTGGAACATGTCAAGTTCGACTTGGAGACTGATAACCAAGCCTTAAGCTGGGTCTTAGGTAGGCCGCGTCGTACTGGTCGTATAGCCCGGTGGGCCATCCGAATTTCTGCCTTCCAATTTGACGTTAGGCATATCAGAGGTACTGAAAATGTTGTGGCAGACGGACTCAGCCGTATGTTTTCCAATGATGTAGAGACCCATGAACTGGTCGATAGTTCTTCACCTCCCGAGTCCATATGACCTGAGGTTAATGCCATTTTAACTGATGCTCCCATGTTGTTCAGGGATCTTGAAAAATATCAACGTGAAGATCCGACGCTGGCCCCTATGATGGAAACCCTTCCTTCTGGGGAACATTTTGTCCCTTATGTGCTGAGGAATGGTGTTTTATGTTGCCCGTCGAGACATGATAAGAAGATGAAGGTGGTGGTTCCAGCCGTTCATGTGCCCATGATCTTCAAGTACTATCATGAAACCCCATTAGGGGTGCATTTAGGTATCTTCAAAACCCGTGAAAAGATCCGGGAGTTGTTTATTTGGAAAGGTATGGACAGTGAAATTCGTGAACTAGTTAAAGATTGTAAATCTTGCTTGATTAGTAAACCCACCATGTCCACCAAGGTAGGCCTATTGTCTTCTCATCAAGCATCGCGCCCTATGGAACGTCTCTATATCGACTACGTCGGACCCTTCCCTCAGTCAAAGGGGAATGCCAACAAGTTCATCCTTGTGTGTGTAGATGGCTTCACTAGATTCTCATGGTTATTTCCGACTAAGCTGGCTACCGCTCAGTCCACCATTTCCTGTTTAAATTCTATGTTTGCTTCTTTTGGTCCTTGTCAATATATCGTGTCCGACAACGCTAAAGCTTTGACTTCGAATCTTTTTCGTAAATTTTGTTTTGATCTATCTATCTCTCATGTAACAACTTCTGCTTACTATCCTCAACCATCTCTAGCTGAACGGATCAATCGTAATCTGAGGTCGGCTCTTATTGCCTATCATCATGAAGATCATTCTAGGTGGGACACGTCCCTGCATTGGTTAGCTTTTGCTTTGAATTAGGCGGTTCATGAATCCCATAAATTTACTCCAGTTTCTTTGATGTTCAAGTTTGTTCCAAACTCGCCGCTCTCTAGCCTTTAGTCTCTGAGTGATATTCTACCTGAGACAATAGATCCTGATAACATTAAAGATCTTTGGAAGAAGGCTAAGGCCAGTCTTAAAGTGTCTCACGAAAAGGTTAGGGAAAGATATGATCGTGGACGGAGACCCACCCATTTGAAGGTAGGCGACCAGGTTATGGTCAAGAATTTTGTTCCCGCGGGCAAGCTTGCCCCCAGATTTCATGGGCCGTGTGTCATTTTAGATTTCCTTACCCCGGTGACGTTGTTACTAAACAATCCAGCCACCGAGAGGATCTTTAGGGTTCACCTGTCGCTGGTGAAACCTGTGTAATTTCCGCGCTAACTTTGCTGGTTTTTATTTTTTACCTTTTGAAAGAAATCTGGTTATATTTTGGGTTTCATGTTGAGGCCTTCTGCCCTTTGAATCAGGTTCTTTGTATTTAAATATTCATTGCACAACCTCCCCTGTCAGTTAAACTGCTATCCTGTCCACCTTGGCCATTACCAAGCTCCCGTCTCCTTCTCAAACTCACCAGTGGCTAATTAAAATGAAATAAAATCTTCCACGCCGCTGGCCCCTCAGCCTCACCACAAAGACTGTACCCTAAAATCATTATGGTCCAACAAAATTCTGCCACCGAGATCTTAATATTTCAGTGCCCACGCAGCCGTGCGGCACCGTACCGCCACTGTGGTGGAGTACGGGCCCGCTCTACTCCAGTGAGGTCAACCAGTGTACGGCGAGTCGGAGTCCTCCTTCCGGCCAAGGCTGATGTGCGGCGCACCACCTGCTAACTGCCTGCGGACTGTAAACAATCGTCGCGTGTGCGGCGTGCTTCGCCACCACTAGCCCTCTCATAGTAGCGGGAGAGGTGTATCTCAGGGTACTTGAGGGGTCCGAGCGGCCTCCTCTGAACACAACCAGCGGCGGCTGGGCTGGCCGTCAAACTTAATCAACAACTTATGTACTTATTCAGCTACTTGGACATTCCGTATCCACAATTACGGCGTTTTAGGATTCAATATCAACATCTGGTGAACTTAGAAAATTTTTTTTCTTTTTCCAAGAATTAAAATTTCCTTTGGAATTTAATTACTACAACCATAGAGACCTTTTCATCAAATCTACTACAAAAGTTTAAAAACTGGATTTTATTTAATCCCACTTATATCAAACTAACTTCTGATTTTCTCTTTTAAATTCTTCAACTCCTCAAACAAAAACTTGGACTTTTTAAACAAATTTTTGTTTTTTTCTGTGTCACCCCTTGGAAGGACTTTGGGGGGGGGGTGAGAGGCCTGCACCGGACGGTACACCTTCACGCTGCGAATTCAAATATTGCGCCAGTTGAAACCTCTCTACAGGAGAAAGCCTGAACTTTAACAAACTGTATTAACTCAATGGTTTCTCGGAAGATGTCTCTACTGTAAATTTTGAAGTGTTCTGAACTATGTCTATTTCGATTTGTATTTGTTTGCTCTCTAGCAAGAAGTGTGGACATTCTCTTCTAGGTGGCACTACTTAACAACCATAATTATACACCCTAGTGCGAAGTGACGGAACTGTTTTTTGAAGAAATTTGGTATTCATAAGTTTGTTATTTGTTAAATTTCTTTCATTCATTTCTTGGTTGGCAGTATAACCCTTCTCCTTCCGCCAGTTTTGAATTTAACCAATCAGTAATTTCTGTAATTAATTTTCCTCCAATCATTGCTTTCTTCCTCAGGTTTCCATGTGTAATTCCTAGTCTACCAATAAAGTTGAAGGAGTGTGCCTATTCATTCTTGAAAGGTCTCGAATTTTCCACGAGGGTATAAAAACTGCTGATTTTGTTGTCTCCGGGCCACTTCAGTAACATCTTTCGCAGTGTGTGAATATATAGCAGGGGGCGGGAAGCGCCTCTTTCTCCAAGCAGCAATTCATCTACAAGGTAATGGCCTGTTAACATCTTTATTTCTTGCTAGCTCAGCAGTTTTAACTCGCGGGGGAAGGTTCGAATCCTTTTCAATGTAAACCTTACTATATTCATGTAAATTAACCGCAATTTGGGATAGAGAGTGCTTAACCCTCTCGAGCTCCCACTCATGTTGTTTTGAGGTGACTACGTTTTCATACCCGATTTTCTTCTCTTCTTAGTGTAATAAATTCTTCTTCTACGAGTCACCTCCCTAGTATGGGATTAGCCCCTGTATAACTGGCCGAGTGCCACCTAGGTTTTAAGAAGTTTCATGTAGGAGTGCAAGCTACGCCTCCAGTCAATTTGTTTTTTTGGGTCATTTAATTAACCCAGAGTTTGTTTTCTTCATGTGAAGGCCCTGTAGGTTGGGTACAAGATACCCCTGTTTCACTGTATGTGTGCCTTAAGGGCAGTTAGGAATGAAGTTTGTTGTAGCCTTTGATGGGCTTGTAAAATTGAGAGCGGGTCTGCTCCTTTCCTCTTAACATTGTAATTAGGAGCAAGTGCTCCTCGTACTTAGGGGTTTTCTGCCCTTTCGCTATTATGGTGGTGAGCTGAGAGCTCAGAAATTTATCTTGGGGCTCGAAGCCCAAATCTTGTAACAATTGTAATTTCTTAACTTGTTTTCCTGCTACTTGGTACCTGTTACTCTGTTGTTGTTATCTGTTGATTTTGAAAAGAAAATATAACCTTTGTTAAAGTTTTAAAATTAACTTTAATTTTGTAAGTTGAGACCTATTCCCGCCCGTACCTTCTTTCACCTCTAACTACCACGGATAACTCCGTAATAATAATAATAATAATATTATTAATAATAATAACAATAGTAATATAAGTTGGCATGATTAGCTCAATGACTTAGCTGCTGACAACCCACCCAGCAGATCCAGATCCGAATCCCGCTCGACCCTAGGCTGAGACTTTCATCTAAAGGAAGTGATGAAGCGCCAGGAAGAGCATCCGGATTTAAAGCCCTAGCCAAAATCATAATGATCATATCAAAAAACCATTAAAAATTAGTTTGTCGGACGTAAAACCAATATAAAACTTTTTGTTTTGTTTTGTTTTGTTTACAATTTGCTTTACTTCGCACCGACACAGATAGATCTTATGGCGACATTGGGATAGGAAAGGGCTAGGGGTGGGAAGGAAGCGGTCGTAGGCATAGCCCCAGCATTTGCCAATTGTGAAAATGGGAAACCATGAAAATACATCCTCGGGGCGGTCAGCAGTGGGGTGTTTGAACCCACTAACTACCAAATGCAAGCTGACGGCTACGTGACCCAAACCATGCAGCCACTCACTTGGTAATAACAGTATTATTAATAATAATAAATCGAGAATGATTCTGAGTGGTTCGAGTGACTCCAGACGTAGTTGGGAATGTATATACTGAAGTCCGGCTCCATGGCTCAATGGTTAGTGTTCTGGCCTTTGGTCACAAGGGTCCCGGGTTCGATTCCCAACAGGAAATCATGGGTTATTTCGCTGGCATGGGGACTGGGTATATGTGTCGTTTTCATCATAATTTCATCCTCATCACGGCGCGCAGGTCGTCTAGGGGTGTCAAACCGAAAGACCTGCACCTGGCAAGCCGAACATGTCCTCGGACACTCCCGGCACTAAAAGCCATACGCCATTTAATTTTAAATACCGAAAATAATAATAATAATAATAATAATAATAATAATGAATAATTATAATAATATGTTCTGAAGGTACCAAGTTAGAGACCTTCGGAATTAGTGTATTCTAGGCACCTTATATAAGCCTACCAATTTCGTTGAACCAGATAGTAAGTAAGTTTAGTAAAATTATAATGGAGCTGCCATACTGTACAGAACATTGTGGTGCAAAACTAATACGTGATGAGAATATTCAAGTAGACATTTTAATGATAATTATTAGCTGTTGGATAAGGATGAAAGGGGGAGAGGGGATCAGCCCCTGCAGGGAGCAATCCAATATCAGAGGGACAGTGTGTCCGGAAAACGTTGGTTAGGGAAGGTTAAAAGTATCGTAGAGGGGTTGGGGACAAGGAAATTAAGTTATTTGGTGATGGATATGGTAAGGGAGAACGCAACAATATGTAAGAGAATTACATGAAGGAGGAAACGGTGCTTGGAGTCTGAGTGCAGGAGCAAGACGACCCTCTCGTTTTTTTAATAGGATATGAATATAGTGATAGGGAATGCAAATATGAGAGAAAGAAGTCCGATATGGTGGTTGATGGGAATTTACATGGTCAATGGAAGATATATGTTGTGTGAGGATATGAGAGAAGAATTTCATTTGTTAAAAGTCTGTGAAGAAACTATAGGGGTTAAAAAGAAACTGTCTTAATTAATTTCGTGTGGCTATTTCTAGCCGAGTGCAGCCCGTGTAAGGCAGACCCTCCGATGAGGGTGGGCGGCATCTGCCATTTGTGGGTAACTGCGTGTAATTGTGGTGGAGGATAGTGTTATGTGTGAGTTGCAGGGATGTTGGGGACAGCACAAACACCCAGCCCCCGGGCCATTGGAATTAACCAATGAAGATCAAAATCACCGACCCGGCCGGGAATTGAACCCGGGACCCTCTGAACCGAAGGCCAGTACGCTGACCATCCAGCCAACGAGTCGGACAAGGAAACTGTTGAGTAGTAGTGAGTTATTATTGTTAAACCAGGAAAAGAATGATCGTAAACTTACAGTATGAGATGGATGATGAATGAAAGGAAACACCGTAGTAATAATGGAATTAAGCATTTAGTGGTAGTTAGAAATATGTGTATAAGAAAATTACAAGAAAGAAATAGTTGTAGTAATTTAAATTATGAGGGTGATTGCAGTAGTAAGCGACAAAAGTTATGTACAGTACGTAATTACTCAGGCATTTAAGTGAGAGAGAGAGAGACGGAGTTATGTGGACTTATATTCCAGATATTAAAGTGTCTATTAATTGCAGGAATCTCTGTATAGAGTTCTGGAAATAAATATATAGTGATACCAATTTCGTCATTCTGATTGTGCTGCACTGAACAACAAAAGTAGAATTCTACTGGAGTATTCTCTACTGCAAATGTTTGTCACTTGTTACATCTCACAGTCATATGATCGTTGCTCATTTTCCGTCTTTTGTGGTAGTATACTAACGTATTTATTTTACATAAAAATCATGCTGTAGGTTCGTTCATTTGATACAAATAATGTAAAATTGGCCTTGCAAAGATTAGAAATATGATATGAGGTACCGTAGAGAATATAGAGTACAGCTCTGCATGAATGAATATTAAAGGCCCAATAGATAGATGGCGTTCGACTTTCGTGCACAGTTCTAAGATGACAGCTAGGACGGACCCTGTGTGCCACACTTTTGCTTCCCGTACCTTCTTAGGCTTGGCTCGAAGTAAATCTGCCGGCGGCTGATTTTTTTGGGGGCGCGTGTACAGGTAAGTTGGCGAGCAAGTTGGAGGTTGTGTGAGGTCTTTAGACGTAGCGTCAGTTTTAACCAATTGCTCTTACTGTGCACTTCGCTCGTAGGACATAATTTTGACTTGAGAATTTTTCCTCGAGCGTTTTCAATTGAATTCATCCAGATTATCATGAAATACATGTTCATACTTATACATACATACATACATACATACATACATACATACATACATACATACATACATACATACATACATACATACATACATACTGTACCAGTAAAAGAGCCCGACCGAGCTCGATAGCTGCAGTCGCTTAAGTGCGGCCAGTATCCAGTATTCGGGAGATAGTAGGTTCGAACCCCACTGTCGGCAGCCCTGAAAATGGTTTTCCGTGGTTTCCCATTTTCACTCCAGGAAAATGCTGGGGCTGTACCTTAATTAAGGCCACGGCCGCTTCCTTCACACTCCTAGCCCTTCCTTGTCCCATCGTCGCCATAAGACCTATCTGTGTCGGTGCGACGTAAAGCAAATAGCAAAAAAAAAAGAGCCCGACTCTCAGATTAAATTTTAAAGTAGCATGACTATAGTTCTCAGGGTGAAAAACTGGATTAATTGTAGCTAGGGCTCGGTACAGGAGGTGGGTCCTATCTACAGAAAAACTTTGACTCTGATTGCACAAGAGTTTATTCAAATAAGTCATGAATTTGCTCATCACCTCTAAGTAGAAATGGATTGTCTTCCTCGTATTCCAATAGCATGGTTCGGGTTCTCCAGCTCACGAAGCCAAGCTGGTTGAAGCACGTCCCAGAAGACTCCAGGGATTCCAGGGACTCCAGATACTCCGGACAGAGGCAGCTGGACTGTCTGGATTGACGGCAAGTAGAGATGTCTCGAACTCTGAGGCCCGGGTTGAACCCCGGTGATCCAGGCGATGTTGTAGATAGTCATGTACAACCTGAGCCCAATGCGACTGAGAGGATTGATGTTCCCAAGGTCACTAGTAGCACTGAGTCCATGAAAACCTTGGATGATCAACTTATAAGCAGAGTTCTTGATAATTGTACATCAAGACTTCCAACACTCCTAAAACCATATGAGTGGTATTAATAATTTAGAGTTCATCACTAGGAAAATCCTCGTCCCTGAATAACTTTTGGCAACGAATACAAGTCCCTTCTTGTGAAATTATAGTTAAACTCAAAGTTCATTACTGGCGAAGGTGCAAGTCTTTGCCTAAACTCGAATGAAAACACAAGTCCATTCACTTGGAAGTTTGAATATATTTAAAGTTAATCACTGGTGAAATTCATAAAGTCTTTGAGTGACCACTGACGAAAACACAAGTCCTTCCACATAAATAAATTCACTGACGAAATTTATAAGTCTTTTAAACCAACACTGGCAAATGTACAAGTCTTTGAGTAAATGTAAGTGAAATCCTAACTTCGTTCAAAGCCGTTGGAAAGTTAAAGTTCATCACCAGCAATGTTAATCAATCACTGTCTATTAGAAGGATGAGTTCCTCAAGTCGCAAATATTCCACGTAAATAATACAAGTCCATTTCACGAACACTTAGAAAAATTCCAATCTCGAATACTCGTAAATAATACAAGTCCATTCAATGATCACGTAGAAAAGTTCTGGTCTCGAACACATGAAAATAATACAAGTCCATTTAGTGAACACTTAGAAAAGTTTCAGTCTCGAAGGCACGTAAATAATACAAGTCCATTCAATGAACACTTAGAAGAATTCTGGTCTCGAACACATGTAAATAATACAAGTCCATTTCACAAACACTCGTAAATATTCTAAGTTCAATTACGAAGACTTAGAAAATTTTCTACAACACTCGAAGTCTTATGAGTCCACTTTATAGTACTTGGAAGAATCGTCTTCCCACACTTGTATAATGACAGAGTTCCACGATGATAGTAGCAGCAAGAGTGTCCCCGCTGACTACTCAGCTGAGACTGTGTGAATAGGTTACAGTAGGTCCTCCTTTTATTCAATCCGGGATGTCTACGTCATAATAGGGTTTGATTGAATATCTCCCGAATCCCTCGATGGATTTGCTTGAAACTCGAGCATTGGGACGTTTAGGTGATCCCAAACAAGATGACATATCGCTCGATTCGCTAGCATCATTATTTTAGAAATTTCAAAATTTTCTCCATCGAACTCTCTAGAACAAGTGACGTGGAATCCAGAAAATACCAGTCAAGGCTGGTAACACGTGTTGAGACGAGCGGGCGGTCTAGCTAGCCCCTGTGGCTACGTCACAGCTCACAGTCGTCATACACTCGCTAGCTGGTCCTCGCTGCTGGTAAACAAACCAGGCGCGCTCGGAACATTACGCGTGGTAAATAAACGTAACTTATGCTCAAAAAATACTTATGTACAGGTCGTAACCGGTACAATACATACATACATACATACATACATACGTACATACATACATACAGACATCATTACAGACCGGTATGCCTTTCAGGTTTCAGTCTGCAAGCCTCTGTGAATTTACTAAATGTCGCCAAAATCCTCTATTTGCAACTAGTGCTGTGCCCTCATTTAGTTCTATACCTCTTATCTTTAAATCGTTAGAAACTGAGTCTAACCATCGTCGTCTTGGTCACCCTCTAATTCTTTTACCCTCCAAAACGGAGTCCATTCTTCTCCTAGGTAACCTACCCTCCTCCATTCACCTCACATGACCCCCACCACCGAATCCGGTTTATGCGTACAGCTTCATAAATCGGGTTCATTCCTAACGTAGCCTTTATCTTCTCATTCCGAGTACCCTCCTGCCATTGTTCCCACTTTTTACCAGCAATCATTTCCGCCACTTTCATGGCCGTTACATCTAACTTATGAATAAGATATCCTGAGTCCACCCAACTTCTTTCACTCCCGTAACGCAAAGATGGTCTGGAAACAGACCGATGTAAAGATAGTTTCGTCCGGGAGCTGAGTTCCTTCCTACAGAATACTGTTGATCGCAACTGCGAGCTCACTGCATTAGCTTTACTGCACCTTGATTCAATCTCGCTTACTATATTACCATCCTGTGAGAACACACATCCTAAATACTTGGAATTATCTATCTACCTTTTCCAGCTTTGTATTACCTATCTGACTGGCCACCCTATCAAGTGTAAGGTCTTTAGAAAGGAAGATGCCAAATATGGAATACAAGCTACACAAAAATGTTTTTAATGCTCTTGTGGCATCAAGATCACTGTATTGTGTAGAAATATGGGGTATCGAAGTAGATAAAAAGGAATTAGATGTAATAAGTAATACATTCTGTAAAATAATAATGTGTCTACCAGAATGCAGAGCAAATAGTGGAGCTAGAAATATATGTGAAAATATCAGCATCCAAGCAGATATAAGCAGGAAAGTAGTAAAATACTGGTTAAGGTTAAGAAGAGGAGAGGGGAGGGAAATATTGAACCTAGCATGCCAACACCAGATGAAACACTTAGATGATGATTATTGGCTATCGAAAGTGAAAAGTGTGCTAGATAAAATAGGAATGGGAGAATATTGGGATAAAGAGATGAACAGTAAAGAGAAGAGATTCATTAAAAAATAACGATTAGAGTGAAATACATAGAGAAACAGATGATTAGGGCAGAATGTGAAACCAAAAGAACACTAGCAGAATTTTGCGGAATCATTCAAAACATGTCAATAAGAAAAGAAAGAATCCCAAATAGAGAACTAACGGGTGTGGTGTGGTGGCTAATGGGGTTATATAAAAATAAGGGACTGAGAGAGAACCATAATGAAAATCATTGTTTATTCTGTGGAGAAATAATGGAAAAGGCTCATTTATTGAGAACATGTAAGAGAAAAAATGCACTGAGAACTAAATATTTTGGTGATGAACATAAATCAAAAGTAGAAAGAGAGAAGGAATTTTATACAATAGGTAAATTGTTAAATAAAGAATGGATCAACCCAGGAAGAATAGCTAATTTTTTTGTATCTTAAGAAGCATGTGGCAAAAAGAAATGAAAAGAGATTAGCACTAACTAAAAGTACTGCTATTGTTAATATGTAGGGGAACTGACGTACGGAAAAATAAATATTTGAGGGCACTTAGTGGTGTATATGAGGGCATGTGCTGCTTTCTCACTATTTATGTATAGGAAATGGATAAAGGAGAGGAAGGCATGCTTATAACAGGGTGGGGTGGGACGGGCCTACCCCAAAGAAGGAGGGAGATATATGTGGGATGAGGAATGAGAGAGGCGGGGAACAGGACGAGAGCGGTTCCAGCCCCCAGTGGCCGGCCGCAAATGGAATGGTGAGAAAGCTGCACTGCCATCTGGTAGAGGTAGTGAGGGGTCCTCTTTTGGGCCCCATGGGTAGGGCCGGTCGTACCATCACATAGAAGGTGGCCTTTCTCTCACTAGGGTGATGGCGAGTCCGGACACTAGCAGTAGGTAGCTAGTTTATGTTATAATTAATGAGTTAGCACCACTAGTAGGCTTAATTAATATTAAATGTAATAATATAGTAATTGTATTAAATAAGCTAAGAAAGGGGACGATACATGTTGTCCTAGACAACATAATATTGTTAACGTCTAGGACATAATAAATTATATTTAATATAGAAATAGTCAAATAACTGTGAGAAGGAAACGCAAGTCATGTATCAAACTTAATGAATTGCAATAAACGAATGCTCTCTTCCCGGTTTCAGGCGATCCGGAACTGGGAGAGGGGAGTATTCTATTCTATTCTCTTCTCTTCTCTTCTCTTCTCTTCTCTTCTCTTCTCTTCTCTTCTCTTCTCTTCTCTTCTATTCTATTACCAATCTGACATTCAATTCTGTTGAATTTCTTACCTACGGACTTTAATTTAGTCTTCAAAAGGCTAATTTTCATACCATACTCATTGCACCTATTTTCAAGTTTCAACGTATTAGACTGCAGTCTTTCGGCACAATCTTCCATTAAGAACAAGTCATCAACATATGCCAGACTTACTACATTTCCACCTAACTGAATCCCACCCTGCCACTTTTTATCTCTCAGCAGATGATCCATGTAATCTACGAACAACAAAGGGGACAGATTACAGCCTTGTCTAACCCCTGTAAATACCCTGAACCAAGAACTCATTCTACCATCAATCCTCACTGCAGCCCAATTGTCAACATAAATGCCTTTGATTTATTTTAATAATCTAACTTTGATCCCATAGTCCCCAGTATGGTGAAAACTTTTCCCTCGGTACCCTGTCATATGCTTTCTCTAGATCTACGAAACACAAACACAACTGTCTATTCCTCTCGCAGCATTCTTCAATTATCTGGCGCATACTGAAAATCTGATCATGACAGCCTCTCTGTGGGCTGAAATCACACTGGTTTTCATCCAACTTCCTCTCAACCACTGATCGCATTCGTCCTTCAAAAATGCCAGTGAATACTTTGCCTCGTATACTAATCAATGATATAACTCGATAGTTGTTGCAATCCTTCCTGTGCCCTTGCTTATAGATAGGTTCAATTACTGCTTTTGTCCAATCTGCAAGTACCTTACCGTCACTCCATGTAAATATTATTCTATGAAGCCCTTTCATTCCTGCCCTTCCCATTATATTTCACAATTTAAGGTCTAACTTCCTCTGTTCGTGCTCCTTTATGACAATGGTGTTTATTTACCAACCTTTCCACTTTCTCAAGCGTAATTTCACCAACATAATTATACTTATACAAATAATATGTAAATAAATTCTACTTAATTTGAGACGCTATTTCTTGAGTATCTTATACAGTATGTTACAATGCAGACCTCTGGAAAAAATACTCACAAAGACTGGGCTAATATTGCAGCGGACTGTTTCAGATATTCATAACTTCTTCTGACAGCTAGTAAACAAAGTGTGACGCATAGTCGTTCATGTAGTGCTATTCCCCGTCTAATTGCGCATTATTATGTGTTTCTGAGATTATATATGGGGCACTACGAAGTGAAGAGATTTTAAAATGTGTACGTTTCACTGTCCATCCTCAAATAATTGTACTAGTCACCTGGTTCAAGAGCTAAATCTTTAAATACACTGAAGAAAATGGAAATTGCAACACTTAGAAGGAGTGGTGCTACATTGCTGCAATTGAACATGCAGAACGAGAGTTCGGTTATGCTTCGATGATTATACTTTCAGGTCCCTCTGACCGCAAGTTTGGATAGCAATCAATACAGGATGTGCCCACCACGAGCTGCAATACATTGATGAATTCGTCGAGGCATGGAGTCAATAAGGCCCTGGATCGCTTCCTGAGAAATTGTGGTCCATGCTTGCTGCACTGCGCGGGTCAGTTGTTTTAGAGGTGTGGGTGGCTGAGGACGGTCGGCCAGTTGTCGACCCATCATGTCCCACACATGGTCAATAGGACTGAGGTCCGGGGATCTGTCGGGCCAATCTAAGGTTGTGATGTCGTGGAGACCTTCTCTGGAGATGCGTGCAGTGTGAACCGTCCTGCTGAAACATTCCATTAGCAATGTTCGCTATCATAGGGACAACCACTGGATTGAGTACCCTATCAACGTACAGTCGAGCAGTCATAATGCCCTTAACAAGCACTAATTGTGATTTCACATTAAAGCCAATAGCTCCCCAGACCATGATGCTTGGTGTTGGCCCTGTGTGCCTCTCGACAATATGATCTGGGCGGCACCTCTGCCCGCTACGCCGGCGCACACAATTTCGGCGATCACTGCGGGCAAGACAGAAGCGCGATTCATCACTAAAGACGACCCTATGCCATTCGTCGACCCAAGTCGATCTTTCACGACACCAGGCCAGCCTTACACGTCGCTGTTGTGGGGTCAATGGAACACCTTCTGCAGGGACACGGGCTCGTAAGCCAGCTGCACGCAGGCGATTACCAACTGTTTGTTGTGTAACGTGCGGTGCCACAGCCGCTCGAATTTGCGCTGCTGTTGGACGCGGTTCCATCCGGGCCATCCGAATGATGCGGCGATCCTCTCTCACATTTGTCTGTCGCGCTGGGCCTGTGCCAGGTCTACGAGTGTGGGTACATTCATTTCACCACTGCTGCCATACACGTTGTACCATAGATGCCTGTCGGCCAACACGTGCAGCGACAGTCCTTAGCCATAATCTAACCTCACACAGCCCAATTATCCGAGCCCTCTCAAACGGCGACAGTTGTTGATAGCGTGCTTTTCTCTGTCGTCGAGGCATGTTTGACGGGGAACACTCCACTGCACAGACTGTAAGTCAACTACGCTACACCAGGGTCCGTATACTGGAGTTGATTCCTCCACGACCAATCACGTGGAGAGACCTGTAGCAACAATCCAATGGGTCTGAAAGTTTGATCGTTTACATACCTACATGGCATCGTTCCATATCTTGAAAATCAACACAAACGACCAATGCCTTCTTGGTGTTGCAATTTCCATTTTCTTAAGCGTATATTTATGCGCAGCGGTTTATCTCATTTAAGTAACCAAGCTTTTGCCAATTTTGATCTAGTCCTTTCCCTTTTAGTTGACGATCCCAAAGCTAATGCTTCAGCGGTGTAACTTAAAAGTTCCTCTAACATGTTACTCCGTCCACGACTGGCGAAAACTGACCACAAGTCAGACAGCAAAACGGAACATCTGTGTCCTCTTCCGTGATCCGTCTTATCTGTCGTCTTAGAACTACGCGTGCAAGACAGACGCAAAGACGCACCGTCTATTGTGGCTTTATGAAGGCCTTAGATTTGAAACAGTCTGGCGCCTGGCTATATCGGCAAACCACCAAACGTCTCTGTGAAGCATTATTGTAGCCCATATGGTACTCCAGTGATCCCTCGTTACAACGCCGCCATTTGTTCAGAGTGTATTTAAAGCAATAGCGAGGGTGGCGTTACATTGAGGACACATTTCAAAACTTAATCTGAATGATTTTTACTACGTAGTAATATACTCTACAGGAATTTTTTGGAATACTATGAATTCAACAATTAATTTATGCAGGTATTTTGTGTTCGTACAATGCCTTGACAGCTGTTACATGCTTATGTTACCCAATTCCAAAAATAAGGACTCCTATTTTTATTATTAATACAGAGACCTGATTATTTCTATAATAGTTTTCATCATTTTACAGCCTGAACCTTTAGCTATTTGTCTACATAATTACCATTTCGGCCGATGCATTTTTATGTACGCTGTGACAGATTTTGTATGCCCATCTCATAGCAGCTCGACGCCATGCTGTTCAGGAAGTTGTGAGCGGCGCTTTGGGAAACCTCAGGAACCAAAGTGGAGAGATCATCCAGGCTGATCCGCCTTTCTTCACGCATGATTTGCTCAACCTTCACGACGATCTCGACGGAAATTAACAGTCTTCCGCTCCCTTGTTTGTTCGTCGTGAATTTCAGTCCGACGGGCTGCAAACACTCTACACCACTTACGAACATTTCTGACATCCATGCACGGCTCACCTTACACTTTCGTCAATTGGCGATGGATTTCAATCGGTTCAGTACCTTTTGTGTTCAAAAACCGAATAACTGCGCGCACTTCGCACTTGGCGGTAACATTCAACGGGAGCTCCACTCCCAACGGCTGCCAAGCGAAGAATGAGTGCCTCAGCGTGGCGTGCGCATGTTTATATGCGAGCGCGGGAAGCACTCTTCACAATATTGTGACCAACAGCCACATGAACAGAGTTCTGTATTTATAAAAAAAAAAAAAGTAAGAGACCTTACTTTTGGGATAACCCCCGTAGTTATCATAAGAAAAGTAATCTACATTTGTAGAGGTCGGAAAAATAATTTCAATGTAGTATATAGTAGATTAGAATAGAATGCTCCCACCCCCTTTTTCAGGATCATATGAAGCTGGGGAGAGACCATTCGTTTATTGCAATTCATTTATTCGACTTATTTGTCTTACTAAAAGCCTTTATTTAAACACCTTATCAAAATACAAGTTTTGCCGGGCTGGGTAGCTCAGACTGTTGAGGCGCTGGCTTTCTGACCCCAACTTGGCAGGTTCGATCCTGGCTCAGTCCGGTAGTATTTGAAGGTGCTCAGATACGTCAGCCTCGTGTCGGCAAATTTACTGGCACGTAAATGAACTCGTGCGGGATGCAATTCCCGCGCCTCAGCGTCTCCGAAAACCGAACAAGCAGTTAGTGGGACGTAAAGCCAATAACATTATTATTATTAAAACACAGTTTTGCATTGAATAGTACTAGTTTCGGCCGATATGACGGTCATCCTCAGCTATTCACAACAAGACATAGTTAGATAAGGACACAGCAACATCCCAAATATCTTAATAAGTCTAATGAGGTTTAAATCCCAAGAAGCTAGGATCATGGATGATTGAAAAGAACATAATATACACACATTCAAAATGTTCATTAAAGTCTGTATCTAATAATTAACACTTGGGCAGATCAAATTATAGTCTAATGGATAAGTTTATATCAGTTATATGTATGTTTTGTGGTAATTTACAGTCGCTAACTTAATGCGATCCAACTCCATTACACTGTCATTTTATCTGATCAAGTGTTAAGTATTAGGTACAGACTGTAATGGACATTTTGAATGTGCATATATTATATGTTTTTGCGATCATCTATGGTCCTAGATTCTAGGGATTTAACCCCATTCGACTTATTAAGATGTTTGGAATGTTACTATGTCCTTATCTAACTACGTCTTGTTGTGAATAGCTGAGAATGTCGGTCATATCGTTCGAAACCAGTACTATTCAATGAAAAATTGTGTTTTGATTAGTAAGAAAAGAAAGTCATATCCATGAACACGGGCTTGACAATAAAGTTCATTTATTCGATACATGCAATAAATTAATCTTCTTACAATTATTTTACTATTACTATAGCTCATTCCACGTTAAGAAAAGAGTATTGCTCTCATAGACCGACAAGAAGTGAACACACCCCCTATGAGACACCCTTAATTCCTCGTGATTAAGGAATATTATAATGTACTTTGTTATGTATGATGAGGCATTTCTGCCCATGAGTTATTAAAATTACTACATAACATATCCCTTTTTCATAAATGTATTGGTAGGAAGGAAGCACAGTGGTAGGAACAGCCATCGCTTCGTTTCCTTGTTCTTTGTTGCTCTGTACAATAATCGTACAGTCCCTCACTCTATGAACCGCCGGCAGCAATCTACTGTAGTGAAGTCATCTACAGTATTTATTTGTTGCGTTTGTGCTTTTAGGCTTTAAAACTAGTGCGTACTTCTCTTGTGTTGTGTGGGAGTTGGTTGTATATTGCATTGTATTTGCGTGTGTTCTATTACTTTCGTATTGTTCGTAGGTTGTTACCGAAGATCTTGGTGTTGTGATGTGCAGCGATACGTAATGTCATAACTTGCACTAATAAATAATTTACCATATGTTTTATTTGTGCTTGGTTTTGTTCTTATTTTTGTGAGGAATATGACAGCACACTAGTACCCATGTTGCCGGGATAAATTTATTAAATTCAATTAAATACATCCCTCACCATTCGGGCCCATTATCATTTTTTATTTTCTCCCTCAATTTGCCCTACCCTTCAATGCTGAGATATATCATGTTCCGTATTTACCTCTGATTGTATACAAACCAAAAATAGCCCCTGTAAATCCCCCCGGACACTTTAGTTCATAAAAATAACTTCTTCTGCTTTTTATCTCGAACTTAAATACTGAATTTCACAATTTTATGTGCCGTCGTTTTCCCGTGATGATGTTGAGCAGAGCCATTCGACATGACAACCCTGTTGTCATAAGAGCAATACTGTTTTCTTATCGTGGAATGAACTATAAATTAAATATTATACTTAAAGCTAGTAACGTTTATATTCATTCCAGAAATTACCACCCTTTTTTCTTCTTTTCTTTTAACTTTCCTTTGTCCTAGATGTAGTACAGAGTATACAGCACATATCTGTTATACACACAGCACTATACCTGCTCATTAACTCCTTTCGAAAAATGAATCTATTTTGGAATGAACTTTACGGATTTGAGCTGAAATGGCTGAATGAGGTGATCGTGGGTTTCCTATGAGAAATACGTATGATCAAATTAACCACGCCAAAGGTCTATAGACTCTTCAGATTTTGTATTAGTGACCTTCTGGTTCACCAGCTCAGGTATTTCATTTTCATTGTCACTAGAACTTTCTGGTGGTTTCGCTAAGTTAACTATGTCGTCAGTGAAAAGGTTCACCGACACACGGAATAATTCCTGCAGGACACAACTTTGGACGTCCCGAAAAGTTATAAAAGTAGTGAGTGCAACCTAAGAACAATTATAATTATTATCCAATAAATAGGCCAAGATCAACTTCTTTCCATTTCTAGAATGAGTTAATAATGATGCGATTGCCTTTTTTAAATTCATTTTTATTATTAAAAATACATCGCAGTTGGGGAATATCCCGGCAGCAATGATCACTTACAGTAGTATGATAATAAAGTAAAGTTAAAACATAATTACTCAGCAACAACAACAACAACAACAACAACAACAAGCAATTTCAAGGAAAGATAATATTAAAAGAAATACTACTAGTTTAACATTCTAAATCTAGCATCAATATACAGTATAAAATTCACACATGTCCCTCTAACTACCTGCGCCGAGATGCTGGAGCTTGTTTTCCCAGGAGTTACTTTTCTTGCTACTAAAGGTACAGACACGAGGATGACATTTCTGATCAACTTCAAGTTCCACCGGACTGAGCCGGGATGAATTCCGCCATTCTCCGTTCAGGAACTGGGCGCTCTGCCATCCAAGCCAGTAGTATAATTGGACAATTCGGCGGCCAACACCACCACCGGGCTCCCAGAGGCCTCCTCCACCACCACCACAGCCAGAGGCCTCCCAGAGGTCTCCTCCACCACCCGCGGGAAATTTGAATTTGTAAACAAAGCCGCGTGCTTTTTGACAGCTGTCATCGACAACAACGCATCGCTAACCTCAGTACTGCCACCTTGACGGCCTAAACCTCAGTAGTACCAACTTAACCTAACTAGCGCGTGGTAAACAAGGCCACGTGCTTTTTGACAGCCACGTGCTTTTTTGACAGCTGTCATCCGCCATCATTAATCTATAGAGCACAGTGCTGCCCTCTTTAGCTACTTACCTTTGAAATGTGGTGGCGGATAATTTGAAAAATGCTTTTTGACAGCAGCCATCTTTGAGCACCGTGCTGCCCTCTTTAGCTAGATACCTTTGAAATGTGGTGGCAGGCAATTTCACATGACAGCAGCCATCTTTAATCAAGAGAGCACCATGCTGCCCTCTATATGGTGGCGGCAATTTGAAAAATTCTACATGCTCTTGTTTGGAAACAAACTCACGCGCTTTTTTGACAGCCGTCATCCGCCATCTTTAATCAACAGAGCACAGTGCTGCCCTCTTTAGTTTGAAATGTGGTGGCAGCAAATTCCACGTGCTCTTGTTTGGAAACAAAGCCATGTGCTTTTTTGACAGCTGTCATCCGCCATCTTTAATCAACAGAGCACCGTGCTGCTATCATGCGGGCAATTTCTTCAGCTGTCATGCGCCATCTTTAATCCACAGAACACCGTGCTGCCCTCTTTATGGCTACTACCTTAAGCACGTAGTAGCGGGCAATTTGAAAAGTTCCGTTAGCTATCATCCGCCATCTTTAATCAAGAGAGCACCGTGCTGCCATCTTTAGCTAGATACCTTTGAAATGTGGTGGCGACAAATTGAAAAATTCCGCGTGCTCTTGTTTGGAAACAAACTCACGTGCTTTTTTGACAGCTACCATCCGCCATCTTTAATCAACAGAGCATAGTGCTGCCCTCTTTATTTTGAAATGTGGTGGCGGCAAATTCCACGTGCTCTTGTTTGGAAACAAAGCCATGTGCTTTTTTGACAGCTGTCATCCGCCATCTTTAATCAAGAGAGCACCGTGCTGCTATCATGCGGGCAATTTCGTCAGCTGTCATCCGCCATCTTTAATCCACAGAGCGCCGTGCTGCTCTCTGTAGTAGCGAGCAATTTGAAAAGTTCTGTTAGCTATCATCCGCCATCTTTAATCGAGAGAGCACCGTGCTGCCATCTTTAGCTAGATACCTTTGAAATGTGGTGGCGGAAAATTTGAAAAATGCTTTTTGACAGCAGCCATCTTTGAGCACCGTGCTACCCTCTATGTGGTGGCAGCAAATTCTACATGCTCTTGTTGGAAACAAACCCACGCGCTTTTTTTGACAGCCATCATCCGCCATCTTTAAGCAACAGAGTACAGTGCTGCCCTCTTTGTTGTGGCGGCAAATTCCACGTGCTCTTGTTTGGAAACAAAGCCACATGCTCTTTTGACAGCTGTCACCCGCCATCTTTAACCAACAGAGCACTATGCTGCTATCATGCGGGTAATTTCGTTAGCTGTCATCCGCCATCTTTTAATGAACAGAGCACCGTGCTGCCCTCATGCGGTGCAATTTCGTCAGCTGTCATCCGCCATCTTTTAATGAACAGAGCACCGTGCTGCCCTCATGCGGGGCAATTTCGTCAGCTGTCATCCGCCATCTTTAATCAAGAGAGTGCAGTGCCGCACTCTTTAGTTGAAATGTGGTGGCAGACAATTTGAAAAGCTGCCAAGAGAGCATCGTGTTAGCATCTTTATTCTTCGACATGTGGTGGCGGCAAATTCCACATCCGCCATCTGAGAGCACCGTGCTGCGCTCTTGATCGTAGTAGCGGGCAATTTAAAAAGAAGCGATTAAGAATATAATCGAACACTGTACTCGATACAACATATGATCAGAACATCGATTTTTCTAAGAGAAAACAAGACTACAGTTTTGAATAGCTTGCGTAAGATAGCTATTGCTTGCTTAGCTTCAACATGTGATTAGAACATTAAAACATTGCAATACTAGAATCAAACACTGCACTCGATATTGTTAACTTTAAGATGTGATCAGAACATTAATTGATGTGTTCAAAACAGTAGATAAGTGATCAAGGCTAGAATAGAACACGATACGACATGTTTGAGAATACCTTTGTACATATCGCGCAACTGGAGTGATGCATTTTTAGACTTGAACACATACTGCTGTTTAAAACCTATTACAACTAGAATCGCGTACTATAGTTCGATGTTGCAGAACACAGCATTGCGATACTAGAATCAAGCACTGTTTAGAAAAACAAAAAATTCTCTTCTCAACATATTTACTGAGCTGCTCTTCCAGCTCAGTGAAGGTACATCTCTATCGAACGTGCATTGCAAAAGCAAGATTGTAAAACATAACAAGACTAGAATCGAACACTGCACTTGTTGTTAACTTCAACATGTGATTAGAACATGAAATGAGATTAAAACACAGCAAGACTAGAATCGAACACTGCACTCGATGTTGTTAACCTTAACATGTAATCAGAACATTAACTGATGTGCTCAAAACACTAGATAAGTGACCAAGACTAGATTCGAACACTGCACTCGATGTTGTTAACCTTAACATGTGATCAGAACATTAATTGATGTGTTCAAAACACTAGATAAGTGATCAAGACTAGATTCGAACACTGTACTCGATACAACATGTATTTATAACATGTTAGAGGATACCTTTGTTCTAAGAAAATCAGATTGAAACATAACAAGACTAGAATCGAACACTGTACTCAATGTTGTTAACTTTAACATGTGATCAGAACATTAATTGATGTGTATAACTTCCTTTACTTACTCTGCCAAGGTACATCTTTATCGAACATGCATTGCAAAGCGAGAGTGTGCAAGTTTAGACTTGAATACATACTACCGCTCGAAAAAAACATATATACACATACTATAGTGCGATGTTGTAGTACACTACATTGCAAGACTAGAATCAAGCACTGTTTAGGAAAAAAATCTCTTCTCAACATACTTACTGTGCTAGACGATAACATACTTACGAATTTAATCAACATCTTCTTTCTTGCTCTTATTCTTCTTCGAGAGGAAGGAGTAGGAGGAGAAGGTAATACCTAATCTAAAATAAAAGAATATGCCAATTCTACAGTATTTATTTACATCTCGTATATACTAGTTTTATTATGAATGATTTTACTTGTAGTGATGTTTGCGTACTTTTGCTTTCTCGAAGTAATTCTTGTATGTACATGCTTTTACGCGTCAGTAAAACTAATAACACAAGATTTGTTCTCTATGCCGCGATATATCATGAAAATAGAACGATTATTTAGTTCTTCTATTTCTAAATAAGTTAGCACGCTAAATCTATTAGGTAAAAAAACTTGAAAGTGTTTGAAGAGACATAAAATCCTTTCTCCAAATTTCGTTTTTAATCTTCGTAGTGAAATTGCTTTAAATTGCTCATTTAGCGGTAGACTTGTTAGCGGCTTGGTAGTTGGAGATGAAATATGACCTAGCTGGTTAATCTTTTCCATGGTTTTTCTAAAAAGAACAAATATATAAATGTAGCGTTAGCACTTGCATCACACATAGTAATAATAGGATATAAAAGGGTAAGTGTAGTAGCCTAGTGTTACAATGTTCGGAAGAAACCAAGTTTCAACCTATAGAGGTCAGACATTGCTGAAAGATGAAATTATAAGATTAAGCTCTTCTACAGCATGAAAGATTGAAGAGAACAACTATTTATCAATAGACTAAAGTTGCTATGTTCGGAAGAAACCAAGTTTGAACCTGTACAGGTCAGACATTGCTGTGAGTTTGAAATTATAAGATTATCCTCTTCCATAGCATGCAGATTAAAGAAAATAACTATTTATCAATAGACTAAAGTTACGATGTTCGGAAGAAACCGAGTTTGAACCTGTACAGGTCAGACATTGCTGTAAGTTTGAAATTATAAAATTAACATCTTCTATAGCATAAGGATTGAAGAGAACAACTATTTATCATTAGACTAATGTTACGACGTTCGGAAGAAACCAAGTTTCAACCTACAGAGATTAGACATTGCTGAAAGTTTGAAATTATAGGATTAACCTCTTCTACAGCATGAAAGATTGAAGAGAACAACTATTTATCAATAGACTAAAGTTGCTATGTTCGGAAGAAACCAAGTTTCAACCTGTACAGGTCAGACATTGCTGAAAGTTTGAAATTATAAGATTAACCTCTTCTACAGCATAAAACATTGAAGAGAACAACTATTTATCAATAGACTAAAGTTGCTATGTTCGAAAGAAACCAAGTTTGAACCTGTACAGGTCAGACATTGTTGTGAGTTTGAAATTATAAGATTAACCTCTTCTATGACATGCAGATTAAAGAAAATAACTATTTATCAATAGACTAAAGTTACGATGTTCGGAAGAAACCAAGTTTCAACGTATAGAGGTCGGACATGGTTGTGAGTTTGAAATTATAAGATTAACCTCGTCTATAGCATGAGGATTGAAGAGAACAACTATTTATGATTAGCTTAAAGTTACGATGTTCGGAAGAAACCCAGTTTCAACGTATAGAGGTCGGACATTGCTATGAGTTTGAAATTATAAGATTAACCTCGTCTATAGTATGAGGATTGAAGAGAACAACTATTTATGATTAGCTTAAAGTTAAGATGTTCGGAAGAAACCAAGTTTCAACGTATAGAGGTCAGACATACCTGAAAATCTTCGCGCTGCAAACTGTTACTCGGATGAATAAATTGCGTACTTTCAAGCCTGTAACTCGAATGATAATATTCTAGTTGTACCTAAAAAGAAAAGAACGAACATATATGAATGTAGTGTAGGGTACATCAGCTAGCCTAGCTATCTTTACAACTCAAAGTTCGAAAACATACCTTAAAATGCACGCGCAGCAGACAGTTACTCGGATGAATAAAATGCGTACTTTCAAGCTTGTTACTCGAACGGTACCTAAAAAAGAAAAGAACAAACATATATGAATGTAGATGTTTATTACCTAGCGTAGAAGTTGCTTTGCAAAGAGTAACTAACAGTTCTAGCTTACCTTAAGATAAAGGCTGAAGAATAATATTCACAGCAGACAGTACTTAGACGGGAGATGTACACGTAATAATCGCATACAGAGAACTGTGAGCGCTTCACGCAGACTGCAGCGAGTAAATATGCTCCTTGTTACCAAGCGGATATCAAGAATTGCAGACGTTTGCGGTACAGTCGGAACGAAATGTTTATGCAACAAGAGCTCTCCTGAGTGCCTTACGCTGAGTTCTGCAGGCTGACGTATTTAAGCCGGGATCGAACCTGCTTCTTGATGCCGAGGTGTTAGAATTTAAGAGTTCTGCAGTGGATCGAGCCTTAGAAAGTTAGCGCGCGATCCTCGACCTCTGGACTTAAACGGGAGGGTACTAAGCTACATCCCCGGTATTCCTTATCTGTAGGCACTTAAAGGTATTGAGCTAAAAACACATCTAGCTAGATCATGTAATTACACGTTATGACGATCGGGCAGGCCCCTCCCCTAGCATTTGCTATTTTTTACGGCTTCCGACAGTAGGGGTTCGAACCCACTATCTCCCGAAGTAGCGAGAATGATTGCGGGTACAAGAGTGTTGAGGGTGATTCATATGTCGGATCGAGGCGATCCTACTGTTGCATATTACATTCTCAGGTAGTTTCGAGGGCATGCAAAATGCCAGCATTAAGTAAGGGCTGTTGATGTGGGGGCGTTAAACCTTGTACAGGCTCCTTCGAAAATGATTGTGAGTGCTAGATGTTGATGGTGATTCATCTGTCGGATGGTGGCGATAAGCCTTTTGCAGGATCTTTCGGCAGGAGTAGGCTATGTACCGGCACCGGGTTTTACCCTCTCCCTACTATTGTATATTACATTCTTAGGTAGTTTCGAGGGCGTGCAAAAAGCCAGCATTAAGTAAGGGCTCTTGATGGGGGCGTTAAACCTTGTACAGGCTCCTTCGAAAATGATTGTGAGTGTGATTTAAAATCCTAGTCAGGAAGGGTAACCGGTCGTAAAACTATGGTGTATGATCTAAGAGGCGGGGTGTGCAAAAAAGCCAGCATTAAGTAAGGGCTGTTGATGGGGGTGCGTTAAACCTTGTGCAGACTCCTTCGAAAATGATTGTGAGTACAAGACGTTCATGGTAATTCATCTGTCGGATGGAGGCAATAACCCTTGTGTAGGCTTCGTCGGTAGGAGTAGGCTATGTGCCGGTACCGGGATATCTAGTTATAAAACCCGCTATAACAAATTTATCGCGTATACTGCGATTCAAAATCCTAGTCAGGAAGGGTAACCGGTCGTAAAACTATGGTGTATGATCTAAGAGGCGGGGTGTGGAAAAAGCCAGCATTACGTAAGGGCTGTTGATGGGGGTGTTAAGCCTTGTGCAGGCTTCCCCGAAACTGATTGTGAGTACAAGATGTTGAGGGTGATTCATCTGTCGGATGGAGGCGTTAAGCTGTGTGCAGGCTTCTTCGGTAGGAGTAGGCTATGTGCCGGCACTGGGATATCTAGTTATAAAACCCGCTATAACAAATTTATCGCGTATACTGCGATTTAAAATCCTAGTCAGGAAAGGTAACCGGTCGTAAAACTATGGTGTATGATCTAAGAGGCGGGGTGTGCAAAAAGCCAGCATTAAGTAAGCGCTGTTGATGGGGGTGTTAAACCTTGTGCAGGCTTCCCCGAAACTGATTGTGAGTACAAGATGTTGAGGGTGATTCATCTGTCGGATGGGGGCGTTAAACCTTGTGCAGGCTTCTTCGGTAGGAGTAGGCTATGTGCTGGCACCGAGTTTTACCCTCTCCCTACGGTAGTATATTACATTCTTAGGCAGTTTCGAGGGTGTGAAAAAAAGCCAGTATTAAGTAAGGGCTGTTGATGGCGGGTGTTAAACCTTGTACGGGCTCCTTCAACAGGAGAAGCCTACATGCCGGCGCAGTGCAGGCTCTTTCGATAGGGGTAGGCTATATGCTGGTACTATGTTTTAACCTCTCCGTACAATCATAATATTTTATGTTAGGAACTTACACGAGCTAAATGCTACACACAGCTAAGAAGACGTTCCGTGAGTTACAAGTGGTTTATCAGCATGCAGTGTCCCCGTTCAAGGTTAGTGCAGCCGGAAGATGCGTGTACAATTTCAGTCAACACATGCATTCCGCACCTCGCTCTGAATGACTGCGCCGATACAACTTCAAAGATAGTGTTCTATGCGGTAGAACAAAAATGTAACCCATAGCATGCTACTAAAGCTTAACACTGTAAATGTTTGGAGCTCCTGTTTTACAGTTAGATGTAGTTCCTAACGTAACAGGACCGGGATTAAAAATATGTTTTACAGCCGAGTACCCCCTTCCATAACATGAGATTTTAAATCGCAGGTACCTGTTTTACGGCCGGTTGCCCTTCCTGACGCGAGATTTTAAATCACAAGAATCTGTTTTACAACAGGACGCCCTTCTAGGATTTTAAATAGCAGTATCTAGCCTCTTACATCATACACTATTGTTTTACGGTCGGTTGCCCTTCCTGACGTGAGATTTTAAATCACAAGAATCTGTTTTACAACTGAATGCCCTTCTAGGATTTTAAATAGCAGTATCTAGCCTCTTACATCATACACTATTGTTTTCGACCGGTTGCCCTTCCTGACGTCAAAGAACTGGGATTAAGTATCTGTTTTAAAACTAGTTGCTCTTTTTAACACGAGAATCGGGGTATTACAGCTAGATGCTCAAATCAGTATTTAGCCTCTTACATCATACACTATTGTTTCACGGTATAGCCGGTTGCCCTTCCTGACGCGAGATTTTAATTCACAAGGATCTGTTTTACGACTGGTTGCCCTTCCTGACGCAAAACTAGCAGTACCTAGCCTCTTACATCATACACTATTGTTTTCAACTGGTTGCCCTTCCTGACGTCAAAGAACTGGGATTAAGAATCTGTTTTACAACTAGTTGCCCTTTCTAACACGAGAATCGGGGTTTTACAGCTAGATGCTCTTCTTAGATTTTAAAAAGCAGTATCTAGCCTCTTACATCATACACTATTGTTTCACGGTATGGACGGTTGCCCTTCCTGACGCTGAAAGACCAGGATTTTGCCAGTTACCCTTCCTGATGTAACAAGACTAGGATTTATTTTTTTAGACTGCACTTAGCTAGAAATAGCCACACGAAATTATTATATAGAAAGAGATTTGCTGTGCGGATGACAGCTGACGCAAGAGTGCGGCATGGTGCTCTGTAGTTTAAAGATGGCGGATGACAGCTGACGAAATTGCCCCGCATGAGGGCAGCACGGTGCTCTGTTCATTAAGAGATGGCGGATGACAGCTGACGAAATTGCCCGCATGATAGCAGCACGGTGCTCTCTTGATTAAAGATGGCGGATGACAGCTGTCAAAAAAGCACATGGCTTTGTTTCCAAACAAGAGCACGTGGAATTTGCCGCCACCACATTTCAAAATAAAGAGGGCAGCACTATGCTCTGTTGATTAAAGATGGCGGATGGTAGCTGTGAAAAAAGCACGTGAGTTTGTTTCCAAACAAGAGCACGCGGAATTTTTCAATTTGCCGCCACCAAATTTCAAAGGTATCTAGCTAAAGATGGCAGCACGGTGCTCTCTTGGTTAAAGATGGCGGATGATAGCTAACAGAACTTTTCAAATTGCCCGCTACTACGTGCTTAAGGTAGTAGCCATAAAGAGGGCAGCACGGTGTTCTGTGGATTAAAGATGGCGGATGACAGCTGACGAAATTGCCCGCATGATAGCAGTACGGTGCTCTGTTGATTAAAGATGGCGGATGACAGCTGTCAAGAAAGCACATGGCTTTGTTTCCAAACAAGAGCACGTGGAATTTGCTGCCACCACATTTCAAACTAAAGAGGGCAGCACTGTGCTCTGTTGATTAAAGATGGCGGATGACGACTGTCAAAAAAGCGCGTGAGTTTGTTTCCAAACAAGAGCATGTTGAATTTTTCAAATTGCCGCCACCACATAGAGGGCAGCATGGTGCTCTCTTGATTAAAGATGGCTGCTGTCATGTGGAATTGCCTGCCACCACATTTCAAAGGTATCTAGCTAAAGAGGGCAGCACGGTGCTCAAAGATGGCTGCTGTCAAAAAGCATTTTTCATATTATCCGCCACCACATTTCAAAGGTAAGTAGCTAAGGAGGGCAGCACTGTGCTCTATAGATTAAAGATGGCGGATAACAGCTGTCAAAAAAGCACGTGGATTTGTTTACCGATTCAAATCTCACGCTAGTGAGGTTAAGTTGGTAGCACTAAGGTTTAGGCCCGCCATAATGGCAGCACTGCCGATGACAGGTGACGAATTTACATCTACTACGATAAAGAGGGCAGCACAGTGCTCTGTGGTTTAAAGATGGCGGATGACAGCTGTCAAGAAAGCACGTGGCTGTCAAAAAGCACGTGGCTTTGTTTACCACGCGCTAGTTAGGTTAAGTTGGTACTACTGAGGTTTAGGCCCGTCAAGATGGCTGTACTGAGGTTAGCGATGCGTTGTTGTCTGTCAAAAAGCACGTGGCTGTCAAAAAAACACGTGGCTTTGTTTACCTCGCGCTAGTTAGGTTAAGTTGGTACTACTGAGGTTTAGGCCCGTCAAGATGGCAGTACTGAGGTTAGCGATGCGTTGTTGTCGATGACAGCTGTCAAAAAGCACGTGGCTTTGTTTACAAATTCAAATTTCCCGTGGGTGGTGGAGGAGACCTCTGGGAGGCCTCTGGCTGTGGTGGTGGTGGAGGAGGCATCTGGGAGGCCTCTGGCTGTGGTGGTGGTGGAGGAGTCCTCTGGGTGCCCGGTGGTGGTGGTGGCCGCCGAACTGTCCAATTATACTACTCAAGCCACTCATTCCGACAAGTTAAATGATGTTAAAGACGTCATTACAGAAACGGCATCCACAGAATTTACCTTCACTTTTACTAAGTTCACGAATTTGACGGTCTGATTTGTGGTGTTGTTTTCACAGGCAGGGCCACTTCAAGTACTCGACAATATCATAGTAAAGAAAATCAAATCAAGATGTAACAAAGGTTCTATCTGCGTCCCACGAGGAGTCGCGGCAGCTTGTAGGTAAGACATGAGTAACAGATACTACACTCGTAGCTGCAAACATTAGTCATGAAAAACTGTCAGTTCTCCGAAAGAGATGTGTGTTCATTATTAAACTGTTCATTGTGCAGTATCTACAGTAAATGTGTAACTAAAGCGCAATTGTACTACCAGTATGAAACTTCATATCAGCACCTTAGTTCACAAAAATCACCGCGCACAGAACCTATGTTTATTGTCAGGCCTTGAGACTTGAGATCTGTGCATGCGCAACAGCAATGCTTACCCTCCGAACCCCTTACCTCGCACGCAACGCAACTTCTCGTCAGTCGACCTTAGTAACGCAGTGCTTCCGTAGTTGCAATCAACGGCATTCTGTAAAAAGGATGTGAGCTCAAAGACGAAATTATCTTTACATTGTTCAGTTGTCAGACCATCTTTGCTGTAAGGGAATGAAAACTGACCGAAATGAGGATATCTCATTGTTATGTTGAAAGAAACATACATGCATGTATCGAAAATCTTTGCTGGTACAGTACAAACAAGTGGGAACAATAGCAGGTCGCTACTTGGAACCAGGAGATAATGGCAAAGTTAGGTATGAACTCAATGGCGAAGATAGGAGAGTCGAATTGAAAAGGATAGGTTACATAGGACAATGATAAACTTAGTAATGGGGTTAAGATATGCAGAGGGAGACCAAAACCTCGATTTATAAGCGAGGCCACACAGTTACTTACAAATAGAAAATTGTGGAGGCGTATTGTTAATGCAGAGAAGCTAGTAGACTGAACGCTGGAGGCATAACAATCTATAATGAAATATATTCCTTACTTACTACATGGCGTGGGCACTATTCTAAGGATAAGAGATGATGTTGATTTTATTCTTTACGTCGAAGCCTCTCGGAAAAGAGTTGAGGCTATCGTATCCATAAGGAGCTCGATCCTTTCAAGACCTGCGCCCTACTTTCTTGAGCTTCAATTTTAGAGGTTGATCCGCCAATTGTGCTAGATATCATTTAAGACGAGTCTAATCCAAGGATTTTGCCAACTCGCCTGAGAATTCTGTACCATTCTACGGAGCGAGCCATGCACCAGGAGTTTCATGTACAGGGTCCGTGAACCCACTACAGCTTGTAGTTCCATGTCATCGTTGCTGATAATTATCATGCACGGAGGCGGTGCCTAAACGAATTGAAACCGAAAGATTTCTCGATACAAACACAGTTTTATAATTTAAAAAATATCGATTTCATGCCTCACTAATTGCTTTTAAGGGTTTTCGAAGATGGAAGTTGCAGAATTTTGACTTATAGAAGTTCTGTTACGCGACAGGAAATCTACCAACACGTTGTTGTCACATTTAAGCATCTTCAGATACCACTGGACTTAGCTAGGATTGAACCCACAATGTTTGACTGAAGAGGCTAGTCCTCTAACGTCCGAGTCGCTAAGCTTAGTTCTCATTTCTTGGTTTTATTTCCTCAGGTTCCGTCGAGCATTCTTTCGGTTCATTGGTGTGATTGTCAGCATACTGGCCTTCGGTTTAGGAAGCCATGGGTTCGGTTCCTGCCTTGATTGGAGATTTTAGGCTAATTCCTCAGTCTTGGGGCCCAGTTGATTGTGTTCATAATAAACAATTAAATTTCTGTCCGGCTCCATGGCTACGTGGTTAGCGTGCTGGCCTTTGGTCACAGGGGTCCCGGGTTCGATTCCCGGCAGGGTCGGGAATTTTAACCTTAATTGGTTAATTTCGCTGGCACGGGGGTTGGGTGTATGTGTCGCCTTCATCATAATTTCATCTTCATCCCGACGTGCAGGTCACCTACGGGTGTCAAATCAAAAGACCTGCACTTGGCGAGCCGAACATGTCCTCGGACACTCCCGGCACTAAAAGCCATACGCCATTTCATTTCAATTAAATTTCTTATTTTATCCTATGTTCAATACACCACACTACTAACCACCACAGAAGCGCACAGTAGGGAATAATTCCCTCAACATAGGTTTGGGGCCAGGAAGGGCACTCAGCTGTAACACCAGAACAAATTCAGATCAATTACCAATCCCAATAAACTGGGACAAATTCAAAGAATAATGAAATTCCCTGTCGATAATTCTGGTATATGCTTCTCAATGGTGAGTTTAAGATCACCGAATTGAAAACAGGACCTTGATGCTGATAGAAAGGAAGTGATTAAGAACCAGAAAAAGTGGCGAAATGACAGCTCCACTCAAGGTATTTTTTTTAAAATTTGCTTTATGGTGCACCGACACATATAGGTCTTATGGCGACGATGGGGTTGCAAAGGGCTAGCAGGGGGAAGGAAGTGACCGTGGACTTAATGAAGGTACAGCGCCAATATTTGCCTGGTGTGAAAATGGGAAACCACAGGAAACCATCTTCGGGGCTGCCGACGGTGTAATTCGAACCTACTATCTCCCGAATGCAAGTTCACAGTTGCGTGTCCCTAACCACCCGGACAAGTGGATCGGTATTATTATTATTATTATTATTATTATTATTATTATTATTATTATTATTATTATTATTATTAAAATCCATGACTCAGGCGGCAGCGCGCCGGGCTCTCAACGCTGGAGACGATGGTTCAGAACCTAGTCACTCCATGTGAGATTTCTGCTCGACAAAGCGGAGGTGGGACAGGTTTTCCTCCGGGTACTCCGGTTTTCTCTGTCGTCTTTCATTTCAATAACACTCTCCAATATCATTTCATTTCATCTGTCAGTCATTAATCATTGCCCCAGAGGAGTGCGACAGGCTTTGGCAGCCGACACAATTCCTATCCTCACCGCAAGATGCAGGCTTCATTCATCCCATCCCTGACCCGGTCACTGACTGGAAAACAGGTTGTAGGTTTTCATTTTCATTACTATTATTATTACTATGGTGAATGATGTGCCTGAAGACGAAAGCCTTTTTAACAAACAATGGACTTTGTAAAGTCAGGCATTTAAGAAATTTAAGTAAACACCCATCGACTTATTTCTCTTGTTGCCTCGCTTCCTTATGTAATATATATTCTTAACAGGTTTTGCTTCACAGTTTATTTAAACTTATCCTTTCATATAGTTATCTTTTTAGGCGTTGATATTTTAATTAAAATGCACTAAATAACTCTAACGTACGGTACCGGGTTTACACTTTCAAATACTAAAATGCAGGCTGAAAAATAAACTCTGTGACCTATTTAACGCACGGCTCTCTGAATACACTGACTGGTAGACGCAAAAGGATTTTGGTAGGAGAAATACGAGAGAGTTCACGTAGCACACATCTCCGGAAATGGTGAGATCATTCCCACCAATTTATCCACTCAAAGTCGTAATGTAGTTGAACTTGCAGAGTGAACTATTTATTCCTTAAATCACCATTTTTAGTCCAACTATTTGGAAAAAATTTCCCTACGTTTTCACGTAAATTCAGAAATCCATCTCTATGATGCTACATTACAAAGAAAACTGTTAAAAGTATCCACGTGTACGTAAATGTCCCTAAGGTCAACAACACTTTCGTAAGCATGAATCAAGAACAACGGTATGGTATTAGTAATGTGGTAACAAGGCCCGGATTTTAGTTACTCTATTACATTTTAAAGTCCAATTAAAAATGGGCTGGCTGTAATCTTGTTCCAAGATGATAAATTTATATCCACTTGAATATATACTGAGCGGTTCTGAAAATGACAGAGAAATATATGCATTATAAACTGTAGCTCTATATTTCCCCGAGTTCGTGTCATGTAATTATTACAAAAGTTCTGGTGAAATATGATTAGGTCAAGAGACGCTGTCGGGGGCCGATATTCATTTCACAAAACGGATAATACTATTCTAGATAGTTTATGCAGCAGATCTATGAACCTCTCCAAACATCTATGTTTATGTATGAACTATGGAGACAATTCCTTGGCCTTCCCGCAAGATTCCATTAAGAGTTTACGGCCAGCAAAAGTCTGACACTCCGCCACGAACCACAAGGAGATACATAACGCATTTAACTTGGCAAACTTGAGATGTTCCATTATATTCCGAGATAAGAATGAGTCGCGGGAAACTCATCCTAGCGAAAGAATGCCGAGAAGCTTTCCGGAGTAGGGGAGTGGATCTTGTTTTAAAAGCTTTAATATTCATAGAATAAGATATTTTCAGACTGTAATTTGGTATGTTTGTTTTCATTATAATCAGTAACCCGTCACAATTGTCCTTCAAAGAATTAATGAGGAAAATTAATGAAGCAATAGCTACTTAAGCAACAACCATTGGAAATAATGTTCTACATTACGAGTGAGATATTTATGTTCGAGCCGCAGGCGGGGGAAATTTCAAAACGAGTAATGAAAAATTTTAAATTTAACGGTTCTTGCGCACATTTCATATCATTCTATACTGTAATTGCCTTTTTTCTGTACTCAAAAGAGTACGGAAAATGACATTACCGTATTGTAATTACTACGATCCGGATGTTTATGCAGTAATAGGTTAGAATGCAAACTTACTGAAGCGAGTAACAAGTAGAGTCTAGCCGCACGACGGTAATGCTGTGAGGTTTGCATGAGCATTAGGGGTTCGGCTCATTTGAACCCAATAATTCATGTTACTCCCACTACGTTCGGTTAGAATGGGATAGTCGACATTTCCTACTCACAAAATTATTTAGTAACAAAATTATTTAGTAGGAAATGTCGACTAGCCCGCTCTAACATTATGTGGGGAGAGTAACATAAATTCTAGGGGTTATAATGGGCCGAACCCCTGATGTGTATGCAAACCTCATAGCACTACCGTCGTGCGGGTAGACTCTACTTGTTACTCGCTTGAGTAAGTTTGCATTCTAACCTATTACTGCATAAACATTCGGGCCCTAGTAATTATTTTCCGCACTGTTTTATTAGTAATCGTCTCTGACTGTTTGGAATCCGCTTTACAGTAATCTAACCTTCTTGAATTATTTCTCCGTCTGATTGCAGCGCCGCGGTTTCGCACCAACCTACACAAAGAACCGGCGTCTCTGTATTCCCAGTTCAAGCAGTCTTCCGCCATTACCATGTTGCTAATGTATAGGTTAAGCCATTTACAACAGATATATTACAGTCTGTCATAAAGTTCGTATTACCTTCATTAATCCAGGACCATGTAACACGACTCTGATAGCTTAGTGGACTGTTCACTGCGTCAAATATTAATTTTTATGTTTTATTACAACCTAACCCCTGTGCATACCACTTATATCTTTCGAAGCAAGTCACGAACAAGAAAAGAAGAAAACATGCATGCATGGATCAAACATGGATGAGTTGCGTCGAGACGAATCATATTTATTTATAATTAAATTAAATTAAACTTAAAGTAGTAAATTCACCATATTGTGCAGGTGCTAGTATTCCAAGTATCATGTCTTCGGCCACTGGCTATCCCCAGTTTACGAATATCTTCGCCTTTCAAGAATATATAAAATTAAATATTTCCTTGCCGGCCAATTTTTGTGTGGCTGAATGAACATAAAATCAACTTTGAATAATCTTCTACATCCTCCTTACGCGTTAGATACTGGGGTGGTGTCCGACTCGTTGGCTGCACGATCAGCGTACTGGCCTTCGGTTCAGAGGGTCTCGGGTTCGATTCCCGGCCGGGTCGGGGATTTTAACATTGGTTAATTCGAATGGCACGGGGGCTGGGTGTATGTGTTGTCTTCATCATCATTTCATCCTCATCACAGCGCGCAGGTCGCCTACGGGGGTCAAATAGAAAGACCTGCACCTGGCGAACCGAACCCGTTCTGGGATATCCCGGCACTGAAAACCATACGACATTTCATTTCATACTGGGGTGGTACTGCAGTGGTTCTCTCTCGCTTCGCGGCGTTGAATATGTTGATGATGTAACGGCGCACCACTACTAACTTTACACTCACATATCTTTTGATCGGATGGAAATATCTTCGCGATTCTTTAATCATAGTTTTTTCTCATTCGTCATAGAGCGCCGCGTATTGAAAGGATACCCTATCCAACTCCAAACTCTATGTGGTGGTGATGTAGTATGATATGTTGTATGTAAATGAAGAAATGCTGGTGGAGACTATTGTTCTACTGGGGAGCGTGTGGTAGAAAGCACGGTGCCTCTAAAGGAAGCTGCCTTAGTTTAATCTTATATGTAAAAGGCTTCTCGATTTTATCCTTCATATCTGAACTTTCGGGGATAATTTTTGTTCTCTTGCAATCCTGAATATTCAAGCTTGTTTCACACACGTCTGCCCCTTTCTGTGTTTTACCTATACCTTCAATTTTCGAAATGTCGGATGATTTCTTCTCCTGTCATTAGAGTTGCAATAATGCTACTATGCGATGGCTTACAAACGGAAGCAAACAAAGCGAGAATCCGAAAGATGGAACTGACATAGCAATTATTAAAAGATGTATATAATAAGAAGTTTATTGTTTTGAGAAAAAATTAAGATTTTATAAGGCAGTGGTTAAAACAGAAGGGTTATAAGCTGCTGAAGCATCGTATTTAACAAGCAGAGGATTAAAGAAGAAAGGAAGATTCTGAGAAAGTTTCTAGTCCTTAGATATTGTTACGTGCCAGCCCTATGGTAGCCCTTTTCGGTACTTCCTGGAAGGGGCTGGTGAGTCAGACGACCAGAGATCTCCCAGCTGTCCCGGAGGACGGGGCTGGTCTTTTCTTGCATTGTTCTCGTCTGCTCACTTATTGCGAGTTTCCGGGAGATGCAACAAGAATGTTCCACCCCTACCCACATCGCGAATGTTCTGGTTCACATCACCCGAGCTATAAAAAGGGAGACTAGTCGCGGACAGTCAGTCATTGTTAGATTCCGTGGTGGAGTCCGCGTTGGACTCAGAGTTAGTGTTAGTCACTGTGGGACTCCTTTTGGAGTCAGTGTGAGACTCAGTGTGTTACGGTTCGGTCGCTGGGCTGAGGGCGACAGAGGTGTTGGCAGTCACTAGTATCCCACCGCGGTCTGAACGAGTTGTTACTGGTGTGTCGGAGTGTCCAATGAGTAGCTGGGCTGGAGACGGCGTACGGAACGAACTGGACCGCCTGCTGTGTGAAAAGAAGAGAGACTTGTAAATAGAAAGCAATTAGTGAGTGTGGCCGTTCATGGTTGAATAGAACTGTGTGTATTTATAAACGTGGTATGTGTGTGTGTACGTTTATTGGGTCATTCTGAAATAAATTACATTAATAAAACATACGGTGTTATATTAATTTTAACAATATGTTAATGGACAACGGAGACCGAGACCAAATAATGAAATGTACAAAGAAACCAAAAGAATTGTGGAACCCATGAGGAAAGACGAGCCCGGTTTTGTGGGCATCTCCCAAGTATGAACACGAAAGATCTTGACGCTCTTTGTAGGGAAGAACGTTGTTCTATCTATGGAGAAAATGTACATCAAGAAGAATGATATTTAGGAAAGAAACCGTTTCAGACATATGATATCAGACTTCAAGTGTTTCCGAGAGGTAATGGGGAGGAAATCTCCAAAAGTGAATCAATATTCGCAGAACATCACAACCAAGGGCCGAAGAAGGTGAACACGTATCCAATATACTGAAGTTGTTACTGCGTGGTCCATAGTGGCCCAGATCAAATATAATAATAATGATAATAATATAATAATACTCCTACGAGAGGACACAATGGAGAGAACCTTCAGTCGGAAGAAAGTTGTGGGGTTGAGAGATGATCCAGAGAAAGAACCTGCTCAACCGAGGAACATCTCGGCAGAAGAACGGCTGAAAAGGGGTGTGAGGTTGAAATACCTTCGGTTACAATGTAAAACGAAAACTAGTAAGCCTAACAAAGAGATGCAGGTAGTTTATGTAACAGTAGTCCACAGTTGAAATAAATAAATAAATAAATAAATAAATAAATAAATAAATAAATAAAAATAAAAAATAAAAATAAATACTGTATGGCGTCAGCAACCGTATGCAGGCATTTGGATCTGACGCCATCTATTCTGCCTGCGTGTTAAGTTTGGCATGCCGTTCACTCTAACGGATGACAGAGAGACCGATCCCTTTTCGGTGATCTATGGTGATTTATTATTAATTATATCGGGTAAAAATCAAATACTTCACCAGAAATCTTTTACATGCCGTACCGAATGTCTTTTTCCTGCTGGGTTTGAACGCGCGATGCTGAGATCCAGAGGCCGACACTCTACCACTGATCTGCGGAGGGAAATGTTACAGCTATGACGGCGTAATTAATTACCCCTATTTTATTTCCTCTTAAAAACAATCAACACCACCACAACCTTCTCCAGGTTACACTTTCTGCCGCTTGCATATTTTGGGATTCAATTTCTTTTCTGTATGCTCCCCTGCATCTGATGACGTATTCAGCAGAAATTTAGACGAGGTTGTCTTTATAATTGGTTTTTTTATATGAGCGCGATCATTGTTCTGTGGGCAAATGTTTGTGGGAGTTTCTATTTGCTGTGAGCTGTGTACCACAAACACAAGAACAAACACCTTGTTTTATTAATTTTTAGGTTGTAAAAGTTCCTCTCTCATTGTGAATAGAGCAGATGAATAATTAAGAGCTTACGTTCTCCTCAGTCGATGTTATATTTAGACAAATACTATGTTCCTCCTTTTTGTGTGAAGGAGGATTGTGTGTTAATTCTGGGGAGCTGCGATCAACGAGTGGAGTGTTGGACGTCAAAATAATTTCAAGTACTGTAATCATTTTGTGAGTGATAGCATTGTTTACGATAGATAGCTTTGTGCAAGAGTAAATGAAGAGTAAACTTATTCTGGTTCCGTTTCAAGAACTGAAAATATCGTTCGGTGCAATTGATGGCTGATTTAAAGATAAAAACATCGGGTCCTTCCTTTTTCTTTTCTTCACATTCTCGTCAGCTCTCTCCGAAATGGTGAAAACTTGGAGGAATGTGAAGTGGACTTTGTCAAACGGAATAATTCTTATGTGCTCGTGATTAGCAGCCCCGAACAATTTCAGCCAAAGAGAGAAAAGGTCGAAGGGTTGTCGTAGAGAAAGGGAAAGGTCATAATATTATTATTAGTTAGTACAACTTCATAGCAACAATTTGATACGAATTACCATCTTTTAATGGCAGCCTGTAAATACGGGAGAGTGATTCATTGAACAAACGGAATAATAATCATAATAAAACTAGACCGAGAAGAAGTAGAAGAAGAAGAAGAAGAGAATACGTCGTGGTTTCCCATTTTCACACCAAGCAAATGCCGGGGCTGTACCTTAATTAAGACCACGGCCGCTTCCTTCCACTTCCTAGGCCTTTCCCATCCCATAGTCGCCATAAAACATATCTGTGTCGGTGCGACGTAAAACAAATAGAAAAAAAATACGTATCGGCCATTAAGTTCCCTTCAAAATATGGAGGATAGAGGCTTCCACTGTACGTTACCTCGGTAACGAGTAAGGTGGACTGGTCAGCTATAAAGTTTGGTAGTGCTGGTGGTTGTTGGCGTGGAAGACTGGTTCAACCAGCAACCGGTGTCCTTTATTTGTGAGGACAGAGATACACTTGTTCAGCGTTGGGACTGGTTGCCTTCTGGCTAGAGTATACCACTGCGGTAAAATAGTAGATCGTACAGCCATCGACTGCATGCCGAGTGTCCGGTGACAGGAATTAACTCGACCCCACTACAGGGGTGAACGGCTTCGGGCAGACGAGCCCCTCTAGGTACAGTCCCTCAGGGGAATAAATCCCAATGGAATCTACCTTCATAATGGACCTAGTACGCTAAAAGGGCTGAAGACCACATGGTGACCAGCGTAATGGGAATCATTCTTCAATGTGGAAGGCAATGGAAAACCTCCATATTATCCGTTTCTTGTACAATTTTCATGGCTGAAAACAATGCAAATGTGCACTCATCCCCAGGAAGAAGCTTTAATGATCAGAGGATGTGAAAAATCTCCGGGTCACCCATTTTGAGTGCAACGTGGAATGTCTAAAATATATTAGAAGCGGGCAAAATAAACATATTTATTACTTTCTTATTTGTCTGTTGAAAAGGTTCCCGAGAGCTTAAGCTTTGCCATAAGGAACAGCACATAGTTACAAGGATGAGAGACTTACTGATATCATTATATATATTTTTAAATTGCATGCGAGTTATAATATATTATACGAAAAGGTAATAACACTGACGGATAAAACAAACGCGATGGATAAGGGAAGGAAGTACATTAATGATTATAAAAGAATAACACTAGAGTCAATCTTACAAGAGAATAGCACACAGATTTTAACGGATATTGAAAAAGAAGTGAACTGATTTAAAAATGAGTTGTTTTAAAATTGAAAGAGAGAATAATTGATTACATAGTAGATTATATTCACGATAAAAGTGGAAAGATAATTTAAGTAAGGACAATACACAAAAACAATACTATTTAATCGCCAGTGCTGTGCCAAGACCACGAATGTGGTAATGCTCTGCCTATCCATTATTTCTCTTAAAACCGATCATGCCTCGTAGCCAATATTGGTATGCAGTCCATCAGAACAATTTTCGTTGGGTTCCTTTTCCTATGCGCTAGTGTAAAGGAAAATGAACCTTACTGTACCGTATTGTAGGAATGTATGTTTACATACATATTGCCGGGCTGAGTGGCTCAGACGGTTAAGGCGCTGGCTTTCTAACCCCAACTTGGCAGGTTCGATCCTGGCTCAGTCCGGTGGTATTTGAAGGTGCTCAAATACGACAGCCCCGTGTCAGTAGATTTACTGGCACGTAAAAGAACTCCTGCGGGACTAAATTCCGGCACCTCGGCGTCTCCGAAGACCTTAAAAAGTAGTTAGTGGGACGTAAAACAAATAACATTATTATTACATACATATTTATTCAATCTTAGAGTACGATGTATTCAAGGTTCAAACTGACGAACCGGAATGACTCGGATGTCTTTTTCTTCAAGATATCTACGAAGTATAGAATGTTTTATGTATTCATTCTAAGCACACTAACGGTGTTGTTAGTATGGTGTTGAAGGCACTAATTCATACTGCTGATATCTATAAGAATATTTACGTAATTTTTCTTTTTGCTGGAATACCTCGAGACGCAACTGAAGACGCACTTCCCAAAAACTTAACAATGTCACCATGTTTATCTTTACTTCGTACTAAGATAACGTTTAAACGAACGACCATTAAAGACCAAACCTACGGAAGGTTCTTTATTACTATGTTTAAACTGACAGTGTTTCCCTGTTTAATTAGTGGTGAACATAGTCGAAAATAATGAAACGAATTGATGAGTTGTAATTGAACGAATTTATAATTAATGCACTTCTAACATGATAGTGGTGGATTTAGAATGTTAAACTCGTAGTATTTCTTGTAATATTTTCTTTCCATGGAATTTCTTGTACTCTAGTTGTTTTTGTTGTTGTTGTATAATTATGTTTACATTTTAATTTATCATCGCACTACTGCAAGTAACCATTGCCGCCGAGATATTTCCAAATTACGATTGTTAATAAAAAATCAATGAAAAACATCGCTTCCTCATTGAGAAATATTCTTATGAAGGAAGGAAATAATTTCCTTCTACAATATTCGTTCATGGATTCCCTGAACTAGCTTTGAGGACTCTTCAGGATTCGCGGGTCACAGTTAAAGACCCAGTGGTCTAAAATATGTATCTCTATGAGGAGATCTTCTTTTGTTAATCTGGAACAAACACAAACAAAGTGGTACTCCCTGTATACCCACCAAGAGAGGCTATTCTACCCTCTCTTTTTACAATTCTAATTTTTTCTTTTAGTTAAATTAAACATGGGAAATATACCACTTTATTTATGTCCTCCCTCAGCGTTTAAATTTACGACAATATATTTTTAGTGAGCCGAATTAATATCGAGTTTGATGTCAAACTGCTTTCAGAAAGTCGAGGAATACAGAACTAATTTTATGATATCAAAACTTATTAAATTTAACAGTCAAGAAATGTATGTACACAGTCAATCTTAAATATATCCCGAAGTATTTACATAAACGGAAAACTTTTCAACATTATAAATCACCTTCCTCTCTCTCCCTACCTTCAGGGCACACATGTATGAGAAGGGTGGGTTTTATTGCGGTATTCCAATTGATCACATCCAAATGTGTATTTGCACGCAGAGGGGGAGCGCAATGCTGCAAAGATCGCGTCGTATTTGAATCCTCGGTAGATTATGAAATGTTTGCTTTGACGTCCGACGAGACTGTTGAGTTCGTAAAATCATGTGCTTGTAGACTCCTAGACGATAAAAGAAAGAACTAGTCTCCATAGAATAAGACATTTGAGATAGAACATATTTTGTAGAGAAGAACTACCGGCAATATTTAAATATTTCGCCTCCACACTTTTAAATCATATTCTTATTACTCTCCTTCTACCACTTTTCCTACGTCTGTGGATTGCGGGTGTGAACTGTGTCGCACAGGTGGATTTGACCCTGTTTTACGGCCGGATTCCCTTCCTGCTGCAACCCTATACGGAGGGATGTAATCACCATTGCGTGTTTCTGTGATGGTCGGTAGTGTAGTACGCTGTCTAAATATGAAGAGGAGAGTGTTGGGACATACACAAATACATAGTTCCCGAGCCAGAATAATTAATCAGATGTGATTAAAATCCCCGACGCGGCATGGAATCGAACGCGGGACCATCTGAACCGAAGGCATCAACGCTGATCATTCAGCCAATTAGTGGAATCTCCAGATTTATAAATATCTAACCATTAACCGCAAACCCCATTCATATTCGGGCTAGGTTTATTGTCCTCAAATCAACGGTTCGTAAAATTTCCGACTTGAATTTTTTTAAAAAAAATTGATTTGTTGACTTCTGTCTTCTCAAAGTGGTGAAATTACGGCTCTTGGCTCTCCCTTACATCTAACTATTTGCCCTCTTGGTAGCAATCCCGTGGCATTTATCGGCTGCTGCATTATCACTGACGTAACAGATTTTACTGTCGTATCTGGCAGTATAGACTGGCAAAGTGTATAGAAAATTTGATCTGTATATTTTGAATGCGTATCATTTCTTCCGCGTGATATTGGTCATCCTGCTACTCTGCTTTTTGTTGCTGTTGCAGATGATGATGATGATGACTCTTTTTTTTACATTTGGCTCCACGTGGCACAGACGTAGATAGGTTTTATGGCGGCGAAGACATAGGATAAGGCTAGGAATAACAAAGAAGCGGCGTACATATCCAGACAATTTCTTTCCGCCTTTTCCAAATTTAAACTACACTTTCACTAACGTAACTTAAAATAAAATCCTCAAAGGGGCCATTTGTTAAGAAAGGAGGTTTTACCCCTCCAACCACCATATCCACTCAAAACTCACCGACGCTAAACATTTAAAACAATGTCCAATGCCTTCCCTGACGGGAGGCAAAATATTGCCTCTCAGCCAGATCAGTTTTCCCCTGCCAGTGTAGTAAACAGAGATTTTTCCGACTCATCCGTATTTCTCGGAAACAGATGAGTAAAAGGGCATAGTTTTCGCAATGGGCTCTCTTATACATGCCCTCCATAAAAACGAAGCATTTACCTGGAGTAAATAACCGTCTTCAGGGCTGCCGACATTAGGGTTCGAACCCACTATCTCCCGAATGCAAGCTCACAGATGCGCGCCCCTAACCGCATGGCCAACTCGCTCGGTGATGATGGTGGTTGCCTTAAGGCGTTAAACCTCAGGGTTATCGGCCACTACGGCATTTGTAAACACATAGATGCTGACTGCAAGTTGCTCGACGAATGCGATATTCACACACACCCGCACACACACACAACGTTTCAAGAACATCACACAAATGAAACCTGAGGCAGCGTGTGGGAGTAACTCACGAGGTATCACAATGAGAGCATTTTAGTCGTACCTGTCGTACACGAAATATCTTTATATATTAAAAAATCAGCCTGCGTGCGTTTGTGTTTGCAAAACTCTAAAAGTAGTCGTTCGATTGACTTGGAATTTTGACACGACGTAGCATTCGACTACGGCCATGTTTAGAAAGTGGTTTGAATGAAAAAGGATATAAAGTTTTTTATAATGGGTAATTTTATTGAGTCAATTTAATTACAAAGCGGCACCAAGATTGGATCGATCTTGGTGGACAAATTGTCGCTAGGCGACAACGACTTATGCTATACCATTATAGTTCGGTAAGAATTGCCGTATATAGGAAGGAGGATGGGAACACGCCGCCATGTTTTATGAAGGACCTTTCTTGCTAGGAGGTTCATGAAATTAGGCAACTCATTGCCTGTTATTTGGAAATAGGAATCCAACACGCCGTGATCGAGATATACTTTCATGTAACTAGGCAACTCATTGACTGTTATTGTAAATGTGAATAAATGTGAAAAACTGTAAAAGTAGTCGATCGTCGTTTGTGTTTTCGCCGGCCATTGTAAGACTTTTATAAGTTGAATTGAGAAGAAGAAGAGCAGCATAATAATCTCAACAACCCCAAGAACAATTAGATCAACAACTAAGACGTATAAAATTGCAATATCTGAATGATCGAGCTTCATAATCTTAAATAATAACAGGAGATTCTTAGGCATAGAACGGCATAAAACAACATTCATCTATAATGCCTCACCCACGTTCGAACATAGGCCGTCGTTCTCAACACGCAATCAAAGAACGTCAATGGATATCAAACCGCTCTGATCAAGAATGTTTAGACGACAATGAACGTGTTAGAATCAGAACTACTCAAAGGTGAGCAGAAGAATCAGCAGATCAGCACGAAGAAAGACTTGAAAAGTCTTACGAGCTCAATCGAGGAGAAGAAGTGCATCACAATCATCTCAACAACGCCAAGAACAATTAGATCAACAGCGAAGACATATGTAGTTGTAAACAAAAGAAATTACAACTCCTGTTTTCAGAAGACTTCATTCGATGCTAACGTTATAGCAGAGAATTTTATGCCAACATTTAAATTTCAGGGAAAAAATTTACCACAGATCATTAGTTCTTGGTTTCTTTTCCCGGCCATAATGTTTCAAAATCTATTTCATCGGAGATGAAAATGACCAATTGAATGCACGCTACAAAGTCTCTACTGGAATCAGAAGGCATATTGTTGAGTCTTTGCCAAAGAAACGCTACATGACAACATTAATTTATTTAATTCGGATGTTCAAAAGTGCGATTAACCTCATGCTCGCTTGAATGCATTTATTTACTTATCCATTAGTTTCATATCAGACTGAACCACAGCGATGCCTGACCTGGTTTAGCTAGTTACGAATATTATTTTAAAATGTATAGAACTAATGGTCTAATTTCGAAAGTTGAACATGGCCGCTTGGAGTCCCAAGTCTGGAAGTATCACGTTGACAATGAGGGTAACCACACAGTAAGCTGATACAGGAAGACTAGCCTAGAACTTTATTCAAAGTAATTATCCAGTCATGTCAAAGTAAAAGCGTAGAAGTACCAAATATACGTAATTCACTTTGCTTTCAAAATGATTTTACAATGTTTAATAGTGGAAGCAATATTAAACTGAAAAGGAGGTTCTTGGATATCTAGAATATAACAATACTTCATGGAGACATAATAATAATAATAATAATAATAATAATAATAATAATAATAATAATAATAATAATAATAATAATAATAATAATAATAATAATATTTGCTTTAGGTCCCACTAACTAATTTTACGGTCTTCGGAGACGCCGAGGTGCCGGAATTTAGTCCCGCAGGGGTTCTTCTACGTGCCAGTAAATCTACCGATACGAGAACCTTCAAATACCACCGGACTGAGCCAGGATCGAACCTGCCAAGTTGGGATTAAAAGGCCAGCGCCTTAACAGTCTGAGCCACTCAGCCCGGCAGGAGACATTTTAGGACATTATGAAATCGGTTGAGGAAGACGACATATGATACGAAATTAAGTAGTACAGAATAAATATATTAATACAACGCCAGTGATAAAGCGGCAGATACTTGTGCATATCTCTAGAAAGAACGAAACTTGACCAGCGAGAGCGTGTTGCCCTCTGAGAGGCCCCCCTCACCCCTTCTGGGTGGTGAATGAAAGCGAAACTTGGCACTTGGATTAGTTAACAAAATATATACAATATACAATTACTCCCTCTGTGGATCAGTGGTAGAGTATTGGTCTCCGGATCTCAAAATTCGTACACGGTGGAGATAGTCGGATTTTTGAATTGCGGGCGAAAGTCAATTAATAATTTCATACCGTGCAATATCGACATGCGAAAGATCTGTAGTGACACACTTTGTGCTTACCTGACAAATTTAATACTCAACTATTTTTGCTATTTGCTTTACGTCGCACTGACACAGATAGGTCTTATGGCGACGATGGGATAGGCGAGGCCTAGGAAGTGGAAGGAAGCGGCCGTGGCCTTAATTAAGGTACAGCCCCGGCATTTGCCCGGTGTGAAAATGGGAAACCACGGAAAACCATCTTCAGGGCTGCCGACAGTGGGGCTCGAACCCACTATCTCCCTATTACTGGATACTGGCCGCACTTAAGCGACTGCAGCTATCGAGCTCGGTTTAATACTCAGCAATGGATGGCCCAGCAGAGATCAGTATTACTCTGGCAGAACGAAACGGAAAAGCGGAACGTCAAAAGTGACACACAGTCTTCCTAAATAGCGTCAAAATTAAATGCCGTCACATGGTAGCTTTATTATTATTATTATTATTATTATTATTATTATTATTATTATTATTATTATTATTATTATTATTATTATTTTCACAATTTACTTTAAGTCGCACCGCAACAGATAGGTCTTGCGGCGACGATGGGATAAGAAAGGGCTAGGAATGGAAAGGAAGCGACCGTGGCTTTAATGAAGGCACAGCCCGAACATTTGCCTGGTGTGAAAGTGGGAAACCACTGAAAAGCATCTTCTGAGCTACCCACAGTGGGATTCGAACCCACCATCTCCCGAATGGAAGCTGATAGTTACGTGACCCAAACCGCGCAGCCACGCGCTCGGTAGCACATGGCAGATATACAAGTCTTCTTCTTCTACAATTGGTGATATTCAGTTGTGCTTCCAACCGATGCACTGGTCCTACTCCCCATTTATCTAAAGTTACACCCTAGCAATATATACATGTGTCATACTGGTGGTGGTGGTGGTGGTGGTGGTGGTTTTAAGAGGAGGTACAACTAGGCAACCATACTCTATATAACACTAATCAGAGCGAAAAGAATGAAAGGGATCCGACGCTTCGAAAAATGAATATATGGACCAAAGAAAGACAAGGGCCACAAAGGGCGTTGAAATAAAAGACTCCCCAGGCCTCGAATGCTGTAATAGCGTTGGGGTCGGTAGAGAACAAGAGTTGACCAAGTGAGGTCGGACAGGATAGATAAGAGTTAGGAGGCTGGCACAAGTAAGTGGAAGCAATGACAGGACTCAGCTAAGAGCCCATGCTCCCAAGTTGGGGCCTCTTAGTCTAATCTCGTGCATCCGATGGTATTTTCAGTTTTCCTTATCGTTGGCAACGGACCATAGACAATCTAAGAGATTACTTTCAAGGATGTCAAACAGCTTGTACAATACGTCCAAATGATTGCGTACAGGCAAATAAAACTAAGATTTCAAAGACCGATGTTTGTCCTTTTATATTACAAGAGACTGCATCCCTATTGCCATGACTTTTGAATCAACCCTCGTATTTGGCATGTTTTTACGATCGTTTGCTCTTCTTAACGCCAACCTCAGATGAGGAGCTAATGAATATGAAATGCATGATAGTGAATTAAATTGGTGAAGAAGGTAGAAGGAATCTGTTTGTGGCCTATGAATAGGAACTGTTCCGGCATTTTTCTGGAAGTTAAAAATGGGAAACCACAGAAAACCGAGAGCTGACGGTGGGATTCGAACCCAGTTGTTCGCCGAATACAGATCCTCAGTCTGTAGCCGTAGAGAGTTAACACGCGTGACCTCTCCTCTTGGAAAAGATGCAAAGGAAATTGTTTTAATAATATTTTACTATCATATTAAAAAACTCCTTTTTTTCTGAGGAACATTCACTTAAACTTTATCTTTTAATAAGTCTGAGTGGAGTTTTAAAAAGTAGGAAAGATCATAATATGAAGATCAAGTTGGAATTCAAGGGGACCTATTGAGGCAAGCATTCGATCATAGGACGAGGAATTATGCATTGGAATAAATTAATGAACATTCTAAGGAGGAATGGAGTTGACTGGAGGGAATGAAGGTTGATTAATCACCTATTCCTACAACAGAAAATACGAGTGCAGATCTGGAATGAGATGATACAGGAAAACACAATTCGTAGGGGAGTAAGGCAAAGATGCTGTCTTTCCCCAATACAGTTTTACATGTATTTGGAGCATACTGTTCAGGAATGTATGGAAGGAAAAAGAGGAGTGCGGTTTGGTGGGAGGATAGAATATATTCGACTTGCTAATGATATGGTGTTATTGGTAGAGAGTGAAAGAGCTATGTTTGGAATGATATAAGATTTAAATAAGACCTGTGAGGAATTCGGAATGAGAATCAATAAGGAAAAGACAAAATGTATGGTAATAATTGCAAGAAAAGTAAGGACAACTGTAAAGTTAGGACAGGAAGATATTAGACAAGTACTTTCAAATATATGGTAAACATAATAACGGAAGATATGAGATGAAAATAGGAGGTAAAATTCGTATCGCAATTGCCAAGGAGGTATCTTTGTGGAGGCATGGAAGAAGTGCTTTATATGGATCGTGGCATTATAACGGAGCTGAGACGTGGACACGGAGGAAAGAGGAAGCAAGAAGACTGGAATCATTTGAGATGTGGATTTGAAGGAGGATGGAGGAGGATAAAATGGGTAGAGAAAGTGATAAATGAGGAGGAGCTGGGAAGAGTAGAGGGAGAGAGAGAAGTATTAAAGGTAATCAGGAAGAGGAAACACGATTGGCTTGGACAGTGGATGAGAAGAGATTGTTTACTGATGGATGCTATGGAAGGAACGGTGAATGGAAGAAGAAGAAGATGCAGAAGATACTAGATGGTTGATAGTATAGTATATTATAGTATATGATTAGAAAACGAAGAGGGTAGCAGGTGACAGGATTTCTTGCAGAGCTGCCATGCGAAGACCTACCCTTAGGGCAGAACACTAATGATGTCTATACTCCGTACGGCTCTACTTCTAAATTGACGTTTTAGCAGATTTTGGCTCTGTCTGGTGGTTATGCGCTGAAGCATAGTCATCCAACCAATCCAAAGCTGCCATTCATATCGATTTATATCGGCAGAGCACGATCTCGAAACCTAGTTGCCAACTCTAATATTTACATTCGCCACGTGGTTAACCTATCTCGCTCAGCGTGTATGGTATTCGATACGCTTCGCGATCTTTTGCATTTTCCTTCAATATTTAGTGTGTTTTTCATATTGGTGGAGGGTTCCAGTGACTCTGAGATCAGTAGAGTATTCCCTTTATAGGCCACAACCTCCTAGCCGTTAGTGATGTGTTATTTCCTCATTCTCTTTTATTGTTAATAATATATGCTCTTTTAGTGCCAGATATTGTTAGAAAGTGTAGTTCTTGTGAATTTGTTTTCATTCCATATTCACATTTTTTTCTGAGTACTATATTACAATTTAAAAGGGATGTTTACCGCGCTCGTTTTGCATCAGCTGTTCTCACGGGTGTAGCGCGCTGGCAACAGAGGGAAGGCGATGCTCATTTGTTTTGCGAAACTTCAATTTAGAAGTAAGGCCGTGCGGAGTATAAGTGAGATGTTCGATACATTTACAACTGCTTTGAATTTATTTACGAGAAAACTGCGTTAACAATTGATAAGGAATATTCCACCTGGGTGACTGTCCAAAATGAAGTCCAGTGGTAAATGAAATGAAAGGAAACCAAGTTTAAACTGCAAAGGGATAAAGCTCAGCTATTATTTTCTTTACAATTTTTTTTACGTCGCAGCGACACAGGTGGGTCTTATGGCGACGATGGAATAGGAATGGCCTAGGATTGGGAACGAAGCGGCCGTGACATTTTCCTGGTATGGAAATGAGAAACTACAGAAAACCATCTTCAGGGCTGTTGACAGTGGGTTCAAACTCACCATCTCTGGATGCAATCTCACAGCTGTGCGCCCCTAACCGCACGACCAACTCACCCGGTCAGATATTATTATATTAATATTACACAGCTATGTACTGTACGTTTATAAATACAAATGTATCGTCGCGGATGCACACTATGCTGCACACGTGGATTTGACGCTTTTCTACGCCCTGATGCCATCCCTATGTGGAGGGAGGTAATCACTATGAGTGTCTCTGTTATGAATTGTGGTGTGACGTGTTGTCCGAGTATGTGGAGGAGAGTGTTGGGACAAACAAGCACAAACACCCAGCCCCCGAACCAGGGGAATCAATTAGAAGCGATTCAAATCACCGCCGTATCCGGAAATCGAGCCCGGAACCCTCGGAACTAAACAATTACCTAACGAGTCAGTCATGCTCATAATTTTCACTGTTAACATTTTATTCTAATAGACAATTCACTATTTGCCCTTGAGTGTTTAAAATGTGCTAACAGAAATGCAAAATATGCAACACAGTATCATTTTGCGCACTATGAAGTTATACTTAATATTTTTTGGTAACTATGACCACTGAAGAGTACACGGATGTGCTCTTCGGCTGATATAACACTATATGTGTCACGTTTGACCAAACAGGTCTGCAGAGTATAATAATAAATTGTATTTTACGTTTAAAACCAAACAAGGAATTTCGAAAGAAGAAGAACTTCAAACTCATATTTCGGTTTCAGATTTACGAGGTACCTACCTCAGCATTCTATTAAAGTGTATTATTTAGAGTTTCATACATGTAATTTATATACAAGACGTAGATGAATGTTACTCCATGACTACCGAGCATCGGCGTTGAAATGATATAACGCTTCGAGTATCTCATTATCGTAACCAGAAGTCAACAAACAATGTTTGGTTTGAAAGCAAGCATGTTGCTATGGTGAGGACTAGTAATTTCATTCTGCAGTTCTGGGCCATTTCAGGATGCCAATGGTCAGAGGGCAAATTCAATAACTTCAAGTGAAAATAAGGGAGTGAATACGAGCAAGTCTTAATTAGCAGAGTTCCCAGCTAATGAGCTCCTTTCCATTATCACTGGGCGAGGTATTAGATCCTCGAGCCAATTATTAATGGCGCCCTTTCAGTTATTAAGCGTAAGATAATGTAATGGATTTTCAATCTACCTGCATCGTTTCTAGAACCATTGAATATGTGACCTGAAGAATAAGCGTTATTTTAACTTTTAAATTGACAAGTTTAGGTAATTAATTCATTCATTGAATGAAAAACAAACAGCCTGTTTCCAGTTATTCCACCAGATCAGGGATGGAATGAATTAATGAAGCCCCTATCTAGCGGCGAGGATCGAAATCGTGCCGACTGACGAAGCCTGTCACACTCCTCTGGGACAATGATAAATGATTGACAGAAATGATGTTGGGGAGTGCTGCTGGAAGGAATGATGACTGGAAAAACCGGAGTACCCGAAGAAAATCCTGTCCCGCCTCCGCTTTGTCCAGCACAAATTTCACATGGAGTGGCCGGGATTTGAACCACGGAACCCAGCGGTGAGAGGCCGGCGCGCTGCCGCCTGAGCCACGGAGAATTAATTAATTAATTAATTAATTAGCCTTGAGTAGCCCTTGTAAAGCAGACCCTCCGGCGAAGGCGGGCGACATCTGCCCGGTATTAGAGTCTGCGTGTTACTGCGATATTCATTCAGATATGGGATGCACGGTTCATACATGCTCTTCTTTTCCTGGACAGCTTCGTTGACCTGGGATAAGTCTCTTTCAAACCGGATGGTTGAATCAAGCTGTCCGAGTCTGCTGGTCTATAGCAAGATTGGAATAGATACAATGTACTAAAATAATTGACTCATGAAAGCCCCGGATTTTATTTAAAAAAGATAAATCACACAGGATCTTTTGGAATTACATGAGGCTAATTTTAAACTTAACAAGACTGGTTTTAGGCCCAACAGGGAAAAACTGGCAATTGTGCTACATGGACTTATGTTGGTCTTCTAACAAGTTTAAACCGGAGGGCTTTGTACTGAACATGAATTGCATGGAAGGAGATAGAAATTAATTAGCACACAAACATAAATCCAGGACAAACAAAATATGCATATTAATCACAATTTTCGTTAACAGAAAGGAAATTCCCAACCCCGCTTGCCATAAATCAGAATTACCCTTGTTTCCGGAATATCGATGGATGGATGAACGGCAAGGGAGCAGAATTCAGTTATTGTTACAAACTACTGTATTCTTCTTCTTATATTGCAATTGAATATTGTTTTCAGTTTCATATAAAGCTGTATATAATGTTGAATTAATATTTTATTACATTGATAGGGCTTTTGAGGGATTATGAATTCTTATCTTCATCATTTTTTTTTTTTTTTTTTTTTTTGCTAGTTGCTTTACGTCGCACCGACACAGATAGGTCTTATGACGACGATCATATTTCATTTAGTATGTGCGTAATAATGCAGAGTTTCAGCTAACCACGAGTTAAAATGTTTAGATTATGTCGAGGACTTCCTGGAATAGACAGAATATGTAAGGATCTTCAAGATAAACATCATGACATTTTATTATGTTCAAATTAAATACTGCGTTTCAACTACGTAAACCCTATATATTCTACAACCCACTGAGATGCTGAGATCTAGAACATGTACCTGGCCTCTAAACGATTCCATCTATCTTGTTCTATGTTCGATCACTCTGGAGCAATACCTGCTCTTTCCTGGCCACACCACCAATGCTCCACTTGACATGAACCCGACGTGGAGGCATGTACTCACTATTGCGTGTTTCTGTGGTGGTTGGTAGTGTCGTATGTTGCATTTAAAAGAAAATATGTCTATTAAGACGAACACAAACACCTTGTACTGGAGCTAAAGTAATTCAACAGACGCGGCTAAAATCTCCATCTCGAAAAGGAATCAAATCAGAGTCCTTCTGAACTGAAGGATGCTGTGGTGGCCATTCAACCTAGAAGCCGGACATTCATAATATCCAGTATATATTTAAATAGAAAGTGCGTATAACGTGTATTACTTCTATTTTTTAAGGCTCCAACTCTCTATTGTAATCTATTATATGTTTAGTTTTTAATCTTATTCTTATGTCCTTCTTCTTAATCTTCTTCTTCGTCTTAATCGGCTTAGCGAGGGATCCCACCTCGACCGCCTCAAGGGCAATGTCCTGGAGCGTCAGACATTGGATCGAGTGATACAACTGGGGAGGATGCCCAGTACCTCGCCCAGACTGCTTCACCTGTTATGCTGAACAAGGGCCTTGGCAGGGGATGGGAAGATAGGAAGGAATAGACAAGGAAGAGGGAAGGAAGCGGCCGTGGCCTTAAGTTAGGTACCATCCCGGCATTTGCCTGGAGAAGAAGTGGGAAAGCACGGAAAACCACTTCTAGGATGGCTGAAGTGGGAATCGAACACACCTCTACTCAGTTGATCTCCCGAGGCTGAGTGAGCCCCCTCTACAGCCCTCGTACCACTTTTCAAATTTCGTGACAGAGCCGGGAAACGAACCCGGTTTTCCGAGCGCGGCAGCTAAACACACTAACTACTACACCACAGAGGCGGACTTACATTCTCAGTAGGAAAATGTATCTTACGCTTTTTATGTATTATTTTTATTAGGTGGTGTATATTAGTTGATACATTTAAGTTAAAGTGGCAGTTAGTTACAGCCAAAGGGACTTCTGGTCCTACTTGTAAATTAACTTTAAATACATATATTTCTACTTTACTTTTGCAATTTCGGTCAACCTCCGACGTTAGCGTAGTCATAGTCATAGTTAGTCACAGTTCTCCAAAAGAAGCTCGTCAGCAGCATATTTCAGTAAGTTAATACTCTTTTGAAATTTATCAATTAATAATGCAATTCTAATTGATTTTACCTACTTACGACTTGAAAATTTTGAAAGAAATCTGTTGGTTGGACGTAATTATGTACTTAAATTTTGTGTGTTATAGTGCGTAATAACGAACACTGTCTTTAAATGGAGAAAGATCTGTAACAAAGCAATTTGTTAAAAAAGGAGACGACAACTGACCGAGCATAATTGACGGGTTAGATATTAACGGAGAATATCCTATGGACCCGATTTCTCAGTCACTTTCTAGTCAGCATCATAGTAACTCAGATGCATCACTGGTTGAACTATTACATCATCCACTCGCCCAGACAGGAAACAGGGTATAACTGGCAACTCGACTGAGGCTCGCACTGTCTAACTTCAAAAGGACTGAATAAAGGTTTGATATACGAAAGCTAAAATTCTATGGGCATCTAGAAAGAATGGATGAGAAACGGCTAACTAAGAAAATATTCAAGTACATCACTGGACTAAAAGCTTCGACGAAGTGGGTGGAAGAGGTAAAAAGAGATGCAATAGAAAGTGGACTTACAGTGGATATGGTTCATAACAGAAAATAATTTAGAAGTCGAGTGGACAGCATCAAAACATTCCAGGAGAAACTACCAAAATGTAGACCCAAACTGGTCATATCTGAGAAAGAAAGGAAGATCAGAAGTGAAAGAATGAAGAGGTTCTGGGAGAAGAAGAAGAAGAAAAAGAAGAAGAAGAGAAAGCCTTAAGTTCAATGCGGTCCATAGGCGGCCAAATTCGGAAACAAGAAGAAGAAGAATTCTGGAATTCATGTCACCTCGACACAAATGTTCCCTTATCTCACTTTATTGACAAAACAACAACTCTGATTAGAGTAATACCGTATGGTAACACGTTCCTCCAACTTGTATCGCGTCAATGCCCACCAGATTCAATGTTATAATTTTAGTTGTAAGGATACGTCTATAAACGGCGAGTTTCAATCAAAACAAAGCACTCATTGCAGAGGTTCTTAACGTTTTCCACTGACGTACCACTACACTTTACGTAAGATGTTACGTGTACTAGTAAACAAATTCATGTTGGAAATGCGTTACTACAGTCAAAATAAACTTTCCTCTACAATTACAGCACGATTTGTCTTCTATTTATTTATTGTATGTAGGTTTTGGATAAGTAGTGTACAAACAGTTGTTGGAATCAATTAAATGAATTGTCCTGTAAAGAATGAATTTAAATAAGTCAAGTTTCTTAAAATGCAGTCGACAGAAGCATATCAGTAAAAGCTGTGAATTTAACACAGTTTTGACTCACATTGTCTTAGGTCGTGAGCTGTGCTTCTATAGCTAAACACAGTTCTTTAATGTTAGGTTTCAATTAAGTTAATTTTATTCTTAAATGACGTTCAAAATTTAAGTTACTGATGTGCTTGTTTTTGTTTTACGTAAATTGGAGCAGAAAACCCACATTCACGAAGGTAGGTAGTTACAAACACCAATAAAATGTGTACAGTTTTTTCTGAGATCACTGGATACTCATTTTCTCGATCAGATTATCTTTTTCGGAAGGGTTTCAATTTTCTGGCACGATATAATCAATATAAAACGGGTTTCTAATCAAATTCTGAAGCCAGATTTTTAGGGAGGTATTCATTTAAAATCTGAGATGAGATTCCCAAAATGCCACTAGCCAGTTCACTAAAAAGAGGAAATTAATTCTCATTTAAAACATCCTACAACAATGGAAGGAAATATGTGTTTCTAATATAGACTTTTGTAATGATGAAGCAAAGTATTCTCATAAGAACCGTTTATCTTATACCAAAATACGGAAGTATGCGCACCCTGCAAACAGTTGTTCAGCTGGTTGAGGCGGCAGAGTACATTTACGAGCTACTAGGTTAGCAGACCGGACAAGCTATAACTCATCAGTGAAATAATTTAAGTCAGAAGATACTGCTCAATACTTTTCCCCTCGAAAGCCACCTAACTTCGATGTAAAGTAAAAGAAAATGGAAAATAGACGTAAATTCACAGCTCCGGAATTGACAACGCTCAGACTTTTTATTTATAGTTTTCTTGCATCTAAATTATCGCGATGAATGCTGCAATGTTCGCATTTTGGTTAAGGCGCTACTTCTTTAAATTTTTGAAAACAACCCCACTGCATTTTCCAGTCATGCATGTGCTTCATTTGGACGAGTATCAACACTTTTACTCCATACTGAAGCATTCATTTTCATGATTTTGTCTAATTTTAGCAGTGATGGGAAAATTACAAGGAAAAAAAGAAATTATTCTGAATTGCAGTTACCTGAGAATTATTTACTCAGTTTCAATAATAATTTCGTGTGGCTATTTCTATCCGAGTGCAGCCCTTGCAAGGCAGACCCTCCGATGAGGGTGGGCGGCATCTGCCATTTGTAGGTAACTGCGTGTTATTGTGGTGGAGGATAGTGTTATGTGTGGTGTGTGAGTTGCATGGATGTTGGGGACACACAAACACCTAGCCCCCGGGCCATTGGAATTAACCAATTAAGGTTAAAATCCCCGACCCAGCCTGGAATCGAAACCGGGACCCTCTGAACCGAAGGACAGAACGCTGACTATTCAGCCAACGAGTACTCAATTACAATGACAAATTACTTTTTGAACAAGTCATCAGTAAAATTGGAATTACAGTCGTTAGGAAATTGCTGACAATTTCTCCGCATGGGGATGGATTTATTTATTTATTTATTTATTTATTTATTTATTTATTTCAACTTACGCCAACTGGAGGACAAACTAAACAAAAAGATAATATGAATATTAAAAGTAATTGTGAGTTGGTTAGCACATTTGGCATACTGTATTTTGTTGCATTAAAATTCTTCAGAATTTGGACGGAATATTTCAAGGCAGTCATTGCAATTTCTTTTATTGATACCTGATTGAGGTTAAATTTGCAGAACTGCGTGATGCTGGAAAATGGCAGGCAAAGAGAGGAATGGTTCTTCTAGCGCCAACCATCAATCCTATGAATTCCATATCATCCAGCTGGTATTCTTATTGATAGACTAGGATGATTGGTTCATACGCTGTTTTCTTTTCCTCATGTACCTCATTAGGTTGTGTTTCGGATGTCTAGAATATGATAGTCGGATATATTATAAAGCCCTTTCGGTGGTCTTTGAATGCTAACATGTCAATTCGACGGGCGCTGCCTGTAATAGGGAGACAGTGATCCTCATCGAAGATTGTAAAGCCTGAGCCCCTTAACGCTTGAACAATGGCAGATCGTATTTTAAGGTGCCTACTATTTTGTAGAGATTCTCCATGCGTGCAGTAACCGAGGACATGAGCAAGAGTTTGTACCTCGTTGTAGCAGCGCCGACAACTGTTAGTGTCCATGGTCCTGCCCGGAATAACTCGTACAGCCGCTACGTTGCCTGCCATTTTCCAGCATCACGCCATTCGTTACAACTTAAGTCAATACTTGAAGGCTACTAACCCACTGATTGGCTAGAGGGTGTTGACGAAAAAGAATACTTCCTTTCCCTTTCTGTGAGAGATCGCTCCACTTACCAAATTCAACTTCTTTCAACCTGGTTCTTATTTTTCGGAGGTCTAAGGAAACATCCTTTTTATTCAATACGCTATCATTGGGTGTTAGACGAAGCTTTTCAAACAGTTGAGGCTTTCTTATTTTTTATTCTCTTGCATTTTATAGGTAGGGATCTCTGGAATTAAATAGTGTTCTAAGCGCATTAATGCGTTGAAGAACAACCTCCCGATACGAACGGAATAGCCCTAGTCCCTTGAATTTCCTAGGACTGTTTAGCATGGTGTTTGGCATATTAGCGGGAACTTGTAAGATTTCTTTCAATGTGCATCTGATCATTTTATCTGAGTCTTCGAGGAATATTACAGGACTTTGCTCAGAAGGAATTGTTTGGAACTGGTATGGTATGGGCAAATTGAGGTATTTGGAATACAGAATTTTTGATTTGTTTGTAAAAGAGGTGAGGATGGCAGAGATTCTAACTTGTTTCATAGATTAATCGTTGAAGCTTGAGAGTTGAATGTGATAATACTCTCAAATATTTGATTTATTCTCGCGGAGAGACACTCTTGACTTCTCCTTGATGTCTTTGGAAGAAGTAAATGGCTAAATTTTCTGAAAAGATGCCCTACAGGGACACTTGAAGGAATACGTGGTTTAATTTTAAGAGCATCGTTGGTATAAATATGATGTCTTTGGAAGTACTCGAGATGTAAGAAAGTATCTCATACGGAACAGGTGTCCGGATCCTTGACTAAATGGCTAGCGTGCTGGTCTTTGGTCACAGGCGTCCCGGGTTCGATTAACGACAAGGTCGGAAATTTTAACCATAATTGGTTAATTCCACCGGCACGGGGTCTGGGTGCATGTGTGATCACTTCATCCTCATCACAACTCATGTGTCACATACGAGTGTCAACTCAATAGGCCTGCATCTGGCAAGCTGAACTTGTCCTCGGACACTCCCGGCACTAAAAGCCACACGCCATTTCGTTTCATCCAGAACTGGTGAATTTACTGATTCTGCTATATTTGAACTGAAAGTTATCTTCACCATGATTAATTTTTTCCCGTTTTTGGTTTCGTGCGATGTAGATCAGTTACTAGAATATAACGATTACTTGAATGTAACAATTACAATTATATTTCAAGAAGTTAATTATAAGTAATATTTTGTAAAAGTAACGATTACAATTAAAAGTTCATAAGAATGTAATCGTTACAAGTAATTCGATTATTTTACTCAATTATTTCCCCACTCTGCACTTGAGGTTTTTCGTGCAAGTAGCGAATTATGAAACAAGCCTTCTTCTTTCACTCTTTCCCCATCCATAAATCTTACATAAATAATAAAATAGTCGATGGTGGTCATGTCAAAAGTTTCATACAATTGAATAAAAAGAATTTACCAACCCGAAATTTTTCTATTGACTACAGTTTAATGTTTGAGGATATGTTTGAAACTCTTAGTCATATAGTCTCAATGGATAGTGGAATCATTTCAGGTTGTTTTGAATCTTTGCATCTCAACATTATTCTAACCACATTTATAGCTGCTGGAAATATTGAAGTCTCCTGCAATTAGGTTCCCTCGTCTTACCGACTCTTAAAATGACTTCATAAGATACTTTCACATGTATTTTGCGTCTTTAAACAGTCGAATAAGTGTTTACAGTGTGTGTGCATGCATCCTGAAAGTGAGAATAATTGCATTTTCCTTGCTGACAAACTGGGAGTCCTTCCTGGAAATACTACAAAGATTAGTGTTTTAAATCAGTATCTTTGGGTTCAAGCTAACATTGAAATAGGGAAGGCTTCATTGAATTATTTGAAATATTTTAATAAGAAGTTACACACTTCGGTACATACTGTCCTCCCTCTCCATCTCATATATTTGAGAAAACATATCCCAAATAATTATAGTACATTTAAGTGGTACTGTGTGGGGCCTTTTCGTTCCAATATTGTACAATTATTTTATGTTTTTTCCTCCGTTGGCTGGTTAGTTTTCGTAGTAATGGCTTCTGGCAGGGTAGAATTATTTTCTCCACCTATACTCCTATTTATCCTTGATCTTTTTTGAACAGGATCTCCTGGTTAACCACTTATCCATGTTCTGCTTGATGGCTTCAAAATCTGGCACAAGCTACACATGACAATTTCACAAATTAATAAAGTCTCACATGCAATGTCACTACCTTTTCTCCACTGATTTCCTAATTTCAAATGTGTGTCCCTGATAAAAACAAAGGACAGAATCTTGCTCAATCAAATATATTCCGCTTGCATTCTGACACTGTCATTGGATTTATACTTAAAAATTTCAAACTTTTTTTTCTTTGCTAGGGGCTTTACGTCGCACCGACACAGATAGGTCTTATGGGGACGAAAATTTCAAACTATACTTCCGTTTTATTTGTGTATGATTCTAATGATAATTATACATCTAGTATAAAATATTAAAATAATAACCAATAAATACTTGTTGTTTATAAAGAAATGTTAATTTAAACTTTTCGCGGCAATAGTTTACGTGCCAGTAGTGGTACTCATACTACAGGTTGAGAACCCCGTTCTTTGGCTCTTTGTATTATCGTTATTACTTCCAGTCCACAAATATATATCAATCAACGTCAGAATCTGGCTTAATTAATTGAAATGTAATTTAATTTAAAAGCCTGTCATTAGAAATTTTAAGTTCTCTACTATTTGTGAGCTGAAGTAATGCGAAACATTTTCTATCGGAAATAAGCGCTTAAAGTTCAATTAATATTTTTCTCCCACTTACTCAAATATTCAATTCATATGATTGAAGCGAAAGCAAAAATTAATTCACCATGTTAATAACTCTCATTATATTATTTTCCTTCACATTATTAGTAAAGTAAGTATACCGTTTCAATTAACAGGTGAATGAGTGGAAATAAAAGAGCAGTAAATCAACTTTGTAAGGTTATGCTCAATTAAATCCCATGACGTAATCAACGTGGAAAGTTCCACGGTAATAAAGGAAAGAGTTTAGCATTTTATGACGCTGCATTCTTATGTTTCATTCCGTTAACCAGATCCTTCCAAACTTATCGTTCATAATAAGTTGTAGTTTCCCAAGTTCGTGGGTTCGAACCCCCTTCCAGGTTATCGGTTCGTGAAGGGCAGTTAGAAATGTTACCACTCACAAACGTATTAACGAGGTTGTTAAGAAAGGTTACAGATCTCTTTACATGGCTATGAGAGTATTGAGGGGTTATAGTAAGGATGTCAAAGAGAGGGTGTATAAGTCTCTGGTAAGACCGCAGTTACAGTACGATTCCAGTGTATGGGACCCTCACCAGGATTACTTGATATGAGAAGTGGAAAAAATTCTAAGCAAAGCAGCATGATTTCTTTCTGGGTGATTTCTGACAAAGGAGTGGTGTTACGAAAATGTTGCAAAATTTGGGCTGGGAAGACTTGGGAGTAAGGAGACGAGATGCTGGACTATGTGGTATGTTTTGAGCTGTGAGTGGAGAGTTGGCGTGGAGTGACTTTAGTAGATGAATAAGCTTGAGAGTAGCTTTTAAAAGTAGGAAAGATCATAATTTGAAGATATGGTTGGAATTCAAGTGGACAAACTGGGGCAAATATTCATTTATAGGGCGAGGAGTAAGGAACTGGAATGAATTATCAAGGGAAATATTCAAGTTCCTTGTACATGTTCAAGAAAACCCCAGGTAAACTATTAATAGGGAATATGCCACCTGGGCGACCTCCCTAAATGCAGATCATTAATGACCGACTGATTGATTACGGATGTCGTATTTAAGAGCTCTAGTGGAACAGTCAGCTTTACCCTACAAAATTACAACTCAGCCGCAAGAGACTGGAGTAGAGTTTCGCTTTCTCTGCTAGACAGCATCACAAACTGAACGTGGAAGTAGGCCGCCTAGATATCACCGAATCTGAAGGTCTGCAAGTCGGTAGCTGAGGCCTTGCTAATACTACTGCTATTAAGAAAATAATATTAAAATGTTATCGTTTCATATGCTCCCTAACTACTTTCGACTGTTTTTGGAGAAACCGAAGTGTCATAATTTTGTTCCGCAGGAGTTCTTTTACGTACCAGTGAGTCTACCGACACGAGGCTAACGTATTTGAACACCTTCAAACAACACCGGACTGAGCCAAGATCGAACCTGCCAAGTTGGAGTCAGAAGGCCAGCGCCTCAACCATCTTGAGCGACTCAGCCCGAAAGAACCCGAAGAAAAAGAATAAAGGGTGATCAGATATGCTTTACTCCGACACGGGGTGTTTGTACTCTGGGGCAGTGCGCGCTTGTTTGCCGCATGTCGGTGAAGGTCAGTAGCGGAAAGGTAGACCGTACAACAGTAACACAAACCAAATTTGAAAAGGAGGTGTTGAAACTGTTAGACTTAATTCTCCACACATTTTTGACACCTCGTTAGGAAATTATTCATCATTCGCGTCTGTCAAGGGTCCAACGTCCATACCATGATATGAAGCAAAGGTTCGTCGATCCCGCGCTGAAGTTCTGTAAGGCGAGTTGTTTATATAGTGGGGTCGGAAACAATGAACCAGGTATGTGAGCACTCGAGGGTTTGTTATACTGATAAATAATTTGAAAAAATATTTCGATTTCTCATACCGTTTTCATTTTATCAGCTGCTGAAGTCAGCCAATCTGATCACTTCGTGGGCGAATTCAAATGAGTTTTGCGAGGCGGTGATGCTAAATCTGCACGTGGCTTGCTTTGTAATGTGATTCCAAGTCCACTGTATGCATGTTACATGGCTGCTTATCGAACATCGCCGTGAATGAACGATTGCATAGCAGGTACCGATACCGAGATATCAGCGTCGAACACAAACACACCGTGGGTTACAGCCGGTGTCGGCGTTGCGTACTTGTTCGAAAATCCGTGTTCAAATCCTTTCCCTAGTGAAGTTTTTCCTTCGATCAGTGCTTTGAGCCTGAGCCTCGCGTGCAGCTGGAGTACAGTGATTGTAATTCCCGACCTATTTGGTCTCTAATTTCATTTTGAAGTGGGGCTTTTGGAGCGTGGACGTTTGGTATTTTTTGGCATTGAGGACGATGGGATTATTGTTAAATGACCTATTTTAAGGTGTGTTCAAAGGGCTTTAGTTTCGTAAGGGTTGGTTCAGTTTCCTGGTAATTAATGCCCGTCTTGATGAGGTTCGAAGACGGGTCCTTGGGTTGGGTGAGTTTGAGGGCGTGTCCTTGGGTTTGGAAGGTGCAGTACTTGGTGCTGAGAGTGGGGGGAGCGGAGTGTTTTCTGGACCTTGCAGTATTTAAGGGAGGGTGTGGTAAATCCTGTCTTGTGAAGGTTTTATTTTCTTGATTGCCAGTCGCTCAACTACTCAATCCACTAAGCAGTTCTGGCTCTGGGCTGTGGCTGGTTTTAGGTCTGCCTTGGGGTGAGGGGGGCTGGTCGGGTTGACCTGGTAGTGATTTCGTTAGTGGTGGTAGTAAACTTAAAGGCTAGCAATGCTAAGAGAATTGCTTGTAAGAGGTTATAATCTTGGTAATGAAATGGCGTATGGCTTTTAGTGCCAGGAGTGCCCGAGGACAAGTTCGACTCACCAGAAGCAGGTGTTTCGATTTGACTTCCATAGGTGACCTGCGCGTCGTGATGAGGATGAAATGATGATGAAGACGACACATACACCCAGCTACCGAGGCAGCGGAATTAAACAATTATGGTTAAAATTCTCGACCCTGCTGGGAATCGAACCCGGGACTCCTGTGACCAAAGGCCGGCACGCTAATCATTTAGCCATGGAGCCGGACATGATCTTGATAGAACAAGCCGGTCTTAAGCCACGTGCCTATTTAACAGCAACGTCTCGCAAAGCCAATTTCAATCTGCCCGCCAAGCGATCTGATTTGTTAACTTCAGCAGCTAATGAAATGACAACGGTGAAAAATATTGAATTATCTTTTCAAATTATTTGTCAGTATGACAAACCTCTAAGCCCTTCTACCCGGTTCACGTTCTTTTAAACCACACTGTATAGCAGCTGTACCTATCGGACATGCCCTAAACGTATCGATTGCATTATCTCAGCGACGTATAGGCTAGCATGGTGTCTATAAAGCCATTATGTCCACACACAGCATACTTATAGGTTCAATCATCAGGGTCAGCTTTTCGAGAAATGACCTGTGAAAATAAATTTCAGTGAATGAAGTCAGAACGGTCGATCCGGCAACACTGGTGACACACAACGCTGCACCTGCGTAGCAGCACGTTTTGACCACCTGCTCCCAACGTTGTTCAGTTGAGCATCGTGTGTGTGTGCCGTGTAAGACCTGCTTGACACAGTGCGTGTTTAGTGCGTTGGTTCTGAACTGCGAACAGGAACATGGACGACCAAAAGATCAATGTACACTTTTGTTTAAGCTTGGCAACACGCCGAAAGAAACGCTTGCGATGCTGGTACGTGTTTATGAACATCAAGCAATGTCCTTGAAGTGTGTGTGCGAGTGGTTCGAAAGCCCCTAGCAAAAAAAAAAGCGAGTGGTTCGTCCATTTTCGAGGAGTCCGGAAAAGGGTTTCTGACAACCCCGTAGCGGAAGACCGGCGACCGCCGTCAGTGACGAAAACATTGAGAAGGTAAGGACATTAATCACGAACGATCGGCGATTAACTGTGCGCATGATAGCAGATGAAGTGAAGATTAACCGTGAATCCGTGCGATAAATCGTTACCCAGAAGTTAGGGAAGAGGAAAACGTGTTCTCGTCTTGTGCCACATCACTTGACTGGGGATCAGAAGCAGGTGCGTTTAGAGGCTTCACAGGATTTTGTCGAAACGGCGGATGCGACACCAAATTTCTTGAATTGTATCGTCACTGAGGATGAAACCTGATGTCTCAGGTATAACCCTAAAACGAAACGGCAAAGCATGGAATGGCGTTCTGCGGGATCCCCTCGTCGGAAAAAGGCCATAGCCGAAAAGTCACGAGTCAGACTCGCTTTGAAAGGAAAGAGATTTGACGATATTCCTGACATCCAACGAAACATGACGAGGCTTTTGAACACCATCCCATCCCATCACCGATCTCAGCAGTGCATAGTTATGGGAGAGGACTGTTTCGAAGGACAGTAAGGTCTCTGTCGAGCATTGTTCATCTAGGTTGATAGTAGAGGACTATTCACCGAACTTCATTGTCACAGGTTGTATTTGTATATAATCCAAGAGCATTTCGGGACAGAAACTCTCATAAGGGGGACGGCCGCATCCTTACCAAGCAGTGGCTTATAATGAGGCTACCAAGCCTATCGGAGAATCCCAAACGTCAAATGAGAACGATGGAAATCTAAAGCACATAATAATACAAGCATCTGACACTTTGTTCCATTTACAAAACTTGAAAGCAATGAGAAAAATCGTCCGCTCGTATTTCTGAGAGAAGGCATCGGAGACTGATCTTGCAGCCCAGGCTCTGCGACCCTCTTCCCTCGACTCAACTCGCGCGTCTTGCTGCTGACAGTTCGATAGGAGTGGTAACCGGCGGGGGGTGGTGGGGGGGGGGGGAGGAGGGGGTTTACGTGTGCAAGGCTTCGCTCCGCCAGATCGCCACTGCCAACGAACAATCATGCGTTCCTCATCGTATATACTTCCTCATCTCATACATCTGACTTAATTATTTAGTGCGCTGGTATTTCACTCCTGTTTACTTCTACATCCTTGGAGGAAGACACTACAGGGCTGCTGTTATAGAAGTAATATAGTGTTCTTTTTATAGGTAGATTGCTAAAATGAAATGCAGTCTTTCACGTTTAGTGTTCTCTTTAGTTGGTTGGGATCGAACTCGTAGTCAAATGTCAGAAACCACCACTGATCTCCGGAGGAGGATATTAGACTACCGAACGATGGGCATGGCCGCTGGTGATGCTGTACTATTCAAAATTCTAATTTAATAATAACTTAATAATAATAATAATAACAGAAATAATAATAAACATAATAATAATAATAATAATAATAATAATAATAATAATAATAATAATAATAATATATGGCGTCTGTATAGGCTTGGTGGTGATCTAATGAGGATGAAATGAATGGCGAAGGTGTTATAAATGCTCAGTACCCAAGCAAGGGGAATCAGGGGAATTAACAGACGAGGGGATTGATTCTCATAATTGAACCGGGGTAATCGGACCAAAGGCAAGCATTCTATCCATTTAGCCACAAAACTAAGGACTTTAATTTGCTAAACCTTACGCTACCATCTCCACTGATCAGATACTGAGTATTGATAGTAGCAGAGGCCATGGCAGTAGCTTGTGAAGAAGCCTTGACAATACGGAAGGTTAATCCGTCGTCTATTGGCTGCAACTCAAAACGCTTAAGACTTGACGTTCACTAAACCAACCATCCAAAAAGGGATAACCTAACTCTAGTGGTAACCGCGTCTTGTTACCGGTATATGCTACTGTTACCAATTATTATGAAGATCCTGTTTACGCTCACCGGGGCAATAGACTGATCCATAATTGTATACTAAGTTAAAAGATCATAGCTCCAGTACACAATCCGTTGGTCGAAGCCCAGTAACTGGACTAACCGTCAAAAGTTTTAAAACGTTCTTATCACACTTGACACACGAGTGTTTAGATGAAGATTAAATGCTCTCAAAAGAAACCTGACTATATAAGATGACTATATAACTCCTCTATTTTTGTTATCACCTTTCTGACACCATTGAAAAAAGGAGAGACTTAATGGAGTAAAACAAAGCATAAAGATAAATTTTCTCCATATTTTCAATGGCTCATTTTTATTCTCCCTTTTTCCTGCCATAATTTTTTGCTGAATAAAGACTCAGATATATCACCTGACTCTTCTTGCTTCACACTCGGGGTTCACATGGAGTGCACTGGACATAAACGCAGTGACAGAGATGGAATAGGAGGACGTAGAACAGTTTAGCGGGGGTGACAAGGGAAATGATGGAACGACGTTAAAACAAGGGAGTGAAGTCAGTTGCAAAGAAAGGGAACAAAGCACTAACATAAAACTTCTAGCGTGAAAAAGAAAAATTTCTGTAAACCGTAGAATGTTGATACGGACCAAGAATATCAACCAGAAGGAGCAGCTATAGACGAAGAGGGGAAGAAAAGGAAATGGTTTGTAATTTATAAGTGACGCAGAGTAATGATAAAACTTTCATCGAAGCTATATCTTAAGTTAAATGAAAATATTAATTAACATTTCAAGGAGACAGTTCAAAGGAAGTCGGAGAGACATCTATTTCCTGGTCGTGTTTTTCAAACTTTTCAACGCTGCGTTTATTTACACTGATCAGCAGTGAAGAGGTTTTCAATCATTTTGGGATACAATTTAAGTATCCACAGAAGTAATATAATAAATAATATTTATTTACTACTCCTTTGATATTATACATGTATAGTCTTTAACATATTTTGCTGCTCTTCAAAATGCATTATTCTGGATCAACCATATGCCTGAATTACAAATATGTGAACTAAAATGAATTGTTGCGTTGTAGGCTAACAAGAGTTGTAGCTCCATTCAGGGTGTAGTTACATTATAGCTATGATTTCTACGTACTTGAATCCCAACTCACTGCCTGAATGGCCAGCGTAGTGGCCTACGGTTCAGAGAAATCCCGGTTTGATTACCGGCGAGGTCAAGGTGTTTGCGTTCATTTCAATACACATTTATAAACAACACATCACATTATCAAACAACAAAGTAACACAAAGTGGTGAATACATACTTCCACATAGGGTTGAAGTCAATAAAGGCATTCGGCCTTAAACATGTGCTAAATCCATACAAATTGCCGACCCCAGGAAGTGGCAAAAAATCAAGAAGAATAATAACTTGTATGTAATTGAACCCTGAGTAATACCGTTAATTAGACCGTTACTTATCTACATGGTTCCAACACTGATTCTGAGAATGGAATGAAGACACTGTTCAAGAATTTTCAAAGTAAAAAGATTGGGAAAATAACTTATATCGTCAGGGTAGATGATAAATATCATCATAACGCGAAATCGAGAAACTCTGTTATTAATATTACAAACTGTAGATAATATATATATATATATATATATATATATATATATATATATATATATATAACTTAGCTATTCATCTCAAGATTAATAATAATAATAATAATAATAATAATAATAATAATAATAATAATAATAATAATAATAATAATAGGTTTGAATCCCACTGTTGGCAGCCTTTAAGATGGCTTTTCCGTAGTTCCGTGGTTTCCCATTTTTATACCAGGCAAATGCTGGGGATGTACCTTAATTAAGACCACGGCCACTTCCTTCCCACTCCAAGCCCTTTTCTATCCCATCGTCGCCATAAGACCTCTCTCTGGCGGTGCGACGTAAAACAAATTCTAAATAATAATAATAATAATAATAATAATAATAATAATAATAATAATAATAATCCCCACTACAGACAAATTATGGAATAATCACACAGGTCCCTTCCTTCAAATATCTGGGAGAAAGCATTGTATCATCCGGATTGGACAGGAAAGCTAATTAAGAAAGAGCCACCAAACTCCTGAAAACATACCGAATAACATGGAACCACTACAATAAAAGAGTGATGTCACGAAATGCAAAACTTCGGCATTACAAGACTGTTGTTCTACCGGAAGCCTTGTATGCCTCAGAAACCACATCTCTAGGAGGCCACTCTAAAATTGATGAAAATGAAAAACAAGACCGAAAAATTCTTAGGAAAATATATAGCCCCGTTCATGTAAATGGTATATGGATCAAAAGGAAAACTGTAGATTTGTACAAAGCAATCGATTAGTTCACAGATACCGTACGCAGGAGACGATTGAAATCTATGGCCGCATCTGTAGAATGGACGACACTAGATATGCAAAAATCTGCTTGGTATAATTAATTCAAAGAAGGTCAAAATCAGCTGGTTTGAGGAAATAAAGGAGGACTTTTAAGAAATGAATATCACAGAAGATATCATCAGGGATCGCAAGGCTTTTGGGAATCTGATTACAAAGCACACGTTCACAGAAAAGGCTAAAAGAACCGCAGGGAAACAATGGACGGAAGAACGCAAGAAACAGCATAGCGAGTTCATGAAGAGATTTTTTGGAGGAGGAACTAACAAGTTCCAGCGTGCTCTGTAAACGGGCATAACGAAGAGAGAAGAACAATAATGATAATAATGGGGTTTGGCTGGTAGAGATACGATGGAATCTACAAAAACTAAAGATCACTGATGACATCATAATTAACAAGGTTGCCTTCCGGTGACAGATCACTTTTGTGGGTTTTTCGCTTTTGCAATTTCGACATCAACGGTATGTGGGTGTGTTAGACCAGTTCCATGTTATTCTACTCGCATGCCCACGGCTGGATTGGGCACGATGAGCACCGAGTAGTAAATAAATGGAAAACACAACACATACACGGGCAGAAAGATACCGAAAAACAAAAATTAGTGGAAGCTCAAATCAACCAGAGGTAACGGGGTGATTAATAAATACTTACTTATCATGTTCGAGCAGACCGGGTCGAAAATAACAAAGTCATGAACTGAACTCGAGCCTGCTAAATCAAAAGGGTAACATTAAAAAGGCTACCCCTCCTACTCCTACAATAATAATGCCAAGAAGAAAACAACGAGTTTATTAAATAAACATCAGATGAAAATAATAAATGGCCACACGAAAATCAGCAACAAATAAAATAATGACAGAAAACTGGCCCTGATGGAAACAATGCGTAGGTCTAATAACATATTCACTATCATCGCATTGTGCCTTACCATAATACTATCCAGCCAACAAGTTCAACCATTCATTAAATACAAATATTCAGAACATAAGAAAAGAAATTGTTACCTTAGGAACAAAATAGGCTAATTCCATAACGTAGACCTCTGGCCAAAGCAATACATCATTTGATATCCGTATCAACAAGACGAGTATTTACAGATTGCGACACACGGCCATTAAATGAAATGCAACACAAAAAAATGGTTTCCAACGAACTCAAAAAAGACGGAAAGATAAAATATGGCCAAACCGAAGATCAAAGAAAGAGAGGCACGCGCAAGCATGTCGCCCGGGATCAGGGAAAAAGAAGGCGTTGCTAAAGGAACATACACACAGCAAAAAAATGCAAGTGCCGAAGAAAATGCAAAGATAAGAAAAAACGACACAACTAGGCAATATGATCTGCGTCCTACATATCTCACAATCGAACACTCACGCAATTGGTTAAAAGGGTCCAGAGAACAGGGAAATGTATAACAGATAACAATGGTCAAAAGGACCGCACGGTTCAAAAATAACGTCTCACGCGAATATGAGAAGCCAAACCCTCACAAGTCGGAGGCCCAAATCTAATCTCAATACGTCTCTCATATACAACTCCAATGCCAAAACAGCACAAACCTGCCATGCACAGGCCCTTCCGATACACAACCATATACCGGGGACATCGGAGGGCAAATTGGTACATGAGTAATAAGCACCTTGTAAACCTCCGAGACCAATAGCATTCACGTCTTAAAACGGTTGAAATAGCGCTTGTAAAAACACGCTTCGAGAAACATAGTGTCGCTCGCCATAACCTTTCACCAAGATAAAAGCTTAGAAGAAGAGCCTTGGAAAACCTTGATAGACAAGATCGGGAACAAACGTCGTAAAATCACAGGACGACAAAGGCGATTTCTGTGATCACCTTGGGCTAAGTTTGAGTGTACAATTGAAGTCGAAGTCGGCCATAATAAGCATGGCAATGAGTACACATAAGTACCAGAGTGCAACAGACCTCCACAACATAAACCGTAGAATAACGTCGACGTAACACACATCCAATTTGCAACAGAGCTCATTCACGCAATACAGGCACTCAATGATAGTAACACACAAATCAATGTATCGAGTTGTGACACAAAAATAACATAGCTGATATAAATAACATTACATGGGCAACAACAGAAAGAACAAATACGGGCCAAAAATATATAAATACCTACGGAGAACAAAGAAATAGTGGCCAACCACAATGCCACTTGGTGCTTAAAAAAAAAAAAAAAAAAAAAAAAAAAAAAATTGAAGTTACATGACCTTAATCAGGGCATTCATATATGTGTGCAATAAAGCACGCTGGAAACCTTCGAAACCAATAGCATTCACGTCCTAAAGCGGTTGAAATAGTGCTTGTAAAAACAAGCGTATAGAAACATTGTGTCGCTCGCCATAACCCTTCACCAAGATATAAGCTTAGAAGAAGAGCTATGGAAAAGCTAGATAGACAAGATCGGGAACAAACGTCGTAAAATCACAGGACGACAAAGGCGACATCTGTGACCTCCTTGGGCTAAGTTTGCGCGTACAATGGAAGTCGAAGTCGGCCATAATAACCATGGCAATTAGTACACATAAGTATCAGAGGGCAAGCAGTTCGTCCGAAAAGTGAACCGGATATGACACAGTACTCTGCCTACTGGACGAATAATTGCCAAGTCTCTTTCTGACGGCAAATGCGCCTGGCTTTGATAAAATCCCTTTATTTCCTTAAAACCTAAATTACCTTTACAATCTGTAGAGCGGTTATCCGAAAAGGGGTCACAGTAAAAAGGAAGGATACACATTAAGACTGAAATATTGTCTGTCTGATAAGTCCTCAATATAAAGACTGCTTGGGTCCTGAAATAGCACAGCCAAAGTTTATGCGGATATAGGAGGCGGTGCCTCGGCGTTCCAGCCAAGAATGAAGAGTGAGATAGCTTGTTAATTCTTTCCTCACTGAGCAGAGTTCTATTTCCCCTTGTGGGTAAGAGGTTACTAAGAGACGGGACAAAGAGCTTTCAACTTAGAAGCGTTGTTTGATGACCACAGTTCCCCTAGCTGAGTATGGCACTGCTTCGCAGTACTTGTGCCAGCGACGTAACTTTAACTTTTCCTATCCGACCTTACTTAGTCAACTCTTGCTCTCTTATAATCAAGACATTGTTAGGTTTAGGAGGTCTTAGAGGTCTTTCAATTCCAGGTCCCTGACCACGCCGGGAATCGGGATAGGAAAGGCCTACGAGTTGGAAGGAAGCGGCCGTGGCCTTAATTAAGGTACAGCCCCAGCATTTGCCTGGTGTGAAAATGGGAAACCACGGAAAACCATCTTCAGGGCTGCCTCAGTGGGATTCGAACCCACTATCTCCTGGATGAAAGTTCACAGCCGCGCGCCCCTAACCGCACGGCCAACTCGCCCAGTGGATCAATTGTGTTATATAGAATCAAATTGATTCGGTTTTGTACTTACGAAAGTCCTCTGAAGTTACCTGTGTAGTAATGATTGTGAAATAAGCCTCAGACATACATTTTAGTGTATGCAGGTATGTACTGTACATCTATACCTATTTGGAGCAGAGAACAATATTTCAGGGCTCGAAATGGTGCTACCCCGTAAGAAATATCCTCAAAAATCACGATCCTCAGGATTGAGGGAATGATAAGAAGATAAAGAAGAAGAATTTCTTTCATATAAAAATAATTTATGCCTCCTAACCCGAGTTAAAGAAAGTAAAAATCCACAGCCAGTTTCCAGTCATTCGACCGGGTCAGGAATGGAATGAATGAAGCCCCCATCTAGGGGTGTGGGTAGGAATTGTGCCGGCTGCCGAAGCCTGTCGCACTCCCCTGTGGCAATGATTAATGAGTGACAGATGAAATAAAATTATATTGGAGAAATGAAATGAAATGGCCGAGTAAAAGTTCGGCTCGCTAGATGCAGGTCTTTTGATTTGACTCCCATAGGCGACCTGCGCGTCATGATGAGGATGAAATGATGATGAAGACGACACATACACTCAGCCCCCATGTTAGCAAAATTAACCAATTATGGTTAAAATTCCTGACCACGCCGGGAATCGAACCCGGGACCCCTGTGACCAAAGGCCAACACTTTAACCATTTAGCCATGGAGCAGGGCGATATTGGAGAGTATTGCTGGGATGAATTATGACAGGGAAAACCGGAGTATCCGGAGAAAAATTTGTCCCGCCTCCGCTTTGTCCAGCACAAATCTCACGGAGTGACCGGAATTTGAATCTCGGAACCCATCGGTGAGGGGCCGGCGCGCTGCCGCCTGAGCCACGGAGACTCAACCTGAGTTGATAATCAATTTCGACTTTCCACAACTTGGGACTGCCGTCTCAGGACGAAATATACTGTAAAACAAGGTACATTTTAAAAGTAATTGTGACTTGATTAGGCCTACATATTAGTTTTGATAAATGTTGTTTTAAACAATTTAAGTGATATGGCTCATCAGGACTTGGATAGGGCATTTTAAGATAATCGCTGCAACTTCTGGTATTAATGCCTGAATTTGTTCCTCTAGTGACAACCATCAATACGATGAATTTGATATCATCCAACTGGTATTCTTGTCAATAGAATGGTATGGTTGGTTCATATGTCACTTTCCATTCCTCGTGAAGCTTATTGGGTTGTGCTTCAGACGTTTCAATTCTGATCGTCTTTGAAGGCTATCATGTCAGTTCGACTGTGTGTTGCCTGTAACAGAGACAAGCGAGGGCATGAGCAAGCGTTTCTACCTCGTTGTGCCAGCACCGACAACGGTTAATGTCCATTGTCCTGCCTGACACAGCTTGTACGGCCGCTGCGTTGCCCGTCATTTTCAGGGCATTCCCTACAAGATAATCCGTGAACTCAACTAACCCACTGATTGGCTGGATGTTGTTGACAAAAAAAGGATAACTCCTCTCCCTTTCTGTGGCAAGTCACACCACTTATTAAATTCAACTTTTTTCAACTTGGTTTTTATTATCAGGGAATCCAAAATCCCATTGCTATAGTTCTCTGTAGGTAGGAATTCAAATACGTAATCCTCTTCTTAAAACTAAGGGTTCAATTTACAGGATTATTCATACCACCAGAACTTAACTTCACTTCACAGAATAGTTTGTATCGTCCTATGTATAACCACACAGATATACGGCATATTCAAGAAGCATTAAGAATAATTTGGAATTAGTTATAGTTCTTTCCTTTGGCTGAACATATTCTTAATCAATCTTGTACGAAGGATGATGGGATACTTTGCCTTGTGGGCACGAAAATACAGGGTTTCTATCCAATCACCAATATCCTTAGTAAAAATGTTATTAGATTAATGTTCAACTAACCAATCTTGCGGGTTCGAGAGACACCTCGTGCGACAATGTTATACCACAGAATTTATTTAATATGCCCGAAAATTCACAAAAAGGAGGATGGCATATTTGAGTACCTTAAAAGCAGAAAAACCCCAATAGAACGCTCTTTAAGGAAGGGATCTTGCGTTAACAGCGTATTATACGGGACAGCATATTAAACGGAAGACAACAACATACATAGCCTACTGTGTAAGAGATACAATGCATGTTCAGTATTTGAAAAATCTTTATGTAAATATTGCATACACAATATTAACAGTAGGTGTACTGCACACCAAGATATAACAATTATTTATGTTTCACAACACTAGACTAATACATTTAGTCATGAATGTGAATGACTACCATGAACTGAAGATGACCATCGCGCGAGGCAAATAAGTAGCATGTGCTGTAAGTGACTTGTGAATTTTAAATGGCTTTCATGAGCTGTAAATTAATAAGCTATACATTTAATTTTTGTTCCATACTGAATTGCAATTATAAGAAATAAATTGACAAGAGGGTCCACTTTGAAGTTGCCTAGGCAACGGTGTTAAACTTTCGTGAGGGCGGGTCAGTTGTTTCGCTCGTATACATGGCGGGATTGAATACTGTGGATATTGATACTGAGCTGAATATAGGCGAAGAAAGTGACACAGAATCGTTGAGTAGGGGCGGAGGGGAATTTTTAGTGAGTGAATAACATATCAACGAAGATACGTTTAGTGATAACAGTGATATAAATGAAAACGGATATTGAGAAATCGGACCTGATGGCGATGTCGCGGAAATTCAGGCAAAAATATTTCGTTTGTCCGATTGATTATATGGATGATGTTGAACCTGTCCATAATTTGGAAAGAGTATTATGAGAAATAGATTGTTTTTTTTTACCTATGTTAGGAGGAGACGAACTATTCTGTGAGTTGCTTATATATCAATGCAGCATTCAAACAAGCACAGAGAAAAGGGGAAGATACTTGCCAGAGGAAATAAAATCTTATATACATGGGCATCATTCTACTTCCAAAATCGTGTGATTATTGGTTTAGAGGGATTCAGACAACGTGAGAATGTGACAAATGCAACATACCTTTCCGTCCAGTATCACCGGAAAGGGGAGGGGGGAAGTGGGTTAAACCAACGAACTTATGACTATATGAATGGAGAAATGGATGTGATGGTATAATTTTTCTAATATTATTGAAAATTTGAGTACATTGTGATTAATATTTTTATTATATTTAACTTTATCTGAAACAATGAGCCCTGCTTCAGTTTTTTGTAAATAATGGGTTGAAAACTGGGGATAAGCGGAGTGAAAATGTGGGCGGGAAAGGGTTAGTGGCCGTCTTCATCCAAAATAAAAATTAGGCGGATCATGTGATAACTAAAACATATGTATATAAGATAAAGACAATGTTGCGGGAATAACTACAATATTAAAATACATATAACAACAAAAAATATGGTTGTGATCTTCTTGTCATGATATGATATTGACTTTAAGTTGAGTCAGGACCTGAGGCAATGAAGTAAATCTCTAGAGTAAAATATACAGCGCATCTAATGTCTGATGTAGAACAAAACACTAACCTGCTAGAGGAAGCTCGCAGGCCATGGAAACAAAAACGAGTGGATAAGAACAAAACACCGACTTACTTCTTGTCTGTATATTACAGTTCCGGGGTATTTTGACTTAGTATTTTCTGAAGTTATTTTTACATAAATTTGCTACTTTTTTATTAACTATTATTGTTTACGTAATTATTTTGACAGTGATAATTCCATTATTTCTGAATATGTACATCATTGCCTACAGAAATAGATTAAAATTTGCTTTTTAAATCTGAAAATGTGACTAACTCATACTTGCTTAAAACGGTATGTTCCCTGTAGGGCACATGAAATTTCTCAGAAATCAGCTATTTTAATTTATTTTATTGTATCCATGATATTGCACTTTTCTAAGTATAAGTGCCATGGTTTGATAACGGAAATGCTTTAAAATGTATTTCAAAATTCTAAAAGTGAGGCTTGACTTGCCAGGTTAAGACCCAATTTCCCCTACAGGGGACGTACGATATTTTTTAAGAGTCAGCCGTCCCAAATTTTAAAAATTAATTTTCCTGGTCCCCAAGACACTTCTTCTATTGGGTATTGCAAGAAAATATAAAAAGTAGATTAACATATTTCTCTGGGTCTGAGGAGTTTAATGCCTACTCTTAATTCTTGCGAGAAACAGATTTGTTATTGTAAATAATGTCGTATACTTCTACACAAATGATAAACTTTCAATAGAGAACAAGTCTTCAATTACATTACAATTTACACCTTTAAAATATAAGAGTAAATATACTAATTAAGGGCAGCCTGCCCAAGGTGGTGAAGGTCGTTAAGGATGGTTTCGGTTCGTGGGTTCGTCGATTTCCCGCCAGGAAGAAAAAACATTTAAGAAGCGAGATTTCCACTCCCCAAGGTGCATATGGCCTTGAGGTTTACTTATCCTAAACCAAAAATGAGTACGATGTTACTTCCTAGGGACAAAGGCGGCCGGGCGTAAAGCTAACCACTATACCCCACCAAGTGCCGAGGTTACGAATAGCGGACGCTTTTACATTCTACCCTTCCAAGGGCTTTCATGGTCTATATATAGACGACGATTTTGCCTTACAAACAATAATGATATTAACCTTCTTCTTCTACCCCCTTTCTCACACCTGTGGGGTCGCGGGTGCGAGCAGCGTCATGCATGTGGATGCCCTGTTTGGAGGGATGTTATCACTATTGCATGTTTCTGTGGTGGTTGGTAGTGTGGTGTGTTGTTTGAATATGAAGAGGGGAGTTTTGGGACAGGCACAAATACGCAGTCCCCAAGTAGAAGTATTAATCAGAAGATATTAAAATCCCCAACACGGTCGGGAATGGCGGGCATGTGGCCTTCGGAGAGGTCTGGTGCAGGTCTTTCGGGTTGACGTCTTATAGGTGACCTGCGCATCTGTGAGGACGGGGTCATAACACCAAGTCTCCGAGTCATTGGAATTAACCAATGAAGCTTAAAATCCCCGATCCGGCCGGGAATCGAACCCGGGACCAAAGGCCAGCAGGCTAACCATTTAGCCACGGAGACTGGACATATTAATAATTATGATAATAATGACCCAGAACAACGAATATTTACATTTTCTACAAATTTTAACTGTGAATTTACACTTACTGAATATCATCGAAAATACTGATAGGCCCTAAATGATCGTATGAGTTGCATCGTAACAAGAGCATCTTCGCCGCGTTGGAACTGGTTCAACTGATTCGTCTTTTTCATTCCCTTCGTCGTCAATTATTGTAGTACTGGCACGATCTAAATTTTATCTAATTCTGACATTCCTGAAGTGACTTTGAAACTCATTTTAATTATACCGATACATCAGTACTTCAAAAGCAACATGAAACTTATAAGCGACATTTTCAAGAACTAAGGAATAGAAATGCGAGCGTGAGAGAAGAGGGGTGAGCAGAAACATTCTTACTACACTATTTCCTCACTTTGGAATTCAACTTAATCCATCCGAAGAAGATATCTGAATCTAAAATGCATATTTTTCTTTGAGTATGCCGAAAGTGTGGAGAGTTTCAAAGGAACCATTTTCACGTTCTCAAAGGTAAAGAAAATAGTTTTGTTTTGTTACAGCGGCGTACGTAATAGATTTCCAATACGAAGGAATGCTACACTTTGTCCCTCATGTGCCTTTTTTATTCATTGTGTTATTTCATTGAGCTGGCCGACTCGGGGGAAATAATGTGCCATTGTGCTCCAGGCTAGTAGATTGAGTCAACATCGGGTAATGGAAGCAGAGAGCGGCGCTTCTTTTATAGCACCGTCAAGATTCGGAGTAAATACGCTCTATTCTCGAACCGTACAAGTGCCAAACGGAAACAGTCCAATTGTAGTGCTCTGCCATAGCAAATCGTTACAAGTGACTGCTTCACTTCATTGAATGGCTGCTAAAGGTTTGTATCGCTGTAGTCAACGGAAGAATGTGAAGAGGTTGGTAATTACCTTACATGATGAATATTCAAACCGTATTTACACACATGGAGACAAACTGTAAATACAGTAAATACAGACTGTTTGATTCACTTAGCTGTCAGCTTGTATTAGGGATATCATAGGTTCAAGACAACGACAACGATGATGATGATGATGATGATGATTGTTTAAAAGGGGCTTAACATCTAAGTCATTGGCCCCTAATGGTACGAAGTACAACAAAATGATAATTAAAATTTCAAAATGTATCTAATGACTAGAATATAAAACGAATGATGCTGAAAAATGTACATGAATTCAAACAATCAGTAGATCCAATTTTCAGTGCCTTATTTTCTGGGATGATGCTTGTATTCCAAAGGATTCAAAATCCAGATCAATGGCCCCTCAGAAAAGTACTAATCACTGGTAAAGAGGATCCATGGTGTTTTTCCCTTTGTGATACTAAACACAAGGAACGTGGACTCATGGTGTTCCTCACATGGTGTTACTAGTCAAAGATAATGTAGATCCATGGTATGTCACGCATAATGGCACCACTCAGAGGTAACACAGATCCATGGGGTTCCTCAAATAAGAGTACGACTCACAAGCAACGCAGACCCATACCGTTCTTCACATGGTGAGACTAAGCATGACCGCCGGCTAGATCCGTGATGTTCCTGACAGAGTGGAACTAATCACAAGCTACGTATACTCGTGGTGTTGCTCACATAGTGGTACTAATCATAGGCAATGTAGACTTACGGTGTGTCACACATTATGGTACCACCCACAGGTAACACAGACCCAAGGGCTGCCTCGCATAATGGTACTACTCATAGGTAACGCAGACCCATACTGAACATAGTGGAACCACCCCCTTTCGAGCGCAGCGCTCGGCACCTATTCCCGCTAGATGCTAGTCTGTGCAGCCGAGCGCCCGCTCCTTCGCCTGGGTTGGATGCACACGACGGTACTAATCACAGGAGCCGCCGTGCCCCTCACATGATGGCTCTGCTCCTAGGTAACATAGATCCATGGTGTTCCTCAGATTGTGGTACTAATCGCAAGTAACGTCGACCCATGGTGTTCCTTACGTTATGGCACGAAGCACAAATAGTCTCATGATTCTAATTCCATCATCCCTTGGTCGCCCCTTTTAATCGCCTCTTATGGCAGGCAGGGAATGCCGTGGGTGTATTCTTCATCTGCATCCCTCACCCACAGGGGTATTATAGGTTCAAACTCCACTGTCAGAAGCTCTGAAGATGGTTTTACCTGGTTCCCATTTTCACACCAGGCAAATCCTTGGACTGTACCTTAGTTAAAGCCACGGTTGCTTTCTTCTCACTCATATTCCATCGGCACCATAAGACCTATCTGTGTCGGTGGACGTAAAATATATTGCTATTCAGTACCTACATAAATACATGCATACATATTTACATCTCATCAACTACTTTTATTGTTTTCGGAGACGCCGAAATGCCGGAATTTAGTCCCGAAGGAGATCTTTTTACGTGCCAGTAAATCTACCGACACGAGGCTGACATACTAGAGCACCTTCCAATATCACGGTATTGTGCCAGGATCGAACCTGCCAAGCTGGGGTCAGAGGGCCAGCGACTCAACCGTCTGAGCCACTCAGCCCGATTTGACGTACAAAGCCTGGTTGCATAGTATCATTGTGTGAAACTCTCGGCTACTCAGTTCAAAGCGCAGCGTCCAATCCTGAGGCAGTCAATTGGCATTTACTAGTGTTGAAATATGAGCGACCTGTTTCGTCATACCAGCACGTCAAAAGAATACTGGTGTATGAAGGGTTACGTACCAGATGCGACCAGGCCATTATCGTGCCAATAGCGACCAAGTAGATAAGCATCGTGCCGCATGCGACCCATCAATCACTTACAATTGATCTGCATTAAGGGTTGTCACCAAGTGGCAGATTAAGTAGCTAAATGGTCTTTTCTAAAATAAAGGTCTGACACCGTGGTTAGCAGGTTCGAGTGCCGTTGGTCGAAAGAAAAACATAATAACATTGCTGGCTTTACGTAACTTCTTTTATGATTTAAGGAGACGCCGAGGTGCCGGAACTTAGTCCCGCAGGACTTATTTTACGTGCCAGTAAATCCACCGGCACAAAGCTGACGTATTTGAGCACGTTCAAATACCACCGGACTGAGCTAGGATCGAACCTGCCAAGTTGGAGTCGGAAGACCAGCACTCAACCGCTGAGCCGTCTGAGCCACTTAGCCTGGATGCAAAAAAAAAAAAAAAAATCACCATCAGAATGTTGGCCGGCAGGGTAGGAAAGTTGGTGGTAGACAGTTTCTAATCACCAGATTGCATGCCAAAAGCCTGGATTCAAATCCAAACCTTTTCGCAGTGTTCAAATGGAGTGAGGGGATATGATGCTGTTGATGGTGATTCGGCCGTCGGATGGCGACGTACAGCATTGAGCAGACCCCTTGGTATTATTCGAGAGGAGTAGGCTACATGCCGAAACCGGGTTTCATCTCTCCCTACTTCATTATCATAATACCACATCCAGACGCGCAGGCCACCCACGGGAGTCAGGTAGAAAGACCTGCACCAGGCAAGCCGAACACGTCCCCGGACACTCCTGGTACTAATAGGACACGATAAGCAAGTAGGCCTTAGTCGTAAATAATTTCAGAGAATTAGGATCATTTTTTGCTAGTGGCATTACGTCGCACCGACACAGACAGGTCTTAAGGCGACGATGGGACAGGAAAGGACTAGGAATGGGAAGGAAGCGGTCCTGGTTTTAATTAAAGTACAAACCCAGCATTTGCCTGGTGTGAAAAAGGGAAACCACGGAAAACCGTCTTCAGGGCTGCCGACAGTGGAATACGAACCCACTATTTCCCGGATGCAAGCTCAGGGCCGCGCGCCTCTAACTGCATGGCTAACTCTCCCGGTGGGAAAAGTCGTAAACGCATCACCATGTTTCGTGTTGTAAAACGAGTTTCGCCCAGAAGTGTTATGTAAAGTAGGGGTAGTAGCTGCTTATAGGACTTATTGAAATGGCATTGCACTTAGTTTAGCTTACCTTATCTTGGGTGATGACACAACTTTTCAAATGACAATTTGCTTGTCAACGCCGGTCGCATCCGGCACGGTTACAGATTATGCGGTCGCTAGTGGCACGAGTCGCATGCGGCACGGTAGCATCTGGCACGCCACCGTATGAAGATGGCATTCTGTTAAGCGCAGAAATCATGGTCCACCCCCATAGTGTGACGGTTAGTGCTATTAGTTATCGTCTTCGGGTGCCTAGGCTCTATTCATGGAAATTTAAGATTGGCAGGAGGACTGAAAACTCCTTGGACAGATAGAGTTACTAATTAGGAATGAGAAAGTAATGGAAAGAGTTGGAGAAGCCCCGAGCTTCTCAATGAATATGAAGAAAACCGGGCGAGTTGGTCGTGTGGTTAGGGGTGTGCAGCTCTGAGCTTGCATCCGAGGGATAACGAGTTCAATCTCCACTGTCCACAGCCCTGAAGATGGTTTTCCGTGGTTTCTCATTTTCTCACTAGGCAAATGCTGGGGCTGTACCTTAATTAAGGGCACGGCCGCTTCCTTCTCACTCCTAGGCGTTTCCTATCCCATCGTTGCCGTAAGATATATATGTATCGGTGCGACGAAAAGCAAATTAAAAAAAAATATTATGAAGAAAAGAAGAAATACATGGATTAGCCATATAATCAGACATCAGAGTTTACTAGCCTTCATCTTGGAGGGCTCTGTGGAAGGAATAAATTTTAGGGGATGGCATAGACTGGAGTATATTGGCCAACTGATGGAGGGGCTCGGATGCCAATCTTACGTAGAACTGAAGAGAATGGCACAAACCCGGAACCTTAGGAGAGCTGCTACCAACGAACCAACGAACTTTAGTAGTAGGAGGGCTTGTATGTAGTTAAAATGGTGCACGCAACTCATCTCTATGGGGAGTGTACCTAATAAAAGTACACCACTTCGGTAGGAGGATACGACTGGGATGGTATTAGGTGCCGCAGGCAGAAACCGTACGAAGATATATTCTAAGAAAATTCTCGAACAGTGGAAGCATACCCTTGAGCAGAATGGTCTCTGCATAAGTCGGCATTCGTCAATATTTTATTATGTATGTATGTATGTTGGGTATTCAGCCCGAAGGCTGGTCTGTTCCTCCACAGTTCTACCAAAGGCTATCATAGACAGCCTAGGTGTCACTGAAGAGGCATACTAGGGAAATGAGGAGTGAGGTAGTTTCCCGTTGCTTTCCTCACAGTGATTGTGTGTGGTAGTAGCCTCGATTCTCCCATCGTCGCCATAAGACCTATCTGTGTCGGTGCGACGTAAAGCAACTAGCAAGATTTTTTTCTTTAATATTTATTTTAGATCGCACAGATACACATTTGTCTTATGGCAACGATGCGGGTTGGATAGGGCTAATACTGGAAAGGAAGAAACTGTGGTCTTTATTACGGGGTTACCCGTGGACCAGCAGAGGTGAAAGAAGGTGCCGGGGTGAATGGGTCTAACTACAAAATCAAAGTTAATTTAACACTTTAACAAAGGTTACATTTTTTGAATTTCAACAATCAACAACAACAAAACTTTAACAACTTTTCACTAGGTGAGATAACAATAACATACCAGGTAGCATGACAAAGTTTATACAAGGCAAGTACATCCAAAATTTAGTGACAGTTTAGTAATCCGGGCTTCCAGCCTCTCGCTTTACATTTCCTGAGCTCTCAGCTCGACCTTACAAAAGATTACTATTTTACACAAGGGCAGAAAACCCCTAGTCCCTGGAGCACTTGCTCCCAACTTCAAATATCAAGCCTCCCAGAGGCACAGTTATCACACTTGAAAAGAGCTGATACGCTCTCAGTTTTTCAAGCCTATTCAAGGCAATATCAGACTTTACAATAATTACTTGCCATCAAGGCACAAGTTGAAAAAATGAAACGGGGGTAGCTTGTACCCAACCTACTGGGCCTTAGCAGAAAAAGAACAGGGTAAGTAAATGGCCCTAACCACCAAATTGAATGGAGGCGTGTACTTGCACTCCTAAATATGCATTCTTAAAACCTAAAAGACACTAGGCCGATGAAACAGGGGCTATTCCCAATATACTGAGGTAGCGCGCATGGAGATAACTTTAATACCTAGCAGAAACAAATGCGGTATCTCAAACCAAGATGAAGGGGAGCGCGAGAGGGTAAATCACTCTCTGTCCCCGATTTACAGTTAAAGATTTTATGAACTTTTTACATAAGCCGGCAGAGAATTACATTTGTGGAGAAGTAGGTTACATATTTAAGGTTTCGTACCTTTCCCTCAGGTTAAGCTGTGGAGCTAGCAAGAAATAAGATGTTAACTGGCCATTACCTTGCTGAAGATCTGCTGCCTGAAGAAAGAGGCACCTCCCGCCTCCTGCTTGACACACACACTAAGTTAGAAATTGATCAAATGGCCAACAGTTGCGTGCCGCAGTGCTGATACAGGAAATGTGGGGGGTCGAATTTGGAGGATACGTATACAAATAGACGTGTGTTCGTATACTGCACCTTGCAGCCAGAACTACTCACTGCAGACCACTGAGGTTTATATGTGGTATCAGCCTCGATTCTACCATCGTACGTTATAGCGGTTGCGTGTCTGTAGCTGTGGTGGTGTGGGAGATGTGGGGATCTAAAGCGATTGACTTTATATCAAAATAATAGTATATTTCACCTTGCAGCCATAAATACCCATCGTAGACCACTGGTGATTTTGTGTGTTATTAGCTTTGTGTCTGCCATCGTGCACTATAGTGGTTGAGTGTCGGTACCTGTGGTGGTGTGAGAAATGTGGGGCTTGAATTTGGCTGACTTCGTCATTGAGTTTATTAAAATGAGTGAGGACGTAGTAGAAGGTTCAGAAAGACAATGTACTGTAGAAAGCTGTGATGTGCACTCCTTGATGTTACCTTTGTCAATAACGGAAATGGAATGTATTTGTCTATAAACTCCGAGATATTATTTTTACACTCTTAATCATGCACCTGACCTGTTAGCATATGCATGTGCTTGCACATAAAGTTTTAGCTCTTCCTACTTGTGTAATCAGGAGCCAGTAATTACAACACTATCTGCTCCTGATATGTATATAACCTATTGTTGTTTTTATCATTTTTCTTCGAAATTTGTTTATTATAATTTTTCAAAACCTGTTGTTAAATTTTCGTGATCTTTTTCTGTTTTTCAATGTATATTATTGTACTATATTTTGTAATGTCTGTTATAATTGGAGTACAGCTCTGTTATAGACATGTGTCATAAATAAATAAATAAACATACCATCTTTGATTCTTCTGGCGGAAGTATGGTGATCTCAGAACAATAACAGTTTACTGCTTGAATATATCTGTGAGTATTTTCTGTAACTCTTGAATATAAAACAGATACTTACTGAAACAGCTCCTTAGCAATATCACTGAGGCAGTAATCCTAACCGGCAAAGAAAAAGGAAAATAATTTTTCATACCAAGAATTCCATTGATCTCAAATGACCTGTCATTTTGTATCAAACAAGTATAATTTCCAGTGAGATTAACTGATAGTATGATTATCAATAAAGCCTAGGGTCAAACGTTCCACTATTGCGTAATTAATTTGAAGGATTCCTGTTTCTTCCATGGTCATCCCTGCTTTCTCGCGTGTCGGAAAAGCAGAAAATTTGTTTGTACATGCACCAGACAACAAGATATCAAATATAGTGCAGCCTATACCAATGTATTTTTATGAAGTCTCTTAGTATGTATAATATTGATATACCCCGGAAAAAGAATAAAAATCAAATGAGAAACAGAAAAAAGGTGTTGTCTTTTAATGCTTGTCTTCTGCATTTTATAGATAAAATCGCATGGATGTACAAAAACCGCAGCGGAGCGGGTTGTCTTCAGCTAATAAATAAATAAATAAATAAATAAATAAATAAATAAATAAATAAATAAATAAATAAATAAATAAATAAATAAATAAATAAATAAATAAATAAATAAATAAATAAATAAATAAATAAATAAATAAATAAATAAGTAAATTAATTAATTACAGTGTTTCAGTGTGGACTGAAACGCACGTGTTGATATCGTGTCATAAATTGAGAAACACTAGAACTGTAAACTTCAATTTTCAGTTCTAGTGGGTCCGGTGGTGCGCCGAACGTAGTAACGTACCGACATTGACAGAGTTCGCGTATGAGCTATGCGTTGGCTTTGGCTGGATTATTTGTACTCCAGTGAGAATGATCGCTGAAACAAAGTTAGTCCCTTCATCTCCTCATTCCCAGTACCCTCTTGCCATTTTCCCCTCCTTCATTCTATTCTTTATAGGGACCATGTTTTCGAGGCAACGAACTAGTTCGGTAATTTTTCCAAAATTTTCGAATATGATTAAATTTTTACAAATTTTAACCTTCAAATGAAGCCCTCATTCTATTCTCAGTATTTTCAACTTTTGAAGTAACTGGCTGTAGTATCGTCGTTGACGATACAATCACCTATAAAACTTCCAACCAGCACTGATATTTCCTTTATTTTTCAGTTTATCGGTAAAAGTATAAAATAAGACACAGCCAAGATGGTTGCCGACATCCGGAAGAGATAGGGACCAGAAGAAGAAGAAGAAGAAGAAGGAGGAGAGTGAGTCCGTTACGCCTGACGTTTTCTGTTGTCAGAACGTCAGTGGTGTGCCGATTCTCCTTTGTTGCCGTGCACCAAGCCACAGTTGCCTTTAAGCACTTACTGCGCCATCACAGCACGACTTTTGCAAAAGACACGTATGCGACAGGTACTTACACAATGAACCAAACTGTCATACGGTTCTGTAAAACGTACGCGCCAATTATGAACTTTCGATTGGATATGAAATTAACGGTAAAAGCGATGGGATACTGATATAGGCATACATGTATACTTAAATAGACAGCGCTTCAAAGTTTAGGACTAACGATTTTCGTAGGGTAATATTGCGATGGCCGGCCCCGTGGTGTCTGGGTAGCGTGCCTGCCTCTTACCCGGAGGCCCCGGGTTCGATTCCCGGCCAGGTCAGGGACTTTTACCTGGACCTGAGGGCTGGTTCGAGGTCCACTCAGCCTACTTGATTAGAATTGAGGAGCTGTCTGACGGTGAGATAGCGGCCCCGGTCTAGAAAGCCAAGAATAACGGCCGAGAGGATCCGTCGTGCTGACCACACGACACCTCGTAATCTGCAGGCCTTCGGGCTGAGCAGCGGTCGCTTGGTAGGCCAAGGCCCTTCAAGGGCTGTAGTGCCATGGGGTTTGGTTTGGTTTGGTTTGGTTTTTAATATTGCGATGACGTCACATCTGTAAAATCCGCCGATTCGTGGCTTCCGGATGCAGTCACCATGCGTTGTTGGAGAAGAGTAGACAAGTAATTACTGGGACGTAAAACCAATAAAATTATTATTGTTATATTAATTTACACACTTGTTAATTAAACTAATTTCGTTCTCAGTGACATGGCTTCTTACATATTAACGAAGGGACAGTGTCATAGACAACAATTGGCTTGTTAATGGACTGTGAGTACTGGGCATACTGTAGCCTATAATACTTCGTTCCGTCTGAACTCAATGTCTGAATGGAATATATTCTCAGATTTAATGGTCATTTATAATGGGATTGAATTACTTATGTGGTACAGTGGAACGTCATACCTTGCTGAAAACTATTTGAGGGAGGAAATAAAATCTAGATAACTGTAGTTGACCGGACCCCAAGAGGTTTCGAACACACTAACTGACATTTCCAGGAAACGACTAGTGGTGTAAATATTTTATTCTGAACTCGTGCAGCTTTAGGATATCGCAAGTTGACTTTGCAGTCCGCTGGGAACTCACTTCGCTTTCCTCTCTCACAACCTCGTTACTATAATACAGCTGGATTTTGTAAAATTCTCCGTGATGTTCTAAAAGTAGCTCGCAGAAAAGATTCAATATACTTCTTAATAATATATTACTCAAGTGCCACAGTTTATTCTGTTGAAAGCTGGTAACTGATTGTATCTTAGCGAAAGAAAAGGGGCAGAAAGTTCTAAGACGAGAGAAAGCCTTATCTGATACCTTTGTAATCTTCAGATTTATGTAGTGAATGAAATGAAATGAAATGTCGTATGGCTTTTAGTGCCGGGATATCCCAGCACGGGTTCGGCTCGCCAGGTGCAGGTCTTTCTATCTGACCCCCGTAGGCGACCTGCGCGTCGCGATGAGGATGAAATGATGATGAAGACAACACAAACACCCAGCCCCCGTGCCATTGGAATAAACCAATTAAGGTTAAAATCCCCGACCCAGCCGGGAATCGAACCCGAAGGCCAGTATGCTGACCGTTCAGTCAACGAGTCGGACTATGTAGTGAATGATAATACTCTATGATATGATACGAATCCTATACTTCGGATTTTGACAGCCTTAGAGCAGATTTAACGCGGTAACTTTGTCAACTAAACGGGCATATACAGGGTGAATCACTTAAAACTTTCATCCCGAATGTTTATAAAATTGAAGGTGACATTGATGTGCTGTTTCCACAGAAGTGAAGTGTAAGCATGTGTTAATAATTATAGCCTATGCACAGACTTTAATAATTATTAGAAAAATACCTTTTTAAAATGGAACTGTTCCTCTTGGCATTATCAGAATAAAACTGGAGTGAATTAGAATGCCAATTATGCTTTTTCAGGACTCTAGTACACGTAGTTTACGAGCTATCGTAGCTTGAAAATTGTAAATACCGACAGTTGTCTGGTTCAAATATCAGGACTAACTTAAGAAACCAAGTGTATATACAAATTATTTGGATAACGAAGAAGAAATAGAATTGGCATTCAAAGGTTGTGTTCAAAATTACAATCACCAGCTTCAATACAAGCTTCCAGTCTGCCATGTTGAGACTGATGCACACGTTCTAAAAATTCATCAGAAATTTCAGCGCAGGCAGCAGGTATACATCCTTTCATATCATATGGTGTAATAGGGTTGATGTCACCGAAGCGACAGTTTTGTATGAGAACAAGTCCCAGGCAGACACCAAGGCACCGGAGAGTCCGGCTCCATGGCTAAATGGTTGACGTGCTGGCCTTTGGTAACAGGGGTCCCGGTTTTGTTTCCCGGTGGGGTCGGGGATTTTAACCATGACTGGTTAATTTCGCTAGCACGGGGGCTGGGTGTATGTGTCGTCTCCATCATCATTTCATCCTCATCACAACGCGCAGGTAAATTACGGGCTTCAATTCAAAAGACAGAAGAAAAAAATAAAGGGGTCAAATCTGGTAAGCGGACCGGCCAAGGTGCAGGTCCCCTTCGTCCAATCCAACAATTACGGAACAATTTGTGAAGACAAGCTATAGTACGTCGTGCACTATGCGCTGTTAAGCCATCATGCTGATGCGACATGTTGCTCCTAGTCTATAGTGGAACGTCTTCTAACATCTGTCGAAATTGGCCTGTGAGGCTCTTGAGACACTTTTGAGAATCTAGTGTTTATTCTATTAAAACAAGGGGGTGTATGAGCACACCATACATTTAAAATCCATGGAGCCTTACATTTCTCGTGACGGAGCCATTGGGAATTGTTCACGGACCAATAGTACATGTTTAGGAGGTTTACTTGGCCATGATTTGTAAATGTTGCTTCATCACTAAACATCTGCTGTATGTTGTCGTGATAACCAGGGACAAAAGTTAACACAATCATAAAAATCGTTTCCATGCAGCTCTTGATGAAGAAGGACATGATACGGATGGACCTTGATGACGGGGAACGCGTAGTACATTTGCTTGACTCAAGGCACTTCCTCGTGCGATTACAAGGGAACCAACGTGCGGATCTACTGCAACAGCAGCTAGAACATTAATTTCACCTTTTACACTCACTTGTTTGTTTCTGTTACGTTTTCTAGGTGTTACACTTCCAGTTTCACATAATTGGTTGCAGAGGTTCACGAATAATTATCGAGATGGGTAATGTTATTGAAATATCGTTCCGCGCACCGAGCACAAGAACGAAACGGATTCTTCCTACATTCTCCATTCACCATTAATATGCTCTTTTCAGCATTGGTGAATACCATTTTCCACCACGTCCTACTTTCTGAACTATCACAAAGTAACTGCCAAGGAAGTCGCAACGCAATCAGTGTACTGTAAGTGAGACAAACATAAGAACACCTTAGACTCATAAATAAGCAGTTGAAAGGAGCAGACAACTGCCGGTATTTAAAGATTCTAAACTGCGATAGCTCGTAAACTACTTGTACTGGAGTGCTTAAATAAACACAATTTACTGTAGTTTTTTTACCAGTTGCTGTACGTCGCACCGACACACATAGGTATTATGGCGACGATGTGACAGGAAAGGGCTAGGAGTGGGAAGGAACCGCCTGTAGCCTTAATTAAGGTACAGCATAGCATTTGCCTGGTATAAAAATGGGAAATCACGAAAAACCATTTTCAGGACTTCCGACAGTGGGGCTCAAACCCACTATCTCCCGAATACTGGACACTAGTCAAACTTAAGAGACTGCAGCTATCGAGCTCGGTAGTTTTATTAATGCCACTAGGCATTGTTCCATTTGAAAAGCGCAATTTTCCAAATAAATACACATTATAATAATTACTAAAATCTCTGAATGGGACAGAGTTGGGTATATTTTACTTCTCCAAAAACCGAGCTCGATAGCTGCAGTCGCTTAAGTGCGGCCAGTATCCAGTAATCGGGAGATAGTGGGTTCGAGCCCCACTGCCGGCAGCCCTGAAGATGGTTTTCCGTGGTTTCCCATTTTCACACCAGGCAAATGCCGGAGCTGTATCTTAATTAAGGCCACGGCAGCTCCCTTCCAGTTAGTTCCTAGGCCTTTCCTATCCCATCGTCGCTGTAGGACATATCTGTGTCGGCGCGACGTAAATCAAATATATAAAAAACCAAAAAAAACTTCTCCCAAAACAGGGAATCAATAGCACCTTAAAATTCATAGATATCTGGGGTACCAATTTTAGGTGATTAACCCTGTATATATTTTGTTGCTTTTTCCTGGAGTGGTTGGTAGTGTGATATGTTGCGTGTACATGAAGGTGTTTATCAAGCCAAACACAAACATCAGGTAGGTTAAAATCTGCGACTTTGCCAGAATGCAGACCATTCACAGACGATACTACTTGCCTATCACGTCACTTTTCTGTTATTATTATTATTATTATTATTATTATTATTATTATTATTATTATTATTATTATTATTATTATTATTTTCATTTCAGCCATCTATGGGCTGCGATTACGCAACTTCTATTGCTTTCTCAAGTTCTTTCGCCTTCCTCTTTCGTCAGTATTCCTTCATCCGTTGCCTTGTTCGTGCTCGTTCTTTTGCCGAGAATATTCTATTCTTCCTCGTTTTCTCATCGGCTAGGTCCTTCACTTCCGCAACTCTCTGCCTGAAGATTTTTCTGTTTGTTATATCTTCTGCCGTGATCCCACATTTTTCTAAATCTCGATGGACTTCTTTTACCCATGGGACTTGTGTTTTCCTGTTCTCCTGGAAGGTGAGGATCCTGTTGGCGAGTCTCTCCGATCCCATACATTTAATATGTCCGTAGAACGTCAATCTCCTCTTTTTCGTGGTGGTGATGTTTTCAAATTGTTGGAATAGTTCTCGGTTTGGTCTCATGCGAAACATAAACTTGTCTGATGATTTTATGGGTCCAAGAATCTTTCTAAGGAACCTCCTTTCTTTCTTTTCCAAATCTGAGAGTCCCTTCGTGGCTATTGTCTCAGCTGCGTATAAACATTCAGATTTGACTATTGTGATATAGTGCTTGAATTTGGCCCGGTAGGAGAGTGACTTAGATTTGTAGGTGTTCTGACATAATCTAAACGCAGTTTTCGTCTTTCTTTCACGTTCTTGAATTGCTGCTTTCTCATTCATGTTTGGAGTCGAAACCTTTCCCAGGTACTTGAATTTTGTAGCTCTTTTGATGTCACCGTACTTCGTCCTCATTGTTAGTGATATTTATGTTCATGTACTAATCTTCTCAAAAGATATGTGCAATCCTGTTTTGTCTGCTGTTTCTTTGAGGACTTCAATCTGCTTAGTTGCAATTTGCAAATTCTCTGCAGAAAAGACTATATCATCTGCAAATGCAAGGCATTCAAATTCAAGCCCAGTTCTCTTGTGACCTAATCTAATTCCATTTGGAAAGTTGAATTTGCTCATTTCTTTTCGCCATTCCCTGATAACTTTCTCTAAAACACAGTTGAACAAAATTGGAGAGAGGCCATCTCCTTGTCTCAAACCTGTTTTGATTTCAAAGGGCTCTGACAGTTCTCCTAAAAGTTTTACCTGCGATCGTGCGTTTTTTAGTGTTTGATAAATCAAGGTTGTTGTCTTATTGTTTATTCTAAATTCCTTAAGCACTTCCATTAGTGTGTCCCGGTCTATGGAGTCGTATGCTTTTTCGAAATCCACAATGTCATTATCACTTTCTTATCTGCTGCTAATGTCTTAGTTTTGATTAAGGTCTTAATGGTAAAAATCTGTTCCGCACAGGACCGCTCCCTTCGAAAGCCAGCTTGATATTCTCCTAATTAATTAATTATGCACATTGTGCGAAATTAAATTAAATTAATTAAATATTCTCCTAATTGTTTACCTATATGTCCTTCTATCCTACGCTTGAGTGCTACAGAAAGTATCTTGTAGGCTACTGGCAAAAGTTATATCCCTCTATATTATTATTATTATTATTATTATTATTATTATTATTATTATTATTATTATTATTATTTCGACTAGATGTCACGTACTACATGAACCATTTCCGTGTCAGTTCCATTTCTATGATATATCCTCCTTTTTCTGTATTTCTCACCCCGACGCTATCAGGTTTTTCGAGAAGATCATCCAGTTTCATTGGGGAAGGGACGTATCTTTCTTTACACCTGCCATCAGTCATGAGCGTGCGGTGTCAGAGCCGGTCGTCTGCTCGATTTTTTTATCCCGAGCTTGCTGACGGATGACACGTCTCTGCTCTCTGACTCTGGTATAGAGCATCTCTATATTCAAGTGAAGTGCGTCTGCGTTCGTTGGCCAGAAAATATCTAATTCGTCTTCGGCTGGCGAGAGACGAAAACGTATTAAATCGAAACACACGGGAACAACAAGCTTATGATATGAGTTAAATCTCACATTTTTGTATTGTAGTTAGGGTTGCCACTTTTTGATACAAGAAATAAGGGACATTTACCTAAAAATACGATATATTTAACAAAAATGAGGAATAGTTCATAAATACTAGAAAGTCAAACGTTAGGTACCAATTTCAAATACATTATAATTAGTACCATTCACAGAATAAGATAATTATTGAAGTTCGTAACAGAAACTAACTTGCACCCTTTTAGCAGTTTATACAGTACAATGCATCTGACATCTTAACACTGATGTATTTGATGAGCTTTGATAATTTCACAATTTGGGCCTACCGGTACGTAGATTAGTCTCAAACAGCATGAACAATCACGTTGGAAATTGGAATGGAAGTCGTACGGAAGTACGCGGCAGAAGACGAGGTAAATAACCCAGCATGCTCAGCCTTACTAGCAAATGACGAGACATCATGAGATTTCCTTCGCCAGAGTCTCCAAAGAGAAAAAAAATAATGGAGCTACTTTAAACTTCAGTGGCGCTCAAGTCAAATACGGATTTTTAAATACAACCTGTGACAATAAAGTTCGGTGAATAGTCCTGTTCTATCAACATAGATGAGCAATGCACGACAGTGACCAAACTGTCCTTCGAAATTGTTCCCTCCCATAGCTATGTACTGCTGAGATCGGCGATACATTTCCTGGAAACTTTGCAAGAAGGCTTCCTTTGGGATGATGTTCAAAAGCCTCATCACGTTTTGTTTGATGTCAGGAATATCGTCAAATCTCTTTCCTTTCAAAGCGAGTTTGAGTCGTGGGAATAGGAAGAAGTCTGGAGGATTGAGATCTGGCGAGTATGGGGGATGTTCAAGTTGCACCACCCCTTTTTTTGCCATGAACTGTCAGAAACACTTTCCCGGTCTCCTCAAAAACGGTCGAAATACTTGTACACACACTTCAACGACAGTGCGTTATCTTTATAAACACGTACCAGCATCGCATGCGTTCCTTTCGGTGTCTTGCCAAGCTTAAAACAAAACTGTACATTGATCTTTTGGTGGTTCATGTTCCAGTTCGCACTTCAGAACCAACGCACTGAACACGCATTGTGTCAAACAGGTCTTACACGGCACACACACGATGCTCAACTGAACAACGTCAGGTGCAGGTGGTCAAAACCTGCTGCTACGTAGGTGCAACGTTGTGTGTCGCCAGTGTTGCCGGATCGACCGTTCTGACTTCATTCACCGAACCTTATTGTCACAGGTTGTATTTAGGGACACAAAAGGGCAAACGCTTCTTTTTACAGGTCAACAGCTCACAATACGGGACGAACAAAATTTCACTTCGAATACGGGATGTCTCGTACAATATGCGAGAGGTGGCAAGCCTAATTTTAGTCACCGTGTGTTCGCAATGGTTTGCTTAAATTCGTCCTTAATGTATAATGTTTATAGTACAGGATTTTCTGCTCTTGACTAAAGCACCTAGTAGACATGCTCGTTTTGGCGTCAAGTCTTTAAGGCCCGACACCGTAGTTAGCGGATTAGAGTCCCCGTTTGTAGAAACAAATTGGTGGTAGGCTGTCACTATTATAACGGCTGCACGGTCTTTGAGGCTTTCGTAGACTTACTTCTTGTCTTCTAACAAAGTCGTACTTGATGTAGATGTACCTTAATTTACATCATAATAGTTATTTATTGTAACTTGTTTTCGACGGTTCGATTTCTTATAGTAACGCCTATTACGCTCCTTTCTTTGCAATTCTTTTATTCCGTCATCATTCACTTTTCTCGTTTCAACTCTTTCGTTTGCAGGTTTTTGCCGAACCCTAATCAAATCTTTCTTTTCCATTATGAAATTCAATGCAATTGACCACGATAGCCCGCCTGGTGGCCATGATCGTTAAGGCGCTGAAGTCTAAACGGTCTGACACCGTGGTTAGCCGGTTCGAGTCCCGTTGGTCAAAAACAATTTCACCATCAGAATGTTAGCCGGCAGGGGGGGGGGGTATGGTATACAATTTCTAATCACTAAACTGCGTGCCAAAATCCTGGATTAAATTGCAAACCTCTCCGCAGTATTTATATGGAGTGAGGGCATATGACACTGTTGATGGTGATTCATCCGTCGGATGGAGACGTAAAGCCTTGAGCAGACCCCTTGGTGCTATTCAATAGGAGTAGGCTATGTACCGCCACCAGGTTTCACCCTCTCCCTACTATCATATATAACGTCATTCATTTCATCTCTTTAACTCCTCTAATGAAGTTGACGTCAGGAAGGGCATCCGATCATAAAAAGCCGCCACGACAGATTAATCTCACCTCATACCCGACCCCGTACAGAAAAGGGATAAGGGTTGGACAAACATACAATTGACCACGATGTGTTCACAACGGCAGGTAATCTATAACTGGTCCGGCCCCGCGGTGTACGGGGCAACGCGTCCGCCTGTAACGCGGCGGCCACGGGTTCGATTCCCGGCAGGGTCAGGGTTTTTTAATTGTAATGATTAATACCCCTGGCGTGGGGACTGAGGGTTTGTGACGTCCTTAATCTTCCTTTACTCACACATTACATTCCACACTACCGCCATTCCAATTACACGCAGGTTCATACAATATGGTGCCAGTAGCGGCAAAAAATCCACATGGGTCAACGCCGCGAAAAAATAGCAAATAGCGTGGGAGTCAACACAGCGCCATGTTATAACAGAGTATGTTTGTGACGTCACATATTTAGCTCAAATTTTACCTTACTTTGTAGTGCTTTGAAACACGGTAACTCGGCTTCAGATTGCAACAGGTAGTCTTCTCTTTTGTCTGTCAACACAATCATAAGTTAAATACCCTCAACGAAATACGCGTTCTGCCGAAACACTAAAAGCGACTTGAAATTTTTACTTTCCATGTACCCGATGTCGATGAATATAAATCTACGTTAAAAATCCATCAGAATGTTGACCAGCACGGTAGGAGAGATGGTGGTATACAAATTCTAATCACCAAAATGCCTACCAAAAGAATGCATTCATAGTGAGGGCATATGATGTTGTTGATTGTGATTCGGATGGAGACGTTAAGCCTTAATCAGGACTCTGTTTGTTATTCAGCAGGAGTAGGCTATGTGCTGGCATCGGGTTTCATCCTTTCTCTACATCATTATCATCCCACATCCTGACGTGCAAATCGCTGAATGAATCGACAACGCAGTCAATCAGTTCTTGTGCAATTCTTGGAATTTTCTGATGTTGCAGAGATTGAACTGCATTAAAATATTCAAGGTCCAAGACAGGGGTGGTGCTTCATTAATGGCCGGAATGGCCCGACCCACCAAGGCCCGGTAGGCTGTATTGCACAAAATATGTTTTACTGTCTTTAATTATTACTTTACATTGCAGACATTCTACTTAAAATAAGTGTTTTCCCTTCTCGAATCTCTAAACAGAATTCAGTATACATAACTCATCCCTTGCCTTCGTTCATGACAGTCTCGTACGGTGTATTGAAATGTAATAGTGGAGACCGCTCTAGAGAACTTTCCATGTAAAGTGTATGGAGTGAGGGGCCGGATGAAAAAGCAGTGGACATATCACTGTCTTGCACGCGAATGTTTCTGTGCTATGAAAGTATTTTTTGTTTGTTCTCAAGGGGCTGGAGAATTGTCCCATAACGTTGCTTTGAAGTGAAATAGAAAATGTCTTTATTATTCACTTCCTACTTCTGACTCCATCTGAAATGTCAAATCGGTACAGGTATTTAGACATTGTTTAGACCTTGTTTAAGTTAATATTTAATACAAAAAATATATTTCTACAGTTTTAGTTATCTGGTGTTAATACTGTTCTCTGTGAATGAAGTTAATTTAATTGCCTGACAAGACTGGCTTAATGCACTGGCCGTGCTTTCCATTCACAAGGAGTCCTTATTGGAAATTTCAACACCTTGGTGATAGAAAAAATTGCTTCATCCGAGCACAGGAGACGAGAATATATTTACAGAATATAGAATATATTTATTAACATTTGTTCCAAATATTGTGTTGTGTGGAATGATGATAATGGCAATATTGGCAACAATAAATATCAAATATACACTGCCTGACAAAAAAGTTAAGCACCCAGAAGGAGTGGTTGAAAGTGAATGAAACTACATACGTTGAAACACCATGTGCCTTTATTGAACTGATTTCAATATGGGATGAAAGGAACAAAACCGTTGGCGGTTACAGGTGGAATGTTGGCCCCAGGCCAATAGGGTGTCGCAACCCCTCCCCCCACTCACTCTGGCTGCAATACCCTTATGCGGTTCGGAATGGTGTCAAACAGCTTTAAGAATCTCTCCTGAGGCAGGTTCATCCACAGATGTTGCAGCTGCCCCTGCAGATCCCGCAGGTTAGTACTTTTTTTTCTAGGGGCTTTACGTCGCACCGACACAGATAGGTCTTATGGCGACGATGGGATAGGAAAGGCCTAGGAGTTGGAAGGAAGCGGCCGTGGCCTTAATTAAGGTACAGCCCCAGCATTTGCCTGGTGTGAAAATGGGAAACCACGGAAAACCATTTTCAGGGCTGCCGATAGTGGGATTCGAACCTACTATCTCCCGGATGCAAGCTCACAGCCGCGCGCCTCTACGCGCACGGCCAACTCGCCCGGTGCAGGTTAGTACTGAGAGGGAGCCCCGTCCATTGTCATCCCGCACATGTTCAATGATGGAGAGGTCCTGGGACCTTGCTGGCCACGGGAGGACCTCAGTATGCTCTAGGCAGTCCATGGACACACGCGCCATATGTGTGGACGTGCATTATCTTTTTGTATCACTATCCCAGGGTGCTGTGCATTATGGGAAGGACGTGCGAACGCAAAATGTCTGCGATGTATCGCTGTGCCGTTGAAGTTTGCCTAAGCAATATTAGAGGTGACCTGAACGCATATCCTATGGCACCCAACACCATAATGCCGGAATTACGCCTGTGTGTCTTTCCGCAATATGGGCAGAATTTTCTCTCTGCCCTTGAAGCCGCCAAACCAGCACATGGTTTGTCATCGGAAGTTATGGAGAAACGGGGCTCATCACTGAGCATGATGCGACGCCAGTCGTATCTGTCCACGCCTCCAGGGCAAGGCACCACTTCAAACGCAGCCGTTGGTGTTCTAGTGTCAATGGCAACCGACGCATAGGACGGTAGGACCCCAAACCGGCAGATGCGAATCGTCGAGACACTGTGCGGGAACTCACAGGGTGATGTAGAGTATCGAGTACATCGCGGATGGCGGGTGCCGAAGTTATGGGATCCCGTAATGCTTGGCGCACCATGCGACGGTCCTTCCTCGGTGTGGTGTTTCTTGGTCGAACCTGCACGACGTAATTGGGTGCCCTCATGTACACACTGAGTCCAACATCGGGACACTGTGATATCTGAATGGCTCACATGCCTGGCAATTGCATGACACCTCATAATCTGCAGTCCTTCGGTCTGAGCAGCGGTCACTTGATAGGCCATAGCCTTTGGCGGCTGTTCCACCGTGGGATTTGGTTTCGATTTTTGGAGTTTTCAAACGCAGGAAAGATCATAATATGAAGGTAAATTTGGAATTCTGGAGGACTACCTATGGTAAGTATTCGTTTATACGATGAAGTATAACAGAATGGAATAATTTACCAAGGGATATATTCGATACATTTCTAATTTTCTTGAAATATTTTAAGAAAATGCTATGTAAACAACTGTTAGGGAATACGCCACCTGGGTGACAGCTCCAAATGCAGATCAGTAGTAAATGAAATTAAATGAAGGGATTAATTAGGAAACGCTGGTTGTGCTCCTTGCTCAGATCATTCCAGTGTTTGTAGAACATCTTTGGTAGTGTCATAATTTGGCCTGCGCGTTCCTCTGATCTGATTCACCGGGGTTACATTCTGTTGGGTATATTGCAAGGTCAGGCTTACGAAAATATTCCGCACACAGTTGAGGACACACACACTTACAGCAGATCCCCTCCCACCAGACGTCCTCCATGAGGACATGAACGATATGAAGTTGTGAAGCAATTTCCGTAGAGGGTATTTCCGGAATTTTTGTAGGAAAAGCAGCAATAGTGATAAGCTGTATTTTACTGCATTGTTACGTTAGAAATACCTTGTATTAAGTCGGTGATATCGACCGTTCTGTCAAGAAATTTCCTGGTAGATTTTTACAGGGTACATTTTTAGACGGTGCACCATTTGGATAGGAGATGTAGATCATGGCAGCTGAGAGTAATTTACGTGTCAAAGAGTGGGAAGTACGGCTTTAGGACGTAGGAGTAAGAGAAAGACGGAATGAAATCTTAGAACTGAAAAGCGAGATGTGTTAAATCTTCGCTTGGTTATATGAAGTGAACGGCTACAGTTGGTCGTGCGGTTAGTGTCGCGCAGCATTGAGCTTGTATTCGGGAGATAGTGGGTTTGAATTCCACTGTCTGCAGCCTTGAAGATCGTTTTCCGCTCTTTCCCATGTTCACACCAGGCAAATGCTGGAGCTGTACCTAAATTAAGGCCCGGATCGCTAACCTTTCCAATCCTAGCCCTTTTCCATTCTCCCGTCGCCGAAAACATTCGATATGTTAGTGCAACGTTAAACAACCAGAAAAAAGGAGTTTTATTAGGAGAAACAAGGAAAAGCTTAGAAATGGCTTTATAGAAAAGCTTTAAAGAAAAGAAGAGCTTAAGCTTAGAGATCTGTACGTCCACCTCAATAGCTCTTGCAGTGTTTCCGCCGCTTGAGGTGGGGCCACCGTCAGGTTAGGTGGGGGCTCCTAGTGAGGTGCAACCGCTGTTGGGGTGATCACCACCACACGGCCTGCGCAGCACTTAGAGAGGCGCCGGTGTGCGCCAACTCCTCAAGGGGCCACCCGGCCTCCCGTTGTAGTTGCCATATTTAACGGGCCATGGCGCAGGCAGAGAAAAAGGAGGCCCTGAGCCATTTCCCACCCCAAAACAGGAGGCCCCCGCATCGGCGGGCTTGACCTCATTCTCAGGCATCGGAGACTAGGTACGAGGGACCCCAAGGAGAACGAGTGGTTCGACAGGCCCTAGTGACTATTGACGTATGGATCTACAACCGGCAAGGCCCGGGATGGTCACGGCAGTTGGCAGAAGGATTGATCCCCTTAATAACTGGACTGGCGAGGAATAGGCTAGTGACTACAGCATGACACCTATTCTCAAATAATACAACTACCTGGACCTTTCCAGAACCACATCCGTGTATGTACTATTTACAAAATGTTAGGTTTTACGTGTAGGCATCCTTTCTATTTCTGCCTATGTGGTTTGGTCCTGACCCTTATTACCAGATTCCACCGCTCTTGATACCCATCACCACATCTGGCCTGGTAGCATGCTCAGCATGCAGATAGGCAGATGCTTCCCATAGTATCACACTCCCAATCGTCTCTGCTGTCTCTTTCTCCTTAGAATTAATTGCATGTCGGAGGCTACCGAAGAAACTTACTTTTAACTACTCGTTATACAGAGCTTTACTGCACTCATTGCTAGTGATGAAAAGGAAATAGCAGAGGTCAAAAGTGTCAGTGCTCAAATGGGACTACAAATTAGTATGGACAAGGCCAAATTAATCACTGTTGAGAGAGCCGAGGAATTAGGCAGCAAAGACATCTTCAAGCAATTGGAATTTGAGTTAAAAAGTCATGGGCGTATGCGTATATAACAAAATAAGTGGCTCAAATTAAAATAAAGTTGGTACACTAGGTTCTCTTTTCATATTACGATGTACCCACAATGAAGTCAAAGTCCACAAATACGAATTTACTCTGCATCGACACAATTTCCAGCTCTTAAATATGTAGAACCACGTGCATATACTGAGACTGGTATATACGTCATTTGCAAATATTTGAGAATTATTATCGAATGAGGAAAACGTTCATATCCAATGCTACTTGCAGCAATAAAATTTCCTTTCTTTCTTTCTTTCTTTCTTTCTTTCCTTCTTTCTTTTTTCTTTCTTTCTTTCTTTTTTATTAATCTGTTTACCCATTAGGGTTGGTTTTTCCCTCGGACACAGCGGGGGATCCCACCTCTACCGCCTCAAGGGCAGTATCCTGGAGCGTGAGACTTTGGGTCGGGGGATACAACTGTGGAGGGAAGGGAAGACCAGTATCTCGCCCAGGCGGCCTCACCTACTATGCTGAACAGGGGCCTTGTGAGGGGATGGGAAGATTGGAAGGAATATACAAGGAAGAGGGAAGGAAGCGGCCGTGGCCTTAAGTTAGGTACCATCTCGACATTCGTCTGGAAGAGAAGTGAGTAACCACGGAAAACCACTTCGAAGATGACTGAGGAGGAAATCGAATCAAATACACCAATACCGGACAGCTCTATCTCAACAGCGTTGAATGGAGTGCGAACAGCGATGGTGGTGACATCTAGTGTGTCGGTGCGAACTGCGTACTTGTCTATACTACAGTGAGAGGAATGCACTACACCCATTGGAACTTTTTTGTTAAAATAATTGAATAATCATAATAATTAAGAATGAAATTTTAAAATATGAAATGCCTCCTTCATAAACCTCCAAACGAGCATTGTGTTAGCCACGCCTTTCGCTATGTCTTAACAATTACAAAGCAGAATTTGTTTGAGGATCCACCCAGCCTCTGGGAGAAATATTTAACAATTACTCTCTCCTCTTCTTTCTAGCCTTTTCTCAATTACCTAGCGCGGCAATTCTTATGGACTTTGCCTAGTTTTCCGGCCGGATGCCTTTCCCATCACCAACTCTACGTGGAGGGATATACATACACTATTGCGTTGTTCTGTGGTTGTTTTTCGTGTGATGTGTTGTATATATATGAAGATGCGTATGAATACGAACACAAACCCGTAGCCCCCGACCTACAGAAATTAACAGACGCGATTAAATTCTTCGACTCAGCCGGGAATCGTACCAGGGCCCTCTGATCAGAAGGCCAGTGCGCTGACCATTCTGTGGTGGTGATTATTTTAAGAGGAAGCCAAAGCGCCAGAAGGGGCAGATAACTTAACAACATTCATGGTTTATTAAGATTATGGGAAAGAAAAGCTGTAATTAAGGAACAGGTGTTTCGGTCCATTATTTTTAACTTCTTCTTCGGTATGGCCGATCTTCCCGAACTCTACAGGGGACCTCAACTCACGCTGCTATCTCGCTTTTGCTGTACTTTGAATTTTCTGTTTTACCTCTGAAAACAGAAATACATAATATATACAATACATATAGGGGTTACGTGAGTGAACTACGATGTTCCTGACAAGGAAGAAGGGTTCAGAATTTTCTAAAGTATCTTTCACAAATTTATACATGAAGAATTACCATACACACGTATTAAATTAGTTGGACGGGTGCTCAAGCCTATGCCAATAATACACTTACGCCGGACTGAGTGGCTCAGACGGTTGATGCGATGGCCTTCTGATCCAAATTTGGCAGGTTCGATCCAGGATCAGTCCGGTGGTATTTGAAAGTGCTCAAATACGTCAGTCTCGTGTAGGTAGATTTACTGGCACGTAAAAGAATTTCAGCGGGACTATATTCCGGCACCTCGTCGTCTCCGAAAACAGTAAAAGTACTTAATGGGTCGAAAAGAAAATTATTATTATATTCTTATACCGGTAGTAAAAAAAGGTGACTAGATTCGAAATTCATGTCCTTCAATTTTCAGTTTCAGTGTATTGTTGCAGCGTTGTACACTACTTAAGTTATAACTATTCACTTCGGTGACAGCATAGTGGACAGAGTCTAGCTCCATGGCTAAATGGTTAGCATGTTGCCTTTGGTCACAGGGGTCCCGGGTTCAATTCCAGGCAGGTTCGAAACTTTAACCATAATTGGTTAATTCCTCTGCAACAGGGGCAAGGTGTATGTGCAGCCTTCATCACCATTTCATCCTCATCACGACGCGAGGTCGCCTACTGGCGTCAAATCGAAAAATCTGCATCTGGCGAGTCTTGGACACTCCCGGCATTGAAAATCTGCTTGATTTGATGTGTAATGACACAGTGATATCGTTATGAAAGTTATGTGTTAGAAAAAAATATGTGTCAGAAGCTATGTAGAATAACTGGTTAACCCATTTTCGGATCTATTATGATACTTTGTAATGCTACATCTGATTTGTCAAAACTGAAAATATTTCCAGAAATATGTATCTATCCCTTGTTTTAATAACTGTTAAGTTCTTCAGTCTACCGAAACTAATTATGAGTAATAAATTTTTAAACTACTTGAGGAAGGCATACCATCGAAAATGGGTTCCCGAATCGTTGCACACAACCTGACATCTATTAATTTTAGCTGCGTTGTATGTATCTTACCTTGAATTTGTTTCATTGTGGAAGTTTATTTTCTTGGCAGATTTTTCTTTTTTAATCCTGGTCTTCGTCTTATTTCATTTAAAATGAGCTCTTCTTGTTTGAATTCTCCAATTCCATTTTTTATTTGTTTTACATCACACCGACAGAGATAGATCTGTTTTTTACTAGTGGCTTTAAGTCACACCGACACAGATAAGTCTTATGGCGATGATGGAATAGGAAATGCCTGAGAGTGGGAAGGAAGCGGCCGTGGCCTTAATTAACGTACAGCCCCAGCATTTGCGTGGTGTGAAAATGGGAAACCACGGAAAACCATCTTCACGGCTACCGACAGTGGGGTTCAAAACCACTATCTCCCGGATGCAAGCTCACAGCCGCGCGCCCCTAACCGCTCGGCCAACTCGCCCGGTGAGAGACAGGTCTCACGGCGACGATGGGATAGGAAAGGGAAGGAATCGCCCGTGCCATTGCTTAAGTAACAGCTTCAGAGTTGGTATAGTACGAGAATGGGAAACAATGGAAAACCATCTTGAGGGCTGCCGACAGTGGGGCTCGAACCCACTACCTCCCGGATGCAAGCTTATAGCTGCGCGTTCCTACAGTGGGTTTCGAAGTCGCTATCTGTCGAATGCAAGCTTACATCTACGTGACCCAATCCACGCAGCCACTCACTCGGTATTCCTCTTTGTTTAATAATTTGTTTTACGTCGTACCGACACATCCAGTACAGGTCTTGTGGCGACGATGGGGTAGGAAAGGCTAAGGAGTTGGAAAGAAGCGGCCGTGGCCTTAATTAAGGTACAGCCCCATTATTTGCCTGGTGTGAAAATGGGAAACCACAACAAACTATCTTCAAACCTGCCGACAGTGGGGCTCGAACCCACTACCTCCCGGATGCAAGCTCACAGTTGCGCCAATTAGCCCGGTGGTATTCCTTTTGTTCCTGCTTGTTGTTGGATAGTTGGGTTTCCCGTAGGTCTTAATCTGTAACCAACATCATGTGTGACAAGATGGTAGTTGAGTTCTCGGTTGACTTCTGATTTCTAATACTGAAACATGTGGTCTTCTGCGTTACTCACGATATAGCCGTACCATTACAGCCTTCTCTTGGAAAGTGTGTCAGCAAAGGAACTGACTTTGAAACTCCCACGAATGTAGTAGTTTCCCATTTCGTTCAATATGGTGACTCCACCGGCCCACGGCAGATTGGCATGGAAATGCCAATGGCCAGCACATCCCACCGTGCAAGATAGCTGATCTTACTGTTCTTTTATGGAATTTTTCCTTTGTTCTGACAGGAATTATCGTGCTGCATAATACTCAGGATTTATACAACGTGTGACGTCGAAGATTTATTTCGTATGTTTTGTAAGGTTACACAATGTTGTTCTTATGTTCATGAATCAGAAGGGAATTGCGGGGGAACCGCAATAGTAGCAACAGACCTACTACATTGTGATTTACCGGATCATGACTCCATTATTCACACGTGTTCTTCCTGCCGCTTCCATGTTGATATTTCATCGTGCATTTCTACAGCACTGGAATTAATTCCAGCACTTCCACTATTGTGATGATAAACATCCATTATCTACATCAGAATATCACTAAATTCCCCGTACTTCCCCAGCGTGCGCCCTTTCTTGCATAAGCTGGCAATACTTCTTCCTCCCACAACAGGTTTCCTGTTTAATTAATAGGATTACAACATTATGATTTACAGAATTGCTGGGCCATGAATTGTATTCTCAGGGATAATAGGTATCCGCGTCTAAGACTGCCATCTTCCCTTTCTAGTCCTTTGTTTGATAAAGCATAGTAATTTAAAGTGTTCGAGAATCTAAGTAGAATTTATGTGATTTTAATTCATAGAGGATATGTACGAGGGGCGTCCCTAAAGAATACCTACAATGAAAATTTATCAATATTTTAAATATTGATTATCTAGCCCAAAATATAGGTTTATCTTAACGACATAAAATAGCGCACAATAAATTTTACAAAAACAAAGAATATATTCAAAAATATTTTAAACCTGGTCGGTAGTTTCTGCTTGGATAGATAGATCATGTACTGCGCACCGCATAGAGATGGTGTTTAAATATAGTCACAGTGTATTATGCAAGTGACTATTCAGTCTTGCAATTTTTCCAGTTTGTATTTCATTTTCTATGTTACAGATGTCTTCGTAATGGTTCCCGTTGTGCGCTGGAAAATACCTCTCACAATAACCTGCTTGATGTTCTATGACTGCAACAGGAAAGGTACGGTTGGGTCGTATATCCTCTTCTACAGGACAACGTCTACTGGTTGTGATACCGAAGAATTGAATCTGATGGTAGTATTTATATTTTAGGCTTCGTTCTTCTGCTTGTTAATGGTAATTATATCGATTCTTCTATTGCTGCCTTGGTCGGCAACACAGTACATTTCTTCGTGTACGTCTAAGTGTTGTAGACTAAGTGCTGTAGCAATCATGTTCTTCAACTTTGTGCAGCCCGGACAAGCGGGTCCACACAACACTGTCTTCCTTGCTGGAGAACCACAGATGAGGCAGACAAGTTGAAGTATCTTGGATCAGTCATCACAACTGATGGTAATATCGACGCACCGCATCAGTGTTAGTTGGCCTTACTGGTGTTCTGTGTGATGAGCAGATGCCAGTCAAATTGAAGAGTAAAGTGTACAGAACCACTATCCGGCCTGCCCTCATGCACAGCTCCGTATGTTGGGCAAGGCAGAAGAAGCATCACCAGGGAATAAATGTCCAAGAGTTTTGGATGTTGTGATGATCGGAGAGCGTCATTCTGCATGACAAACTGCGCAATGAGCATGTGCAAGGATCTTTTTATATTGTGCCCATCAGCAACAAGATTAAGGAAAAACTGCTCCACTGGCATGGTCACGTCAGAAGACGTGATGATGAACAGCATTTAGTACAGAAAGTTCTTGCCATCCAAGAGCCGAATAAAGGTAGAGGGCGTCCTAAGGTAACATGGGAACAAACTGCTGAGGCTGCCTGAAGGAAAAGTGACGTGCGTTAGATCTGGTGCAAGAACGTCGGACATACTCTCGCGGAGTCAGACGAGCCGATCTTGGGTGAGCTCATGAGTGCCTGTTTTATGAGTACATATACGACTAGGAATGAAGTAGAAGAGAAGAAGATGATGTACTAATCATGGTTCTGATTGAATTACGGTGCTTGAATCGAAGTGTTTCACTACGAGGACAACTTCCCAGCACATGTGGTGATGGTTCGCACTCACTATAGTGTCTGGAGCTGGTGGAACGTCCCGGTAGAGTGCGCACTGGTGCTGCCACTGCTGTCATCTTCAGCATCTCTCTCAATTCAAAACTAGTTAAACCATCCCTTTTTACTATCCATTAATTATCCGACAGATCTTGGCCAGACAGTTCAGCGCTTCTTTCTTTGTGCGAATAATCACACTATGCTTGAAAGGCTGATATCTCAGTAACTCTCGCAGCTGTCTGGCAGTTTTGGTTGAATCTTCTACACTCACTTGCAATACAACAATCGTCGAATAGGAAATTATACCACGTGGTTTAGTGGTAAAGAAATTTTCAAGGGAACTGCATTTTTTGTTTATTCAAAATATTGGCCATCGTCTTATATACACTTCGTCCATCTGTCGGGTAAGTTATGAATACTATGCTAGAAAAACTGCTTGTCTTTTGCGGCAAACCATTTGTCGAGCCATTTTCCGATTTCCTCGAAATTACTGAAGTTCTGCTCTGCGAGCGCGTGTCCCATTGATGCGGAGAGGTGATAATCAGCTGCCGCCAGATCAGGGAAGTACGGCGGGTGCGATTTCAAGGTGTCTTTTACTGGTTTTGCTGTGTGAGATGGCGCATTGTCGTGTAACAAGATCAAGATGTCTTCTGGCCCATTCCGGTTCGTCTTTCGATCAATTCGTGATTTAAATTAATAATTTGTTGGCAGTAGCATTGTGTGTTAATGGTTTCTCCGGGTCCAAGAGTTCATAATACACAATAATACTCTGCTACCACCACAGACTTTCACAGTGAAATAACCACGTTTAAATTTTCTAAAACATATATCACATGTTTTAGTCGATGGAGTGTGTTCACCATACGTTTCTACCAAGCAAATGATGATTTTCCACAGCCTTTTTCTTTTGATTAAATAAGAAAAGCAATGCGTGCCGCAAATGTTCTCTTTCAGACACAAATGTCACCATGATCACTGAACGATACAACACAGACGCTAGTGTTTGGCGGACTCAACTTGTGTGTGTCAATGTCAGAAGAACAAACTCACGTATGTGACAAATTCATACGCTGCGTACTGTTCGTTCGCGCTATCTCTTAGTGAAACCAGAAAATACGTATGCATACACCTGTTAATCTAAGACGAAACCTTATGTCAGAACAGGTCTGAGAATGTCCAGAAACGAAATAACGAACAAAGTATTTTCTTTATATTCCCAAAATGTTCTGGATTTCTAAGCAAATCGGAACTGATAATCAATGAAGCGATAGTAGTCTTTGGACACAGTAAATTTCTAAAGTGAATACTGAATGTTATTTACAATAACGTTTTGAATTGTTGCACACAAAATTCAATGCAGGCTCGCCCTGACGCGGAGTTTCTTCCTACACTATACTTTCTTGTTCGAAAGTTATTGTGGTTCAACCCCTCAGAGGGGGACGTCAGTTTCTCCGCTAACTTTTGAACAACCCGGATTAATTGATAGCTTGCATTTATAACAGTTCTCTATTATGTACATTATTTTCCACGTAGTCTCCATGGCGATTGAGGCATTTGTCTAACAGAGGGACAAGTTTCACTCTGCCGCTCTCGTAAAATATGGTCTCCTGATAACTGACCAGCATTTCACCGCTGTTGTGACATCATCATCACTTTGGCTCCCCAAGGTGTACTTTACCCGGAAAGAGGTGAAAATTACTTCTCTGTCGTGCTAGCTATTGTGGACCTACCACTTCATACACACTTATTAAAATGAAAACAGTCTATATCAGCACGCGTTAAAATAATTTAATCGAAAACTGGTTTTCAGAAGCTCCGCTTTTGGATTAAATTATTTTAATGTGTGCTGATATAGACTGTTTTAATGTTAACACTGATACATTCACGGCCCGTACTTGTAGACATGCTACATGCTTTTTGGGGCTTATATCGTGTCAAGTCTTCCTCTTGAATATTCGAGATTTTTTTTTGAAGATGCGGGTCAAAGTTCTCTGCGAAACGTAAAGAATTTCAGCTTGTTTCCTCGATACGGCATAAACCCAATAGCCTATATCATGTCTAGACTCTTTTGATTTTATTAAGTGTATCAAGCCATCAGCATTGTTACAATGGCTTTAATTTTTAAAATGATTATCACATCACGTACAGTTAATTTTTGTCATTCTTTCGGTTCAAAATTCTGAGCATTATTTTTCCACATCAGTCAAACTTTCGCCATTGGCTTCCACTAAGTAATGATGAATTTCCATAACCGGTACCTTCTTACCAAGGAGAAACTGAATAACTCTTTTTTTTTCTTTGCTAGTGGCTTTACGTCGCAACGACACAGATCGGTCTTAAGGCGACGATGGGATAGAAAAGGCCTAGGATTTGACAGGAAGTGGCCATGGCCTTTGTACCGGGCGGTACACCTCCACGCCGCCAATTTAAAATTTGCGCCAGTTGAAACCCCTCTGTTGGAGGAAGTCTGAACTTTATCTACGCTATTAATTCTTGATTCCGTAGTTTGAGACCCGTTCACGCCCGCACCTTCTTTCACGCATAACTACCACACAAACCACGGTAACAAGTGGTAGCAGAGCGTGGTTGAATGGGTCTCAATTTAGCCCCTTTTGACGGCTAAACATTGTTTTGTTCCGAACTCTAACAATTTTCTCAGTTGCTGGAATTTTTTTTGAGTTTTTCAAAATTGTTCTGTCATCATGCCCGGCCCTCGCGATGTTCTCCATCTTAACTATTTGCGCAAGGAGGAGTTGATCTACGAATTGACTATTAGAAATGTGCAATCTGGAGGCACGGTTGCAGTAGACACAAATAAGCTTAGAGAGTCCCTTGATTTGCCCATTTCCATCCCCACATTGGGAGAGAAAGATATTGACGACTCTCTTTCCACGATCGTTGAGAATATTACTGGGCTAGCTTCTGTAGTTAGTTCTTTAATGAAAATGATCCTTCTCCTAATCAAATTAAGCGTGTGCAAGCTAGGCTATATCATTTTTCGAATAGGGTTAACGATCTGTTGTCTCTAAAACTGAATGACGTTCAGAGGAAGGAAGCTAGTACGCTCCTGGAAAACATTTCTGAATTATCTAGCAAGGTCACTCAATTGTTAACTGGGGAAGTTCCTCCCAAATCTGATCAACCCACCATAGTGAATGTAGGTAGCGAGGAAGAACCTCCTAAGGGAGAAGTAAATAGGAAAACCATCGCTGCTCAAACTATCTCTGCCCCATTGGACAACGAGTCTGAACGCCGTGCATCATTGAGTAACATCCGTTCTGAATTAACTTCCTTGCCATTGAAACCTTTACCTACTATGTCACCCGGGTTTAGCAGCTTGCCTCATCCATTGGCAATGTTGCTCAGAGGTATCTCTAAGTTTTCCGTTAATACCACCAGTGATGTAATTTCATTTTTAAGATTTCTAGTTGAATTTCAGGATCATGCCCTTGTGTTTTCTCTTTCTCCATGTCAAATTTTGCAAATTATCTATCCGTATGCTATTGGTATTCTCTCAGATAAAATCGTAAGAGCCATTGCCGAGCAATCATCTATTGAGGATTTCCATGCCCATTTGCTAGCTAACTTCATCCCGGATAGGGCCAGGTCCTCCCTTATTCAGAAGTACTATTACCGTGTACAACGCTTGGATGAAAACTTGGCTGATTTCATACAGGACATTAAGTTTTATACTAGGGTGTTTGCTCTTCATTTCCCTGAGGATCAGATTGTACAAGCTATTGCGGAAGGGATTTCACCACCCTACAGGTCATATTTGTGTTTCGCGGCGTGCCCGCAAACTTTCTCGGAACTTGAAGCATTGGCCGTCTCAGCGGAAGGAGTTAGATACGCCGATTCTTTGCGTGTAGCGAAAGAACCCCCGCCTTCCTTTAGTAATACTCGGCCTCCACCTCGCCGATCAGTCACCCCTCGTAAATGTTATGCTTGCGGGTCGCCTGACCATCTGCGCAACAAGTGTCCACTGATCAAGTCAAGTGGGACAAGGAATGGAGCCGGGTCATCACAAGGCTGTTTTAAATGTGGGGCTTTCTCACATATCGCCAAGAATTGTCCCTATTCGAATAGCACCCCCTCCTGCTCAACTTCTGGTGCAAATTCCACCTATGCCAATAATAAAAAGTGACTAGTGGCTTCGGCTGAGTCGACTAATCCATCTTCCCGAGACTCAGCCCCTAGTAAACAGGTTGTAAATTCAGGGAACGAGCAATTTTCAAATTCATCTTTTGAAGGTCCCAAAGAGTGTCTTAGGATTGCGGCGGATACCCCCGCACCGGTCCCCTTTCTCAAAATTGAGTTAAATAACGAGCCTATAACAGCTCTCTTAGATTCAGGTAGTGTTTGTTCTATTATTTCGGCTGATTGGTATTCAAAATTGAAATCTGTTTGTAAGCTTCCTAACTATTGTTTGTCGGTGATCCAATACGTTTCGGCTAATTCCTCTCCATTAGAAATTCTCGGTTCCTTATATGTCAAAATTCGTATTTTTCAATTCACATGGAAAGTTAAATTGTTTGTGGCCAAGCATTTGTCTTGCCCCATTATATTGGGAGCGGACTTTATTTCTCACACTGGTCTTGTGCTCGATCTTCAGAGTAGGTCTTGCACTTTCAAATTTGCCTCTAATTGTAATATCCCTCTATTAAAGTGTAATTCTGCATCATGTTCTTCTATTTCGCCTACCCAGGATGAGATGTTGTTAGACCTTAGACATCCACCTGAGGAGCAGGCTGATAGTATTCGCAAATTGTGTCAGTCGTTTCCCGAGGTGTTCTCTGATACTCTTGGTGTTACTGACCTTATTGAATACAAAATTGAGGTCACGGATTCGATTCCTGTCCGTTTTCCACCTTATAGGCTATCTCCACCTAAAATGAAGGCTCTAAAAGAAATCATCGATCAGATGTTGAAGGATGGTATTATTAGGCCCTCTAAGTCAGCGTATTCTTCGCCTATTTTTTTAGTCCCGAAACCCCAAGGAGGCTTCAGGCCTGTAATTGATTACAGGGCTCTCAATCGGAAGGTGGTGTTACAATCTGTGCCCCTTCCCGACCTTCATTCTTGTTTTTCATGGTTTCGTAAGGCCAAGTTCTTTACTATCTTGGACTTGAATCAGGCCTATAATCAAATTCCCCTTGCCGAAGAGTCTAAACATCTTACAGCATTCGCCACGGACTGGAATTTATACGAATACAACCGCGTGCCTTTCGGGCTCCCCACCGGAGCAGCTGTACTCACTAGGCTACTAGATAGGGTCTTCTCCGACATCAAATTTGAGTACTTATATCACTACTTGGATGATGTCGTCGTATTTTCAGAGACTTTTGAAGAACATCTAGATCATCTGCGAGAAGTTCTCGATCGCCTTCGTAAGGCTGGGTTAACTGTTAAGTTGTCCAAGGTTGCCTTTGCTAAGTCCTCTATGTCTTTCCTAGGGCATATTGTGTCACCTGATTGTGTAGCAGTCGATCATTCTAGAACACAGGCCATCCGTGATTTTAAACCTCCCAAGGACAGTAAAGGTATCGCCAGGTTCATTGGTATGGTGAATTTCTTCAGGAAGTTTATTCCTAACTTCGCTAATAGAGCGGCGCCCTTAAACCTTCTTCGTAGAAAAGGCATCAAATTCGAGTGGGGACCTTCTCAACAAGCCGCTTTTGAAGATCTTAAATTGGCTCTCTGTAATGCCCCTGTACTTGCTATGCCTGATTTTTCGAAGAAATTCATTGTCCAAACCGACGCATCGTCGTCAGCGGTAGCTGCAGTCCTTCTTCAAGAGACTGAACTAGGGAGGCGACCCATCGCCTATGCGTCTAGGACATTGTCGGCTCAAGAAGCCAAGTATTCCATCTATGAGCTCGAAGGTTTGGCAGTCTTATTCGCCTTAGAGAAGTTCCGTCTCTATCTGGAACATGTCAAATTCGACTTGGAGACAGATAATCAAGCCCTAAGCTGGGTCTTAGGTAGGCCGCGTCGTACTGGTCGTATAGCCCGCTGGGCCATCCGTATTTCTGCCTTCCAGTTTGATGTTAGGCATATCAGAGGTACCGAAAATGGTGTTGCTGATGGACTCAGCCGTATGTTTTCTAACGACGTCGAGACCCATGAACCGGTCGACAGTTCATCACCTTCCGAGTCCATACTATCTGAGGTTAATGCCACCCTAACAGATGCTCCCATGCTCTTTAGGGATATCGAGAAATACCAACGTGAAGATCCGACGCTGGCTCCGATAATGGAAACCCTTTCTTCTGGGGAACATGTTGTCCCTTATGTTCTGAGGAATGGTGTTCTATGTTGCCCTTCGAGGCATGATAAGATGATGAAAGTTGTTGTTCCAGCGGTTCTTGTACCTATGATCTTCAAGTATTATCATGAGACCCCATTAGGAGGGCATCTTGGTATCTTTAAAACTCGTGAAAAGATTCGTGAAATGTTCATCTGGAAAGGTATGGACGGTGAAATCCGTGAACTAGTAAAGGCTTGTAAATCCTGTTTGCTTAGTAAACCGACCATGTCCACCAAGGTAGGCCTCTTGTCTTCTCAGCAAGCGTCGCGCCCCACGGAACGCCTGTATATTGATTATGTAGGACCCTTCCCCCAGTCAAAGGGTAATGCCAACAAGTTCATCCTTGTGTGTGTAGATGGTTTTACCAGATTTTCTTGGTTATTTCCGACTAAGCTAGCTACCGCTCAGTCTACCATTACTTGCTTAAATTCTATTTTTGCTTCTTTTGGTCCGTGCCAATATATTGTATCTGATAATGCTAAGGCTTTTACATCTAATTTATTTCGTAAATTCTGTTTTGACTTATCCATCTCTCATGTAACTACTTCTGCTTATTACCCTCAACCATCTCTGGCTGAACGGGTTAATCGTAATCTCAGGTCCGCACTTATTGCCTATCATCATGAAGATCATTCCAGGTGGGACACGTCCCTGCATTGGTTAGCTTTTGCTTTGAATTCGGCGGTTCATGAATCTCATAAGTTCACTCCAGCTTCCTTGATGTTCAAGTTTGTTCCCAACACGCCGCTCTCTAACCTTTGGTCTCTGAGTGACATTCTACCCGAGACAATAGATCCTGATAATATTAAAGATCTTTGGAAGAAGGCTAAAGCCAATCTTAAGGTATCTCATGAAAAGGTTAGGGAAAAGTATGATCGTGGACGGAGACCCACCACTTTGAAGGTAGGTGACCAGGTGATGGTCAAGAACTTTGTTCCCGCGGGCAAGCTTGCCCCCAGATTTCATGGGCCATGCATTATTCTTGATTTCCTTACGCCGGTTACGTTGTTAGTAAGCAATCCAGCCACCGAGAGGATATTTAGGGTTCACCTGTCCCAGGTGAAACCGGTGTAACTTCTGTGTTAACTTGCTTCATATTATTTTGAAAGGATATGAAGGTTATATTTTTTGTGTTTCACTCTTAAGGCTTTCTGCTCCTTCTATAATATATCTCTATATTTAAGCATTTCTTGTAAACCTCCCCCGATTTGTTAAACTGCCATCCTGTCCTTGCCACGGCCATTACCACGCTCCCGTCTCCTGCTCCACTACACACAGTGGCTGGCTTAGATGAAATGCCATGGATATCTGCACGCCGCTGGCCCCTCAATCTCTCTACATGCCTGTGCCCTCAAAAGAAACATGATGGTCCAACACAATTCTGCCGCCTAGCTTTAATGTTTCAGTGCCCCCGCAGCCGCGCGACGCCGTGCAGAAACTGGGGCAGAGGACGGGCCCCCTCTTCTCCAGCGAGGACGTCAGGTGCACGGCGAGCCGGAGCTCTCCTCCCGGCCAAGGCTGATGCGCGGCGCACGACCTGCTACTTGCCCGCAGCCTGTATATGTTCACCGCGGGCGCGGCGTGTTTCAACACCTCTGCTCCCCTCATAGTGCGGGCGAGCGGTATCTCAGGGTACTTGAGGGGTCCGAGCGGCCTCCTCTTGGACGCAAGCTGCAACGGCCGGCCTGGCCATTCAACTTAATCAACATCAACTACATGGACAGTTACGATAAGCAATGACTACACTTGGGAATTCAACAGCAATATTTGGTGGCAATTGCAAAATTTTTCTTCTCCTCTAAGTATTAAAAGTTTATCTTCAGAAATTCAACTTCTACAAATATAAAGACTTTACTTCACCTGCAACAACAAAATTTTGAAACTGAATCAAACCAAATTAAGAAAATCTTATAAATGCTTCTGCAATCAATCTTCATATCCACAGCATAACTTGGACCTTGTTTCAAACAGATTTCATGTGTCACCCCTGGAGGAACCTTTGGGGGGGGAGGTCTGTACCGGGCGGTACACCTCCACGCCGCCAATTTAAAATTTGCGCCAGTTGAAACCCCTCTGTTGGAGGAAGTCTGAACTTTATCTACGCTATTAATTCTCTACTTTCTCTGAAGATGTCACCACATGGAAAACTTTGAGTTTTTGAACTGTGTCATTTTTGATGTGTTTTTGTTTCGCTTGAAGTAAGAAGTGTGAACTTTCTCTTCTAGAGGACACTACTGAAGATCAACAATAGTGCAACCTAGTGCGGAGTCAAAGAACTATTTTGTTGGAGAAATTTTTATTTCAAATGTTTGTTCTTTGCTAAATTTCTTTCAGTCTTTGGTTAAGTTGGCAATATTTACCCCTTCTTTCCCCTTGTTTTAAATCTAGCCTATCCCGAATTTCTTGAATTAATTTTCCACCAATTATGTGTTTCTTCTTAGTATTGTGTAGGGGGTTTATTGATCTACCAATAAAATCCTCGTGGGAGGGTGTTTTCATTCCCCTAACGCCTAGAACCTTCTGCGAGAGTATTTAAACTGCTGATTTTAGGGTCTCCGAGCCACTTCTGTTCCATCTTTCAGTGTATTAAGTACATAGCAGGAGGCGGGAAGCGCCTCTTTCTTCGGCAGCGGTCAACAACAAGGTAATGGCCAATTAATAACTTCTTTCTTTGCTTGCTCAGCAGTTTAACTCTCGGGGCGGGTGCGAAGCGTTCCACCATGTAACCTTTTCCTAAAATGTAACGATTCTTTTCATCTATTCTCTTTTAAAGCTACATACTGGGATAGAGAGTGCTAACCCTCTCGAGCTCCCACTCATATTGTTTTGAGGTGAACTTATTTTTCTCAACCTATTCTTCGTTAACGTAAAACAAATTGTTCTCTTCTTAAGTCACCTCTTTAGTATGGGATTAGCCCTGGTATTAACGGCCTAGCGCCAAGTAGGTCTTAATCAAAGTGTATTAGGAGTGCAAGTTCGCCTCCTCTCAAATTGTTATTTTAGAGGTCATGTAATCAACCTTCTTTTCATTTAATAGACCTCAGTAGGTTGGGTATTGTACCCCTGTGTATATATCCTTAGAGGACAGCTTGAAGGTAGAGTTTGGTGTGGCCTTTGAGAGGCTTAAATTTTGAGAGCGAGTGGCTCTTTTGAAAATTGAGTGTTGTATGCCTCGTGGAGGCTTTTCTGTGTAATTTGGAGCAAGGGCTCCTAGGTATGAATGGGGTTTTCTGCCCCTCTGTTAAAACTTGTGTTTGGGGTAAAACTGAGCTGATTGCCCAAGTATTGTATAGACAGGGCACGAAGCCTAAATCCTGTAAATGTGTAACTACCCTTTGGACTTGCTACTTTGTACCTGCCATGCTTGTTATTTCCTTGTTTTTGAAAAGAAAATATAACCTTGTTAAATTTTACATTAACTTTGATTCCGTAGTTTGAGACCCGTTCACGCCCGCACCTTCTTTCACGCATAACTACCACACAAACCACGGTAACAGTCTTAATTAAGGTACAGCCCCAGCATTGGCCTGGCGTGAAAACGGGAAACCACGGAAAACCATCTTGAGGGCTGCCAACAGTGGGATTCGAACCCACTATCTCGCGGATGCAAGCTCACAGCTGCGTTCCCCTGACCGCAAGGCCAACTCGCCAGGTAACTGAATAACTCTGCGGGCGTTCTGCTTATAGTCAACTTCACAGAGAATCTATCAATCTATGAATGTAGATCGACGCTGGCGTAAACATATTCCCCTGCGAACGCATTGAATCCCACTCTCATTTGAAGTGGAACAAGCTATTCGAACACTAACTGCTTTGCTAATGTGTGGCTATTATTTGAAATGGGCTTCATCTCTTCGGTATTCAATTATTCGCTTGAAAGCTTCCTTGTCTATAGCATGTCTATTAGGCAAATAGAGAGGTCTTTCTTCTCCTGAAATGCGGTAGTAGTGACCATACATTAAATGCAAGTCTTCTGTTTCCTAGTTGGAGTAATTCATTAACCCGTCCAACTCAAACCAGGGTAATAACTGCTTGTTGCCAAGTTGATGACGTTGCCGCAAAAACAAGGTAGAATAACCCGTAGAAAACATTTAAACAGAGCATTTAACAGTATCAACAGTTTCTGTTACATAAATAAATACCTACTCTATGACATAGCATGTAAAGTAAACATATCCAGAGATGGCCGGTATGAAATCAAACAGTTGAGTTGGCTTCAACTCGAAAAGGAGTCAAGTTGGACATACTTTTTATTCGTACCTATTTTATTGTTTTTTATCGATGAAGTAGTGCTTCTCCTACCCTTCCCACATATTATGAAACTCTCAGTAGCCTGTATTTAAATCTTGACTGGTAACGCTGGGAAACATTCGATCTTTGCCTTCATCTATATATATTTTCAAAAGACATCAGTTCACAAATGTGAATGGCAACAAAAAGGATCTTGAATTTTTACAATTTAGACAATGATAAACCGAAAATATGAGAAATAAATAGGCCAAGATACTGAAAACACTAAACGATTTATCATTTGGGAATTGTATAAGTAATTATTTAAAATAGTTGCTGAATATTTTAAAATGGTTGCTACAATTGAAGGACTTCGGTCCAGAGCATCCTATGCCATATTATGGAAAAATTGAGACATGGCCATCCACGGGTCTCTGAGTATTCATTCTTCCCACTGTTCAAGTTTTGAGAACAGATGACAGAGTATTTAATGTATGTTTGTTTTAGAGTTCTGTTTAACACTGAAACTTTTTCGTTTATAAAGTCTTATGCCACTTGAATCAAAGACGACCTCGATTGAGGAACCACATGGAAAATCGCAGCTCTTGAAAGGTAAGTTATATGCGAATGAATGTGATGAGGAATCTACTGATTTTAGTGCAGGAGGTTCAGTTGAATATGTGCCAGATGTACTGGAAGAGGCAGATTCAACAGAAAATAATGTTGAAGTAAGTTAATGAAAACTGTAATGTATAATGTATTGTGGCTGAATTTATAGTGACATTGTAAGAAAGCATTCTAAGTCAAGAAATTCACGTGTTATTGTAGCCAAAGAGCAGCTTCTTGGCAAAACGCACTTTTTTTTTGCTATTGGCTTTACGTCTCACCGACACAGACATGTCTTATGGTGACGATGGGACAAGAAAGGGCTAGGACTGGGAAGGAATAGGCCGTGGCCTTAATTAAGGTACAGCCCCAGCATTTGTCTGGTGTGAAAATGGGAAACCACGGAAAAACCATCTTCAGGGCTGCCGACAGTGGGGTTCGAACCTACTATCTCCCGAATACTAGATACTGGCCGCACTTAAGCGACTACAGCTATCGAGCTCGGTAAGCGCATTTTTATATTAATACCACATCATCATAACCTCACTTTTCATTCAGTTCAATATCTTTATTCTAGGAAGAAGCTACTATACCTACGAAAATTTCTGGTCATTGGAAGAAGAGAAATGTATCAAAGAAAAAGAAAAAGAGAAACCTCGGTGCACCATATATGAATGATACAACAGGAGATAAGTTTGCTGGACGTATATCAGTTTCTTAGTACAAGTGCAAAAATGCATGCAGATCGCTTTTACAGGGTAAAGGGAATTATATTTATATAGCTTTTGGAATTTAGGAGATTTCAGTACTCAAGACGCCTACCTCTTTTCCTGTATAAAGTCTACGAAGCCTAAGCGGATCTATTCCAAGATGAGAACCCATGCTGACACCTCCAGGAAAGGTAATACTTTTTCATATCAATTCGAAGTAAATGGTATTTATATTAACATTTGGAAACAAGAATTCGCTTCCATACGTGGCATTCTCAAATCGTTAGGTACATTGAAGAATATTAAACGTATGATTGGTTCAGGAATGACAAGTCCGAAGCTTGATAAACGTGGAATGCATAAGTCTTTTCCTAAGAAATACCAGACAGTGTTGTGCCTGATGTCCACGAACATACAAAATCCATCCCTTGTTATCAATCACATTACTCTATGGCTGAAAACCGGAACAGTAGCAACTTTAATTTTGTCTTGAATATATGCACTTTATAAAGTGATTATTATTCGCCATGGTGCAATGAGAATGTTCATTTCACATAAAAATCGCAGAATATTTTGCACAGAATATTATATTGGATTTGAAATGCCGAAATCCGATACATGCAAGGTACATGGGGTGTACCCATAGTGCCATGATGTTCCAGTTCTTATTTTTACCTTGGACAATGATCGGAATTTCATCCCAGGGGCAATAAAAATTAATGAGCTCAGTCTCTTGGCCAAGAGGAAGAAAATCGGAAACTCACTACGGCATATAAGCTTCATTTAGTGAAAGGGAATGGAATAGAAGATAACTTGAAATTTGAAGTAGAACAAGCTAAGACAGTCCTAAACAAGGATTGATTGTTATTTCTATGGACCTGCAACAAGCACTTCCAACCCCAAAACCTTCCTGGACCCGCCTTTTATAAATCTAAAATGTGGACATTTAACTTAAATATTCACAACTGTGAATCGGGGATTCATCTATTTTTCGGAATTCATTAGGTTGCGGACCTGACATGTTTAAGTAAAATTTGCTCGCCTTTTAGTGTTCTGTTACCACCACTTTGTCCGAAGCGGATCCTGCGTCATAATAATTTTTTCGAAAACGAAAGCGTATTGACCTAAACCCTTATACACGAGTTACTGTTGAATGTCCCCCCAAAGGTACACTGAAGCTCGTTGAAATTGGTTGGCCCAGGGTCTGGCATTTTCTTGTGATACATGCAGTGCGGGTCAGTATTTATTCCGACAACATTAACACATAGCAGTATTTCGAGGTACAACGACGATATTCTAAAATTTAGGGCAGATAAAATTTGTTACCTCTGATCTGAGTGTGTGCTATACCCTATTACCGGGTGAGCAGAATAAAGTGGAACCGCTCCATCCTGTTCACGCAAATTCCTGAGTGAGTGAGTCGGCCGGTGACGAAGTACAGTGCCGGATGTACTGAAGGTCACGCTACCGCGTCAGGTTTCAGTCTTTGTTGAACGTTTGCAAACGTGGCACGTGTTCCGTTGGAGACATGAGTACAGGGTGTGAATTCAGTGAAATGGCTCAGGTGGCTCAAGTCGGGTATCGGTATTCTGTTCCCCAAAGAGTATTCATTTACGATTCAAACGTCCGTACAGAAAGTGCGAGGGCCGTAAGGAGATTATTTCAAGAGACGTTTCCTGATGTTTAGTTCCAGATCGGACTTCGATTCATAAATTAGTAAATAAATTACGTAAGACGGGAAGTTTTCTTGATAAGAAAAGTAATAAATCACGTACAATACTCATACAAGAAACTGTAGGTGGCATTGGTAACCCTCTGGAAAAGTCTCCTACAAAATCACTTCGATGACTTGCTCAGGAAATGGAAATTTCCTATGGTTCTGTTCGAACGGGTACAAAGTTACTGAAGGGTAATGAGCAGTTTCCTAATCAGGTTCCAGAAATGCTTGAACAACGAAGGGAGGCAGTTTCAACATCTCCTGGCGTGATATATGCGAGTACTTTTATTTTTTGTGTTGTTTGTTTGTTAGATAGAAATAGCTTACGCCGCAATATTTTTACTGCGGACTTCCTGTCACACACGCACCTCCCGTATGCAGGCTGCGCTGCCGGGCTACGGGGCTGGTTCCGCTTTATGTTGCTCACTCTATAGTACGTAAGTTATCCAAATGTGTCGTTGTTATTTAAAACTTAAACTTTACGACAAGATATCAGGGAATCAGCCGTAACGCTTACAATCCAATGTTTATTTGTTAATCTCCTGCGAAGTTCTTTAAAACAATCCGTTGCCGTTATCTCTGTTAAAATGGAAGTAATAGTGGTACTTATTATTGGAATTATTTTGTCTTAACTCTAATGAGAAATGAAAAGGCAAGAGACATGATACTTCAAAAAGTGCACGTATCCGAAAAAAGAATGGTGCGAGCGTCTCGGGGAATTAATCCATCTCAAGAGGTGACATCTCCGCTATTAACCAACAAAAGAAACAGAGTAATAGATCTCAGTCTTACAATTCACACTGAGAGCCGATCAAGCCAACACTCAAGCTGAAGAAAATAAATTGTTTCCCATACTCAATTTAACTTCATGAAACCCATGTTAATCTTTTCGAACAATTTCACGTCGTGCTTACTGAAACAAGTCTCCGGCAGCGGAAGTATACGAGAAGAGCAAAACTGAGAAGGTAGTGGTCGTGGATCGTGTTTTTAAGGTAGAGTGCCAACATTTGCTTGGTGTGAAATGAGGAAAGCATAGATGAACCACATGCCAGTGGTGGGATTCGAACCTGCTATCTACCGAAAGCAAGATTGCAACTACACGATCCATTGCTGAACCATTGCTGGCACGTATAGTCCAGTAAGGACAGTCGCCTACCAAATCCACTACCACCCAGACTGATAGTTTGCTGGGAGGTGTCAGCGTCTGATCGGCCAATGTGGTGACGTATTGTCTACAAGGGTCTACAATATTTTAAACAGCGTCAAGGTAGAAGTTCAATAAAAGGGATCGATAAAATCAAAGAAGAAATATCTGTCAGGTTCTACAACAAAAAGGAGCTTTGATGTGTCTGCATTGCACAGTTTGTGGTTCCGAAATATATCTCTTCAGCCATCTACGAACCCATAATCAGTCAACTTGATACACTCACAAACATCATTATATTTGGCAGTGAGTGAGTGCCTACGAGGCTGATGATGATGATGATGATGATGATGATGATGATGATGATGATGACATATTGAAGTGCCACGTTGTCAGCACAGATAGCATCTCCATCGCTTGGCTCTCCCCACCTGCGTTTCATATTAGACTCTTCCTCAACTCCAGCCCTCAGTCCAGAATTAAAATGTCCAGACTGACCGGGAATCAAATGAGGGACTTCCAGGTAAAAGTCAGACATGTTACTCGTCTGACCACGAAATCGATTAGATGTATCTGGGTTCCAGTAGCGCTTTGTTTTATCAAATGTTGGCAGAAACTCCTAAACATCTGTTGATCACAACAGCACCTTGATGGGCCAGTCTCTTATTCCTGGAATCAAACAATCTATACGTATAAAATAAGAGTTTTGTCTGAACATTGATCAGAATTTAAAAAGGATGGTTTTTCTGTATCGGTCGTGTCCATAGGAGCAAGGAAATGCACTTTTTAATTTTCCGTAATTTCTGTCTGTCTGTCTGTCCGTCTGTCTATATGTATGTACACGCATCACGAGAAAACGGCTGAAGAGAATTTAATGAAAATCGGTATGTAAAGTCGGGAAATAAGTCGCTACAATTTAGGCCACAAACAATATTATTCACGCTGAGAGAAATGGTAGTTTACGGGAAGGTCTAAAATTTAATTATAAAATATTTATGTTATTAGTGGTCCTAACTTAATGAAAATCGGTATGAAAAGTCGGAAAATAAGTCGCTATAATGTAGGATATAAATAATCTTATTCACACTGAAAGAAATGTTAGTTTAGGGGAAGGCCTAAATTTAAATTCACAGAGCTCGATAGCTGCAGTCGCTTAAGTGCGGTCAGTATCCAGTATTCGGAAGATAGTTGGTTCGAGCCCCACTGTCGGCAGCCCTGAAAATGGTTTTCCGTGGTTTCCCATTTTCACACCAGGCACACCTTAATTAAGACCACGGCCGCTTCCTTCCCACTCCTAGCCCTTCCCTGTCCCATCGTCGCCATAAGACCTATCTGTGTCGGTGCGACGTAAAGCAACTAGCAAAAAGAAAATTAAATTCTCAAATTTTTATGTTATTAGTGGTCCTACCTTAATGAGAATCGGTATGCAGTCGGGAAATAAGTCGCTACAATCTAGGTCATAAATAATTGTATTCACGCTGATTGGAATGGTAGTTTAGGGGAAGGCCAAATACACTGACTGACAGAGCAAATGCAACACCAAGAAGGAGTGGTCATAACTTTATGCCAATTGCAGGGTAGACAGACGTCACTGAGGTATGCTCATGATGTGAAATGCGCCGCTGTGCTGCACACGTAGCGAACGATAAATGGGACACGGCGTTGGCGAATGGCCCACTTCGTACCGTGATTTCTCAGCCGACAGTCATTGTAGAACGTGTTGTCGGGTGCCACAGGACACGTGTATAGCTAAGAATGCCAGGTTGCCGTCAACGGAGGCATTTCCAGCAGACAGACGACTTTACGAGGGATATGGTGATCGGGCTGAGAAGGGCAGGTTGGTCGCTTCGTCAAATCGCAGCCGATACCCATAGGGATGTGTCCACGGAGCAGCGCCTGTGGCGAAGATGGTTGGCGCAGGGACATGTGGCACGTGCGAGGGGTCCATGCGCAGCCCGAGTGACGTCAGCACGCGAGGATCGGCGCATCCGCCGCCAAGCGGTGGCAGCCCCGCACGCCACGTCAACCGCCATTCTTCAGCATGTGCAAGACACCCTGGCTGTTCCAATATCGACCAGAACAATTTCCCGTCGATTGGTTGAAGGAGGCCTGCACTCCCGGCGTCCGCTCAGAAGACTACCAGTGACTCCACAGCATAGACGTGCACGCCTGGCATAGTGCCGGGCTAGAGCGACTTGGATGAGGGAATGGCGGAACGTCGTGTTCTCCGATGAGTCACGCTTCTGTTCTGTCAGTGATAGTCACCGCAGACGAGTGTGGCGTCGGCGTGGAGAAAGGTCAAATCCGGCAGTAACTGTGGAGCGCCCTACCGCTAGACAACGCGGCATCATGGTTTGGGGCGCTATTGCGTATGATTCCACGTCACCTCTAGTGCGTATTCAAGGCACGTTAAATGCCCACCGCTACGTGCAGCATGTGCTGCGGCCGGTGGCACTCCCGTACCTTCAGGGGCTGCCCAATGCTCTGTTTCAGCAGGATAATGCCCGCCCACACACTGCTCGCATCTCCCAACAGGCTCTACGAGGTGTACAGATGCTTCCGTGGCCAGCGTACTCTCCGGATCTCTCACCAATCGAACACGTGTGGGATCTCATTGGACGCCGTTTGCAAACTCTGCCCCAGCCTCGTACGGACGACCAACTGTGGCAAATGGTTGACAGAGAATGGAGAACCATCCCTCAGGACACCATCCGCACTCTTATTGACTCTGTACCTCGACGTGTTTCTGCGCGCATCGCCGCTCGCGGTGGTCCTACATCCTACTGAGTCGATGCCGTGCGCATTGTGTAACCTGCATATCGGTTTGAAATAAACATAAATTATTCGTCCGTGCCGTCTCTGTTTTTTCCCCAACTTTCATCCCTTTCGAACCACTCTTTCTTGGTGTTGCATTTGCTCTGTCAGTCAGTGTATTTGTGTTATTAGTCGTCCTATCGACAAATACTATAGGCCTATTACTAAAGTTACATAGTATTAAATTTCCGATTATTTATGTCTTATACATTTTTACCGTTCCGGCTATGATTCAATGTTATTCATGAATTTGGATTTTTGTTGTTAAGTCCATATCAGCGCCAAGTCACGAGAAAATGGGTAGACATAATATAAAATGAAAATTATGGAAAGTCGGGGAATAAGGAACTACAGTTTTTTTTTTTTTTGCTAGGGGCTTTACGTCGCACCGACACAGATAGATCTTATGGCGACGATAGGATGGGAAAGGCCTAGGAGTTGGAAGGAAGCGGCCGTGGCCTTAATTAAGGTACAGCCCCAGCATTTGCCTGGTGTGAAAATGGAAAACCACGGAAAACCATCTTCAGGGCTGCCGATAGTGGGATTCGAACCTACTATCTCCCGGATGCAAGCTCACAGCCGCGCGCCTCTACGCGCACGGCCAACTCGCCCGGTGAACTACAGTTTACGCTATAAATAATTTCGTAAGTCGCCCTAATATCACAGTCACATTTAGTTGTGAAGGCCTACAATACAGAAAGCTCATAACATTGAACAACAATAACATTACATTGACCATTGTTTGTTGTGATGTGCTTTGTGTCTTCTGTTGCCAGTCATGTCCGATAGATGGGATTACTGCTGTATACCGAGTGTTCCTTTTTTAATTTGCTTTACGTCGCACCGACACAGATAGGTATTATGGCGACGATGGGATAGGAAAGGGCTAGGAGTGGAAAGGAAGCGGCCCTGGCGTTAATTACGGTACAGCCCCAGCATTTGCCTTGTGTGAAAACGGGTGCACCACGGAAAACCATCTTCAGGGTTGTTGACAGGGGTTTTCGAACCCACTACCTCCCGAATGCAAACTCACAGCTGCGCGCCCCTAACCGCACGGCCAACTCGCCCAGTCGTACCGAGTACAACAGCCTGCCTGAATATTGGCGGGAAGTAGCTGTGGAGATAGATAACTTTCTTCTTAATCATGCCATTCCTCTGGTTCATACATTTTCTGATAGTACTGGTACGTAACAAACTGGTTCATCGTAGCATTGGAGCTATTCAAACCCTACCCTGAGCACTAATTGGAATGAGCAGTGTGTATATTTAACGGAACAATGATAGAGGAGTGTTCACGGCTGTCTACGGCCTGATCATACCAGCACTGGAACTTTTGACTGTTAGATCGGCATCATAGTACTGTTCGACTGTTCGGTAAAAGTGAGAAAATGTGCGGTTTATCATTTGAGCGAGTATTTTATATAATAACATTGCTTTTAATCCCTACATTCCTACTGACGTTTTTGTAATGGCCTAAGTTAACTAACTGCAGTTAGGAAAACCACAAAGACAGTCTCTTTTAGAATCCCGTAGCGAAGCACGGGTATATCAGCTAGTATCATATAAACCAAGGTAAATTTTTTGTAAGAAGTGAAAGGGGAAGGATAAAGAAAGAGAGAACATGAGTGAACTGCCATGCGAAGTGCTTCTACACCAGGGCTGTGAAACGGTAATCCTACTCTTCAGGCGTTTAAGGAGGTATCTCCTGCAGTAGTTCAGTGACACATACAAGCAGGCACGCGGTGGAGCGAAGCTGACCATAGCAGTGGCGGGTACTTAGGTTATATTAGTTATAAACATTTCTTTAAATAGGATTAAACTATTATGATTTACTGTATTGTAACTGTTCTGTTACTATTTATTCGCAAACAAACCATTTCTAACATTTCTAATTATACTACACGAAAATGTATTCACTTATATATACAGTAATATAAACGAATAAGACTATTGTAGGTAATATGTTTAATTTTATATCCTAAAATTTAAACGGTTTCATCCCGATGAAAAAGCAATCATTGCACAACATTGAAAGGATTGAAATATTTACTTTCAACTCATTTTCAAGTAAACCATTGGATATACAATTTAAAACAAGGTACATGATTTATTCTAAACATTGGTTACGATTACCTATCAGAATGTTATAACTTGATCGCTTTCATATATTGACCTCGTTAGATTCTCCTAACCGAGGGTAAGGTTAGGCTCCCAGTCAACACAAGGGAGTAACTAGAAACAAGATAAAGGGCTGACCTTCGGGGGTGGTCAGGGGGCCGATGTGTTCTCATATCACATTACTGACATAAAATACTCTTTACGTTGGCAAAATTTCGTGCACTAGACTGTACTCAGCGGGACTGACCACGGAGCTTGTCGCTGACCTTTTCTCTTGCTCAAAAGGAACCTTAGAAAAACTTACAACAAACCTACTCTAATTATTCTCATTGTCTATTTTTCTTTTCCAAAACTATTTAAGTTAATTCTTTCACTTATGCATACGTTTTGAATTGTTGTAAAATATATATTTCGTTTGTTGAAGTTTTAAGTTCTTGGTGGTCAAACCTAATTGGGACGGATTTACTTTATCCGATAAAATTCTTCTCTTTCCTCTTCTTTCACCACAACTTAGTGAGCATTTTTGGTGTGATATACATCGCACTTGTTAACTTGGCCCTGTTTTACGGCCAGATTCCCTTCCTAACTCAAATTTGTATGGAAGAGTGTATTCACTATTACGTTGTCTGTGCTGGTTGATAGTGTGGAGTGCTGTATGCATATGAAGGCGAGTGTATAAAGACAGACGCAAACACCCATTTCCAGAGCCTTAGGAATTAATCAGACGCGGCCTAGAATCCCCGATGTCGATGGGAATCGAGCCTCAGACTCCCTGTACAGAATGCCGTGGCATTCATCATGACCATGGAGCTAGACCCACTGTCGATTTTAAGATACAAGAGAAGGACATATTTCTGTCTCGAAAGGAGTTATGCGTTGTGCCAGTAAATGTGAAGACACAGATCTACCATTTTTCAACAGACTATCCACCATCAGCGCCCATATGACAGTTTGTAGGGGGGGGGGGGGGGGGGGCAGACCTGAGAGTACGTAGTATTTTTAATATTTTGGAAGTTAAATGGCGACTTGTATTCTGTGGTAGAAGAAGCCTGTTGGTGGGGAACTGTACTACCGTTTCTACGTAATACTGACTTTTAAATCATTTTCTTGAAAGGAAAACACCTGACTAGACTAGATTTTTGCCTTTCTCTGAGAGCTAGGGGGGGGGGGGGCGGCCCCACCTTGCTCCCGGGTATGGGCGCCCTTGCCACCCACTAATCCTCCCGATATGCGATCATTCACGATTGATGTGCAAGCTCTATTGTGTTCATGCACATGTCTTGGAAATACAAGATTCACAGGTATAAATACTCTCCTTACCCTATTAGTCACCAACAACTGTCGGTTGGTTTGTTTGGTTGTGAAAGATATTTAGCCAATTTAACCATATGTAAGAAAAATTCGTAATGTGCTACAATGCGAGATGTTTGAAGAAACGTTGCTCTGTAATTGGCGAGTTTCTATCAAATCAAACTCAATTATTTAGAAATGTACATATATTTATGTTTATTTTTCTTCAAATACTTAGGAACTTGAAATTTGGAACTTATCTTAATGAATTGCTACTTTTCCTCCACTCCAGCATATAATGCAATGTGTTAGAAGAAACGTTGCTCTGTCGTTGGCGTAAGTCCAGCTGGCTGCCAGTCCTTTGACCTTCCATCACGTCACGCTCCTTACCTTAGCTATGTGAATGACACGACGTATTTTACTTTTAGGTGTTTTATTCTTAGTGCACTCCTTAGTATTATCATTGTTGTTATTATTATAATTATTTTCTCGTATTACAATTCTTTTGAAAACTCTACAAGGATTCTTAATGAGCATTTAATGGTCTACCTATTATCTGGAAATTTAGTTTTGGTTGGCCTATTTATGTGGCGTTGAAGTGCGTTACTTCAAATTTGAGTTCATTCAAATTAAGCTAATTTGTTATCTTGTCACTTGTGGGCTTTTACCAGTCTGACAGTAAAGAATACACGCATACATTTAAGAAAACATTTTTAAACAATCTAAAAATTCTTTGAAATGCTGTATCTTGATCTAAAATCTTATCGAAAGTTGAAATAATGACTAATCATCCGAATTCGGCAAAAGATTCAAAATAATGCAAAATAGAAACGTGCTATCATTGTCTGATGTATCACATAATGAATGTATATACTACTGAGCAACGTCGTAATGCAAAGAGAAAAGGGTTACATTTCAACGCAACATATGCCCCTGACTTATGACCGTGACACTACGAAAGATTCTGAGCTTTGGGTGATCCTCAGTAGACCGAGCTCGATAGCTGCAGTCGCTTAAGTGCGGCCAGTATCCAGTATTCGGGAGATAGTAGGTTCGAACCCCACTGTCGGCAGCCCTGAAGATGGTTTTCCGTGGTTTCCCATTTTCACACCAGGCAAATGCTGGGGCTGTACCTTAATTAAGACCACGGCCGCTTCCTTCCCACTCCTAGCCCTTCCCTGTCCCTTCGTCGCCATAAGACCTATCTGTGTCGGTGCGACGTAAAGCAACTAGCAAGAAAACAAAAAAAATGATCCTCAGTAGTGACGTTCGGAACACGACCAGGGAGCCTCAGTGTTAAGAAATATGTTACACATTAGGTTCAATGACAGTTTCTGCACGAGTGAGGAAAACAATGGGAAACTGTCTCACTCAACATTCTGCTTAATATGCCTCATGTTGGCGCTGTCATCGCATTTTGCGATTTCTATACAATCGCACAATATTTGAAGGTGTTATTTGAGGATCCAACCAGACTCCAGGCTGTACTTGTGGTAGTGACGGCAGTACTACTTTCACCACTCTGAAGTTGATACCAATTTCAGTTCATTACCCATAGGATGGAATCTTCTAGCCGAGAATTTGCAGACGCGCGGTGCGCACTGCAATATTACATGGAGTTTATGACACGACGGCGCTGTCGCTTTCAGCCTGCGCTTTCATTACTCACCTCCCAGACGCAGTGCATAAAGAAATGAGCACATCACGCAGTTTGTCTCCGCACCATTTCTTACTCTGATTTGTAAGGTGGAGAACATATTCCTCTCGAAGGGAATCTTCCAGAAATCCTACAGTATTCCTGGCCTTAAATTCAGCTGAAAATGTAGGTATTCTCTGTCTGATGCTTTCGAAGAGAATATTTGTGAAATTAACAGTTTTGATGTTGCATACGTCTTATAGTTACGAAACCACATGGACGGGTGCAGTTATTAAAATACAGTATGAATGTTTTAAAATCAAAAACCATTTCTAGGAAGACGAGCGACGACAGTGTTCAATGTATCGTTGTAAAGAGGAAGATAGATTGCACTCAACAACAAGATTTTCCATAAGGTCCTACAGCTACTGCGATTTGGAAAGGTAGAAGCACAGGTATGTAAAGTATTATTTTTCACTCCCTTGAATAGTATTTTAAGTACCTAAAACTGCGTTTATTTTTTGAGATTTGTGTTCATGTTTAGAGCCTAGGTGTCTAATCTTAACTTTTATGAGCCTAAGTAATAATATTGTTATTTGATTTACGTCCCAATAACTACTTTTACGGTTTTCGGATACGCCGAGGTGCCGAAATTTAGTCTCACAGGAGTTCTTGTTCGTGCCAATAAATCTACCGACACAAGGCTGACGTATTTGAGCACCTTCAAATACCACCGGACTGAGCCAGGATCGAACTTGCCAAGTTGGGGTCAGAAGGCCAGAGCCTCAATCGTCTGAGTCACTCAGCCCGGCTTTAAGAGCCTAAAATTTCAAAATGTAGTCATGCCACAGTTAAAATATTCTCTCACATGTGATAAGAGAGTTTTGTGAGGAAACTATTGATACGACAAGGTCACATTTAATACTATAAGAATTAGCTTTCTTTTAGAATAAGCAATATAAAGAACGAACAAGGATCAAATCAAGTCAAGTATAGAGAGGTAGAAACACAAACATGTAACAGGATAGAAGCAATGACAGATCGTTGTTAGAAAAGGAAGCAATAGAGTTAGGAGACGAAGACAATCTCCACAACTTAGTTCACTGCCATCTTCAAACAGATGGGTTCTCTCCTCATCAATCCCAATTCTCCTAAATCTCTTCCTTTTCAGACACTAACAAACTGTGTTCTTTTGTGATTTGATGCAAATCTTTATTTCGTCTTTCTATTGCTCCAACACTGACTGCCGTTCTCAGTGGCCCGGATTCGATTTCCTAAACTGCTAGAAATTACAGAATGGCAGGAGGGCTGGTATGTGATTAAAATTATACATGCAGCTCTCCTCCATTCGGAGTGTGCGTGAAAAGAGCTGAATAATAATGTTACTGGCCCACCGACTATTTTTTCTATATTCGGAGACGCTGAGGTGCCGGAATTCAGTGGCGTGGGACTAAATCTACCGACACGAGGCTGACGTATTTGAGCACATTTAAATACTGCCGGACTGAGTCAGGATCGAACCTGCCAAGCTGAGGTCAGAAGACCAGTGCCTCAACCGTCTGAACCACTCAGCCCGACACCTCAGCATGAAGAGACGAGTTTAGTTTATTGTGTGTTTCTTATTATATAATCCTGTCATGATACTATCTCTCTACGTGCGACACGATTTGGCACTTTTCTATTCCTTGCCATTGCTTATATTAACCCATCGGTAACCTTTTCTCCTCTGTCTGTCCTATGTTCTGAATTTTTCAACACCTGTATTCATCTTTATGTTTTGGTCACTTCCTTTCCTCTTTTTCTACGTTTATCGGACTACCTCCTTATCCTACATTTCCACCGAGAGAGTTGACCGTGCGGTTTGGGTCGCATAGCAGTGAGTTTGCATTCGTGAGATTGAAGGTTCGGATACCAATGCCGGCAGCCCTGAAGATGATTTTCCGTGGTTTCCCATTTTCACACCGGTCAAATGCTGGGGCTGTACCTATAAGGCCACGGCCGTTTCCTTCCCACTCCTAGCTCTTTACCATCCAATCGTCGCCATAAGATCTATCTGTGTTGAGGCGACGTAAAACAAATTGTAAAAGCAAAAGAAGAATACGCCACTGCACGAAATGTGGAGAGTGAACCTGTCTCATCTTCTTATTTCTCCTTCTTTCCGCAATGAATTGTAATTTTCTTTTATTCAAGAATGTTTTCATCTCAAGTCATTATAGAACTGATAAAATTCAGAGTGCTGTAGAAAACGTTAATGCTGATTTAAGTCTCATAAGTAATTTTGCATTGAGTAACAATCTCAAAATTAATCCTCTTAAAACGCAAGCAATAATCATTGGTACTTCGAAAAACTTACACGTCTTAAAACAATACGAAATTCCTCCTGTAGCACTAAACAATACCATTATTCCATTTTGTGAAACAGTTATGAATCTTGGTGTGGCTATAAGCGAAACATTGAACTGGTCGCAACATGTGACGAAAGTGTGCCAAAAGGTATATCAATGCCTGCATCCTCTGAAGCGGTTTAAAAATATATTTCCTTGGTCCTTGAAAATAAAGCTCATTCAATCACTCTTGTTTCCAATTCTCGAATACTGTGATACAGTTTTTATTGATATCAATAACGAGCAAAGCATGAAACTGCAACGTGCCCAAAAATGCATGCATCAGGTATGCATTCGACATACAACCATACGCCCATGTATCCCCATTCTATACACAATTATCTTGGTTACGACTGAATGACAGACGTAGACTCCATGCAACTACTTTGGTGTATCAAGTGCTTTCTGAAAACACTCCTCCTTACCTATCCACCAGATTTCGCTACCTTAGTTCCATACACCTGTTCAATACCCGGTCAGGCTGTACGCTAGAAATTCCTGTGCATCGAACCGCAACCTACAACAGATCGTTCACGATCACCGCCACGAGCTGGTGGAATGAACTCCCCAGTGACATCAGAGAAGCTAAATCTAAGACAAAATTTAAAATCCTTTACCAGCGTCATCTTTTAAGCACTTCCAGTCTTTCTTGAGTGTGAATGGGATGCATGAATGAGAGTGAATATGGTTGTTTATTGCAATGTGTTCCTGTATATAATTTAGTTATACTTTACTCACCTTAGTTTAGTTAGTGATACTTTAGTTGCTTTAGTTATACTTTAGATTGTAAAAATTTCATATGTTTAAATTTTATGTAAAAATTACATTGTATATACATGAAGTGGTTAAGTGTAAGAAAGGGCCGGGAGCCCTAACTTCGCCACAATAAAGACGCTTTAATAATAATAATAATAATAATAATAATAATAATAATAATAATAATAATAATAATAATAATAATAATAATGATCGAACGCAGACTCATCAGCTTCATATCCTACACCAGTGATATTCAAAGTATGATACGCGTACGCGAGCTCGTCTGAAAGGGTACGCAAAATTATCGTAGCTCCTGACTGTTTTCGGTGAGCAGAAAATGGTTGAGCCAGCTCATTTTCAATAACATTTTGTTTTAATTTAGTGCTTTTGTCTACCACTACACAGAGTCAACTTTCTGAAATGCTAATTGACTGGGTAATTAAAATGACTTACTTATGCTGCATAGTTTTTAAAAGTATTTCGCTTCGAAATTCACTAATTCACTTCAACTTTTCTTCAGTAAGTGTATATAATACAATAGTAATTGTTGCATTAATAATACTCGTATATACGTATATTGTTGCTAGGAGTGAAAACTTATGAGAAAACCATATTTCTCCATCTGCCTTGTGAAGGCTTCGCGCGTTCAATCAATCAATCAATCAATCAATCAATCAATCAATCAATCAATCAATCAATCAATCAATCAATCAATCAATCAATCAATCAATCAATCAATCAATCAATCAATCAATCAATCAATCAATCAATCAATCAATCAATCCTGATCTGCATTTAGGGCAGTCGCCCAGACGGCTTTTCTTAAATGAGTACAAAGAAATTGGAAATTCATTGAACATCTCCCTTGGTAAGTTGTTCCAATCCTTAACTCCCCTTCCTATAAACGAATATTTGCCCCAAATTCGTCCTCTTGAACTCTTTCATTTTGTGATCTTTCCTACTTTTAAAGACACCACTCAAACGTATACGTCTATTAACGTCATTCCACGCCACCTCTACACTGACAGCTAGGAACATACCACTTAGTCGAGCAGCTCGTCTCCTTTCTCCCTAGTCTTCGCACCTCAAACTTTGCAACATTTTTGTAACGCTACCTTCATTTTTTTGTCGGAAATCACCCAAAAAATCGAGCTGCTTTTCTTTGGATTTCTTTTCCAGTTCTCGAATCAAAGTAATCCTGGTGAGGGTCCCATACACTGGAACCATACTCTACATGGGGTCTTACCAGAGACTTATAATATGCCCTCTTCTTTACATCCTTACAACAACCCTTAAATACCCTAATATCCATGTACGTTGCCTGTGAAGGGAACATAAGACTCCAATGGTCGAATAATCGGATTATCGTTAAGCACAGAAAATGCCAAGAATAGTTCTTCGGTCATTGATCACCACTCCGAAGGACTTACGAGGTTTCCTTTCCCCACCGACGATACATAGCCTACATTATTGTTGTTACTGGAGAACAGGATGGTGTATCGGCTTAGCTGCTTGCCTGTCGTCCCGGCGATCATGATTTTATTCTCGGCTTTTCTGGGGTGGGTTTTCACTTGAAAACTCCGTGGTGTCCACAGCTCTTTCATGCCTCAGTGTGAGCAAGGACACTGCGCAAGCAGAAAAGGCTGCGGTAAGATGATTATTATAGTTATTATTATTCGGCATTCAGCTACGATAATTTGTTATTTCACCAAGCTTGATAGCTGCAGTCGCTTAAGTACGGCAGTGTCCAGTATTCGGAAGATAATGGGTCCGAACCCAACTGTCGACAGTCCTGAAGATAGTTTTCCGTGGTTTTCCATTTTCACATCAAGCAAATGCTTAGGCTGTACCTTAATAAAGGACACGGCTGCTTCCTTCCCGCTCCTAGCCGTTTCCTCTCCCATCGTCGCCATAAGACCTATCTCTGACGGTGCGACGTACAGTAGAGCATCTTTTAAAAAAGAAGTTATTTCTGGTATAATCGCAGTATAATCGTACTTCGGGGGTAAGAAGATAAAACACCGGTTGACTTGGCCGTGCGGTTAGGGGTGCGCTGCTGTCAGCTTGCATCCGGGAGATAGTGGGTTCAAATGCCATTGTCGGCAGCCCTGAAGATGGTCTTCCGTGGTTTCCCATTTTCACACCATACATATTAAGGCCACGGCCTCTTCCTTCCAACTCCTAAGCCTAGCCACTAGCAAAAAAAAAATTACTTCCCACTCGTAGCTGTTTCCTGTCCCATCGTCGCTATAAGACATGTCTCTGTCGGTACAACGTAAAGCCATTTGTAAACAAAAAAAAATGTTATTTCTGGTATAATCGCAATATAGTCGTACTTCGGGGGTGCGAAGATAAAACAATTGGATTTTGTGGGTACGCCACCTAAAAAGTTTGAATACCACTGTCCTACACCATACCCACAAAAAGGGCATGGATTACATAAGTAAGCCATACATTCGTGAGTTCTAGAATTATCCTATAGTTTTGAGAAAAGAAGGGATAATATTGAAGGTTCTCTGAAATTTCGCCTTTCTCCATTCACATAGAGTGGCTTTGTTTCTACCCTTGTATTAAAACAATACGCACTTGTTTTCTTAAAATCACTTCACAAATACCCCCACGTCATTATCCAAATATTCATGACAGATTCCTGCTTCCGCTTTACATTCTCATTCGTTGCCTGCATAATGGCCCCGCGCATTCTGCGCCAAGAGATGGATCCGTGTAAACAAAACTTTAAATTAAAAACAGAGAAGTGGACTGTGAAATTTTGATTGGTCGATAAATTTCGTCCAAACTGAATTCTGTACGTGACTTGGAATCTACTATATTGTGTGCATTCGCGCTTCACATTTCTTTTATTTATTTCCAATTTCTTGTTGACTCGGTCCTCTGTAAAGCAGAGGTCACGTACGCGTATAAGGTTGCTATCGAATCAAAGCGTTAGCCGTACGTGATATTTAATTATTCCTGGTATCCTTTTAATGTACCCCGGATATTTCATCAGAGGAGGCACACATAAAAATCTTCCCCTAATATACAACAAAGCATGTTTACTTTAAATACCAGATGATTATAATAATTTTCTAAATTTTCTTCTCCTGATTTCTTCTTCAGCGTTTGTCGCGCCTCTTGGCAGGGTCCGCCAAATAATAATAATAATAATAATAATAATAATAATAATAATAATAATAATAATAATAATAATAATAATAATAATAATAATAATAATACCGGGCGAGTTAGCCGTGCGCGTAGAGGCGCGCGGCTGTGAGCTTGCATCCGGGAGATAGTAGGTTCGAATCCCACTATCGGCAGCCCTGAAGATGGTTTTCCGTGGTTTCCCATTTTCACACCAGGCAAATGCTGAGGCTGTACCTTAATTAAGGCCACGGCCGCTTCCTTCCAACTCCTAGGCCTTTCCTATCCCATCGTCGCCATAAGACCTATCTGTGTCGGTGCGACGTAAAGCCCCTAGCAAAATAATAATAATAATAATAATAATAATAATAATAATAATAATAATAATAATAATAATAGCTAAATTTGGCAAAGTTAATCAAGTGAATAAATTCTAATACCCGAAAGGATTAATTCAGCCATCAGGTTTGAATTATGAAGTAAACAAGAAGAGGATCTCAAAATTACACAGGGCGTATAGATTCACATGGAACAAATATAACAAAAGATCAATAACCAGGAACGCAAAATTAAGACATTACAACTCAGTTATCAAACCTGAAGCACTATACGACTCAGAAACCTCGATCATTGGAGGCGGATCCCTTATTAAAGACAAAGAGGAACGGGAGCGGATTATTGAGGAAAATATTTGGTCCAGTCTACTCAGAGGGAATCTGGATTAAACGGATGTCTCGGGAGCTTAATCAGCATTTTGAAAAGATTACCGACACTATCAGACACAGGCCATTAAAATTCAAGGGCCACATTCTCAGAATTAACAATGACAGGCTCACCAAAATGGATTCTCAACCTTACTCTTTCAGTGAAAGCCAAGAACGAGTGAAATACAATAAGACTTTCTGAAAATCGGCATCCCACAGGAAATTATTGAAGATCGACTCCAGTTAAAAAAGAAGCAGTCAGCAACCATCATTTTGCTAAGAAATTGAATACCATGGACTGAAGAACGGAGGGAAATATTCAGTGCCCAGATGAAGATATTTTCGAAGAAGAGAAATCGAAAGACACCAGTAGTATAATTGGATGGTTCTGCCGCACCTCCGCCGCCGCACGCCTCCGCCCGCCTCCTCCTCCGCCGCCGCCTCCGCCGCCGCCGCCTCCTCCGCCGCCGCCGCCCGCGGGAAATTTGAATTTGGCGGGAAATTTGAATTTTGGCGCGAGATTTGAATTTGTAAACAAAGCCACGTGCTTTTTGACAGCTGTCATCGACAACAACGCAACGCTAACCTCACTGCTGCCATCTTGACGGGCCTAAACCTCACTAGTGCCAACTTAACCTAACTAGCATGAGGTAAACAAAGCCACGTGTTTTTTGACAGCCACGTGCTTTTTGACAGACAACAATGCATCGCTAACCTCAGTACTGCCATCTTGACGGGCCTAAACCTCAGTAGTGCCAACTTAACCTAACTAGTGCGAGATAAACAAATCCACGTGCTTTTTGACAGCCACGTGCTTTTTGACAGATTTGTAAACAAAGCCACGTGCTTTTTGACAGCTGTCATCGACAACAACGCATCGCTAACCTCAGTACTGCCATCTTGACGGGCCTAAACCTCAGTAGTACCAACTTAACCTAACTAGCGTGTGGTAAACAAAGCCACGTGCTTTTGACAGCCACGTGCTTTTTTGACAGCTGTCATCCGCCATCTTTAAACTACAGAGCACCGTGCTGCCCTCTTTCATCACCTATCATCGGCAGTGCTGCCATCTTGACAGACCTAAACCTTAGTGCTACCAACTTAACCTCACTAGCTCGAGATAAACAAATCCACGTGCTTTTTGACAGCTGTCATCCGCCATCTTTGAGCACAGTGCTGCCCTCTTTAGCTACTTACCTTTGAAATGTGGTGGCGGATAATTTGAAAAATGCTTTTCGACAAGCAGCCATCTTTGAGCACCGTGCTACCCTCTATGTGGTGGCGGCAAATTGAAAAATTCCACGTGCTCTTGTTTGGAAACAAACTCACGTGCTTTTTCGACAGCTACCATCTGCCATCTTTAATCTATAGAGCACAGTGCTGCCCTCTTTAGCTACTTACCTTTGAAATGTGGTGGCGACAAATTCCACGTGCTCTTGTTTAGTAAACAAACTCACGTGCTTTTTTGTCAGCTGTCATCCGCCATCTTTAATCTATAGAGCACAGTGCTGCCCTCTTTATCGTAGTAGATGTAAATTCGTCACAGCTGTCATCCGCAGTGCTGCCATCTTAACGGGCTTAAACCTTAGTGCTACCAACTTAACCTTACTAGCGCGAGATAAACAAATCCACGTGCTTTTTGACAGCTGTCATCCACCATCTTTAATCTATAGAGCACAGTGGTGCCCTCTTTAGCTACTTACCTTTGAAATGTGGTGGCGGATAATTTGAAAAATGCTTTTTGATAGCAGCCATCTTTGAGCACCGTGCTACCCTCTTTTGTGGTGGCAGGCAATTCCACGTGACAGCAGCCATCTTTAATCATGAGAGCACCGTGCTGCCCTCTATGTGGTGGCGGCAAATTCTACATGCTCTTGTTTGGAAACAAACTCACGTGCTTTTTTCTGACAGCTGTCATCCGCCATCTTGCATCACAAACCTCAGTGCTGCGCTCTTTAGCTAGATACCTTTGAAATGTGGTGGCGGCAATTTGAAAAAATCTATGTGCTCTTGTTTAGTAAACAAAGCCACGTGCTTTTTATGACAGCTATCATCCACCATCTTTAATCAATAGAGCACGGTGCTGCTATCATGCAGGCAATTTCATCACCTGTCATCCGCCATCTTTTAATGAACAGAGCACCGTGCTGCTCTCTGTAGTAGCGGGCAATTTGAAAAGTTATGTTAGCTGTCATCCGCCATCTTTAATCAAGAGAGCACCGTGCTGCCATCTATGTGGTGGCGGCAAATTCTACGTGCTACGCGCAGCTGTCATCCACCATCTTACATCGCAAACCTCAGTGCTACACTCTATGTGGTGGCGGATAATTTAAAAAGAAAAATTCTACATCAGTCCTCTCTCGACGCTAATTGCACAAGATGGTGACTATACATGACTCCTTAAAGGTGCTTATGCAAGATGATCGCTATACATAGACGCCCTTGGGATGCTTGCGCAAGATGGCGGTTATACAAGGCTCCTTATGAGGGATGCTTGCGCGAGATGGTGGTTGCTCTTATGAGGCGGCTTAAGGATCCATGACTAGAGACGCCCTAAGGATGCTTGCGCAAGATGGCGGATGCAAGATGGCGGCTATACATAGCTCCTTATGAGACAGCCAGTACTCGATACAACATGTGATCAGAACATTGATTGATGTGTTCAGAACACTGTACTCGATACAACATGTGATTAAAACATTGTGTGGTGTGTTCAGAACACTACATAAGTAGAATCGAACGCTGTATTAGGGGATACCTTTGTTTAGATTGAAACATAACAAGACTAGAATTGAACACTGCACATTGATTGATTGATGTGTTCAGAACACAAAATAAGTAGAATCGAACACTGTACTCGATGTCGTTAACTTCAACATGTGATTAAAACATTGTGTGGTGTGTTCAGAACACTACATAAGTAGAATCGAACGCTGTATTAGGGGATACCTTTGTTTAGATTGAAACATAACAAGACTAGAATTGAACACTGCACATTGATTGATTGATGTGTTCAGAACACAAAATAAGTAGAATCGAACACTGTACTCGATGTCGTTAACTTCAACATGTGATTAAAACATTGTCTGGTGTGTTCAGAACACTACATAAGTAGAATCGAACGCTGTACAACATGTTAGGGGATACCTTTGTTTAGATTGAAACATAACAAGACTAGAATTGAACACTGCACTCGATGTCGTTACATGCGATCAGAACAATGATTGATGTGTTCAGATCACGAAACAAGTAGAACCGAACACTGTACAACATGTTAGGGGATACCTTTGTTCTAAGAAGATCAGCTTGAAACATAACAAGACTAGAATTGAACACTGCACTCGATACAACATGTAATCAGAACATTGATTGATGCGTTCAGATCACGAAACAAGTAGAACCGAAGACTGTACAACATGTTAAGGGATACCTTTGTTTAGATTGAAACTAACAAGACTAACACTTCAAATGATTTGCTTAGTACGAAAATAAAAAAATATATACCGCGTAGCTAACTCGTTCATCACACTGCTAAGACGCTTAGTAATTGTGAATACACTCATACGAAAATCAAGAAAGCACACTGCGTAGCCAACTCGCTCGGCTCACTCGCTTAGTATTTGCAACACACACGGATAAGAATGTTCCGAGATACTTACATGTTTTTTTAAGGGAGGGTGAAAGATCATAAATTATATGTACACATGTTGTCTCCTCCAAGTTGTAAGATGAAATAGACGCAGTACTGCGAGTTTCCGCTCTAGCTGGCGAACGGAAGTAGCATGATATCTCAGCAAAAAATAATACGCGTGAGCTTGCAAGTCAGACACAATGATGGATACCGCGATTCAAATCCTGGTAACTTATGCCGTCGGGAAGGGTATCCGGCGAGCATCTAGCTGTAAATCCTCGATTCTCGACAGATTCTTAATCCGAGTTCTTTGACGTCAGGAAGGGCAACTAGTTGAAAACAATTATCGAACACGCATCGCTTTCCCTGTGTATCTTCTTCGGACAGGTACTTCAAAGAATATGTTTTGCTATAACCATATCATGCTCTCAAAATTCTAATAGTCTCTGAACCCTTTTGTTCACGTTCCCAAGTTCGAATTTATCAGCATATTTCGAACTGTTATGTGAACCAGCAGAAGCATTGAAGTCGCCCATTATGACCACGTTATATTTATCCTACGAGATGTGACAAGCTTTCAATTTGTAAGTGGACTACCTCTACCTCTTCGTCGGAACTGTTTGATGTTGGGCAGTATGCCTGAATGATCACTAGATAAGCTGGAGAGGCTTTCACTTTGATCATCATCAGTCTGTTACTTACATGATATGTGTTGATCACATGACTGGACCATTTTCTTCGTAAGATAATAGCGACTCCATTCATTCCCAACTTTTCACTTCCACTGTAAATTATTCTAAATCCGTCTGAACAGAAGTCCCCGTTTCCTGACCACCTTGTTTCACATATTCCTAAAATGTCAAGTGATATGCAGCCTCTTAATGTTCAATACAACTGTGAAAACCGCATCACTGTCCGTTCGGGGGTTCTCGAGATTAACTCTCACAAACAGATACGCATTCCTGGATTTTATTTTGCGGTAAATATAGATTCCATTGGTGACGTCCGGCTCCTTGGTTGACTGGTCAGTGTACTGTCCTTCGGGTCATAGTGTCCCTGGATTGATTCCCAGCGGATCGGGGATTTTAATAGCTTCTAATTAAGTATTCTAGCTTGGGAAATGGGTGTTTGTATCTGTAACAACACTCTCCTCTTCACATTCAGACAACACAACACATTACCAAACACCACAGAAATACGCAGTAGCGATTACATTCCTTTATATGGGGTTGGCGTCATGAAGGGCATCCAGAAGTAAAACTGGACCAATTCCATATGTGTGGCGCAGTCCACACCGAAACCCCAAGTATGTGGGAAAAGCGTAAGGAGAAAAAGAAGCAGATGAAGAATAATAATAAGAAGAAGAATAAGATAGTACTGGTGAAGTAAAATCGACCCACCGTAGTGGGGTATAGAAACTCTGTTGTGTGCGATAAATAAATAAATAAATAAATAAATAAATAAATAAATAAATAAATAAATAAATAAATAAATAAATAAATAAATTAATTAATTAATTAATTAATTAATAAATAAATAAAGAGCATATTGAAAGAATGAAAGAATACTGGAAGAAAAGGAAAGAACAGCTACAGTAAGGAGGAAGAATTGAAATTGTAACGTGGTGCTTATAAGGTCGGAACGCATGAAGAAGAAGAAGAAGAAGAAGTAGAAGGAGAAGAAGAAGAAGAATAAGAAGAAGAAACTTTCCGTAAGCATTTGGAATGTTGTATGTTCAATCAATGAATGAATCATTCATCGATCTGCATTTAGGACTGTTACCCAGAAGGCAAATTCCCCATCAATTTTGTACCTGGTCTGTTCTTGAATGACTTCACAAAACTAGGAAATTTATCGAACATTTCCTTTGATAAATTATTGCATTCCCTACTTCCTATAAATAAATATTTGCCCCAATTTGTCCTCTTGAATCCCAACTTGAGAATGCAGTGTGTTTAAAGAATTTTAATAATAAAAAAAAGAGAGAAATATTGGTGTAGCTGTCTCCGCAGTAACCAACAATATTACGTTACTTAATGAGCCTCTTACTAGTTTTCCGTCTTCTGCTTCTTCTTTTGTGGTCTCATTGGACCACTTCATTCTATTTATTTATATCGTTTCAGAAGCAGAGTTAGGTTACATGTAAAGATGTACGATTATTTTTATAGAAAATAAAAAAATGTAAATTGTGCACCAAAGGTTCATACCGTCGAGTGCATTCCTTGTTGCCTCAAGCAGCTCTTTCTCAGTACATGTGGCAGGACAAAGATGACAATCTAGCAGATGGGCCGTAGTCTGCACTTCACCACAGCCACACAAAACAGAATCCACAGAATATCCCCACTTGTGCAGATTGGTCTTGCACCTAGTAATACCCGAGCGCAGGCTATTTAGAGATCTCCAAGTCGTTCAGTACTTCATATGACCTGCTGGCAATTCTTCACAAGGTGTTTTCCATCGTCCAAGATGCTCAACCCTAGCTCGCCACAAAGTGAGTCTTGTGTGCTGTTGTTCTCCTTCTGTGGTCTTCAAGAAACGTTTGTGTGTACTTCACCGTGATGGAGCTGGTTTCAGTCCATACAGTGGATAAGCTTGGGATTTTAATGATGTGGTCTTCTCCTTACGGGCTGCTACCTCACGTTGAATATCAGGAGGTGCGATGCCAGCAAGAAAGTACAATTTTTTTCGTGGTGCTGGCCTTAGACAGCCTGTGATGATGCGACACGGTTCATTAATTGCCACGTCTACTTCTATGGTATGGCAAGACCTGTACCATACTGGGCAAGCGTACTCTGCTGTCGAGTGACATTTTCAGGTCATATTATTCTATAAGTTTTCTTTCCGAATTGTCCTGTAGCTTTTGATTCGTTCTGATTTTTATGTCGTTCCTCAACTGAAAGTACCCTTTTCATTGTATGTCGTTTTCTTTTTTTTTTTTTGGTTTAAATATAATTTTCATGTTTATCAGTTTCTTCAAATTTTCTGTTTTCTTCTGCAAATCGTTTAAAGTTTTACTTCGTTTATTCTAAGTAATATATTCTATATACTTAATGAGCCTCTTACTACCATTATTATAACTAAGATATATACAGTATTCTATATCTTTAACGGGCTAGATCTTTCTTGACGGGAACATAATCTATCCTTATTCATCTTCCTGTGTGCTTTGAATTTCAATGTTTACTGTGGAATCAACTGATGTTTCAAAAATTAGTGTATTAAAGTGCACGGTACGTAATGGCAATGTACAAAACGTTTCAGTACCACCTTTCGTTTTTTTTTTTAACTTTGCTTCGTGCGAAAATCAACCCATTGTGCACCTGTTACCATTACTAGTAATTCCCTTCCGCTCACGTAAATTTTCATTAAAATCCGACAAATACATGTGATATAAATGATAACGGCCTAGGGGAGACTGATGAGGGCTCAGGGGAAGAGGGTGGATGGACGGCTAGAAATTGATAAAAGGGCGCATCGATTGAATTAAAACGTAATCCGAGTGTTGGTACAGCTATGTTCTTTGTAATGGGGCTACACAGGAGAAGGAGGGGGAGGGGGGCATGTGCTATTACTATACTTAACGTTCCGATGATGCGTTTCTGATGACTGCAGTGGGGTAACAGATGCTATTGTCAAAGAGAGACAGAACAGGTTTGCACCGAATAAATAAAACACATTAACGACTAATGGATAAAACATGGACGAGACCAATGTTTGGAATTATGGAGTCCAGGAAGAGAGCTAGCATTTTTTTTCATAAATGGAACGTAATATTTGCGAAGTGCATGACAAATGTGAATATAATCACCAATAAACGAAATGCGTGTTTTTCTCCACATTATGGAAGTGTTTGAATAAAATTCCTTTCCACGCCATATTTAGGATGCACCAGAAATATTTGGAGAAACAGTGGAGGTGAGTTCCTCACACCAAAGCAAAGAAAAAAAAGTCCCATTAACGTACACCCTGGAAGGCTTCGTTCTTGAGTTGATGACGATTTTTCTTCTTATTTTTTATTATTTTTAAAAGTGTATGTCCGAGGTAAACTTCTGCTACGTAAGTGTATCAGATTACCGTAATTCATTTTGTCAGCTAATATCTGGTTCTGGTGAACGCGTGGTTAGCGCATTGGACACTTAACCCCAAGATCACGGGTTCGCTCCCGGCCGAGATCTGTGCAGTTTGGGCAGTAGAGAAAACATAAGGTGCCATGTCTTACATGATAAAAGAGCAGTAGGCCGTTCTCACTCGTAAACTTTAATTCCGCAATGCACCTACTTCTGCATGAGGATTTAAAGATTTATTACGTTTACTTCAAAATACCTCACGTGACATAGGCCTACTAACATTTTAAGAAATTGATCCATTTATTTATTTATAAAATAGCTGATATTTGTTCTGCTAGTCCTCTATATGATGACCTGGTCAGGATGTGTCATTCCATTTAAGCAGAGTTTCACAGAGTACGATTAATATTGCGATCAAAGCCCATTGTTCTGAGAGGATTACAAACTTCCATATCTCCTACTTAAGTTAAGAGCTTTAAACTACTTGAAACTTTCTCCACGGGTCTTACACAACTTTGAGAATATTCAGAGAGTTCTTCTCCAGAACTGAGCTCTTCCTCCATTCGGGATCAGAGGAACAATTTATTAGCAAACGGAACTCCCGTATTTTCTTGTCCACCTGGAATCCACACCACGCCTTGTCTATTTCTGTATACAATACAAGAATCCTCCTTGGATATCTACTAACTGTGCAGAGAGAATTAGCTTGTCGTTCTAATATAATAAAACCACACCCTATGGTTCTAGAGCCCTACCAAGCGACCGCTGCTAAGCCCGAAGACCTGCGGATTACAAGGTGACGCGTGATCAGGGCAAGGCATTCTCTCTTGGTTATCTAAACAGGGGCATTGTCGCATCATGTGGTATCTCCCAAATTGTTTGAACTCACTCTGAGTGGACCACAATTAAAATTAATAAAAGCATTACTATTCCCAATTTTAGACTCCTGTGAAGCGGTACTAGTCAATCTAAATGCTGAACAAGCTTTGAGACTTCAACGAGCACAAAACTCTTGCATGCCATATGCCTTCCAACTGCGACATGACACTGATGTTAAATCATATTTCAAAACATTGGAATGGCTACGCATAAATGAACGAAGGAATTTTTACCTAATGGCACTTGTTTACCACCAACGGCCGTAGCCGTGGTCAAACACCGGATCCGGTGAGATCACCGAAGTTAAGCAATATTGGGCGTGGTCAAGATTTGGATGGGTTGCCACGCGCTGTTGGTGGGGGCGGGGGGTGGGGGTAAGGGAATGGAAGAGTGGAAAGGAACTGGCCACACTACCGTACGTAAACTCCGGCTCAGGCACACCTCTGCGGAGGTTCGGACTTGCCTGCGGGCACAATACACCCTTACCTTACACTTGTTTACCAGCTGCTCTCGACGAACACTCCTACATACCTGTCCGGCTCCATGGCTAAATGGTTAGCGTACTGGCCTTTGGCCACAGGGGTCCCGAGTTCGATTCCCGGCAGGGTCTGGAATTTTAACCTTAATTGGTTAATTTCACTGGCATGGGGGCTGGGTGTATGTGTCGTTTTCATTATAATTTCATCATCATCATCATCATCATGACGCGCAGGTCGCCTACGGGAGTCAAATAGAAAGACGATCTGGCGAGCCGAACTTGTCCTCGGACACTCCCGGCACTAAAAGCCATACGCTATTTCATTTTCCTACGGTACCTGTCTTCTAATTTTCGTTTCCTTTCCTCATTCCATGAAATTAGTAGCCGTTCTGGTTCCCTACTTGAAATCCCACTAAACCGAACGTATTCTCACAATCATTCTTTTTAGTTACTGCATCGAAACTCTGGAATACACTCCCAATTAGCATTCGGCACGTCACTTCCTCTCATAAATTCAAATCTGCCAGCCGAAAGCTTTTCCTGTGAACATGTAACTCAGTTGTGTGAGTCATCATGTGCATGTTGTGTGAATGGGTTTTCTTTTATAAATTATGCACTTCAGTAATAATAATAATAATAATAATAATAATAATAATAATAATAATAATAATAATAATAATAATAATAATAATAATAATAATAATAATAATAATAATAATAATTGCATTAATTATTAATTATATTATATAATGACATACATAATATATATATATTATTATATATTATTATATTTCCTCTTTATATTCTTAGTATGGAGCCTCCGTGGCTCAGACGGCAGCGCGTCGGCCTCTCACCGCTGGATACCGTGGTTCAAATCCCGGTCACTCCATGTGAGATTTGTGCTGGACAAAGCGGAGGCAGGACAGGTTTTTCTCCGGGTACTCGGGTTTTCCCTGTCATCTTTCATTCCAGCAACACTCTCCATTCTCATTTCATAGCATCTATCATTCATCAATAAATCACTTTGGGAGTGGCGACCCCATCGTACTAACAGCCTATATCTGCTTCATTCATTTCATCCCTGACCCGGTCAAGGACTGGAAAACGGGTTGTAGGTTTTCATTTTCATTCTTAGTATTACCGTAGTATTACTTTTTTGTAGAATTATTGTATCTTACTATTATGTATAAGAGCCTCCGTGGCTCAGACGGCAGCGCGTCGGCCTCTCACCGCTGGATACCATGGTTCAAATCCCGGTCACTCCATGTGAGATTTGTGCTGGACAAAGCGGAGGCGGGACAGGTTTTTCTCCGGGTACTCGGGTTTTCCCTGTCATCTTTCATTCCAGCAACACTCTCCATTCTCATTTCATAGCATCTATCATTCATCAATAAATCACTTTGGGAGTGGCGACCCCATCGTACTAACAGCCTATATCTGCTTCATTCATTTCATCCCTGACCCGGTCAAGGACTGGAAAACGGGTTGTAGGTTTTCATTTTCATTCTTAGTATTACCGTAGTATTACTTTTTTGTAGAATTATTGTATCTTACTATTATGTATAAGAGCCTCCGTGGCTCAGACGGCAGCGCGTCGGCCTCTCACTGCTGGATACCGTGGTTCAAATCCCGGTCACTCCATGTGAGATTTGTGCTGGACAAAGTGGAGGCGGGACAGGTTTTTCTCCCCGGGTACTCCGGTTTTCCCTGTCATCTTTCATTCCAGCAACACTCTCCATTCTCATTTCATAACATCTATCAGTCATTAAAATATCACTTTGGGAGTGGCGACCCCTTCGTACCAATAGCCTATATATGGTTTATTCATTACATCCCTGACCCGGTCAAAGACTGGAAAACAGGTTGTAGGTTTCCATTTCCATTTCCACTATTATGTATACATTTTAAAATTTTATTGTCCAAAGTGGTTAAGTGTAAGAGAGGGCCGTGAGCCCTAAATTCCCCACAAATATAAGTCAGGAATAAACCAGATCTGATATCCAGGTAAGAATCCCTACCATGGCTAGGAATTGAATCCAAGCCCTCTTGGTAATAGGCGGACTCGCTACGCCTAGACCGCAGCGCCAGTAATTCAAATATTAAAAATACTTCCCCTTAAAACAATAATCTTCACACTGTGACCTTAAAAAACTACGGTATCAGTATAAGTACTTATTTGTAGTAGGTTTTCGGAATAAATTTTCGGTAAGTAATACTGGTAATACCTAATTTTTAATAAGTGAACTCTCAGATGAAATTATATTTACATTGCTTCGTATTCAGACAGACATTTCTGTACGTGAGTGAAAGCTGGGTTGACAGGGAATATCTTATTCATGTACTGGAAGTAACAGACACGCGAACAATGGCAGAAGTACAATCGTATTGTGGATATAAAGGCTAAGTTATAAATGAACTCGATGAAGCTCCTTGTCTGAACCGGCTTCGATGGTGGGACTAAGTGAGGGGAATGGAGGACAATAGGACCTACTGCAGATTTACGTATAACAACAATGGGCTCGGTCGTGACGAGTAAGAGAATGAAAGGGAGACTAAGACCATAGTGGTTAGGTCCAGACTTTAGTAATCAAGCGATAAGAAGACGGTAATAGACAAGATTAAACAGCCAGCTGCAAACAGACGGTTGTGGAGGGGTTTAGTTAATTAACAGAGGCTTTCAGATTGAACACAAAAATAAATAAGAAGTAAATAAATAACGAGGATGTATGATGCATATAACGTCGTTTCGACAGCTATAGATTTTTTTGGAAAGTGAAATATCTCTCCGGGTTTTCCCCTACAAGAGTTCCTTGCAGTTCCTTGACGTGCCAGAAACCCAAGACAAATTTATATGTCACAGACCACAGCCAGGATATTACCTGCTCTTTTGGGAATAGAAATCCAGCGACTAACTCTCTGCGCCAATCCGGGGAGCAGGGTTCGTAAGCCTTCATTACATCAAGCGACTTTTCAAGCCTTTATTTCCAAGCCACAGAAACGCGAAATCAAACGCTACTGCTAGTAGTGGTGATGACTGTTATTTTAAGTGGTAAAACCACGCGACCATCAGCCCACAGCATGTCGTTAGCCTAAATAAAACCGTGAACGCTCAGTGGAAACGTTTACTAGCTACAGCGGTAAGCTTGGTGAGGCTGAAAGGGGCATGGTTAAAGGGGCCCATCGATTCAGTTATCCTATCCGTAAGATTTCTGGCATTTTGGAGATATCACATTGAACAGTGTAAAACACGTCGCCTGTCAGTGGATTCCAGAACAACGGAAGAGCATTATGGGAAGGGACGAATCACACTTCACATTGTGGCAAACCGATGGACGTGTTGGGCTTGGCGAATGCCACGTGGTAACAAATTGGACCTGGCACTTTTCACTTTCGACGTGATAATGTACCCGTTCATGAAGTGAAGGCCATAACAGACTGCTTTTCCGAAATGGGAGTGAATGACTGGTCCAAAGCACTGACCGAAATCCAGCTGAGCATCTCTGAGTTACGGCGCCAGTTGTCTCTGGACCAGACCAGAACAGACCATTTACAGAGCTGTTTGCCTTGTTCCAGGAAGAAAGAAAGAAACTCTTCTTCCACCGCTTTTACCACACCTGTGAGATCACGGTTGCGAACTGTGTCGCACATAAGAATGTGGCCCTATTTACGGCCGGATGCCCTTCCTGACGCCAAACCTACGTAGATGAATATGCAGCTATTTTTTTAATTTGCTTTACATAGCACCGACACAGATAGGTCTTTCTTATGGCGACGATGGGATATGAAAGGGCTAGGAGTGGGAAGGAAGTGGCCGTGACCTTAATTAAAGTACATACCCAGCATTTGCCTAGCGTGAAAATGGGAAACCACGGGAAACCATCTTCATGGCTGCCGACAGTGGGGCTCGAACCCAATCTCTCCCGGATGCAAGCTCACAGCTGTGCGCCTCTAACCGCACGCGGTGAATCTGCAGCTAATGCCATAAGTAATCGTACACTTGTGCTGACGAACGGTGTGTAGGACTATACGATACTTGTCAGGGCTAGAGTATTAGGATTGATGGTATTACAAACAATGCATTATTTTATGTTTATACATCTAAGATTTGAACAAAATGTGTATTCAATCTCTAGTATTAAGGACATAATGTCAAGGAACGCAAACGAAAATGTAGTGTCATAAGTATTCGTAGAGACATGAAAGCATTCTGTAAACAGAATACGACCGAAACTCGACCGACAAGCAGTGGTTCAGTCCGAGGTCGACTGCAGCTTTGTTTGTATGTGTGACTGTAAAGTGGTGTCAATATGAGTCGTAAGAGAAAAGAGAAAGCCTGTTATTAGCATCCATAATCAGTGTAAATCTTTACGGGAGATCTCCGCGCTTGTCGGGAGACCCCGATTGACAGTGCAGTCAATAATAGGTCAGTATTGTGCTACTAACTCTATACAAATCATGCCAAGAAGCGGATGTCCAAACAAAATAACAGCCAGAGACAAGCGTAAAGTGGTGGAACTGATTAAGAAATATCCAAAATTAAGTGCTCCAAAGACAGTGGCAGAGTTATCCAATCAAGTTACAAAGGGAACTAGGAAAGTTTTGCAATGTGACTGAACACTTTAGACTTTTTCAAAATAATTTCCACCACACTCAATACACTTCTCCATACGTCGAAACCGGTCACTGAAGCAACTCTGCCACTTTTCTTTGGTTACATTTTCACACTCTTGATCCCATGCTGCCAGAAGCTCCTCATCGGATACAAAACGCCGCCCTTTCAGCTTCATCTTCATTTCTGGGAAGAGTGCGAAGTCACATCTGGCAAGATCAGGACTGTATGGAGGGTGATCAAGCACATTCAACCCTGATCTGGCAAGAAAATTCATTGTTATATTAGCACGATGTGCTGGAGCATTGTCGTGATGCAAGAGCCAATGTTGAGGCGTGACCTCTGACGGAGCTGCTTGAGAGCCTGGATGACCTGAGGCAGACAAGTCTCACTGTACCACTTCGCAGTAACTGTCCTTTATGTTTCTAGCACAACGGGAATCAGGATGCCTCGTTTACTGTAGTGAAGAATACTGCAATCATCCTTTTCTTCACTGACCTTGACTTTCGCACAGTCACAGGAGTACCCTCATCTTCAAACAGCCACACCTTGTTCTGGGATTTTGTTGGGACATCGTAATAATAAAGCCAACTTTCGTCACTTGTAACGATGCTATTTTCGTTGCGCGAGTGCCATTTTCAAACTATTTAAACATTTCTCAGCACCATTTCTCTCGATGTGCGCTTTGTTCCTCTGAAAGTGACTGGGGCACCCAAAGGGAATAAACCTTTCTAACATGGATATTGCGCTGTTCCCGGCTCCCTGAAATGACGCATAATATCCAGGCTAGCTTAATTATGACCTTTCCAACTAAACAGTTCAATGATTTGGGTGTTGAGTTCCGAATCAGAGAAAGATATACCATGCGGAGCCAAATAAAACTTAAATCACCTATAGAAACGACTTTCATATGTTACTTATTCTAATTCTTATGCTATCAAGATGTTATCGCTCTCATTTACTTAAATCTAGGTCTCTATACTACAAACACATTGAAAGAACTGTTTAACATTTTCTATATTTGTTTATTATAACAATATTTCAATTCAGAATTCGAATATTGGACTATCCTCCACAAAAAGAAAATCTGATAAAGGAAATTGTATGGTCGACTGTTCACTTGGCCTATTTCGAGGGAACATGGACTTAACCTCATAGGTTTACCTATTTCTCCATTCAATATTTAATTACTCATTTCCTTTTTTTCTTTTAATTGCTCTATATCACTCCTTTATTCAGCACTTCCACGTTTCTGGATGGAAAGAAGAATCGAAGAAAAGGGCGGTATCGTGCAAAAATATATGTAAGTAATGTTCATGGAAAATCTACCGGTATTTGGCATATCCAGCGCCCACTATGCATTCTAAAGTAAAAGTTGTTTGATCTCGTCATCATCTGTAATAGATCTACTGGAATCCATTACGTTAAGTGCTCAGGTCATGCTTGCCCACAAAATCAGGGACAGAATGCAATGTATGGCAAGGTATTAAGTTCTGAATAGGCCACCATTAAGTTGAATACTATTATGCTCCAGCTCATAATTATCAAATTAAAACCCATAAGTCCAAAAGAGAATGTCAAATTCTCCCTCTTAGGTCCTTAAAGCAATAATTAAATTGGAATAAAGCGTTCATTAATGGATTGAAACGAAGTCGACTATGTTTGAATACTTAAATTAGTGAAAGATTTCCTAACATAGGTAATTAAAAATTCGTATAAGTAATTGAAAACTTACTTGGCTAACTAAAGAAAAACTTATCTGTATAGTTAATAACTTATCTGGGTAACGAGAAAAAAAAAATTAGTCTGGGTGCACCCTAGCAAAGAAAAGAGAAGAAATATTTACAACATGAGTTCCAATAAGCAAAATATAGACTGAGGGTGTCTTCCTCATGGTATCCAGGACGCATTTTTGAGACTTATAACCATATTTCAAGAATTGGAATTTTTCCCTACTACATATTATGAGGTTTGAATTAACTATTAGCTCTCCCTCGGAGCTCATATTTATTTACTGCCATAGAATAATCCTATCCTTCTCAACATACTAATAAATACCTATGGGTGCTAATCTGGGAGGATAGTTCCCTAATGTTTCCATACATAATTAAATCACAATGTTGGATATGGAATAATGACCATTGAAAATTTAATTAAATATTGAATATTAATGCTTCTTTGTCTACGTCCTTTTTATTCTGCATGAATTCCGACAAGTTCCCCTTTCAAATCAATGTAGTTCTCATAAAAGTTCAATCAGAACCAGTAAGACACATATACCATTTAAAGATCCAAATCCTCTCGTAATTTTAAGCTAAACATAGGTGCGATATTATACTTGTTAATGACTACCCTACTAGTCTCGTCTGAAATATGCTATCAAGAGTGGTGCATAGTGTGAAGACTTGACCGTTGAAAATCATTTCTACATTTCCATTTAGTCATCAGTGATGGGATGACGTCTAAGAAATTACTACGTTCCTCTCGTCTGAGAATAGATTGGTATTAAGAAAAAAAATTGGTGACAGCACATTCAGTTCGTCCTCCTAACTGAGATCTTGTTGACACTACCAAGTGAGCGTTCTAACCAACAGATGTCACTCAGATCTTATTTGTATTTCTACATGCTTGCTCGTGAGATAAACAGAACATGAAATTGCTACACGTTCATTTCCTAATTAGCAAAACTCTACATGAAACCGTTAAGTGCATAGCCACGTCACCGTGTTCATCCTCGCAAAGAATCAATAACTATCATTATACTCAATCATCAATCACGTATCAACTTCTCTTAAAAAATTTACTATTATACTTTCGAAACCATAATCTGTCTCCTAACTAACACGGGTTCACTTGTTACCATTGTGGCCCTTATTTTTTTCAATTACGGTTCATGGACACATTTCCAAATACTATGACCTTCATTCAGTCATAACCACCATTTATCATAAACAGATTTGTCTACCTAGCAAGCATATCCTACTGTTGGTTCCTAACTTGACATTCATTGACTATATCCAATGTACACACGTATCTATATCGCTCTTTTATGTATCATACAACTTACTGTCACTTTGACTAACTCAGAATTTCACACTACTTGGATCACATTTCGAACGTAGGCTTTTATCACTGAGTGACTACCTATCTAAGGATTTGTTACGCACATCTGAAGATTACCTATCCACCTTTATTCTAATTTATCACACCACTCTTGTCGTTTAATCACTTCTCACCGAAGAAATTAATAAATCATACTACATTTACAGTTGAATACAAACATTATTACACTGATTTAAAAGTAAGACTTATCTGAATTCAGCAGCTCCAGTCGCCGTCATATGTCCAGCTGACAGGACATATTGAAACGTCGCTACTTATTTCCCTGGGTGGACGGGAAATATTCGCATATTCCTCCTCTGGACTCAGTCATCTCGGTTGGCAACGTCATCCTGCGGCACCCATTTGGGCAGTCTGGCTTATCATCTCCTTAGAGCTTCATGTTCATCTGTGGTCTAGTTGGAATAGAATGGCATATGAGATTAATTAGCATTTCCATTGTGAATAACTGTGAGAAACTGTCTAATGTGAAGATTGTTCCCTCTGAAAGAGTTGATTTACTGGTCGAATATTTTCCTTAGGGTGATGCAATTTTAGAATTTGAAATGATTAATTCTCTTTCTTCACTCAATTTCGAGTTATTGTAGGACTCCCTTTGTAACTCTTCACTTCGGTAATATCGTGAAGTACGTCAGCAGGGACTGCAGTGACGTAAGCTTGTTGCTGTTATTTTTCTCTCTTCACGTCTCTTGGAGTTCGCTGAATGAAATTATTAGTCTCCCGTTCAATTCGCAATGTAGCTTCTAAAAATTCCTTCTTTATCCCGCGGAGCTGATTTCTTGTTGTGCCGTCCTTAAGCTTCTGGTGCAGTTACTTCCGTCTTCAACTCGTATATTTTAGGTAGCAATCCAATCTCGTTTTTTTTTTTCATAATTGTTAGTAACAATATTCCCGTTCGATCCTTTTCACTGCCTTCTGGATCTTACTTCTTCTTCTCTCCCACTTGGTGTGAGCACTTTCACCTTCACATGCGGTATGATTCAGATCTTTCGGCGTTAATTATTCCAAGATACATGGGTTCCATCTTTGTTCTACTTACGGTCGTAACTTCTCATAACAGTGAAATGGCACAATATGGTCGTGTAGAACTGAATGAATAGCTGGTGCAGGGATGTGGAGGGTCTCTTCTACCTGCCGATATGTCAACCGCCTCTCTTGCTTCATTGTTTTCCTCAGTCACTGATTCAAACGGTCGCCCAGAACGAGGATCGCCTTCAACCCCAAAATTTCCCCTCTGGAACTCTTTGTACTAGCGGAAAATTGTTGTTCGATGTGGACAGTCTTTCCCCAGCACAGGAGTCATTTCCTCCAGGCACTGGTCAACAGTTAATCCACGAGCAAAATTGTAGCGCATAATTGCGCGATATTCACCTTTAGACTTTCACTCCCACAGCTTGGTAACAACTGGTGCGAAGGTCGCGCCTTGCTGTCTTCTAGACCGGTTTTCACCCCTACTTTCATCCCCCACCATAACAGGGGTGTCCAGCCAAACTTTTTTTGTATTGCAAAACTCTCCTAGTGCCCTTTGTATTTCAGTATCTGAAAGCAAAGTGCGCCGTGCATTTAAACACGAAGGGTGCAATAATCGAGTTGCTCGCAAGAAGTTTTAGGGTTTTGAAGCAAATCAGAACAAATGCCTTGTTTTCGCAAAAAAAAAAAAAAAAAAGTGGTATAAAGTTATTTTCTCCGACGAAAGTAAATTTAATATATTTGGGTCAAGTGGACGACAAATGGTGTGGCGGAAAAGAATACGGAATTAGCCCTCCCAAAATCTTGTGTGCCATAGTGAAACATGGAGGTGGATATGTGCTGGTTTGGGGATTCATGAGTGGTGCCGGTGTGGGGAGGCTTCATATTATAGACGGTATAATGGATCACAAAAGGTATATTGACATTTTGAAAACAAGCCTGGCTGCCAGTGCCGAACAAATGAACATTCAGAACTACTTCGCATTCCAATAAGACAATGTTCCCGAGCATACCGCTCTTAATAATCCCCGGATATTAATCCAGTTAAACAGTTATGGGTCCGCTTCTGTGGTGTAGTTGTTAGTGTGATTAGCTGCCATCCACGGAGGCCCGGGTTCGATTCCCACCTCCGCCATTCTGGAAGTAGTTTTCCGTGGTTTACCACTTCTCCTCCAGGAAAATGCCGGGATGGTACCTAACTTAAGGCCACGGCCACTTCCTTCCCTCTTCCTTGTCTATCCGTTCCAATATTTTCATCCCCCCCCCCCCCAAGGCCCCTGTTCAGCATAGCAGGTGAGGCCGCCTGGGCAACACTGCCCTTGAGGCGGTAGAGGTTGTATCCCTCGCTGAGCCCGAGGGGAAAAACCGAACCTGGAGGGTAAACAGATAAAGAAAAGAAATTTCAAAATCAAATTAACGTTTCAAAAGGGATGGTATGCTGCACACTTGAATTTTAGAAATACCCAATGCTACTTCCACACTCAGAGCTAATGAGGAGGCCAACAGTAGTGTTATTAAGGGCTAGTAAGACATAGCATTTTTTGGTAGGTTACAGCTTCATCTTACGCCGCATGGGTGACCGATTCGATCCACTTTGGATACTCAGGTAAAGCATGACCAGGAGCATAACAGGTGCAAGGAATAAGGCGCGATTCTCATCCGTTTCCGAGAAATTAGTTGCCGGTAATCAAAAATTCCAGTTCGATTATGAGCAAACTATGTTTGCGAACAAGACAACGAGCTCGTGGTACAGCGGCAAGACCTCTACTTCCTTAGCGCGGGATCGCTGGACCGAATCCCGCCGAAGGACGGTTTTTCAAATATTTCACATCTCTCACAAATTAAGGTGTCTTCAATAATGTTCATTTTCGAATCAATTCCAATAAATCATTTCTTTTACCGGGAAAAGGGTACTGAAAAATTCGTACAGGAGTAAACGTTTTCTTTCAAAGGTTCTACGTTTACTATCGCAGTAAGTCTGCTTTATAATAAAGTATATTACATTGATAAATCAAGTAAATCGTACTGGTATTGCATTCTTCATAGTAAACATAGTTTACCGGGGCATGACAAAGGACAGCTCCAGCGGTTATGTGAATAAACTGATAGAAGTCCAGTAACACAACCCGTATCATTTCCACTTCAATATGTATGCTAATACTTATTCTAGCTAGGGGCTGCCTGGCCGAGGCGGTAAAGGCGTGCTCGGTTCGCCCGGAAGGACGTGGGTTCGAATCCCCGTCAGGAAGTCGTAAAAATTAAGAAACGAGATTTCCACTTCCGGAGGTGCACATGGTCCTCAGGTCCACTCATCTTACACCAAAAATGAGTACCAGTACCCCAACAAGTGCCGAGGTTACGGATGGTGGAAGCCTTTACCTTTCACCCCTCCAACGGCCTTACTTATTCTAGCTAGTGTACGTAGATAACCCTTACTTTTCAAATAATTATTTTATGAAGTTTTATGTGTCTCCTGAAAATTTTCATATTTTGGAACTGCTGGTTTTTCGCCGGGCTCTTCAATTATTAAATAAAGTAAATATCGTTCCTCTCTGAACGTCTAGAGGTGGCCGATGACCTTCGATGTTAGGCCCCGTAAAACAACAAGCATCATCATCATCATCATCATCATCATCATCATCATCATCATCATCATCAGCAGCAGCAGCAGCAGCAGCAGTTTCAATGATGGTGAAATCCTGACATTCACCTCCCCGCGGTAGAGAGGGGCCAACGACTGTTTATGACAATTTTGTTATATGCAGGCAGCTAACGAATGAATGGACCGAGTATCTTCCGGTGTGGGAAGATCCCCCGCCTGTTGCCATTTCTTGATGGATGCAGTATTTTTGTATCCGTCTCTTGGCACAGGCCAGAGCAAAGTGTAGCTTCCACCAAAGTCCCAGTCTCATCCATATCTGTGACAATATGGAAGCTGCTGGGGTAGGAGTGGTGCTGAGTAATGACATTTGGGGCACAACTAGTGTCTGAGTGTTATGAAAGGTGTTGTTCATAGGATCAGTCGTGCTGCAGTACCACCTCCTGGTCCAGTGAGGAAAGCAATGGCAAACTACCTCACTCCTCATCTTGCCTAGTACGCCTCATTTGGGCTCTGCCATTGGTTTTTGCAGTTTCCCTATAACTGCATAGCCTTTGGTGGTACTATTTGAGGATCCAACCAGCCTCTGGGCTGATGACCTAACAGACAGACAAGAATATCCCCTCTACCAAGTGCCAACAGTCTCCTTGAGGGTGGATGAGCGGGTAGAGGTTAGAGCACTCTACTGTCCCTGGGACAGGAAATGGTCCCAAAAGGCGGAAGAACCTACAACTTGTCAACGGCATTAGGATGCGGAAGGCAACGGGAAACCACTGCATTAAAGATCCTGAAGGATATCCCTTCAAGTTCATATAGCATGGCTCTGGTTAACGTAAAATTATTATCCGCAGTTTCTATTCCCCCATTCCGATCACGGGGAGAGAACGCTTTGAACGCTGCTATGACTAAAAAGACCGGCAGGTTTGGAAAGATCAGAGTGTACAACAAAGTTCTAATTGAAGGACATCCGAAGATGGCATAACTGCACTTCAGAAGATGCTTTCCATGCTGCAACATCACGTTCGGAGCTGGCTATGTGGACCGCCAACCTCCGCTAGGAGAAGGCACCTCAAGAAGAAATATCGTTACATTGCAACAAGCATGAGGTTCATAGGAAGTTTTGAAGAAGGTTTTGAAGTGAGTTGTGCAGTCCAAAAACATTCATAATACAGCATAGATGCAGGATGCAAACTTTAAAACTTCCAACATGAAATTTTGATATCACTATTTGCGTCCTATAGACTTTCCTGAGAATCCAAAAATAGTTTTATAATGTCAATACATATTATGCATTTAATTGTTATATATCTACAACCGGGACATTGAAATGAATTAAGCAAATTTGCGCATTAATTTTAAGATTATTGGACTGAAATTATGAGAAATTTATGTTTTATTAAGATCAAATTTGCCATAATTACTTTAGGTAATATTCAAGTAGAAAAATGTTAGGTAGGAGAACAGGTATTTATCTATTTTGAAAGATCCATGATATGTTGAATGTAGCTTAAACAAATACTGAGCTTATTCCCACGCAGAGCTATCTTTATTTTTCTTTGTTGATTACTTTTCACAATTGCTTTTGTCTGAATTTATTTTCATGTTACATTCATGGCCTATGTATAGCTCAGTTAATTAGTAGATACGTTAAATAAAGAGAGAAAGCTAATTTGGAGATACGTCTCTCCGGTATTTACTCGTCGAAGTGAAAGTGGTCTGAACCTTCAGGCTATGAGAGTCTCGTCAAATGCAAGGTAAGGACCATTAAGGGAGTGCAAATGAAAAACGCTTCAGGCCTCGCCATTCTAATACCGGTGGGGTCAATGGAGGGAAGTTTAGCGATTAGAAGGCACTACCTGTGTAGCTGTTTCCTCGTATAGTTCTAATCATTAACTGTGCATATAGAACCGATTTTACAACGGCTTATATTCTCATTAGGCTAAATACATAGTGAAGTTTTCTGACCTAACAAGGAGAGGCTATGGTGCATGGGTGATCGATTCGATCCATCTTTGGTACATGACCAGGAGTATAAAAGGTGCAAGTATTAAGGCGCAATTATCAGCCGTTCCCGAGAATTAATTAGTGAAAATTTGCAGTACTTCTATGTGCAAGCTATACTTGCAAAAATTACGAGCTCGTGGCGCAGCGACAAAAGTTCTGCTTCGTAAGGACGGGATCGAATCCCACTGATGGACGAATTTTTTAAATATTTAAAATGTCTCACAAATTAAGGTGTCTTCAATAATGTTCATTTTCGAATCAATTCCAATAAATTACTTTTAGCAGGAAAATGGTTCTGAAAAAATCGTATAGGAGTGAACGTTGTCTTTCAATCACATACGTTCTACGTTATATGCAGTGCAAATAAATTATTATTATACAAGTTTGTGCGTATTCTATTATATGTGTACTTTTATACGCAAAAGGCACTGTTTGTTCCTTTCATCACTGCTGTGGAAGATCGGACTTCCTCGTATCCCGCAAGCGGTAACTCATTCTACGGGTATCCGTTGGGACACGTTTTGACCTGGCCAGGACAGCCGCACACGAACAAAAGATTTTGGTTTGCCGGCGGGTAAACGATGTCCGGGCAACCGTTAGAAGCCGCATTCGTTCGTTGGCTGTTGATGTAATAGCATCGTGGCATTTCACATTGCCTTCGAAGGCTGAATAAAGTGAACCTGATTCGAATTTGCTGTCTAGTGAAGAGTCGAAAATACTATTAAAGACTGCGCTAGTGTATTGTGAGCAGCTCCTTCTGGAAAATAATAACATGGCGACGAAACCTTCCGCAGTGATTAAAGAACACATGAAAATCGGAGCAAAATTGTGCAGCAAATTAATGGAAACTATGGCGGAAAATATAATTGCTACAGAAGACGATCTTATTATGTTTGAAGAACCTGACGAAGAAGGCCTTTTAGGGGAGCTGTGGTGTTCAGTGAGAAGACTCCTCACGCGACTGTTTCGAGTACTGCGCTGCGCTCAAGACTGCATGCTAATAATAATAATTTCGTGTGGCTCTTTCTAGCCGAGTGCAGCCCTTGTAAGGCAGACCCTGCGATGAGGGTGGGCGGCATCTGCCAAGTGTAGGTAACTGCGTGCTATTGTGATGGAGGATAGTGTTGTGTGTGGTGTGTGAGTTGCAGGGATGTTGGGGACAGTATAAGCGCCCAGCCCCCGCGCCAATGGAATTAACCAATGAAAGTTAAAATCCCCGACCCGGCGGGGAATCGAACCCGGGACCCTCTGAACCGAAGGCCAGTACGCTGACCATTCAGCCAACGAGTCGGACTGCATGCTAATGCCGTACTTCATTATAAGCCATGGGTGTAGAAGCTTGCCCGCCGTAAGAGCAGTGCCCGTGCTGGAAACACCTGTGCACGAGGGCGCAATTTGCTTGCACTTTCCCACGTTGCTGACTCAGGGCTGTGCACGCCTGACTGTGACAGGTTCCAGTTATAATTTTGGTCTACAAGTTATGCTTCAGGTTCATAAGCTGTTGCATGAGGATTGACACAGTAATTTGTTAGTGTGTGTTTGTGTTGGTGTACTTGTAAATCAACAGGGTTGTTTGAAGATATGCTACTTTTATGATAGCCTATTTTCTTTCCTTTAAGTTAAAAAAAGCATGGTGGTTAGATAAGTAGCGGCATAATATTCGGAATTATTCTGCTCCATAATTGTTCATAGGAGAGATGAGCATGTTTAGCCCGTAAAAAAGAAAAATATCTTTAATTTTGTACTTCATTGCCTATGGCAACCTTTAAAGTAATTATTTATTTTCCTGGTACACGGTGTAAAAAACATGTTGTTTCGTGCATTGTATACAAACGCCGTGTTGAGCACATATAATTATGTATGCCCTTATATAAAGCAGTATATATACATGTACTGTATGGAGTACCGTAGTTATGAAAGTGTATAGTACAACCCACCAGGCTTGCGCTATCCGATAACCTCCTGGACTAGCGCTCGTAGCAGCTGCTTCTCGTGCACGTAGAGCTGTCTGTCAGCTCGCGACCTTGACATGCCTATTGTAAGCGATGTCGATAGTACGGTGGATGGGAACGCACTGCCAGGTTTGTTCTCTCGCCACTCAAACGTGCCTGGCCAGATCTGGTCACCGCGACTTTGAGGCTCCACCATCCGACGAACGAGCTGTAGTTATAAAAATTGTTTAACGGTACCTTGAAACGCAAATCTTTCGGCATTTCCCTAAAATTTCAGCCGCAAATCACTACTAGTTGAGATAAACCTGTAGAAATTGTGTGCATTAATGCCGTTAAATATCGATATAAACAATTTTCACTGAAATTGTAAAATAGAAGACACATTTTTGACGATAAATAATTTTACTACAAAGGTAATTTTTTACACACTTCTGTACGGTGATCTCGACAAGATGTTCTACTTCTAGCAAGCTGCTCGAATCTTCCGGGAGAAGTTGCACTTCTGCTTAGTTTATGTTGTTTGACGCAGCAGGCACAGTGTTTCCGACTTGGGGGAAATATGTCGTTAGGTAGCGTCTCAAAACAGTTGTTCATCAACCCTCCATATTTCTTCTCAATATTTCTCAACTTATCAAAGGTATGTCTGTCCCCTAATTGCAAGTCTTTGATTCGTCGTTTTAGGCGTAAGAGCAGGCGAACAGCCGAAGGACCTGACAGAGAACTAATCCCGTTCTCATTGACGCTCTGGAGGATATTCTCGTACTGATACTGCAGCTCCTTCAGTTGAGTCTTAATGCGATCTCGCTCAAGTTCCGCTGACAAGTTACTCTGTGCTAAATTCATAATATCTTCGTATGCATAGTTCAAGGCAGCAATCAGCTGCTCGATTTTTCTCACCAGTTGAGTGTACCTTTCATCCGATTCCACGGGGTATCTGCTGCTCGTCCCATCCAGAGCGGAGATCTGTCGTCTTAATCTTGCCTTTTTAAATTTTATGATTTGCGTGTCACCATCCCCGCCTTCAACGTTGATTATTGGTTTGTTTTTAATTCTCTTAGCTCTATCAGCGTAGCGAAGTGTACTGATGGTTTCACTTTCGTTGTAATCTGCAGGACTGACGCAAGCAATGAGGAGAGTTAAGGAGTTACCACCCAATGAGTCTTGTAAAAGTCTAGTTAGTTTGCTGTCCCTGTAAGTTATGTGACCTTTTGGGCTATCATCTCCTAAGGCTGAAATGACATTTCCCAGAGCCAGTAGGCCTCTGTTTATACTTATGCTTTCTCTTAACCTTTCTCCTGATGATTTACATTTATTTTGCCTCTCTGAGCCGGCCAAATCAACAAAATGGAATTTTGAGGTATAAACAAGCCTTGGATTTGATATGTCTTGTTTGTAGATGTTAATAGTAAATATTGCGTGGCTCCGGCTGGACTGGATATTCATTGTTGTAGAACCGGTCGTCCTCCAGGTACTACCTTGCGTTAGAAGAGCCATTGCATGATCTGGACTATTAACGTTAACTTCAGTCAATCTCGGAACTCTAACCATGCCCTTTCCATCTTCTCTGATATCAACTGTTGCTTTATTTGGAGCCAGAAGATCAAATAGTTGTTCTTGATATAGTTCCATGTAAGAGACTCTGAGGGTAAATTTGAAGTTCGTTTGTACACGTACCTCATCGAATATATCTACGACAGCCCTTTGAATCACTCCCATATTTTCTCCTGATAGGCAAGATGTTCCCATAGAGAAAGTCTTTCCAGAGCTTGTTTGACCGTATGCAAGGACTGTGACATTATATCCTTCAAACAGTTTTGTCACCAAACCTTTCACGCATGTGTTGTAGAAGTACTCCTGCTTCGTATCTGGACCGAAGACATAGTTATAGGTGAAAGCCAGATCTGAGCCAATTACTCGAACTTGAGGAGTATTCGGTATTTGTTCAAGGCAGATCTTACAACCTTTCGTCAGTTCTTCGCATACCAGAGGACGTACTCTCAAAGCTACTTCAACTGTGGAATACTTCTCTGGCATCTTCGAAGTCCGAACAGCCCACTGTGAACAGTAGCAAGTTCATATGAGTAACAAACACTTAAATGTAAGCGGTGTTAATGGTGGTGGTGATTTTTCTTTTGAGAGGAAGTACAACTCGGTAATCATCCTCTCTTACCAAATTCAATGGAAACAAAAGTTAAAATAAAATAAATCTATATATTCAATGGAGGAATTTCAATTTGAATTAAAAATAAAACAAAAATAAATATACACTTTTCCCTTTGTGAGAAGCTAATGATCATGAATATATATTTCAGTAAATGAAACTCAAATACTGATAACGAACGATTTATTTGCACCATTTCACAGAGCTTCTTTGGCGACCTAAGCTTACAGTAACGACAAATGTGACGTCACTAACGGTATACTGTTTATTTTAACACACAGTATTTATAGGCCTAGAAATCCACGGCCGCAGCAACTTTGGCAACCAAGGCCTACAGTAACGACTAATGTGACGTTACTTCCATCAAACATTTTGTCACGCTACACAAATTTTTTGACGCCCCCAGCCATAATATATATATTCATGTCAAACGCATCAAAAGGGAGTGAGCAAGTAAGTTACCTAAGTAACAGAACACTTGAAATTTATATCCACTTGATTAATCCATTCTCACACATAAAGGAAATGACAGTATGAAATCAAGAGGTTTCGGCAGATTCTAAAGAAGCATCCACGCAATGGAGGCGGTGGGTAGCTTCCTCCCCTTTCATGTTATACGAGTCTTTGGACCAAGGACAAACAAATTCGCGAGAATGAGGTTTGGGTACTCTCCTAGTATTAGTCACCATGTGACAGTTGTGTGAAACGGTCCATTATCTCGAGTTGTGTGTTTTCCTTCTTCTTTGACGCAGAATACGTCTTCCGTTTCGTTCATGTACTGTACCCCGCATAGAATTTGGAGCGTCAGTTTTATGACTTTGTAATTAGAAATTAGTATCTACCTAATATGCTTGGAAAGGTGGAGGAGGGAATTTTTATTTGAAATTAGATTCATTACTCGGTAGTGTCATGGCGAGACGTCCATAATTTAGTATTGAAATCGATATTGTCATGACGCAGTAAAGTTAATATAGCTCGTGGCACCGTGGAGCTATAGCGTTGTGAGTGATACTGTCACATTTCTCTCGTATATCTCTTATCACACTGGCAACGACTGGTCATTATTACATCCATAACTTCGTGACTAGCTCAGTAGACATTTTGAAACTACTGCTAAATGTCTAAATATCGTTACTAATAAAACACTGTTCTACCGAAGTAATTTAATTAAGGATGACCCAATTAGTACACACACAATTATACTTGAAAATGAATGACAACAGTTTCCTGAAATGAAATGGCGTATGGCTTTTAGTGCCGGGAGTGTCCGAGGACGAGTTCGGCTTGTCAAATGCAGGTCTTTTGATTTGACACCCGTAGGCAACCTGCACGTCGTGATGAGGATGAAATGATGATGAAGATGTCACTTACACCCAGCCCCCGTGCCAGTGAAATTAACCAATTATGGTTAAAATTCCCGACCCTGCCTGGAATAGAATCCGGTACTCCTGTAACCGAAGGCCAGCATGCTAACTATTTTGCCATGGAGCCGGACACAACAGTTTCCTAATTAGTTGCTATTTAATAAGACTCTTGTCCTCGTCACAGTAGGTCACCTGCTTTGATATGTACCTGGAACAACGCTCCTTTCCGTAATCATGATTGACAGCTCACCTTTCACTTTGCTTCACGCGCTCTGTCACTGCACCCAGCGGCTTCATGCTTACAGTTTCGAGCGCGCAGTCTGTTGGCAATCACAACGCACGAAGGCTGTTCGTTGGCTCGAATCCAGGTAAGTCCATCACTCATAAAGTTATTTCACGTGGTCGCTCCACACAGTGAACTACTCAACACATACACTACTACTCGGCAAGACAAAAACACAGCACCACTAGACAACAACGAGCACACCGTAATATTACTCTCCGTTGTACTACCCCAGTGCACTCAGCGACAACAACCAAGAACACTACTACTGCTCACTCATTCGAAGGACAATTACTGCTGTCCAGCTCCACAACACTTTAACACTGCTGACACTGACACACAACACTCCGAAGACAGACAACATACTTTTCTTTCCATCTTCAGTTCCATTCTCTATCCTGTCAGTCTTTCGTTGCACTTCATCAATTTTGTTTATTTAGTTATTTCTTCTACCGCATGTATCCCTGAATCGTCTGATGACCTTACCATTTACTTCGTACGCATGTTCGAGTACTATTGAAAGAGAAACATCTTAATTGTAGCTAAGATGGTGTCGTCACCTCCCATTCGAAAGGCACAGTGAGCCAGCCATCTAGTAACGAACGAGAGCATCGCTTACTATTCCCGGCTCCATGGCTAAATGCTGGCCTTTGGTCGCAGGGGTCCCGGGTTCGATTCCAGGCCGGATCAGGAAATTTAACCAGCATTGGTTAATTTAGCTGGCACGGGGGCTGGATGTATGCGTCGTCTTCATAATCATTTCATCCTCATCACGACGCGCAAGTCGCCTACCGGAGTCAAATCAAAAGACCTGCATCTGGCGAGCCGAACATGTCCTGCGACATTCCCGGCACTAAAAGCTATACGCTATTTCACTTAAGCGCTTACTATAGACTGTCTTACTAATAAACGGTGTATAACTACCAGCTTTATACATCGTTTGTGTACAATTTGTTACTAATAAACCGTGTAAGTTATAAGCCTCCTGTGTATACATTTGTTACAGTTATTCACTGAATTGCTTACATAGACCAGGACCCTTGTATAGGTGTTGTAGAGCAGCGTGTGACGAAGAGGAAAAGACTGATCAGTTCGTTTTTAGTGGTATTCATTTTCTGCAGTAATATAATCATTATTGTTTGCAGTAATATAATCGTGTTAAAATATCCGACTTATCCATTAAGTACACATTGAAGGAATGGAAAATAACATTGATGATCTCCGCGATATTTCAATCATACAAGGCAAAGAACATTTATTGTACGCGCACTTTTTAGTGACAGATGGACAGCCTAGTGTTGAATCGGTAGACTTCGGTTATCTTCGAGATTCGTATTGGCAACCTTTGAAACACAAACTAAGAATCGCTTATGATCGCTGTGCGACATCTGGCGTACACTTTACGTACTCGTACTGTTGTTGTTAACACAGCAAAGCCAAACTATAGAATTCATGCTAGGAACAAGTTTCGCATCGAGAGATGTTATACAGTATTATACAGAGTAAAGCGAAATTCGCGCACTCGGGCGTCGCAGCGCGAATCCTCACATGCCAGCAATAAAAAAATGTCTCTCACAAAAGTTCGTCCTGCGAGTATATCATCATCATCATCTGTTTACCCTCCAGGTTCGGTTTTTCCCTCGGACTCAGCGAGGGATCCCACCTCTACCGCCTCAAGGGCAGTGTCCTGGAGCTTCAGACTCTTGGTCGGGGGATACAACTGGGGAGTATGACCAGTACCTCGCCCAGGCGGCCTCACCTGCTATGCTGAACAGGGGCCTTGTGGAGGGATGGGGAAGATCGGATGGGATAGGCAAGGAAGAGGGAAGGAAGCGGCCGTGGCCTTAAGTTAGGTACCATCCCGGCATTCGCCTGGAGGAGAAGTGGGAAACCACGGAAAACCACTTCGAGGATGGCTGAGGTGGGAATCGAACCTACCTCTACTCAGTTGACCTCCCGAGGCTGAGTAGACCCCGTTCCAGCCCTCGTACCACTTTTCAAATTTTCGTGGCAGAGCCGGGAATCGAACCCGGACCTCCGGGGGTGGCAGCTAATCACGCTAACCACTACACCACAGAGGCGGACCCTGCGAGTATATCCGGAAGAAAAAGGACGTTGAAGAGTGGCAATCTGGCAACACTGTAACCACATGTAGGGAAACTACCTCTGTCAGAACACAACAGTCGGGCTGTACAGTTGGTGCAGTGGATTGAGTTCTGGGTTAGCATGCAGGAGGTCGAGGGGGTCGATCCAGGTTTGAGGCGTATGTTTTTTATTTCGTAAATGTAGTCCAGGAGGTATGGTATCTGGCATCTGAATCGTCAACAGCGATTGCAGCGCGTCTTCTAGAAACCATTTACACTTACATACTACGATCCTAGAAATGGACGAACATTCGTTTTCATTGGTCAGCTTTGAAAGGCGCCCTTTCACGTCGTGGGCGTGAATTTGTTCGCACCTCTTGCATCTACTAGATGCATTACAACGTGTTCAGCTTTACTATATTTTGTAAATGTAGGATGCATATGACCTAAGAAAATTGTCTTAATGTATTACAGTATGTAGTGTCCGATGGAAATTAACAAATAAAAAAGTGCGCCTCAACCCAGGATTGAACCCTCGATCCAAAACTCTATCCACTGCACCAACTGTACAGCACGACTAGTATGTGCTGACAGAGGTAGTTACCCTACATGTGGTTACAGTGTTGCCAGATTGCCACTTTTCAACGTTCTTTTTCTGCCGGATATACTCGCAGGACGAACTTTTGTGAGACATTTTTTTATTGCTGGCATGTGAGGAGTCGCGCTGCGACGCCCGAGTGCGCGAATTTCGCTTCACTCTGTATATTGTGTGTTTGACACAGTTGTTGGCGTAAGATAATAAATGTTTAGAAAATTCATATTGATCGATCATATTATCGATGGAATTCGGATTTCATTTCCATTCAGTTGGCTGTATTACCGGAACCGGCAGTGCTCCCTACTTACTCCTCAACCCAGTACAAAAATCTATCACTAAAAAGCGCGCGTACAATACAGTTTATGGAGGTTGTACGTGTTCGTAAAATAAAACACATTAAGGGACGGAGCGACCCACTTATCCTAGATGACGAAAGTTTTTATAGTGAAATATATATGTGTATATTTACGAACGAGTATGCTCGAAATGTCATTACCACAGACAGAAATGACTTTATGAAAGATCCAAGAGGTGGTTCCATATCTTGCGAACTACATGTTCTCACAGCACATGAACACATGAGCGCGGAATGAGGTTAGTAATTATTATCAGTGACATAATTATTGCTGGTGAGAATAATATACCGCTGAAATATGTGTATTAGTGTTCTGTTCTTGTTTATTCGAGTATTATATTCGATTCTATTCTATTCATGTTACCGCTCGGTTTCTTGGAAAGTTTTGCTCCTAGATAAACTAACACAAGCGATCATAAAGGTGATGTACGCGAAGAAATACGCCAGTGAACTGCAGGAAGAGATTCTTACCGCTTGGAGCGATTGTTTACGTTCAGTATAGTAGTACAATGCATACACCACGATTATTAGTAAGAAAAATATGCAACGCTTATATGAGGTTTATTCAACGTATAACTAAACAAGTGTTACACAACTGTTTTATTAATAAGGCTGCAAAATTAAAGCATTCTTAAATTCAAACCTTCATTAGTAGGGAAGTCTTGCTCATGAATAGACGAGATTTGCTTCTGAAGACGTGGTGCAAAGTTCTATAACACGGAAAAAACCGATAAACGTATTCTCGTGTCTAGAAAAACACATACTTTATAGAAAATTAACTATCCAAGACATATTTTATCACTAAACAAAAAGCGGATGAAGTATGCCAGAGGTACTGCCGCAAGGTTTACGGCGCAGAATACGTATTTCTTACAGAAATGAATTCATATCACTGGAAGTTGTATCAGAATATTTGTAACAAAAATCCAGGGGGAGGTGGGTGATTCCTCAGGGCAGTATCATTGGAACTTTATATTTTCTTATATATATAAAAATGATATGAGTAAAGAAGTGGAATCATACATAAGGCGGATGATGTTATTCTGTATCGAGTAATAAATAAGTTAAAATATTATGAGCAACTGCAAAATGACCTCAACAATGTTGTGAGGTGGACAGTAGGCAATGGTATGATGATAAACGGGGTTTAAAGTCAGGTTGTGTGTTTCACAAAGAGGTAAAGTCTTCCCAGATTAATTACAGCGATGATGGGGTGAAACTTCCTTATGGGAATGATTGTATGTACCTAGGTGTTAATGTAAGGAAAGATCTTCATTCAGGTACCCAAATAAATGGGATTGCAAATTAAGGGTACGGATCTCTGCATATGGTTATGAGGGTGTTCATAGATTGTAGTAAGGATGTAAAGGAGAGGGCATATAATTCTCTGGTAAGACTCCAAATAGAGTATGGTTCCAGTGTACGGGACCTTCACCAAAATTACTTGATTCAAGAACAGTAAAAAATCCAAAGAAAAGCAGTTCGATTTATTCTGGGTGATTTCCGACAAAAGAGTAGCGTTATACAAATGTTGCAAAGTTTGGGCTGGGAATATTTCTGAGAAAGGAGAGGAGCTGCTCTACTAAGTGATATGTTCCGAGCTGTCTGTGGAGAGATGGCGTGGAATGGCATTAGTAGACGAATAAGTTTGAGTGGTGTTTTTAAGAGTAGAAAAGAACACAGTATGAAGATAAGGTTGGAATTCAAGAAGACAGATTGGGGCAAATATTCGTTTATAGGAAGGGGAGTTAGGGAATGGAATGATTTACCAAGGGAGTTGTTCAGTAAATTTCGAAATTATTTGCAATCATTTAAGAAAATGCTAGGCAGAGGCGGCCGGTCAGTACGTGCTACCGGGCTCCAGCACGTAGCTTGGAACTGCAAGGAATATTATTTATGTACAGTACAGTTATCCTGGTGCCTTTTCGTTGTTTTGAGTACGATATGAATTTGTGTTTTGTGAAAATCAGGACGAGATCTGTCGAACACCTAGCGCCGTTCTCCCGGGGAACAAGGCTCGTGCTCATGTGAAGTGAGCCCTTGCCTGTAGCCTGAAGGAAGCAATACACAGGCGCAGCCAAGCTTGCAACACTCCCCCTAGCCGGCGGAGTATACCGTAAACCGGGATCAACTTTCACTGATCCCGTTTATAGTTACTTCCTCTCCCGCAAGGGGGTAGAATTACTCGATGTCTCCTGCTACCCAGAGCGCAGCGAGGGATCCAGTCGGCCGTGCTTATGTTGAACGTGGTAAGCGAATCTGCCACTAGAGAGTAGCATCGTCTGGGTTCGAAAGTAAAGCGTAACTGGAGGCAATCTATCTCACACTTACTTATTAAAATATCCATCTTCCTTTTGTGTCAAAAATAAGGAATTCGTAGGTGAGTCAAAGAATCTTTGACTGACCCTACATGTTATCCCGCATTACAATGTAATTTACTCTGGTGAAATGAAATAGCATATGGCTTTTAGTGCCGGAAGTATCCGAGGACATGTTCGACTCGCCAGATGCGGATCTTTTGAGTTGACTCCCGTAGGCGACCTGCGAGTCGTGATGAGGATGAAATGATGATGACTACAGCACGTACACCCAATGATGGTTAAAATTCCAGACCCTGCCGGGAATCGAACCCGAGATCCCTGTGACCAAAGGCCAGCGCTCTAACCATTTAGCCATGGAGCCGGACATTTACTCTGGTAGTAGGGGAGGTCTCAATGAATCAGTTGGCAGCTCTTTCAGTTGCTTTGTGCGGTTTTTAATCTCGCGGTTATATTACTGGTGCGTGTTTTTTCTGTCATTGTGTTAGTGCTAAAGTTTATACGAAGATTTATCAAATTATTTATCCACTGCAGTGTATATAAAGTGAAATTAAATTAGTGTTCTTAGTGGGGATCTATATTCCCACGATTCTATTTGCACTGATGTAAGTTGCGCCATTAGGTTAGTAAAAACTATATTTCTCCAATGAGTTGTCGAAGAATTCATCTGCTTCCAAATTAATGTTGTTTTTGTTTGTTCTGAGTTATAAATTGTGAGAAAAGTTGTGTTATTATTATTATTATTATTATTATTATTATTATTATTATTATTATTATTATTATTATTATTATTATATCCTGAAACAGACCGAAACCACTAAAGGAAGAAAGTACGAAATGCTAGCCAACGAACTCTCACTTATGTACAATGGGGCCAAGGTGACGATGGTCCCTGTGGTAATAACATGGGACGGGCTAGTTACCAACTTGTTCAAGAAGCACATGGACAAATTGGAAGTGAGCAAACAGCTACAGGCCTACCTACAGACCATTGTACTAAAAAGAACATGTGAGAGTGTGCTAATCGACTTCAGACGAGGCAACTTGGATAACGAGTTGTGGACGGAGGACTTGCAAACAATGATGGACCAGATGGAGGCGGTCCTGGTACCATAAATGGTGTGCAAGAAGTGTGTATACAAATGCGTAGAATCATTGGATGTAACATGGACTTAAAAACTAATTGAATAAATTTATTATTATTATTATTATTAGTAGTAGTAGTAGTAGTAGTATTACCAAGTTTGAAGTATGCGTTGTTCATCATGGCAATATGCAGATTTAAAAGAGCGTATTTAGCTTGTTTTTTGTAGCACGTAGGACGATTTTTTCACGAGCCGCCACTGATGCTAGGAAAACAACAGATAGAAAAACTGCCACCTGGGCGTCTGCCCTAAATGCAGATTTGGATTTGATTTGATTTGATTTGATTTGATTGATAGTGATGGTTGTGGTGATTATTGTTTTAAGGGGAAGTACATCTAGGGAACCATTGGGATCAAAACAAGAAAAAGCATCTCCATGAACATAAATCTGCAGTGCATTGGTAGTTCACGGACGAGTCTTTGGAAGAGATGGCATCAGAAACTTGTATAACACACACGCGTGAGTAAATGAAAATCCCATGGTACAGTTATCGGCAACTATAAACAGTACTCGGACGCAATGTGGCCCCAGTTCACTTCAGTTTACTTGTACGCCGGAGTTTGGACAACACTTTCCCACATTGGTTTGCACGGTCTCTTCACCTTAATCCATTAGAATTTTATATGTCTCGACCGATGAAAATTGGGGTGTAGGCTATAGCGGCTAACGTAATCAACGACCTGGAACAACTTATCAATAACGACTGTAAAAGTGTTCCGTCGGACTCGGGTATCTTCGAGCAGCTTCAGCAGTATATGTTGAGGCTTTTCATAGCGGACACTTTGAGCATCACCTGTGAACGTCCTGTAACTTTGTCGCATGTAACCGAGTAACAACGCATTATATGATATATATTTATAGGGGCATTCTTTGTTTTATTCCCAGAAATCAATCCACGAATTTCAAAGGAAGTAAGAGTAATACCATAATGGTGCATACAGGTTATGAAAGGATGACCCTTCATATAGCCTAGAGTAAACGATCTATTGATGAGGAACGTACGAATTTGGAAAACACCGAAACGAAATAACACAGTGAAAGGACAGGGAAGAGAACTACATACGTAAATCCTTAATGGCTGATAACCACGTATTAATTGATGGCCAGTGTCCCTGTAGAAATTGTTAGGACATTTTCGTACTTGCACAGCTTCCCGTATAATCCTAGACTTTTAGTGTTTAAGTGTGGGTAAGAGTTTGAACATCTTGTACAACACCATAGACTGCTGGAAGTTCTAAGGAAGATCGGTCTCCACAACAGACACACCCGTATAACGACAAATCTGTACTGGAACTAGAACGCCAGCATTTGCGCGGAAGAAAGCCTGTCTGAAGAGATAAAAATCCAGAGAGGAGTTCATCAGGATTGTGTCTTATCTCCCTTGCTTTTTAACATCTACTCACAGGCCATACTAGACGAATCACTGGAGACAGCCATAACAGAAGACACCTGCATCAACAGCGAGCGCATCAACAACATTCGCCGTGCAGATGAAACCGTGCTGCTTGCAGACAACACAAAATATTTTCAAGACTTGCTGGAGAGAGTCAACACTGTTTGCAACAGTGGTGGTGGTGATTATTGTTTTAAGAGGATGTACAACTATGCAGCCATCAGAAAGAAAAAATGGAAGGGATCCGACACTTCGAAAAATGAAGGTAACGGCCAAGCAAAGACAATGGCGACGAAGGGGCGTAAAAATGAAAGACTCCCTAGGCTACGTAACCTAACACCGTCGGGATCAGAAAAGAACAAGAGTTGATCAAGGGAGGTCGGATGGGATAGATGAATGTGAAGAGACTGGCACAAGTGAGTGGACGCAATGCCGGGACTGAGCAAAGGGCCAGACGGTCGCCAACACACGCTCCCAAGTTGAGAGCCCCTGGGATCCCTTTTAGCCGCATCTTACGATAGGCGGGGGATACCATGGGTGTTATTCTGCTGTCCCCACCCACAGAGGGTTGTTTGCAACAACTGGAGTCGCAAGATGAACGTGAAAAAGACGAAGTTCATGGTCGTGAGCAAGCGGAGGTCCATCCAGCCTAGACTCGTGCTTGGTACAGAGGAGATCGAGCGTGTACGACAATCCATGTACTGTACCTTGGTTGTAATCCGAACGAGCCAAGCGATCAGAGCAAGAATTGAGCATGTGTGAAACACCTTCATTAAAATGGAGAAGCAATCTCATAGTAGATCTGAGACTGCGAGTGGACAGGGGCTATGTACTTCCCACACTGTTGTATGGAATGGAAGGGTGGGCTCTGATCCAGGCCCTGTGTAAGAAGCTGAAAGCCTTAGAAATGTGGGTCCATTAGCGGATGATACGTATTTCGTGGGCTGGAAAAGTAAGGAATACTGCGGTGATGAGAAGAGTCCGAAATACTCCTTCCCGTCAAGAAGTGGAAACTTGAATAGTTCGGACACGTGATGCGGAATGAAAAGTACAGGATCGTACAGTTGGTGATGCAGGGGAAGGTCTCAGGACAATGGAAACCTGGCCGAAGAAGAATCTCCTGGCGGAACATATTGAGAGATTGGTTCGAGATGAGCACGACGTCACCTTTCCATGTGGCAGACTCAAAGACTAGAATAGCCGTGATTATCCCCAACATTCGATAGAAGATGACGCATCAAGAAGAAGTTGGTGTGTACCAGGGATCGCCATTACCTTCTCTGCTATTCATTCTTCTTATAGACACTCTTACCTGAGGTCTACAGAGGAACATTCCATGAATCATACATACCCTAATCTGACGATGCGATGATTGCCTCTACTAACCGAGAACTACAATTCCCATTTGGAAGCATGCTGTGATAGGCGTAATCAGTTTAGACTACGCTCAATTCCACTGATAACTGTTACTTGGGAGTTGCTGCATCATCTACTTCCGTCGAATTTAAAGAACTACTTTACCAAAGGTAGACAACTTACCAAGCCTAGGGTCTAACCTGCAGAAAGATGGTCGCGTAAATAGAGGTGTACGAGCAAGGAGAAAATCGGCATGGATGAGATTGAGAGACGTTACAGGAGTCCTTTGTTACAAATGAATATAAGCACGTTTGAAATCAAAGATACATACTATCGGACTGTAGTAAGACTTGATGCGCTATGCAGTACCGAATACTTGGCTACCATTAAAGGAACAGGACATTCCCTCCAAACCGTGCGACTGAAGATGCTTCAGTGAACGATGAGCATTTTCCTCCTTGTTCACATTAGTAACGACACAACCAGGCAGCGTTTTGGCGAAGCAACAATTTTTGAGACCGAGTTTGCTGGTATGATCAGGTTCAGATAGCTGCACCTAACACTGTTCGGAAAACGTTACATCATTAAGACGAGCCAACAGCCGTAGCCGTGTTGAAACACCGAATCCCGTGAGATCTCCGAAGTTAAGCAACATTGGGCGTGGTCAGGAGTTGGATGGGTTGCCACGCGCTGTTGGTGGGGGTAAGGGAATGGAGGAGCGGAAAGGAACTGGCCACCCTACCGCACGTAAACTCCGGCTCAGCAACGCCTCTGCGGAGGTTCGGATCTGCCTTCGGGCAGAATAACCCTTACCTTTAAGACGACGCAACTAGGTGACCTGGGTGATGCAAACAAAGCCTGCAGAATACAGTAAATCGAGATATGAAAACATTCCATCTATGGCCAGACGATGTTGAAAGTGTCATAATGAGGTCTACCAGGCCAACTCTACAACGACGGGAAAATCTAAGGCGAAGAAGAAGAGGAGTAGGAAGAAGCGATGGTAGTGTTTATTGTTTTAAGAGGAAGTGCAACTAGGCAACCATCCTCTGTTAAGACTAATGGAAGGGTAAAACTCGAAGGGTTCCGGCACTTCGAAAAATGAAGGCATCGACCAGAGAAAGGCAAGGGCCACGAATGGCATAAAAATGAACTCGAATGCTCTAATACTTTGGGGTTGGAAAAGAACGAGAGTTGACCAAGGGAAGTTGGATATGGTATATGAAAATGAGCCCTGGCGCAAGTACATGGAAGCAATACCATGACTCAACTAAGGGCCCCGTTGTCGCAAACCCAAGCTCCGAAATCAAGGGCCCCTGTGTTCTCATTTAGGCACCTCTTACGACAGTTGAGGAATACCGTGGGTGTTATTCTATCGCTCCTAAGGAGAAGAGAGAGTAAAATTTCTCCTGGAAGTCAAATTCTACTGAAAAAAGTTAAAAGTTTGTTGTTAACTAAAAACAATTTATCTTAAGATTAAGCGTAGTTAGTATTCACTTTCCTACCTTTACTCTCCGAGATCCTTTAGATTTACGCACTTTCTTATTGATTTCGGCGCATCGTTTCATAAAGTATAACTTTAATCTCGAGTAACGATACAGCATGACTCTTCGGTGCGCCGTAGGAGATGTTCTTACGCGCGAGATGTTGTTGAATTATTAATCCATTAGGAAAGTTAAAAAATAATATTACATAATTATTAATGTTCAAATCAACACGCCGACATTTCCCAAATTAAGACGTCTAATTGCGAAGTGTGTTAAAAAAGGCCATAAAAATATCAGACTCGCAATTAGACGGAGCATCATTTCCATAGAAACCATCTCCATGGCAGCAGCGTGAATTGCATTGTAGGAGTAACTATGAGGATTGCATTACGATGCTTTACAGTGACAAAATATATTTTAATTAGCACATTATGTTTTACATAAGATGATAATTGTGATGACGATGATTATTAAGTGCCAGTAAATCTATCGACATAAGGCTGACGTATTTGAGCACTTTCAAATACCATCGGACTAGCCCAAACTCGAACCTGGCAAGTTGGGTTAAGAAGGCCAACGCCTCAACTGTCTGAGCCACTCAGTCTGGAAGAAGAAAAAACGGCGGTGATGGTGATTATTGTTTTAAGAGGAAGTGCAATCATCCGCTGTTAACACTCCTTATTGTTATTATTCTTGGTTTTATGGTTTTCTGAGACTCACGATGATGATGACGATGATTGTATTTATTCTCGTGTTACCAAATTTATTTGTGACCAGATTTTGGATACTTCGAGTGCATTTCTTGTGGAGTAATGAAGGTCTTCTTGAGTACAGGAGGCTGGATACAGTTCGTATTGCGGCAAATGTTGAACAGTCTGGATTTCTCCGCATTCATACTTAATATCATTCTTATGAGAGTAAATCCATCTAGCTAAATTAACCTTTGATTTTCCCACTCCTCTATTCAGGGACTTCCAAGTCGGCCATTCCTCGTCATGTCCAGGAGGCAAATTTTTTTCGAAATTCTTCTCTAACCAGTGGGTTGGTAGTCGTAGTCTTCCATAGTTAGAGCCTAGTTTTCTAGACGATGATTGTATGTTCCTTTGATGTTCTAAGGGAGCTCTTCATTGATTTCAATCATTGCGGATGTGGTTTTTACCCATGCAAAAGATAGATTCTTCTCTGCTCCACTTTCTTTCCTTATTGGAAACTATTTCTCTCCTAATAGGAGGTGGCGCTATTCCTGCGAGGTGGTAAAGCCATTGAACAGAAGTTGATTTCAAGCAGCCTGTTATTATTCTACAGGTTTCATTAAGAGCTACAATCACCTGCTCGGCATGCGTGGAACTATACCAAAGAGGACAGGCATACTCTGCTGTGGAATAACATAGCGCCATTGCAGAAGTTCGGATGTTATCAGGATGACTTCCCCATTGTGATCCGACCAATTTCTTGGGGATATTGTTCCTAGTGGACATCTTTGACTTGAATTTCATGCAGTGCTTCTTGAAAGTAACATATCTGATGACGATGATGATGGTGATTGATCTGTGTCTACCGTCTAACGCTGTATCTCAATTTAATTTTTGGTGATGCCCTTTTAAAATTTATGCTGGAATAACAGGAGGCTTTAATTCCCTTTTGTACGTTTCCGTACTTTCTATAAGACGTATTTTAGTTGGATATATAAGAAAGCAAGAAAATGAGAAAAACAACCCATTGTTTTGTAATTAAGTTAATGGAAACAAAATGCCTACCAAAACAAGGTAAAGATATAAGAAACATATTTCTTCAGATTATCGCAGGTATTTCCAACAATAATAATAATGTTATTGATTTTTACGCCCCACTATCTACTTTCTATGGTTTTTGGAGATGCCGAGGTGTCGGAAATTTTGTCTCGCATGAGTCCTTTTACGTGACAGTAAATCTGTTGACTCGAGGCTGACGTATTTGAACACCTTCAATTACCACCAGACTGAGCTAGGGTCGAACCTGCCAATTTGGGGTCATAAGGCCAGCGCCTCAAACGTCTGAGCCACTCAGCTTGTTTCCCAGGTATTTCTGTGGTCGCTGAAGCCACCCTGTATAATTTTGGTTTTGGACGGAGTTTAAAGCCCGGATACCCGTCCTGACGCCACATGAATATTTTCGGCGAAAATTTCAAACCAAGATCGGCCGGAATCCGAATCTAAGCCGTTCTGGTGGAAAGCCGGCTGCGAATTCATTAACCTAATAGTCCTCCCCCACTTCCCATCAAAGGAACAAACATAAAAAATATATATAGATGAAAAGTTTTAAAGTAGGATTTGATAATTAACTTCAATTTCACATGATTGAAATACAGTACTAAACGGAGAATGGAAGAAACCAGGGAGAACAGTAAATTATGTAAAATCAGAATAATGAAGGAAAGAAAATTGAAGAAAGGTGAAAACAGATAAGACACATGCAGCTGGTAGTAAGGATTTCTGAGAGGAAGTATCCTAGTACCATCTTCTTCTTGTTCTGCCAAACGTTTGCCCCGCTACTTCTGCTGGACGAAGGCATCACTGTGGTGACACAGAGGAATGTCATGTCCTCCTTTGTCTGAACAAGCCAGCGCGTCTTGGTTCGAACACGGGATCGATGTTGTCCTGGGCCAGGTATACCGCCCTTCTGGCCACAGATTGTTCACAACTGCGTACAGCATGGCCATACCAACGCATACGGTCTTCTCGTAATTTTTTTCTTGTACGGGCACCACTCCACGAACGGAACAGCCTGCATATCTTCGTTCTTCATGTAATCAAGCCTCGTGACTCTCAGCTACAATCGGAGCATGAGCATTTCCATGAAATGTAGAACTTACTTATCTTTGACAATGGCCAGCGAACATTCATACCCAAAAAGTGTGAATGAATGCACTCTTGTAGATCTTGTCCTTCAAACAGGTGGGTGCTCTGCGGTAGCGGATGATTACAATGATCTTAGTCAGGGCGCCTTAACTCAAGCACGGTCATCGGCCAGCACACGTTAGGGAGCCGAAGTATTTAAAGTGACGAAGGTTGTTTAAATACTGTACACCAATCTGGAAGGCTCCGTCTTTCTACAGTCCACACTGCATGCATTGTATTTTAAAGGAAATGTTTTATCCGCAGTCGATGTTTCGCAAGTCTAACTTTCCACACTTGCGTTTGTTCTTGAAGGTCTCGCGAACTTCGCCTGAAACTATAATTTAAATCTCGAAAGTACCTCTCAAAATTTTAATTTTATTCATTATTACACATATGTGTAGGTGGCATTTACAGAATTCTAGCTGATGTACCCGTGCTTCACTACCGAATTCTACTATGTACACAGAATTCTAGGTGAAGTAATGTACACGTTGCAAGATTTTATTACAAAATATTATGGCACTTAGCGTTACATGAGAAACACTACGGGGAGGTCACCATATGTAGTTTCTCATACAAAGACCGGATAGGGCGTTTCCATTGTAATAGCACGCCTTTTCGCCTACTGTTGACAGTGGAATGTTTCGCTCATCGTAGTACACTGTGGTGATCACCGATCAGTCATTAAACATGTATTGTACTAATAGGCCTATCCCTATTTTACAAGTATTTGCTAGCATGCTCGATGACTCACAATGAACTGACGAGAAACTATCTTCCTGGCCGTTTCCTTTTCACGGGAGGGGAGAGAGAGAACAGAAACTGTGAGTACGTTTAGGCCTATAGTCATTTCAGGTAGAAAACAATGTGTACTGCTTATTTCTTTCTTAATCGGTGTACCCTCCAGGGCTGGTTTTAACATTGGACTCAGCGAGCAATCCCACCTCCACCACCTCAAGGGCAGTGTCCTGGAGCATGAGACTTTCGGTCGGAGGATACAACTGAGAAGGAGGACCAGTACCTCATCTAGGCTGCCTCACCTGCTATCTTGAACAGGAGCCTTGTAGAGGGATGATAAGATTGAAAGGGACAGGCAAAGAAGAGGAAAGGAAGCAGCCCTGGCCTTAAGTTAGTTACCATCCAGGCATTTGCCTGGAGAAGTGGGAAACCACGGAAAAACACTTCGAGGATGGCTGAGGTGGGAATTGAACCCACGATCCACCTCTACTCAGTTGACCTCCCGAGGCTGAGTGGACCCCGTTCCAGCCCTCGTACAACTTTTCAAATTGCGTGGCTGAGCCGGGAATCGAACACGGGCCTCCGGGGATGGCAGCTAATCAGCACATTACGTGAAACAGGTATTCTTCAAAGTTCCCATTTTTATTCTGAACGTGAGGCTCAACAACCTGTGCAGGAACAGTAACGCATTGTTGAAATGACTCAGCTTAGTCCTACTACCTGCACACACGGCGACTTTCTGCACGTATCCATGTCCCACGAACACGTGCATCACGTGTATGCGGAAAACTTGTACCCATTTCAAAACTTCAACGATACTGGGTGGGTAAGACACATACGTGCGCGCCACTAACCCGTACATTAAATGTGTTTTATCTTGGAAGCCCTTCGGAATACGGCATACGGCCTTATGAAGTTGTTTGCTTCAAATGAAAGTTTCTGTCATATCCCATTCCTCCTGGGACATTCTGAATATACACTAAGTGTTTCACTAATAAATATTAGGCCGACATTTCTCAAGAATAATGGTTTGGTTCTAGGAGCCTCCGTGGCTCAGGCGGCAGCGCGTCGGCCTCTCACCGCTTGGTTACGTGGTTCAAATCCCGGTCACTCCTTGTGAGATTTGTGCAGGACAAAGTGGAGAGCTGTTTTTCCTCAGGGTACTCCGGTTTTTCCCCTCATCATTCCACCAACACTCTCCATTAACATTATTCATCTGCCAGTCATTTATCATTCCCGCAGAGGAGTGCGACAGACTGCGGTAGCCAGCACAATTCCTATCCTCGCCGCTAGATGGGGGCTTCATTCATTCCATTCCTGACCCGGTCGAATGACTGGAAACAGCCATGGATTTTAATAGTTTCAATAGTTTGGTTCTAGGAGGTCACTTTAGACATAGGAAGATGATGAGCCACTTTGTAGGTCAGGCCTTCTTGAAGATGTCTCACTTGATATGGGAAGGTGGATGGGTTTCCAACATGAGGGGCACATGGCCATTTCAACCACAAAGTGGAAATATTTTTGTACTAGAAGTTTTTTGTAGGCTCATTGGCCGCTACGTTCACCTGATCTCAAGCCACTCATGTTCAATCTGTGGGCACAGACACGCGTTGCTGTATGAGAACTCTGAACACACTCATGAAGGCCTAGTACAAGTAATTGCCGCTGCTGCAGGTGATATCCACGATTAAGCAGTCATCATGCAACAGTAGATATTTTGCATCTACAGTAATGGACAAAAATACTAATTTTGAATCTCTACTGTCTTCTCTGACATTCTGTGATCAGGACCTCACACCACGACAGACTTTGTAAAACGGTTATGTACAGTTCCACCACCACTATTGGCACTTTATCCGTCTTGTCATACAATGGCAACGTTAGTGTCTTGTAGCATAATAACAGATCATTGGGAACGCCATTTTATTATGCTGAGTTTAAGTATCATCACTTGAATGTATGGTATTTATTTCGGTTATACTCTTTATATGTATTGCGCCTTTCTTTTCACAGTATCCTCTTTACTGTATTTAATGAACCTGTATGAACTTCGGTATGACCGACCGAGCGAGTTGCCCATGTGGTTAGGGGCACGGAGCTATGAGCTCGAATTCGGGGGATAGTGGGTTCGAACTCCACTGCCGGCAGCCCTGAAGATGGTTTTCGGCGGTTTCCCATTTTCACCCCAGAAAATGCTGGGGCTGTACCTTAATTGAGGCCATTGTTGTTTCCGTCCCACCCCTAGCATTTTCCTGTTCCATCGTCACCACAAGGTCTATCTGTGCTGGTGCGACGTAAAGCCATTGTAAACAAATCATAATACTGGAGATAATGTATTCCAATTATTTCACTGGGATGACAGAGGTCACTAAACGCAAATGAAATTAACACTGTGGGGTACGGTTCAATAAATGTTTTTGCTTTGGCAATGATGCTAATTTTGTTAGACCGAGGGGCCAATAATAATAAGAAGAGGAATAATTGATACGGAGTTTCCGTGGTTCACAGAGGAATACGAAGCGCCTGGCTTGAATGGATGGGCAGGGGATTAATTAGATTAACTTTTACTTTAACAAATTTGGAAATTTTAATTCTTTCCTAAAATTCAGAGAGAGGAATTTAAAAGTATAACAAAGAACAGTTCAAAATATTTAAAAAGCTCGTCAGTTCTAACAAAGCATTGGACTTAGAAGTCCTAGATCAGGTACAAAATGAATTGGGATAAACTTCCGTTCGTTAAATTACATACGAAAGAGCACAATTGCTCTCCTGACAGGTACAAAATTATCTAAGAGTATAGTTGCTCCGAAATAGGTACAATTTATAGGAGTCTCAGCTCTAAGATACGAGAGGCTTGCCTCAAACAGGCGATCAGTTGCGTTTTACACTCGGCAAGTCTTACGGTGACCTCACTTAAAAGTTTTCATACACGCTTACTCCATGGCGGGCTTATCTTTTACAAGGTTCCACAAAATACTGTTCCCAAAGGGAACCAAAAAGTAGACACAGTTACCCTAAGAACTATGAAGAATAAACGGAGGCATAATTGCCCATACTGCGAGGCCTTATGAATCAAAGGAAAAGTCTACACCCAACAGGTCATTAACAAAAGGCAAGGAGGCCAAGAACCAGCACTCCTTAACGAACATTCTGGAATAGACGAGAACCTAAGTGGGCTTAAGGCCCAATGAGACAGACTCTACTGTAATCCTATACTAAAAGGGGAGAATTTAAAAGCCGAAAACAAGATTTCCAAAATTTAGAGGTTGAAAACTTTAGTCATACACCTCAAAAATTGAAGGGGAGGCAAATGAGGGCCACCACTCCTGCTCCCTTACATTACGTATTTTCCCAGTAGGGAATAGTCCCAAGGCTGCACAATATGTCCTACATTTAAACCCCCAAAGAATATATTACATATTAAGAAAACTGCCGAAATCTTCCCCTCGAACTACCCGCAGGCACGATCACATGTTTAGGTAAATTCTGCTATAACTTGTAGCGCAAGATATTCTTCATGCCGCCATATCCTGCCCCTAGCCCTCTCTGGCCTCCGTCAAGTCGCACACTCAAGAACTGGAGAAATTCAGACAAGACGGCCCTAAAGTGCTTTCCTTAAGTGGTTCCGTAGGGGAAAGTTCCAGACTAAATTAAAATACAATATGCTGATAGGCTGAATTTTCATACACACCCCCGGGTTTGATTGGCTAGAGAATATAGTTACAAGCATGTGATAAGTAGATTACAACAGAGGGGGAACCAGCTGAAGTGTTGGCAACTTAGGTACATTAAAAACAATCCTGAAAAAGAAAAAAAGGTTTACCAATAACAGAAACAAAATTTCTTCAGCAATTAGTTTGTGTCTAGCTATTAGGTGCTGCTAGCAGAAAGATGGCAAGCCATCTAACCGTCGAAGAAATGAAATGTAATGAAATGTCGTATGGCTTTTAGTGCCGGGATATCCCAGGACGGGTTCGGCTCGCCAGGTGCAGGTCTTTCTATTTGACACCCGTAGGTGACCTGCGCGTCGTGGTGAGGATGAAATGATGATGAAGACAACACATACACCCAGCCTCAGTGCCATTGGAATTAACCAATTAAGGTTAAAATCACCGGCCCAGCCGGGAATCGAACCCGGGACCCTCTGGACCGAAGGCCAGTACGCTGACCGTTCAGCCAACGAGTCGGACACCGTCAAAGAAGAAAGTTTTCGAAAGCTTTTAACAGTTCATGTCCATTGGCATAGATGGCCGTAGGTTTAAGTAGTCGGGGAAGGTCTATCCCTGGTATAATAATAATAATAATAATAATAATAAGAAGAAGAAGAAGAAGAAGAAGAATGGCGTGTGGCCTTCGGCAAGGCCTGGTGCAGATTTTTCGAGTTGTCGCCGTATAAACGACACGCGCGTCTGTGAAGATGAGGCCATGAATTCTGTTGCTGAAGATGGCACAAATACGTAGCCCCTACCCAAGCCATAGGAATGAACTAATCTATATAAATACAATCGTAACGAACGCGTGTCTGTACATTGACTATTTTGGTGGAATTTCCGTACACTTATCTGTTTCAGTTGTAATAATAACCATCTGCATATTTTTTTAGCTTTGGCGTCTGTCTGTTTGTCTGTTTGTTTGTCTGTTTGTCTATAACTTGAAAAGTACTGGTTATATTTCTACCAAAGTTCATATTTAGAATCCACCTGACGTTGGGTAGGATTTAGGTCCAATATTGTTTCTAAATCACTGCGTTCACTGGGGGTTCATACAAAACCGAAACAGTGATTTTGCATTCCCACAAAATGTACACAACCAAATTTAATGGAAACCTACCTGCCTTAATGGTAATCAATTTCTAAACTTTTTTCTCATATGCATAATTTCAATATGAGGATTATTAAAGGAGATGCCATTAACGGACCGTTTCTCGGTACAAGTCCAACAGGACTTAACTCATGAGCGGGTGCGGGTAGAGACTATTTCTTACAGTATAACTTGAAAACTACTGGAGATATGTCAACCAAACTACATATATAGCATTCATCCGTCCAAAGTTAGGTTTTGAGGTTCATACCAATTAAAATTTCCCCGAGTGGACTGGGGGTTTATTGGGAACCCAAATAGTGATTTTTCCTTTCCCACAATATATATAAGACTAATCTGACTGGAAATCGACCAACCTTGATGGATCCATTTATAATTTTTTTTCTCATGCGCATTTTTTAAAATTATTAATAATGGCGATATCATGAACGGTTGGTTTTTCAGCCTATGTACAGCGGACTATTTTGGCGAAATTTTCGTACAGTTACCCGTTTCAAGTGTAACAATGACCATCTGCATATTTGTTAGCTTTAGTTTCGTGAAAGCCCTCATTTTTAACCGCTCCCCAAAAGCAAGATTGAGGCACAGTCTGCCAGAAGAGCAAGAAAATTGTAATTTGGCCAAATTGTTATTAAGTCTTTGTGAAAATTATATGTCTCAGCCTGTAATCTAAGGAAAGTTTCCAACATCAATAAATATTACATTTTTACCCCCTAAAAATTTCGGAATATTGAGGCAATTTTAACGTCCTTGCAGACCTTTGTTTCGAGGTATTTCGCGGCTAAACGGTAAGTCGTATCACAAAACGGATGGAACAACCTCGGTTCAATTTGGAGTGATCTACAACTTTGGTCCTATGACATTTTGTCGTATCTCTCTCTTATAAGTTAGATTTGGCTGAATTTCTGGATTGTTCGTAAATTTGGTGATTTTTACACGTATATCTCATTGTTTGACACACTTATAGGAAAGATAGAGTCATCAAGTTTGGTTCGCACATTGACACAATCGACAAAATTTAATGATTGTAGCTTGTACGTAAGTATGCAAAAAATATAAAGTTCAAAAATGTACCCAAACTTTACCCTATTCAAATTTAGAACTCAATTTAACCCATAACTATGGGAGATATGTGAAGATGTTTAAGAACCAGGCATGTAGAAGAAAAAGAAAGCGGCGTCTGATGGCGCAAACCGGTTGTTGATATGATGTACCGTTTAGGAGTAGTGAATCTCGAAGTGGAGGTCTGCAATTTTAAACGTGCTCATGCTCATCTGTCATCTATATAAATAAAATCGTAACGACTATTGGTCGGTACATGAACAATTTTGGCGATATTTCCGTAGAGTTACCCGTTTCAAGTGTAATAATGACCATCTGCATTTTTGTTAACTTTGGTTTCCTGAAGGTCCTCATTTTTAACCCCTCCCCCAAAGCAAGATTGAGACACAGTCTGCTAGACGAGCTAGAAAATTGAATTCTGGCAAAATTGTATGTCATAGCCTGTAATCTAGGAAAGCTTCCAAGATCATTAAATGTTTCATTTTTTACCCCCGAAAAATTTCGGAATATTGAGGCAATTTTAATATCCGTGCAGACCTTCGTCTCGAGGGATTTCGAGGCTAAACGGTAAGTCTTATCACAAAACGGATGGAACAATCTCAGTTCAATTTGGAGTGATCTACAACTTTGGTCCTATGACGCTTCGTCATATCTCTGTTCCTTATATGTTAGATTTGTCTCTATTTCTCGATTATACTTACATTTTGCTCTTTTACACGTATAATTCGTAGTTCGAATCACTTTTACGAAAGGTAGAATCGTCTAATTCTACACGAACATTGACCCACCAAGTATCCATACGTGAGCCGAATTCTATGTTTGTAGCTGTCATATTAATAATAATAATAATAATAATAATAATAATAATAATAATAATAATAATAATAATAATAATAATAATAATAATAATAATAATAATGTTATTTGTTTTACGTCCCACTAACTACTCTTTTACGGTTTTCGGAGGTGTCGAGGTACCGGAATTTAATCCCGCAGGAGATTTTTTACGTGCCAGTAAATCTACCGACATGAGGCTGACGTATTTGAGCACCTTCAAATACCACCGGACTGAGCCAGGATCGAACCTGCCAAGTTGGGGTCAGAAGGCCAGCGCCTTAACCGTCTGAGCCACTCAGCCCGGCAGCTGTCATATTAGTACCCAAAAGTAATGCACTGTGAGAAAACCTTACCCAAGTTTCACCCAGTTCAACGTTCCTAACTCAATTTTACCCATAAATAGATGAGACAGGAGACAGTATCTTAAAACCAGACATTTTGACCGCTAAATGGGGTCGATATGATGTATCGTTTAGCAGCAGTTAATCTGTAAATGAAGTTTGGCAATATTGTAAACATGCACATATTTCGTATGTCGATCTCTATATATTCATTGACCGAGCTCGATAGCTTCAGTCGCTAAATTGCGGCCAGTATCCAGTATTCGGGAGATAGTAGGTTCGAACCCCACTGTCGGCAGCCGTGAGATGGTTTTCCGTGGTTTCCCATTTTCACACCAGGCAAATGCTGGGGCTATACCTTAATTAAGGCTTCCTTCCCAGTCCTAGCCCTTTCCTGTCCCATCGTCGCCATAAGACATATCTGTGTCGGTGCGACGTAAAGCCAATAGCAATAAAAGTATATATTCATTGAAGTCGATACGTAGCTATGGATGTGTAGTAAGGGTGTGTTTGCTATTAAAATTAATATTTTACATCGATAGTGACTGTCAGCAGGAGGTGGTCGGCCATTTTAATGATTACTATCCACATCGACTTTGACTGACAGTAGAAATGGGATCCTTCTCCAATTCCTTTGTAACTAGGATTGGTAAGGAGGGACTAGGTACCATTGTAATTAATAATTCCCTTCTCGATTTGACTTCCATAAGTCAAGGAGGCATGCAACTTCGTTCAAAACTCCCCTAACCGATTGTGTTTAGGAGTAGGCAAGTATGCCCGCCATTATAAACAAATTCACCCATCTAAAATTCGACTGGCATTAGGCATAGTAGCCTTGAACGGAAACTCACCAACTCAGTGTGACTGTCAGTAAGAAAAGGGACCTGTCATGATAACGATAACAGCACAAGGCAATTTTAACTGGCAGTAGGGAAGGTGTCAGCTATTATAATAAAAGCCCCTCAAGTAATATGTCTGGAAGTATGAAAGGGCGCGTGCCATTGTAAAGAAAACTCCCCAAATCGATTGTGACCGCGCATTAGGTAATGGGACCTGCCATTATAATGAAAACTTACCTACTCGATTGTGAGTGGCAGTAGGAAAGTGAGCCTGCTGTTATTATCAGAATTCCGCAACTCGCACTTTACGTTGGAAATTGTTTGTGGATGACGGTAAGAGACATAAAATTAAATTTAAAAAAATATTCATTGCATGTACAGTAATTTACCTCGATATCCGTATACAATGTAGAATACCGTAGCGAAGCACGAGTACGTTTGCTAGTTACACTTAAAATCCCCGATCCATCCAGGGATCGAACCCGTAACCCCTTGAATCAAAGGCCAGTACGTTAACTATGGAGCTGGACAATAGCTCGTTAGGTAGAGCGATGGCGTTCCGAGCCATAGGTAGTTGGTTCGAACCCAGCTCATCCTAACGTTACCTTTAGGTGCTCCAGTACCCTAGCATCATGTCGGCAGGTTTTTCAGGCACATAGACAAAATCCTGTACGATAAATTCGCAGCCGTCTCCGCAAACCATGAAAGTAGTTTGTAGGACCTAAATCCAATAACATTATTTTTCATTCTAATTTTGAAACGATAATCTGATATTTTATAGTTAATTCATTTCAATATATGTAATTATCATCATCCTCGTCATCAATATCCTTGAACCGGCGTTGATAATGGTCATAGTTTTCCCCATAAGATTTGTTTGATACCAAGTGTTCTATAGTCCTGAATGCGTTTGTGAGCTGGGTCGATAGATACTACTGCATTCCCTTTTGTGCATTCGCCTATGGGTGGGGGCAGTAAAATAACACTCACGGTATCCCCTGCCTGTCGTAAGAGGCGACTAAAAGGGGTCCCAGGGGCTCTGAACTTTGGAGCGTAGGTTAGCGAACACGGGGCCCTCAGCTGAGTCCTTGAATTGCTCCCACTTACTTGTGCCAGGCTCCTCACTTTCATCAATCCTATCCCACCTCCCTTGGCCCACTCTTTTTCTTTTCCGACCCCGACGGTACTGAGCACTCGATCTCTAGGGAGCCTTTCATTTTCACGCCCTTCGTGGTCCTTGTTTTCGTTTGGCCAATACCTTCATTTAGTAAAGTGTCGGATCCCTTCCATTTTTTCTCCCTGACTGGTGTTATATAGAGGATGGTTGCGTAGTTGTACTTCCTCCTAAAACAATAACCACCACCATCACCACTCTTCTGTGTCTGTTAGGTCATCAGCCCAGAGGCTGGTTGGATCCTCAAATAGCACCACCAAAGGCTATGCAGTTATAGGGAAACTGCAAAAACCAATGGCAGAGCCAAAATGAGGCGTACTAGGCAAGATGAGGAGTGAGGTAGTTTGCCATTGCTTTCCTCACTGGACCAGAAGGTACCACTGGAGCACGACTGATCCTATGAGCAACACCTTTCATAACACTCAGACCTCAGACACTAGCTGTGCCCCAAATGTCATTACTCAGCAGCACCCATACCCCAGCAGCTTCCATATTGTCACAGCCATGGATGAGACTGGGACTTAGGTGGAAGCTACACTTTGCTCTGGCCTGTGCCAAGAGACGGATACAAAAATACTGCATCCATCAAGAAATGGCAACATGCGGTCACTCTTCTGTACACCGAGAGAACAATATCCCTGTCAGAATTTTGCAGTGAATCACTTACATTTTTACTTACTGTGTACTGTGCACAATTCTTTTTTAATTGCTATTACTGCTAATGGTAAAAAAAATAAAATGAAATGACATATGGCTTTTTAGTGCCGGGAGTGTCCGAGGACATGTTCGGCTCGTCAGGTGCAGGTCTTTTGATTTGACTCCCGTAGGCGACCTGCGTGTCGTGATGAGGATGAAATGATGATGAAGACAACACATACACCCAGCCCCTGTGCCAGCGAAGTTAACCAATGATGGTTAAAACTCCCGACCCTGCCGGGAATCGAACCCGGGACCCCTGTGACCAAAGGCCAGCACGCTAATCATTTAGCCATGGAGCCGGATTGCTAATGGTTTAAGAGACGTACAAGCTCGTCGAAGATTTTCGGCAACAAAAGTATGGGAGAAAGCTAGGATTGGGACGATAGCGGCTCTGATCTTAATTAAGGGCAGCATTTTTCCTGGTGTGAAAATGGGAAATCACAGAATACCATCTTCAAGGCTGTCAACTGTGGTATTCGAACCCACCACCTCCCGAATGCATGCTCACAGTTATGCGACCCTAACAGCATGGCCAACTCGCTCGCTGTATGCTTTTCTCCTATCGTTATTCAATTTATTGTAAGTTATCTTCGCCCTTATTTGAGGAAAAAATACTGACATACTTTAAAAATTAGATTTCTGCGTCATAATACTTCGGAAACTGGTGCACTCTTCACAGAAAATTAATGTGTCCTGGAACTAAATATTAGGTTGATACGTTTCTTGTTCTAGTGGCTTTACGTCGCACCGACACAGATAGGTCTTATGACGACGATGGGATAGGAAAGGACTAGGAGTGGGAAGGAAGCGGCCGTGGCCTTAATTAATGTACAGCCCTAGCATTTGCCTGGTGTGAAAATGGGAAACCATGGAAAACCATCTTCAGGGCTGCCGACAGAGGGGTTCGAACCCACTATATCCCGAATACTGGATACTGGCCGCACTTAAGCAACTGCAGCTATCGAGCTCAGTGTTGATACCTTTGTGTTGGTCGTCACCTTTATTCCACTTAAGGAGAAGCACCCTGACACCCTTGAAGAAATTATTTTCTTATTCCATTGTACTTTCGGTTCACCTTAATTGTTTAAACTTGTGTTTCATTTCGTGAATATTGAACTTGTCCACATAATAGCACGTTCTTTGAAATGTATCGCTAGCCATCTGTTGCTCATTTAAGGAAAAATTACCGACACCCTCAGTGAATAGATTTTCTCGTCATATCGTACTTCCGACTCAACTTAATATTGTTAGGTTTTAATATTTTTTTTGACTTTGTTTTCTTTACATCAATAGTAATATAGCCGCTAACCTATTGAGTACATCATTTTTATTTATTTGTACTTCCTACAATGATAGGCTGCCTAAATCTGACAAAGTTTACCATAACACGTGAATGTTTGTTTAACCATGAAGAGTTTTCTGGAGTTAATACTTTTCGCATGCAGTACTATAGAGGTGATTTCTAACAATTTGGACGGAGCCTTTAATGGCCAAGACAGTTCAATCACGCGGAATAACGATTACGCAATAAAATTAAATAATGTGTACATTTAGATTAAAACAGATTACTATCCACTTGTAATATCATTCCAAATCGGTTAATCAACCCTCGGATCTAATTTGCAAACAGAGTTTATTTTAATGCAGTCGTTATATGATCCTACACCTGTAAACATACACATATAGCGCTCAAAGGTACATTGTACATACCCATAGGTAACGTATCAAACCCTTGGGGCAAATAGCAATTGTGAATATCCGTGCTGTGATAATATCACTCTACTATGTAGCAGAACAAACTCAGTGACCCGTAAATTGGAACGCGCAACTAACTCTGATGATGCACGCAGACGATGGAAATATGGGGCCACAATAGAATTAATACCAGTGCTTGGGCTGAAATCCGGAAATATTGGTTTTTAGTCTTGGAAATACGAGATGTTGGAACATGATATAGGACCAGTAGGTCGAACATAAGTAAGATAAACTGTGTATTGCCACGATTGTATCAACATGGCTTCGGTTCTCTGTCCGAAGTCATCATCATCATCATCTGTTGACCCTCCAGGTTCGGTTTTTCCCTCGGACTTAGTGAGGGATCCCACCTCTACCGCCTCAAGGGCAGTGTCCTGGAGCTTCAGACTCTTGGTCGGGGGATACAACTGGGGAGTATGACCAGTACCTCGCCCAGGCGGCCTCACCTGCTATGCTGAACAGGGACCTTGTGGAGGGATGGGAAGATTGGAAGGGATAGGCAAGAAAGAGGGAAGGAAGCGGCCGTGGAATTAAGTTAGGTACCATCCCGGCATTCGCCTGGAGGAGAAGTGGGAAACCACGGAAAACCACTTCCAGGATGGCTGAGGTGGGAATCGAACCCATCTCTACTCAATTGACCTCCCGAGGCTGAGTGGACCCCGTTCCAGCCCTCGTACCACTTTTCAAATTTCGTGGCAGAGCCGGGAATCGAACCCGGGCCTCCGGGGGTGGCAGCTAATCACGCTAACCACTACACTACAGAGGCGGACTCTGTCCGAAGTACCGTAACAAATACGAAGGTTGGAACTTTAATAGTTGCAACTATTTAATTATAACTGATACAAAAGCGATGAACGCTACCAAGTTTTAGTGCCCTTCAAAGATGTCACCAGCATTGTATAAAACCCGTTGCCAGCCATGTGGAAGTCGTAGGTTACTTTTAGCAGCGCCTGTTGCGTTGATAGTTGGAATGGGGCTGTCTACTGTCAAAACAGTTCTGAAGCAAATGACTCGAAGTGGTTCCTTCATCTTAGAAATCAAGTCAAGTCACAAGGGCTTAAGTCCCTGAATTATGGTGGAGGGTACAGAAATTCCCATCCCCATCGATCGAATAAATCAGCCAAAGCTTGCACTGTATGCTACCGAGCGTTGTCGTACAAAATGACGGGTGAGTTCTGCCGAAATTTTTGCCGCTTCCTTCACAAAGCTGGTCGGAGGTTGTGTTCCAAAAATAAACAGTAATACTTTGCACTGATGGTCTGCTGTGTAGGAATGTAATGCGTTAGGATAATACCATCACAGTCGTACACGGGAATAATCATAACGTCCACATTGCTGAGATTCTGACAAATTTTCAATATTCGTGGTGATTCGTAATAGCGTCATTCGTTCGATTGGCGATACAGTTGTGGCACGTACGATTTGGCCCATGTCTCATCCCGCGAAATGATACGGAGTAAGAAAGCCTCTTCTTCGCGCTCATAGCACTCCAAGTGATTACGAGCAGCGTCGTATCGTAACCATTACTGCACTTCCGTCAAATCACACGGAAACCATCATGACGCAATTTTTGTCATGCTCAGGCATTCCTTGAGAATATAAAGCACAGTCGTATGCACTAATCCGGTGACACCGGTCAGCTCACGAATCGTATGGCGTCGATCAGTATCCAGTAATGCGGCAAGCACTTCTTCTTCACTGACACTGGGACGACCTGGCCGATGCATGTCTGCCACATTTTGGCGTCCCTCGTTGAAGGCTTTTACCCACTGAGCCATTGTTCTGTAAGGCAATGCAGATTCCCTGCCAGCCTCCTGAAGGCCTTGATGAACACTGTCGTGCTGTACGACCTCTGCCACCCTCAATCTTTATCCAACTCCGTTGTTCCTGTTTCGAAAACTACCAGCTAATACGAGCTCTGTTCCTCTCGCCAGTTCGCATGCGCGTGATGTGGGAAGGGAAAGTTCATGTGCTGTTAGGTTAGGTATGGAACTAACGTGTGCTATCAGCGACATTATTAGTTTCCGTTGCATGACGTCTCTACAGCAGTGTTGCCAGTATTGAAGGTCCAACTTTCGTATACGCACTTTTTTTTTTTTGCAAAGAACTGGTAGATCTTAAGTACAGTGTATCAAAAGTCTAACTTTCTTGAGCGCGGAGGCTGGTTGGATTCTCGAGTAGCATCACAGAGGGTTACAGAGAAATGACATGGTAAATCGACGGCGGGACCATAATGAAGTCTACTAAGCGAAAGTGCGAGTGGCATAATTTGCCATTGCTTCCCAAGAAGTACCATTGCAGCGCGTGTTATCCTATGTGTGACAATATAAAATCCTAACGTAATAGTCCTGCTCTGAATGTCATTCATTATTCACTCAGCAGCCCCCTTATCTTGACAGCTTCTAGTTTGGCAGATCAAAAATTTAGAGTAAGATTTCAGCGAAAGCTACATTTCGCTCTGACCTCAACGATAAGATGGATGCAACGCATACAACAATATTTCTACCCACAATAAGCATTCTTGAGAACAGATTGCTTTACGAAAGTGTTTTCTATTGGTACACTTTTCTCATACCAGAATCTGAAAATATTATTTCAATAAATTTTCCTAGGCATACCTCCAAAAATTGAATCATTCTACGGGCAGGTATCATCATCATTCACCCAACTTATCCCCGAGGGTATAATATAGACCCTACCATCAGGTTCGAGACTCATGAGGACCAGTACAAGAAACATTAATATAAGAGAAAAAATCATATCTACGAGTTAGCCATCAATTATGTTCGAAAAAATACCATCTTGAGTTAATGACCGTCATTGGCTTAATGACAGAAGCCAGAGGGACCATCTCATATTTTTGTTAAGATATTCATAATAACAACAAATGTAAATACATCCAAATTTATATTTCTATATTTAGGAACCATGTATATTTTTCGTAAAACTAGTGAATTGTTTCCCTACATTCGGTTCTTCACTGAAAAGTCTATTACATAAACAAATATTTCCTCAATAGATTGCATTTTTGTGGTACGTACTCTTTGATATCTTTAAATACTGCAAGAAGAATTCAAAATGAATAGTGAAATTTATTTTCAACTGCTAGCTCAAAATTGACTTGATTACCCTAGCCTCAAACAGTGTGGAATAGCTTATAATAAAATAATTATAATAATCTGAAATGTCCGTAATTTGGGCGCCAGAGTTCACCGAAATGGATATTTGGAATTTAGTTAGAGCATGATTAATTTTCTTTTCTCTCAAGGCATGTGCATGAGGTGTGTACTGGTACATCCGCTACGGCCTTACCTAACCCTTTGAAAACGATTAAACGGGTATACTGGTGAGAACTGTACGAAGGCTGTTTATCTCAAATAGAACCACAATGATTTGGAATACCCGGCGCGCGGCTGTGAGCTTTCATCCGGGAGATAGTGGGTTCGAATCCCACTATCGGCAGCAGTGAAGATGGCTTCCCGTGGTTTCCCATTTTCACACCAGGAAAATGCTGGGGCTGTACCTTAATTAAGGCCACGGCCGCTTCCTTCCAACTCCTAGACCTTTCCTATGCCATCGTCAACAAAAGACCTATCTGTGTCGGTGCGACATAAAGCCACTAGCAAAGAAAAAGATTTGAAATAAACTAGCTATATTATACCATGGCATAACCCACGGAGATTCACTTCGTTAGATTCCAGTAACAAATACTGAACAAACGAAAGACTGAAACGTTTCCTCCTAACATATTAACACATGAACGCAAAGCTAAATTTGAAATAAATATGTGGGAAATTAAGCATTCAGATCCTCTGCTATTTGTAGTAATCGTACAGGTGGTAACGGCGAACAATATTAACGGTAATACACTTCAGTACTTTGTGCGACATATACAATTTTCAGGAATGGTTCCACCGACACGTGGTATCCCGATTCAGATCCCCTTTGTTATAATATACCTTTTGTAACCATTCCATGATTTTTACAGTAATATAAGTATACTGTTCACTTGTCAAAAAACAGACATTAACTCTTTCAGAAGATTAATCTGCGCCTTGAAACCAGGCAGTAGACAGTAGCAGCTCGGGAATACAGTACCCAACGGATACGGTACCTTCAGCGTCCTATACACATACGAACATGGTTCGGGGAACTTGGGTCTTTTTCAAAGTTCACGAATAGAGACAGATGTAAGCGGGGGGTGCGTTACAAGAGCTACCGAGAATGGAGCGAGAGAAGATACCCAAGGCAGATTTAACGGTGAGAGTTAATTCGTTGAGAGAAAGTTTCCGTAGGTCAATGCGGAAAGTTAAAGAGCCGAAAAGTAAAACGGGTTCGTCGCAAGAAAGTGTCCATGTACCAAAATTGTGGTACTTCGGTCTTCTTTCATTTCTCACCGACCAAGAGGAAATGCGAAACTCGAAATCCAACATTGATGTTCCAGTCATTAAGGAAGGGGAGCCGGGTGATGACAGCCAGTGCGAAGGAAGTTAATTACTGGAATCGCAGATAATAATTTGTTGCATTATAATATTTGTAAAGGTATTTATTAAAATGATTCTAACCAGGATTAAAAAAATTTAATGCATTATGTTTCATGTCGTTCGTTCTATATTGAGGATACCATTCGGTCCTGTCAGGCAACATTTCTCCGGGCATTAAAATAACTCACAGAATCCAATCTGCTCTGCTTTTTAACTAACTTCTATATTTCACATCTGGAATTCGCAGAAAAGTTATGAAAGTCTTTTTCTATATTATCTAATTTCTATATTCCACATCTGGCATTCGCAGGAAATTTTGAAATTCTTTTTGGGCATGTTAAATGATTCATATGTGACCACTTGTCCCTTTCTCGTAACCAGCCCCTACACCACGTGCTCCTTTTCGTACCCAACTCGTCAAGCACAATAACAGCAGGTGAACTTTGAAAACGCCCATGGGCCGATGACCTTCGATGTTAGGGCCCTTAAAACAACAAGCAAGCAAGAAAACGCTCATTTCCATGACAAGTGTAAGCCCGAATTCTTCGTGCTGGGTGAACGTGTGTGTATGGAAACAGAAGCGAACTTGGTTCGCCGAGCCACGTTCGTATGTGTACAGGGCGCTTTAGTCAGCTCACGAACACTATACAACAACAACAACAACAACAACAACAACAACAACAACAACAACAACAACAACAACAACAACAACAACAACAAAACATATAACAGATAACAGATATTCGATTGTGTCAAATCTAGCCTCATATGGGACTCCAAGTTCCCCCTGCAACTTGTCATAAAGTATGAAGCGTGGGTTAGAGCTATCCAACCAGGAAGGAGAGATTTTCCGCACTTGCGAATAGCTGTTCTCCAACGAAGTCGTTCTAGTAAGACATACTTTTGGGTCCGTAACAATCATGCTGATGCAAACATATTGGCTGAGTGCATGGTCACAATAGTGACCCATGAAAGTTTCACACGTTATCTCCGTCTTCTGTATATTATGGACAACTATCCATCTTCTTCATTTAACACGTGAAATTGGTAATTTAATACAAAACAGATGTAATCTATATCTATCTATCTATCTATCTATCTATCTATCTATCTATATAAAAGAACATGTCCTGACTGACTGACTGGCTGACTGATTCATCATCGCTGAGCCAAAACTACGGAACATAGAGAAATTAAATTTTGAGGATACATTTATATTACAATGTACAGTAGGTGCTCACTAAGGGAGGATTTTTGGATATATCACCGCTGAGGGGGTGAAAAGAAGGGGATGAATTTTTAAAATGAGTGTATCTATAACTAAAAACTGAACAGTTAAAAGACGTGAAAATTGGTATTTGGAATCTCCTTTAAAAATAAGGAAATACGTATATTTTGTTTTCCGAAAATCTTCTTAAGCGAGGTGTAAAAAAAGTGAAAAAGGGCTTGAATACCTTTTATCAGGATACTATTATCTCAAAACTGAAGATGTTATAGTCATGAAAATTGGTATTTGAAATATCCTTTAAAAATAAAGAAAACGTAATTTTTGTTTTTTAAAAATCTGCTTAAGAGGGGGTGAACAGGAGTGACAAAGTGGGTGTATTTTTAAAACGAGTATATTTCCAACACATATGAAAACCGTAACACGTTTACAGACGTGAAAATTGGTATATGTAATCTCCTGTAAATGTAAAGAAACACGCATAATTCGTTTTCTGAGATCAACTTAAAAGGAAGTGCTTAAGGGGTGAATGTTTAAAATGAACAAATCTACAGCATATCTCGAAAACGTGATATATTACAGACGTGGAATTTGGTATTTTTAATCTCTTAAAAATAAACGAACACGTATTTTTTGTTTTTGGAAAACACACTTAACGGGGGTAAAATGACTGAAAAAGAGGGTTGAATTATTTTTGTTAGGATGCTGGTATCTCCAAAACTGAAGACATTACAGACGTGAAAATCGGTATTTGGAATCCCCTTTAAAAATAAAGAAACACGTTTCTTTTTGTGTCGGGGAATCGACTTAAGTGGTTGGAGTGGGTGAAAAGAAGTGAAGAAAGTGTTGAATTCCTTTTAAGAAGATACTTTTATATCAAACACTGAAGATCTCACAGACGTGAAAATTGGTATTTGGAATCTCCTGTACAATTAAAAGAACATGCATTATTTGTTTTCTGAAAATCCACTTAAGGGAAAGTGTTAAAAGGGGTGAATTTTTAAAATGAGAATATCAACAATATAGCTTAAAAATTTAGCATATTGCAGACTTGAAAGTTGGTATTTTTAATCTCTTTTGAAAATAAAGTTACACGCATATTTTGTTTCGGAAAAAAATACTTAAGGAATGGGGGTTGTAAAAAGGACTGAAAAAGGCGTTGAATTATTTTTGTGATGATATTTCAAAAACTGAAATGAAATTTGTATTTGGAATCTCGTTTAGAAATAAAGAAACACGTATTATTTTGTTTTCGAAACATCCAATTAAGGAAGGGGGCGATAAATGAATTGAAATTCGAGATATGCTGTATATTTGTTCATTTTAAACATTCACCCCTTAAACACCTCTTCTTAAGTCGATCTCAGAAAGCGAATTATGCGTGTTTCTTTACATTTACAGGAGATTACATATACCAATTTTCACGTCTGTAACGTGTTACGGTTTTCATATGTGTTGGAGATATACTCGTTTTAAAAATACACCCACTTTGTCACTCCTGTTCACCCCCTCTTAAGCAGATTTAAAAAAAACAAAAATTACGTTTTCTTTATTTTTAAAGGATATTCCAAATACCAATTTTCATGACTATAACATCTTCAGTTTTTGAGATAATAGTATCCTGATAAAAGGTATTCAAGCCCTTTTTCACTTTTTTTACACCTTGCTTAAGAGGATTGCTGGTTGACTCTCAAAATCACAATATCCATTCTTCCGAAACCGTCTCAGGCACGAACTTATTATGTTTCATGAAGGCTGGTCTTCTATATCCTAGATGTTAATAAATATTTAAAAACATTTGCCCCTTAAAAATGTTTTCATTCCTCCATCACAGTTCGACGTACAGAATCAAAATATCACTGGTTGGTTTAAAAGACTCAAATCCCTCCCTATGGGGTTCAAATGAGTGTTAGATCAGAAAATAAATAACCATTCCCCCAAAACCGTTTGACGAACAAACTGAGGGCATATTTTACAGGGTCAGCTGACCGTGGACTCTCCAAAATGTAAAACTTCGATTAATAACTTTCAGTTTAAAACCGTAGCGAAGCGAACCTTCATTGGTTAAATCCGATGTCTCGAGAGCTCTCTCTCTCTCTCTCTCTCTGTGCGTGCGTGTGTGTGTGTGTGTGTGTGTAGGACCACATCCTCATAGACGCGGAGGTCACCTATAGGTTACCTGACAACTCGAAAGACCTATGCCAGGCCTCTTCGGAGGCCACATGCCATTATTACCAGCCGCAGTTCTAAGCTGAAATATTTCACATAGCGATTTTCGCAGGTGCAACGACAAACCGTACCATACCATAAATGTTGTATGGTCGAATCGTTTATAGCGTTAACTTCTAACATGAAAGGCAAGACGGCAAAAGCTCCGCTCTATTCACAAGAACGGTCTTGGGTAGTCACAAACATGTATTCTACCAATCAAGTGATTTTTGTATGTATACTCCGTATTCTGTACGTGCCTGCACTTAAAGGCGCTGTTGTGACATTTAATTGTGCGTGTTTTACGCATATAAGCCTTGGGATGCAATAACTGAAATGAAGGCAACGTTCTTGAGGGCGACACTGTAGCTTTACCGGGAATCAGCGAAAATATTCAAATGGACATACAACCACGGCTATAAAGGTGATAATGTCACTGCTGGTGTGGAGCAACGGCTTGGTGCGAACTGGCCGTTTACGTGTTATGGTGCCGATGGTTAAGAATCAATCAATCAATCAATCAATCAATCAATCAATCAATCAATCAATCAATCAATCAATCAATCAATCAATCAATCAATCAATCAATCAATCAATCAATCAATCAATCAATCAATCAATCAATCAATCAATCAATCAATCAATCAATCAATCAATCAATCAATCAATCAATCAATCAATCAATCAATCAATCAATCAATCAATCAATCAATCAATCAATCAATCAATCAATCAATCAATCAATCAATCAATCAATCAATCAATCAATCAATCAATCAATCAATCAATCAATCAATCAATCAATCAATCAATCAATCAATCAATCAATCAATCAATCAATCAATCAATCAATCAATCAATCAATCAATCAATCAATCAATCAATCAATCAATCAATCAATCAATCAATCAATCAATCAATCAATCAATCAATCAATCAATCAATCAATCAATCAATCAATCAATCAATCAATCAATCAATCAATCAATCAATCAATCAATCAATCAATCAATCAATCAATCAATCAATCAATCAATCAATCAATCAATCAATCAATCAATCAATCAATCAATCAATCAATCAATCAATCAATCAATCAATCAATCAATCAATCAATCAATCAATCAATCAATCAATCAATCAATCAATCAATCAATCAATCAATCAATCAATCAATCAATCAATCAATCAATCAATCAATCAATCAATCAATCAATGTCCACCTCGTTGGCTGAATGGTCAGCGTACTGGCCTTCGATTCAGAGGGTCCCGGGTTCGATTCCCGACCGGGTTGGAGATTATAACCTTAATTGGTTAATTCCAATGGCTCGGGAGCGGGCTGTGTGTGGCGTTTTCAACATTAGAAATCATCCTAGGTAGGGCCCTCATCTTCACAGACATGCAGGTCGCCTAATAAGCCGTCTACTAGAAAAAGACCTGCACCAGGCCTCTCCGGAGGCCATGCGCCATTATTATCAATCAATCAATCAATCAATCAATCAATCAATCAATCAATCAATCAATCAATCAATCAATCAATAAATCAATCAATCAATCAATCAATCAATCAATCAATCAATCAATCAATCAATCAATCAATCAATCAATCAATCAATCAATCAATCAATCAATCACTACTGATCTCCATTTAAAGCAGTCGCATAGGTGGCAGATTTCGTATCTGTTGTTTTACTAGTCTTTTCTTAAATGATTGCAAAGAATTTGGAAATTTACTGAATAACTCCCTTGGTAAATTATTCCAATAACTAACTCCCCAAACTATAAACGAATATTTGCCCCAATTTTTTCTCTTGAATTCCAACTTTATCTTCATATTGTGATCATTCCTACTTTTAAAATCACCACTCAAACTTATTCGTCTACTAATGTCATTCCATGCCATCTCTCTACTGACAACTCGGAACATACCACCTAGTCGAGCAGCTCGTCCCCTTTCTCCCAAGTCTTCCCAGCCCAAACTTTGCAACATTTTTATTACGCTACTCTTTTTTCGGAAATCACCCAGAACAAATCGAGTTGCTTTTGTTTGGATTTTTTCCAGTTCTTGAATCAAGTAGTCTTGGTGAGGGTCCCATACACTGGAACCATACTCTAGTTTGGTTCTTACCAGAGACGTATATGCCCTCTCATTTACATCCTTACCAAACCCCTAAACACCCTCATAATCATCTGCAGAGATATGTGCCCTCATACGTCTAGGTTATACCAAGCGACACGTCTGAAATATCTTGAATTGCTGAACTCCCTCACAAAATAAGGGAAAATTTGTTACATACACCATAAACGATAATCTCAAAAATGTCATTAACTATCAGGTATTAGAAGAAATTCTCCAATATTTTATGTTTTCGATTTGATGATCTGTGAACATTGTAAACACCATTAGAAATAAATCATGTGGGAACTCGTCTTACCTCAGGCACACTTGCAGAAATAGCGTCACCGCCCACGTGATTTCCAGGAAGAACACGGCGAGGGACACCACACTGAAACACACACAGAGGTATAAGCCAATTAGCTTACTTTAAGACTCGCTCATAACTCGCAGGATTAGCATCTAATCCGGCTGCAGTTGTCAGCGTCGGCAAAAAATTTGCATGAGAACATTACCGCCCTTATGCAAACTTAAAAAGCAGAGAGTTTCATACGAAAAAGTACAAAAAAGGAGGTTCATATGAGCACAATGAAGTATAGTTCACTGGCACCAACAAACTGTGCAATTATACACTACCTCGAGCATTACAATGTTAAAATATGCTATATAATACAAGCTTGACAGTTTACGTTAATTAGTTTTAGACGCACTGATCAGAATGCCCATGGTTAACAGGAAAGAGGATATAAATACGGCAGAAACAAGGAATATTATAAACTAGATGTGATACCGTCGTTAATGGGTTAGTTTTGATCATTTGAGCTGTTATGCTATCTAGCGGCGATGGATAGAAACAGAAAACAAAGAGCGCACCACAACTAATAATAATAATAATGTTATTTGTTTTACGTCCCACTGACTACTTTTTAAGGTCTTCGGAGACGCCGAGGCGCCGGAATTTAGTCCCGCAGGAGTTCTTTTACGTGCCAGTAAATCTACCGACACGGGGCTGTCGTACTTGAGCACCTTCAAATACCACCGGACTGAGCCAGGATCGAACCTGCCAAGTTGGGGTTAGAAGGCCAGCGCCTTAACCGTCTGAGCCACTCAGCCCGGCACCACAACTAACAATGTCACTGTATACATAATTAAGGTTCATCAGTTTATAGATCCCCATTGCACATCTTACAACCAACCAATCTTAACAAATAAGGCAAAATAAATTTCGCAGAGCAGTGATGAATTGCACTTTTAATATCAACGATTCAAGAAAGAAGAGTCTCATTGTCGCTAAGGTTAGCTCCACCTCTGCGGCGGGAAATTCATAGTTGTACAGGACTTGCTACATCTGCCACCTACTGCTTTCCCTGAACTATTTCTAATAAATTATTTTTCATAGTACCAAATTGTCCTGTCTTTGTTCGTTACTGATACCTTTTGCGTCCCATAAAATTGGTCTATGTTATGGGCATTAATAAATCACATGGACAAACATTGCAAAAAGCAGGATTGTGCTTGTACAATTCTGTGTTCTCGCATGGACATTTTCATGGAGCTTTCTGTAGAGTAAGATGTTCTTTCCTAATATTCTTGCATCTATCAAGGAAAGCGACGCGAAATCGGGAGGTTGTGGGTTCGGATCCCACTGGTGTCTGGTTGGCCATCTTTTTTCTGTACTTAACATCTCTTCAACACGTACTAAATGTACGTAACACGACCTAATAGGTTGAGAGTCGGTTTCGATTACTGTATCATTGCTTCCAACGTCGTTTTAAGGAAGTTTTGTGAACCAGAACTTTTGCAAATAGTATTGAATAAACATTTGTAAGAAACTGTTTCAAGTAAATTATTATTATTATTATTATTATTATTATTATTATTATTATTATTATTATTACTAGCTGTAGTACCCGGAGTTGCCCGGATAGTTTTTGAATGTTTACATTTAATATTTGTATTACCAGTTAGTTGAGTGTGAAGTGAATGCTTATAGAATTCTTTTTGAGATGTTGATTTTACGACTTATCATGTAGTTTTATAGTTATTTAGATGTATCTGACTTCAAGTTTTAGATTATTTAATTATCGAGTAAACACTAATCTCGGTCATTTTATACTATTTACTTTTAAGCCCTTCTCAGCTCCTGCCTCGATGGAGGCTGAACGTGGACTTAAACGCTATCCACAGCGTCACAGTTCGTATCAGCGACACAGAAGCAATGGATTTCGACATTAATATTGGTTATTTTCCTTATTTTTGCACGTCAGCCCCTCTCATTCCCCAACACCAGCGGGGGCTAGGTGTATCTGACCTCCACAGTAATGTTTTCTATATAGTAAGTCATGTGTATACCAAGTTTGATTGAGAGATATGCTAAAACATACACACATCCTTAAACTCTATCCCTTTGGACGTTTTCAATTTTTTGCCAGTTCTCATCCACCTGCCGAGTAGGACTGAGCTTTGTCTTAAACGGCATCCAGAGTGTTACAGTTCATCTCAGCGACCCCGAAAAATATGGATTAGACACAAATTTCGGTCATTTTCGGTTAATATTTACATTTCGCCCCTACTTTAGAGGCTAGGAGTCTCTTACCCCTAGGGTATATTTCTCGAGACAGTAGGTCCAGTATACACACATGCGTCCATTCTCTCGGTCATTTTCGAAATTTTGTTTTTCACTTTTTCTCACCGCTATGCGAAAGGAGGCAGAAATTTGACTTCTAAAAAATTGGAGCGTTACTATTCATCACAGCGACCCCGAAAAGAATGGATTCGACACTATTTTCGATTATTTCTACACCTCATCCCGTCGTAGGTGTGCTAGGGTTGTCATACCTCCACGCACTTTGTCTCCTGATAATAAGTCATAAGTGACCAAGTTTGTTTGAAATTGTTCCCGTAGTCCCGAAACGTATGGATTCAACACTAATATCGGTCATTTTCATTCTTAATTACACTTCGTACCCTTATCTAAGGATTCAAGGGGTGTCTTCCCCCTTAGTATTTTTTTCAGGTAATAGGTAATATTTGTATTAAGTTCTGCTGACAGTTATACTGGAACGTAGAAAAAAACATCCTTAATCTCGGTCATTTGGATATTTTCTGTTCTTGACTCCTTCTCACCCGCCTGGCAATTGGGGATCAACTTGGACTTAAACGACAACCGGAGTGTCACTCCTCATTTAAGCGACACTTTAAACCATGGATGTGACATTATTTTCGATTATTTTATATCTAACTCCCTTCCTAACCACTTACCACAAAAGGGGCCTTAATTTGGACCTTAAAAGTCCAGAGTGCCACTATTCACCTCAGCGACCCTAAAAACTGTGGATTCGACACTAATTACGATTATTTTTATATATCACTCCCCCTTGCCCCCCACCCTAGAGAGAGCTGAACCTGAAATTAAGAATTTCCCGGGATGTCACTGTTCATCTAAGCGACCCCGAAAAGTATGGATTCGACACTATTTTCGTTTATTTTTATTTATGACCCCCCTTGCCCCCGCCCCTAATGGTTCCTGGGGTGTCTTATCCCCACGTGGTTTGTCTCCTGATACTAAAAATCCGGAGTGTCGCTATTCACTTTGGCGACCCCGAAAACTACGTATTCGACACAATTATCGATTACATGTATATATCACTTCCCCCTCGCCCCCACGCCAAAGGGTCTGAACTTGGACTTAAAAAAATTGGAGTGTCACTATTCATCTCAGCAACCCCAAAAAGTATGTATTCGACACTACTTTGATGATTTTCATATCTCAAGCCCCCCGCCCCCCACCCCTAATGGTTCCTGGGGTGTCTTATTCCCACGTGGTTTGTCTCCTGATAGTAAAAATTCGGAGTGTCAGTATTCATCTCAGCGACCCCGAAGAGTACTCGACATTCTTTTCGATTATTTTTATACATCACTCCCCCCTTGTCCCCCACCCTAAAGGGGGCTGAACTTGGAATTTAAAAATTCTCGGGATGTCACTATTCACCTAAGCGACCACGAAAAGAATGGACTCGACACTATTTTCGATTATGTGTATATATCACTCCCCCCTCGCCCCTACTCCAAAGGGGGCTGAACTTGGACTTTTAAAAAATTCGGAGTGTAACTATTCATCTCAGCGACCCCGAAAAGTATGGATTCGACACTATTTTCGTTTATTTTTATATATGACACCCCTCGCCCCCGCCCCTAAGGGTTCCTGGGGTGTCTTACCCCCACGTGGTTTGTCTCCTGATACCAAAAATCCGGAGTGTCGCTATTCACTTTGGCGACCCCGAAAACTATGTATTTGACACTATTTTCGATTATTTGTATATATCACTCCCCCCTCGCCCCCACCCTAAAAGGGGTCTGAACTTAGACTTTTAAAAAAATCGGAGTGTCACTATTCATCTCAGCGACCCCGAAAAGTGTGGATTCGTCACTATTTTCGTTTATTTTTATTTATGACCCCCTCGCCCCCCGCCCCTAAGGGTTCCTGGCGTGTCTCACCCCCACGTGGTTTGTCACCTGATACTGAAAATCCGGATTGTCGCTATTCACTTTGGCGACCCCGAAAACTATGTATTCGACATTATTTTCGATTATTTGTATATATCACTCCCCCTCGCCCCCACCTCAAAGGGGGATGAACTTGGACTTTAAAAATATTGGAGTGTCACTATTCATCTCAGCGACCCCGAAAAGTATGGATTCGACACTATTTTCATTTATTTTTATATATGACCCCCCTCGCCCCCCGCCCCTAAGGGTTCCTGGGATGTCTTACCTCCACGTGGTTTGTCTCCTGATACCAAAAATCCGGAGTGTCGCTATTCACTTTGGCGACCCCGAAAACTATGTATTCGATATTATTTTCGATTATTTATATATATCACTGACCCCTCGCCCCCACCACAAAGGGGCTGAACTTAGACTAAAAAAAAAATTGGAGTGTCACTATTCATCTCAGCGATCCCGAAAAGTATGGATTCGACACTATTTTCATTTATTTTTATATATGACCCCCCTCGCCCCCCGCCGCTAAGGGTTTCTGGGGTGTCTTACCCCCACGTGGTTTGCCTCCTGATACCAAAAATCCGGAGTGTCGCTATTCACTTTGGCGACCCCGAGAACTATGTATTTGACACTATTTTCGATTATTTGTATACATCACTCCCCCCTCGCCCCCACCCCAAAAGGGACTGAACTTGGACTTTTAAAAATATCGGAGTGTCACTATTCATCTCAGCGACCCCGAAAAGTGTGGATTCGACACTATTTTCATTATTTTTATTTATGACCCCCCTCGCCCCCCGCCCCTAAGGGTTCCTGGCGTGTCTTACCCCCACGTAGTTTGTCTCCTGATACTGAAAATCCGGAGTGTCGCTATTCACTTTGGCAACCCCGAAAACTATGCATTCGACATTATTTTTGATTATTTGTATATATCACTCCCCCCTCGCCCCCACCCCAAAGGGGGGCTAAACTTGGACTTTAAAAAAATTGGAGTGTCACTATTGATCTCAGCGACCCCGAAAAATATGGATTCGACACTGTTTTCATTTATTTTTATATATGACCGCCCTCGCCCCCCCCCCACCGGCAGGGGTGTTAGGGATGTCTTACCCCCACGCGGTTTGTCTCCTGATACCGAGTCATAAGTGTATCAAATTTGGTTGCAATCGCTCCAATGGTTTGGGAGGAGATGTGGTACAAACCCACCCACCCACCCACCCACCCACATACATACAATGACATATATATATATATATATATATATATATATATATATATATAGATTATTATTATTGAATATCAAGTACAGCATAGATCCCTCTATCACAAAAATGCATTAGGGCTGTAGTTTATAATAACAAAATATTTCAAAACGAAAGCTTACGAGTTCAATTTGTGAAAGACATGCTGAATGAATGCTAAGAATTGCTTATAACAACAAGGTTTCTTGAGAATATCATGCAATAGTTTAGAAAATGCAAGATCACAACTGTTCATGTGACACTCAAATATAAGTCTTTTCATTCCAAACATGGACAGGAGAAACGTAGATGATCCACTGTCTGAGGAGAACCACAAAAGCATAAATATCCATCTGCAATTAGGATTTTTAATTCGCTCAAGGTAAAAATTTAAATTTTCCATGTCCCGATAGAAACTGCGCAAAGATAGGCACTATAATTTACTCTGAAGTCGATCTTTAATTTCGGGGAAGAATACTTATCTTGTAACGGATCCTTTCCAGCTAGAAGTCCGGCTATTATTCCATTGATGTATGTTTCTTGATTTGTCGCTTAACATATCACGTTGGAGGTCCATCGTATGCAATTCCAATGTTTGATGTGGTGGTTAATTTTGCTAAAGAATCTGCTCTTTCATTTCCATCAAATCCTGTTCGACAACGAATCCAACACATATCTGAGGACATTCTTCAGCATCTGTTCTTGTACTAGCGGCTATTGCATTCATATTGTACTTGTTGTTAATGGAGCTCAACGTTAGTTTCAAATCATTGAGTACTTCAATTCTTGCTTTTAGTTTTACATCACAGCAGTGCATTCTTTATGGCCCAGAATTCTGCCTGATAACTGAGCAGCTATTTGAAAGCATATACTGGGCTGAAATAATTTCAACACCATCCTCATAGACTATATAGGCACAACCAACTTTGTGTATTCTATAAGTATGAAGTATGTGCGAGCCGTCTGTGTAGATGCTACAGTCATGAAGATGTGAGCAATTGTGAAGAAGTTTCTTGAAATAGCTAGGATGGACGGATTGCAGAAAATGGCACTTTCTCTCAACAGCAGTGTTTAAAACTGGAAGAGGTACTTGGTTGTTCTTACACGGATTCAATTGAACTATACCGATTCCAGTTAAAAATAATGGCTTAATTTCCACAATTACTAGAGCAGCATCTGTAAACGTTGTACGTGTGGCACGTGAGATTCGAAGAGCAGAACCTCTTTGAATCTGTAGCAGTTTAACCTAAGCCAATTTCCTTTCCAAAGTACTGCGAAAGCAAAAACACACTATAAAATTAATGCAACGTAGGGTGTGCAATAAATTACTCGTAGAACCTCCGAATTAATACCCCAAGATGGTCTGCAGGCCTTGTAATAATTTGCATGATTTAAGATGCATTTTGTTCAGGTGTGGTCTAAAAGTTACGCTCTTGTCTAGTATGGCACCCTAGTATAATAGCTGGTCTTCCAAACGTATATTATGACCATTCATCACAATATTTTGTTTTCCCAGTTTTCTTCTTCTCGTGGTGAGCATGCCTTTGGTTTTTAAAGGATTAAACTGAAGTTAGTTTTCAGTGCCTCACTGAAATAGAATGTCTCTGGCTGAGTTAGCTCGGTTGCCCAAATCCTGTGCGCTATCAGCTTCAGTTAAAATAAGAGCGTCATCAGCGTAAGCCACGACCTTGCAACCAGTTGAAGAGGCAACTGTAGAAGCTCATCGTAGAAGATACAACAGAAACCAGGAGTGCAAACAGATCATTGAGGGCATCCTTTGTTGATATTTTTTGAAGTGACTGCAGTTCCAATCTGAAGTTTAATTTTCCGATTGCTGAAATAAGCTTGTATTAGCTGAAATAAGTTTTTAGAGCATTGATTTTTCTTCAACTGAGAAAGAAGTTTTGGCCTCCAGGCTTTATCAAATTCGGCGGTTGTATCAAGTGAAATCAGTAAACCAACTTTCTTCCCAGAAAATACATCCTGAATCCATCCAACCACTGCAAGAACAGCACCCTCAGTTGATTTTCGTTGGGTGAAGCCATTACGCTTTGAGCTTAGATGATGATAGTAATACATGTGATACATAACACGATCAATCATCAACTTCTCCAAAATTTTTGTTTCGGTCGTAAAGATTAAATTATATAATTATTTTTGAAAAATAAATTTTTCTTTAATATCATTTTAAGTCCATTTTATGTTCATTTTATATTTCATGAGTAAATTGAAAGTAAGATTTATAAAAACGTTATGCAAATAAACACGTTTCGCTGCCATTCTTTAACATTCATAGGGATTTTGGAGGAAAGGCGGGGTGACGGGCTTCCAAATGCGAGAGTTCTCACACGGATACGCTAGTCACATTTTATTTTTCTTATTGCTCGGCGATATAAGAGCATGTATGGTAAAGGGAGTCTTTGATTCCCCCAAATTTTGTGATTCTTTTGTTTTTCATTTTTGCAGAGCTGAGTTTTACGGTTTTGGGAGACGCTGAGGTACCGAAATTGTGTCGCGCGGAAATTTTTTACGTGCCTGTAAATCTACCGACACAGGGCTGATATATTTGAGCACCTTCAAATAACACGTATACATTAAAAAAGTCAATGCTGTTTATTACATGAAAAGCTTATACTTTATTTCTTAAAATAAGCCTTTACCTGCCCTCTTTCTTTTCAAATCACAAAGTCACTTCTCCAACACCTAAGTCACAGGCCACCTTTTTCAGTTATTTCACGACGTTCTAAACCTACGATAGCAATGGGCTTACCTTTTATTGATACCACCACACGCTTTCTTCTTCCACTCATTTGACTGACAGCTGACTGCGCCAGTTATTGCATTACTGACAAATGAAGATCAGAAACAGCTGTTTATTAGCGGTTAGTGACAAATGAGACTCGAGGGACCAAGCAATGGAATCGGTTTGCAAGGCGCGTTCAATCTGATACCGATTACAGGAGAGTGATTAGACTCGAGCCGCGGAACAGTTTAATTATTTAGCGTTGATGGAACGTGATCGTTGTTCAATATTCATTCATTTAATATACAGTATCATTGATCTGGCTCGGATAAAAATGAACCTCCGTTAGTCGGGACTCGGATATTTGAGACTCTACTGTATCTCTATTACTATAGTCCGTACGGATGTAAGACATAAATTATCGGACATTGCAGTTTCTAAATATTTTGTTATATGTTGGCGGGATGAGTAGCTTAGAAGATACACCGCTGGCCATTTGACCTCAGGATGGCGTGTTCGATCCGGGTTCAGTCCAGTGGTATTTGAAGGAGTTTCGTCAGCCTCGTGTCGGTCGGTAAATTAATCCGTAGAACGCAATAATGTCTTTCGTTCCGTAATTTTTCCAAATGTACCTAAGTAACACCGGACTCTACAACAAACCATACTGCTTCTCTCTATGATCGGCTTGAAGTAAATCAGGAGTGAATCAATGAAGGACTTTACATTTGGAACTAAATGAAGAATGGGTCAGAAATATACTCCTTTTTTTCCTAGTGGTTTAACGTCTCTCTAAAACATCGAAGTTTTCAGCGATGTAAAGATAGGAAAGGGCTGGGATTGAGAAGGAAGCGTCTGTGGTCTTAATTAAGGTACAGCCCCAGCATTTTCCTGGTGTGAAAATGGGGAACCACAGAAAACCGTCTTCAGGGCCAGTGACGGTGAGATTCGAACCCACCATTTCACAAATGCAAGCTCACAGCAATGCGACCCTAACCGCAAGGCCAACTCGCTCGGTAGAAATACCTTTCCTTAGTTAAATTAGTAAATAAGAAGCTCAGTGTAATGTGATTAGTGAGTCGACCTTGTAGAGACAGGGGTGAGTGTTACCCTCCAATTATCTTATGTGGGAAATTACGTAACGTATGTCTGACTCGTTGGCTGAATGGTCAGCGTACTGGCCTTCGGTTCAGAGGGTCCCGGGTTCGATTCCCGGCCGGATCGGGGATTTTAATCTTCATTGGTTAATTCCAATTGCTCGGGGGATGGATGTTTGTGCTGTCGCCAACGTCCCTGCAAACTCACACACCACACAGAACACTATCCTCCACCACAATAACACGCAGTTACCTACAAGTGGCAGATGCCACCCACCCTAATCGGAGGGTCTACATTACAAGGGCTTCACCCGGCTAGAAATAGCCACACGAAATTTAAAGAAACGTAACATCAGTCATGATGCTAAAATCGTCGTTCCTAGAGAGGCTGCAATTTTTGTCTCAACTGTATATGCAACATAGTAATTTTATTTTGTATACATATAGCTCTGTAGCATATTCATTTCCCTCATATTGATTGGCAAGTAATTTAGCACCAATCTGGGAGAATCTGGCTACGTAGTAGACTGTGTAGGTTCCTGTTTCTGGTATGGCATATCTCAAATGACTAATTGTACGTTGTTTTTTTCCGCTCACCAATTTCCCCAACCAAATTAGTGCCATATTAAAACCCATTTTTAACCAGGAAACAGAATTAGCATTCGCGTACTTCGTAATAACAAGAATTTCCAACGAGAACAGCTTGGCGGATTGATGACGTGAAGAGTTGCCCTTGAAGGTGCTGTAATCAGACAATAACCAGAAACAAGATCTAGGTCTTTCACTTACGTGTTGCCAATGTAGAGTTGCCTTGACTGAACTAACTTACTCGCCTTTATATTTTATTTAATCTATTCTGCTTTCCCCAAACTTAGAAGTGGCCCAGATTGACAAAACTTACAATAAAATTAAGTTATTAAATTATGTCGTTCCTGCGGCCTGCGGGTAGGGAGCTTGATTCTATCTCGGAGGCCCATTTTTTGATGCCTGTCAGGTAAGGAATGTTTACCTGCATATGATGGCTGCTTCGAATTCCATTCAATCTATGTGAAAACAAATATCTAAGAACTAGTTGACAGTGGAGTAGTGGTCTCGGTCTTGAAAGCCAATCGTCGTGCCAACCACGCGTCACTTCGTAATCTAGATGCCTTTGGGCTGAGTGAGCAGTGCTCGCTTCGTAGGCCAATACCAAGTATAGTGGTATTAAACTATATTAAGAACAGAAAATAATAGTGCATTTACGACTAAAAATAACAAGCTTAATTATTCATTATTAATGTATATTAATTTTAAAGAAAGCAAAGTAATATAAAAACAACAGTAAATTTCTTTAAGTGTAGTCTTTAAACTACAATGCTCATGAATTTTATGTTAAACCAAAATCTATGGCACAACAGCTCCGAAGGAGCATGGCTACCAAGCGTTCGTTGCTCAGCCCGAAGACCTCCAGATTACGAGGTGTTGTGTGGTCAGCACGACGAATCCTCTCAATCGTTATTCTTCACTTTCTAGACCGGGGCCGCTATCTCACCACCAGAAAGCTCCTCAATTGTAATTACTTAGGCTGAGTGGACCCAGCCCTCAAGCCAGGTAAATTTCCTGAGCTGGCCGGAAATCGAACCAGGGGTCTCTAAGAAGAGGCAGGAAGGTTACCCCTATACCGCGGAGCCAGCTTTGATTTTTCTCTTACAAGTTGCCTTACTTTGCACGTATACAGGTAAGTACTATGGCGACGAACGGATAGGATAGGTCTAGGAGTGGGAAGGAAGCGACCGTGGCCTTACCTGATGTGAAAATGGGAAGCCACGGAAAACCCTCTTTAAAGCTGTCAACAGTGGCGTTCGAACCCACTATCTCCCGAATGCAAACTCAAACCGCGCAGCCACTTGATAGGTACGGTGACATACAACGCAGTTAACATATTTTTTGTGGATTCCAAGCCACATGGTAGCGGGAAACGTGTTAGCTGATAAGGCTTTCAAGGAGGTGGTCACACTGCCCCCGTTGCCTTACAAGTTTCCAGCCAGTGATAGTCATTCTCAGCTGAGGTATTTGGTAATGAACCATTGAGAGCTGGCATGCTGAGAACGATTAAAAGGACTACGAAGGTATGAAAGACTTCCCTCCGGGTTTCTCGGAGAGAAGCAGTGATATTATGTCCTCTTCGGATTTGCCAAGATATAGCGACGCATTCCTACTTGTTGAAGGGTGAAGCCCCACGGTGTGTACTTGCGGCGGTCATCCGACCGTGGTACACATCCTTACGGAGTGCGCGGACCTGGCCGAACTGCGCCGTAGTCTAAACACTTTCGAGGACCATCTCCCTCATTCTACAAGATGACGAGCAGTCAGCAGATCTCATCATCCGTTTCATGAGGGGTATTGGCCTGTTTTATTTAAAGGGAAATTTTATATGTTTGTAATTTTTATTTTATTATTACCCACGTTTAAATTCTATTGACTAGGTTTTAGTTTGACTTTGTGTATTTTTATTGCGTTTTTTAAATTTCCATGAAATACATGATGTAATTCCAAAGGCAATGTCTTATTTCCTTCTATTACATTTTTATCTATTTTAAAATCAATCTTAAAAAACATAAGGCATTGCGAATGAGATCCACACATTATTATAAATTCAAATTAATTTTTCATCGTCGTTCTTTAAATTTTAGTCAGTGGATACATTTAACATTTTAATTATCATTACATTTCGTTTCATCTCTTACCATTAGGAGCAGATTACTCAGATTTTAGGCCTCTTTAAACAACAAGCATCATCCTCATCATCAACAACAACAATCTAAGGCGCTTCCAAAATCCATAAAAGTAGTTAGTAGGACGTAAAAAGTAAACAATAACATTATTAATATTCTCAACGATTTTCCTCGTTAATTGCTGGTCAGAGCTGCCACTCTGGAGGGCCGGGATCGATTCTCAGCTCTGCCATGAAATTTGGAGTGTGGTACGAGGACTGGAACGGGGTCGATCAAATGAAGAACCGTGCAGTTTCCCACTTTTATGAACAGTACTACATTGGCGTTCAAACAGTGTCAAGTTCCAGAGCTGGAATGACTTGGCGAGAGACAGCAGTAATCACTATTCTACCGTTTTCCGTTAAGTGTGCACACTCCTTATTCCTACCACGCCTCAGAGCAGAGATCGAATAGCTGAAATACGATGATGAACCAGGGGCTCACGACGTACTAGAGGACATGGATGGAACAGAGGAGTGGCATGCTCAAACCCCCGCCAAAGAAAGTTATCTAACTCTTCAGCTACTTTCCACCAGTATTCAGGCAGACTGTTTTACTTAGGACGAAGCTGTAATTCCAGATATTGAAGATGAGCGATAGCAGAAGGAGACAAAACACATCGCAGAAAACAATAGTTAATACAGTAACGAAATTTTTAAGAAAATGTACTCAAACATTCTATTTTGCGGTCCACCTATTCAATACATTAATTCACAAAGGGCTTAAAAATGAAGGACTCCCCAGGCCTCGCAAACCGAATACCGTCGGAGTCGGAAAAGATCAAGACTTGATTAAAGGAGGTCGGATAGGATAAATGAAAGTGAGGAGCCTGGCATAAGTAAGTGGAAACAATGGCACAACTCAGTTAAAAATCCCGTGATCGTCAAACCACGCTCCAGAGTTAAGTCACATCTTACGACAGGCAAGTCATACCGTGGATATTATTCTACTACCCCCACCTATAGGGGGTTATATATGTTGGTTGTCACGTGAGTTGATGAAGGGGCTGTGTGCCTACACTTACACTGTGACCCTGGGTTCAGGGATTTCTCTTCTGGGCTGAGGATTCCCCCAGTATCGTGAGGCCAGCTGAGGAGTTACCTGAAAGGAGAGGAATTGGATTCGGTCAAGGATGCTAAGCAATACGACTGAGGATGTTGTTACGCTGACTAAGTTACACTTCAGCACCTGCAACCCATCTAGCTGGGCAGCTGTAGTCTTTGCAGGCCAAGGACCAAGCGGGCTGTCACGCCAAGGATTTGAGTTTTTTTGCTGTCATGTCATTTACACAGTCAAATTAAACATTCCTTTACACTGGACATTCAGGCATAAAAGGATTAATTCTTTCTAACAGGATGCATTAAAACAACAGAAGAATGTAATACAATATATTAAATCACTGTAGTGGAGAGCCCTTCTTATTAAAGCGCAGAGTGATCGAAATACTTCAAAAGAAGTATCCCTAAAGTGATTTTCATTTTCTCAGTTGTCTCTTTGAGGGAAATAGAACTACAAACTTATTAACATCTATGCTTTGTTTCGAACGTGTTAGAATATTTAAGCGAAATACGATGTCATATTCACCTCGCACTCTCATCCAATAGCATTCCAGGCCTATAATATGAACCCTAGGCTGCCCTTCGTGGAGGCGGCGTGCTTGGCATTCCTTTCACAACACTTTATGAGACGGATCAACAACTATTTCCATCTCTCTTATGACGCGTTTAATTCTGGAATGCCACGCACGTTTTATACTTCCCCACGGGGGAAGTGGAAAGGTGACTGTCATTAAAATAAATAATAATGAATATCCACATCCTGTTTCCAGTCATTCGAATGGGTCAGGAATAGAATAAATGAAGACCCCCCTCCCCATTTTTACCATTGGCTTTACGTCGCACTGACACAGAGAGGTCTTACGGCGACGATGTGTCAGGAAAGGGCTAGGAGTGGGAAGGACTCGGCCACGACCTTAATTAAAGTACAGCCCCAACATTTGCCGGGTGTGAAAATGGGAAAACACGGAAAACAATGGGGTTCGAACCCACTATCTCCCGGGTGCAAGCTCACAGCTGCCTACCCCTAACCGTGCGGCCAACTCGCCCAGTAAACCCCCATCTAGCTGCGAGGATAGGAATTGTGCCAGCTGCCGAAGCATGTCGTACTCCTCTGGGGCAATGATTAACTGTTGCTGGAATGAAAGATGACAAGGAAAACCGGAGAAACCGGAGTAAAACCAGTCCCGCCTCCGCTTTGTCCAGCACAAATCTCACATGTAGTGACCGGAATTTGAACCACGGAACCCAGCGGAAAGGCACCTTTACGCGACCGCCTGATTCACGGAGGCTTAATAATAATAAGTATACAGAGATCAAAGGAGAGAAGTGGCCAGTCGAATGTCCCACGGCTTCCAATCCGTGTTATTTTAAAACACCTGCGAACGGTTATCACGTAGTGCGATGGGGGCATCGTCATGTTGCCAGATAATACTGGCGGGACATTGCGGTGTATCTGGTTGCTCACAAGCTCTGTAATCACACCATCCCGAAACATCTCCAGGTAGTACTCACCCATTTTGGGTCCCTGCGGAAACGTGCGGCCCACTAAAACCAACCTTATGGAGCCCAAGCACATTGTGTTATTTCTGGATTCTTTCGTGTGGAATTTTGCCCACGCAGTTCACACAGTTATGCCTGTTCATTCACACGGCCATCAATCTGAAACATGCTTCGTACATATATAATACTGATTTAGCGAAATGCATATCGGTGTCACAGGGAATCACTAACAATTGAACGGGTGCTCGCAAAAAGTCGGGCTAACAATAATTTTGTCAGAACAGAGATAAAGCAACTTTTGCAAATGTCAAGAAAAAAACTCTACCAAATGTATACGTGTCTTTCATTATTTTATGTCAATGTACTACCTTTAAATTATCAGAACTATATGTAATAGAACTGTATTTATAATGAAAAGTGCTTGGAAAAATAGGATGATCAAAATATTAAGAGAAATGTCTTTTGTCTTGTCCTAAATATAGATAATAGCTTACCTCAGATTTGTTATTTTATTATTGTTCAGTACATAAAAGTTCTTTTAGGTAAAATATACTAACCAGGCGGCTCACAAGCGCCGTACATTCTACTCACAATTGTCCCGCATGCACTAGTGGTGCATGGGATGCCTTATCACTTGTTTTCGAAGGAGCTCTACAACGTGCTGTATTGTGGATGTTATGAAACAAATGGCAGTCATTTTACTGCACACGTTCCATAACAGGGTGCATTCGTAAATACGCCAAAGGTGCAGAAAAGAAAATTCAATAACTTATTCATTTATGCGCATGTAGATTAAAATGATGTCTGTGTGTTCGTCCTTGGTGAACACAGTAGCCATTGCCGATAAGCAGGCAGCAAATATAGTGCTGCTCTACCCTAGTACTATGCGGTTGTAAACGAGGTTTACTAATCCAAGTGGTTGCATTAGAAGGGTAGAGCTGAGGAACATGCTGCGAGCGACCGTCCGGTTGTTATCTCTTCATATTCCGACGTAACTTGCCTGCTGGCAGTAGTACCCTTGTGAAAATCAGTTGGTAGACATCCCATTCAACAATTGTGCATGCGGGACATTTATAAGTAGAAAGTACGGCACTCGCAAGCCGCCTGGTATAATAGTGCTGTAAACTTATTTTGGGATATGACATGACGTACCCTCAGCTTCGTTGGCTTTATTGGTCCTTGTACCATTGTACGTTAATGTCTACACAATCATATTCCTTAAGAATACCTTATGGACATTTTTCATCCTTTTTAAATTGTATACTTGTGATTTTAATAATTAGTAATCTTCGATTATTTGTATGCAACATTCTTTTTTAGAATTTTTGAAGAAAAAATTGAGTGCTCACTGATTTATCACTTGACATTTTTACTACTTGAAAAAGCTTTTTTACTCTGGTTCATTTTACTTAAATCAATCCGTTCATCCGGCACAAACACAGATGAAACAGTCCTTTTCTTTTTTCAAGCAACCAAAAATCCCTGTCACAGGAAAGATGTATAACCACAAACTAGATACTTATTCCTTACTCCTCCTGCGTAAATATTTGTTAGCCCGATTTTGCATTAACAGCATTAGTCTCAATAAAATGGCAGAAAATAAAAATAAAAGCTTTTTCTCATGTTTGCTCAACCAACTATTCACACGGAATATAGTTTGAACCTTCCAAAATAGATGGCAACATATAACTCATTTTTTAAATTTGTTTTTGGTTATCCAGTTTTTGCGAACACACATTCAATTCACAAAATAATTCCAGTCGTCTGTCCCGATTATTGTCACACAGAGTATACAGCAATTGTGGATGGAATAGTTTGTAAAGTTCTCGTTATTTTCAGGTCAGTCGAGACTTTCCACGTTGATTTCCTTGGGCTCTTCATAATAGCTTGGGCAACAGCTTCCATGTTCTCTTCTGTCAGTGCAGAACGTGGCCTTCCCGATCCTACAGCATCAGCGGCACAAATGATTTTAAATTTCACATTCATTGTTGTCGTGTTCGCAACGGACTTTCACAAAACCTTACGCAGAGTTCTCTATGAACATCATCTTACTACTATCAGTACAGAGCAAGGAGTATTTTTCCTTAAAGATATGGTACTTTTCCATGGGCAGCAATTTGCTGCGCCCACCAGAGCAAAGTACAAGAAGAATTTTAAAATGTTCATTCAAGATAGTGAGGTGCAAGCTCATAAACGAGGAAATAATTGGTATTTTCAACGATACTTTGTATACTAAAATATTTCATATACATGCAGTTTCACATTTATAATTGAGTAATGATTAGCCGAAAAAAGGAAAAACACCTTTGGCAGCCCTGAAGATTGTTTTCCGTTGTTTTCGATTTTCACACCAGGCAAATACTGGGGCTGTTTAAGGCCATGGCCACTTACTTACAACTCCTAATCCTTTACTATCCCATAGTCGCCGTACGACCCATCTGTGTCGGTGCCTTGCGATTGCGATGTAAAGCAACTTGAAAAAAGAAAAAAAGAAAAAAAAAAAGAAGTCAGACCAGAAAGGTCCTGCCATCTAAGGTTGAGTATTGCAGCGGGTCAGTATTTATTCCCTCAACGTTATCATATATCTGTATACCCAAGCGAAATGACGATAATATACAGGGTATATTAAAACTCAACGGCAAACCTTCAGGTATGAATTCCTCATATAGCAAAAAAAAAAAAAAAAAACCCTCAAATATATGGCAACATTAAGCCGTGAAATAAATAATTAGAGAGTTATGCGACCTTTAGTAACCTAAAGGTACTCGTCCACGATGCAACAAAACTTGCATGCCACTTTTGTGTTGTGCAAGAAAAATGGCAGGCACTGTTTACACACAGCACTCATGTTTGCCCTTTTTTCTTGTTGCGCAACACGAAAACTTGCGCGCCCAAGGAAATGTTGCACCGAGTATTTACACCACGCTATTTAAGTGGCGCATGTTTTCTCGCATGCAACTTTCCTAGTCAGCTGTTCTAGCGGATGTAAGTGTTGATATTAGCAAGCATGTCTTCTGGCGAGGTGTTATCGGCGGCTTGCTTATCGCTGATTTTATTATGGCGACGAAGGTAAAGACGAGAAAGAGCGAAACGGAAATGTTGGATGAGGAAACGGATTTTCGGTCGTGAACTTTTTCTTTTTTTTTTTTGCTAGGGGCTTTTACGTCGCACCGACACAGATAGGTCTTATGGCGACGATGGGAAAGGAAAGGCCTAGGAGTTGGAAGGAAGCGGCCGTGGCCTTAATTAAGGTACAACCCCAGCATTTGCCTGGTGTGAAAATGGGAAACCACGGAAAACCATTTTCAGGGCTGCCGATAGTGGGATTCGAACCTACTATCTCCCGGATGCAAGCTCACAGCCGCGCGCCTCTACGCGCACGGCCAACTCGCCCGGTCGTGAACATTGTAGTGTTGTTAATAACTTGCTACAGGAATTGTACATGGGAGACCAAGTCTTCTGCAAGAATATCCTGCGAAAGTCAGCGACTGATTTTGAATATCTGCTGAGAAGAGCAGCGCGGTTGATACAAAAGAAAGACACGCTAATGAGAAAATGAATATCACATTGAGATATTTAGCAACAGGTAAGCCGATTTTTAAAAATATGGATTTTATACAGTACACATAAGGAATCATTTCTTTTAGCTTATTGTAATTTCCTTCATTTTGCTTTGTTACAGGTGACAGTTATCAGTCATTGATACCGACATGCTCTATTTTACGTGTAATATCTGAAGTTTGTGATGCTATTTACATCGTGATGAACGCTCTCTGCCGTTTTTTTTATTTCTGTAGTCCGTTGCCTCAACCTTCCATAAACATTCTTGTGTTTCAACTAAATATATCAGCTTTCTCGTCATCTCCCTCGTTCATTTCGTGTTCTGAGACATTGTAACCTGTAAATGAAATTACGTAAATTATTACTAAGATGGGTATCTATTTTGAGGCATGTTATATTTCATTTACAATAAAGGATATACAGGTACGTACTTATGTTAATTTATTCCCGAGTGTGAACCTCTCAAACATCAGTGTAATGTCACAGCAGATGGCCACGTGATAAAGTTGCGCCACAAAAATGATCTAAACTTTTCACGCCACTTTCAGATGGCGCAACTTCCTCTCTTCCGCTGTGTACACGATGCCACTTTTGACTTTGCACGCAACTTGGAAGTTGCGCAGAATTCGAGTGGCGCGTGCAACTTCTCGAATTGCATGACTGTTTACACGAAGTCACTCAACTTTTCTTGCTCAAATCGAAGTTGCATGCCATTTTAGTTGCATCGTGGACGAGTAGCTTTAGTAACCAAAAAGGTGGCAGTATCGTTACGTGTTGCCACCTTTTGTGCGGAATGTGTGTTATGGCGGATGCTCGGTTTGCATTTGACTGCCCCTGCATAGCAATTGTAGATCAGTCAAAATTAGTTGCGATAATGCATCTCCACGCAAAAGTCTTCAAGTTAAAATAAACGTAAATAGGTTCAGTAGAAACCGCGGGGAGAAAACCTTAATAAATAGCGTTGCGAAATGTATACCCAGATATACTAGGTTTAGAAACAGTAAGTGATCACCGAATACAGCATGATATTAGTTAAATTCATTATCGGTAACTATATCTATTTATGTATTACTGAGCAGTACCGTGTCTTCATCGTACGGGGAGTCCCTTGGTTCAGTTCCTAGCTCATCCGAGGATTTGAATCCTGGACAGGCTGTGGTATCCGGGCTGGAACAAATTGTACTCATAATGTAACTGCACGATTTGCCCTGTGCGTTGCACAGCCTCTGTTGATACAACTGATCGAACATAAAGCAATAGCGAGCTGTGACAAATATTACGTGCACTGTGCAAGGGGTGAGGGTGATCAAAAGTTTGAGCTGCTGTAATAATTCGCTCTGGAATACACATTGGGTGCACCTTATTCCGTACCAAAACATGGTCACGTTTACTAGCTCGTGTATCAATTGTCGACGCTTCGTGTTTGTACAATATTGATGAAATACGTTGCCGTAATGGTTTCAGCGGTAATGCCGTGTAACGAAATGGAATGGTAGTAAGAGAGACTGGGTACACCTCATTTAACAATGATCAATTAGTGAAATGCCACTCTTGATTAGTTTTAGGGATTTCGAACATTCTAGCCCAGTTTAGAGACCAAGATCGTGAATATCTTCGTTATTATTTGTAGCGCGGTATAAGTACAAGAAATGTAAAAGACAAAACACCACAGATACGCTTCTCAAACCATGACTGTGTTTGGCAAACCGACAAGGAATATCATACAATATAAATTTAGTACCTAATCTAATTACAATAAAGAATAAAAACAATAATTCAATTGATAATATAGAGGAAACAATGCTTAGTCACAAGGAAGCAGCAGATGAAACACTTTAATTGATTTAATTAAGTGAGTGGAACGTAGAGGTGATGCCTAAAGATCGATATCGAGGCTTTCAATGTTTGTATGCTCCAGCTCAGAATGTTCTCATTCGGAACACCAAAGCGTCATAAGTAGGTGAGCAGTAATTTATTTATTACATGATGGAATTCAGTAACAGGCCCACTCAAATTTGAAACTTTCCATCTCGCACAGGGTTAACGACTACTATACTTGCTGGTTGAAAGTCTGCAAATATGAGCATGGGATTATAATATCAGGATTGCACTAATTGCTCAGACAAAACGAAAAGCGCCTAGAAACAAATAAGCGAAATGAGTTCACAGAGATGTAAATTGTTTTCAGAATTAAAGAACCGCGCAGTCGTATATATAATTACGCTAAGCCTTCTCTCTCATTTTTCAACGCTTTTGTGTCACAAGCTGGTGAACACTTGGTTATGCAGACAAACTAGAGTTAGACAAAGAAGAAAAGGTAAAATGGCTTGTTAGTGCTACTGAGAGAAGTAAACCGGACTTTGGCTTGTGTATTTTAGAACTTCTCTTTTCAAAAATGTCCATATCTCTGATAAGATTATGAACTTTTATAACCGAATACCTCTCCTAAACGACATATACTGTAAGCAAGATATCCCGGTTAAATTAATGGGACTTACGAAGTTTCTAAATATTCCACGCCTATCTCTCATACTGGTGGAAGCAAGTCATCTTACATCACACTGATTTCTCTAGATTGTTGACAGCAGTGAAACAGCGTACGTCCAGGAATGGGTAAGATGTGTGGCCATGACAGCAATTTATAGGTATTTTATTTTTTAATGAACTGGAAATGTTACAATTCTTTCCCATAACAATCTTTTCATGTAATGAATGCATGAGTGATGAGCGAATAATCAATCAATCAATCAATCAATCAATCAATCAATCAATCAATCAATCAATCAATCAATCAATCAATCAATCAATCAATCAATCAATCAATCAATCAATCAATCAATCAATCAATCAATCAATGCCACTAGAATATTCTGGCACCTATTCGTGAACTTGTCGCTTTAACTATGCACCTGGACCATTTGAAACGGCGTTACTCCCCTGTGCCATCATGATCTACAATCTCAGAAAAGTAATCACAGCTTTGTCAGTTTCTGCTATATAATTATACCTTTGTATATATTAGAAAACCGATCTATCGTATGAAATGCTAGAAGCGATCGAGACAGGGAAGGAGACAGAAGCAAATTTGTCTCTGTACTTTTAAGCCTGATATACTGTGTTCTGATATAATTAGAACGAATGTTTTCGTTTATAATGCACTATTGTGTATGTGACTCACATTTTTCTAATACTTTAAAATACATTTTCCAGTATATTTGTTCCAGGTGAGATGACAGACAACTCATACTCGGACAATCCAGGTGACATCGGAGACCGAGCACAGGGGATGGTAGAAGAATTTGGCGAGGTTAACCCCAAACTCCAGCCCGGGGAGGTCAACCAGAGCAACCCGGCTTTATTACTCTACTTCAGCAGGGAACTTATCGAGAAAAAAAGAGCAACGGACAACTTCACCCGCATTATGAACGCGATGTTCAAGTATTTCGATGGTGGCAATCCATCCCTTGACATTAAGTTCTTTCTCCCCCGGCAGTAATCATCCTCCCCGAGGGCCCCCTCTCATCAGTCTCTAAGAGGAGAAATTCCCACATTTCCAGACGACCCCTCTTCCTGGTGTGGGACCCATGCCTGAGTATAATAGCCTCATTCCCCTGGACTGATGACTAGGCACAAGGGACCCCATGGAGATCAGGCTATGTCGCAGGTCGTAAGATCTCTCGTGGCATGGCTTGACAGCAGGCAAAACAGTGCTTGGTTGGACTGATCTCCTGAGATAAATATCAGATTGGAATATGGACATAACTTGTAGAGGATACATTATTCCCCTCTGGAACACCTAGCCCATATTCTTACATGCATTATCTGCTGAATCACAGGTTTTTCCTCCTAGGTTTTTCTGTTTCCCACCTACGAGGTTTTCCCCTGGCCCACACATCCTCATTCCAACATCAATATATCCCATGGAGACAAATACTTCTTAAGCATCACTACCTTCTCATCCTCTTCGTAGAAGTAACGGCATGACGGAGGTGTAGTTTGTGCTGACTACATCGCGGGGAGAGTTGACTATGTGTGTGAAGGCTTTGGAGCCCCCCCACCCCAGCCCCGTCGAAAAAACATGAATAAGTCAACAAGCACGTCAAAAACTAATTGAATGCCTGCAGTTACGTAACACTGTCCATAGGAAACACCATCATTATTACTTACGAATTATACTGAAGTATATTGATAGAATAATAATATTCTTAGTTTTACGTCCCAGTAACTACTTTTACGGTTTTCGGAGTCGCGGAGGTATCAGTATTCTGTCCCGCAGTAATTCTCGTAAATGCCAGTAAGTTTGCCGACTAGAAGCCGGCGTATTCGAGCATCTCAAATAACACCAGACTTAGCTGGGATCAACTACATCAACTTGAGTTTAGAGGCCTGGGTTACTCCGACGGAAACCTACTGGTAGAAAAAGAAACCGAATAACACTACAAGGTTACAACAGAATTAATAACATGGCTAGCTTTCGTGCAGCTACATTTCAAATTTTGCGATGGCGGTAATAGTATTACTAACAGCAGCGCAAAGGCGGGCGAAGTATTGTAGTTAATAGTATTACTACTGGATGCATAGAGTTAATGAAGTGTTCTAACAACGCCAAGCAACGCAGTACATCGAACAAAAGAACAATGTTAAAGGATTGGGTCAGTGCTCGTGAGGAGGAGTTTCTTCGTTAATTAGGATGGACTGCGTTAAGCTTAGAAAGATCTCTTTATTATATCATTGTTACTGTCAACTGTTAAATTCAGGTAGTTACAGTGGTGATGACTTAGGAGACTTTAACTCTTACGTGTACTGTATAGGTTTATGGACACTTGTCAATTCGTATAACAATATACAACCTCCGACATGAGCAATTCAGGGAATAAAGTATCGGTATTCAACTTGCAGACAAACAGCTCACGTTTCCTTACAAGTAGTTATACTGGATTCGTCATTACACCTGCAAAATAAAAACTTAATTCAAATGGAATGACATGCTTCATACTTGAATGAACATCATCACATTCTGTCAAATCACACTCAAATATTTATGTTTATTTCTGTTTAATACTTAGGAACTTTAAATCTGGAACTTTTCCTAATGATATCCTCCTTTGTCTCTTCGATGGGTTCGATCCCAGCTTAGTCCAGCGGTATTTGGAAGTACCCAAAAATGTCAGCCTCGTGTAGGTAAACTCGCTGACACGTGGAAGAACTCCTGATGGACAGATTATCCACGCCAATGACAGAGCAAGGTTTTTTTTTTCAAATACCTCGCAGTGAATGCTGGAGTAGAGACAAAGGAGGACATCATTAAGATAAGTTTCAGATTTCAAGTTCCTATGTATTTAAACAGAAATAAACATAAATATTTGAGTGTGATTTAATAAACCTGATGATGTTCTTTCAAGACCAAAACATGTCATTCAATTTTAATTGAGTTGTTCCTTTTTCAGGTATAATTCTGTTACCATATGTTTTCTCTTTCAGGTAGTTTATAAATTTACCTACTCAAAATTAGTTTCGGCAGACTGAAAAGCCTAACCGTTAAAAAATTAACTGAGTCGAAGCTGAAAAGAGATGGCTTCAGATATTAGAAAATGTAGAATGTTTTATTACATTCTGTCGAACTGGCCTACCATTTATTAACTGAGAGCGGATTATGTACTCCAAATAGGGCTTCGTAGCTCTATCTGTGTGTGTGTGTGTGTGTGTAACCTTGAAGTAAACAACAAATCAATCCATATTTGCCAACTTGGGAAATGGGAAAGCACATAAAATCCCTTTCAGGACTGTTTACGGCGTGGTTTGAATCCACCGCCTCCTAAGTACGAACTTGCAACTAAACATTTCATACCACGTGGCCAGGTCGCTCTGTCCTGAGAAGGATTCTCCCACAGCGTCCTCAAACTGGGTACAGAGTATCAAACTCAGTATGTAAGCTGAGTCTGGCAATTTTCCAGATTTCTCATTTTTATAGGGTGAACAGATATTCAGAGACAAAAAGCAGGACCTGATTGTAAATATGTAAATATGATCTAGCAGCGAATTAGATCGCCGATTTTTCTTGTTCCTTTTAAGCGATACCAAACTACGACTCGTACATTATTACTCACTACAGCGCACGACTCGTTCGCTGAATGGTCAGCATATTGGATTTTGGTTCAGAGGGTACCGGGTTCGATTTCCGGCCGGGTCGGGGATTTTAACCTTCATTGGTTAATTCCAATGGCTCGGGGGCTGGGTGTTTGTACTGTCCCCAACGTCCCTCCAACTCACACACCACACATAACACTATCCTCCACCACAATAACACGCAGTTACCTACACATGGCAGATGCCGACCACCCTCATCGGAGGGTCTGCCTTACAAGGGCTGCGCCCGGTTAGAAATAGCCACACGAAATTAAACTCACTACTACATGATCAAACTTAAAAAGACTCTGATTTTTAGATGTTATAAGAAAGGAAGTAATGTGTTCCAATAACAAAAGTGACCAAATTTTATTAACCTATTATGCTATTATATTTGTTTACATTACAACACCCAGTGTTACATTAACACGTTGCAGTGTGAAGTCATTGTGACAGGCTCTCGTACGTTTCACTTGAATGAATTGTCTTCAACAACCTTAAGTTTCCACGCAGTATGTCATAAAACTCTACGCAGTTATAATCCAAGCTTCACCTAGTGATTACCACGTGTTTTACATTTTCCGGCTTTAGCATGGATTTTTCATTTGTCCAAAAAATGAAATGGCGCATGGCTTTTAGTGCCGGGAGTGTCCGAGGTCATGTTCGACTCGCCAGGTGCAGGTCTTTTGGTTTTACTCCTGTAGGGGGCCTGCGCGTCATGATGAGGATGAAATGATGATGAAGACACATATACCCAGCCCCCGTGCCAGTGAAATTAACCAATGATGGTTAAAATTCCCAACCCTGCCGGGAATCGAACCCGGGAGCCCTGTGATCAAAGGCCAGCACGCTAACCACTTATCCATGGAACGGGACATTTAGTCCAAAGATTGTTCATTAATGAAAATACCCGTTCTGTAGGAGCATTTGTAGCAGGCAAGCTTAACACATATAATATCACCTATATTACTGAAGCCAATATTCCTGTCTTCAGAATTAGTAAATATTTCTACCCACCTCAAATGAGTTTAATATTCCTTGACATTAACAATCTCATCAAAAAGCACTGAATCACATATGTCTTTCCCAGTGTACTTAAGTACAAAATCTAATGACCTTTGTGCATCACTCTATTCGAACACAGAATTAAGACCTGCCCAAATTAACGCACTCAGTTCAGAAAAATGAAAAGTCCACTGGTCTAAGTATTCCAAGCAAGTGGAGTAAAATGTTTTAACATTTTTCTTGAAATATGAAACATTAAGCCATCATTTTCAAGGTTCTTTAGATTGAACAAGTGAGGGTACAAACTCACAGTCTAGCCTATTTGAGAGCTTTCTTCTGAGATCTTCAAGTACATTACAAGCATCCAACATAACAACATGTTGCCCCTCTAATATCTGGATAACACTATAAAAAATTGCTGCTTGTGTATGCATAAAATTCAACCACACCTCAGATAAGGGATCATCAAAGAACTTTTTGATTATAGTTGGACACCTGCTTTGTGATTCAAAATATGATTTCAGGGCTGGATACAACTTTAATACTCATTCAATGGAAAGTAGCAAGGAAAGCCACCTTGTTCTACTGAAATAAATAACTTTGGAATACTCAATTTTGACGAAATCACAAAACTCAAGAAGGAAGCCTCACGTACAGTGTAAATGTGAAAATATGAGTAGATTTTCTGCACTACACTTTGAACACAAACTGGAAGTCAGTCCACAGCAGTTTGTATTGCATTGTTGATATTGTGAGCACTGAAACCAACATCAACAATCGATTTCTCGAGAGGCCTCTGCACCATGGAATAAATATTTTTAGAACCTTTCCGAGATGGGCCACCGAAGTTAGTATTAGTGTTGTCTGCACAAAGTCCAACCACTTTACTTTCAAGATGAAAATATTTAGCGTTTTCAGGACAAATGACGAAATAATGTCAGCAATTTCCCCTACCTGTTCTTCAAAACCTAAGAATTTTACATGTACCTCCTTGTAAATAAAATAGCGAACAAGAAGCGGGAAAAGTTTGGTGGATTTATGATTTGAAGAGTTTGTGTACACCGAGACATAGTTCACATTTTCTAAGCCCTTTTCCACTTCAGATATCGCAAATGGACTAATCACAATAGTGACAATAGCTTCACAATTTGTTTTAGCACACGAATATTTTGGTTCGAAGCACTTCTGAAGCTGTTTAGACGTGCAGTCCGCCGAGCTAAATGTTTGGTTATGTTTAACAGTATGGAATGCAAAACTGCCTTCAGAAGCTGCCAATTTCTATTCAGCTGACCCCATTTCAGCTGCTCGAAAGAAAGTAATGAGAAATGTGCTGGATGCAGCAGCAGTGTCAGCGTGTTTGTGCTTCTTAGTATCCAAATGTCGTACAACCTCATTTTTCCCGCCGTTTGATATTGGAAACAAAGCTGAACATTTGGTGCAGCGAACGTCGCTTTTCGATTTATCTGGTACTATTAACGGGTGGAAAAACTGCAATCGGTATTCAGTACACATTTACCTTTAACTTTCGGCATGATTACCAAGGCTAGCTTAAACCACACTACGTTGATCATCTGGATAATCACCAGTACCGTTGCCTAAGTTGTACTCAAAGCCGTGAAAGAGCTGTTGTCATAACGCCAGTACACAACTACACTGCTCCAAACTACTCTTCCCGCAACGACAACCGAAAACGGGAGTGTTTATATTTGAAGCTGTTAGTGATTTTACTGAATCGATTCATTTGATTCCGTTCACGTTACTGAATCGATACAGTGATCCGATTCACGGCTCATTGGTCACCGCTCCTACTGCATCTGTGCAGTATGTGCTGGTAAGACAGCAGCAACAGCATTCAGTGCTCGCAGCTGCCATCTGGTCTTCATACTATGAACTCCTTTCTTAGAAAAAATGCTAGTTGCTCTAATACATCGAAGGTTTCCGGCGACGCAGGGTGGGAAAGGTTAGGATTAGGAAGGTAGCAGCCATGAACTGAATTAAGGTACAGTCCCAGCATTTCCTGGTGTGAAAATGGGGAAACTACGGAAAAACCATCTTAGCGGCTGCCGACGGTGGGATTCGAACCCACCATCTCCCGAATGCAAGCGCATAGCCACGCGATATTAACCGCACGACAACTCGCTCAGTCATTTTTTTTAAAAAAAGTATTTTTCTCTCAGCTGAGGATTTTTTTTAATAGTCATATTTTGTATAGGCTACCCGAGATGTACAGTAGCCCGCTGGTTTTCTGATTAAACTTACTGTTATTGGGTCTGTCCACATATGATTGAAGTCTTGTGAAACGATGTGACATATGAACTGAGAGAATACTGAGCCGTTCTTCCCAATATAAAACAGGTACTTATGAGTGGTCATGAGCATGGCTCATAGTCATAGGGCAGGCTAGAGTCGAGTTTAATTGTCAAATGTCAACTAAGTTATAATACTAAGATTCATTAAACTAATAAATAGTATAACCTAATAACCTACCTACTTACTAGCTACTTCAGAATTATGTTGTGACTACCTTTTTAACACTGCAAATAAATCCATCTATTATTTAAAACTCCCTGTAAGAAGAGGACAGTGAATGCAAATGGGTATTATTTTCAAATGAGCTGAGCTCGAGAGTCCATTATAGCATACGATTTTTTCAGTATAGCATGGCTCACTGTATGTCTCGCTGCAGTGAGCCGATAAGGAGCCGTGTGTATCTTGTGTCTCACTTAGCCGCGCTCGTTCACGATTCTTTCGATGTGCCATGGCTCACTGTATGTCTCGCTGCAGCGGAAGCTCGGCTCTCCGCGTGTCCAGTGAGCCGATAAGGAGTCGTGTGTATCAAGTGTCTCACTGAGCCGCGCTTGTTCACGATTCTTTCGATGCGCATGATTCACTGTCTCGCTGCAGCGGAAACTCGGCTCCCCGTGAACGTCCAGTGAGTGCGCCACTCAGCACTGTCCGCTGGGAGTAAGCTGAATAGTGTGCCGTGAGCTCGCCGTTCCTCTGAATCGATTCACTCGGACACTTGAATGAATCGATACACTGCTTCGAATCATACATTCATAGCCAACGCTAGAAGCTGTAGCCATCTTAAATTAAATAATCGTTATTTCTCGTTTCCTTGCATTCGTTTTAAACATTAATTATTACATATACCACATTCTGCAAAAGAAATGATACCATTTATAATGCAAAAATATTTCACAGTGTTTTCGCAGGATATTTTATTAACAGCAAGATATTTATACAATTTTCGAGTCTCTTCGCGGACCGCAGGATACGGTGTTAAAAAGAAAGGAGTATCTTGCGAAAAGCAGGACATCTGGTCACTCTACATTTTTCTTATCTGACCTCTTTTGGTCAACTCATTCCCTTTTAATCACGCTTTAAGGTGTCTAGTCAAAGACAAAGCCACCTCAGTACAGGCCATGAAGGCCCTTGGAGGAATGGAAGGTAAAGGCTTCCACCACTGTTAACCGCGGCACGTTATGGGGTAGAGTGGTTAGCTCTACGCCCGGCCGTCTTTGCCCCCAGGAATTAACCTGGTACTCATTTTTGGTGTAGGCTGAGCGAACCTCAGGGCCATATGCACCTCCGGAAGTGGGAATGCGTTTCCTGACGGAAATTCGAACCCACGTCCTTCCGGGCGAACCGAGCACGCCTTTACCGCCTCGGCTAGGCAGCCCCTTTAAGGCGTCTAGAACCCTTGTAAAACTGTATGTATGTATGTATGTATGTATGTATGTATGTATGTATGTATGTATGTATGTATGTATGTATGTTCAGTCCGTCAGCGATGCCGCTGGTGGGATGCTCAACAGCTCTGCCATCACCTGTCATAGATGGCCTAGGCATCACTGAAGAGGGGTACTAGGGAAATGAGGAGTGAGGTAGTTTCCCGTTGCTTTCCTCACCGAGCCAGAGTTGCTGTTACATATCAGTCTGCCAAGCCCCTGACATGCATACACCAACCGACCCTATGAGCAACATTTTCACACCATTCATAGCAGAGACTGGCTGCATAAGGATTGGCATTACTAGCATCGCTCATACCTCAGTCACTTTCATATTTTCAAAGGCAAGGATAAGACAGAGACAGATCTATGAAAGTAACAAAATTGCTATAGCCTTTACCAGAAGACATAGTGCACTGTAAACACTAGGTTCTGCCAGCAAAGGCATGATTTATAAAACTGTAGGTTATATTTATTACAACTTAAAACAAATAACCACGTAATCCCCCATGGCACTACAGCCCTTGAAAGGCCTTGGCCTACCAAGCGACCACTGCTCAGCCTGAAGACCTGCAGATTGCGAGGTGTCGTGTGGTCAGCACGACGAATCCTCTCGGCCGTTATTCTTGGCTTTCTAGACTGGGGCCATTATCTCACCATCAGGTAGCACCTCAATTCTAATCACGTAGGCTGATTGGACCTCGAACCAGCCCTCAGGTCCAGGTAAAAATCCCTGACCTGGCCGGGAATCGAGCCCGGGGACTCCGGGTAAGAAGAAGGCACGTTACCCCTACACCACGGGGCCGGCAAATAGCCACATAGGCCACTGCATAACTGCCAACTTACTTGTGTGAACTTCTATTCACGTGATCAGAACCGTGGGGCTCCCAGCTGAGTCTGGATATGTTTCCATTCATCTCAAACTCTTCGCTTTTCTGTTTCCTGTCGACAAGTTCTTGGGTAGCTCTTATTCTCTTCGAACCATCACGAAAAAAGGTTTGCGAGGTATAGGGTAGTGTTTCGATTTCATGTTTGGCCCCTTACTTCTATTGTACCCTATAGGGCATAAACAACACTGCAAGGTCGATCTTACCTTCTTACCTGTTATTTGATGAATGCGCCAGCCCAACTGCAGTCGGCAGGAAAAGGTCGTTTACAGGGTTCTTGCGAACGAGAGTAGGGAGATAAAAAAAAAAGTTCTATACGTATGCTTACGAAATGAGGAACACATACGCATTTACTAACATTTTGAGCCAAAGTTGTGTATTCTTAAACCAACATTTTTTTCTTTTATATTACAATTGATTGCACTAATAGTGCTAAAATGGATGCCCCAAAGGTTCACATCATAAATCCAAAGATAAACATAAAAAAAATATACACTAGCTGGTTGATGTCGTGTGAAAGTCGATAAGTGAACCAAGGAAACAAATGTGTCCTTACACGGAACAGCATCGCTGTACCTACAAATAAAGTATATGATGCCAGGGTGAGAAATTGTCCTGCAGAAATAAAGCCACTAAAAGGTCCCCACACATATTTGGGAACTGCATACAATAAAATAATAAATTTAAATCTACGACTACGGGCATATCCTTTCCTACCTCGCATGACATATCCAATGGATGCGCACCTAGATTCATAAACAAACGTTATATACAAAATGTACTGATTAAGCTAGTTTTCTTAGTGCCCAGTTTCTACCTAATGCACCACAATTTACAAACAAAATAAAGAAAGTAAGGGAGAAAGAAAGAATGAATGAATGAAACCGCCGTCGCATGCCTGTCTCGCCTGCGAGAAGGAATTCCTCACACCCCCGTCTATTTAAAAATGGCTGCGAGGCTCCCTGCTGTGCAGGCAGGGGAAACGACCTCCAAGTCTTGGCCGTGAAACGCACCCTCACAACAAACAAAAATAAAAACATAGCCTAGTTTCCAAGCATGCAGAGCTCTGCTCTTGCTTCAACCTTGTCTCTACACATGACGAAGATCGCCACATAATGAGTGAGGAATCACATATATTTCTGTAACTGTCCAACGCCCGTGACAGACCGCCCAGGGTCTCGATTATACCATATGGAGTATTACACTCTGTTATACACATCAACCTCGCCGTCAACCCAATGCGACGTGTTCCTATTAACCCTCAAGTCTAGGGTTCAATCCCTTACTTGGCAGAGTACGAGGGGTCGCAAATATACGTGACATAGCCTACGGTGTAGTTTCATTACACTCACAGTCAAATCAAACTCAATACAAACACGAAGTAAACAATTAAATCCAGGCCGCATGCGTGCTCTACATTATGCAGACAGATTCCCTTCCCAACATAAGGGTACTCTATCATTAATAACCCATAATTACAAGCAGATATCGTCTGATGCCGGGCACTAAGAAACATTGATTTAAGCTCGTACTTAAGCTTCCCTACGACTATGTGTACAGCAACACTATCATTTAAACTACCTTAATCCTTGCTTTCTATAAAAATTAAATAAAAATGTATATGCCTTACCCTAAAATATATAAAGAAAATACCTCAATAAATGGCCTAATGGGCCGTAATCATATTCCCTACTATATTTACAAATTAACCACCGTATTTCTGCATAACAACCCCCCAACCCTACACATATATATTAATTATTGTTCACTTATCTATCATCTTGGAGACCTCTTCCTCACCGTCCGGGTTGACTGCGGATGCTTAAGCAGTCATGGCGGCAGCGTTGTCCCAGATCGATCCCTTAGGTCCCGTCTTCCAGTGTACCATGTTCATGATGTCCTTTTCCGCCTGGGTAGCCCGTTGGTCGTCTTCTTGGGGTCGTGGACGGCAGTTCGTAACACCAGTCTCCTGCACACCTCACCGCTCTTCACTAAAATGAAATACTCAGCTTATTCACAGCACAGCAGCTCCCGATCTATTTATTCCCTTTGACATGGGAATCAGTACTGGATATCTGGAATCTCGAAACTGACTTTACTATTCCTGCTCCACTAATCTAGTCTTCTACCTCTGACCGGAATAATACCAACTATCCTAGCTTATTGTTATTGGTATACTTTCGCCCGTCGCCACTCCTCTCTCATCGCCTCATACTGAAAGTCTACACAGGTAGCACTCTTTGCGTCACATACTTAAACACTCGCGGTCTCACCGCACACGTCTACATATTGTCATTCCCTTAAATTGCTACCGGGAATTTTACAAATCTCGAAGCTACTGAATCAAATTATCGCCACAACACTTATTAGTCACAATCTTCGTCTTAGACAAAGGTTTCTGGCGCGAATATCAGCAGAAACGCGACACGCACGGACAGCGATCTTATCATGGACTGAATACCTCCTTCCACCTTTCTCTGCTCTTATAGAATCCAGGAACCCACGCGACTCGCTGGGAAGTCCCGGGAAACAACTTTAGATTGGCATGTGGCCTCGAAACATTTTCTCACGGCAGTCGGCCTCCCACGTAGTTATTTATTCGATTATATATTAATAGACTTTGAGGTACCTATGGCTTCGTAAAATTCTGGCACTCATTTCCATCCTATTACTTTCCTGTAAAACCTTCAAACATAGGAATTACGACTCAATTTCCGTAGCGTGGTGAGCCTGTCTGTTCCCGCTGAAAATCTCTGTTAAGATGGCAGGTCTCTCCCCCAGACAAAATTCCATCTCTCTTTCTTTCTTCCTCACATATTCTTTCTTCGTCACACATGACCACGCCTTGCCTCGGGAATCCCCTTCGGTTCCCGCGCTTGGTATAACATCACGCCTTTGCAGTCAGCGTCCTGCTGCGCATTATTTTTTTTTTATTTTTTTATTTTTTTGCTAGTTGCTTTACGTCGCACCGACACAGATAGGTCTTACGGCGACGATGGGACAGGAAAGGGCTAGGAGTGGGAAGGAAGCGGCCGTGGCCTTAATTAAGGTACAGCCCCGGCATTTGCCTGGTGTGAAAATGGGAAACCACGGAAAACCATTTTCAGGGCTGCCGACAGTGGGATTATTTTATCAGCGTTAAATATCCATTCTTATAATTAACAGAATGGTACACTATGATTAGGGCTGACAGGAGATAACGGTCTCATAGTACTTCCCCTTAATGCGATAATCGCCACCATACCACGATAGTACCTGTTAGATTCGGGGGTCTATGGAGCTTTGATCTGACAACGTGTATAAAATCAGGTTACACAAATTCGAACTTTAATGTAAAGAAATCAGGTAGTCACATTTGGTTTTATAATTCCAGAACTAAAAATGGAATCGGAATGTTCAATGTACCTTTGATTCGAAACATGAGTGAAAATAATGACACTCAGTATGTCTAAGTTGAATTCGCTGGGCTAAGAGGGGTGGGGAGTGGTTACAGCACTGGCCATAAGTATTTCGACATTCATATTTTCGACCATAGATAGCGTAAATGATACCCATTATGTGAAACAAACAGGAGACCGTTCATTACTTTACCTGCGTGTGTCTATGTAGACAGTTCAGTGTTGTTTATGTTTCAAATTTAGCAGTAAAATGGGACCAATTGTTTACATGGAGACCGTAAGTATTTTGACATGACATTTTACTTATAACAGTGATTTACTTACGTCTAACTTCCAGTTCTTTCTTTCACCCAAACAAATATTGCAATGCGGAAAAGGAAAGAGGATTCATTAATATTTTGGCAAGCAGTGATTGCGGCTTTGGAGGGAGGCAACAGGCAAGCACAATCCCGGCCGGGTCGGTGATTTTAATCGCTTCTGATTAATTCTTCTGGCTCGGGGACTGGTTGTTTGTGTTCCTCCTAACACTCTCCTCTTCATATTCAGACAACATATCACACTACCAACCACCACAGAAACAAGCAATAGTGATTACATCCCTCCATAATAAGTTTGGCGTCAGGAAAGGCATCCGGCCGTGAAACAGGGCCAAATCCAGACGCAATCGTATGGCCTCAGCTACCGTGTGCAGACATTTCGATTTGATGCCATCTGGCTGTCTGCTCGTCAATTTCGACGATCCGTTTTACTCTAGGCCCACTAGATGGCAGACAGAGTAAACCGGATATCTCTTGGGCGTCTACGGCTGAGATTTAATGAATTTTGTCGGGTAAACACCAAATGTGTCACCAGAGATCTTTTACATGCCGACATCGTACGACATGGAGTATCGAATGGACTTTTTTCCGCTCTTCAAAAATCTGACTACCTCTGCCGGGTTTGAACCCGCTATCTTGGGATCCGGAGGCCGACACTCTACCAAGGATCTACAGAGGCAGCTATCATGCATTTGCTATATTTTGCTATATTTTGATATATTTCGTAGGTGGATACCCTTCTTTAAGCGTACCGAAATAGACAGGGATGATGTGAAACGAAAGGATAACAACACGACAGTGCTGTATTATTTACTCAAGTTACTCGTATGGCGTGAAGTTTTCTCTGTCAGTCTGCCTGCATATAACTCATGCTGAATTAATTGAGTTTGCTCCCACATGCACGGCGCATATAATTGATGGAAACCGCTGTTGGCAGGTGTCGACAAAAACGTTTCATCCTCCACCCCACAGTTACGAGTAACGCAGTGGAGTCGCGACAAGCCACGCTCCATGTTCATGATAATCTCTCGTGACAGTTACTAAATACTCCTAATCTCGTAAAGAACTTACGAGATTAGGGATGTAAGGGATAAGTAACGGAATGCATTGGAAAGTATATTGAATAAGGGTCTCAAAAATTGAGGAATTTACAGTGGGGACTCTTATAAAGAACTAGCTGTTGTGAACCAGTCATTGGCAGGTGAGTTCTTGTAATTGCAGCAGCAATAAAGCGATATAGTGGAAATCAGTGAGAGAAAAAGGGATTCAACTAACAGTAATGAGTCAGTACAATTCTATAGTGCTCGAGCACATAGTGCTGGGGCGCACCAGCGCTGCACTCAGCAGCACCGTTCCCCTCTTTCCCCACCTATCCCACGCAGTGGACGGTGCATGTGTGCGTAAGAGACAGTACATTCATTCTCATTCTCTCTCTCTCTCTCTCTCTCTCTCTCTCTCTGTGTCATTCTTAGTAGAATCTATTCGATAGAACAGACAGTGGAGCAGTTGGTTTCACCTTCGTTAAAAATGTCGTTTAATCCTTCATGGCTGGATTCACATTTTGTTCTCAATACCGAAGGGAAAGCTCAGTGTTTAATTTGTCACGTCATTTTAAGCGTAAAGTCTTCAACCGTGCGACGACACTACCACAATAAACATGTTTCCACCTATGATGACATTGTTGGCGCAGCAAGAACCGAACAGATTGCTAAGTTAAAATCGGAAAGTTATTCTGAGATACGTAATAACTTACTCATTGGGAATTGTTTTACATGCAATTTAGGAGATTTGTTTTCGTTTTTGGTTTTGTATTATTAAGAATTAGACTTAAATGTGCTGCTAAGATAAAACACCGGGCGAGTTGGCGGCGCGGTTAGGGGCGCTCAGCTGTAAGCTTGCATCCGGAAGATATTGGGTTCGAACCTCACTGACGGCAGCGCTGAAGATGGTTTTCCGTGGTTTCCCATTTTCAAACCAAGAAAATGCTGGGGCTGTTCCTTAATTAAGGCCACGGACGCTTCCTTCCCATTCATAGCCTTTCCTATCCCATGATCGGCATAAGACCTATTGCAAAAAAGAACCCACAAAGATAATTTTAATTATTTTATCTCCCTGTCCCACGGACGCTTGAACCCAATACTTTAGAAGGCGCAGTTCGAGCACGTTATGGGCTATTGTTGCTCTGAAAATTGCAAAAAAGCAGTGTTTTCAATTCTGAATTTAAATAAACGGAGAACTAGGACTTCTCTGTCTGATGCGGACTTAGAGGCTGTATTTAGAATTTCTACTGCCAAATCGATTGTACCCATTATTTGTAAATTAGTTGCCGCAAAACGATGTCAGCAATCGACTTAAACGCTAAATGTACATTAAGGCAAACGCAAGGTATGTACAGAATAAATTGTGTTTATGTGTTCACAGAACTGCCATAAATAACGACCTGTGGTTCTGCCTCTGTCACTTCCCCCTCCTTCCCCCACCACCTCAACGGTGCTATAGCACAGCACCGGGGCTGCTGCCGGGGCCGGCCGGGGCGTGGGAGCACCTCAGTTGGAATCATCATCATCATCATCTGTTTACCCTCCAGGGTCGGCTTTTCCCTCGGACTCAGCGAGGGATCCCACCTCTACCGCCTCAGTTGGAATCACTTGGCATATTATGTATTCTTTCGGCTGGACGAAAGTCACCTCCGTACAGGCCATTAAGGCCCTTGGAGGAGTGAAAGGTAAAGGCTTCAACCATTGTTAACCACGTGATGGTGTAGAGTGGTTAGCTCTACGCCCGGCCGCCTTTGCCCCCATGAATTAACCTGGTACTCATTTTTGGTGTAGGCGGAGTGAACCTCAGGGCCATATGCACCTCCGGAAGTGGAAATCTCGTTTCTTAAATTTTACGACTTCCTGACGGGGATTCGAACCCACGTCCTTCCGAGCGAACCGAGCACGCCTTTACCGCCTCGCCCAGGTAGCGAGAAACATTGCCCAAACTGTACACTCCAATTTCGATAAAAATTGAGCCATAAATACTTTGAAAATGATATCGCTATGGTGCCGGAATTTAGTCCCGCAGGAGTTCTTTAACGCGCCTGTAAATCTACCGACACGAGACTCACGCATCTGAGCTCCTTCAAATACCACCGAACTGAGCCAGGATCGAACCTGCCAAGTTGGGGTCAGAAGGATAGGGCCTCAACCGTCTCAGCCACTCATCCCGGCGTTCTTTGGAGCCAAGTCCCCCGCCTGTGCAGTAAAATTGGGATTTTCCGACTCATCGGATGAAGTAATCCTAGGAAACATGAGTAAGAGGCCATAGTTTTCGCCCTTGGACTCCCTATTTATTTTCCCCCAGCATAAATTAAAGAAACAAGTTTAAAATATGTATTCCTGTTTGATTTCCATTGTACACCACCACATAACCAAAACCACTAGACACTAATGAAAATAACGGGAAACGATGCCTATTTTGTCGGAAATCATCAGTACAGTAATCAGAAGCGAAATCGTAGAACTTAAACGTAAACCAGTAAATACCAAGGAACATGATAACATGGTTTAATTAACTGATGAAGACACACAATGTTCACAATACTCATAACTAATATAATAGTAAGAAGAACACAAAGAATTTTGGCATCGCTTGTAGATTAAGAAGTCGAAATCTACACAATCATGATGTTTGGTTTCAACTTCACAGGTATCTCAGTGTATATACATGGCTTGTAAACATCGGTGAGCATTGTTAATACCTCTGCAGAGGTGTTCCTGAGCCGGAGTTTACGTGCGGTAGGGTGGCCAGTTCCTTTCCGCTCCTCCATTTCCTGACCACGCCCAATGTTGCTTAACTTCGGAGATCTCACGGGATCCGGTGTTTCAACACGGCTACGGCCGTTTATTCGTTAGTAAACGATGTAAAAAAATTAAGTCGTAAATTAAAATTCTTGACAATCTGTATTATTAATAAAATTATCTTGAAAATTAATGGATATTTTCTAGACCTATTTTTATAATCTTTATGGCCTCTTGGCCAACATTTATTTCGGTTTCCATCCATGTTCATGTATTCGTGCACATACGTCCTTCATTTTTTTATATGAGAGTTTCTTTGTTCCTCCGTCCGGCTCCATGGCTAAATGGTTAGCGTGCTGGCCTTTGGCCACAGGGGTCCCGGGTTCGATTCCCGGCAGGGTCGGGAATTTTAACCATAATTGGTTAATTTCGCTGGCACGGGGGCTGGGTGTATGTGTCGTCTTCATCATAATTTCATCCTCATCATGACGCGCAGATCGCCTACCGGAGTCAAATCAAAAGACCTGCACCTGGCGAGCCGAACATGTCCTCGGACACTCCCGGCACTAAAAGCCATACGCCATTTGATTTTTTTTTGTTCCTCCAACCATGGTACATCCTGTTATGTTTTCCCGCTCAGATTTAAACCTTCAGCTACTTCATTCAGCCATCTAGGTTTTCCTTTGAGCTCGCAAACTTGTGTTAGGTCAGTCTTTTGTTATTCACGCGGGGCACGTGGCTTAAGAAGTCAGGATTATTTTCCTGATGACATCCGGTATCTTTCCAACTTATATATATATATTTCGTATGGCATGAGGATACATTGTTACAATTTGGTTATTTACAAATATGTACAATTACACGAAGAACAGTTTCATCTATACACACGGAACAAGTACGTAATAAACAAACAATATTTATACATTTGAGCTCATCAATATCTGCATTGCTGCTAAAGCTGAATGTCCAGTTTTGTTAGCCAACTCACAGCTTCATCACTGGCCTCGTGGATATCCTTTATTGTCCCACTGAATCTTCGGAGTGGGCACTCTGTGATGATATGTTGAACGGTCTGAGGCACGTCAGAGCAGTCGCAATAAGGATCACTGGTAATCTTCCACTTGTCTTTCCAACTTCATTGTCCACGTCATCGTTCTTCCTCAGTTTCCATGTTCCATCTGTTTTTATGCGTCCTAAGATATTTTTCTCCCTATCCTTCGTCCTAGCTTCTCGAGTTCTCAATTTGAGGTCTTATTTCTTAAGTTCAGTAAACCTTTAGTGGGACGAGTTGGTCGATGATTCTCATTGATTTATGGAATGACACAGGGAACTCAAATTTGCAGATAAGATAATTGATCTCTACTGAAGCGTTCTTAAGCAAATTCAGAAGAACTTCGCTTGATGAAGCACCATCCTTATTAATTAATGTTTCGCTGATTTTCATATTTTATTAAATGTCTGCATAATACACCACTGCTTCTAACCCGCAACGAATAATTATGAGTCTAGGTAGAAGTGGAAAATCAATGTTTTTTCTTTGAACAAAATTAGTTCTCTTTGAGGCTTTCATGAACACACTTTTGCCGCCTGAAATTAATTCATCCACTTCAGGATATAAGACACGCACCTCTGATACTATATGTACACCAGGTAATATGCAATATGCACGTTTCATATTGGGGAAGTTTACAGAAAGGCCTTCATCTGTTTGAATTGTATGTCCTTCTATTCTTCTTCTTCTCCTTTTTCTTCTTCTTCTTCTCCTCATCTTCGTATTATTATTATTATTATTATTATTATTATTATTATTATTATTATGTCCTTAAACAGAGGCGGCGATGAGGTGATATGGTATGCTTTTGCGGTCGGATGCCCTTCCTGACGCCAACCTTAGTTGAGGAGATAATAAAGATGAAATGCACGATGGTGAATGCAACTGGCCTAAGAGGTGGAATGGCTTTACATAGAAGTGTAAATGGGAAACCAGAGGAAACATTTCTCAGGACAGCCGAGGATGCAGTTCTAAAACTTAGTTGTCTCCTGAATGCTGAGCTTGGTTCTATAGGCGTAGCATGTTATGATGCGCGGCCAATCCGTTCGGTATTATTATTATTATTATTATTATTATTATTATTATTATTATTATTATTCGATTTTGACCTCCTGTGTACCACCTGAAGTAACTTCATGATTATCTTCCTCTCCTTGTCTTCTTGTCTTTCCAATATGTCTTTCATTCTTTCACAACCTACCCGCCTCTTTTCCTCCGTCCAGACTGATTTTATTTGTGTCTTCTCCTTTTACCTGGAACCCTTTATATTCCTTAATCCTTTTCCTGAAGAATGCTTTGTCTAATATCTCGTTTCTTGTGACGACCGGCTCAGCCATATCCTATTTATCATCACCATCGTCGTCGTAGTTGATGTCGCTACCTTGTCCTTGTCCTCTGCCATTCGGGAGCTCATGGTCAAATATCCAGAGATGCCAACCTTCAAAGGTGGTTGTCCGTAGTGGTGTGGTCTTCTGCAGATAGGAGAAGGTTATGTTAAAACATAAAAACAAGTGTGAAAAACATTCAGCCCGAATAAAACCATTTCTGTCATTTTTTGTCGTAAAAAATATAGGACGAGAGCAGCTTGCACTGCCCTTCGATGCGTCCTTACTCTTGATTTTTTAAAAATTATTTTACTTTCCCACAACGTGGACAGTCATCGCTTTTTCCATGTTGAATTGAAAAATCACATTTTCTTGTTCCAACGAACGCGTGTTTCGGTGAAAATTTTAATGGTCCTAGGTATGAGAACTCTTCTGTGTACTGCTTTCGGTAATACTGATTCGTCTTTTTCCATGATCACTCAACTCTTCATTGTTCTTACGTTTACACAAGTTCTTATTATACCCGTACTGAACGACATAAATTTTAAGCAAAAGCATGCAATAGAAGTAATAATCAGCGCAGTCAACTCATTACTAAATCACACATAAACAGAAACCGAACATATATGCTGGGAATCTACAAGATATTACGTCGGCTTTTAAAGGTGAAAATGTCGCTATTTCGTAAGTATTTCATGAACTGATTTCTCACACCGAGTCTTCAGTGTATGAAGTTATTTTCATTTTCGCAGGATAATTTATAAACAGCATTTCGATTTCGTGAAATCAGTAATAACTCTGTATTGTCGTAGTATATAAGAGAAAATCGTAGAAACTACGAAAAATCCGTAGTAAATGGCAACTATGAATATCGCAGTAAGAATGTGAATATTGTAGAAAGTTACTTTCAGAAAGAGAATTCTTTCTAGAGCTGAAGGCTGATTGAGGTGTGTTGCTCGCCATATTATTCATTCCTCTTCTCTACCAGACGTGAAGATTGTGGAAAGCTTTAAATTAAAGAAAACTCTGTCCATTAGGTATTAAGAAAGTTCCTTTCTTTTCGCGGTTTTTTTTTGATAGGGGCTTTACGTCGCACCGACACAGATAGATCTTATGGTGACGATGGGACAGTAAAGGCCTAGGAATGGGAAAGAAGCGGCCGTGGCCTTAATTAAGGTAGAGCCCAGCATTTGCCTGTTGTGAAAATGGGAAGCGACAGAAAACCATCTTCAGGGCTGCTGATAGTGAGGTTCGAATCCACTATCTTCCGGATGCGAGCTCACAGCTGCGCGCTCCTAACCGCACGGCCAACTCGCTCGGTAAGAAAGTTCTTAAGTTGCCTTGTATGATAACAATAGTGCGTCACCATATTCTCTTTGCGGTCCGTCCTTAATGTTATAAAGGCGGCTGAAGCAATAACCTAATCTGAAGGTGGTATGCGACGTATCTCCGTAGGGAAGAGGTTTTGAATGAAAGGCCATCCATATGGAGGCTTGCAAGACTACCTTTTAGTCTACTAATTAATTTCCTCTTGACTGAGCGCCAACATTTTGTTCATTGGCTACCTAGTGGTGTCAATGGCTTCATTAACTTCTCCAATTTCCATTTTGAAAGCCTTGCAGGCGGCCATATGCCAGACGGTGACAATGGCGCACTCACATATCCCCTTTCGGCAATGGTTACTCTGTCACGCAGGTCAAGTAAGAGGGCCTGAGTTCCATTTCTGATTGAGTCTGGTTAATTCCTCTGGTTGTGGGACTGAGTGTTGTGTTTGTCTCCATGCATACAACGCTACCAATCAGCACAAAGTTACGCAATAGTGAATAATTCCTCCACATAGGGTTGGCGTGAGGAAGGGCAACCGGTTATGTGTTACGCAGATCGCACCAGGGTATGGGAAAAGCCGTAGAAGAAGACTTTAGTTGCGTGTGTCTATGTAGACAGTTCAGCGTTGTTTATGTTTCGAATTTAGCAGAAAAATGGGACCAATTGTTTACATGGAGACCGTAATTATTTTGACATATGAGATTTTACTTATACCAGTGATTTACTTAACGTCTGATTTCCAGTTCTTTCTTTCACCCAAACAAAGATCGCAATGCGGAAAAGGAAAGAGTATTCATTAATTCTACAGATTACGAGGCGTCGTTTGGCCAGTACGAAGAATCCTCTTAGCCGTTAATTTTGGCTCCCTAGACTGGGGCCACTATCTCACCGTCCGATAGCTTCTCAACCGTAATAAAGTAGACTGAGTGGACCTTGAACCAGCCCTCAGATCCAGGTAAAAATCCTGTCCTGGCCAGCAATCTAACCCGCGACCTCCAGGTAGGAAGCAGGCACGCTACCTCTACACCATGTGACAGGCACAGGACCTAGTCATCTAACAATTCTTCTCCAACTTCTTTTTCTTCATCTATCACTTTTACTACACACGTGAGGGATCACCTGAGCGAACAGCGTAGCGTATATGGATTTAGCCCTGTTTCACGGCAGGATGCCCCTCCCGACGCCAACCCTATATGAAGGGATGTAATCACTATTGCGTGTTTCAGTGGTGGTTAGTCGTGTGGTGTGTTGTCTAAATATGAAGAGGGGAGTGTTGACACGGACACAAACACCCAGTCCCCGAGTCAGAAGTGATTAAAATCCCTTTGAATCGAAGGGCAGTAGGCCTACGCTGATCACTCATCCAAGGAGTCGGGTATAGTCCTCTTACTACACCGACCAATATTTTTTATTGAAGCGTAGCGGTGCTACCCGACCCATGGCTGACTGGACAGCGTTGAGGCCTTTGGTTCAGTTGGTCTCGGGTTCGATTCCCGGATGGGTCGGGGATTTTAATCGTGTCTGATTGATTCTTCTTTATTTCTGCTATTTGTTTTAAGTCGCACCGACACTGATATGTCTTATGGCGACGATGGGGTAGGAAAGGCCTACGAATGGGAAGGAAGCGGCCGTGGCCTTAGTTAAGGTACAATCCCAGCATTTGCCTGATGTGAAAATGGAGAAACCACTAAAAACCATCTTCAAGGCTGCCGACAGTGGGGTTCGAACCCACTATCTCCCGTATGCAAGCTCACAGCCGCGTGCTCCTACCCGCATGGCCAACTCGCCCGGTGATTAATTCTTCTGGCTCGGGGACTGGATGCTTGTATTTGTCCCAACACTCTCCTGTTCATACTCACACAACACAACACAACACAACACAACACAACACAACACAACACAACACAACACAACACAACACAACACAACACACTACACTACCAACCAGCACAGGAACACTCAATAGTGATTACATCCGTCCACATAGGGTTGGCACCAGGAAGGGCATCCGGTCGTAAAACATAGACAAACCCACGCGTGTGAACAGTCACACCCGCGATCCCACAACCGTGGGAAAAGCGGTAGAAGAATAAGAAGAAGGAGAAGAAGCGTAGCGGTGCTCTGAACAATTCCCTACCGGGTGAGTTGGCCTTGTGGTGGTTAGGGATCCGCAGCTGTGAACTTGCACCCGGGAGATTCGGGGTTCGAAACCCACTGTTGCAAGTCCTGAAGATGGTTTTACCGTGGTTTCCCATTTTCACACCAGGCAAATGCTGGGGCTGTACCTTGATTAAGGCCATGGTCACTTCCTTCCCACTCCTAGGCCTTCCCTAGCCCATCGGCCACATTTTCCGAACCGTTCTGAGTTGATATAAACAACACGATTTGTATAACACGCAACGTAGATAACTTCCAACGTTCGGTATTCCTCATTATAACATAAAGCGAGCTAGTGGTAAATATTTCAAATGTCCGGGCAAAATCTTGCTACCACATTCTAATTATACAAGTTCATTCAGTGACTTTCTTCCCGGAGATAACTTTGGATGTGTAATAATATTAAAAATAATTTCAAAGATAAACGAGAACCTTTATCATAATTCAGTTTTTGGGCATGTCTTCGGGGAAGAGCTCTTTAGTCTTGTGAGCATCCCAGGAGTAGTTACGAAACGTATTCGTACAGTTAATAAGATTAGTCCCTTGAGGCCTCGAATGGAAGTCCAGAAGTCGTTCATGAGATATTACTAGAATAAAACTTCAAAGTAATACGAGTAAGGAGCTTACCGCCAACATTATTAAGAAATGAGCTTCTATATTTCTTTGCTTCAAACATGAAACGGTTAATAAGTTTTACAATCCAGCAAGTAACAGGGAAAATATGAATATGGACATTACTGTACAAAGGAGGGGAAACTCGATTAGTGGCACTGGTATTAAAATACCATAATGTGAATAATATTGACCTAATAGTCGTAAATTAGAGTTTTAAATAAGATGTTAAGAGGAAAAGGAATCTTCCTCTTCTTCTTACCGAGCGAGTTGGCCGGGTGGTTAGTGTCACGCAGCTATCGCATTGTTTCGGGGGATAGTGTGTTCGAACCCCACTGTTGGCAGCCCTAAAGATGGTTTTCCGTGGTTTCCCATTTTCACGCCAGGCAAATGCTGGGGCTGTACCTTAATTAAGGCCAGGCCCGATTCCCTTCCACTCGTATCCCATCGTCGCCATAAAAGCTATCTGTGTCGGTGCGATCGTAAGCAAAAAATTAAAAAAAGAAAAACATCTTCTTCTTCTTTATTTCCCCGCAATTATCAGGTGTCATTATTGTGAATGGAATTAACCGAGTTTTACGGCCGGATGCCTTTCCTGAGGTTATCCCAGTGTTGAAGGATGTATTCACTATCACGTGTTTCTGTGGTGGTTTTTAATGTGGTGTGTTGTGCGGAAATGAACGTGTTATTAAAAATTAACACAAATACCTTGTCTATGAGCTAAAGGAATTAACCACACGTTGTTAAAATTCCCAGCCCGGCCATGAATCGAAGCCGGGGCTCTCTCAGCTACGCTGACCATTCACCCAAGTAACCGTTCAGAAAAGGCAATACGTGTTAAAAAATTTATAACTGACTGTATTGACATTTTGAATCTTATCCAATGGTACCGGTACCTATATCGCTGTAAATGGCAAAAATACTTATCAGTTTTGGGCGATCTGCATTTGAGTTGTACTTGGTTAGTTAGTTAGTTAGTTAGTTAGTTAGTTAGTTAGTTAGAGCCACTGTGGCTCAGTCAACAGCGTACCGGCCTCTCACCTCTGGGTTCTCGGTTACTACCTGTGAGATTTGTGCTGGACAAAGCGGAGTGCGGACATGTTTTTCTGCGAGCACTCTTGTTTTACCTGTCATCGTTCATACCAATGACTCTCTTCAGTGTCATTTCATTTCATCTTCCAGCCATTAATCATTGTCCCAGAGAAGTGAGACAGGCTTCGGCAGCCGGCACAATTCCTATCCTCGCCGCAGGATGGGGGCTTCATTCATTCCATTCCTGACCCGGTCGAATGACTGTGAATAGCTTGTGGATTTTAATTTTCAGTTAGTTAGTTAAATAGATGACTTTATTACTCGTGACGACGTTACAGTTCCTGGTCTTCTCTTACACTTAACTATGTTGGGTAAGAATGGTTTACTTGATTTTATAGCAACTAGAATATAAACAACCATCAATAAGTACAGCCGGCCCCGTGGTGTAGGGGTAGCGTGCCTGCCTCTTGCCCGGAGGCCCCGGGTTCGATTCCCGGCCAGGTCAGGGATTTTTACCTGGACCTGCGGGCTGGTTCGAGGTCTACTCAGCCTACGTGATTAGAATTGAGGAGCTATCTGACGGTGAGATGGCTGCCCCGGTCTAGAAAGCCAAGAATAACGGCCGAGAGGGTTCGTCGTGCTGACCACACGAAACCTCGTAATCTGCAGGCCTTCGGGCTGAGCAGCGGTCGCTTGGTAGGCCAAGGCCCTTCAAGAGCTATAGTGCCATGGGGTTTGGTTTTTTTTATCAATAAGTAAAAACTATACTGTATATTTACATGCTAATGAGATTAATTTTGAATAAGATTGTCGGCTAAACACCAACTGCTTCACCAGAAGTCTTTTACATGCAATCATCGTCCAATATCTAGTGTCGAATAGACACTTTTGCACATTTCAAAAATCTGGACGACTCTGTCAGGTTTGAAGGCGCAATATTGGGATCCACAGAGGAATAATAAAAATGTTTAAAATTCCCGACCCTGCCGGGAATCGAACCCGGGACCTCTGCGACAAAGGCCAGCACGCTAACCATTGAACCATGGACGCGGACACAGCAGCGTTGCTTTTCAGTATTGTTCTTGTAGTTCCCTCAGTGGCAGTGAGTTTGTTTCTGGATACCAAGGTCGTCTTTCAAACCTGGCAGAGGTATTGTCGTCTCATGTAACTGGCTATCGATATTTTATTTTATCTTATTTTAGGCCTATTTTATTTTATTTTATTTTATTTTATTTTATTTTATTTTATTTTATTTTATTTTATTTTATTTTATTTCTTCTTCTTCTTCTTGCGTTCCGGCCTTCTAAGGACCACGTTAAAATTTCAATTGTTCCTCCTTAGTTGTTCTTTCCTTTTCTTCCAGTATTCTTTCATTGTTTCACTGTGTTTCTTTTTCCTGTCTTCAGTCCACTTTGTGCCTGTTTTCTTTTCCTTCCTCCCTTGGAATCCTTCCATTTGTAAGACTTTCTTCCTAAAAATCTTTCTTTCCAATCATTCTTCTTCTCGTATGTTTCCTTTCCAGGTCTTTCTTGACTTCTTGAATCCAGGTGGTAGTTGATTTCTTTTCCCAAAGGTACTTGAAGATTCGTTTAATTAGTCTATTGTCATCCATTCTGTAAATGTGTCCAAGAAATAGCAATCTCCTTTTTCTTATTGTTTCTGATATGTTTTAATCTGGCATATAACAGGGCACAAATATCCCAAAGTACAGTCTGTACAATGCAAATATATATTTCAAAAAATTAATACGCCACCGTTTATGGACGATAAGAATATTAGCAAAATGGAGAGTACAGTAATATTGTTTACAAGTAGAATATAATGTTATGCGGTGATGCTAATACTACTACTACTACTACTACTACTACTACTACTAATAAAAGTAAACTGGTGTCCACATCCCATGGTGGTGGAGCTCTCTTCAGGCCACCCTCCCCTTCCATCGCCCCCCCCCCCCTCCCTAACCGCACCAATGGAGGTGAAGAGCATGTAGACTTTTAATCTTATAACAGCCCTCCTGCCATTCTCACATCTCTGGCAGTACCGGAAATCAGACCCGAACTTCTCTGGAACGCAGTTAATAATGCTAACCGTATCAACCGAGCGTGGCCCGGAGCGCGTAGCTGTGAGCTTCCATTCGGGAGATGGTGGGTTCGAATGCCACTGTATGCAAACCTGAAGATGGTTTTCCATGGTCTTCAATTTTCACATCAAGCAAATGCTGGGGCTGTACCGTAATTAAGGTCATGGCTGCTACCTCACTCCTCCTAGCCCTTCCCAATATTTGCGTCGCTGAAAACCTTCGATGTATTTGTGTGACATTGAACCACTAGCAAAAAATAAAAAATAAAAGCCTAGCCATTATGTTACGGAGGAGGAAATAATAATAATAATAATAATAATAATAATAATAATAATAATAATAATAATAATAATAATAATACAAGGTGTACTCCTTCCCCGGCTATTTAAACTCTGCGCCTTCTCTATGGCCATCTATGTCAGTGAATACGAACTTATAAAGAACCTTCTAAAAAGTTTTTCCCCGATGGTTAGACGGTTCTTCCATGTATTTTCTAGTGATATCTGGTGGACTAAAAACAAATTAATTGCTTAAATATTTTTGTTGTAGTTGGTAAACTTATTTTTGAAGATTTTTTTTAATGTACCTGATTCCTCCTCCACAGTAATCTGCCTATCACATGCCTGTAACTAAGTTCTCCAGCTAATCAAAGCCCGGGGTGTGTATGGAAATTTAGCCTATCAGTGCTCTGTATTTTAATTTAATCTGCAACTTTCCCCTGCGGAACTGTTTAAGGAGGACCGTCTTGTCTGATTTGCTCCGAATATTGAGTGTGCGACTTGACGGAGTATAGAGAGGACAGCAGGCAGGTGCGGCCGACTTGAAGAAGATCCAGCACCATGAGGTAATGGCAGAATTTACCGAAACATGTGATTGTGCCGACGGCTATTTCGCGGGGAATGTTTCAGCAGTTTTCTTAAAATCTAATGTATGATCTTTTCTCTTTGGAATGAAATGTTGGACCTTCTGCCCAGTCTTCGGACTCTATTTATATTCCCTACTGTAAAACATTCAGAAAGGGGAGCACGAGTGGTGACCCTCGGATATCTCTCCTTCATATTTTGATCTGGGTGACAAAAGTTTCCAACCTCTAAATTTTGGGAAACTTGTCTCGGCTTTTAAATTCTCCCATCCCTTTAGTCACCCTTTTTAGTACGGGATTAGCCTCTGTATAATTGGGCCTAAAGCCTACTTAGGTTTTTGTATCTTCCCGAATGTTCGTTAAGGAGTGCTAGTGTTTCGCCTCCTTGCATTTGTTAACGGCCTGTTTTGTGTAAACTTTTCTTTTTTTAATTAATAAGGGCTTGTAGTATGGGTAATTATAACCCTGTATATTCCTTAAGGTTCTTCGGGTAACCGTGTCTATGTTTCAGTATCCTTAAGGAACAGTACATAAAACTGTTTTTGATGAACTTTGTAATGGATAAACCCACTATGGGGCAACTGGTGAAAGAACACTATGAAGAGGGATCACCCTAGGGGTTACCGAGCATAATTCACTTTGTAAATAACATCTGATCTGCCTGATAGAGGCTATCCTCGATTGTACCTTGGATGTGAGACTGCTATAATATTGTACCTGTCAGGTGTAATTATGCTCTTTCATATGTAAGTTAACGAGTGGGAGTCCTCCCAATTAATTTTGTACTTGATTATGGACTTCTAAGTGCAAGGCATTGTTGGAGTAGACGAACACATTGTTAATGTAAATATCGCCAAGTTATATTCCAACTGTTTCTCTGTTCTGTCATTGAATTACTCTCTCTAAATTTTAAGAAAGGAAAGGAAATATCCGAAATTTTTAAAGTAAATGTTTGCTCTAAGTGATCCCCTGTCTAGTCCTTCAACCCAGGCGCTTCCTATTCTTCTGTGTGCCACGGATTTACGGTAATAATAATAATAATAATAATAATAATAATAATAGTAATAATAATAATAATAATAATAATAATAATAATAATAATAGTAATAATAATAATAATAATAATAATAATAATAATAATAATAATAATAATAATAATAATAATAATAATAATAATTGTACCGGGCGGTACACCTCCCCGCCGCTAATTCAAACATTGCGCCAGTTGAAACTCCTCTACTGGAGGAAGCCTGAACTTTAACAACCATGTTAATTCTAAAGTTTCTCAGAAGATGTCGCTATTGTAAATTTTGAAGAGTTCTGAACTGTGTCTTTTTCGATTTATATTTGTTTTCTCTGTAGTGAGAAGTGTGAACATTCTCTTCTAGATGGCACTACTGAAGAACTGCAATTGTGCACCCTAGTGCGAAGTGAAGGAACTGTTTTTTGAGAAATTTTGTGTTCATAAGTTTGTTCTTTGTTAAATTTCTTTCAGTCATTTTTTGGGTTGGCAGTATAACCCTTCTCTTTCCGCTTGTTTTGAATTTAGCCAATCCCGAATTTCTCTAATTAATTTTTGACCAATAACGCACGTTTTCTCCGATATGAATATGTTGCTTGATCCTAGCCAATAAAGTTGAGGGGGGTGTGGGTTCTCATTCTTGAAAGGTCTCGAATGTTCCACGAGGGTATTTAAACTGCTGATTTTCTGGTCTCCGGGCCACTTCAGTAACATCTTTCCTAGTGTGATTATGTAGCAAGGGACGGGAAGCGCCTCTTTCTTCGGGCAGCAGTTCATCCATAAGGTAATGTCCTTATAATAACTTTTCTACTCGCTAGCTCAGCAGTTTAACCCTCGGGGCAGGTTCAAAACTTTTATCATGTAACTTTCCTTTAAAATGTAAAAGTCACTTGGTATAAAATTCTATCTCTTTAACTACAAATTGGGATAGAGGGTGCCTAACCCTCTCGAGCTCCCACTCATAGTGTTTTGAGGTGACTACGTTTTCATAACAGTTTCCCTTCTTTTGTAATGTAATAAAGTTTTCCTATCGTGTCATATCCATGGTATGGGGTTAGCCCTTGCATAAGCGGCCTAGTGCCAAATAGGGTTTAAAAGGTGTATTAGGAGTGCAAGTTACGCCTCCACTCAAGTTGGTATTTTGGGGCCATGTTATTGTCCTGTTTCTTTACTGTATAGGCCTCAGTAGGTTGGGTATTTTTACCCCTGTTCTTGTGTGCCTGGAGGGCAACTTGAAGTTGGAGTTTGGTGTGGCCTTTGAATTGGCTTGAACTTTGAGCGCGGGTTGCTCTTTCTCACATTTGGTTTCTGTGTGCCTCGAGCAGGCTTTACTGGGTAATTGGGAGCTAGTGCTCCTTGGCATGGTTGGGGTTTTCTGTCCCTTTGTTGAACGTTGTTCATATGTAAAGTTGGGCTCATTGCTCAAGGATTGCGTGTCTGGGGGCTCGAAGCCCAAATCCATTAACAAATTGCAATTGTACATTCTTAATTTGTTGATATACTACTGAGTACCTGTCATACTTGTTATTTCTTGATCTTGAAAAGAAAATATAACCTTTGTTAAATTCTAAATTAACTTTAATTTCGTAAGTTGAGACCTATTCATCCCAGCACCTTCTTTCACCTCTGCTGTTCCACAGATACCCCGGAACAATAATAATAATAATAATAATAATAATAATAATAATAATAATAATAATAATAATAATAATAATAATAATAAAATTGTTGTATGTACTCCGCTCTCTTCGCTCAGCGCCAGCTAGCCGCACGCACGCAAGCGTGGATCATTCGAGACTCGACGCTAAGTCTTCAGTGGGCGTGTCTGTTACGTCGTGTGCAGTATATAAGGAGCTCCCTGTCTGTCACTCATGTGGATTCTCCCCAGTGTCCTGCTCCAGAATACACTGAACGTCGAACACGGAGGCTACTCCTCTTAAAAATGTGTCTCGACCAGGTGGACGGAATTCTGGTAGTATGAGGTTTCACCTCAGGTCACTACTCCACTTTCCCGTTCCTTCATCCATGTCGAGCCCCGATGTTGTATGCCACACATCCCCAAGCTCACTCAAGCTCCAACACTCACATTAGATTCCCTAATTGTTAACATAGCTTTCATTCAGTACAAGCTTATGAACTCAGACACTTCAAGTTAGAAGGAACTCTCTTAGCTAATCTATGCTAGTGCAAATGCTAGTTTTCAACTATCACGAACTATATCTTTCCCAAGAACTATCTTTTCAAGATAGCAGTGAGTGTAAATACATTCAGAGTGTACATAGCGTATAGAAACAGAAACTCTCTCAAGATTAATCATCTACTTTGCTTCAAGACAATTTTATGTTTTATTCCTGCACATACTGTAGAATTCTGTGTGAAGCAACTAAATACGTTGTGTTCTTGTAAACCTTATCTTGTTTACAACACAACTCATTGGCGACGAGGTAAAAAATACTACGTGCCATTTGCCACCAACACATTGGCGACGAAGTCAAACAGTGGTCAGTGTGTCGCCCACTCATTCGAAACGAGTTACAAAACTGATTACAGTCTTTCGTCAACTCATTCGCGACAGGGCAACAAACTCTTACAGGATATCGTCCACTCATTGGCACAGTGACACTATACTCCATAACTATCACCACTCCACATTGGAACCTGTACGGCCTCTACCAGCAGTTAGCCTTTTGTACAGTGCAACTATTAGCCTCCTTCGAACTACGGACAGTCAGCCGATATTCCAAGGCTCTCTCTCGCTCGCAGCACCTGTTCGGCACGCTTCAGCTTGCTTGCTCTCTCACACACTCCCAGCTGTTCCGGTGAAGGTCTCGGCTACAGTCAGCTCAGTACACGCTGCTAGACAAGTTATTTTCTCTCACGCATCTCAACATGGCTACAGCCGAGCAGCTAGCTGCCGTATTGCAAGCTCTACAGCAGGAACAACAGCAATTCCTGCAGCAGCAACAACAAGCGGCATTGCTCACAGCTATGCAAACTCTTTCTGTTTCTACACAGCCCTCAGCAATTCCTCCGTTCTCTGCTTTTGATCCGGCTAAGGAAGAACGGTCAGTCTATTTCGCCCGCCTACAGCAACACTTCATATGCCATTCCGTCACGGATGACAAGCGCCAATGTGCACTATTTCTCAGTTCGGTTGGCAATGCTACGTGCGAATTACTACAAAAATTAAGTCCAGAGGAGCAACTCTCTGAAGTGCCATTCGCACAGCTCTTGGCCCGTATCACTGAACACTATGCTAAAGACCCGCACATAGTGGCCGCTCGCTACAATTTTTTTCAGAGCAGGAAGCAACTGCATCAGACTCATGCTGAATGGATAGCGGAATTGCGAGGTCTGGCTAAACCCTGCCAGTTTATATGTTGTAAGGACGGTTGTGGTACGCCCTATACCGAATCCCTCATTCGGGATATGGTCATTCTGCATACTCCTGAGGACAAAGTTCGTTTTGACGCTGTCAAGAAGAGTAACCCTTCTTTAGAAGACGTCCAGCGTATTGCTACGGTATACGAACTTACTACCAAGACTGCGGCAGAAATAGCTTCTAAACACGAAGTCGCTCAAGTTCTACTCCAGCCCGCCAGTCCTCTGCTACCTTGAACCGCGCAGCCAAGTCGCTCTCTGCCAAGCATTCTCGCCCGGTTCCCTCTCGTTCTTCTCCAAGGAAGCCCACTTCTAAGAGCAAGTCGCAACTCCTGCCATCCTGCAGAGGATGTTTCAAACATCATGAACGTCGTGCCTGTCGTTTTTTCAAAGCCACTTGTGAACGATATAATAATGTAGGACACATCAAGACTGTATGTCAGAGTTCGCTCCGCCCTGCTAAGACTCCTGCAGCGCGCCCGAAGCATATACAGCCCTGACAGGACATGGAAGTTGATCAGATAAATCTTATTCTTCCCACCAAGAATTCTCACAAGATGATCGTTCCTCTATCATTCTCTGATCGCTCTGTCGATTTTCAGTTAGACACTGGACCACCTGTCTCTATCATTAACCTGGCTACATATCACGACTTAGGTTCACCTTCATGCTCTCCAGCTGACATCCAGCTTGTTACATTTAACAAACGGAAGATTGACATTAAAGGCCAAATCACGCTTCCAGCCAGTTATAAAGGAATTCGGAAGGTCATTCCACTACTCGTAGTCAACAACTACACCGCATCGAACATTATGGGCATGGATCTCTTTAATTTATTCGGCTTCCAGATTCATGACAATATCAACGTGGTATCTACTTTGCAACCTACTTCTGATATTACGGCTCTCCTCGAGCAGTTTCCTGAAGTCTTCGACTCTACGCTCGGAACCGCCAAAAACTATACAGCTCACATACAGCTGAAATCAGGAGCTAAGCCGCGCTTTTTCAAAGCACGTCCAGTACCCCTGGCACTTCAAGACCAGGTCACTAAGGAGTTACAAAGATGGGTAGAAGCTGGAATAGTGGTACCAGTCAATTCCAGTCAATGGGCCACTCCACTAGTTGTAATCAAGAAACCTGATGGCAATGTACGACTTTGTGGTGATTTCCGATCTACGATCAACGCACAAATCGACACAGATATACACTGACTGACAGAGCAAATGCAACACCAAGAAGGAGTGGTTCGAAAGGGATTAAAGTTGGGGAAAAAACAGAGACGGCACGGACGAATAATTGATGTTTATTTCAAACCGATATGCAGGTTACACAATGCGCACGGCATCGACTCAATAGGATGTAGGACCACCGAGAGCGGCGATGCACGCAGAAACACGTCGAGATACAGAGTCAATAAGAGTGCGGATGGTGTCCTGAGGGATGGTTCTCCATTCTCTGTCAACCACTTGCCACAGTTGGTCGTCCGTACGAGGCTGGGGCAGAGTTTGCAAACGGCGTCCAATGAGATCCCACACGTGTTCGATTGGTGAGATATCCGGAGAGTACGCTGGCCACGGAAGCATCTGTACACCTCGTAGAGCCTGTTGGGAGATGCAAGCAGTGTGTGGGCGGGCATTATCCTGCTGAAACAGAGCATTGGGCAGCCCCTGAAGGTACGGGAGTGCCACCGGCCGCAGCACATGCTGCACGTAGCGGTGGGCATTTAACGTGCCTTGAATACGCACTAGAGGTGACGTGGAATCATTCGCAATAGCGCCCCAAACCATGATGCCGCGTTGTCTAGCGGTAGGGCGCTCCACAGTTACTGCCGGATTTGACCTTTCTCCACGCCGACGCCACACTCGTCTGCGGTGACTATCACTGACAGAACAGAAGCGTGACTCATCGGAGAACACGACGTTCCGCCATTCCCTCATCCAAGTCGCTCTAGCCTGGCACCATGCCAGGCGTGCACGTCTATGCTGTGGAGTCAATGGTAGTCTTCTGAGCGGACGCCGGGAGTGCAGGCCTCCTTCAACCAATCGACGGGAAATTGTTCTGGTCGATATTGGAACAGCCAAGGTGTCTTGCACATGCTGAAGAATGGCGGTTGACGTGGCGTGCGGGGCTGCCACCGCTTGGCGGCGGATGCGCCGATCCTCGCGTGCTGACGTCACTCGGGCTGCGCCTGGACCCCTCGCACGTGCCACATGTCCCTGCGCCAACCATCTTCGCCACAGGCGCTGCACCGTGGACACATCCCTATGGGTATCGGCTGCGATTTGACGAAGCGACCAACCTGCCCTTCTCAGCCCGATCACCATACCCCTCGTAAAGTCGTCTGTCTGCTGGAAATGCCTCCGTTGACAGCGGCCTGGCATTCTTAGCTATACACGTGTCCTGTGGCACACGACAACACGTTCTACAATGACTGTCGGCTGAGAAATCACGGTACGAAGTGGGCCATTCACCAACGCCGTGTCCCATTTATTGTTCGCTACGTGCGCAGCACAGCGGCGCATTTCACATCATGAGCATACCTCAGTGACGTCAGTCTACCCTGCAATTGGCATAAAATTCTGACCACTCCTTCTTGGTGTTGCATTTGCTCTGTCAGTCAGTGTATTTCCAATTCCCCGTCCAGAGGACTTATTCCGTCGTCTAGCTGGTGGACAATTCTTCTCTAGAGTGGATCTTAAAGAAGCCTATCTACAGCTACTTTTAGACAAAGAATCCAAGCAATTTCTCACACTCAACACTCCTATCGGACTGCTCCAGCTCCAGCGTCTCCCGTTCGGTGTCTCTTCCTCAGCGGCTATTTTTCAGCGCTATTTAGCTCAACTCACCGCCTCCATTCCCGGTTGTGCTAACTACCTTGATGATATTATTGTGACCGGCGCAGATCATCAAGAACATCTCCATAATCTGCGCCTCCTTCTCACGAAGTTGAAAGACAACGGCCTACGAGCGAATCTCGCTAAATGCACTTTCTGTCAGTCGCAAGTTCACTATCTGGGACACATCCTCGATAAAAACGGCATTCAACCTAGTGAACGGAATGTCTCGGCGATTGTAAACATGCCTGTACCACAGAACATCAAGCAGCTCCAATCCTTCCTAGTGTAACTGGGCCCATGGGAGTAATACACAAATATTGTGTATAATAGTGCCAATGGAAAATCTAAGAATAGCTTCCCTCGAGTAGTAAGATTTATGCAGTGGAGTAACTATCAAATTAAGAATGGAGGCCGAGGACTTAGAAATCTCCACCAAACATTGCAGAGTAACAAGATATTGGGCAAAGGAAAGTATGCTACATAACCTGGAAAGGAGAAATATACGGAGGAATAAGGGACATAAGTGAAAATAGATCAGAAACCAGTATAAGATTTAAATATATATATATATATATTGAAACAATAAATCGAACCTCTGACAATTTACATGAAATGAGAACTATACAAATATAAAATTTTCCCAACCACATACACGGATTACAAATTCATTATGTCAAAAAAAAAGAGATAAGATATCCAAGAGAAAGAAAGGAAAAAGAGAAGATGCCGCAGGAAAGGAAAAGGGCAAACAAGGAAAGGATGAATACTGCAATAAAAAGAGAAATCCAGAACGACAAGAAAGGGAAGATGTTCAGTTAGCAAATTCGAGTACACCAGCAGAAAAAAATATCTGAACAAAATGCAAATACTATATGCAGGTCACCACCACTTCTGTTATCCCACAGATTAACACTAGGTAACGTAGTTCTACAGCCGAATAATCACCATGTAGTTTCATTGAACCAGTTTCACAATATCCTGAAGCACTGAACGAATAGAAGTACGTGTACAGTAGAAGTCGCACAGTTGCCAATACACCACACGCACATTTCAAAAGAAAGTTGTTACGTGAATGAAAATTTTTAAATACAAAGAGGGCAAGTGAAATTTCGGCCTGGAAATGCCATGCTCCCAGCTTAATTTTGCAGGGAAAATCTATCCCAATGCAATTAAAAGTATTTACAGTAAAGAAATCAGTTTGTCATACCTCATCTTGAAGCAAATTGAACCGCCCGCAAATGAAGACTTCTGGGCACATGTAATTAAGGACGAAGTTGTCGTAGGATGTTGCTCCCTCCACACAGGCCTAAGTCCATCTCAATGTTTCCAGAGGAAGGCCAGGTATTTATAGTGTGGAGTAGAATGAAAAGTATATCTAGAAGATTCCAGAGATTAGTGAAGCATGCGCGAATAAAACAGGCGGTCACATGACTTCAGCCGGCAAAAAGGAAGTTAGTTTATCGAAGGTGGTGAAGATGAATAGAGTAGAGTTCATGCAAAGTATGAAGTATGCAAGTTCACAGAAGTATGCAAGTTCCAGTTGGAGAAAAAATGCAGTTTATATCATGATGAGGGTAAGTCCATACTAATCGTAGAAAAAAGGTCATGTGCGTGGCGAGTTTCATAACAGTAGTTGCCGATGAAGTGAAGAGTCCGTTACACTAGGCAAAGCGAACTACTATAAAAAGTTCATTCCCCGCTTCGCTTCAGTTGCAGCTCTATTAAACGCCCTACGCAAAAAAGGTGTTAAATTTCAGTGGTCTCCGCAATGCCAAGAGGCCTGGCTAACGATCAACAAAGCCCTTGTTCAAGCTGTTAAACTCACTCATTTCCAGCCTGGCAAGCTCATCACGTTAGCTACTGACGCATCAGATTACGGCGTCGGCACCGTTCTCTCCCAGAAGGATCGTCACGGACAAGAACGCCTCATCGCCTTTGCTTCGAAGACACTTAGTGAGCATCAACGTCGGTACTCCCAGATAAAAAAAGAAGCTTTAGCAATCATCTTTGGTATTCGCCGTTTCAATGAATATCTCTATGGCAACCATTTCCTGATCATTACTGATCACAAGCCTCTAGTACACTTATTCTATCCTGGTAATAAGATCCTTGAGCATTCCCTCAGAAAGCTTCAAAGATGGTCCATGTTCCTTTCTGATTATTCCTATCAGATCGCCTATCGTGCCACATCCCAGCATTGTAATGCTGATGCCTCTCTCGCTTACCAGTCGGTCCTGATACCGCCTTCGATTCTCAAGAATCCGAATGTCTTCAGTTAGACATAGAACTCGAAGACACCGTATCCACCTTTCTTATTGACGCTACCTGCATTGCTAAAGCTACGGATAAGGACAGTACACTTGCTACGGTACGTACTTACATCCGCAATGGTTGGCCCCTTCAGAACAAACTTCCTGCCCACCTTGCGCCTTATCATCGTATTCACCATCGTCTTACGACTCGTGCCGGAGTTATACTCCTCGAAACCGGTACCACCTTCTGAGTGGTTATCCCACCTAGTCTACAGACACAAGTCTCGACTTGTTACACCAAAGTCATTGGGGTATATCCCGCACTAAGCAACTGGCACGTCGACACTGCTACTGGCCTGGTATTGATGCCGCCATCGAAAAGCTCATCCGCCATTGTGAACAATGTTAAATTAATCAGAACGCCCCGTCTTCTGATCTAGCTTCATGGCCTCCTGCTACTTCTCCATGGCAACGAGTTCACATCGATTTCGCCGGTCCTTTCCTCAATTCCATGTGGCTCATCGTCATAGATTCTCTATCGAACTTTCCCTATGTAGTAGATATGCATTCGACTACTACTACAGAAGCTACCATTCGTGCTCTTCAGAAAATATTTACAACTGAAGGCTTACCTCAAGTCCTAATTTCTGACAATGGACCGCAATTTACAGCTACTGCTTTTAAGAACTTCTGTACATATAATGGCATTCGCCATATCCTAGCACCGCCTTTTCACACTCAATCTAATGGTAAAGCTGAACGCTTTGTACAAACTTAAGAAAAGTATGAAAAAAGCTGTCTCTTCAGGCTTAACTAAAGACCAAGCATTGTTACAACTCGTAAGCAACTATAGAACTCTGCCCGGCGCTGATAATGTCACTCCAGCACAAAAGCTCCATGGACGACCTCACAGAACTTTACTTTCTCTGTTGCAGCCTCTTCCGGCTCAGCCTAAGACCTCGCCAACAAAGTTCACCGTCAACGACAGGGTCTACATAAGGACATTCAAGTCAAACCCGCTCTGGTTACCTGGTGTCATCCGCAGATCTTTGGGCCATCGTCTCTACGAGATTCAGACTGCTGAGAAACGCATTTGCCGCCACCAGGACCAGATTCGCCTGCGCTACCGTCCATATCCGGCTATTGATTCTCTTGTTAAGCGAGATAAATCTATTGCTGAACGAGCTTTAGACCATTTAATAACAATGGGTTCCTTTCAGGACGATGCAGCGCCACTCCGCCCAGTCACAGCTCCGGACAATACAACAGAGACGTCAGAAGCTCCTGCCCAGCATCGTAGCCGCCGCCAGCGCCGCCGCCGCTTCACGCCGTATCGGCGTATTTAGGAGGGGAGGGTGTTGTATGTCCTCCGCTCTCTTCGCTCAGCGCCAGCCAGCCGCACGCACGCAAGCGTGGATCATTCGAGACTCGACGCGCAGTCTTCAGTGCGCGTGTCTGTTACGTCGTGTGCAGTATATAAGGAGCTCCCTGTCTGTCACTCATGTGGATTCTCCCCAGTGTCCTGCTCCAGAATACACTGAACGTCGAACACGGAGGCTACTCCTCTTAAAAATGTGTCTCGACCAGGTGGACGGAATTCTGGTAGTATGAGGTTTCACCTCAGGTCACTATTCCACTTTCCCGTTCCTTCATCCATGTCGAGCCCCGATGTTGTATGCCACACATCCCCAAGCTCACTCAAGCTCCAACACACACATTAGATTCTCCAATTGTGAACATAGCTTTCATTCAGTACAAGCTTATGAACTCAGACACTTCAAGTTAGAAGGAACTCTCTTAGCTAATCTATGCTAGTGCAAATGCTAGTTTTCAACTATCACGAACTATATCTTTCCCAAGAACTATCTTTTCAAGATAGCAGTGAGTGTAAATACATTCAGAGTGTACATAGTGTATAGAAACAGAAACTCTCTCAAGATTAATCATCTACTTTGCTTCAAGACAATTTTATGTTTTATTCCTGTACATACTGTAGAATTCTGTGTGAAGCAAATAAATAAGTTGTGTTCTTGTAAACCTTATCTTGTTTACAACAAAAATAATCAGCATTAGTTCGTGCATAGAGACTAAAATCTTTGATAATTGTGCTAAAATAATAATGATGATGATGATGCTTGTTGTTTAAAGGGGCCTAACATCGAGGTCATCGGCCCCTAATGGTACGAAATGGAATTGTTATAAAATAAAAAGTGTCATGAAGAATGGATGGTCATGAACCCAACAAAAAAAACAAAAAACAGTGGATCAGACTCAAAAAAAGTTCAGAAATAAAGGTATTAGGCCTACTGACCATGGGACCACTCATAAAGCACGATGATGCTTGATGCCTAAAGGGGTGCAAAATCCATGTTTAAGGCCCCACAGAATGGTACATGTCGCGAGTAAAGTACAACCATGGTATATGTAATGTTGGGGTACTAATCAAAAGTAGCGAAACTCACGGTGTTCCACACAAGATGGTACTACTCACAAGTATTGTACCTCGTACAGGTAACGCAGACCTATGGTGTTTCCCACACAATGGCGCCACTCGTAGCCAACGCAAACCGATGTTTCCTCACCTAGGTGTACTAGTCACTGGTGCCGGTCCCACGGGCACCGTGGTGTTCCTCACAGAGTGGATACTAATCACAGGCAACGCAGACCCATGGTGTCGCTCACATGGGTACGACACACGGGTACTGGAAAACCCCCAGGCCAGGCTTTATACTGCTACTAATCACAAACCTATTTCGTACCTAATATAGTGGTACTACTCGCAAGTACAGGCAACCTATGGTGTTCCCCGCGTGATAGTACGAATCAAAAGTAGTTTCATGGTTCTAATTCAATCATCCCTTGGTCGCCCCTTTTAGTCGCCTCTCACGACAGGCAGGGGATACCGCGGGTGTATTCTACATGTGCGTCCCCCACCCGCAGGGGGTAGTGTGCTTGGGCCACGAGAGGTATTGTATTTCCCTCAAGTCCGCCGGCAAGCCGGTTAGGACCCCCCCCCCCCAATCCGCCACCTGGGACGCGCCACGTGGGATTTTCACCTCTCTCCCTGCTACGCCTGCGTAGCAGGTTCGTGGCTAAAGTAATAAAGGGAATTAACTAATTGAGTACTTATTTACTTGCATATCATTTGAGCCATATGTCATACTTAGTTATCGGTATAAGGATGGTTTATGTCCGACTCATTGGCTGAATGGACAGCGTTGAGGCCTTCCATTCTATGAGTCCTTGGTTTGATTCCAGGCCGGGTGGGGGAATTTAATCTCGTGTGATTATTCCTTCTGGCTCGAGAACTGGGTTTCTGAGTTTGTCCCTACACTCTCCTCGTCATATTCAGACAATGCACTGCATTACCAACTATCACAGAAGCACGCAATAGCGATTACATCCCTCCCCATAGGGTTGGCGTCAGGAAGGGCATCTGGCCGTAAAACAGGAACACATCAACCTGTCTGGCACAATTCGGAATCCCTACCCCACGGATTTGAAAAAAGCGGTAGAAAAAGAAAAAGAAGAAGATACGGATTGTTTATGTAACACACATGCCCATATTTTCCAACATGGCCGACTGTGATAAGTTATAACCCACGTCCTATGCAATTGCACGGAAGTACCGCTCTCAGAGATTCACAATGTGATCTCTACTAAATTTTGTAAAGTGCTGGTAATGTTTAACGCGTGTTCGAGGTTTATTTTTGTGGTCGACGACCTTTCTTCAATATACTCATTGAATGTCTGACGCTCCGCATAAGCCTGATAATATATTATAGCTATCATCGTTGGGGTTGAAACACTAAAGCACTCTGGTGGCCATTTTAGACGTTATAGATCAGTGTAATTCTTAATGATTTACACACCCATCAAAGCTGTGAATATGTATCAAATTACGTCGAAATTGGGCAATTTCTTTGCGGTGATTAACTTCCTGTTTTTTCTTTTTTTTACTGAGTACCGGTATATAAATTATGAGCCACCCTGAAACCGAATCACATCCCTGAGCGGTTCTCAACTGGCAGATGGGTGCGAGTGTAATGTAGGTGGGCGTGGAATGGCATCCATGGGGCCCCTAGTTGATTCTAGGATTGTTACGACTTACATCTTTCAGTCTCCTATCTTTTATCTTCCCTATTCGACCTCCCACATTCAACACTTCGTCTCTCCTAATTATGAAGATATTAGCTTTTCACTACCTACGGAGTCTTTCACTTCCACGATGCTAATGAATCTTCTCTTTCATTTACCAAAACTGGATTGCATCGAAACTCATTTTCGCCTCTGGTTAGTGGTAAAGAAGAAATGTATATCTATTTGCATGTCTGTCAAGTCATCAACCCAGATGATAATTGGATCCAAAACAGCATCACATAAGTTGAGATGTAGTTTACCGCTGGTCTCCTCACCGAACCAGAAAGTACTATTGCAGCACGACTGACCCCAAGAGTAGCACATTTCATAACATTCAGGCGCACTTGCCACGTTGTGAATGTTATTACTGAGCACTACCCATACCTCAGCAACTTCCATGTTGTCACATACATGAATGAGGCTATGGCCTGTTCCGAGAGACAGATTACGAAAAAGTGGTTTGGGTGATCCAAAGTAATCCTTGAACTCCTAAATTTACTATACTAGTACTCGGTAATATCACTCAGCTCAATTCCTCGTATAGAGGAAACCTATTTGTCTCTTATTAAGCAGTTTATTGTAGTCTAGATATGTTGAAGATCGAGTCTCATTTTATTGGGACCAGGAATATAATATATCTGTTAATAATATTCATTTGATTTATTAGTTACCACAGACTTCATAAATATTATTCACAGGAAACATACATTCTTTTGAAAGTACTCATTCTGTGATTCAAGACACTATTACACATATAATATGCGGAGTTCCATGAACGTACTGAATTACAAACACGCCTGTTTATATTTGTTAATTACCTGGGCTCATTAGCTTCAGTACCGAGGATCAATTGTGCCCACTTACCACCAAATCATGTGTCACTGCAAAGAAGGCCTGTAATGAACGCGTTTTACGAATAAAATTTCATGTTGATATGTCTGAATAACGGAATTAAACTCGCCTTCGAGTGCGCACCAAATGTTTACAGGATATTGTAACAGATAGTACTTCTATAGTCTATGTCAAAAGGGAAATGCTTTGGCGTCGGAAGGTATAGGGATATTTTGAACCAAGCGTCTGCTATGTCGTCGCGTTATCCGACCCACACATCAGTTGCACAAAGCAAAAGATTTCACTGCATTAAATACCATTTGCGCCAGGCCAACATTATTTAATTAATTAAAACAACTGCTACAAACACAGCTTCCCAATTGGCACAGGCTATAGAGTATTAAGTCTGGAAACGGAATTATGTAGTGGTACGGAAGAGTATGTTAAGGCTATCGAAAAGCTGAAGACTAATAAAGCATCAGCATGCGACGAAGTGACTATCGAGATGATAGAGAGATTGGGTGGTGAAACACGCGACTACATTTTTAAACTGATCAAGGAGGTAAATGAAAGCGGTGAAAATTCCAGAAGATTTCAATAAGTGCCTCATAATCTCTATACCTAAGAAACCAGGAACTCAAATGTAAAGAACACCGCACCCTTAGTCTATTGGCGCACATGTCAAAAATATTGTCAAGAATAATATATAACCAAATAAGCAATACAACTGAACGACATTTAAATGAAGACCAGTTAAGATTTGGACGGAACAAAGGTACAAGAGAAGTTATAGTAATTTCAAAAAAGGCTTTCACGGCCACAGGTCTTATGATCTGGACGTAATAAAACCATTGTTTAGTGCACTAGTGAATTTAGAAAAAGCCTTCGATTATGCAAACTGGAATATGTTAATGAAGATTATGACTAGTGTTGGTCTAGATTTTAGAGGTAGGCGAATAGTATATGAACTCTATAAAATGTCGTATGGCTTTTAGTGCCGGGATATCCCAGGACGGGTTAGGCTCGCCAGGTGCAGGTCTTTCTATTTGACTCCCCTAGGCGACCTGCGCGTCGTGATGAGGATGAAATGATGATGAAGACAACACATACACCCAGCTCCCGTGCCATTGGAATTAACCAATTAAGGTTAAAATCGCAGACCCGGCCAGGAATCGAACCTGGGACCCTATGAACCGAAGGGCAGTACGCTGACCGTTCAGCCAACGAGTCGGACATGAACTCTATAAAAACAAAAGAGGCTTCATAAACATAAATGGTGAAGTACTGCAGGGTTACACACAGAAAAGTGTATATTAGGGATGTAATTTGTCACCAGTGTTGTTAAACCTGTACCGTATTAGAAGAAAGGCATCGAGGAATTCAAAGAGAATGTGGAAAAGATGAAGATTCTGGACGTGATGTTGCAGCATGGAAAGCATCTTCTGAAGTGCAGGTGTGACATCTTCGGATGTCCTTCAACCATGAATTCCTCCTCCTGCCAATAGACCTTTTCCCCTGTATTTTACCTTCAATGATGAGTTGTTATAGCTGGTACTTCTCGCCTCTCACAATGTGCCCTAGATATTGGGTTTTTCTTTTTTAACAGTAAGTAATAGTTCTTTTTGTTTCTTCATGCAATGAAGGACTTCGTCATTTGAAATTTTTAGCAGCCAAGGTATTCGGAGTAGGCGGTGATATAGATATATTTCAAAAGCATCAATTCTTTTTTCTAGATTTTGGTCAAGGGTCCAGCTTTCACATCCAAAGAGAAAAATGGAGAATACATAGCACCGAATCATTCGCATTCTTAATTGCACACTTAGGTCCGATTTTGTAAAGAGCTGTTTCATGCTAAAAATTTGCCTCCTGGCCTGTTCTATTCTAGATTTTATCTCTCTCTTGGAATCACATTCCTCATCTAGCACAGTACCCAAGTATTTACCATTCGGACAAGTTAATGCCTTACCAACCTAGGAAATAAAATTTCTTCAGATGGAAAATGTTCAGCCAACATAAAGAGCAGAACTGCACAGGCAACGGTCACGTAATATGAGAAAAGGGTGCTGCTTAAATCAATTAATTTAAATGTGGAGACCAAAAAGAAATTTGTTAAGTGCTATGTCTGGAATGGCCTTGTATGACTCAGAAATGTTGTTTATTGGTGCATACGATAAGAAACGTCTGGAAGCGTTTGGGATATGGTGCTGGAGGAGGATGTAAAATATATCACCATAAGACCTGTCTGAATCGGTGCGGCGTAAAACGAATAGCAACAGAAATATCATTTAGTCAGTTTACCGTCCAGATTGGGTTCCTCCACTGAACTCGGCGAGGGATGTCACCTCTACTGCCTCAATGGCAGTATCCTAGAGCGTGTGATATTTGGTCGGGGATACAACTGGGGAGGAGGGCCAGTTCCAATCTCAGGTCTGTTAAATATACAAACTGTTGATATTGCCTGTAAGAGACAAGGAAAATCCTGAGGAAATCGAACGAGGAAACTTGTGAATACGCGCGGAGCATTATCTCTGTCTCAGTCATACAAAGAACACTAGGAAAGTTTTGCAATACGCGAAAACGGTCGGCTGGATACCCTTGTTATTCATTCAATTCGTTCAATTCATTCAATTCTACAAGACCATCTCCATGTTGGAAAGGTTTTTTCCCTTTGAGTGCCCCATTCACTTTCAGAGGAACAAAGTAGCATCGTTACAGGTGACGAAACTTGGCTTTATTATTACGATGTCCCAACAAAATCCCAGAACAAGGTGTGGCTGTTTGAAGATGAGGGTACTCCTGTGATTGTGCGAAAGTCAAGGTCAGTGAAGAAAAGGATGATTGCAGTATTCTTCACTGAACGGGGCATCCTGACTCAGGTTGTGCTAGAAGCATAAAGGACAATTACTGCGAAGTGGTACAGTGAGACTTGTCTGCCTCAGGTCATCCAGGCTCTCAAGCAGCTCCGTCGAATGTCACGGCTCAACACTTGGCTTTTGCATCACGACAATGCTCCGGCACATCGTGCTAATGTAACAATGGATTTTCTTGCCAGATCAGGTTTGACTGTGCTTGATTACCCTCCATACAGTCCTGATCTTGCCCCATGTGACTTCGCACTCTTCCCAGAAGTGAAGATGAAGATGAAAGAGCGGCATTTTCCATCCGACGAGGAGCTTTTGGCAGCATGGGATCAAGAGTGTGAAAATGCAACCGAAGAAAAGTGGCAGCGTTGGTTCAGTGACTGGTTTTGACGCATGGAGTAGTGTATTGAGTGTGGTGGAAATTATTTTGAAAAAGTCTAAAGGGTTCACTCACATTGTAAAACTTTCGTAGTGCCCTTTGCACACCGCACTTCCCCTCCCTTCCCTTCTCTTCTCTTCCCTAAAGCACGGAAGCAGCTTTTACCCTGGCATAGCAAATATGGCGAACTCGCCAATATGAATCACGTGCCCAGAAGTAATAAAGTAATTTCATTTTCTCGAAAAGAAACGTTTTCTCTGCAAATCCCATTGCACCATCGTTCTTAACACATTACGAAGAGCATCCAGATTTCCTTGTTGGTACATTTCTGATATACTCTTTATGAAGTAAATATTGTTCAAACTGCTGAGCACATCATACTACATTTTCACCATTTGTTTCGCTCTCTTTCATTGTCAGTGCTACAGAAATGAACACTGAAGTGACTCATTTCACCCTCCCTTGTCCCCACATCCTTGAAAATCCAGCAACCAGCAAAACCTCGCACGTACTTGTACGTGCGTGTGGCGCCGTAATGCAACATTGTTTGTACAATTGAGAGTCTTCAACGTTTTTCGACCCATGTAATAGAATAAAGAGGGAATGATCATCTCGTTGTACTTCCTCTTTTTGTAATTTTCACCCCTGACACCACAATGGGAGAGACCCAGCTTATCAGAGGAAGAAAAAGGCCAATATTCATTAGATTGTTAAATATGCTACAAAGGTTATTGACAAATGCTGCACATATCCCAGTATTGGAATGATTCCTGGCAACAGGAAGCAACTTCAGTAATGTCAAAATTCTAACATTTTAAAATAAAATGTTCAAAATTTCCCGCCTTTTAAACAATATATCACAGTTTTTCCTTCATAAGTCTCTCCCCTCTTCCCCACGTCGAAGGGGATGAACCTGGACTTTAAAAAATCCGGAGTGTCACTGTTCATCTCAGTGACACCAAAACCTATGGATCCGACACTATTTTTGATCATGTTTATATCTCACTCCCCCATAATCCCCACCATATAGGGGGATGAACATGGACTCATAAAAAATCCGGAGTGCCACAATTCACCTCAGCGACCCCGAAAACTATGGATTCGATACTATTTCCGATTAATATTTATATCTCAAATCCCCTCACCCCCCACCATAAAGGGGCCTCAATTTGGACTTTAAAAAAGTCCCGAGTGCCACTAATCATCTGAGCGACCACGAAAACTGTGGATTCGACACTATTTTCGGTTATTTTATATAGTTCTCCTCCCTCGTCCCAGACCCCCCGAAGGGGCTGAACTTTGTTTATAAAATTCTGGAATATCACTGTTCATATCAGCGACCCTAAAAAGTATGGATTCGACAAAACTTTCGATAATTTTTATATATCACTCCCTCTCCACCCTCACCGGTAAGGATGCTCGGGGTGTCTTACCCCCACGTAATTTGTCTCATGATACTAAAAATCCGGAGTGTCGCTATTAATCTCAGCGACACCGAAAAGTATGGATTCAACACTACTTTCGAAGATTTATATATCTCACCGCCCCCTCGCCCCACCTCCCCTAAAGTGTACCTGGGATGTCTTAACCCCACGTGGTTTGTCTCATTACACTAAAAATGAGTGCCACTAATCATCACAGCGACCCCGAAAACTGTGGATTCGACACTATTTTCGATTATTTTTATATATCATTCGCCCATCGTTCCCCCACCCCGAAGGGGGCTAAAATTGGACATTAAAAATTTCCGGAGTGTCACTATTCATCTCTGCGACCACGAAAAGTATGGATTCGACACTATTTTCGAATATTGTATATATCACCCCCTCCCCAATGGGTACATGGAGTGTCTAACCCCCACGCGGTTTGTCAAAACAATTCCCGAGTGTAACTATTCACCTCTGCGACCCCGAAAAGAATGGATTCGACACTATTTTTGGTCATTTTGATACATCACTCCTCCCTCGCCCCCCATCCCAAAGGGGGCTGAACTTGGACTTTAAAAACTTCCATTAAGGCGCTGGCCTTCTAACCCCAACTTGGCAGGTTCGATCCTGACTCAGTCCGGTGGTACTTGAAGGTGCTCAAATACGACAGCCCCGTGTCGGTAGATTTACTGGCACGTAAAGGAACTCCTGCGGGACTAAATTCCGGCACCTCGGCGTCTCCGAAGACCTTAAAAAGTAGTTAGTGGGACGTAAAACAAATAACATAATTAAAAACTTCCAGAGTGTCACTATTCATTTCAGCGACCACAAAAAGTATGGATTCGACACTTTTTTAGAATATTTTATATGTCAACCCCCTCGCCCCCCCCCCCGCCCCAATGAGTACGTGGGGTGTCTTACCCCCACGTGGTTTGTCAAAAGAAATCCGGAGTGTCAATATTCATCTCAGCGACCCCGAAAAGGATGGATTCGAAACCATTTCCGGTTATTTTGATATATCACTCCCCCATCGCCCCCACCAAAAAGAGGGCAGAACTTGGACTTTAAAAAATTCCGGAATGTCACTATTCATCTCAGCGATCATAAAAAGTATGGATTCGACACTATTATATGTGAGCTCTCTTGCGCCCCCCCCCCCCCTTCCTATGGATACATGGGGTGTCTTACCCCCACGCGGTTTGTCAAAAGAAATCCGGAGTGTCACTATTCATCTCAGCGACCCAGAAAAGGATGGATTCGACACTATTTCCTATTACTTTGATATATTACTGCCCCCTCGCCCCCCACCCAAAAGGGGGCTGAATTTGGACTTGGAAAAATTCCGGAGTATCACTATTCATCTCAGCGAATCCGAAAACGATGGATTCGACACTATTTTCGTATATTTGTACATGTGACCCCCTTCGCCCCCGCCCCTAAGTGTACTTGGGGTGTCTTACCCCCACGCGGTTTGTCTCCTGATACTAAGTCGTAAGTGTACCAAGTTTGGTGTAAATCGCTCCAGTGGTTTAGGAGGAGATGTAACACGTACACACATAGGCAACATACGACATTTATATATATACATTGACTGACAGAGCAAATGCAACACCAAGAAGGAGTGGTTCGAAAGGGATGAAAGTTGGGGAAAAACAGAGACGGCACAGACGAATAATTGATGTTTATTTCAAACCGATATGCAGGTTACACAATGCGCACGGCATCGACTCAGTAGGATTTCGACCACCGCGAGCGGCGATGCACGCAGAAACACGTCGAGGTACAGAGTCAATAAGAGTGCGGATGGTGTCCTGAGGGATGGTTCTCCATTCTCTGTCAACCATTTGCCACAGTTGGTCGTCCGTACGAGGCTGGGGCAGAGTTTGCAAACGGCGTCCAATGAGATCCCACACGTGTTCGATTGGTGAGAGATCCGGAGAGTACACTGGCCACGGAAGCATCTGTACACCTCGTAGAGCCTGTTGGGAGATGCGAGCAGTGTGTGGGCGGGCATTATCCTGCTGAAACAGAGCATTGGGCAGCCCCTGAAGGTACGGGAGTGCCACCGGCCGCAGCACATGCTGCACATAGCGGTGGGCATTTAACGTGCCTTGAATACGCACTAGAGGTGACGTGGAATCATACGCAATAGCGCCCCAAACCATGATGCCGCGTTGTCTAGCGGTAGGGCGCTCCACAGTTACTGTCGGATTTGACCTTTCTCCACGCCGACGCCACACTCGTCTGCGGTGACTATCACTGACAGAACAGAAGCGTGACTCATCGGAGAACACGACGTTCCGCCATTCCCTCATCCAAGTCGCTCTAGCCCGGCACCATGCCAGGCGTGCACGTTTATGCTGTGGAGTCAATGGTAGTCTTCTGAGCGGACGCCGGGAGTGCAGGCCTCCTTCAACCAATCGACGGGAAATTGTTCTGGTCGATATTGGAACAGCCAGGGTGTCTTGCACATGCTGAAGAATGGCGGTTGACGTGGCGTGCGGGGCTGCCACCGCTTGGCGGCGGATGCGCCGATCCTCGCGTGCTGACGTCACTCGGGCTGCGCCTGGACCCCTCGCACGTGCCACATGTCCCTGCGCCAACCATCTTCGCCACAGGCGCTGCACCGTGGACACATCCCTATGGGTATCGGCTGCGATTTGACGAAGCGACCAACCTGCCCTTCTCAGCCCGATCACCATACCCCGCGTAAAGTCGTCTGTCTGCTGGAAATGCCTCCGTTGACGGCGGCCTGGCATTCTTAGCTATACACGTGTCCTGTGGCACACGACAACACGTTCTACAATGACTGTCGGCTGAGAAATCACGGTACGAAGTGGGCCATTCGCCAACGCCGTGTCCCATTTATCGTTCGCTACGTGCGCAACACAGCGGCGCATTTCACATCATGAGCATACCTCAGTGACGTCAGTCTACCCTGCAATTGGCATAAAGTTCTGACCACTCCTTCTTGGTGTTGCATTTGCTCTGTCAGTCAGTGTATACTTAAACTAATATTCTCAGGTGCTCAGAATAAAAACTCGATAAAAATATCTGAATAACAGTGTTTTAGTGATTGAAGTTTATTTTGTAGTTGAAGTTTTGATACAGACTTTAAAAAAGGAAAAGTACAGACATTCTTATAAACTTGGAATTTATAGGGGAGACAGTGATATATTGTTTAAAACGGCGGGAAATTTCGAAAATTTTATTTTAAAATGTTATAATCATAATGTTGGCATTATTGAAGTTGCTACAGGTTGCGAGGAAGCATGCCAGTATTGGGATATGTGCAGCTTTTGTCAACAACATTTGTAACATATTTAAGAATCGAATGAATATTGGCCTTTTTCTTTTCTTTTTTTTTATTGCTCTGTTAAGCTGGGTCTACACCCTAACGTTTTTCAAACCATATAATAGAGTAAAGAGGGAATGATCAGCTCGTTGTACTTCCTCTTTATGTAATTATCACGCCTGACACCACACCATGACCCTCAAATTGACCTTAAAATTCTGTCCGATCCTGGAATGGAAGCCCTGGACCACTGACAGATCAGTGAGGTGATAAACAGGAGACAATGAAACTATAATAGGACCGAACTTTCACGGCTCTCATTTCATCACCTGGAAGACTCAAATGCGTTGATTTCCGTCTCATGCGCTGTTATGGGTAGAATCTTTTTAGTATGAAATCTTTTATTTACGATGTATTTAAAGTTTAATAACCATTTCAATGTAACCTATACCTCTCTACACTAGGCATAATTCTTGTTTTATATCTCATGAACGATATAGTTCCACATAAAGAGTATTTAAACGTAAATACCAGCTACCTTGTCTTCATTCCGTGCTTCATGACATCATAAATCTTAAATAGCACCGTAAGCTATGATCTTATTGTACTGCCAAGGACTGTCCGTGCATCATTAACAATTCAGTGCGTTTAATTACTGTTTTAATGTGCATCACACTCTATCCACATCATCTGCTGAACGAACCACCTTTCTGGTCCACATTATCCATGCCTTTGTCTTCTTACAAAATTATCAAAATACTAGCAATACCTGCAGTTGCGCTCGCATTGAAATGAGAATCAGAAGTCGGGTTTGAACACTGATGGTACAAGTAAAAGTAGTGCATCCCTGCCCAAACTCTCTAATATTTCAGCTTTCTCCCCGACCCTTACATCAGTTAGTTCCAGGGTTTCCAACATTTCTTGACTGACGAAAACCGATAGGCCAACCAAATGCGCACACTTATATTAACTAAATAATAATAATAATAATAATAATAATAATAATAATAATAATAATAATAATAATAATAATAATAATAATAATAATAATAATAATCATCATCATCATCATCATCTTTCTTTCTTAGTTCGTTTATCGTCCGCGGTTGGCTTTTCCCTCAGAGTCAGCGGGTATCCCACCAATACCGCCTCAAGGGCAGTGTCCTGCAGCGTGACACATTGGGTCGGTGGTAGTAAAACTGGGCAGGGGACGGAAGACCAGTACCTTGCCTAGGTGACCTCACCTGCTGTGCTAAACAGGGTCCTTGTGGAGAATGGGAAGATTGGAAGCGATAGACAAGGAGACAAGGAAGAGGGAAGGAAGCGGCCGTGGCCTTAAGTTAGGTACCATCCCGGATTTGCATGGAGAAGGAGTAGGTAACCATGGAAAACCACTCGAGGATGGCTGAGGTGGGATTAGAACCCCTTCTACTCAGATGACCTCCCAAGGCTGAGAAGACCCCGTTCCAGTCTTCGTAGCACGTTTCAAACTTCGTGACAGAGCCGGCAATCGAACCCGTTCTCCAGGGGTGGCAGCTTATCACACTAACCACTACACCACACAGGCGGATAATAATAATAATAATAATAATAATAATAATAATAATAATAATAATAATAATAATAATAATAATAATAATGGTAAGGGTAGTAAGTATGGAAGGATTCCAAGGAAGATTAAACAAGAAGCCTGGTACGAAGTGGTCCGAGGACAGAAGCAAAGAGCATAGGGTAAAGGTGAAAGAATATTGGAAGGAGCGGAAGAGAAAACAACAAAGTATGAAGAACTGAATTGAAATTGGCACGTGGTCCTTAGCAGGCCTCATCGGAAGGAAGAAGAACGGTTAACTTGATTCAGTTGATCAGAGGAGGAAAGAAAAAGTAGAAAAAAGTATCCTCCGTACAGGCCGTGAAGTCCTTGGGAGGAGTGGAAGGTTATGGCTTCCACTATCCATAACCTCGGCACTTGAAAGAGAAGAGTGGAGTGACCGCCTTTGCCCCCAGAAATTAAACTGGTACTAATTTTTTGTGTGTAGGCTAAGTGAACCTCAGGACCATGTGTACCTCCGGAAGTGCAAATCTCTTTTCTTAAATTGTTCGACTTCCTGACGTGGAATCGAACCCACGCCTTTCCGGGTAACTGAACACGCCCTTACAGCCTCGGCCACGCAGCCCCTGGAGGAAAGAAACGTGAGGGTTAAATAAATAGTTGGTCAAAGCATGTACAATATATTAAATTTTGAAAAGTGTATTTACTGACATTCTTTTCTTGGTTAGACAATCTGTTATTGGGCGAGCTGGCGGTGCGGTCAGGGACGCGCAGTTATGAGCTTGCATCCGGGAAATAGTTGGTTCGAATCCCACTGTCGGCAGCCTTGAAGATGGTTTTCCGTGGTTTCCCATTTTCACACCAGCCAAATGCTGGGGCTGTACCTTAATTAAGGTCACGGCCGCTTCCGACCCACTCCCATCCCTTTCCTATCCCATCGTCACCATAAGACCTGTCTGTGACGGTGCGACGTATAAGCCACTAGCAAAAAAAAAAAAAAAAAAAAAGATTATCTGTTTCAAATAACAACAGAGAAATTTCGACAAAAATGAATAAATGGAACTTTAAAATTCTTCAGTCTGTTGAATACACTGGTTAAATATAAATATTATATTACAACATACCTGTAAAAATCATTATTAAACAACCGGGCGAGTTGGCCGTGCGCGTAGAGGCGCGCGGCTGTGAGCTTGCATCCGGGAGATAGGTTCGAATCCCACTATCGGCAGCCCTGAAAATGGTTTTCCGTGGTTTCCCATTTTCACTCCAGGCAAATGCTAGGGCTGTACCTTAATTAAGGCCACGGCCGCTTCCATCCAACTCCTAGGCCCTTCCTATCCCATCGTCGCCATAAGACCTATCTGTGTCGGTACGACGTAAACCAACTAGCAAAAAAAAAAAAAAAAAAAAAAAAAAAACAAGGGACAAAAGAGTAAACACTATTAAACAAACAGTGACACGTTTCGTTCATAAAAGAACATCATCACCGGGCGAGTTGGCCGTGCGCGTAGAGGCGCGCGGCTGTGAGCTTGCATCCGGGAGATCGTGGGTTCGAGCCCCACTGTCGGCAGCCCTGAAGATGGTTTTCCGTGGTTTCCCATTTTCACACCAGGCAAATGCTGGGGCTGTACCTTAATTAAGGCCACGGCCGCTTCCTTCCAACTCCTAGGCCTTTCCCATCCCATCGTCGCCACAAGTCCTATCTGTGTCGGTGCGACGTAAAGCAACTAGCACAAAAAAAAAAAAAAAAAGAACATCATCAGATTTATCAAATCACACTCAAATATTTAGAAGTAATATTTATGTTTATCTTTGTTTAATAGTTAGGAACTTAAATTCTAGACATTACTTTAATAAAAAATTTGAAACCTACGAATATAGTTGCATGAAAGCAGTTCACGTAGGCCTAAACGTAAATTACACAACGGAAAATAAACTCCGTTAAAAGGCTTGTAATTCTATCCCTTAGTAATAATTATAGTAACAAAAGCTACGAATATAGTTCTAAGAAAGCCGTTCCCAAAACAAAAATTAAAGAAAATTATTCAACCCCTTAAAAATCTCATTAGACTATACCAAAATAAATCAATAAATAAATTGATGGTGACAAAGGAATAAAAAGTAAATTAATACGAAAGCCATCCACGTAAACGTAAATTGCATGATCATTAAGATGTACATTAATATTAATAATGTTATTTGCCTTACGTCCCACTAACTACTTTTACGGTTTTCGGAGACGCCGAAGTCCCGGAATTTAGTCCCACGGGAGTTATTTTACGTGCCAGTAAATCTACTGACACGAGGCTCACGTATTTGATCACCTTCAAGTACCATCGGACTGAGCCAGAATCGAACCTGCCAAGTTGGGATTAGAAGGCCAGCGCCTCAACCGTCTGAGCCACTCAGCCCGGCAAAAAGCTCATTAAGAAACCCTTCATAGTTTACATAAAGAATTGAAATACGTTAAATAATAATAATATACTGTAGTTCAGTTCTTATGAGTTTCGACTTGACATTTGAGCTCTGCCTTTTGGCGGAGGGTAAGTGAATTAATAAATGGCCAATCATAGGCAGCCGATTACTCTGATAAAGCGTGTTAGACTCTAGTTCCGGTTTCCGGTGTTGTCGTTCTGTTGTTTACTGTAAACACGTGCTGTGTGTTGTATTGTCCTCAGTTTTTTTCGCGGTCTTTGTGCTAGGTGGCTGTTCGTTTATATTTCGTAGTGTAGAGTTTATAAATTTATTGTTTAGTATTTCTTAATAGTATAGAGCGTTATATGGTGGTTAATAGTGTGTAATAAGGTACAATAATTATCTAATTTATATAGCAGCTTAGTTTAATATTTCGTTCGATAGTTATATTCTTTCTTTTTTTATTAATCTGTTTATCCTCCAGGGTTGATTTTTGCCTCGGACTCTGCGAGGGATTCCACCTCTACCGCCTCAAGGGCAGTGTCCTGGAGCGTGAGACGTTGGGTCGAGGGGTACAACTGGGGAGAATGACCAGTACCTCTCTCAGGCGGCCTCACCTGCTATGCTGAACCGGGGCCTTGTGCGGGGATGGGAAGAATGGAAGAGATAGACAAGGAAGAGGGAAGGAAGCGGCCATGGCCTTAAGTTAGGTACCATCCCGGCATTTGCCTGGAGGAGGATCGGGAAACCACTTCCAGGATGGCTGAGGTGGGAAGCGAACTCACCTCTACTCATTTGACCTCCCGAGGCTGAGTGGACCCCGTTCCAGCCCTCGTACTACTTTTCAAATTTCGTGGCAGAGCCAAGAATCGAACGCAGGCCTCCGGGGGTGGCAGATAATCACACTAATCCCTACACCACAGAGGCGAATCGGTAGTTATATAGTAAGTTATTTTTTTTTTTTTTTTGCAAGTTGCTTTACGTTGCACCGACACAGATAGGTCTAGTTTTTTGCTAGTTGCTTTACGTCGCACCGACACAGATAGGTTTTATGGCGACGATGGGACAGGAAAGGGCTAGGAGTGGGAAGGAAGCGGCCGTGGCCTTAATTAAGGTACAGCCCCAGCATTTGCGTGGTGTGAAAATGGGAAACCACGGAAAACCATTTTCAGAGCTGCCGACAGTGGGAAGTTAATTTTAGGCCCGTGTGTGAATTTGATATTCTGTCATGTCGACGTCTACGTCTATAGATGAAGCTCACAAGAGAAGAAAGACCTTCGGATGCGGTACTCCACTAAGGGCCAGGCCAGGGAAATTGTATGCAATGTTAGGGAGTATTTCCAGAAGGAGAAAGATAACGGTGCGCCTCTCTTGCCTGTTGCGAAAGCAGTTCAGAGAACAGGTGATGCGAACAAAATTAACAGGAGCACAGTTTCAAGCATCCAAACTTGAAACTCCAGGGAAGGAGACGAATAAGCCTAAATCGGTAACGGAATTAGACTCTTTCCAACAAGGTGTAATTTGTCGGGATATTTACGCCTATTACCGTAGGAAAGAATATCCAACTATTCAGAAATTGCTTCATTCATTTGAAAATAGTGAACTTTTCAGTGGGAGCAAATCTTTCCTTAGGAAAGTAGTTACAAATATGGGTTTTAGGTACAAGAAGTTTAACGATCGAAGAGTGCTGATGGAGAAAAGCGATATCGTGATGTGGCGGTGCAGATTTCTGAGGGAGATTGTTGACGAGAATTTTGATTTCATTGTATGGTTGGACGAAACTTGGATTAATGCTTCTCATTCCCAGAGCAAAGCTGGACATACGATTAAATAGAAGGCACTATGTCAGAACCTGTTGGGAGAGGGGGTAGAATCATAGTGATACACGCCGGAACTTCGCAAGGTTTTGTGCTAAACTGCTTTTATGTGTTCCGGCCTAAGGAAATGGGAGATTACCACGAGGAAATGAATAGTGGCACATTCCAGAAATGGTTTGAGGAAAGCTTGTTGAACAAATTGCTTTTAAAGAGCATTATAATCATGGACAATTACACTTACCACCCCGTCATTCTTGACAAAGCACCAACAATGGCGGCTAGAAAGAATGAGTTGATTAAGTGGTTGAAGAAGCACAATATTTCGGTTCGCGATGACATGAGGAAGGGGGTTCTCATGCATCTTGTGAAACAAAAGAAGCCCCAGTACCCAGTTTATGTGGTGGATGAACTAGCCAAGAGGCATGTTCTGGGTGATTTCCGACAAAAGAGTAGCGTTACAAAAATGTTGCAAAGTTTTGGTTGGGAAGAATTGAGAGAAAGAAGAAGAGCTGCTCGACTAAGTGGTATGTTCCGAGCTGTCAGCGGAGAGATGGCGTGGAATGACATTAGTAGACGATTAAGTTTGAGTGGCGTTTATGAAAGTAGGAAAGATCACAATATGAAGATAAAGTTGGAATTCAAGAGGACAAATTGGGGCAAATATTTATTTATAGGAAGGGGAGTTAGGGATTGGAATAACTTACCAAGGGAGACGTTCAATAAATTTCCAATTTCTTTGAAATCATTTAGGAAAAGGCTAGGAAAACAACAGATAGGGAATCTGCCACCTGGGCGACTGCCCTAAATGCAGATCAGTATTGACTTATTGATATTGATTGATGGTAGTTCACCTTCCACCATACCATTGCCATTTTAACGCCATTGAACTGATTTTGGCCCAAGTGAAGGATCATGTAGCTGTAAATAACCGACTCTTCACAGTTTCGGAAGTTGAAAGACTTACGCACTTTGCTTTCACTCATAAGAGTATCACCGTACACTTCGCAAATCTGTCGATGAATTTCTGCAGCAGACAGGTTCCTTGCTGATAAAAACCGTATCACTGACCGAACCTCACACGCGGCGGGCGAGTTGATTGTCTTAAACATTTTGAAAGCACAGAACTGAACCGTACAGGTTAGCTACAGAGCTGAAACCAAAGAGGATAGAATAGATTAGAGATGAAACTCAATGATAAATTTCGGTTCCAAGCCACTTGGCGCTAGTAGTTTTAGTCTCTTTTCCAAGATAGCGCCACAGTATGCATTCTGGTGCAATACCTTAGTATTACTATCAACAGATAGCGCGGAGAATTAACATCCGGTGCAGTGACGCACATCCGGGTATGCTTACGGCTCCTCCCCCCTCCTTTCCCTGCCCCTGGCTCCTCCCCCTCCTTTCCCTGCCCCTCGCCCCCCCCCCCCCGCCAAACGGCGATATGATTGCAGTTCTACTACTTCCATGACCAATACATTGTAATTCATATATTTTTATTTCCAAGTACTTACTACGTTGTAAATAATGATCTGATACCCCTAGTTTGTATGGCATACTATGTTTGAGAACATAACCACACAGCTCAAAGCAGCTTTAACTTCAAATGAATGATTGACACATTAACACAAAGCTGATATTATAACAAATAAGAAATCCCTTCGAAAGCAAGACAGTAGAGCACACCATATGCAAGACAATGGGGTATCAATCACATCAATATCCAAGTACCACATGAAAATAAAAATAACAGAATTAAATGCACTGAGACAGGAAATATATAGAACTACATTAATAGAACCATTCAGCTTTCAGCCCCTGATGTGTACTCAAACAGGAAATACAGGATTTCAGGAGGACTGGCGAAGATATATTTCAAATAAACAAGCACAAGGAACTAAGATTTACAGCACAAGCACATGAGCACATGGAATTCAAACAACACAAGTCTGTAGCATCATGGGAACTATCGATTAAAATCGATATAAGTTCGAACAAGGTTAATCGATAGGGTAGAGTCGAATTCGATGCAATTCAGCAATATTATCTCCACAATGCTTGACATTTTATGACTAATTAATTTGTTAGAAGTGCCCACTGATTGAGGTTAAACTTGAAATACTTGAAATACTTCACTTCGAGACAAACTGCCTTTAATTATTAACAACGCTCATTTCATGCTTACTTGCGTGCCATCTACAGAACGTGTATATAACTATTTGCACGTTATGAATGACCTCCAGCGCCATCTAGAAAAAGAGACTGAAACTACCTGAAGCTAGCTACAGATTGGAACCAAAAGCCCTATTAGAGTTTCACCCCCCTGGCTGAAACTGAGCACAGTTGTTCCTGAGGCATACCGGTACACGACGCACGCGCTCGTTGCGATATGCGCGCGAACTACTAGTGTGTACAACAAAACGGACCTTACTTAAAAAAACACGCTTCGTATTTTGGAGCCGTAGGTTGTATAAGTGCGCAGAACTGCAGTAAAGTTGTGAGGCACACAAAATCCGACATGATTGCTTGCTTTAGAAGAGTATTAAAATCATGGACAATGGCACTTACCACTCCGTCATTCTTGACAAAGCACCAACAATGACGGCTAGAAAGAATGAGTTGATTAAGTGGTTGAAGAAGTTGGCGATGACATGAGGAAGGGGGCTCTCATGCATCTTGTGAAACAAAAGAATCCCCAGTGCCCAGTTTATGTGGTGGATGCCATTTCATGGACCTGAGGTGGCCAAAGTAGGTCAATGGACTACAGCTTGGGTGAAGGAAAGCCTCACAGACGATTATGTTGAAGACTATTATTTCGTTAGGGTCAATCGACAGTAAAATCTCAGCAGACGATGACAATGCCGATAGTGACTCAGAAATTAGTGGTTTGTTCCCTTTATATAGGATTATTTCCTTCCTTAGGGGAAATTGAATTTAACAGGAATGCGAGCTCTTATAGATGGTAAAGAGAAATTTTATTTAATTTTCTCACGTTTTATCTATTCGAGCATTAACATGTTTTTATCTTGTAGCCTTATCCTAAATGTGGTGCGTATTATTGCTCATCTTATGTGAATTATGTATGTTGCTAAAAGGAATAATTGATTATGGATTTATATTCCAGTACAGTATATATATTTCCGTTCGTGTTGTGTATCGTAAATTAGCTGTTTGTATTCGTAACAATTTGGCACCACCGTCTGACTTTCGGTTAACTGTCAAGTCGAAACTCGTAAGAACTATAGTAATAATAATAACAACATGAATAAAAATAATACAGAACGTGTCAAAGACGTGTCAATGTGAGGGGCATGACGTGGCAGGGGAACGGACCTGAGGTGGCCAAAGTAGGTCAATGGTCTACAGCTTGGACCCAGGCCAATGACAGGGCAACGGTTATCCAAACTTCTGGCAGTTAATGCTGGATTGAAAAAAGTGTTAGTGCTAGTGGCTTTTACGTCGCACCGGCACAGATAGGTCTTATGGCAACGATGAGATTGGAAAGGCCCAGGAGTTGGAAGGAAGCGGCCGTGGCCTTAATTAATGTACAGCCCCAGTACTACCTGTTGTGAACATGGAAAACCACGGAAAACCATCTTCAGGGCTGCCGACAATGAGATTCGAACCCACTATCTCCCGTATGTAAGCTCACAGCCGCGCGCTTCTAACCGCACGGCCAACTCGCCTGGTGGGGTGAAGACAAAGCAGGACATTATTAAGATGAATTCTAGAATGTGAACCGGTGTGTTCGACACACTGAAGAGCTTTTAAGTTATAAAAAGATAAAAATAAAAAAAATGAATAACAGACAAGCTTAGAAGCTTAGCTAGTTCATAACCTGGGAGAAAATGGTTGTCCATGGTATCAACCACATTCAGACAACTCCGTTTCTGCAAGTAAGTTTGCTTTTTGTGTAGTAAAATGCGTACGTACATTGAAATTGAACGAGAGCACACTTCATGGAAATGAAGGAAAATCCACAGCCTGTTTCCAGTCATTTGACCGGGTCATGAATTGAATGAATGAAGTGTCCATCTTCGGCGAGGATAGGAATTGTGCCGGCTGCCGAAGTCTGTTGCACTCCTCTGGGGCAATGATTAATGACTAACAGATGAAAAGAAATGATATTGGAGAGTGTTGGAGGAATGGAAGGTGACAGGGAAAACAAGAGTACCCGGAGCAAAGCCTGTCGCGCCTCCGCTTTGTCCAGGACAAATCTCACATCGACTGACCGAGATTGAACCAAGGAACCAGGAGTGAAAGCCGGCATGTACCGCCTGAGCCACGGAGGCTTAGCAGCACACTTCATATTCTATAATATTAATATATACCCAACATAATAGTGCAATAATAAGGCACACAATGCGGCAGCTGGCTATGCCATAATGTTTTCAATGTGTCCCGGTTTGAGAAAAAAATATTGTGTTATGTAGTGTCGGATATTCACTGCTGTAGGATTTCCGATGTGATGTAATAATGTGAGGCCTCCAGTGAGTCCTGGTAGCGTCTTTTTTAGTTGACTTCCATGGATGACCTGCGCGTCTAGGCGAGTGCGGTGATGATGAATATGAGGCGGGAAGGGGGTGAAATCCGGTGTCAGTACATACCTACTACAGTCGATTAACACCGAGGTGTCTACTCAACGCTTAACGTCTCCATCGGACGGAAACATCACCATCAATAGTGGCATATGCCCTCACACCAAATTAACACTATTGAGAGGTTTGGTATTGAATTCAGGCTTTTGGTGCACAATCTAATAATTAGAAACTGTATACCATCACCTCTACTATCCTGCCGGCCAACATTCCGAAGGTGAAAACTTTTATCCACCAACGGGACTCGAACAATGTTAACCATAACGTGTTAACGATCACTGTCACAAGATGGGCTAAATTCGTCCCGAGGAGGTACAGCTTTTTCCTGTACATTTTTGAACATGTACCAGCCCTCTTGTCAAAATCTATGGCCATACCGGGTATCAAACCCGCGAATTCTAGGACACCAGCTAATAGCGCTAATCGTTACACTATGAACATAACGAATAGAAGAAGTGTTATCTCCTCTCCCTCAATAGCATGTATTCAAGATTCAATACGGATCGCGTTTGCGTTCTCCGCTACGCAGCGCTCCAGTCGACTTTGGCTCCCTGATCTCCACGTGTGTTTATGTGCGTTATCTGAAATTCTTTAGTCGGTTGGAGTGTTTTGGTGGTATTCTGTGCAAACTTTTATTGATATACATGTGCTTACACTATTACTTCGTAGTATTAATACCTGAAATTAAGTGAAAGTGAATTGATTTTCTTGTGTGTGTCGAAGTTATCTTTGTGTGATAATTTTCTTGTTATTTAATGCAAGTAAACAGCAGTTTAGCCCCTACATTTTTCTGAGTGCTTAATGTGAGGGGTGAGGATGCCTTGCTGTTTTGTACCAGGATGCAGATCAGGTTATAGGGACTGTAAAGAGGTAAGACGGTTTGTCAAACCCCTAAAGATAAGGAACATTTTATCAAGGGGAAAAGGGCCATACCAAGGAAGGATAGGAAACTTACTGAAAATCCAACATCTGTGATGCTCACTTTTCAAAAGATGTAATTGTTAAATTGACAAATTTATGATAGAAGAAAAGACTATTCAGTTCCACAAATATTTCCTAATTTGCCTCAGTATATGTCTAGTACTGTAACTAGAAGGAAATCCCGCCAAAACGAGGACCGTCTGATAATCTTCTCAAAGACACACCCATAAATGTTCGAAATTTCTTGCTTCTGAATCCCCTTCTGATATAAGCAATATCCTGTTCACAAAGCCACCTAAATCCGGTGATTCTAAATCTGAAGCGTTAAAATTAAAACAGCACTTAAGGAACCTAAAATGGAACTTGGCTACGGCAAACAAAACGATTAAGTTAGAGAGGGCTAACGTTTCTGTTCTACAAAGTAATGGTAGGATGAACTGAGATGAGGGAAAATGTCAAAATCTACCAG